>NC_136072.1:1081923762-1083274595 GCF_964261635.1 Lissotriton helveticus | reverse complement strand
TTAGGTTCTTAGTCACTCTGGGCATAACTTCCCAACACAGTAAGGTCCAAGCCCTGTGGCAGAGGGCGGAGGGCATCGCGCTGAGCGCTGGATTTACACTTTGGCTACTTTTTAAAACTACTTCTCTGCTGATTGCTAGCAGCTCGCCTGGCTCCCTTCACCGTCCCGCTGATTCAGAGCGGCGAACGGCATACTTGTTTTTAACTTTACCCCACCCCGCCCCCTGACTCCTCCCCTACCGCGTCACTGCCTATATAGACGCTCCTCATGCGTCAGCGCAGCGGGCGCGACGTAGGCGCGCCGGAGTTGCGCCAGAGTTAAGCCCGTCTGCGCCCGTCCGCGGCTGACCGGGGCAAGGGGCCACTACCCCTGGCTCTTGCATCCAATATACTTCCGCGGCCTTGCTCCGATTGCGGGGCCATTGGCCCCTCGATCCCCGTTCCACCCACCGGATCGCACTGCTGGGCTGTAACTCCCCCTGTCATGCCTGCCCATCTGGTTGCCCTCCCCCTCACCTGTCACCGCCGTCCCCCGCCCCACCTACCACCTGTGACTCGTATCCTCCCCCACTATCTATCATACTACTCAATACGAGATCTGCCGTCAAACATTACCATGAACTTTCCACTCTCCTAGACACTGCCAAACCCGACCTTCTACTGCTGAAGGAAACGTGGTTTACCGAATCTTCCCTCCCTTCCCTACTTGCTACCCTTCCCTCGACTTATTATGCCATCCGCGTAGACCGCCCTGGCGGGAAAGCGGGTGGAGGCGTTGCTCTTATTGCCCGCTCTGACCTCCAGTTTCAAGTCCTCCCTTCTCCCTCCCTGGGCGGAATCGACTATCTGGTGGTCCGCTCTTCCTCCCTTTCCTCCCATTTAGCCATAGTGCTAGTTTATCGTCCTCCTCAACCAACTCCTTCCTTTCTCCCTGCCTTTCAAGACTTACTTGGCACCCTGGCGGTCAACTATGCCTCGGTTTTAGTCCTCGGGGACTTTAATTATTGGCCTTCGGACCCTAAGGAGTGTGTGTCATCTAAGGAATTTTCAGAAACCCTTCTTTCCCTTAATTTTATTTCCTTTGTCCACTCCCCCACTCACATTCACGGGCACATCCTTGACCAGGTCTGGTCTCTTAACTGCTCCCTCTCCACGCTGGTTGTCGTCCCTTGCACTTGGTCTGATCACTTTATAATTTCGTTTTCCCTTAGTCTTTCATTGGTTAAGACCCCCATTCACACTAAAAACTCTTGGGCCCGCAACTGGGGTAAGGTCAACCTGTCCGATCTCTCGACCGCACTCCGGGCCTCTCTTCCCCCTCTATCGGGACTAGATTCCGCAGCCCAAGCAAAAGCCATCGACTCATGGCTCACGGAAGGAAGCGATCGTTTAGCTCCTCTTCGGCGTACCTCGATTAGGCGCCCTAAAGACGCCAATCGGTGGTTCAACACCGAGCTGAAGGAATTGAAGCTTACGCTGCGAAGGGCTGAACGCAAATGGAGACTGGATTACTCCCCGAATACCAGGGCCCGCTACGTTCACCTCCTGGGGACCTATAAACAAAAAATTACGGAGGCCAAGAAAGCATATTTCTCTGCGAAAATTCTAGCTGCCGTGAATCAACCTAAGGAGATCTTCGCCATTACCCATGACTTGGCGTTCTCGGACCGGACCACACTCAAGCCCCCTCCCTCCCAGAAACTCTGCGATTCACTGAATCTCTATTTTGTTGATAAAATCACGACAATTAAATCTAATATTCCCCCCTCCTCTCCTTCTTTTGTCGACTCCCTCCCTCACCTGTTCCCAGCTACTTTTAATTCTTTTCCTCTTCTTTCCGAAGAACTCTTTTTGTCCCTCCTCTCTAAAATCAAGTCCGGCTCCCCACTTGATATATGCCCGGCTCACATCTTACGGCAGATTTATACTGCCTGCCCGTCGCCCCCCCTGGGCTTCCTTAATGATTCCCTGGCACGAGGGGTTGTCACTCCATCGCTAAAAGACGCTTCTATCGTCCCTATACTGAAGAAGCCGGGAGCCGACCCCTCTGTGATGGCTAACTATCGCCCCATCTCCCTTCTCCCTTTTCTGGCGAAGGTGCTGGAGCGGCACGTTACATCTGCACTCAGCTCCTTTGCCGAGGAGAATGGGAGGTTGGCTCCATGCCAGGCGGGATTTCGGCCTAGGCACTCGACAGAGTCAGTGGTGGTGTCAGTATCAGACACCCTCAGAGAGGGTATGGACGCCGGCAGATCTCAGGCGCTGGTCCTTCTCGACTTGTCCGCCGCTTTTGACACGGTGGATCATTCCATCTTGCTTTCTCGTGTCAAGGCGGCGGGCATAGGAGGATCAGCCCTCATCTGGCTCTCGTCCTTTCTGAGGGACCGGACCCAGGTGTCCATCTTGGGGAGTTTTCAGCTACCCCCTGCCAGGTCCAGTGCGGTGTTCCCCAGGGTTCTTCTCTCTCTCCTTTACTCTTTAATCTTTATATCGCTCCTCTCATCTTTGCTCTACAGCAACTGGAGGTCTCGGTATATAACTATGCCGATGACCTCCAGCTCATCTTTAATCTTTCTTCTACTCCTGACTCTATCTCTAATTTCCAATCTACTCTATCTTTCATCAGGGACTGGATGAACTTCAACCACCTGAAACTCAATCCCGATAAAACGGAGCTTGTGGTGACGGGTGGTTGCTCCAGTCCCTGGAACTCTCTTTTCTGGCCCCCCTCTTTTGGTTCTTCTCCTATCCCTGTTTCCTCTGTTAAGACTCTTGGTATTAAGTTAAACAATCAACTTACTATGCACTCCCAGATTGGCTCTGTGGTTTCTTCTTGCTTTCTTACTCTCCGCACCATTCGTTCTATTTCCCGTTTCTTTTCCTTTCCTGCACTTAAGCTCATTCTGTCCGCACTGGTCCTGTCCCGCCTGGACTACGGGAACATTCTGTACAATGGCATCCCTCAGTACAGCCTCCGTAAATTGCAATTAGTGCAAAACCAGGCTGCCCGCCTTGCCTTCGGTCTTCCTAGATTCCACCACACCTCCCCCCTCCTGAAAACCCTTCACTGGCTCCCGGTGCGGGAACGTGCCCTATTTAAACTGGGCTGCATGGTGTTCCAGGCCATGACTGGCCTGGCCCCTCTATTAATATCTTCGGCCATCAAGGCCTATGTCCCTGGCAGAGACCTCCGCTCTTCGGCACAACTTCTTCTAGCTGTGCCCCGTTACCGGAAAAAAAAACAGGGTGGCACAAAATTTTCCACTCTTGCCCCCATGTTCTGGAACTCTCTCCCTTTTTATCTTAGGTCCCTCACTGACTACTCCGTCTTCCGCAAAGCCCTGAAGACTTTTTTATTTCCTCAGGCTCATCCCTAGTAATCTGACTATTTTTCCAGCTGCCGTCTTAGTTACCGTTCTCGCTCAGTTGGTTGCCTTCTACTTTAGCGCCAAGAAACCGCCCAGGTGTATGTTGCGCTTAATAAATATTTTAAACTTAAACTTAAACTTAAGATGTCACCACCCTGAGTGTTATGTTTGTACATAGCGCTGGTCAGGCTTATGGGCACTAAACCATTCGGTGTTACCCCTGAATCTTTACTGACACCGTCACCTATTTTTGTTGATAGGCCAGACCAACCATCCGTTCTAATTGGGGTCAGATGAATTGTATGAGCCATCATGTAGAATGTCATCTAATGTATCCTTACTTTGTTGTGTATAATTTTGCCATCCCTCAAAGCGTGTAAGTGAGGGAATCCGTGAGGTGTTCAAGTTCTTGATCTTGGCTAACCCAAGACAGGAAGTCTATTGCACTATGTCATTAAGGAATATTATCTTATGTGGTATGCGGCATACTTTAAATAAGGCCTAAGTTCCTTGACCCTGCCAATCTTTAGTTCCCCAGACAGATTTTATGTCCTCCCAGTTTTATCCACTCTGGCCTTCCACGCCAGGAGGCGACCACATTTCTCCCCGTATGAGAAGGATTGGAGTTTACTCGCATCCCACCTGTGCTTCAAGATTCTGTCTAGCTCTGCTTGATATTCCGCCCGTAGGATATCGAGTTCTTTTTGCAGGGTGAGTCTAGTCTCTAACTGGTCTAAAGATGCCTTCTGGAGTTCCTGTTCCTTTAATTTAAGTCTCAGAAGTTGGTCTTCCTTCTTTTCTCTTGAAAGCTTATTCCTCCTAATCGTCAGAGTGCTCAACCAGCCTCTTATGAAGACTTTATAAGTCTCCCAGACTATCTGTTTGCTTGCTGACCCAACATTGATCCTAAAGAACTCTTCTGACTGAGTTGCCAGATCTTGCTTAACTGCCTCTTCCAGAAGGAGTGTTCTGTCTAAGGTCCACCTTCTCTGCTGGATCTGCTGTTTGAGTCGAATTACTATCTGAACAGCAGAGTGATCGGACAGGATAGCCGGGGCGTAAGATATGGTGTCTACTGCCGAAAAAAGGGTTTTATCGAGTAGAAAGAAATCAATCCTTGAGTGATGACCATGTCTTCTGCTATAAAAAGAATATTCCCTTTTCCCTGTGTTTTTGAGCCTCCAGATATCTATGAGGTTGAAATCCCTCATGATGTTCTTGAGTTCCAGTCTGGACTTTTGGGGAGGAGTGAATCTAACTTTAGAGGTGCGATCAAGATCTTTATCAAATATCAGATTAAAATCACCCCCTATAATTATCGGTCCGTCAGTCTCTACTAGGCTGTTTTTTAGTTTCGTGAGGGCCCCTGGCACGTCCTGATTAGGCCCATAATATACTGCACAAGTGAGGGGAGTTTGTCCTACTGTTAACGAAGCCACCAACCATCTCCCTGAATGGTCTGTTTCGCACTAGGAATCAGATAGACAGTTTATCCAAGGCCAGTACAGGGGAAACCACATACGATGATGATCTTATTAGAGAGGAAGTCAAAACCCATATGCAATCCCTGTATAGTACTACTCTGCCCCAGAGTGGACGGCAAGCTGGAAACTGGTTAAGTAAAGTCCAGCTCCCCGAATTATCAGAGGCTGATAGATCTTTCCTTAGCTCCGAGATAAGGGAAGGAGAGGTAAGGGCTCAGATTTTAAAAATGGTTAATGGCAAAGCGGCAGGTCCCGATGGGCTTCCAGTAGAACTATATAGGACCGTTATAGACCAAATTGTTATAAGCTTAACAATATTATTCAACGAAATCCTGCTACGAGGAGAGCTGGCTCCCAAGTCTTGGGCGGAGGCCACAGTCACTCTAATACTGAAACAGAATAAAGATCCCCGCAAGGTAGAGTCGTATAGACCTATCTCTCTACTAAATGTAGATTATAAGATCTTCGCAGGTGTATTAGCAACAGGACTGGCCAAGGCAATCAAATCCATTGTCCACTTTGACCAAAGGGGGTTTATCCCTGAGCGGCAACTCAATGAATTAACCTTCCAAGTCATTGCTGCAATAGATGTCGCCATTGAGAAAAAGCTGCCCCTGACCATCGTAGCTGTTGATGCTGCTAAAGCATTCGACCAGGTAGAGTGGGAATATCTATGGCTGGCTCTGGCAAAATTTGGGTTTCCCGTTAATTTTATAACCGCGATCAAATCCCTATACCATGCACCACTAGCTAAAATTTTAGTCAATGGCTCTCTCACAGATCACATATTTATAGCTCGAGGAACCAGACAGGGCTGTCTCTTATCCCCTCTTTTATTTGACTTGTATATTGAGCCTTTTGTCTGCTTACTTAGATCGGACGCTCTTATCAAATCATTTAAGATCGCTGACCTAGAATTAAAATTTGCACTTTATGCCGACGACCTGTTGATGTACACCTCAAACCCGGGAGTTGCCATTCCTAGACTAATACAACTAGCAGAAAGTTTTGGTGAGGTCTCTGGGTATTCAATCAACAAGGATAAAACTGAGATCATGGAATGGAATCAGGGGTAGCCACGGCAGGTTGTAGGTCAAAGATGAGGTATCTGGGAGTACATCTAGTCAAAAAAATAGAGGACATTCCAAAAGTCAATCTGGATAGGGTTATAAAAGATACTACAGCCCTACTCCATCGCTGGTCATCTCTCCCATTAAATATCTTTGGGCGGGTGAACCTACTCAAAATGATTATCCTCCCTAAGATTACCTTTCTATTTAATTCAATACCCTTATCCTTTCCCCTGATAACAATCAAGAAGCTACAAGGGAAATTGGGATCCTTTATCTGGAATACGAAAGCCCCTCGAATAGCTTGGAAAAAGCTCAGGAGAAGCCTAAAAACTGGAGGATTAGCCTTCCCTGACCTACACATCTACTGCCATGCCTTTCACTTCAAACACTTTAGACTTATGGCCGGTAAAACTGACCAAACTTCCATGGGTTTATTATTTCTAGCACTATTGCAGGATATCCCCCAAGGACAGGACTCTTTCTTGTTTAAGTTCGGGGACCCAAAATTCTTTAAGAAGGTCAGGCTTAAGATTCTGGGGGCCGCGGTTAGAAACTGGGTATTTGTCAGGAAGAGGCTTAACATCCCCTACTATGCAGCGCAGGCCCCGATATGGGATTCCCCTGGGACACCAGCCTGTCTTGATGACCAACTGTCTCGACCATTGAAGGCAGCGGGACTGGAACACTGGGGGGACCTACAGGAAGGAACCCAGCTCCTGACATGGGACGCCCTCTCCAATTTGACAGAGGGATCACTCACAAGGTTCAAGTACTACCAGCTGTCTGGTTGGTGGTGAACCAGAAGGGAGGGCAACAAAATACCAAACCTAAGATTCGACGCCGTAACTAGAAGAGGAAGGTGGAAGAGTCAAATTGCATACTGGTATACATCGATGCTTGAGGAGGAGGATGTAACTGAACCTGAACTGAAAAAACTCTGGATGAATACGTTAAGCACAGATATTATTAACATTAGGGACTGGTGGCTTGACTCCTTTGCTATCCTACATTCAGTAGTTAAACCCGCAACGTTAAAAAGAAATCATCTATATACTATGTATCGGGTTTATATAACTCCTAAGAAATTAGTGAAGATCACCAAGCTAGAGCATTGTTGTCCGAGATGTAGCCATCCGGAAGCTGACGATGTTCATATGTTTGCGGACTGTCGCGAATTGAAAGGTTACTGGGAGAAAATCACCGATTTCCTGGGAGAGGTTCTAGGGGTCCCCTTGGTAATAACTACAACTACCATCCTGACGGGGCTAAGTATGGGCTATAACATCAATGATCCCTCTACAAAACTTGTCTTTTATGTCATCCTCCTTGCAAGAAGGCGAGAAATATGTAGAGCCTGGAAGGACATAGCCCCCCCACCTTCCCATGCTGCCTACGACAAATCATCCTTACCAGTAAGTCCGACCTGGCATGCGATTCCACAAGTTTGGTTAAAATCTGGGCGGCCCTCGAGGCATGGCAACACAGTTGATTGGTTTTCCAATGATTTATCTGGAGCCTTGCCGGTTCCCTTGACTCCAAAGTAGCACGGGGCACCAGTGAAACTGTGAAATGGAGTATGGATGGGAAAGCAGTGGCTACTTGAGGGAGTAGGTTCACCTATCCCGCTTTTGGTCATACATAACAACAAGGGCCGGATCAGGACGACCAAATTGCGCAAAGGTTACCAGTTTCCCATCAAGACTTCCAATAATGGTATATGAGGATTACAAAAAAAAAACAAAAAAAACAACAACAAAAAAAGATTTTATGTCCTCCCAAAAGTCAAACCCCTGTATGGACAGAGGGGAAAGAAAAGAAGCAGAGTATATCTGTTTTGTGTTAGTGAGCATATTTTTCTGTGCAACCTTATAATAAAAAGTGGTCGGGTCTGATATGTTAAACCCAGAAAAATAAGCAAACTTTTGTGCAAACGAAGCTGAACTACTGGAATACTAACGTAGTGAAGAAGTGATGACCATAGTGTTGATAACAAAGCATGGTGTCAAAATTAGATGTATCATCATACAATTCATCACTAGAAAATGCAGCTGTTTGTTTTAAAGCAGGCAGCATAGTATTTATAGTTTAAAAGTCCAAATCATCAGAGAAAGTACTGGAGGTGATATCACTTAATGAAATTTAAACAAGTGTAGTGTTTGTAAAAGTTCTGTTGGACCATATACATCATACAAAACCCTGTCCCAAACTATTCCTTCAGGATCTGGAACTCTTGTAATGTTCACAAAGGACAGGTCTCTCTGTTTACAGTGTGATGATGCATGTGGTTTCAGGACCAAAGTTCACATGTGTTCAGGGATGTAATGTCCATTCAGGAGCAGGGAAAAGACATTCACTACACCTATCTAGAGGCTTAGGAACAGTAGACCTATAGAAATCTGGAGCTGTAGCCAGGGTGAAACATGATGTCTTTTTCAGCCAAAGGTAGAAATTACAATTTCGTTGTTTCTGTGAAATAGGCAACGATGGTAACTCAGGTTCACTTGGATCCAATGAGAAAGTATCAAAATCAATGAAGAAGCTCAGCAGGTTTTGTAGAATTGGCAGATGTCTCCTGTCGAGATATGTTAACTTAGATGCCTGTATCTGATAGAGACATCTAGCCACAGATTCCTTAACTTAGAATATCCCGAGGCATAAGACTGGATCTGGAAAACCTTTCCCCCAGAAGTACCTCTGCATGCCAAGGGAGGCGCCGCCTAGCTCCATCCTGACATCGTCCGCGGAAGTGACGTCAATGGAGCCATATAAGACCCTCCTCTCACCTGGCATGCTGACATCAGTTTTATTCTTCTTTTCCGCGTCCTAACGCGGATCTGGGAGAAGCGGTACCTCTGGCCTGTTTTGTTCTTTAAACACTTCTCAATGCTTTTTTCACATTGGGAACAGTGTGTCGATGCCTGCGGGCTTCAAATTGTGCCGGTCCTGTTCGCGGCATATGACAGCGACGGACCCACACAAATTCTGTATGAGGTGCTGGGCGAGCACCATAACTCCGTGGAGCGCGACACCTGCCAGCGGCTGAGACTGAAGTCCCTGAGGGAACGACAAATGAAGTTGCTGTCTGCCTGGACGTCCCGATCGGAACACTCGCGGCGCTAGTCTCCCTCTCCAGCAAAGGAGCCCAAGAGGCGCCAGTCTTCCCATGAGGAGGTTCCTTTTAGGGGCAAGTCGCGGAGTCGTGACCGTCATTCACCTACCTCAGGTAAGCACAGGGAGAAAGTCCCCGAAGCCATAGGCTTCACGTCGACATGACGTCGGGGCTGCTGCTCCCAGTCTTTACCGGACACGGGGTCCCATGAGTCGACCCCCCCCCCATATACACCATTTCTTGATGCTGGGGTGACTCGGACCCAGATGGAGGCCTACTGCAGGGCCATGCAGGCCATCTTTGGGTTACCCCATCTCCCTGGCGTGCTTTCGGGCCCACAGGGGGTAGGGACTCAGGTTTACCCTCGGTGCCGACACAGTGCCCTGACTCCGATTCCGGAGTCGCTGCGAAGTCGGGATGCGGCCTGGAGGGGCATCCCACCCAGACGTCTAGCCCACCTATAGCGCCTTCGCATAGCCATGCGGGGTTCCCTGTGGCGTCGCTGGATGCGGCTGCAGCACAGAGCTCGACTCCGAGTTGGCACCATCTCTCCGCCACAGGAGATATTGGGCAACGCCGGTCCAACACTGGACTGGCGATCCTCCTTCGGAGGTCATCGACGTCGAGACCGTCCCTGCCTCTACCTTTATTGGCGGCGGGCGTGGGCCCAGGGATTCCCCACCCCCTGAGTCACTTCCTCGCTCTCCGGAGCGAGCAAGTATGGGGCATTGGCCGGCTCCTCATTCTGCTGAGCCCGTTTGGTGGACGGATTAGCTTATATCCATCCCCTGATGATTTGCTTGCACCGCCTCAGGGCCACGGAAACTAGTGAGACGTTTGCAAGGGCAGTTTGCAGGGCTGCGGATATTTTCCACATGCAACCGCCCTCTGTCTCTAGGCCTTCATATTCCTTGCTGGATCTTCTCCACCAGGACACTTTGGAAGTGGAGCCTTTGTTGCCTTTTGCAGGGTCATTACATGACATCCTTCTGGGGACTTGGGCGAGGCCCTCTTCGGGGGACCCCGTGGTTTGTGCTATTGCACATCGCCATCACCCGGCTCCTGATGACACTGCCTGTTTGTCCCTCCACCTGGCTGGGGCTCAAGGACTCGTAATCCAGACAGCTCTCTTCCTCCCCTACTCTGTTGCATCCTCCTACTCAGGAGTTTAGGTGGTTGGAGTCATGTGGCCGCGATGTGTTTGTGTCCACCAGCTCGGGACTCCGTTACCCGAACACGTCCTGCGTGTTTGCCCGGGCTACTTTTGCCCTGTCGGGCAACTCCTACCCTCCATGCCAGAGAGCCCTCATGCAGGTCAGGACTGGATGCTTCGTGATGGCCACGACATGGTGCCGTTTTCCATTCGGTTGGCCATGGACACCACTGACTCTGTAAGTCTGGCTATGGCCAGGTCAGTTGCCTTGCATCGCCATGCATGGCTACGCAATGGCGCTTTTCCAGAGAATGTTCAGGTGCGACTCAGGGATCTGCCATTTGATGGAGCCAATCTATATGATGGCCATGCTGCTTCTGCGGTCCGGCGCCTCATGTCTATGTTCCCATGACTTCCCTGGGTTTGATACTCATGGTGGATTTTGAATTTGTGACGGTGTTGTCACTGTCTTCTGGTGCCCGTAGCTGGGTCCCAGTCGTTTTCGGTTGTTTGGCTGATTAGTCGTGTTTCTTTCCCTTACTCTGGTACAGCTGGATCAGCTGTTTATCCCTTTCTTTTAGAGCCTCTGCCTATGAGTTTGTCTCAAGAGGGTCCGTTGTTTTTATAGGGATGTGCCTTACCCTATGTGGGGTAATTGTTGGCTATTGTATAGCTGCTCTTTCTTGCCCAGGAAGTTTTGCCAGTTCTAGTTTGTCTCTTCCTACTGTTGTAGGACGTTCCCTTTGTAAGAACCATGGAGTTGGTGTGGTTCTTTCTTGAGGTTCGATTTGGTTGTCTATGGTTGGTCCGTAGTTCTCTCCTGTCTCTGTGGTGGCATACTTCCCCGAAGTATCATTGGGATTCGGCCACACTTGGCTTTCCAGGTGTGTTCTTGCAGCTTTCGCTGTGCCTTTTCGGCCTGCGTTGCCTGACTGGATATGTTGCTCTGTTCCATTCCAAAACTGTTTCTTCTATGTTCTGTGTGCATTCGGCATATGGGTACACACAGGATATGCTGCCTGTCAAAGAGTGGCAGTAGTGTTCCTTACACCCCTATCTTGGCTATGTCCTCTTCTAGCTATCTTACTGGGGTGGGGAAGGGCTTACGTCCTCTTTTATGGCTCAGGCCCTGTCGGGGTTCTTGCCTAGGGCAAGTGAAGTTTTCCGCCAGCTCTGTCTTGGCTGTGCGTTGCCTAGTACTCTATTTCCGTGGGCTCTTCCCTAGCAAGATCTCCAGTCCCTTCCTTCTTGCTGCGCAGGTGTACAGGTTTTTTCCACAGGCATCGGTCTGTGCATTTCTCACTCATTTCTTGTGAGTGCTATGGTCGGTGTTCCCGCCTGTCTCACGGCAAACCAGGTTCCTTTCCCGTCTGGGAGCTGCTGTCGCTTTTTGGGTGTTTTCACATTGTAGTGCCCTGCTATGCTGCACACAGGTGCCATGATACCGATTGTGAGACCTCCCTTTTCTAGGGTTGCATTAATTCCTATATATATACTTCCTAGTCTCTCTGTGTATGTGTCGTGACTTATACACAAAGTGAGAGTGCCCGCCAACTAGGTTCTTCCTTGCCCTAGTAGTAGGGATTTTTACTCCAGGGTCTCTCTCTCTCTCTCTCTCTCCTATGGGATCGAGCCTTCTGTGTGGTCCGGGCTGTGCCGATTTTCCCTTTGCCGTTGTACCTCTGGGTGCGGTTGGCTGGTGGACTACCTGGCGATACTCCTGCCCCTTTTTCCTGCTGGCGCAAGCGAGCTGTGGATGCTCCTATTCTTGGGCTTTGCATCGGTGTGGTGTGGTGTGGTTCTCACTATTTTCTTGTGTGTATCCTGTCATGCACAGACCTGTTTTTCCTGGTAGTCAAAGTTCTGTTTGCTTTTTCAACTTTTAACATCCACTCTGGCATATGTTCAGGCGGTATGCTCTGATGTGGTCATACTGTCTTGTCCCTTTTTTGGGACTTCGTTCCTTGCGATCTGTGGGATTCGGTGCTTAGCTACACCCTTTTTGCAGAAGCTCCTGCATTTTCTTCCATTTTGCACTGACCTTTCTGGTTCTGTGTTTCCTTTCGCCCTTGTATGGCTGAGGGAGGTGTCGTACCGTCCTCTGACGGATTATGGTGCCTTTGCCACCCCTTGTTCCTGCTCCTTTACAAAGTTTCCTGAGTCCAGTGTCTGCGCTGGTATTGCTGTTCCCACCATGTTTAGTCAACTTTTTTGGCAGATAAGTTCTCTTAGAACTTGGTGGGTTTCTCTCGCAGACCCTCCTCCCAAGAGGTATGACTTCAGTATCTATTTAAAGTTAAGGAATCTGCGGCTAGATGTCTATCAGATGAACGAGTTACTTACCTTCGGTAACAATGTATCTGGTAGAGACAGTCCAGCCGCAGATTCCTTAACGCCCACCCCTCCTCCCGTTCTGCCAGGACCTTTCTAGGTGTGGTTTTACCACTTTGCAACCCTACAGGCTGCCTTGGTCTTCCTGAGGGGTGCTCTCATGTCCCTGCCTTTGGGGCAGGACGTGTCATTCTGTGTTGGCACTTTAGCTTTCCACTCATTCTTGTTCTTGGGGGGCTTAGTAATGTGTTTTTCTTTCGGTGTGGAGATTCTCATGTTCCTCTACCCTCCCTCCACTCTCGTTTATCTGGATTGGGCTGCGGTTCTACTTGACTATGCTACAGTTCGTAGGTCACTGTGGGGGTGTGGGGTGCACATTGTACATTGTTGTTCCAGTCTTGTGATCCCTTACAATTACATACTGCGATTACAGGTTGTTTTTCATACTGTTTCATCCTGTGGTGGCATACTATCCTTCGGTTGTCATGCTATTCGTTTTCACTACCGTTGCCTTTTAAGGGGCTCAGTTCTTCGCTTTGATGGGACTTTTGCTGGGACGGGTACCTTCAGTCCCTTCCAGTGTTGAGTACTTTTTCAACATTGTGTTGTTTCTCGCTCTATGATTTCTTACCATTGTTTCAAGGATTATGTTCAACACACTGTTTCTATACTCTCACAGTTTTTGCAGTGGTTCCGCGTTGTGGTGCGGAAAAGTTTCACTGTACAAAACTGATGTCAGCATGCTAGGGGGTCTTATATGGCTCCATTGATGTCACTTCTGTGTACGACGTCAGGACGGAGCCAAGCGGATTGCAGCAACGGCAGCAGTTCGCACTGTTGCCTTGGCGGATTCATCAGCCAATGAATTCCCTTCAACGTGTATGCCAACACGCTGATGACTCAATGTGTGAATTACTTGAGCTTGTGGCAAGCCTTTTTTCAGCTCTGCCACTTGTTCCCAAAGCAACTAGTGCTTTATTGTGCAATCTTTGGAATCTCAAAACTCATTCTGTCTCCAATAGTGAAGAAATGTATTGTATGACTAGAGACAATAAAACTAATGGCACACAAAGATCAATCAATCAGGGAATTGTAAGCGCACTTGACCCATGAGGGTCTTAAGGTGCTGAGGGGGCGGGTGGTCTGCAGATCCGTTAGCCGAAGAGCCAGTTCTTGAGGGTCTTCCTGAAGGTGTCTGCAGGAAGCTTGTTCCAGGTTTTTGCCACAATGTGAGAGAAGGATCTTCCTCCTGCCCTAGCTCTGTGGATGCGCGGGGTTTCGGCTAGTGCGAGGTTGGGGGAGTCTGAGAATTCCCAATCTGTATTTTTAGTGTCAGTATCGAGGTTTTTGCTTCTGGCAGCTGTGCCGTGCAATCGCCTGGAGACTGCGTCCATGTATTGCTGGGACAGAACTAACCATACCGCATACGTCCCTTCACAATCACACATGCAGTGCTGTATTGCTGTTTACTTCCTACAGGAGGGTGGGCAGAACCATCAGTGTAAATAATGTATTCAGACTGATCTAGAGGCATTTTTTCACTCGAGAGAGGATATTCTAGTTCGTACTGCAGAAATGGTTGTGTTTGTAATGTAGAGTCAAACTTGTAGTCTACATTTGTTGCAGTTAGAGAATTAGCCCACTGTATCCATCATGGATGCAATTCTTTCGCTTTTGGAATGCCTGCTTTGGTAACAGCTTCCAAGGTTGGTACCGGAGCCACATAAATTATTCGTTTCCCCTGAGCTAGTGCTCTTTCTCTCATTAGCAGTCTGTACTGCTGTTAGTATCTTTTCAATGGAAGCAAAGGATATCTCAGCGTTTATATAAAATTGTGATTTATATGCAATGGGTACCGTTTTGCCTTCATTGAAGGTTAAGTAAGTGTACCCTGATAGACCCAGGACTACACGGATCACCAAATTTTTGGTGTTTACACGTGTGTAAGTGTTTGGAAGCTATCATGTCAACTTGTATGGAACTGGATTTTCTGTGTGTTCCTGTGTCCAATGTCGAATTGAAAAATGATGTCTGATCAGGTCATAAAAAGGTTTTACTTTTTCTGCCTAGTCCAAAATGTATGTTCTGCCAAAATGTAGGAATCCTAATATATTGTAAGCCTTTCAGTGTCTTTGGAGGTTGTAGCTTACAAAAAGTAGCTGCAAGGCGTTTCCCTTCACTCAATAACTCATATACCAAAAATAGAACATTGAGGTGAGCAATTTTTGATTTTTTTTAAATTAAATTTCCAGCCCACGGTGGCGATCCCCACAATTTTGTTGTTCATGAGATGTCTAGTGTTGTTTTATATTTCTTCTGCACAATGTTATTAATTAATGCAGTACTGTGTGCATTCTGTACTGCAAATGTTTTTGTGCATGTGTTCAAATGCCTATGGTCTAAAACAAGACGGTATGAATTGTCTGGCTTCATTACGAGAATCAAAGGATTATTCATGGAGGAAGTGCAATTTCAATCACACCTTGGTTGATGTAAGATCTCCCTGACTTGTTTCTTTGCGTCATGTTTTATTGGATACTGCCTTTGCAGTGTAGTAGTTGTTGTAACCGGAATTTCATGGTGAGGTGACTCAGCATCCCACCCTACATGATTGCTGTAAAGTGCAGGAGCTAGGGCTAACGCCCACTCCTGTGCGTATGTATGTTTGAATTACGCTGGATTGAGGTTGGAGGAAGCCAGAAAAATGACCTCTTCCCTTTTGGGCAATCTATGACGAACCCAGGTGGCCAATCTCTTTCAGCCAAAAGTATATTGTATCCAAAAGTCAGGTTCTCGCAAAAGAGACCCTTCACTTTTCTGGGTATGTCCCAAATCCCCCCCCCAATTTGGAGTGTTATTTTAGCTAACTGATTTGGGACACTTACCCTTGTATCAGGTGTTTCCACTGCGATATGTTAATTCAACGCAGCTGTCACCAGAAATTCCATCAGGTTCTTGCGAGCTATTGTTACTTCTGCTGCGCTGTCTAGTATTGTCAGAGCCCATTTCCCTTTCAGTAGTAGAGTCCTCAATAGCCTGGGCAGTTCATATTTTAAGGCCAGCTACTTTCTTCTTTGTAAATTGAGGTTTGCTTTTGGATTTATCTTATTGTTTGATATTGTAGTCTGAAGTGCGATGTGTGTCCCTTGGCTTTGCTTGCTCGTCTAATCCGCGTTCGGACCGTTCTTCCCTCTCAGAGTTTTTTTTTAGATGAAACCTGAAAAGAACGAGATACCTGTCAGGTTTTTTTATATTATCACGGTTCCTAAGATTATATTTTCTCTCGAAGGACTCCTGTTGAGGAGACCACCCTGTGCTTGTGATGCATTCTGCTTATTATTTGTTATTTGTTTGTTGTTCTATTTCTTTTTAGAAGAATTGGGTGCTTGCATTGAGTTGTCCTTTCTCAGATTACTTGTCAATTGTAGTTTCACAGGGCTAGCTCCCAAGGTATCTCTACCCAGCAAAGCATAGGTATCTTTGATAATTTTAGGCAGTTCTCGCTCCTGCTGTGCAAGAGTGCATTCCCTCAGGGGATGGCATATAGCCTCTGTTGCTGCCTCCCCTTTTATATTAAATAACATAATTGTCAATACCTGGGCAAAATTGCCTATCAATTTCATCCCTAAGTCTAGGGCAGGTTCTATCCCGGACTCATTCTATATTGGTTCCATACTTCTGGTATAACCGCTATTGAGGGGGTACCATGTGTTCTAATGTAAACGGCAGCGAACAATTTACCCAAAGGTTATGTTATCCTTTGGAATAGCTAGCGCACAATGCCACCGTAAGCCCCCAAACTTACCAAGGAGCGAATAATTTCTGTCAACTTTCGAACATGACAACGCAGGATCCTTTGGGGATAATGGAAACAATACTCTACTTTTTGCTCTGTCACTCCTACTCACTTGGGGGCATAATTACAAGCTCCTATCACCACGAGAACGTCACTTTTTACGACATTCCGGTGGCGATAGGGGCTTCACCTTATTTACAAGGCAGCGATAAGCTACTTAACATGGCTTAACGCTCACTTGTAAATAAGGCTCCCTTTCACGCTAAGCTTAGTGTAAAAGAGGAGAGCAATGGGTGTAGCTGTGGGCATTCCACCGCAACACCCATTGATTTTGACACTGCCCCATATTTACAAGGGCAGTGGAAATATGGGGCAGCGCCAAAATTAAGACAAGGGATAACCTGGTCTTACTCTGGCCCAAACGCGGAAAATGTTTAACTTCTCTTTGTGCTGTTTTCATGTGTGCTGCGTTGTGCAACACACATGGAAACAGCAAAATGCCAATGATTGTTTATGTACAGGAAGGTGTCCCTTCCTGCACATAAACAATCATTTATTAAAAATGCTGTTTTGCAACTTCTATGTGTGCTGCCTTAGGCAGCACATATAGAAGTTACAATGCAGCATTTAAAGATTGTATATGTGAAAGAAGGGGGACCTTCCTGCACATAAACAATCTTCTCCTCAAGGCAGACACCCTTGCACTATGGTGCAAGGGTGCCTGCATTGGTGCTAAAATAAGTAAATGTGCCTGCAAGGGAATTGGTGTATTTCTAAATTTTCATACTATTTTCATATATTCATGTCCTAAATACTAACTTCAAACAATACATTTTTAGAGTTAAACATAGTGTTGGTGCTAGGCTGCTAAGTTTAGCCCAGGGCAGGGGGAAACTCAGGGCTGCACCATATTCTTGTAAATTTGGTGCAGCCCTGCGTTTCTGAAGTGGGGGAGTGCAGCGTCAAGCCAGGAAGGCTAAAGCCTACTCAGTCACTTCTTTGTGAATATGCCCCTTGGTCTCTGAGATATACACAGAATAAATGATGGGGACATTTTAAATAAGCATTTATTGAACCAGCGTCATTCTAGTATAAAACATGTTTGCTGCGACAATCCTTAGACAGAAACATATATACAAGATTACAGGCACCGACAGAGTAAATAAAAGGTAGAATTCTACCATGGTGCTAAAACAGGAAATATATGCAGACATATTGATACATGGCCATAATCAAGCGTACTCCTACCATGCAAAGCCTAGCTAAGTGTCCCTAGCTGTACCTGGCATGTATGTGGGTGTAAAGCCAAGAATCCGCCAGGAAAGAGCCAGCCCTATTACCTGAGGGTAGAGTATGGACCACGTCCTGGTCTCGAGTTAGACACCCAGCAAGGGACATTCAGACCACTGCGTGCTGGGGCTTTTGCAGGCGGGACCTTGGTGTCTAGTGTCAGCGTGAAAGCTTCTCCTTCGGTTGCCCAGCGAAGATGTGGTTCTTTTATACCCACAAAATGCCCTCAGGTGTTCTACCTAGATATGCAATGGCTTGCCATTATGTATAGTGGACCTGTCGTTCAAGGATGACATTAGCAGTTGTGCAGAGTTATTATACAGAAGATGGTAATCCTGCGGAGTACGTCCTGGGCAGGGTATTAAGAAACGATATTAGGAATCCTCATGCATAATAAATTAGGCCAGTTTCGAAGAAACCTGATCGACATTTATTCAACGCCTAACTAGGTAAAAGGTGAGTGCCAGGACCGTTTTGTAGAGCAAGGTAGGACGAATGTAGTTAAAAGGTTGTATTGCTACCTAGGCCTTTATTAGGGTCCATTAGTGTTCATAACGCACTGGAACAAGTAAAAAACTACTGGGGAAGGGCAGTACTGAACGAATGAAGATCAGGCAAGGACAAGGACCTGTGAAGCGGCATTCTTATATTCAGAAACTCACTGATGGTAAACTTCTGTTGAGGATTCTCCTGTGGTGATATACCCTACCACCAGAGTAGACACATGTATTTAGTAGAGTGAAGATTCATGGCACTTAAACTAAAGGCTCGAAGATGGCTTGTGGCTCTGTGCCTTCCCCTGGACAAGGGCTCACATGGCTCTGAGTAAGTCAAGCAGTAACCAGATGGCTGACACAAGTACAAATCAAAGTTGATTTATGTTATTTGGTTGGTATTAGACACAGCACTATTGAGCATCATATTTAACTGGATGTATTTACAGATTAAAAACAAAGTAAACTTTGACATCCAACGTAAGGGATAGTTACCACACGATTCTGCCCCCTTGCTGTTGGTAAACCTGTATTTCCCCCTCATGGGTCGTATGTCCAGAGAGGGAGAAAATTGTAGAGTAACTGGTTACAGCTTATTTGATGGAGATAGTGTGTGTATTAATGTAACTAAGCCCATTTGATTAAGCATAGAATACAATATGTGCACCAAGAAGGATGCAGGAACAATTACACTCAAACCTAAAAACACGAATGAGAGCTAGGAAAGAGCAAGCAACAATTCGAAAAATCCCACACATACAATCCTCGATCATTATACCAGAGTTATGCCAACTAGTGCACCATAATATGCTGTTTGCCATGCATCATTAGCCAATGCACAGTGTATCTCCATTAACAAAATGGCTTACACCACATGTACCACAGGGCACTACAACTAACAGAGCAGTGCTGCACCACGTATAGCATATTCTACTATTACCTGAGACACACTGCACATTCATCCTCAAAACTGTGCACTACCACCTGCAGCAAAGTGCACTATTGCCCACGGAGTAATGTACTCCTGCTAATGACATAGCGAGCAAAACACCACAATAGGCACAACTACCACAAAACAATGGACATTAGTCTCAATTTAAAGACAGTCAATGTAATTGAAATGATGTGGTAGTACAAAATTACCTTACCACTTACAGGATCCAAGGCTTGTCAGATGCTCATTTAGATTGCACCAAGAGAGCACGGGAAGGGGCATATTTACAAGAACTGATGCATCAGCATCGATGTGTCAGATTTCTTGCGCCTGCTGCAAATGCTCCAACGACGCCATGGATGCACTGAATTTACAGTATCAACGTCCAAACCAGAATCCCTCTGCCTCCGGCAAATACAGCATGCTGCAGCTCATATAATACTGACACTCAACAGAGAGGTTACTACTCCAAGGTTCAGAAAGTGGACAGTGCGCATCAAGGGATGGTTCATATGTATTGATCCTGACACCCATTCGTTTGAACACTTTTGTCCATCCATGTGTTTACGAAGATGCATCTATGAATGCGTGCATCCATCCAACCACCCAGATTCATCCACTCACCCCTTCCACTTACTTGTTAGTCAGATGGTTCCACGCGCTACGGCCGCGCCGAAGGTGCGCCAAAGGTAAGCCCGTCTACGCCCGTCCGCGCCAGACCCCCTGGCCCTCGCATTGCCCAGCCCTCCCGCATTACTTACGATGCCACCACCCTCCTAGCCCTTAACCCCGGCCGATCCCCCAACTGCGTCCAAGCCGCTCCTGGACACACCCATGGACCTTTCTCATGCCACTCCTGCAAATTCATCGGCACCGTCACCAACTCCGATACGATCACACCTCAGATTCCCGACCCCAACCACCTACAATGCATCTTGCTCAACACCCGATCGGTCCACAGGCACGCCATTGACCTATGGAATCTACTAGACACCATCTCTCCGGATGTCGCCTTCCTAACGGAAACATGGATGAACGCCTCCTCCGCCCCAGACATCACCATTGCCATCCCAGAAGATTATAAGATCATACGCAAGGACCGTACCGGCCACACAGGAGGAGGAATCGCTATCGTCCATAAAAAATCCATCCACATCTCAACCAGCTCTGACGTCAATCTCACCAACTCTGAACACCTTCACTTCCAGATCCACATCGACCCCAAGACCACACTCAGAGGCACCCTCCTTTACAGGCCACCAGGACCCCGCGCACAATTTAGTGAGGACATCACGGACTTCATCACTCCACACGCGCTCCCCTCCAAAAATTACATCCTTCTGGGAGACCTCAATTTTCACCTTGAAAAGAACAACGACCGCAACTCCACCACCCTTTTGGACAACCTCGCCAACCTCGGACTTAAACAACTGGTCACTTCCCCCACCCACATCGCAGGTCACACTCTCGACCCTATCTTCACCTCCAGCAATCATGTCTCCTTCAGCCACACTACGGCTCTCCTTTGGACTGACCACAGCTGCGTTCACTTTACCTACAACAAGCCCAAACCCAACATCCACCCCCAACCAACTCTGCAAAGAAACTGGAACAAAATCACCATCGACCAGATCTCCTCATCGCTTCTTCTAAACCCCCCAGCCCACTCCTCAAACCCCGACCAAGCCGCCACCAACCTCACCCTATGGTTATCCAACAGCGCCGACATCCTAGCACCACTGAAAAAACGACAAAGCAAACTTGGCAGCAAGAAGGCCTCATGGTTCAACGACGATCTTAAGAAATCCAAGAAACTCTGCCGCTCCCTTGAGAAGGCCTGGAAAAAAGACCCAACCACCAGCACCAAGGACGCCTTCAAAAACGCCACCCGCATACACCACCAACTGATCCGAAAGGCCAAGAAAACCGCCTTCAAGGACCGACTAGATAACAACGCCCACAACAGCAAGGAACTTTTCAACATCGTCAAGGAATTTACCAATCCCTCTCAAGCCCTCTGCGACTCCCTAGCTTCATTCTTCCACAACAAAATTGCAGACATCCACAACAGCTTCGACAACCAACCCGGAGTCCAACCCACCCAACCATCTGCTGAACCTTCACCCCCCTTGAACATCCTCAACGACTGGAACCCAATCTCCACTGAGGACACCATCTGCCTGATGAACTCCATCCACTCAGGATCCCCCACAGACCCATGCCCTCACCACATCTTCAACAAAGCAGACTCCATCATAGCACCGCACCTCCGAGACGTCATCAACTGCTCCTTCAACTCCGCCACCTTCCCGGAAAGCTGGAAACACGCTGAACTCAGTGCCCTTCTGAAAAAACCCACAGCGGACCCCACCGAACTCAAAAATTACCGCCCCATCTCGCTCCTTCCATTCCCGGCCAAAGTCATAGAAAAAGCTGTCAACAACCAGCTCGCCGCCTTCCTCGAAGCCAACAAATCCCTCGACTCCTCACAGTCCGGCTTCCGAGCAAAACACAGCACTGAGAACGCCCTCATCGCAGCAACAGACGACATTCGAACTCTACTGGACAATGGAGAAACAGTCGCACTCATCCTCCTCAACCTCTCCGCAGCCTTCGACACAGTCTGTCATAGCACCCTTCTACAGCGCCTCAGAAACATCGGAATCCAAGGAAAAGCACTAGAATGGATCACCTCGTTCCTCACCGGAAGAACCCAGAGAGTCCGCCTTCCACCATTCAAGTCAGAGGCCACTGAAGTCATCTGCGGCGTACCACAAGGATCTTCACTCAGCCCCACCCTTTTCAACGTATACATGAGCCCCCTCGCGGCCATCGCCCGCCAACACAACCTCAACATCATCTCCTACGCGGATGACACTCAACTGATCCTATCACTCACCAATGAGCCTAGCACCGCCAAAACTAACCTACACGAAGGAATGAAAGAAGTAGCCGAATGGATGAAACACAGTCGTCTGAAACTGAACTCAGATAAAACAGAAGTCCTCATCTTAGGTACCTCCCCCTCCGCATGGGACGACTCTTGGTGGCCAGAAGCCCTTGGAAAAGCACCCATCCCGACAGACCACGCACGGAACCTAGGCGTCATCCTGGATTCCTCACTTTCAATGAACAGACAAGTCAACGCCGTCTCCTCATCCTGCTTCAACATTCTTCGCATGCTCAAAAAAACATTTCGTTGGATCCCTACCGAAACTAGGAAAACGGTCACCCACGCTCTGGTCACGAGCCGACTGGACTATGGAAACACCCTCTACGCCGGTACTACCGCTAAACTCCAGGAAAAACTCCAACGAATCCAAAACGCCTCAGCCAGGCTCATATTGGACATCCCGCGTAAAGAACACATCTCTGGTCACCTGAAAAACCTCCACTGGCTCCCCGTCAATAAGAGGATCACTTTCCGGCTCCTAACCCACGCACACAAAGCACTCTACGAAATCGGACCAGAATGCCTCAATACACGACTGTCCTTCTACACCCCCTCCCGCCAGCTACGATCTTCCAACCAAGCCCTTGCCATTGTACCTCGCATCAACAAAACCACCATGGGAGGTAGATCCTTCTCCTACCTGGCAGCTAAAACCTGGAACTCACTTCCCACTCACCTTCGCCTTACCCAGAACCACCTAGCATTGAGAAAGCAACTTAAAACGTGGATATTTGACAAGTAATCCCCCACCCCTCCTTAAGCGCCTTGAGACCCTCTGGGTATGTAGTGCGCTATATAAATTCTCTGACTTGACTTGACTTGACTTACACCCACCCACCCCCTGGTCATCCATCCATACACCAATTTAACCACCATCTACACCTTTATTGTTCATGGTCAAACTCTCCATCCAAAAAGACCAATTGATGGACAGAATGCAGAACAATGTCATACATTCACCCCAGTACAGAGATCTGGCTCTAAATCCATCATTGATTTTCTCACCATGCCATTCCAGTTTGGACCCAGCCATATGCAAATCAGTCTTGACCCTGCTCCCAATGGGAACAGTCCAGCCCGAACTCCCAGGCCAGGTCCTTCCTGGACTGGAAACAAGCATCCTAGAACCGGTTTCGGGCTTTCACCCCATATCAGCCAGGATAGCTTGACTCCAGTGGCATGGAGAGCACGGGACCCACGTTTGGGCATACCCGTCCCACTCGGGGTGACAAATGGAAAAAGAACAATTGATGGCCAGAATGCAGAACAATGTCATACATTCACCCCAGTACAGAGATCTGGGCCTAAATCCATCTTTGCTCTGCTCACCATGCCATTCCAGTTTGAACCCAGCCATATGCAAATCAGTCTTGACCCTGCTCCCAATGGGAACAGTCCAACCCGAACTGCCAGGCCAGGTCCTTCCTGGATTGGAAACAATTATCCTAGGACCGGTTTCGGGCTTTCAGCCCTGATAAGCCAGGATTTTTTTAACTCCCGTGGCATGGAGAGCAAGGGACCAACGTCTGGGCATACCCGTCCCATTCGGGGTGACAAATGCAAAAAGAACAATTGATGGACAGAATGCAGAACAATGTCATACATTCACCCCAGTACAGAGATCTGGGCCTAAATCCATCGTTGTTTTGCTCACCATGCCATTCCAGTTTGGACCCAGTCATAAGCAAATCAGTCTTGACCCTGTGTTCCCTGGGAAACAGTCCAGCCCGAACTGCCAGTTCCGGTCCTCTCTGGACTGGAAACAAGACGTGGGTCCCTTGCTCACTTTGCCTTTGTCTGCGATTGGACACGGGTCTCTTGTACATCTTCCTGCCACTATCTCTCCTGCTTCGAGTTTTGAGAAAATTCATGACAACCTGGGCCCACGTCGCGCTGGACCAGAATATGCTTCCCTGAGCGCCTGTGCCCTAGCATTTACATTCTATCAAGCTACCTCTTTGGAAGGAACTCCTGTCTCAACAACCCGGGGAGGGTCTTTCACCCAAATCTCCACAAACTTCACTTCCATGCTTGGAGCTTAAGCTGCGACTTTGACTCTGTTTGACACTCCAACCGAAGGAGTAAATACCATTCTTGCAGCCAGATTAACGCTTAAAAATCCATCTATGCCGGGAGAGAAAAGTTTATGACATGGTGGTGCATGACCTCACAGTGGGCATAGTTAAGTGTTACTTGTTGGCCCTATAAGTGTTTTATATTTTCCTGATTACCCCTTTCTCTTTGAGTCAGTGGTTGTAATGCAGTGAAGGGTTTGATGCACGTTTCCTCCAAAGACATTAATCATGGCTCTGTGGGACTTAATTTTGTCCTGATGTTCCTCATGTGAGCACAGCCTGAGCTGAGCCACAGTTTCTTGTTGTGGCTTCTGTGGATAAAGGCAGTCTTTTGTCAACAATACTTCTGCGTGCCACGTAAGGGAACTACATCCTCTCTATGTGTATTTCTTCCCAGACAAATTGATGAGGACATGGGCTCCATTCCTACATGAGATGGTGGTATCCACTGGCAGGAAGGGAGCAACTTGGCTTCCATGTCAGTCAATTGATTACTCTACCAACATGATTTGCTCCACCACACCCGCAAACGGGGACAGCGGGTCCATGACCCTAGGAGGGATTTTGAGCTTCTCTCTTGACTGTACGAGACCATCAAGTTGATGATCAGCAATTTATAGGTTCCACTAGGACTAGGAAAGATAAGGCAGTGCTAAAGAGAATTGTGTTCAGGTGAAAGGTCCTTTACATTAAAATCTGCTATGCATTGTCAAATAAGGAAAAAGGCCTGTGGGTTCATTCTGCCATGGCCACTATGATGACACTGGCAAGCGGAGTGCTGGTTCTGGACATTTGCGAGGCTGCAACGTGGGCTGCAGTATAAATGTTCATGAAACAGTACTGTCCTGAAAGTCAGGTACAGCTAGAGGGCCATTCTGCACTCTCATTCCTGCACACTCCATTATCGGAGACCACTCCAACTCCGGAAGATACTACTTTGGTATCTATTCTAAGATAAGAAGTGTGTGTACAGCTAGAAGAGCCCATTGGAAAAAACAGGTTTCTAATATTCGGCAACTCTCTTTCTGATGATACACTATCTAAATGTAGATTGCTCACTGCCCTCCCAAAGCCCCACATTCTGTGAAGTAGATCCCGACCATCATAATAAGATTCCAAGATAGTTCTCTGCATGCTGTCACCTGTAATTTGTTCAAATTTCTCTGCATATGATGGTGCAGAAAGAGAAATAGTAAGAAAATTAGCGTGCAGGGATGGTGCTAATATGCAGCTCCACTCTTAATTCCAGAGCGGTGTGAAGTCATGCGGCTCCACCTACCAGCAAGCCATACGTATTGCCCCAAAAAAATAGCCAGATCCTGTCTGCTGCTTGGCAATACTCTGAGGGTCAGCCATCTGAGGATAGCAAAAACATCAACCCATAGTAACATATTCTTCCCGATGATTGTTGTGAGACACTAGAGGTGGCAAGAGTACTTTTCAGTCTGAAATCCAATGAAATGAAAAAGAAAAGGTTTTACTACAGGACCCTTTCCTAGAATCCAGATTCACTTAACATGCCTCAGCACCAATTTTGTACCTTATCACCTGCATGTGATTCATTCAAAACTGTTGACATTTAGCAGCATTCCTGCCCCCCCCCCCCCCCCCCATTGAAGAAGACTAGATCAGTCTTCACTAGTCTCCACGAGGATAAGGAGTTCATAAAAGGTCTGTTTAGATCTTTCCCGCAAGTGGGTAGAATGTCACCATTATAGGAATTAAATGTAGTTCTGCTACATTGACTCTTCCGTTTGAGCCTATCCTCAAAGCCAACATTTATACTGGAAGATAGCCTTTTTAGTGGCTATTACTTCAGAACATTAGGCTGGTGAGGTTCATGCTCTCTTTGGTAGTAATGTTTTTACATGTTTGCAATGGCAAAGTTTTTCCCAGAACCCCAGATACAACCAGAAGGCACCATTTTCTTTTCATTTGAGACAACAGATTGTATTACCATCCTTCTTTTCCATAGCCTAGAAAAATGGCAGAGGTGCCATTCCATTCCCCAAATGCTTTAAATGTCATCTCAACAGACCAGACATTAAACAAAACTAAAACTCTTTCTAACTCTTAATTAAATACATTTTTAAACACCCTAACTGAAACAACAGCTTGCAAAATGGACTGCTTCGAAGTGTATACTAGCATATAAGACAATGAATAGGAGAACACCTATCAATGGCAAAGTCTGAGATATTTCTACAGACGAAATGGCAGTTACGGTGGCTGCTTGTATCAATCTTAAATACATATGTGATGTTGCGACATACAAGTCAAATCATGTTCTTCCCAAACAATAGTGCATTGAGAGAAAGACAGCGGCAGAAACAGTGGTGGGACAGGCAGTGTTGCAGAATCTCTCAGTAAAAGGTGCACCTCATTCCTATCTTCCTATATGTGCTTGATCATAATTGTTACTGTTTTTCAAGCACATGACTCTATTAGAGATCCAACGCTGAAAACGTTATAAAAGAAACATTTAATTAACCGGTCTTGCGTTAATATACCTAAAGGTTTAAGTTTCACACTACAGAAATACATTCTTTTAAAAAATGCAAATAAAACACACATTGCCCACTTTAGGGGTGGTATGATGGTGCACAACATTTTTCCCGCCTGGTGAGGCTCTGGTCTTGCAGTATGCATTCAGAGTGCAGGAAATATACAGTGCTACAAAACGCAGCATCCAAAAGGTAACTCAAGTTTAATTCCTTTAGTTTATTCATTCAGAATTCTCTATTTTATATTACATACTATGCAACAGAACTAGACCATCTCATCCACACTGTCCCTCTTCAAGGATCATGGAAAAAGTTCAGCAGCAGTACTATCTGCTGTCATATTCTTGTGTCAATATTTTGTTGTCAGTGTTGCACAGGTCTTCCCAGAAGGCCGATTTGTTAACAATGACAGTTTTTTGCAGCCGGGCCACTCTCGCAGTCCTTAGTTCCATCATTGTGCTGTGGATATTTTTCTTGTAAGGAGAATTGGCAGCAGTGTGCCACAGCGGGAACTGGCCTTTATGGATGCCAGATGGTCTGCTCTTGTTGGTCCAATGTTGAGTATTGCGGTTGGAAGCTTCTTCTCATGGGCAGCTAGAAGAAATCTATATCCGGAATACACCTGCAATTCACAAAAAAAGGTTGTGAGCAAAACGCAGTAGTTTGAAGATTCGCATTTAGGGAGCACTTGGTGGGGGTTCCAGTTGGGTTACCTGCAATGTGGATCCAACAACCAGAACTGCGTCAGATTCTGCCAGGCGCTCATGCACGAAAAGGACTTTGTCCCGGTTCACACTGTCGCCAAAGAATGTTACATCTGGCTTTAGGATCCCTCCGCACGTGGTACAAGAAGGGACTCGGAAATTCTTTACTTGCTCGTCTGTGAGGAAGACATCACCATCAGGGGCTATGCCACGAGCCTCTGCCGTCCAGGCCGGATTATTAGCTATGAACCTTTCCTGCAATTCTGACCGAGGGGTGCAGGTGCCACAACCCAGGCAGATAACCCTACATGGTTGGAAAAAAATACAGTCAATTATATGAGACAAATATACATTACTGCCCAAAATATACAGCGTTTTTCTTCTTCCATAAAAGAGTTATGTGTCTTTATTCACTTAACACCAATGTTAAAATTCTGACTACAACACATTCCTATCTGGCAAATGCTTAAAGTGGTTTTATTTTAGGTAAATCAAGTTCCTTCTTGCCAAACCTCTCCTCTCTTTGCTGTTCAGCCATGGTGCTGCACATGTCAAAAGATCTGGATTATCTAGTTCCACGGTAAAGAACTATCTCTAGATCTGTGACTGTACTTTATTGTATCTGTACAGCAGGTGATGTGCTTCATGCAGTGTCCTCCGGATGCAATAAGTTCATGGTCACTGAAATGATATGCCCAAGAAAACAAAGCTGGACAAGCAAAATGAAAAGCTGTACGTTTTTTTTTTACAGTTGATTTAATTTTAAGGGCATGATTAAATGTCACATGGCATGTACGTCCTGTCGACTATGTATACTCATGTTTACTGCTAGTTTTCTGCACTCATGCGTGGAGGTATTAACACCGGTTCAGCGGGCCTTTAGCTTTGTTTTTTTTTTGTTTGTTTTTTGAAAACCTTTATTGACATCAAAAGGAGAGACAGGTCGGGGCCCACAACCAAGCCGGCTGGCCGCAATGTGCAAAACAGTCAGGAGTCTCAAGGCAAATATTACACATTCAATCAATACAAAGCAGAGGCCGGACAATCGTGAAGGAGAGAAATACAGGAACCAAAGGGCTAAAACACAGGAGTAAATAAGGCTTAATTTTATAGTATGGGGAGAAGACTTACGACAGGCTCATCTTCAATACGGAGGCATCCGATATCCCATAAACAACCTCAATAATCATACAGGGGCATGGGGCCAAAATATAGTGGGGACAATACAATGCATTCAAGAAATCAGGATATGCGAAACACAATCCGCCCCTAAGCAATATCCTCGCAACATGCCCACCACCCAAGACACTACCAAACCAGAACAGAGGGATCGGAAAGACAATGCATCAAAACCAGCCCATCATAATAACCTCTGGGACACAGGAAGGAAAAAGGGAGGGGGACGAAGTAGGGAAGGGGAAGAGGAAGGGAAAGGAAAAGGGAGGGAAGACAAAATAAACCATATAATGAAATTAAGGAAATATGAAAAACAAAAGAAAGAGGACACGCCGACACCGGCCCCCCGTGGCGGGAAGACAGGAAACAAAAGGAGTAGCGGCCCAAGTGGGGGTATGGCGATCGGGGAGAAAGGCAGCCGAAACATAGCAGGAGGATTAACGACACCACACCCCCCACCCGAGACACACCATTTGAGGTCGGGACAGACGCGGCCTCACGAAAAAGAGATACAAAAGGGCCATAGAACCAGAAGACAAACAAAAGTAGAACCCAACCCACCCGTCCCACCCTGCACCCCTGTAGAAGGCTATGGCCCACCCTTCAAACAGCGTGCCTGTCGCCCTAAACCAGAACCCGAAATATAGCGAGAAGTAAGAAAGAAGAACGAGACAAATAGGCAACAAAAACAGAAAAAAGGGGGGGAGACAGGAGGGAGGAGCAGAATAATTATAATCAGAACAATCGGCCGCAGCCCTCCGCCCAACCAGACAAGCATAGTCGAAAACAGACCAGGACGACATCCCATCACGTACCACAAAACATTATGAGAAGGGGACCACCCACCTTTCTACGAGTAGAAACAATTGTGCTACTGAATCGTATACCGGGAATCAAACAGAAGTCGTACATTTCACCCCCAACCCTTTCGAGCGACAAACCCTACCCACCACATGGCAATGGAAAACCACAGTTAATACGAGATCAGCATATAATCGAGTGGAATGGTGACTAGCATAGCTACGCGGGGGGGTAGAGAGATCCGCAAGGGAACAGAAGTCCAAACGGAAAGTATAGATGCATCAACAATCGCAGCACGCACAATGAAGAACAGGAGTTCAGTTGCGCCACTGGAGCGGGCGAGGTGGTCCCGATTACAGACACAGGCAAAGTCATCGAAGCAGGCACAGGAGGCAGTCTACCAATAGTTCCAGGTAACAATGTCGAACAGGGCCGCGGCACAGCATCCAAGTCCCCGGGGTCCGGACCTTGAAAAGCAGGGCGCCTCGAAGTCACCGGCACACTACACGATCTTCGATCCGTGGAGGAGACACTCAAGTCAATCGAAGGGGGCGAGGCAATGAAGTCCTCGAAACAAGAGGGCGACAAGAAGAAGTGGCTGCCCAAAATGGCGGCGGATCGTGGCGGACCCACCGAGACGGCCAGGGCCAGGGATGCGTGCAGGGATCTCAGGGCTTCCAGGATATCTCTGACCGTCGGCTCACGCTCACCAGATCCGATCCCCGCACAATGAGGCAACACGGGCCCGCCGCCACCGGGTGACTCCCATTCTAGAGGGCCGGCCGCCATTTCGTGAAGCAGCCCACTCGCCGCCCACCAAGACCCCCGGAAAGAACAGTTCTCAAATGTAGGACTTTACAAGCTCCGGGGGTCTCAGCAAGGGCGGCCACAATGCCAAAAGGATGTCCGCCCAAGACGGGTCTCCGCCAGCACCAGCACCGGTGCCCCGAACAAGCGGAGTCCGGGCCCCGAGGACCAGGGCCGCCGGACTAAGCAGCGGCGGGGGGAGATCCCTTCACAGAATCAGGTCCCGGGACTTCTCACCCACATCGGCCGCGTGGCCACCAGGGCAGGCCCGGGTCAGGATCGTCGGGATCTTCGCACATCGGCTCCCAACACTGGTTCTCGCTCTCGGCAGGGGCCGAGAGTCGTCGGATCCCACCGGCCAGGTCCCGGTTCAAGTCTCGCAGAGGCCCCGATCTCTCGGAGAACACAACTCCGGAGCCACCGCACGTCGACACCCGGGGGTCAGATGGTAAGTTCGAACAAGCCGTTATGTTTCCAGGTCCCCAAAATTGTGTCGTCCCCGGACAGGATAAAAGACAGGATAGGCAATCAGGACGGAGGGCTGCGGGAGCCGAGCTAAAGGGCGACCATTACGGCCGCGAGCTAGGCTCCTCCTCGCCTTTAGCTTTGTTAACCTTCCCAAGTTCCAGCATTTAGGTAATGCAATATCGCTCCCCATCTCTAAAAAACGGGCAAATGCAGTAAAATCTTGGCAGTCATTTACTGCACATTCATCCCGTTTTCCTGGCAATCTAAGTCAAGGCACACATCTGATGTACACAGGGTTTTTATTTCATCCCTTCATTTTTAGGTTGGTCTATGAGCCAGACTCTGTGCCATAAGGATTTATGGAGCTTACTGTAAGTATATCTTGTGTGGTTTATATCTGCCATTGGTTTAAGCAACAGGTCACTGAAAAGGCACTGGGTCCCATCTTCATTAGAGAAGAAACAAGTAGCCAAATTCATGAGCTGAGAGCTTGAGAGATGAGATAGGCTACCAAGGGTGAGGGTCTGTAACCACATACAGGGCAAATTATGATTCAATATGTTTGGCCCGGTTATATGTTGTATGTCACTATTTCAAACTCCACAATTTCGGATTAGCATTATTTGGGAACTTTTATTGAGAATTAGCATATATTTGGCATGATAACGTTAGAATTATTTCAGATTGCTTTAGATGTTTAAAATTTTTAATAATTATTTCCTAATCCTCTAAGTATAATACATATTTAATATTTATTTTGTAAAAATGTTTGTGCATACCTACATTTGTGTATATATTTATTTGCATATATGCTCATACATATTTTTTTTAACTTCGGGGCATATTATCAAGGCAGGCGAAATGAAATTATAGCCGCTTTTGCGTCCGTTTTCGGCCGCAAAGCAGCGATAATTTCATCACCCTATCAGCAAGCTGTCGCTAACATTAGTTAGCGACAGATTTTAGGTGATAGCGAGCGGTTTGGGGCCCGCTTTGCATGTCAGCGATATTTATCGCTAATGACATGCAAAGTGGGGGTACTCAACCTGTTACCGACTGAAAGCAGTCGCTAACGTCGCTATCGCCTATTAGCAAGGCAGGCGTAGCGGTAAAAAAAATTGCGCTATGCGCAAATATCGCTAAAAACTAACGCCTGCTCAGACCAGTTCTTAACCTGTATATCCAATGGGAGGTTGATATTCAGATTAAGACCCTATTGGCGTTAATGCCTGAATGACGCTGGTTTTCCAGCAATATTCACGCATTTCGCCGCTATCGCCGGATATTTCATCGCATTGGAGATAAACATTGCTAATAGCACGTTATCTCTGCGATAAAATCCGGCCTTGCTTGGCGATAAAAAAAATTTCGCTATGCTTCTTTAGCGATAAACATCGCTACGTGTTGATAATATGCCCCTTCGTTTTTTTAAAGCTGGGTTGATCCCCTATTTTTTTATTTTCTGTAGTCTTTTTTTAAATAGGGGTTAAACCCTCCTAACCCCTCTTTTTTCAATGTATTAACTGTAACGAACAAGTTAATAACCCTGCTTAATGCTCTTTTCAGTGGATTCCCTAACTGCAGATTCCTCATCTTCAAATACGCCCCGGGAACCGGAAGTCTGTACCAGTGTCCTTAGGAGGCTCTAAGAGGATTCCAAGAAGTCAGGCGTTGCGCATGAAGGATCTACTGGCGGTAATCTGACTAGGGAACCACTGTCCTTCCTTGAGGCCTTAAGGAATGCAGAGGGACCCAGCAGTGCACCAAAAATCTGCAGCCTGGCCTCCTTGAAAGCTTCAATCTACTGTGGCATTGAGGGTGACCCAGAGACTTGAAAGGTGAATGACTGACATTCTGACGCACTTGCATCTTCTCGTTAGGTTCAAAGTGGTTGGAAGGCGTGGAGACCTGTTTCACTTTTTGATGTCTGCTCTAGGACTTTGATTTTGACTTACAGGAGAGTTTTGAGCGCAAAGTTGACCGCTCGCAGGAATGAGCTCACAAGCAGGACAGAGTCCATGTTAACAACTTGGAGCAGAACTCTAGAGAAGGCAGTATCTTCTACTTGTGTTCAGTGACTTATAGCTTCACCTTCGAGTCCCGGATTGCCTTTGGGGGCATTAAGGCACATTTATCGCATAACTGAGTCGTGGCACAAGCCCTGATAACAAACACACACGTCATGCAGATCTGTGACCAACATCTATTTCCTGAAGTAGCAGCTTGGTTTAAATCTTGTCATTTTGGGTGGGACCCTCGCACCTTAGCACACTAGGAATTCCTTTTAGAAGTCACGGAAGACGGACGAGATCAGGAGTGGAGCTACAGATCTACATCAGAAGGTGCAAAAACAAATTAACTAACATCAGCATACAGGGTTGGTGCTTATAAGCAGTTCAGATTCGTCACTTGCAGGGCGATATGGGGCCACGCGGTGCTACCTAGCGGCGCATGGGAACACTGCTGAAGACAATTTTGCAGATCCAATCTGGCACATTGGTAGTAGTCTAAGGTGAGGAATCGGGGGGTTAGAAGTAGTCATCTAAAACACTACATTTTTCTGTGCGGATGGATATGGAGATATATATATATATATAAATATATCTCTATCTCAGGTTGACTGCTTGAGAATCAAGTCAAGTCAAGTCAAAAAATTACTTTATTCGGTTTCAGACATAAACCACAAAAGTATACAAAAGACATGCAAATTGGTCCAAGTAAACAACAAATTATATAATTAAAAAGGACCGATGATTGATAATAAACAATACACAGGGTCAAGTTAAAAGTGATATAAAGTTAAAAAGAAATATTAAAAGATTCATAATTAAATTTTAATAACAATCATATCTATGCAATCATATCTATACCACCTGAATATAAACATAAAGCTGCGGTCATTAGGATTTTACTTTGCCCAGTAAATTTTTTTGCTCAATCTCGTTACAATTGTCAAAAATTTAGCAATATTGTACATTTCCCAGACACTTGGTAATAACAACGCAGGTTTCACTTGGTAGAACCCTTTTCCCTATAATAAAGGTACAATGAACTTTTTCCTAAGGACAGTGAAGTGTTTACAAAATAACAAAATGGGCAGTGTCCATAAGGGAAAGCCCATCACAACTACATAGCCCCAGATCATTTGAGTTTGTCCAGCCAGGGCGGCCACTGATCAGTAGGTGAATCTTATTCAGCCGGAATTTAGTTGGAAGGAATCTGTGGTTTGAGATGTTTACCACTTTTAAGTAGAGTTCCAGCTGACACCCTGACGTCACAATCAACTGGTGCGTTCTAACTGTGGGCTTTACCAGTTCTAAATATTCTCTGTCCATTCTTCTCATTTCCAGAAAGGCATTTTTTACCCAATTAACATCACCCTTAACCAGATCGGATGGATTAGTGAACATCTCTGGGCGACCCAACTTGATTGATAAAAGGTGGACATATTTCAACCAAGGAATATGGTCCCAATGGTCCAGTGCTATGCAGTCGTTAAGGATTTTATGATTTACTGTCAGTTCTGGGTTCAACCATACAGAAATCCACTTCAATAAGGGGGCCATAGCAATGCGGTCCTCCAGGTAATCTATACCACATTCCTGGTGCACTATATAACCAGCAGTAGATCTCGGTAAGGACAAGATTGATTTAAGGAAATTGTCCTCTACTACCTGGAGGGTCTTGGCTGGTTTATATCCCCACAGGTCTGCCCCGTACATTGCGATGGAAATACATTTAGCGTTGTACACCTGCAATACCGCCTCCAAGGGTTTAACCCCTAATTTACGAGAAAACCCCAAAACCGCAAAAATTGAACGTAAGAAGACTTTTTTCTTCTCATGCAGCTGGGGGATCCAGGTTGAACATTGATCAAAAACAACCCCCAGGTAGGGAAATCTGGACACCCTTGACAGTCCATGCCCATTACAATGTAGAACCTTCATGTTTCTCTCTGGCCTGCTTTTATAGCTCACAACCATTACATGTGATTTACCATGATTCACACTAAGATCTAAGGAAGACATAAAAGTATAAAAAGAATTTAATAGGCGTTGGAGACCCACTGCAGTACGAGCCAGCAAAGCAGCATCATCTGCGTATAATAATGCTGGCAAGTGGAGATCCCCGACCATGGGGATATCTCTACTTGATGTGTTTAAGGTTATCCCCAGGTCGTTGATGTACAGAGTAAATAATAAGGGCGCTAGGATGCACCCTTGTCTAACATCTTACCAGTGCTATTGCCTTTGCGGTCATACCTCACGAAGGCAGTAAGATCCCTGTGGAGGTCAGCCAGGAAGTATACAATATTAGCGTCTATACCAATTCTAAGAAGTTGGCCCCAGAGCTTGGACCTATTGACTCGGTCAAACGCCGAGGATAGGTCCATAAACGCTATATATAGGTTACCTTTCTTGGCTTGTGTGTACTTCCCTATAAGTAGTTGCAGGTTCAGGCTCTGATCTATGGTACCTCGCCCTTTTCTAAAGCCATACTGGAGGGAAGAAAGAGTATTAGTTTCTTCTAACCAATCAGTCAGCTTGCACAGTACTACTCTCCCAAGAACCTTTACGGCGGAGTCAATAAGGGAAATGGGGCGATAATTTCCCGGGTCACCTCTGTCGCCCTTCTTATAGATCAGCACAATCACTGACTGAGACCATGTCTCCGGAATGCCAATACTCGAAATTCTGTTAAAAACATTAGTTAAGATCTTGGACCAGAATGCTATATTTGATTTAAAAAGATCGGAAGGAACACCATCCGGTCCGGGGGCCTTGTTACTGGTCATTTTCCCAATTGCATTGGCCACCTCGGAGAATCAATTCCATGTATGAATAAAACAAGCCGTCCTAAGAGATTATGCTGCCAGATGCTCTTATTTCTTCTCAGTATTATATTTTACCCACACAAAACCATGGAAATTCAGCAGTTATACTTATAGTTAAGAAACTATAACTTGTTGCCTTAAATCACTTAATGGCTGGAGTTATAGTTTCTTCAGATAAGTCTAACTATAAGTATAACTATAAATGCTGAATTTATATGGTCTTGTATGGGTAAAACATCAGCCTAACTATAACGACCCTGTAACCTTTAGTTTTATCAGTGATATATAATTAGAATGCATATTGCCCTTTTTTTGTTTTTGGTTTCCATTAGTATTGCTGCTGTTTGTAATTGATGGGATGCCCCCTCAAGCATTGGGGGGTGGTGGGGTGGGGAGAAAGGGAGAGAAAAGAGAGAGAGAGAAAGAAAAACGTTCAACTTAAAGTAATTCAGAGCCCATCTAATCAGTGTTAGAATGGGTCAAAGGAACTTGCAGAGTACCTGTTTTGCTTAAATAAAGCCTGTATCTACTATATACCTCTGAGCATAAATGTATAGTTGATAGTCACTTCAGGTACAATACAGAATTAATTTCAAGTACAATGTCGGGTGTCACTTCTGTGTCGACTAAGCATACGAACTTTTGAGAAACAAGTATTGCCCGAAATGTACTTTACAAGTTACTGATTTTGCTTCTTTTTGGGCATCACCTCTCCTTGCAGCTGTTTATTCGAATCTAACTTCTGACATTCTAGACCTTTAAACGTAATTTACTTGGCCTCCCTGGAGCCCATCTTGCTATTAACTTATCTGGATAAGGACTAAAAGCATCTTGTCGAGAAATTCTTGCTACTATATTTATTAACAAACACAACTGCTATACTTTTATTTTACGTACAATGCTGGTCTCATCTTAGGTACAAGGACAAGTAACCTGAAAGTGTTGCAGGTAACAAAAACAGCTCATTTTAGGTGGGGGTCAGAGTGATTTTATATGAATGCTCCTGCTCTATGCTGGCATAGACAAGCTATTTATTTACTGTGCAAAGTGCTGCAGTAAAGGAATAAAACATGATACACCCTGTAGTTAGGAATAGGCACTACAGGGTGTACATTGCATTTTAGTGTTGTCTAGAGTTGAGGAGCAAAAGGACATATGCCTCAAAGCCTCTAATTGTTTAGTTTTGTGGAAGCACTAGCTCCTTTCCTGATGGTGCCCATCATAAATTCAGAAAGGTAATAAAAGTTCTATTATTTTCATAAATTATAAGGGGCCATATGACGAATTTACTTTTTGATGAATGTAGTATTCTGCCCGAGGGAAGTCTCCTCTCTCAACCTCCCGCTCTTTTTATCTCTCCCTGGCTCATCTGCGAGGACAGAGGTCTTCTTTGCTGCCTGCTAAGCAGCATCCTCTGTCACGAGACTGGAGCTCAATCCTTGCCTTCACTTTGGTGCTTCCTTGGCAGAAAAGTGAGTAAAAAGGGTGGTTGTACTGTGAGTAGGGAGTATGATTTAGTGCCAGCTACAGTAAGCACGAATCGCAGAGTACGGTGGAGCCTGGTGAAAGTGGAAGGAGCCACCTGCTGCAACTAAGGGAGACATCTACGCACCTCCATCAACCTAGTTGCTAGGTCAACACAAGATATCATGTCTTGTGTGGCCGAAAACCTGAGAATCGCCGCCTTTGTGCACTATTTCCAACAATATTTGTGTACCTGTGTATGCAGCCATGGAGCTCCGTCAGGTGTTGGCTGCCTGCCTTCGAATGCAATGCGTCTACGTTCTGTGTCACCAACCAGTGTAGTCTTTTCTGTTTCTCCCAGTTACATAGTGCTAAATGGGCCGCATTTGGTTGGTGGGTAGAAAATTTAGGCCATCCCACAAAGTTGCGAGCCCAGTACCGTTGTCTTGAACTAGCACTACGGACAAATTCAGAATGCTGAATAGGTCGCCTGGTAGTCCTGGCATACAAGCCCACCCCTTCAGAGCGGTAGTCGGGAATTCCGGATTCTGTGGAGATTCCAGCTCCTGTCATGACAAACAGCCTCTGGGAATTGTGGATGAACTCTTGCAGCCGCTCTAGCACCAGAGAATCCACGGGTGTGCTGGTAGGAACATAGGTTAGATTAAGATTATCTGCCACAGCTACCATACCGGACCATGATCGGTAAGAGGCCATCTTCCATTTTTTGCAGACTGCCACTGCTTTCCAAGCAACATCTGGTGACATCTGGCAAAACAGAATTGCAGAGATGAGGCACAGAAAACAAATAGCCAATAACATTCAACACATCAGATACGTGTGAAATAAAATGCAAACTATAGAAACATCACTTTTCCGCATTCACAGTGAGGATGCTTCACCCCTTCCAGTTAAGCTAGGGAAAATAACACTTTCCTGGTAAACAAAGAGTTTTAAATGGTTGAACTGGAAATAGGAGGATGGAAAGGTGTTGATAATGGGTTTTGCTGGTGATATTGAGGATCACAAAGCTAATATATCACCCACCTGCACTAACTTGGGGTGCGGGAGGATTGTAAATTAGACTATCTGATATAGAACTTATCGAACAGCATAGGGTGCGGAGAAATGTGATCAAGAAACATCAGATGTTAGGGGCTAGCACATTAAGCACAACATCCCAAGCACTAAATATAGTGGGAAGGGCAGTGTTAGGACAAATGCACAGTAGACAGTGGGTCCAAGGATCTATCTAAAACAGAGAAAGGTTTTTCACACGAAATTTAAGAGATTGGGGATCCCTACCAAAGCTAATAGACTACACAATTAAGTCGCCTCACAGCGCAACTTCAAAAACACCTCATTCAATGAGGGTTAAAAGACTGCAACTGATTCAGGTCTCCGCCCTAGATACTGCAAAAAATTCAATCTTATTTGAAATCTAAGAATAAGAGATTACCAATCCAAAAAGTCATTTCTATAATCCTACTACTCGGCAAAAAGGTATCCTTTGATCTGCTCAACCACTAACCTATATCAGATTGCCCTAAAACAGTAGTCAACTGATCTGACTCAATACTAACACCTGGTTTGCATCCACCTATATGAAAAACTGGAGAGAGATGTTCCACTAATACCTCTTTGCTCTCATACTAACAAGGGGAATTATTCCACAGTTGTATGCTTACGACAGAGAAATCTATAACCGAATCCTCAAAGTACAAGATCCGCAAGCTCAAAGCTAACTGCTACTGCACAGCTCTTGCTTGTTGGTAACATACACACATGGGTATACATGCTTCTTGTGTAGCAAGGTTCCCCTTCCTTGGCACAATTCCCCTATTTCTAAAGAACGACATATATACGATACAGCTTTTTTCACGTTCAACAATTTCCTAAAGCAGGGAGCATTTGGATCTTTTTACATGTTTTGCTATTTCCCCCTCCATCATCATCTTCCTCCAGCATGAGTTACTTATTGCACAACTCTCAGTCTTTAGGCCACACACTTCTTGTCATGACTGTTTGCAACAGCTGATCTGCATAATGTCTGGGCCTCTTTTCGTGATCATTCATCCAGTTCATGTCTGCAATCTGCATGTGTCAATGTGGTAAGGCCCCAACAAGCCGCCACAACCACTGTAGTAACAAAAAAGGGTCATGACAGCAGTGACAGATGTTGATCTTCGAAACTGGTGGGGTGTAATACATGCACTGAATTTCAGAAAACGAAGCGAGAGAGCCTAAATTAATCTGGGCTCTTATTCTCTTTCACGTGTATTCTCACTCACTTCCCATCACTCACTGCACTCATTCTCAATAACTCATGCTTATTTTCACTCATAACCCATTACTCACTCACATGCTCTTCACATATGCAAATATTCTCCTGTCGTCAAATAATTTTCTTTTCCTTTGCTCATGTCAATATCGTAACAACTCCTTTCCACTTTCATATAAAAAGGCAATTGCAATTGGCCCGTACACAAGCATCTTTCTGTGTGGCCGTACGATGGACTGGATGAGCATTTAGTCTGCACACCTTTAGGACCCACTGGCAGGCATTGTGAGAATCTCAAACTGCCTTTAGCCTCAATTCTAGAGCTCTCAAGTGTCCTATCATGAACACCTACCCACAACCCGAACTCACCCAGAAACTAAGTAGGCAAGTAATTTCACAGTAAGCACCATACAAGAGTCATGTTTCATGAAACAAACCTACAGCAGCACAACATTTAGAAAAAGCAAATACTCTCTTTTTATGCAATGAGTAAAATTAGAATAGGGACATCATCGCTCACAAGGAATACCTTTTCCACATACTGTGGTGAAATCAGGGGACTGGTTCATTATCACTTTAATGTAAGGCCACTTAAACCCTGGTGATGCATTACAGCATGCTCTAGGCAAGACTCATGCCAAATAAAGTGTGTGCCATCAGACCATTCCATGTACCAAAGCGTGCTCGGCTTATGGCAGGGGCCGGGCAAAAAAAGGGCTAAGGCATAGGGGTGGGTAAGCAAACAAATTAGCTGAGCCAAGGGTCTGTATTCTATATACAAGCCAAGCTCTTAAAATATTTGACGTGTGAATCACCCGACAAATGTCATTCAAAAATATGACAGTCTTCAAAGTAAAAAAAAAAAATAGCATTTAATTAGCACATTGAAGCGTTTCACCTTAATACATCAGATTATATCACCGCATTTAGAGGTATTTTTGTAAGGGACAGTTTTTAAACAAAAGCTTAAAAAATATTTCATCACCCTCTCTCGGGGACAACAATGCCATTGCTGATCTAAGAGGCAAGTCAGCTGTTATATATATTTATATATATATATATATATACACACAGGCTCTGTGAAATAAAATATTTGCCTAAGATCAAACATTTTGAGAGCTGGACATCTGGAACTGATTACAGGCTTTCTGGCTTCACGTTCTGTAGTTCAGTCACTAAGTGGGTATCTTTTTCTGTTCTCAATTTTACATCATAGGTTAATGAGTTGTCTGCAGTTCTTTTTATTTTCAATGACGGATCAAGAATACCACGAGCTGGGCATGCGTCAGGCCTCTGGCTCGAGTTCTCAGTGGCTCTCTAACCTCTACTGAGGCAGATTGTCTCCAGGACGTAGTAGAGTTTATAGTGGCAGTCAGTAAGGGAGGGACTGATGGAGCGAGATTCAGAAATAATTTTATTTCAACTCGTGAAGTCACATTTCCATAATTTAATTAATTATGCTAACAATTTGTGCTGTGTGTATTAATTCAACCTAGTTTTAAAAAGTTGCATTTTCAACAGAACACGCGGGAAACTAACATGTGTGCTCATAAATGTGCATTATGTTGCATTCTCATGTATGTGGAAAATAATAAATTAATCGTTCTATTGTTGTGTCATAACTAATAGCAGCTGTTTTTAAATAATGGCATGTGCTTATTTTGCTTTCTTGTCTATGTAGTGTCACTATATTCTTACAGGTGCATAAAGAATCCTGCTGGATTAAATGAAGACTGGTAGATATAAATGCTGCTTTATTTGTTTGCTTCTGCTAGGTAATTTAGATTAATGGGTTAATCATTAGCAATGGAGGGTGGCAACAGAACAAACTGTATTTCTTTCATTAATTACTCTTTTGTGTTTGTTTATATAATAGTTTTACAAATGAAGCTTAGAGATGGCTGCAGAAAAATAGTACACTTTAAAAAAAAGTGACGCAAGAGAGGTGGCGCAGAAAAATGACGCTTTCTGAAATGAGGCCTATTGATGAAATTACTACAAGAGAAAATAATTCTGAAAAGGATGAAAGGCCTATGAGCTTTTATTTTGAACGGTTTTGGAAAGAACTGCTAAAAGATGACTCTGTGGAGAAATTTTCTAACGTGCCACGGGAGCTCAGAACGGACAGGCTCAAGGTTGGAAGGAAGAGACGTGATAGATTTGCATTGCTTGAACTCTTTACGCTACAAATTGTAGCAGCCTGGGGAAATGCTGCCAAGACTTCTACATGAACAATGAACCAGTGAATTATGCCCGGACATGTGGAAGGAGATGTCACAATTTACTGTGGCATGAGGTGGCTCAGCCAATGGAGAGTTAGAATTCGTCTGATGGAATGTGAAAAATAGTTAGCTCAGCATAGTTTTAGGGTATAAGAATGGGCTCAGACAGCAGACATTTGGCTTGCGCTCGAGATTCCTGAGGAACGTGATATGCTGATGGACTACAATCGTAAGGAAAGGAGTCTTTATTATATGCTTTATTTCTAGGTGATGAGGATAGAAACAGAAAGATAGTTAGGGTTTGGAAATGCTTAATTTTACTTATTTCTGCTAATGAATAATAATTCTTGAATTTATGCTCTTTTTATTAATTCTGAATAAACCTCTCTTTATGACATTTTCTAATGCTTGCTTAATAAAATTCCAAAACCTGAGGTTTTCTAGATGTGTTTAAATAAACTTTCTAAATGACAAGCTGGTCTTGATTATTGTGGATAGTTAAAACAACATATTTAGATCTTATCGCCTCATGGTTCAGTCGCTCTGTTGTTGATATGGGCCTAGTGTTGTAATGTAAGTTTGGTGTTAGTAGATAGAGTCATTTATGCAAAATTTTGGTGAGAGCCCTGGATCAGGACGACTTACCAGCCGGAGGCTCAGCCAGTCTTCTAAAGCTCCAGTTCGCCGACAAAGGAGAAAGTGAAAGTAAACAGATACACCTTGCATGCTTAGCTGTGCGTGCACAGTGTATCTATTTACTGCATGTAAATGTGCATGTATGTAAAGTGCCGGTAAGCGGGCGCAGGAACAGATGAGCCAGACAGATGGAGTAAGCAAAGTAGGTTTATTGTTCAAGACAGCAAGACCACTGGAGTGTGTCCATCCTCAACAAAGCACAGGTTGCCAATGGCTGTTGGTGGCACTCGTACTTCGTTGATGAAGAGCGGCACGAGGGATGCACTTTCAAACATACACATGTTAGAGAAAGTGCACGACAATGTGGAATACAGAACATGGAACAAAATGACAGGTACGCATGAACATAATGAAAGGACTAATGAAAGAGGTAAACATCAGCACCATTACAATGTGTCACAAAGTCAATGAGCTTAAGAATTTGATGACCTCCAGGTCACATGGTGATGGCCTGACCCACCTCACAGAGGCCTCTAGGCATCGGCCTTTTCACACAAGGGCACCAACGTTCCATCGCTCCACTTGGCAGACAGTAAATCCGCCAATCACAAGAGACAGACACCACACCGTGCCCCAAGCAGGACCGCTCCAACCCTCCGCGGTACTTGGGAGCTGCCCATTCCATCATCTCCCTCCCATAAAGGAAATGAAATAACATGTCCTGAAAAGTATGGTATAATTAAATAAAACTTAACACATAAAAATCTCTACACCTAGAGGAAACAGAACAATTGCGAAGCGGTCTATATACAGCAGATGCAAATGTGGCAGCTACACCCACTTCCCTTTGTTGATGACACACAAATCGTTGGGAGGTTGATTCAATAGGGTGTGAGTAAGTGGGTGAGCTGACAAGAGGAAAAACATCATGAACAATTTGACTGTTTACAGAACTGTTTGAAACTTCATCAGAAGAGGCTTCTAAAGGGAAATGTGATAAGTTCAGGTTATCCTCAATACGAGTATTCTTAGCAGTGAGAATTTTAGATGCCTGTTCAAGAGACAATTTGACCACAATCCTCTTGTTCCACCAACCCCTTTTGTCCAAAAAGAGTGATCCCTTGGCAGTTTTGAGAATTTGTATTGGCAAGAATTTTTAGGTACCTTTTTTTATCCTGTTTGGATAATTTTAACATGACCCAATCACCAACTTGAAAATCATGTGAAACGTTGCCATATACGGAGTCAAATGCTTTTTTTGTATACGTTGTTGAGTCAAAACATTTTTTGCATGTTTTGTTTGTCTCGACAAGCTAAACATGGCTCATCATTCTTTTTCAACACTTTTGTCCAGTTAGGACACAAATTTCCATTTGGATCTCTTTTCTTGAGTCTAAAGGGAGAAATCCCTGTTGTTGAATGAGGAGTGATGATATCAGATCAAATTTTCTTTTTAAGAAAGTCATCTACTGGAAAATTGCAGGCCAAAGTGGATTGTATTCTCTCTTTTATGAACCGATTCATTCTTTCAACAAGGCCGTTGGAAGAAGTGGAATACAAAGCAACTTTTAGGTGCTTTATATCATGAGACCTTAAGAAATCTTGCATTAACACAGAGGTTAAATGTGGGACTTTGTCAGTGACTATTTCTTTTGAAAAACCTTCTGAATTAAAAACTCTGCTCAAAAAATTAATCACTGACAAAGTATTGGGTGTGTTACAGAATTCAAATTCAACTCATTTTGAGAAAAAGTCAATTAGCACAATAATATAACATTTGTCAGGGGGAAGCAAATCAAAGGGGCCAGCAAAATCAAGGGCTAGTTTTGACCATGCATCCTCAGGAACAGAAACACAAGGGGAAATGTGATAGTTTTCCAATGTTTATCCAAGACTAGACAATTATGGCAGTGGTCTATCCATTGTGAGACTTCTTTATCTAAGGCTGGCCACCAAAAATGCTCTTTTAAGTTTCTGGAAGTAGCTCCTATGCCTAAATGACCCTCAAGGGCCTTCTGAAATTTTTTAGAGAGAAGAGAAACAGGTGGAACTCATTGATTTCCCTGCATGAGAATGTCAATAACAACAGAGAGATCATCTCACACTTGAGCAAAGGATTTAAGTGAAGCAGGTAAGGAACACTCTTTGGGCCAACCTGAAACTACCATGTTCTTTACATCCTGAAGAACAGAGTCCTCTTTAGACGCCTGAATCCAGTCATTGTAAGTGAACAAGGATGGGGAACTGAACATGTCTTCAATAGAAGCAACAACGCATTCAATGTCATCAAATTTTGAATCAGAGCGACTGTCTTCCAAAGATAATCTTGAAAGACAATCGGCTTCGACATCGCGTCCACCAGGAATGTATTTCATTACAAAATTGTATTTGTGTAATCGTGACAGAATGCGGACCTATATGGCGGAAGCTTTCCCAGTACTATTTCCATTTAATAAGTGAAGTAATGGCTTATGGTCAGAATATAGGTCAAATTGTGTTCCCCAAATAAATGTCTTAAACTTTTCACCAGCCCAGGTACGTGCAAGAGCTTCTCTTTCTATTGTACTATATTTGGATTCTGAACGAGATAGTGCTCTTGATGCAAAGCGTATTGTATGTTCCTTCCCACCATCCATTGACATGGTACAGCTCCTAAACCGAATTGACTTGCATCTCCAGAAATTGATCATTTTTTACCAATGCCAAAAGATGACAGAGCAAGTGCCTCTGTAATCAATTTTTTTACCAGATCAAAAGCATGGTGTACATCTTGAGTCCAGACAAAACTTGACAAAGAGTTATTTTTTAGAAGAGCACGTAAAGGTTGTATAACTTGAGCATACTCCGCAATGAACCTGGAATAATACTCTGTCATATCCAAAAATGACTTCAAGAAATCTTTGTCTTTACGAATTGCAACTTTGGAGACAGCTTGTGAAAGGGATAATTTGGGTTTAATACCAAAGGAGTAAATGGAGTGACCCTAATAATCTATTGAGTTAGAGAAAGATTTACACCTGTCTCTACCTAGAGTAATTTACACCTCCTTAAACTTGGTCAGAACCCTGATGAGGCTTTTTTTTTTTATTATTATTAATTTTTGTAGAGCGCGTAGTCACCCTGAGGTATCCCAGCGCTAGGAACCCTATCTCTTCAGTCCAGCGGGCCGAGGGCAAGCAAAAAGGGGGGGGGGACAGAAGATCTGTGTTAAGAGTAAGCATGAATCATTGGGGAAAAAGATGAGTCTTGAGCCGCTTCCTGAAGCGAAGGTATTGTGGTTCGAGTCGCAGGTCGCGGGGGAGCGAGTTCCAAAGGCGTGCAGTTTGGACTGAGAAACGTCTTCCTCCCGAGCGGGCTTTCTTGAATCTGGAGGTGGTGATGAAATTTTCTGTGTCCGAACGGAGGGATCTTGTGGATTTATAGGGTGTGATGAGTTTACTGAGAACAGGGGGGCCTTGATTTTGTAGTAGTTTGTGGGCTAGGCACAAGGCCTTGAATTTGACCCGCTCCCTTATGGGAAGCCAGTGGAGGAGTTTTAGAGCAGGTTTAGCGGAAGTTCTGGCAGGGGTATTTGTGATAATCCGGGCCGCAGTATTCTGGATTCTCTGAAGCTTGTTAAAGGTCGCTTCAGGGGCGCCTAGATAGATCACATTGCTATAATCGAGCCTCGAAAGTATTAGGCCTTGAATTAGCAATTTTTGGGAGTTAAAGGGCAGGCGGGGCAGGACTTTCCTCAGCGATTTCAGGAGCCCGAAGCAGGTCCCGGCTACTTTCTTTGCCTGCACAGTGAATGAGAGGTTAGCGTCGAGCCACACACCCAGACTTTTTACCTCTTCTTTTGGATCAGGGGGGGGGCCCATACAAGCTGGCCAGGTGTTCGGGGAGAGTGTGAGCCCTTTCGGGCCGAGGAGCAGAACTTCAGTTTTTGTCCCGTTTAGTTTTAGGGCTGAATTGTTCATCCAGCAGTGGACCTGTGTAAGGCAGTTAAATAGGTCTGCTGATTGTTGTCTGGGGTGAGATAGAGACACTACTAGTTGTGTGTCGTCAGCATAGCTGACGACGCTCACTCCGAATGGGGTGATAACCTCCTCCAATGTGGACATATAGATATTAAATAGTGTGGGGCTCAGAGAGGAGCCCTGAGGCACACCACATTGGAGGGGAATTTCGGAGGAGCAGGCGTTCTTCTCCCAGATCTGATAGGTCCGTTGAGCTAAGAAGGATGAGAGCCAGGAAAGGGCCGAGCCTTCCACACCAACTCTCTTAAGTCTTTTGATGAGAAGTTGGTGGTTGACGGTATCGAATGCCCCACTTAGGTCGAGGAGGATCACTGCCACTGATCCTCCTCCGTCCAGTAGTGCTCTGGCTTCCTCTACCGCTGCCAGGAGGGCGATGTCAGTGCCCTGCCCTGGACGAAAGCCCGCCTGGGAACTTTTTAGCTTATTGTTGCTCTCCAAGAACTGAGAGAGTTTCCTATTAACCAATTTTTCAGCAATCTTGCTGACTCCCGGGAGTAGGGAGATGGGCCTGTAATTAGCCAGATTTTCGGGGTCGAGGGAAGGTTTCTTTAGTAGAGCTTTTACGACGGCCGTCTTCCAGCTCGGGGGTACAACTCCCTGTTGGAGTGAGGCGTTGATCAGATATGTCAGAGGGGGAATGATCGTGGGGGCTACCTCCTTAAGGATCCGGAGTGGGGCGGGGTCCCTGGGAGATCCGCTCTTTATGGATTTCAGCGTGTTTCCTACTTCTTCAGTTGTAACTTGACCCCAAGAAGAGAGACAAGTAGGTGTTGAGGAGTACGGGAGATCGTTTTCTTCACACGGATTCGCGAGGGGGATTGAATCAAGAATTGTTTGGATTTTATCATGGAAGAAATTAGCCAATTGTTGGCATTTTTCCTGATCAGCTTTAGGATCCGTGGGGTATCTCGGTCCCTGTTCTGGGGTTTTCAGAAGCTCTTTAAGGATGGCGTAGGATTCCTTACTGGAGCATCCCGCTTTCTCTATTCTCTCCTGGAAAAAAGCGCTTTTAGTTTTTCGAATAGCGGTTTTATAGATTAAAAGGGAGGTAGAATAGATGTCTTTGTTAGTTTCCGATTTGTTTTTTCTCCAAGAGCGTTCCGTTCTCTTGCACTCTTGGCGCAGGGCTTTAAGCTCTGGGGTGTACCATAGAGCAGAGGATAGTCTTTTGGGATGTTTGAAGGTCGCAGTTTTGGGGAGAAGTGTATCTAGAGAAGAGGTAATCCACTCATTAAACTGCTTGTCAGCCGTGGCAGGATCGGTGGAGAGCTCGGGGATGGAGTCTGCAAGGACGGCGGCCCATTCCCTGGGTGTGAGTTTATGCCACCGTCTGTCGGTTACCTGAATTTTAGTGGTTAGGGGGTTCGTGGTGGATATTTCCCAGGAGATAGGGACCAGAAAATGGTCTGTCCATGGGAGGGTCACGGGTGGTCTGGTGGTGATAGTTGCTACATTAGTGAGGATGGGATCCAGTAGGTGTCCCTACTCATGGGTAGGCTCGTTGTTGACCAGTCGGATATTGAGTGACATTAGGTCTTGCCGGAGGTCAGAGGCTATCCGGTCCGTAGGGTCCATGAAGTGGAGGTTTAGGTCACCTAGCATAAGGAAGTTGGAGGTAGAAGATGCTAGTTGTGACACTGATTCGATGACGGCATTAATGAAATTGCCAGGAGCACCTGGGGGGCGGTAGATCAGTAGCCCTGACAGGGAGTGAGCTGGGGAGGTTTGGATGGAGAATTGACAGCTTTCGCAATCCTCGATATGGGCGTTGGAGGTTCTACAAGTAAATTGATCCCTGAAGATTATGGCTACCCCCCCTCCCCTCCCTTTGGGTCTATGTAAGGCTTGGCAGAGGTACCCTGTGGGAAGGGCCGTGACGATGTCCGAGTCGGAGCTATCTGATAGCCATGTTTCCGTTAAAAACAGTAGATCGAAATCCTGATCTTGGATTAACAGGTTGGTTTCCAGAGCATGTTTAGGAAGGGAGCGGCAGTTAAGAAGTCCTATCTTCAATCCGGGTTTTGTCGAGCTCAAGGGAGTCGGATTGCAGCGCATACAATTAGAGAAGGGTTTACCATCAATATGCGTGTGGTAGCAGGCAAGGACTTTCTTAGGTTGGAGTGCGCGGAGCGCGTCTCCAGTATACACCACACGGTCATGAGGGCCATCTGGCAGAGTCACTGGGCCTGGGTCCGTCTGGGCCCAGACGGGCTTGCCTTTGGCGCGCCCGTCCGCTGCGCTCCCTGAACTGACACATTATTTATGGGCGAAAAAGGGGAGTTGGCAAGAAGTGGGCGTGGCCACCCGGAGGTGGCGTGTCCTAGTCTCCTCGCGGCCGGTGATGGCGGCGTGCGAGTGGGTCCTGTGTCACACAGCGTTCAGATCGGCTGTTTCAAGTGATACAGGTCAGTGCAGGGGGAAGGGCACAAAGTGGGTTAAAAACACAGGTTTCACACAATTTTTTTAAATACAAATTCAATTTCAGTGCTAAGCGTCGCTCCCGGCTTTCCGCCTCAGGAGATTAGGGTAAAGTGCAGCTCTAGTGGTCAGAGCGCGCTTTTATATGATTTGGCAAGAAGTGGGCGTGGCCACTCGGAGGGGGCGTGTCCTAGTCTCCTCGCGGCCGGTGATGGCGGCGTGCGAGTGGGTCCTGTGTCACACAGCGTTCAGATCGGCTGTTTCAAGTGATACAGGTCAGTGCAGGGGGAAGGGCGCAAAGTGGGTTAAAAACACAGGTTTCACACAATTTTTTAAAATACAAATTCAACTTCAGTGCTAAGCGTCGCTCCCGGCTTTCCGCCTCAGGAGATTAGGGTAGAGTGCAGCTCTAGTGGTCAGAGCGCGCTTTTATATGATTTGGCAAGAAGTGGGCGTGGCCACACGGAGGGGGCGTGTCCTAGTCTCCTCGCGGCCGGTGATGGCGGCGTGCGAGTGGGTCCTGTGTCACACAGCGTTCAGATCGGCTGTTTCAAGTGATACAGTTCAGTGCAGGGGGAAGGGCGCAAAGTGGGTTAAAAACACAGGTTTCACACAATTTTTTAAAATACAAATTCAATTTCAGTGCTAAGCGTCGCTCCCGGCTTTCCGCCTCAGGAGATTAGGGTAAAGTGCAGCTCTAGTGGTCAGAGCGCGCTTTTATATGATTTGGCAAGAAGTGGGCGTGGCCACCCGGAGGGGGCTTGGTGGGGAAACATCCTTTACAACGAAACTTTGACAACGCAGTGATTTTACAACGCAGGTTTTACAACGAAAACCATTACAACGCATTGCGCTGGGGGGCGCTCTAGGATGGGGAATAGATTTAATTTACTATCCAACACCTTCCCTAGTGTCCACGGGGACTGGAGTTGGAATAGTAAATTAAACTATTCACTATCCAGCACCCTAAAGCGCTATGCGTTGTAAAGGTTTGCGTTGTAAAAACCGCGTTGTAACAGCATGTGTGGTAAAAGCATGCGTTGTAACGTCATACATCCGGCTTGGTGACATCCAACTACAAAAGTATTGGTCACACCCCTGAAAACCAGATGCAAGCAGTTTGGCTACTGGAAAAGCAGAGGGCCTAGGTCCCAAAGTGACACCCTAATACTGGACTGGATAGCGTCATTTCTCTACCTAATCTGACCCTATAATTTCTTTAGAAGGTCAGGTACAGACCAGATGCTAAATTATCGTTCCCACTGCTATTTGACTTCTCCCAATCTAATTTAAAGACCTGAACTATCTACTTCAGACAGACCACGTCCATTACCCAGAAGAATAGATCTTCAGTTCATAGAAGCAGAAGAACTACACTCATCAACATCATCACTCACCATGAGCACTTAATTCCTGGGGGCTTAACCTTTTCATACTTAGGCTGCTTCTTAGAGAAGCTAAACATGCTGATGGTTTCCAGGAAGTCATTCACCAACTGTTAGCAGAGAAGCAGATGACTGAAATTCTGACACTGTGCACTTGCAAAGAACATTGTCTTACTAACTATGCTCAGTGGAACATTTTATGTGTAGTACACAGAAATAACCTCTTGTCTAACCCATCTAATTTAAAGCAGGCAGCAGCTCTGCTGCTTTATGGATGTACAAGACAAAGACCCCCAAAATTCCTGATTTTCAGGCAATGGGGGCCTACTGAAACAGCCCTGAGGTGCCGTTTTCCACAGCAATCGAGGCCATCAAAAGACAAATGATATGCCAGGTTAATTTACACTGCTTAGGGACCTTAGCCTGGTCCTGGCCAGTCTGATACAGAAGTAGTTTGAACAATTGGATTCATGTGACCTGAAGGAAGACTTCTGTTTTGATGGCCGTAACAATGACCAGAAGCATAAGCGATCTGAAAGCCATTAAACTCAAGAAAGTATTTAAAGTATTTAACAGGAACCTACTAACTTTTTCCACCTTTGTTCCAAGAGTACAGCGGTCTTATACTATGCAGATTATTCTTTCAGCTTTATTTCCATGTCTCCAAGCCTTGTCAACTGGAGAGACACTGCACAACTTTTAGATGTCAGGGTCACTTTGCACTTGTACATTGATAACCCAGGAACATGCAATCTACTGAAAATCTGTTTGTGATTTCTTGAAGCAATGATAGTAGCTGAATGGCTGATATGGCACACATCATATGGTACACTATGCCTGGAGCAATGCATTGTCAAAGCACACTCCAGAAAGTTTTACGGTGGTGTTGCTGATACTCTACAAGTTTCTAACTTACTGAGATATAAGACTTGCAGGTACATGAGTTACATAATGCACCCACTATGATCCTATAGCTTTCTAACAGGGCGGCACTGGGTTTGGCCAAAATGTTCTCAACAATCTCTTTCCACAGATTTAAGCTGTGTCATGCAGCTTTCTAATCCCCTCTTACCGTGACATTTACCCACAAGGTTGAGAAAGCGAAAAAGAACCAGGGTGTAAGAGTAGACTAAAGAAGTCTTTATGGTAGCTCTGTTACTCTTTGTATAGAGGGGCTTACCTAATATCAACACCCTCTTACTGACAGCTCAGCCACAGGCCAACACACAATTGGTTCCGTCTTTCAAAAAAGGAATTAGTGAGGAAATGCATTCACCTATGAAAGAGGGGGAGCAGTGTATGAAGCAAGCATGTGTGTGCTGTATCAGGTTGCAAAAGCTCTGAATGAACAGCTTTCAAGTATTTAAGATTCCACCTGATAAACTGATAAAGGGAAAGAGTTTATAATCTGAGAGTAACAAAGTCACCATTAGGTAACTTAATCAGTCCAAACAATGAAAATAAATCTACAAAAGAGTGGTCCTGGAATATATTCCTACATCTCACTAGTACCAGAACAGACATAATGGGATTTTAGGTATGGAAATATGCATGTTATACAGATACAGCTATGTCCATCGCCCTGAGTGAGCAACGGCGAGTGCCTGGTATCTGGTTTCTGGATTTCTGGCACCAGCATTATGCTGATCTAGTATGTGCATGAAGGCCTAGGCCCATCCTGTCCCTTGATGTGAGGATGGTCCTGGTGAGGTGCATCAATCATGCTCTCTGTATTGGCAGCGGAATGGACTACTGTTCCTGTCATGGGTTCTAGCATGTAAAGCAGTGGAGGCATCATACCATGTTTTACTAATCCTATAGTGTAACCAGACCATATTACCTGGTTCGCATGAGTTGTGGACTACCCTCCACTTGAGCAAAGTTCCGCTGCTACATGCCAACCCAGCCCCTTGCATTAACATCCCAGTGCATACGTAGTTATATGTATGTGTGTGGTTTGCCTCTTCACACACAGTTGGTGTCCGAGTAAACCAAAGTGAAGGAGACCTGTGGGTTCCATTTTTAAAGCCACTGGCCTGTTCATGTGCAGAAGATAGAAGTGAAGTTATTTTCCCACATACTGGAAGTGTATTGCCGACATCCCTGACACTGAAAGGAGAGGACAAGACACAACATGGAAGTGCGCCTGATCAGACTATAATGACACCACTGAACTGTGAAGCACCTAAAAGGGTTAACAGCCATTACAACATGGTCATAACCACGCATGACTATTACCACACATCTTTTACAACGAACATGCCTTTACCACACAAATATGCGTGGTAAAGGCATGTTCGTTCTAAGGATTCATGGTAAAGGACATAGCAGCATATTATCCAGGGCCATATCACCGCTTTTTTGGCTTTAAAAGCCAAAAAAAGTGGTGAGATATTCATTGCACTATTAGGAAGCTCGCGCTAACCCTTGTTAGCGCATGTTTTCGCGCGATTGCTGCCGCTTTTTTATCGCCCTGCATGCCATCCCTAATGACATGCAAAGTAGGCATTCCTGAGTAAAACAGCATGGGAGAACTTCCTAACACGGCTTCGCGATATTATCAAGCCGGCAGCAGACCAGCGAAGCGATGATAATAATCGCGCTAGGCCCCCTTTATCGCAGGAATTTAAATCCTGCTATAAAGTTGACTTAGCCATCTTAATAATGGGAGGTTGTTTGGAAGGCTAAGGCCACAGGGGCGTATCAACTAGGTTTTCATTATCGCTCAAAAAATATTGCTGGATTTCCCGCACTATTCCTGCGGTCGCTGGATTGCTAATCGCCTTTGAGATAAGTGTTGATAATACTGCGCTAACTCAGCGATGAAATCCAGCGATAGAAAAAAAACACGCGGAGGGCGCTCTGCGATATTTATCGCAGTTTGTTGATAATATGCCCCAAAATGCGTTGATGATCACGTTGTAATGGTTGTTTTGGTTGTCGTCTTTGTTTCTTATTTACTTTAGCATTACAGCTGGTCTGGCAAGAGGAATCAGAAGCTCTGAGGGCTGTAAAGGGGTTACCCCTGGCCAGCTCCACTCCGCACTTCATTGTTCCAGATGTGGATTTACAGGGGGGGGGCATTTTCAAAAGTATTTACAGGGCGTTGCCTTATCATAAGCATCAGGGTCCGAAAGACCAGCCTTTGTGTCAAGCACCTCTATGACCCCTAGTCTCGAGGCTCCGACCTCCACTCTCCGAGAACCAGTCAGGCCTTGTCTCGGGGCTCCGTTCTCCACTGTCCAGCTGCCTGAGAAACAGTCACCATTTGCATGGAGCTCTTCTGGTCAGTCCTCGCTTTGATGAGTGAAGTTGAAACACGACAAAGGTAAGTACCGGCAGCGTGGTGGAGTGTGTTTAACTGTTACTGTGTTAATTTTTACCATGCATATGTGTTTAGCAAACAAGCCATTACAATGAAATATGTGTGGTAAAACCATATGCGTGGTAAAAATGAGTGCTGTAAATGCATGAGTGGTAATGATACATGCGCTGTACTGATGGCGTAGTAAAGGCATTCATGGTAGTTGCATGTGTTGCACTGCCATACAACCACCTAAAAGCAGCCCAGCTGTCACCACAAGAACAAAAGTCTGAAAGTGGAGTGCATTGCCACCTTGAGCCTGGGAAGCCTACTCAGTTGAGCCAATCAGCCCTGGTAGAGGATTCTGAAAGATGTGGGGCGAAAAAAGGCATAAGTGGCCAACCGTGAGTGACTGTAGAAGAGGGTGATGTGAAGGGGAGAACGAGAGATACATTCAGAAGATACCGCTTTAACAGACTCTAGTCATATTGCATTCAAACTCCAATATGTTCATGATGTAATAATTTTCAATTAAGATTATTCACAACAAATACATTGTTTTTGCTCATTTGGTTAATACTGCTAACAAGCATTGATAACGCCATTAGGTCTGGCTTGTGTATGTTCACTGTTGTGTAATGCAATAACAGAAAATTCATTGAAAGGCACCCAGACACTGGTCATTGCTTTGATTTACTTGCAAGAAAGTGTTGACGTGTCACACATCTGACAGCAGAATGTCACTCACACACAAGTTGAAAACAATAGAAATTTCACACATAAGCGGTCTGAAAACTTGGCACCTATGAGGATGGGTTGTGGGATATCAGAGGCCACTAATCTTAACCCCGGTGACCAGTGCTTTAAATGGACGGGTACTGTCAGGTACTGATTGCCTGCACTTCTTCATTTTGAAAGAGAGAACTTGCACTTCTCAGCAGAGGTGCAATACATTCTTTTGGAAAGTACTGCAATTTATCAGAAGCAAGCAAGTAATCTGGCATGTACTATTTGAAACAAACTGTGCGGCTGACCAAGGTCGAGCACCTCAATTTCAAAAGTAAAACTGTTAGTCCATAGGTTGTGCACAACACGTCCAGAGCTCGCCGCACAAGTGCTCCACTGCAGAGCAGATGCCAAAGTTAATGTAAGAAAAGACGGTGCACCAAATAATAAGATTCAAGATAGCTTCCAAGTTTGTCCAAAAAAGTGTCCTTTATTCTTTTCAATCTTTTAAAACCTCAGCCAACGTGTTTCGTTCCATTGGAACTTCGTCAGGGCTCGGTAATATCTCGTCGGTCCAAAGAGGGTCCTAAAGTAAGTAGTTCAAATTTTTCCAGGACTCGTTCTCTAAGACAAGTTTGTTGTGAGGAGTTGTCTGGACGACGTCTTCAATAGTCAAGAAAAAACTTCCGGTCGGGTTCATCCCGGGCTGCCGCGCACGAGGGGGGGGGGGGGGGGCTGAAGCCCGGTGAGTCCAGCGGGTGTTGCGCGCCTGTTCTGTACCCCCCGGCTGCACTTCCTTCATGGAGTATTTCCATAAACACATCGTTTAGTGGAATCCGATGGTTAGACTCACGAAACAACTGCGGACAGACCTGCTCAAGGCCCGAGGAATAGGTCTTGCAAAGGAAAACAAGCTTTGTCGTCGTGGTGACTGCCGAATTCACTCCATCACCACACTAAAATACATTTTAAAAAAGCACAGCTGCCTCGCACACAACGCCAAAATCACCTACTGTAAACCGCCGGCCGGGACTCGAACCTCAGGCCCTCACTGGAGAGTAGCAGTTCTCTCAACTTCGCATAGACCTGAAGCCGGAGGATTCCGCTTGCAAAAGCCTGCGCACTTCCGGGAGCGCCGGAAGTGACGTCATTGTTCCGCGGCAAGAACGAAGGGCCGCCGTGAGTGCAGTGGCCATGAAAGGGACAGATGGATTGGCGCAGCTGCTACCAGTGGGTAGATGTTAGTCCATAGGGGCGAGCTGCACGCCCCCATCCCGGGTCAGAGCCCCCATTCATAGCGCTGCCTTTCTTAAACAAGAGCAGCATCCATCCTCCGCTCTCGGTCCCAGCTGCCCCGTTTGTCGGAAAGCACGAGTTTTCATTAAGGGGCCAAATTCAGACGCAGCTCCCTGCATGTGTGTGCTTCGGACGAGTTCTAATGAACGCCTGCGTTGCAATGTGTGTGCAATGTTTGTCTGTATCAGCCTGCCTGCTTGTTTAGTATGCACCTTTTGTGTTTGAGCATGTGTATTTTTGTGTATGTGTGATGTAGTGCGTGCCTGTGTAAGTTGTGAACAATTGCAAAAAGCCTAAAAAATGAGTTTTACAGCAAGTTCTTCGGCGTAAGGAAAAATAAATGACTGCCCGTGTATTGTAGGTCCCGTGTTGGTTCCAAGAGCACCTGCGTGTATTCAAGATTCTCGACCAAATGGAACACTTTTCGATCTACTGAAAAGTGGTCAATCAAAGAAGGCTAAACACATTTATTTATGTGAATACTGTATATTGTTGAGCATTACTTGTGTCCTTGCAACTTGTAGTGAGCTTTCATTACTAAATGAATGTGTGCTCTATTGTTGAATCCTGGTCACGTTCCCCAAGCTGTGTAGTGTGCAGAGCTGCACATCTTCTAAAACACTGGCAGTTTTCATGGATGCGTTTCAAAGCATAAGGATAAATGCTTCAAATAACTTAGCTGTTGTAATGCTGGTTCCTTATTTTGTTGGCTATTTGTGTAATTGAAAGGGCTGGTTGCCTGTGGCGATTGAGGTTTGCGCCCTATTTAGGAAACTTAGTCCGACGCATTCCAACCTCTTGCAATATCTACTTTTGCAAAACTGGCTATCATTCTGGTTTCGTTCCATGTGCATGCAATGTTTTTAACTCGTTTGTATATATTATTGAGACGAGGCCAATTACGTATTCCCTGTTTGTGTGTCTCTCTCTCTCTCTCTGTGCCTCCCCCTCTCTCTCTCTGTGCCTCCCTCTCTCTCTCTGTGCCTCCCTCTCTCTCTCTGTGCCTCCCTCTCTCTCTCTCTGTGCCTCCCTCTCTCTCTCTGTGCCTCCCTCTCTCTCTCTGTGCCTCCCTCTCTCTCTCTGTGCCTCCCCCTCTCTCTCTGTGCCTCCCCCTCTCTCTCTGTGCCTCCCCCTCTCTCTCTTTCTCTCTGTGCCTCCCCCTCTCTCTCTGTGCCTCCCCCTCTCTCTCTTTCTCTCTGTGCCTCCCCCTCTCTCTCTTTCTCTCTGTGCCTCCCTCTCTCTCTCTTTCTCTCTGTGCCTCCCTCTCTCTCTCTGTGCCTCCCTTTCTCTCTCTTTCTCTCTGTGCCTCTTTCTGTGCCTCTTTCTCTCTCTCTCTCTCTTTTTCTCTCTCTTTTTCTCTCTTTTTCTCTCTCTTTTTCTCTCTCTCTTTCTCTCTCTCTTTCTCTCTCTTTTTCTCTCTCTCTCTCTCTCTCTCTCTTTTTTGCTCTTTCTCTCTCTCTCTTTCTCTCTCTCACTTTCTCTCTCGCTTTTTCTCTCTCTCTCTTTTTCTCTCTCTCTCCGTTTTTCCTCGCTTTTTCTCTCTCTTTTTCTCTCTCTCTCCGTTTTTCTCTCTGTTTTTCTCTCTTTTTCTCTCTTTCTCTTTTTCTCTCTCTCTTTCTCTCTCTTCTCTTTCTCTCTCTTTTTCTCTCTCTCTTTTTCTCTCTCTCTCTCTTTTTCTCTCTCTCTTTTTCTCTCTCTCTCTCTTTTTCTCTCTCTCTTTTTCTCTCTCTCTTTTTCTCTCTCTCTCTTTTTCTCTCTCTTTTTCTCTCTCTCTTTTTCGCTCTCTCTCTGTTTTTCTCTCTTTCTCTCTTTTTCGCTCTCTTTCTCTTTCTCCTTCTCTGCCTTGGATCATGTGTTAAATATTTATGCGGTGAAAGCACGCACAAGTTACAGTAACGCGTGCCTTCGCCATTGATTGAGATATTATAAGAGGTTTCCCCATGCCCTCTTCTCGTTTGAACTGCGGGTACTGCATGTGTCAACGAGGTATGGGATCCCTTTATGTTAAATTGCAACTCTTACCAAACTTTCAAACACCTCTGACAAAACACTTATGAGGTCCCAGAGGGGAGACCTATTGGCTATGCCAATGCTTTTGCTTTATGTATTTGCCATTGTAATGCCTTTTTTGTTTCATTTATATTACATATTGCACAATTAACGTACAATACTACTAGCAAAGCTAATATCTTTTGCTTAACCACATGAGCGCTAGCGAAATTCTGCCCCTGTGCTCGTTTTTAAAAAAACCCATTATTCATGACGAGCTGGGCTCGTCATGAGCGTGCGAGGAGGCTACCTCATGACGAGCCCAGCTCGTCATGAGCGTCGAAGGGGTTAATAAAAGGTGAAACCTATTGCATTTTTAACGCTTGTCCTTTCATGTTGGGGGTGCCGGTGGGCAGAGGGTAGCAGGCATCTGACTCTCTATGCATCTGTGGGGATAGGTAACTTGATTTCCCGTCACAAACCCCAGTGTGAAAGTTCACTTATTGATAGTTCTTCTATTTCTCTCATAATGCCTCTACTTTGCTATTACTATTTGTCCTGAGCAGCAAGACCTAAGCATACACTCTGGCTCTCCAAAAATAAAGTTGATTATTAGGTAATTTCCTCAATTGCCTTAAGTGCATGCCCAAACACTGCTTTGTAGTCCAAAATCTAGGCATATTAGATAGAAATTGCACCAGGTCAGTGTACTTTTTGGGGTGCTTTTCTCCAATTAATTCTGTTAATCAGTTTGATATGCTTTGTATTTTACCTCTGAAACTTAAACCACACACAAACTAATTCCTGATTTTTATATCTAGCAGGGCATAATCATGGTTTCATTCAACGTCCTGTTTTTCACTTGCGATCATTCTGTGTGTGTTTGATAAGATGGTGACTTCCTGCTTTTGGACAATCCCGGGGAAGTTCTTTGTAAATGGCTGGTCGAAAATCTAGATGAAGCTGGTCGGCCGATCACCGAAGAGAGAGATTTTAAAGCTATGATACTGTTCCAATCATCTGGTAAGCACAATAAGTAAACCTTTATAATAAGTTTGCAACTGCAGGATAACGGTACGAATTACCAACCTGTTTCAGTAAAAACCTACATTTGTGATTAATTAATCCAATAATAGACAGTAAAAATGAACATGCATGTCCCCACTTATGCCTTGGATTGCTCTCCAGAGACAAATGTAACACTTATGAAAAGGACTGAAACGTTTAGCTTGTGGCACTACTATAAGGCAGCCATTTTTGGATAAACCTATTTTATTTAGGAAACTTTTTTTCAGGAGGTTCAAGTTCAGGCTTACAGTGTGTACTGTCTATTAAGCAGACCCTCCAGCATTTCGCGATTTCGCGATTCACGAAAAAACCGCGAAATCGGCAGATTAGCGCGATGGCCGCGATATTTGCTGATTTGGCCGCTAAAAAGCGTCTCCCTAAAGAAAGGAAATAAAGAAGGCTTCTTATTGGTTGCACGTGGCACACACGTCACTAGGTGGCGCCGTGCAGCCATAAAAGAGTTGCTTCCTGGCTGCCAAACTTTGCAAAACTTGGTGTAAAGTGATTCTAGTGTAGTTATATTGTGTGAATGAATTTCACTGTGCAAGATATACTTTTACAACTTTTAAAATGCCATTTAAATTTGGAATGAATACAGTGACTGTTCCGCACAAATAGTGAGCATGGTGTAGCGTTTCTGATAACTTGGGTCACGCGTGGATAGATGAAACGAAGACTACTAATAGATTAACAATACACTGTTTTACACCATCTTGGTGATAGCTGGGCTGTGCCTTACAGGCCTGGAAGTCTGCTTCGCTCCTCTGGTGTGCCCGCCCGCAGCACCATCCCAGGTTTGGTTCTGATTCGCACCCTTGTCGAACGGGAAACCTTTCTTGCCTCTCCTACAGAAACAGAGATGCTTCAGGCGCAGCAAGAAACAGAAGGAAACCACGGGCGGTGTCCTCTTGGGGCCGTGCTGGGTGTTTGTGCACAGTGGTTCATTTAAAGGCAAATAAGCGGTGCAGTCGGTGGGGCGAGGGCCTTGCAACTGTGCGCCTCCCCCTGTGCCCGGAAATAGGAGCCTGCCCAGCGCATAAATCCACACATCTCGACGGCTGCTCGTGTGAACCCCAAACAAAGCATCAACACCCTCTCAAATACCGGCTCCAGGGGGAACAAGCAATCACCCTCTGGGGCGACACACGTGCTTATAGTTAAAGAGAAGTAACAATAAAAAGTTGGCAATTGACGGTAAAGATGCTATTTTTAAATCTCCTTATATTGACAAATAAAGGAATGAATTGCAAGATGTGAACGGTGTAAAAGCAAAGATGTTCTGAACTGCTGCGGGGGCTGTCCTCGTAAAGACAGGCTTCTAGAAATACCTAGCATTTTCACCTAAAATGTATAAAAGCAAATCCAAGCCCAGTAATTGTTTCAATTAGTTCCAAAACTATCCAGTAGGAAACAGACATGTGGGTCCTCTGACTGCTACAGAGCTGTCAAGTTTCCCAGGTCTATGTCTGAATAGCTCACCTGGTACAGGTGTTTTCTACTTGAAGCTGTGAATTTATAAAGGGTTAAACGGGACTACAAGTAACAGCTTGCAGACTAAAAATGCACCAAATGAGCTATTTGCAAAGGTGCGCCCCCCACCACCCCATCAAAATTGCTAGGATTGCTGTTTTTTTCTTTCAATTATATTTGTGTGGGCAAGGGGGATAATAATTAATTTTAAATAATTACAAAATATCGTGCTGACACCGAAGCTCGAACATGAGGCCCCATCTCCCTCGTCGTCAGATTGCAGGTAGGTAACCGTGCCAATGGGCTCCCTGGTTGGCTGGTTACCGGGCATTTGTAAGTAAACAATGAAAAACCAAATGGTTTTAAAGAAGGCTTTAAAACCATTTGTTTTGCTTACTTTATTTAGAGGTACATACAGGTCCCCATCCACAAAATGAGCCCCCACCGCAGTGAAATCCCCAACCCGCCCCCAATCCCCCCCCCCCCCAAAAAAAAGCTTGGGCAGTCTGGTGCTATAGAAATATATATTGGCAGGTTAGGGGTTCGAATACAAATTCTATGGTAGACAGCACAGGCCGTCTGAACAATGCTGTGGGTGGCGTCACTGGCGGGTACCACAAGGCGACATTGCAAGAGCACCCTCACAGGGGATGACACGCTGATAGTCCAGTCCTAGGCACTGCCTATCCCCTCCCCCCACTTGTGTAATGCACTGTACAGACCCTCCAGGATTTGAGGCTGAAAATGAATGATTATGAGTAAAATAAAGTGCCGCAAAAATGCCGCTAAATTTCCATATTTGTGCCGCTAAATTTCCATATTTGTGCCGCTAAATTTGCTAATCCATGCCGCTATATCCTGGGGGGTCTGATTAAGGAAAACTTACTTACTTGGTTATGGATAGATTGTACATTTGTCCTTTATTATCAATACCTCTTTATTTATATATTCTGGCTAGAGCGTGAAGATATATTGCAAGTGGTCAATGTGTTATCTGTTTTGAAGTTTATATGTAAATATATATTTTTTTCTCTTGCTTTTTTTTAGTGAAGAAACGTAATGATTCAGGATATTTTTCAAGAGATAATTGCAAGCTATTCTGGCACAACAGAGGGTCTAAAACAGGTGTTACTTCAAAGGGCACTGGAGGAAAAGCAGATGTTAATGGACTGTGGCAATCGGGGAAGCGCTGGTAGACTTGGGTTACGCGAACTACAAGAGGAAGAAATTGCAGAGAAAAGATGCAAGGACAAAAAAGCCAAGCAGAGTGGACTGGATTATATAAGAGTTGGTAACAAAGCTCATGCTGAAAGCACAACTTCTCACCCTGGTGATGCAAGTTCGTGGATGAGTTTGCAGAAACTTGAAAACCTGGCCCTTTTAGCAGGGATGGCTAGTGTCCTTCATCAAAAATCCACAACTAAAAATGACGCATCAGACCGTGAAAATGAACTTGTCTTGGAGTCCCCGCTTAAATCCAACTATCAAGGACAAAAAGATGCCTCCCTTTCACCATGTCATCTTAGAGTAATCAACACTCATTTTGAAAATATAATGGGGCCATTCTGATGTAATCAATAGCCATCCTGAAGCTGTCATAGGATCATCCAGGAATAAGCCACACTCATCCAGAAATTGTCATGGGATCATTCCAGAGTAATCCACTTGGTTATAGGATCATCCTGGAATAATTGACAGCCATCCTTAAATTAGCTAGAACCCATCCTGGAGTAATTCTCACTCATCCTGAAGTTGTCAATTAGTATTCGTGGAGTTATAAAAGGTAATCACTCCCTGCCAGTAGAAGTCATCAGAACACCATCCTACTGTAGTTTTTGTGATGAGTCTAGGTTCGTCATCACATTTACATTTTTTGTCCTACAGGCATACTTCAGGATGACTTTCCCAGATAATTGAAGGAATAGCCTGACTGTAATCATCAGATGAGTCCAGAATGACTCCAGGATGATCTTCCTTTTTGACATGGGATGCCTGCTATAGGGCAGAGCCCTTGTCCCTAACAAGCAACTACCTGCTTTCCCGCAGAAACAATTCCCACCGTGCATAGCAGAAGTAGCCCGTTTATGAACCCGGCATGTCACTAACCTCTACAGCAGTCTTCTACGAGTTGGGACGGTAAGTACCTCATAAAACCGGTTGAGTGTGAAATGGGTTATACAACTCACGCACAAACTTTCCCAGGGTGCATTGCGCCCCTCCAGTAAATAGACCCCATTGAGCTTCTTGTGATCAGGGTTGCTCGCCGGTGTGTTGTAGAAATAGAAGAAGCTACGTCGTCACGGGCACCCCTAACTTTAATTGTATACCAGTGGAGACGAGGCAGTAATTTAACTAAATATAAATAATAGCAACAGTTGTCGGTACAGGATTTACCACAGATGTGCTGTTTTAAGGAGCTAGGCAGTTGAATTTGCAGCATTTCAGCATCAGGTTTAGGGCATATAATTTCAGCGTTATGGTTTCAGATCACTACTCCAACATCAGAGCACATATATATAAGATAATAATTATAATAAAACGGAACGTTATTAACCACACAAGAATAACTGTAGTTTATTTACCCTACATATACCGTACCACGTAGGATACCACAAGATGGCCGCCGGGTTTGTGAGAAACAGAACAAGGCACGCGTGTTGATGTCCGTTTTCTGACTGAATAGGGTATCTCTGGGTCATCACAGCCGCCATATTAAGAAGATGTAACATTGATAGCTGTACCTCTTCGCTGCTGTATGGAGATTGTAGTGCGCGAGATGCGGTTGAGTGCCTTGATGAACACAATGGGGCTTATTTACAAGCCTCCTGCGTAGCCGGTACGTCACTTTTCCCCCATATTAAAAGTGAAGCACCGGCGGCGCCAGGGGGCTTACCGATCTGCCCCAGCACCGTAACTAGTGTACTGCGCTAACTGACGAGCTACTTACCATATCTCAATCAAAACCACAGATATTTCTCTAGTGTGGTTAATAATATATACCGTTTTAATTTAACGAGTCTCTTGAATATTACATCTGGAGGAGTAATGATCCGAAAACAGTGAAGCCAAAATTGTATCTCTTAAATCTGAGACTGAAATGCTGCAAATTCAACAGTATAGCTCAGAGAAACGACACACCTGCAGTGAGAGCTATATCGAAAAAATTCCAACATTATCATCGTTAAATTATTTCCACGCCTCCTTTTAATAGTTACAGACTGCGTGCCCGTGACGATGCTGATGCTTCCATTTCTACACCGCACCAGTTGCAACAAGCAAAAAAAAATCAAACACCGGAACTAGTCTAGTGCTTGGTCCAACAAGCTACTTGCCATGCAATTTCCCAGAGTCCTCTGCGCATCTCAGGGAAACCTTTGGGACCAGAGAGCTGATCGAAATTGGAAATATAACGCTACCACATTTATTACTTTGTCTGCCGAAAGTCAACAGTACTATACTGATACCTCAAGACCGATACATAGTTTACTTGCTCTCTGTAACATAAGGTAATACGACAAGCGGCCTTGTAGTTCACAATGTATTCGCTAGCTTTGCGCAGTGGCAGTATCGTAGCCAATGAGGTTTAACCGAGGCGCGCTTATTGAAAACTTTACCCAATACCCCGCTGTGGCGATTTGAAATATAGTCGCCATTGCAATTTTTGACAGTCTCTAAGGAGACTGAATTATTATGTAAAAAAAAGATAAATAGCATGCTTCCAATGGCTTGTATGAATAGCTCTGTAATTGCTTTATAATAGGCTTTCATCATGCTCTCTGGTATGAAAGGCAGTTAGGTGTAATACTGCGCTCTTCCGAGAGGTGGCCTTGTCAATCTCCCGTTTATATGTGTACAAACCTCTCAAAGTTTTTTCCTGAGAGGGATTTTATATCAATGGGAAACAAGCATTAGCAATGCACTTGGTTTAGCAATGCACTTGGTCTCGCGTTTTCGCGAGTTTCAGCAATTTGGCATTGTAAATGACAATGCCTTTTATTTATGTTTTGGTTTTTAAAACATAAAAAAGGCATTGTCATTACAATACCAATAGCTTAAACGCGTGTAAATGCAACACCTATTGCATTGCAAATGCTTGTTATAGCAAGGCAGCTGAGTGAAACTTAAGTGAGAAACAGATTTCTACATTCCGAAACCAGAGTACTTCGACCTTTTCCCAGGGTGACAACAAACAGATGCTTATTTTTATGTGAACAAAAATTGCAAAACACACTGCATCAGAACTTGGGTTAGTTTAAGAAAATCAACTCGGTTTTGTCCTCCTTTTTGTGGCATAAAGCGAAACCTAGAATGTCCCTTGCTAGACTCATTCGCTCCACCTCTGAAGGAGGTGTTAATTTTCCCGACTTTCCGGCTTACCATAAGGCTTTTTTGTTGCGTCAGGCCTCCTTTTGGTTGCAGGATCCTGATTCCCCCTCTCCTCTATGGACCAAGGTTGAGCGCCTTTTCCTTTCCCCTTTCTCTTTTGCTGAATATATTTCTTTCTCTCGTAAACCCCTCTCGATCCCTACTCCTATTCATAAATTCACTGTCAAACTCTTATCTGCTAAACCCCCCCCCCCCCCTACGAACGTTGCCGATTTCCTCTCGTCCACTATCTGGCACAATAAATACCTTTTAATTCGAGGTAAACCCATTTACTGGAGTTCTTGGAGGTCTAAGGGACTGATTTGGATATCGCAGCTCTTTTCACCTTCCACCTTCATGTCTTTCCACGCTTTGCGTTCCGCCTTTCAGTTACCATCCTCCTTTGCTCCCAAGTATCTCCTCCTTAAAGTAACGGTCATGGAGGCCTATACGAATCTCTTGTTGGCATCCCCCTCCTCTACTTCACCTGATCCCACTCCCCAACTTCACTCCATCCAACTTCACTCTATTCTGCAAACTTTTCCTAAAGCCTCTGTTATTTACAAGCACCTCCATGCACATACATTCCCCAGACCCAAGTCCACGGTGGAGGAGCACTGGGAAAATGACCTTTCTATATCATGGCCATTATTCTTGTGGAACAAGATTTGGACTTAGGTTCGCAAAACTTCTAGATCGGCATCCTTGACTCAATCTCTATTTTTCATATATAATCGACATCTCCTTACTCCATTTACCCTTCACAAACGGTTCCCTACCACACCCGATATATGCTGGTCCTGCTCCTCACCCAATGCAACTCTTTTTTTATATGCTGTTCCTTTGTAAGAATGTACATGCCTTTTGGTTGCAGGTCTGGGCACAAATCAATGTTCTTTTTCATACTAGTATCCCTTTTTCCCCTACCCATGTTTTTTTGGGTAGTCTTTCTCCTTGTTGGGGACAAAACTGACCTCTATGTTCGTGTTGTTGACTTATTACTGGCTGTTGCATTTCAACAAATAACTATTAATTGGAAGTCTTCTTCTACTATTACTTTCAAAGCATGGTGGTACAATGTTTGTCATAATCACAGACTTGATGCAGCTTTTGTTTTTCCTGCCCAGTTGGCAGCTAAACGTGTTGATTTATGGCTCCCTGTTACGATGTATTTGGATAATTGTACAACTCGTTCCTATCGCCCACGACCTGCCCAGCAGGAAGTTTCTAAACCCCCTTGATGCCCTTTTTTTTCATTCCTTTTTTCTTTTTTAACATGCTTACTTGCATAATCTCATTTGCATTTACTTGTATTTTATATTTGATGTACCCTTTCCTTCACTTTTACTGTTCTTGACAAGCTTGCTGTTGTTATTTCCATATTTACATTGTATTTTGCTTTCCCTTCCTAGATTCTCCTTTCCCTTCCCCCTTTTTGTTTCCCCCATACTTCCTTTACTGTATTATGTATTTATACCTTTCATTATGACCAATAAACTTTTATTGAACTAAAGAACTTGGGTTAGTGTGAATAAAGAATTTATTTTTGTGAAAAAGCTGTGAGAAAAAGAAAGCCAACTATATTTTGTGGCTTATCATGTGTTAAAGGTCTGCAGGGAAACGTAATGTTTATTTTTGCCGGAGAGCACGCTTTACCTTTCACTCATTTGACCAGCACTGTGCAGTGCCAGGTTTCAATCATTCACGTAACCCCGTTGTGGCATTCTTATCTAAGTGATGACTGTGGAGAACGGCAGGGTGTGGCCACTGTTATATGTTTACATTTTTAGTGCCAAATGCTATCGCCACCTATGGCAGACCTTCAGTTTCCCTACAGACAGGCCGAGGGAGAAGCAACACGAAAGCTGAAGATTTCTAAAGACAGATAATGTTAATGTCCATCTCTCGCAACACTCCCGGTCTTCCCCAACCCTCTCCTGCTCCAGGTGAGGTCAGAGGTGAAGTGCCTGGAACAAGTCTGGATTACAGGGAACAGCAACGGCACAGGTACTGCGGCCTAAAGCGTGTGTGCAATGGGCTGGGAGGAGTGGAGCAGAACACATGTTGAAGCATTGCCGCCTTTTAGTATACCTTTAAGCGCTGCAAAATGCAGCATTGCCCGGCAGTACGGAGATTTTCCTGAGCATCTCAGTATCTGAAGCTGCCTCGTGAAAGCTGAAGCTCATGGTGAAGGAAATTAACTGATTCGGGTTACCTGGGTCACTAATGACCACCTCTCAGCCTTCCATACCAAATAAAGAGTTGTTCATACAGTAGAGAATACAAAACCAATATCAGTTTATTCAGGTACACTCAGAGTGGAGGCCAGTCTGCCCAGTCTCTATGAGTGCTGCAGAGGGACTGAAATCGACAAGCATAAAGATACATTATATACATTTCGTAACTGGGCTAGAACACGCCCATAGTGGAATTTTCTTGGCAGGCGCTGCAAAGCAATGAGATACGAGAAAAGAACCAATCTCAGAGCTCATTTCTTACAAGGTTACAAAGTCCAAGGTTACTCCAGGCGGGTCTGTCACCAGACAAGTGAGAGAAGGCCTGTATCTAGTGAGAAAGGTATGCATTAATAAGAACAGTCTATTCATTAGTGAAGCAAAATCCAACCTTGGGAAGTGAAACTTAGCAGAAGCATTTTCTCAGAAATAGCAATGGATTACTTTCGCTCATGATTCAAAATGGCGTCTTAACAGAAAATGGTGCAGCGAATGCTATCTTACATAGGGTAATGTGCAAGCAGAAGCAATTTAATTTTAACACTGGAGAGCCAGAAACAGGAGCTGGATCCGCTTGGCGCAGCTAAACGATCCCACAACGTAAAACTAAAGCAAGATAATTAGACAGAAAACAAGATAAATGCACGTTCCTCATATTACATGATACAGCTCAGCATGCTGGGCTGCAACAATTAGTGAGATGGGGCTGAGATGCCTCCTGCGCTCGGCAGATCTCCGCAGAAACCTATCTCTACTTAACCGGTGACCAAACAAGCACACAGCGACTCAGAACACAAGCGCTAGTGTTCCAAGCATAAACAAATGTTAAAAAAGAGTGCCCCACAAGTAGGAAATGGCCTGAAGCAAACTGACTCGTGTAACAGGGCCAGTCGCCATGGGTGTGAGAAATGTACCCAAAGGAAGGACAAATGACACCAAGTGACCATACAAAAGAAAGGCACTTGGAAAGGCACAAAAAGGAACCAATCAAAAGTGGTGGGCGTGGCCAAATCACACAGATAGAATACTGCATGCCTCCAAGAGCAGCGCATGCGTGCTGACTCTAGGCTCGACCTAAAAATGAGGAGAGGGTTCGTTCAGATTTTTTGGAGTGTTTGAAACAGAACAAGCGGTGCCATCTTCTTGATCTGGGGGTCTCTGTGTATAATTACGCAGATGACCTCCAGCTCGTTTTTGACCTCTCCTCCTCTACTCACTCCCTTTCATTTTTTCGTTCCACTCTGGTTTTTATTTCTGGTTGGATGAGCGCCAATCATCTCAAGCTCAATCCGGACAAGACTGAGCTTGTCTTGACTGGTGGCTCATCCAGTCCATGGTCTTCTGCTTTCTGGCCCCCCATCCTTGGCCCCCCTCCTACCCCGGTTTCCTCTGTTAAAACGCTGGGCATCAAGGTCAGCCAGGACCTGTCAATGCATGCACAGGTTAGCTCTGTAGTGTCCTCTTGTTTCTTCTCCCTCCGCCAGATCTCCCGTTTTTTTCCCCCTGGATTCCCTTAAAATCATCATTTCGGCCCTCATCACCTCCCGCCTTGATTATGGAAATAGCTTGTTCGTGGGCATCCCCGCCTACGAAACTCGCCGTCTTCAAGCAATCCAGAATCAGGCTGCCCGTCTTATTTTTCATTTTTCCAAAACCCACCATATCACTCCTGTCCTTAAATCACTTCATTGGTTACCAGTTTTGCAGAGATCCCTATTTAAACTAGGGTGCCTAGTTTTCCGGGCTGTTGATCGCTCTGCTCCGGCATTCATCAATACCTTGATCTCCACTCATATCCCTGCCCGTACCCTCCGCTCATCTACTTCCGCCCTCCTCACTGTTCCTCGCTTTCGCAAATCTCGCACTGGTGGTACAAGATTTTCTGTGATGGCCCCCCCCGGTTCTGGAACTCCCTCCCTCTATCTATGCGCTCAATTCCCATCTTCTCACACTTCCGCAAAGCGCTCAAAACCTTCTTGTTTGCCCAGGCCTACACCTGTTAACTCCCTTGGCCCTGTCTGTCTCTGTTGTTTAGAGCTCTCAGCGCCAGGAAGCCGCTTGGCCACAGTGCGCTCAATAAATATCTTATTCATTCATTCAAAGGTGTTGGTTTTGCCTTTTAACACTATATAAAGCGCAGTTATAAAGTGCACCATGGACCTGAATAACAGATGTTGCCCCGCTCAACACCAGGGGCCTGGCTTACATTGGTGTAGCAGTGCAGTGGCACCAGAGGCGGGGACCTAGAACCCTGACTGTTGCTGTATTTTATAATTCAAACAGCAACAAGCGTGGCCATTTCCTTCCTTGTACTAGGGCCCATTTCTTCACCTGAGTGGTAAGAAAGGCTGAGTAGATCCGCCCTGATGTACAGCTGATGAGCATATGGTAACATGCGTGGGAGCAAAGTGTGTAGTGTAGTCAATGAGCACAGGATAACTTTACCCAATACCCCGACATGGCGACTTGATATATAGGCGACATTGTCAATTATTGACAGTCTCCAAGGAGACTGAATACTATTGTGAAAAAGGAGAAGCACTTGAGTTCTGATCTTGCGGTAAAATACATTTTTGGTTAACAATTAACGCCTGAAATAATTTCTTAAAATTCTGTATTGATTCGCAGGACCATTTAGGTGCGGCAGAAGGGTAATTCTTCATTGAGGGCCCTATTAACGAGAAACTAACGCAGCCCGGTGCTGCAAGTTATTTGGCTGCGCCGCTCCTTTAGTTTCGAAGCACAGGGATGCAACATATTTACAACAATATGTCGCATCTTTGGGCTTTTCCCTGCACTGAAGCACAAACTGCTGCCATGCGCCCTTGCACCATGGTGCATGGAGGGCTGCGTCTTGTGGAGATTGTTTTTGTGCAGGAAGGGACACCTTCCTAAAACAAAAACAATCAATTGAGGTGATTTCCTCCTCCAATAGGTGCTGTAAAATGCAGCATGCATTAAAAGAGGAAAAAAACGAGGGGACATGAAAACATTTCTCCTCGGTGCGCCTCACCACACCACCCCATGGATGGTGTAGCATTCTGGCACAGTTCCAGGTTTACGATTGCTCACATATCTGGAAATGCATCAGTGGACATGGGTGTTGCGTGGGAACACCCGCAGAAACACCTATGTCAGCCCCTAACATACAAAGTGTTGCGTGAAAAGGGGTGATATTTACAAGCACACGTACAGCCTCGCAGGGTGGTTTTACGTGTGCTTGTAAAGATCACACAGCAGGTTGTGCCGCCAGTGCGTCACGCAACTTGATGCACCGGCGGCGCAAGGGGAATATAAATAAACCCCTGAAGATTTTACATTTTACTTATATTTCTTAGTATTTATTCTCACCTTCTCTCCCTGGATTCGCTCTGCTGAGTGAAGGGCACAGTACGGGCTTTGTTTCCACTCTCTGAGGTGACCTGCAGTCCGGCGCAGGGCTTGGTCTTTCCGAGGTCTCCTCTCCAGTTTAAATGTGTACAAAACATACCCAGAAAGTTTAATTCTGGTTGGAAAGGCGTTTGCTATCAGTAGGATAATGTGGAGAGGGTTTATTCAGGTTTACTGCTGGGAAAGCGAAAAAGAATTGAGAAAGGGGTTTGTCTAAAGCTGTTTGCTTTTACATTTGTTCCCCAGTGAAATGGATTCGGAAAGAAAACAGTACTAACTATCATTTCAACTTGAGAAGCAGTTTTGTACCGGACAAGTCTTCCTGATCTCTAAGAGAAAGCAGAAGCAGCATGGTGATTCCAGTTGTCCAACAGGATGAGAATAGAAAGCACTATATTTTAGGCTTTCAAAATTGTTAGCAACTCCAAAACACAATAAAAACAAGCATTGGCATAGCCAATAGGTCTCACCTTTGGGACCTTATAAGTAGGGCTCCTAATTTTAGGGTATTTATTTTTTTGACATTTACATCTGTATTTATGCATATTTATTTTGGATTTTCTGAAAAAATTAAACTGAGATTAGTATATTTTCACAATTATTTAAATATCATTTGTGTTTCAATGCTTGCCAGGTTTCAGTGCAATGAACACCCAGAAAAGATAAATCAATGCACTTTCAGTATCAACCTTGCACATATCTACTGCTGTTTAAGCCTCTTTACTAAAATTATTTTATATTTAACCTCCTTACCTGTCAATCTTCACAGCTATTGGCCTGGTAGTCATGGCAGACAGTATTTACAATAACTCAAAAAGCAATCCAATTTCCGTTTTCATCCACGTTCAAAAATAAATACAGACAAGAAAATAAATGTTTTTCTGTCTGTATTATCTGTAAAAATCAGTAAAAACGGAGAACAGGGAGCCTTACTTATAATTGTTTAGCCATGCAGCGCATTATCCTGGGTGCTCTGCTGCCAGGGATTGAAGAGCCCTACAGTTGCTACACATTAGGTCATGCAGTCAGATTTAGGAATATAAACTTGCATCAGTAAATCTTAATGGACACGTTTCAAGTCTTTTTAACACACAGACATAGACAAGTGCCTCAATGCAAGTCAACCACACTATAACATTGTGTACGGCCATCTTGAAGCTGTTTCCTTGATAAATGTTACAAAAAACGGAGAATGCACCACTACCCCCACTTTCCATGCTATTTTATGACAATGAGGTATCCTGTGTAATAAACATGTGTTATGAAAATATACTTCATCCTCCTTGCAGTAAACAATAGTTATGGTAACCCAAAGTAATATCTTAAATTAATTACTATGAGAAAAAATACAACAGAAAATATAATTATGACTATATACCCCCGTCTTCAGTGCACTTTGAAAGTTGTCGATAATGCAAAGGTTTGGGGTATACGGGAGCTAAATCAGCACTAAAGGAAAGACAGCGCATTCTAAGGAGATCAGATGAACTGGTGACTGTCTAAATACCCAAATTCCCTTCAGCCTTCCCACACAATTATTTTTACATACACCCATTGAACTGCTCTTGAGGTCCTGATCTGGCATAGCTTGGAATCCCATGCTGTTATAAAAGTGTTTCTGTGCCTTCTTTCCCTGAACAGAGCAGGAGAATGTTTGCATTCCTTTTAGATAAGACTGGTTGGGACACCATTTTGAATAGTGAGGCAGTAAAACTCCCTTGTTAAGGAGCTTCTAAAAGTCTTCTGTGGAAAGAAGCAGAAAAGCTGCACACAGATGCCAGCCAACATAATTAAAGTACTAGAAAAGGTGTTGTTTTTTGCAGGTCAAAACATGGCAATTCATTTTTTAAGTTGCAATTTTTGTTTCTTCATTTGTACTGGAGTACATTCATTGAAAAACGAGAAGAGCTTTACCTTAGCAGGGCGGCAGATGTCTGTACCTGAGTGCAGTGTGTTATGCATTCCAGCTTCTTAATATAGTGAAAAAAGTATAATAGATGTTACAGTTCCTCTAAGCATTTTAACAGGGACCGACGAAAGCCTAAATCAACTCTGTCATGTCAGAAATCATTGTAAATCAAAGCGATCTCCCTGGTTGATAAATGAATAAAGTATATTGCTGGTTTAATGGTACATTCGTAGCGCAATAAATATGCATCTCCAAACCAGAGCCAAGAGGCTCGCGAATGTCAAACATGGTCCAATAACATAAAACTCCAAGGGCCTCATTTATGAGGCTGTGTGTCACTTTTACGTCGCCAGTGCGTCACTTTTTGTGACGCACCAGTGGCGTAAAAAAATGCGCCTTGTTGCGCCATATTTACAAAGTGACGCATCTAGGTAGATGCGTCACTTTGTAAACCCCTGCGCCACATTATTCCTGCGCCAGGTATAATGTATGCAAGGGGGCGTTTTGACGCAAGTAAGGGTCATGGAAGTGACGCAGTGAAATCTATAAGATTTCACTGCGCCACTCTTAGGACGCAAATGCGTCAATTTCTTACGCCTGCCACACAGCAGGCATAAGACTGACGCAGGCCCTTTCACATGGGGCTTGCCCCATGTGGAAGGACACATTGCTGGAGTTGCGTCACTTTTATGACACACTCCAGCAATGTGTCACTTTTGCGCCATACAGATACGTCAGAAATACGGACGTATCTGTAACTCCTTGTGCAGTGATGCGTCATACTGTAAATATGACGCATCATTGATGTCGCAAGGAGGACGCAATGAAAAGTGACGCGTCACTGTTTTCACGCAGCGATGCGTCACTTTTCATAAATGAGGCCCCAGATATCTACAAGATCTTTCTTCGCCATCCACAGCCACGGTGTGTCATGGGGCAGCTGCACTCTAATGGAGGAACAGCCGAGAACTTTACGGAAATGACGCCTGCACTTTGACAGCTCAACGAGGTCATACAAGTAGCAGAAATTTGCTTATATGAATATGCAGGAAAACAAAAAAATATAATACATGCCTGAAAAACATACCAATTCCTTATCTAACAAAATGCTTATTCCCTCCTACGGTTTAAACAATGTAGAACATTCTAGAACATTTGCTATCAGGGGATTTTTTTTATTTATGGTAAATTATTAAGTGTAGGCAATAACATTGGCTACAGGCATTACATTCAAAATCATGCGCAAATAAATGAAGTGGTGCACATTTTTCAAATGATAAGGAAATGGGTGTGATTGGCAAGCTTCTCGCAGCTGCTCTGGCTAAAGAAAAAATATAGCTGTCTCCAATAAACTGCTAACATTGCAATAAAATGCTAGATTATTTAGTCAGGTTTAGTTGAGCGGTTTGTATGCGGAAACATAGGGATAAAAAAAGTCTATTGTCCCACTCATAGTGTATACCTATAATCAAGTTTTAAACTATTAATAGCCTCAACAGTGTAAAACAAACAGGTGCATTAACACATAGAATGGAAGTGCCTTAGAAAAGAAGTGTTTAGTTGATCCTTTTATCTTCCCATCTCGACAATTTCACTCCTCTTTCTGGGGATGTTTTGCAAGCTCTGTCGTTAAAGATTCTCACAGATTTCTCTGGAGGCTTCCCAGCCAATAAGCTGAGCTGTAAACTCAGGTGCAGAGAAGCTCCAATATCTGCATATACCGGGAGGGCGTAATAAAGTGTTGTAAATTTGACAGACAAGAATTTACAACGAAGGAAGGGAAACGGTAAACCCAGGATGGGACTGACCTCCCAGATGTGTCTTGCAATTTGCACTCAATCGTAAAGTCTCCATCAGACCTCTGTAAACTCACCCTCACTTGGGTAGTGTCTCCTATGCTGAGGTCACAGAAGTCTGAGACATGACAAGTACTTTGGCGTGAAAGGTAGTGGGTGGGGGGAGTATGAAGGGGAGAAGAGGTTGGCCTGGGCAGGAGTCTGAAAACTGAGCATGGGCCTTCGTGGCACTGTGCAGAATATCACAATCAAAAACGGTAGACTGCACCCCTAAATGTAATGTCATTAAACTCTTTATGCTGCTGGAGGTAATGTAGTAAGGCATGGTACCCCGGAACGCGCTCCGTCCGTGCGCGTGAATATCACATCAAAGGTGCACAGCACGTCAATGTAGACAGCCCAATAAAGTCAGACAATATGTTAATCTTCTTTATTCCTCTTTTATCCCAACAGTAATCCAACCTTTAACAAAACTTTTGCATAACATTCAAAACTGCTGACTTTGGAACTGGGAAGCAGGGTTTGAGTCTTGGAGTCGGCTCTGCCCATGCGTTAAAAAAAGCTAGAAACCTTAAGTTTGAATCCAAGGAGCAGTTAATAGAAAAAGTACAATAATATGAAACCTAAAGCATGGTGCTCAGTAGCGTGGGCTCCAAAAGCATATCATGAATTAAAGGTTGTTTACACACGCAAATACAGCTACATTCTGGTTGGCGAATGCCGTCAGCTGAGCACCTTTCGTGGACACAAGCCAAGAAAAAAAAGATAGTGCGCCGAAACGAACCTAAATAGATAGGAGGGAATGAGCACATGTAATAGGGCTAGTAGCCATGGGAGGGAACCAAAAACCTAAATACAGTCAATGCACCACTGAAAAGCCATGTTTTCAGAACAGCACACAAAAGCCAATTAAAAAAGATGGGCGTGCTCGATGCCCACAGAGGTGATGCAGCATGTCTACAAGACAGCGCATACGCGCTGCCTAGGCTCGGCCTAACAACATGAGAAAGTTTAAATGGCATTTTCTGATCACGTCACGTCATCGTAGTCTCCTTTTTCCTTATATCTCATATATTCATTATCTGAGCCGCTGATCTTATCAGTGGATTGCTCCCTTACCTGCACAGCTCCGCCTGGGAGCTGCTCCCCCCGAGCTCCTTGCTGCTAACCATTTAACCCTCTGGTCAGTGGTTTGAGGCCCTTCTCCACCCACAGGCTCCTGCCTGTGCCTCATCCCTGGTGGTCTAGTTGTAGAGCGCCTCTGCTCTGCTGCTGAGCTGCGCTCTGTCTCTCTCTTCTGCCTTTCTCTGAATCTTTTCTGTCCTTTCACCTCTTCAACTTTTTCTGCACTTTTCTCTTTTGTCCTTTTTGCACCTTTGCCCCTGCGATCCCCTGCAGCCCTGCCCCCCTCCAGTCCACTTTCCCACTTCCCGCATTTCCCGCCTCACAGCTGTCCAGCCCCCGCACACTACTTAATGGGGGACCTGTGCAGCGCTTTTGCACAAAAAGCACGCCAAAGGCGAGCCTGCCCAGGCCTGGACCGCACCCAGTGCCCTGGACGCCTGTATCCTCCATACCCTCAACCCCAGACACAACACCGCCTGCCACCTCGTGATGCTGAACAACATCCCTGGCCCCTTCGCTTGCCGCCACTGCTGCAGGACCCTCACACACCTCCACACTCCAGCTCTGCCCACCGCTTAATCAACCCACATCGGAACCGGCCACCTCTGCTACATCCCCCTCAACACTCGCTCCCTCCACAAACACACCTCAGAAATCTAGGACCTCCTCGACTCCGTCTCTCCCAACATCGCCTTCCTCACAGAAACTTGGATGAACCCCAGCTCAGCCACGGACATCGCTACCGCCATCCCTGACGGATACAAGATCACCCGCAAGGACCACACCAACCAACCAGGAGGAAGCATCGCCATCATCCACAAAAACACCCTCCACCTGACCACCCACTCAGACTACCCAACGACAAGCAAGGAACACCTCCACTTCCAGATCTAGACCAACCCCAACACCACCCTCCATGGCACCCTCGTCCACAGACCTCCTGGCCCCTGCCCGCTCTTCACCAACACCATAATTGGCTTCATTGCACCCCAGGCTCTTGCATCCACCAACTACATTCTACTCAGCGACCTCAATTTTCTCCTGGAAAACCCCAACAACCAGAAAACTGCATCCCTTCTGGAGAACCTCGCCAGTGTAGGACTCAAGCAGTAGTCACCTCTCCAACGCACTCAGCAGGCCATACGCTTGACCCCGTCTTCTCCGGCAGCAAAAACATCACCTTCAGTCACACCTCTGAACTCCTCTGGACCGACCACCACTGCGTCCATTTCGCTTTCACCAAACCCACTGTACACCACCACGCCCACTGCCTCCCTGCAGAAGCTGGAACAAGGTCACCAAAGAACATCTCACCACCTCCCTTAGCACAACCCCACCACTGACTTCCACAAACAACAACACCTTAGCACGTAACCGATACCGATGGATCTCCAACTGTTCCGACACTCTGGCACCCCTCAAGAAAGGCCCCGGCAAGCAACACTCCAAGAAAGCCAGCTGGTTCACTCCTGCCCTTCAGGAGTCCAGTTGTACCTGTACACAGCTCGAGAAGAGATGGAGGAACAACAAAACCCCAGAATCCCACATAACCTTCAAAACCGCCATCACTGCAAACCACCTCCTCCTCAAAACTACAAAGAAAGCCGCCCTCCAAGTCAGAATCAACGCCAACGCACACAACAGCTAAGAACTCTTTGCCATCGTCAAAGAGTTTGCCATACCTAACAGCAAGACCAAAGATGTCCCACCATCCCAAGACCTCTGCAACAAACTCTGCACCTTTTACCACCACAAGATCAGGCAGATCTATGACAGTTTTGACACCCAAGACCCTCCCACCACCACCGCATCCAACAAAGCCGCCCCCCAACAGATCCTGCTCAACTGGACCCCCTCACCATCGACGACACGCTCAGGACCATGAAGAGCATCAACTCCATAGCCCCCTCGGAACTCTGCCCGCACCACATCTTCCACAGAGCCGCCACCTTCATTGCCCCCAAGCTATGCTGCATGATCAACTGCTCCATCGAGACCTCCACCTTCCCCGATGACTGGAAACACGCTGAGATCAATCACCCGCTGAAAAAGCCATCTGCTGATCCGATAGACCTCAAGAACTTCAGACCCATCTTCCTGCTTCCTTTCCCAGCCAAGGTCATTGAGAAGGCCAACAATGCTCAACTCTCCAAGTTCATTTAAGCCAACCACATCCTGGACATCTCCTAATTCAGCTTCCAAAGCAACCACAGCACCAAGCCCACCATCCGTGCAGCCACAGACGACATCTGCCCCTCCTCGACCGGGTCAAAACAGCATCCCACAACATCCCCCACTGCACCCTAAGCACAAGACTCAGAAGGCCAGAATCTGTGACAAAGCACTGGACAGGATGCACTCCTTCCTCAACTGTTGAACACAGCGAGTCAACCACTGTTCCTCTCAGAACCTACTAAGATCAGCTGCGGAGTGCCTTAGGGTTCACCCCTGTGCCCCAACCTCTTCAATGTCTACATGGCCCCACTCCCAGCCATCGTCAGGAACCTTGGTCTCAGCATTGCCTCCTACGCCAATGACACCCAGTTGATCCTCACCCTCACCAACAAACCCACAGCCGCCAGAAACAACTTCCACAATGGGATGAAGGCCATTGCCTCCTGGACTCCTGGTGGCCCGCCACGGTAGGAACTCCCTCCAGACCCACGGACCACCTACAAATCCTCTGCACCATACTGGAATCCTCGCTTACAATGAACTGCCAGATCAATGCTATCTTTTAATCATGCTTCCACACACTTTTCCTGCTTCGAAAGACCTTCAGATGGATTCCCATCGAATCCAGAAAGACGGTCACCCAAGCATTCATTAGCAGCAGACTCGACTACAGCAACACAGTCTACACCGATGTTACTCCTAAAACTCCTCAGAAAACCACAGAACGTTCAAAACACTACAGCTCGACTGGTCATCAACATACCTCACCACAGACACATCACCGAACACCTGCAAGAACTCCACTGGCTCCCAGTCAACAAAAGCGTCACTTTCAATCTCCTCACGCATGCCTACATAGCCCTCAACGACGCTTGACCAGCATATCTGAACTGCCGCATCTCCGTCCCCATACCCACCAGGCACCCTGGTGTCCCTTCCTGCACATAAACAATCAGCCCTCCAGCGCAGGCACCCATGCAACATGGTGGCAGAGTGCCTGCACTGGCACTAGGCAGCTTTATTTGTACTAGGGGAAACACAGGGGTGCATCGTATTCTTGTAAAAATGGCGCTCAGTCTCTGATCTAGTAACGGGAACCCAGTCTGAAACATGTATAATGAAGATGAAGGAAGTTTCAAGTGGACATTTGAAGATAGTAAATAAAAATGTTTCCATCTCAGTAGTAAAAAACTGAACCACTTGTTTGCAGTTTTATATAACACGAACTCGACCCGAAGGCATTGTGACGCTTTACACGAGCACCAGTTACATTAGACGAGGTGGCAATCCTTTCTTTTTTAGGCCGGGAATCACAGGATTTGGGCCAACATTGAGACTTGAATACGGTTCATCAGTTCCGAATTCAGTAGCTCCGACCGTAAGGCCTTATCCCCTTTTCAAACTCACTCCTCTCTCTCTAGTTACAGGACAAGCATTAACACATACAACTGAAATAAACACGAATCAAATTACACTGCCAGTGTGAAAATGTTTAATAAACACAGACAAGTCAGCCAATTCAATGAGTCGATATTCATATACAGCTGGCACAACTAAAACTGTGCATTATATTAGTTCTTGAGTTGTACAAGAAGTTCACCCCCAGATAATGTAAGTGTAATGTAATGTAATGTAAATTCGCACTTGTATAGCGCTACTACCACTCCAGGGAGCATCTTGGCGCTTAAAACCCAACCTCGCTGGAAAAAATTGGTGGACAAATGGTAACTTCGAACATATTGCAGGCTTACACCAGTGCCCTACAGGCCGCGTCAGTAAGGGAGAAGATCCATGTCTTCAGGGATTTCCTAAACAGGCTCTCCTTAGCTATGAGCCGAAGCTGAGGTGGCAGTTTGTTCCAGGCTCTGGAGCCTAGTACAAAAAGAGATTTCCCCCCTTTAGTGGCCAGCCTAAATCTGGGGGTTACCAAGAGATTTTGATCAGAAGACCTCAAGCAGCGTGCTGGCAAATAGTGCTTGAAGCCATTAACCAAATATCTCGGTCCTTGTGACTGGAAGGCCCTAAAAGTGATGACAAGAACCTTAAATAGGACCCGCTTGAGGATGGGTAACCAATGTAAGGTCTTGAGCGCGGCCGAGGCAGATGATCTTCTTGGCCAGCGAAGTACAAGACGGGCAGCAGCATGCTGGACTATCTGCAGCCTGTGAAGCACTGCTTTGTTGGTACCTGCATACAGGCTGTTGCAGTAGTCCAGTCTAGATGTTATCAGTGCTGCAGCCACTGTTTTCCTTGCTGCCAGAGGAAGAAGGTCAAAGAACTTCTTAAGTGATTTTATAATATGAAAACACGAGTTGGCCACACCTATCACTTGCTGCTTATATGATAGTTGATCATCAAACTTAATGCCCAGGTTTCGCGCAGAGGAGATAGTGTTAGGGGGGGCTTCCGCATCCTCAGGCCACCATTGCTTAGGGGAAAACAGATTCTGAGACCCAAAAGGTAATATTTCTGTCTTCCCTGAGTTACATTTGAGGTGATTGTTATTCATCCACTCAAATGTAGCCGTAAGACAATTTTCCAGATTTTCCTCTGCACCAGGCAGCTCTCTGTCCAGCACCAGGATCAGCTGCGTGTCGTCAGCGTACGATATGGTACTAATCTGGTAGGAGGCGATCAGCTCAATCAAGGGAACCATATAGAGATTGAAGAGTACAGGGCTCAAACTAGAGCCCTGTGGGACCCCTGAGATGATGGCTTTTTCTTCAGATTTGAAGTCGCCTAATACCGTAACCTGACGTCTCTGAGTGAGGAAGTTTGTAAGCCAAGCCAGCACCACTCCTCCTATACCTGCGTTACTCATACGGTCTACCAAGATTGTATGGGAGACCATATCGAAGGCCGCCGATAGGTCGAGTAAAATCAAGACGGCCTTCTTCCCTTGATCCATTGCCATTCGTAAAGTTTCTGCCGTAAACAAAAGGGCAGATTCAGTCGAATGCTTGGATCGAAACCCTGATTGATTGGCGTGGAGGATGTCATTCTCCTCGAGAAAACTCGTAAGTTGGTTATTAATGAATTTCTCCGTCAACTTAAACACCGCAGGGAGTAGGGAAATAGGACGCAGGTTGGACAGAGTGGTTGGATCTGGTAGGGCTTTCTTCTGAAGTGGCATGACCGCTGCGCGTTTCCAATCATCGGGGATTGCTGCCATAGCTAGTGAAGAATTAATGATGCTATTAATGATTGGATTTACATCCTCCACCAATGCCCGCAAAACCATAGGTGGACAGGGATCAAATGGAGATCCAGATTTAATTGCCAAGATGGCCTGATATGAATCCTCCAGAGAAATAGGCGCAAATACGTCAAGACGGGAGGTATTGATTGCCGCAATACCCATCCTCATTTTTTCTACATTCGTCAGGGAGGGTAACACAGGAGGGAAATCCCTTACAATGTCTAAGATTTTCTTCTCAAAATAGTTAGCTATGGCGTTACAAAGCGGGAGAGACGGGGGGATTTTCTGGGAAAGTGCTGTGGGGTTGGTGAAACTATTAACTATCTTAAAAATCTCCTTCTGTCCCTTGCCAGAAGAGGAGATGACCTCCGAGTAGTATGCTTTTTTTGCCAATTTGATTGCGGCATGGTAGTTCCTACGTGCCAATTTATATATGTCACGGGCAACCGCCTCGTAATTCCTTCGCCACCTCCGCTCAAGTGACCTCACCCCTCCTAACTCTGTTTTTAGAGCTAATAAAAACCATGGAGCACTCTTTCTGTTTTTAGTGCAACTTGAGTTTTTAGTATTCTTTGTTCGGTCCAAAGATGAGCCGAATGTTGCCAGCCACTCACAGAAATGCTGATTATCTGTCAAAGTGTGACCTATTAATGCGGGTTTACTAACTCTCAATTTCTCCAGAAGATCAGGCCGGGTAAGGGCATGTCTCCAGTCCGGTTTACGGCTAACCGAGCCTGCTTCCGTACATTTCGCCCGAATTTTCTGTTTTACAAGGAAGTCAGTGGGAAGTGGGATGGAATAACTGGGAGTGGGGGATTCTCTCAAATGGGTGTGGCCTGTGTCAGTAAGAGCATGACTTAAAAACATGTAAATTAAAATCTGTGCTTACCAAAGTGTGCCCTCATACTGGTATTTTGCTGTTTCTGTCCTTGCATCCAGATATATAATACACCAAGTAAACCTACAACAAGCCAGGACAATTGGCTTTGGTAATGGTTGTTAGTTGCATAAGATAAATAAGCAACGACTATGGCTTTGTTGTAGAGTATATTGAAATGCTTCCGTTCTGAAATGATGAGACTGTGAAAGAACTATAACGAGTCTCTTTGAAGTTACCTCAAAGGCAGGGAAGGATGGTACTGCTACAGAGTTAAGATTTATTTTTTTTATCCTGTGCGTGAGGACAAAAATGGAGAGCCTGATAGGAACCCGTGTCGGCACCTGCTTTTTAGAACTGCCGGTGCTGAGCTAAGCTTACTTAAAGCCATGCATTCATGACTCAACCCTAGGAGTCACGGGGCATATTATCAAGGACCGGTGTTACAATTATCGCCGTTTTATTGGCAGGAAACTGCAGATAAAATAGCGATAATGGGCTTGATAATACGCCCTTGTTAATTCCCATTGAAGCCCATGTTCTGGTGTTAACATGGGCTTCTATGGGAATTAACAAGGGCGTATTATCAAGCCCATTATCGCCGTTTTATCGGCAGTTTCCTGCCGATAAAACGAAAATAATTTTAACACCGGTCCTTGATAATATGCCCCACAGTGAATAAATTAAAGCAAATCACTGTTTCACTTTTTTCAATATATAAAATTCCTCTGCCATTTGAAATTTCTCAGTTTTACGCAGATCTTTTTTTATACGTTCTAGAAGTTCTTTTCACATGTTGGAAGTTATGGTATTCCCGTGCTTCCATTGGTTGTGCTCTTGTGCCAAGCGCATCACCACTTTTGTGGTATCCAAACCAGAGTCCTGGGCCTTATAATGAGACTTCAGGCTCAAAGCTGCCCTCGCCTCTCTGCTGCTCCAGCCACACAGGTAGTGCAGGATGGAAGTTCTGTGCCGAGCTGCAGAAGCCTGACAGTGTGGATTCCGGTGGGCAGTCTAATGCTGCTCTTGCCTGGTTTTGACATCACCCGCTTCGCCACTCTTCGTCCCGGGCTACACTCGATTCAGCCAATCTGGAGCAGCTGGTGTGGGCGAGGGTGGCAAGCAATGCAAAGCGAACAATAAAAGTGGGTTAAAAAGGGCCCAAAGGGAGATGTTGGACTGCAAGCTACTCAAAGGGTGACACCAAGCTGGCAGTAGCTCGTGATCGACTGATTGGAGATCCCTGAGTTTACGTATCTCAATCAAGCATAAATTTCAGGCCAAAAACACATTTCAGGGCAGATTTACAAGAAACTGTTGCATTTCTGCATTATAGCAGAGATGCGTCAGTTTACTTGAGTCACGCAAAAAACCTTTGCGCCACCATGCATGCGTTGCATTTACAATGAGGCGCACCATGGCGTTAGGATTGACAGATGCATCACGCATCTGGTGGCGCAAAGGTCACGCACTGCTGGAGTCATGTCACAAGCACGACGCAACTTCAGCAATGCTCAGGAAGGCCTATACCTATTTTTTTTTTTTTTTAATCCTCATCTGCCCAACACACGTTCCATAGATGCAAAGAAAAAGAAAACACACCAACCCCTTTCTGCCTTCGGGAGCAAGGCCCTGATAATTGAGCCACTTCACAGACTGAGCAGAACTTATTGCGGATTGGCGGGAGATGTGTTGCACCTTGTTAATACTCCTCTAGGCAGCTTCATGCCTGTTAGGCCAGTAAATAAATATCGGAGTCGGGGCAAACCATTAGACTGAGCCATGGAGTAAATGGGCATAATCATCGGACCATTGGGGGGGGAAAAAAAAAATAACCCCAACGAGCCGAAGAAGGGTTCACTTCCAGTCTATCAAGAGTTTCCAAAGGGTGAGGCACTGGGTACTGCAGGATCTAGCCAAATCTATCTTGGATGTTTCATAGAGAGACGTTAGCCAGGCGGAGTGTGCGGGAGGAATGGTATCTACCCAGTGTATGCATATCATCCGTCTTGCCAGAAGGATAGCATAGAATAGGAGAGACCGCGCAACCCCAGTGATGTTCTGATCAAAGCCGAATATGACTAATGATAGCGTAAGAGGAATGTTGGTCTTAAGAATTGAATCTAGGGTAACTTTAACCTTTTTCCAATAAGCATTAATGTGGGGGCATTCCCAAAACATGTGGATATCTGAGGCTGCTGGAAGTTGACATTTGTTACAGCATTTCCCTTACTGATATTTAGATAGACGTAAAGGGGAGAGGTATGCTCGGTGTAGAGTGAACAAATGGTTTCATCTCAGCCAGGCGGGTTTGACAAGACTATACAAAAGAGAAAAGGATTTTATCCACAGATCCTCATCCAATAACACGATTTCACTTCCCCATAGCTCCATTGGCAGGTTGAAATCTCCATCTATTTCCTCCAAGATGGACCAATACCAAAAAGCAACCTCCTTGCCTCCTGTCTGTTTCTCAACTAAATGCTGTTCTAAGGAGCTAGGTCTCCCAATATTAGAATTTTTCCTAGTTAGTTCTCTGGCCCAACTGCTGATTTGGATGTACTTAAATCTTGAGAAGGTTGGCCCTACTTTCTCCTTAAGCTCCTCCCACTCTATCAGGAGGCCTCCAAATATCAATTCACCCCATCTTGAGAGCCCAGCATCGATAAGGGGGGCTGCCAAGCAGTCTTGCAAACACAGTGGGAGCCCAGGAGAATCCCATATCTGAGCATAATTGGAGAAATATGCCAGCCCCACTCTAAGTTTAATTTGCACCCAGGTCTTCAATATTGTTAAAAGAGTCTTAAGCCTCACCTTTTTAAAAAACTTTCGATTCCCAAACTTAAATAGAAACCCGTCTAACGGAAGGTTTGCCCCCACCAGCATTGCCTTAAACAATCTCCCTTTTGAAGATTTTTCTGGTGACTTCAAAAGCATTCTTGTGTGGGACAGTTGGAATGCCCACGCATAGTACTGTAGGTCTGGCAGAGCAAGCCCTCCTTTTTCCCTCCTCCTCCTTAATTTTTTCCAGGCCAACCTTGTAGCCTTATTGCCCCATATGAAGGAATTAATTTCCTGCTGACATTTATGAAGTTGCTTGGAATCAAATGCCAGAGGAATGGAATTAAAAATAAAAGTCAGTTTCGGAAGGATAGATATTTTCACAATGTTAACTTTCCCAAAAATTGACAGTTGAAACCCGCCCAGGATTTCAATAAGGCCCTGCAATCTTGGAAGACCAGGTCTAGGTTAGCCTTAGCCAAGGTGTCTATATCTTGCGTGATTTTAACTCTGAGGTAACGGATTGAGGGTGTCACCACAACGCTTGGATTAATAATGTTCCATGTCATGAGCTCTGTCTTCTCAGCGTTAATATCGTAGCCCGATATATGTCCAAATTCTTTGGCCATTTCGACCACTATGGGAAAGGCAGTTGCTGGGTCACTAGTGTAAATTACTATGTCGTCAGCATAGAGCCCTACTCTTTTTTCCCAACCTCCATATTCAAATGAGGAGATTCTTGGATCCTCCCTAAGAGATTGTGCAAATGGTTCAATATAAATATTGAAAAGAAGGGGGGATAGGGGGCAGCCCTGTCTCGTTCCCCTACTAATCTGAAAAGACTGGGTACATGTACCATTCACCAAAACACTCGCACTAGGATTAGTATACAAAAGACCTATAGCCCTACAGAAGTTAGGCCCAATTGCGAATTTCCTCATAACGTCAGCTAAATATGACCAGTTTACTCTATCGAACGCTTTTGTTGCGTCAAGAGTCATAATGGCCAAGGGAAGGGAGAAAGTTGAGGCGATGTCCACTGCCCCGATTAAATCATAGGTGAGGTCTGAAAGCTGTCTACCTCGAATAAAGCCCTTCTGGTCAGTGTGGATAATTGAGCCAACTTCGTGTCCCAGCCGCGTCGCCAACACCGCCGCAAAGAGCTTGTAGTCGCTATTCAAAAGTGAAATTGGCCTATAAGAGCCACATTTGGCCGGATCTTTCCCGGGTTTTGGAATCAAGACAATTGTTGCCTCCCCCCAAGATTTCGGTGGTGTGGCTCCCTTTACTAAGATATCATTGAAGAGTCTAGTAAGTGTTGTGACAATTTCGGGTGCCAAAAACTGAAATAACTCACCAGGGAGACCGTCGGGCCAGCTGCCTTACCCCGCTTCACATTTTTAATAGCTTCGCTCACCTCTTTCTCCGAGATTGGACTATCGAGCCGGTCTCTTTGTTCTGGAGTAAGAGTGGGGAGAATTATCTCCTCTAACCATCTGATCCTAGTCACCGGGTCGTCCGAGATCTCCTCTTTATATATTTGTTGAAAAAAGTCAAGAAAAGCTTCCCCGATGTCTATGGTGGAAGTTCTTCCATTAGTCTCCCCCCTACACTGATAAGTTTGATGTGATTTTTGGCCTGGTCAGATTTGATTTTCCAGGCTAGGACTGTGCCAGAGGATTCTCCATATTCAAAATTTGAAAGTTTACTTGCTGACCATCTTTTTGCGACCCTCTATTGAAGGATATTTTCTAGGTTCTCCTTTAATTGCTTCCGTTGTTTCTTCTCTTCATTAGTACCAGTGCCAGAACCGATACGTTGATCGAAGAGAGCAATTTCCTGTTCTATGTTGGTGATCATTGCCCTGTATACTTTCCCTCGATAGGGGCCCTGTTGGTAATATAACCTCGTAAATTTGCTTTGTAAGCCTCCCACACAATATCCAATTTAGCTGAATTTATGTTAATGTCCAAAAAGAACTTAGTTTCTTGAATAAGGAGGTCAGTTTCCTCTTCCTCTAAAAGAATAGTGCGGTCAAATGACCAGGACGTGTGTGTGGTTAGCGGACCTGATCTTAAAGAAAAGGAGATGGCCGAATGATCTGATAAATGTGAGGGCAAGTAAACTAGCTCATCCAGGGAGTCTCTTAATGAATAACTGAACAGAGCATAATCAATCCTAGACTTATGGTTGTATTTGAAGTTGTGATAAGATATACCAGGTGCATTGCCCTCTCTCTCCCTCCACGGGTCTGCTAATCCAAGCGTTGACATGATCACCCCAAGCGTTTGCCTGGATTTCACATAAGTTAATGCCCTAGAATTGGGGGATTTGTCCAGTTTAGGATTTAGTACTAAGTTAAATTCTCCCATCCAAATTATTGGGTCGTGGGTTGTTAATAGGTGGTTCTGGATTTTATGCAGGTATGAGGGGTCATCCTGATTGGGGCCATAATAACCCACCAAGTTGTAAGGTCTGCCCTCTAAACTTACTTTAGCATAGAGCCACCTACCGCTGAGATCTTCTTCATGGTCTATAATCTGCGCTCTAACTTGCCTTTTAAAAATGATAAGAATACCCCGAATATAAGCATTATGGTCAGTACATATAAAACTGTCAACCCATCTAACCTTCCTCAACATATCCTTCACTTCTTGCTGAAGAAGATGTGTTTCCTGGATGACAATGACCTGCGCTGGGGAGTCCCTCAAGTACTGCAGAATTCTAAGCCTCCTCCCCCTTACACGCAGGCCATTGACATTCCAGGACAACAATTTTATCCTAGACATCTAATGTCTTTCCCCCTCCACCAACTCATCAGATCGATAAAGAGTATACTACTCCCAAAGTGAATTGAATGAGACTGATTTGCGTATAGTGTGGATTGTACATTTAGAACGTTGTCTGGCAAATGAAGATTTTTTGCGATTTTACCCCTACCCCCCAAACCCCCCCCAACCCCCCCCCCCCCCACCCAGGAAAACCCTCCCTTGCTTGACCTGGCCGATGATGCCAGATTTGTCTCTCTGGGGAGCCCCCCCCGCCCGACCATGTTACGTGTTGTTTATGTGAGCGGTGTGATCCGGCAGAACCAAGGTTAATGCTTTTAGAGGAGTCTTCATAGGAAAAGTATCCTTTATATATTTTTATTCCCCTTCTTTCCTTCCTCCCTTTTTTTGTTTTTGTTTTTCTTTCTCTGCTATATTTCCCCTTTTTTTTTTTTTGAGACACCCTCCCGTAGTTTTTTTATTTTTTTATTATCCTTCTATATACAAGCAGCCGAATAGAGTTATCAAATAGAGTTGTCTAAATTGAATTCAGTAATCTGAAACGATGATATTGTCATCGACGCGAGCATGCAGCAACTATAAAGTACAAATGAACTAAGGGGGAAGGAAGGGGGAAGGAGGTTATAGGGAGCTTAATCCCATGATCTCTTAATCTCTTGGTCTGTTAGTCACTATCGGGCTCCCTGCTCATGATTTCTTATAGAGGCTAGTAGTTCGTCTGCCTCCAGAGGGGAACGGATGTTATGCATTTTATTATTATACATGACCCTCAGGAAGGCAGGAAACCTCATCTGAACAGTGGCCCCCAAACCCCTGAAATTCTCCATTCTCTGGCCCAGCTCCCACTGTAAATGTAAATGTAAATGTAGTTGAGCTTATATAGCGCACAGCTACCCGCAGTGGGTTTCCCGGCGCTTGCTTAGGGAACCCTTCCTGGTATTCCCCTATGAGATAGCAGGGTATCCACAAGGTGAAAGTCAGGCATCCCGCCGCGAGGGGCCGTTGTGGAGATTAAGCAAGCTATTGCCCAGAGTGTGAACCCGTGAGTCGAGGAGGCACCGGGGCGAGAATTATCGAGTCCGTGGAATTTTTAGCCCAAGACCCCGCCGAGGCGGGGAATTGAACCCTGGTCCAGGACCGATCTCAGCTTCCGGGTCTGCTGCCTCTAACCCCTGAGCCACACTTCTCCACTGTCTGTCGAGGGTTGTCTTAGACAGATCGGAACTGACCACAAATGAGAAATCTGGGGCTTTTAAAGATGAAGCTTTAAGCGCCAAGTTTAGTATTTTCTCCTTAGTAGAGTAGGTTAGGAAATTCACTAGAATCTTTCTGGGTTTTGATCTCCCCGAGTTTAGGCGAAACGGGTCTCTATGGGCTCGCTGAATATCCCTCTCTAACTCTTCAACAGATTCCTTCAAATTTAAGGACTCTTTGAGCAACGCGGCAATGAATTTTTTCATTTCTCCCCCCTCTTTTCCTTCCGGAACCTTCAGGAGTCTAATATTGTTTCTCCGTGAGTAGTTTTCCAAAGACTCCACTCTTTCCTTTGTTGTGTCTCCGTCGCGTCTTAGACATTGTATCTTTTCCTCTGCGTGTTCCAATTTAGCTTTTAATTCGCCGACAGCACTTTCTAGAGTATCTGTCCTTTCGGCAAGCAGGTCTACCCTCTTGTCAAGGGCGTCGAACGCTGCTTTGATCTCGTGCTGGTTGCGTTTAGATTCAGCAAATCCAATCTTAATCTCATGTAGGAGTATCTCCAGAGATATCTCTTTCCGAGTTTCACAATCTGAGGGTACCGGCGCATCGTTACTCCCACTGGCAAGTGAATTTAGAGGCCCTAGCTCCTCTGAAATATTGTCCGCAGATTCCGAGACCGAGATTGCCAAGATTGGGGACGCGGTCCCTTGGGTTTTATCTAAACCACTCATCCCCTTATCTTGAGGGCTATTCTCCCCCGCTCTACACGTGACTTCTAGGACCTGTGGGAGTACCTTGAAGAATGTCCTTAGCGAGGGGGTAAGTCGCACAGCGCTATTGTAATTGTTTCTGTTTTTTTTTTGGCCCTAAGCTTAGGGTCGGAAACACGGGGGACAATGGCAGTATGTTTGCTGGTGAAAACAAAAATGGACCGCCCTGGAGTACCCTCCTTAGTAGTAGCTTCTACTACGCTCCCTGCGCTAAGACCCGGCTCGCGATCGATAGGAGTGTCTATAACGGTGTCTGAAGTATCTACAGTGTCTATAACCCTTGATACGCCGAGCCCGCCCTCAGTAATACCTTTGGCACCCCCACACCCGGTCACCTTACTTGAAAGATGGTCAGGGTCACAATCACAGCTGATGCCCACTGCCCGTTCTGCCCCTTCCGTTGCAGTCCTCACCTCAGGTTTAGGTCTAAGGCGACGTGTCCGTGACTTTGGTTTGTCTACTCGGGGAGGCTCATTCCCCGGTCGCGTTGACTTTAGAGGATCGAGGCAGCCACCCTTCGATGCAGCCGAGCCCTTCTGGACTAAATGAAAGCTGCTGCTGCCTCCGAGGTTTCCGCGAGCCGCCGCCCTGCGGCTCCGTCGCAGCTCCACGGCTGCCTCGGCCCACCGCGGAAGAGAGGTGGAAGGTAGGGCCTCGAAGCCGCACATCCGCCGGGCAGTTCGCTCCACACACCAATCCGTCGACCCACCAAGCACAAACGAATCAAGCGGCCCGAGGCAGAACAGTCCGGGGGTGTGCGCCGCCCCACAACACAGCGCCGCGAGCAGCGTTCGACAGCCCAAGAGGTTCAAGCGGACGAGAAGAGGAGAAAGACCAAAAGCATATCCAAGAAAATCAAAGCAGTGAGGTGATCCAATTCTGCCGAATTACCGCTATGTTTTCCTCCGGGATACGGGAGCTCCGCTGGAGAGACGCGACCTGCCCTAGCCGGCGGCCGCCATGTTTTCCGCCAGGCCTATACCTATTGTGCTGCTTCACTCCTTACCCCTGCATAAAGCAGGCATAAGGTTTTGACGCAGTGGCATCGTAGAAGTGGCGCAGTGAAATCTTGTAGATTTCACCGCGTCACTTTTACGAGGCTTTCTTAATCGGAACTCCCACCTTGCATACATTATACCTGACGCAGGTGAAATGTGGCACAGGGTTTTACAGGCTTTACAGGGCTTGCAAATGTGTTGCAATGTGAGCATTGTTTACACTGCCGCTGCATCACAAAGGGACGCAACGGCGGTGCAAAAGTGTTGAAAGGCACATGTAAATTTGCTGAAAAAAACGAGGTAGGGGAGGGTCAAAGAGGGCAATAATTTAATGACCCAGGCTACTTGAGCCCTAACAATAGCAAAACAAAGAAAAGAAGCCTGGTCAAGATCACTGTGAGTGTGCCATGTGTAGTCTGAGACCATGAGTCCATTAATGACACTATAGTGATACCACTGGGCTACACAAAATTCCCATCAGCCCACCCATCCGGTGGAGTATCGTCACGTGGGAGATGTATCATAAATCCAAATATTCAAGCAACTGAGACTGATGCAAAGAAGGATTTTGAGGATTTTGAAAGACCACAGTGATTCACTAGTGATGTCTAATGGGGTGCAGTGCGCGTGAAAAGGTGAAAAGTGTGTAGTAAAATTGACTCAGAAGGACCAAAAATTCACTTTATTCAGTATGGTACTCTGGTCAAGACTAAAACCAGTGCCTCAATAGTTTTAAATAATAACTAGCCCGAGGCATAGTGCATGGTGGTCGACATGTTTCAGCTAGATGGACAAATGGTCCTAGCTTTCTTCAGGACCTAGTGAAATACTGCGACTGCAAATTTACATATTAAATACAATGTCAAAGGTGTTGAATTTGTACAACAATAATGGATTAATCCTACCAGTTGTTCTGAGCCCAGATGTATACTGGTGGCAATCCAAACATAGCGTCTATCCCAGCATTATGTGGAATGACACCTCACCTCACCCGGTCACCCACTCGGGAAAGGGGAGGCCCCGCTCTGTCCGTCGGTACCTCAGTGTAGACTTCCGAGAGTGTAGACTTCCGAGAGGGAAGTCTACACTGAGGTACCGACGGACAGAGCGGGGCCTCCCCTTTCCCGAGTGGGTGACCGGGTGAGGTGAGGTGTCATTCCACATAATGCTGGGATAGACGCTATGTTTGGATTGCCACCAGTATACATCTGGGCTCAGAACAACTGGTAGGATTAATCCATTATTGTTGTACAAATTCAACACCTTTGACATTGTATTTAATATGTAAATTTGCAGTCGCAGTATTTCACTAGGTCCTGAAGAAAGCTAGGACCATTTGTCCCTCTAGCTGAAACATGTCGACCACCATGCACTATGCCTCGGGCTAGTTATTATTTAAAACTATTGAGGCACTGGTTTTAGTCTTGACCAGAGTACCATACTGAATAAAGTGAATTTTTGGTCCTTCTGAGTCAATTTTACTACACACTTTTCACCTTTTCACGCGCACTGCACCCCATTAGACATCACTAGTGAATCACTGTGGTCTTTCAAAATCCTCAAAATCCTTCTTTGCATCAGTCTCAGTTGCTTGAAGATTTGGATTTATGATACATCTCCCACGTGACGATACTCCACCGGATGGGTGGGCTGATGGGAATTTTGTGTAGCCCAGTGGTATCACATGTAAATTTGCCCCTTGCAGTCTAAACCACAGTTCTTTCTCTTGGGTGGTTAATAACATACCGTTTTAATAAAATGAATCACTTGAATTTTAGATCTGTAGGAGTAATGATTCGAAAACAATGAAGCCAAAATTGTACCTCTTAAATCTGAGACTGAAATGCTGCAAGTTCAACGGTATGGCTCCGAGAAATTACACACCCGCAATAAAGGCTATAGCGAAAAATGGCAGTATAAAATAGTTAAATTACTTCCACGCCTCCTTCGGTATATAGTTACAGAGAGTCAGTGGCGTCACTAGGAGGGTTTGGGGGTGCGGACCGCACCGGGTGTCACCATCAAAAGGGGTGACACCATGGTCCGTGTCAACAATAATCTTGGCCAGCGGCCGGGTAAGGTTTGACAGACAGTAATAATATTTTGCATTTTGGTTTCACGGAGTCCGTGTCCGTGACACCAAAAAGCAAAATAATATTTCTGTCTGTCGAACCTTACCCGGCCGCCGGCCAAAATTATTGTCCCGATTATTAGGCTATGACTTTTCAGCATCCGGACGTCAATGACGTTCGAAACGTCACTCACGTCGTGACGTAGCTCCCAGACCTGACGTTTTAAAAAGCTTCTTTACAAGTAACAGCGCGGGCTGGCTGCTAATGCTCTCCAGAAGCCCGGCCGAGTCCTGGCTCATCGTGCCAGGCAACGAGGGCTCCTGTTTCCTGATCCTGCCCTCCACGTGCCTCCGCCATCTCACCTTGGATCCCGAGTCATGCACAACACCCTGCCTCCTCGTTGCCTCACCCCATTCACTTCTCGAAACTCCCTCATTTTCCTGCCTCAAACTTACCTCTTCTGCACTTCAGGGTGCGTACCACGGAGAACACCCTTTGCCCTGGCCCTCAACTCTTGCATTTCTTCTATGCTCGTGCAATTCTAGCGCATCAGTGGGCTTCGAGGTGGCTGAGAGGTCACATGGGTGGCAACATTAAAACACAATGCATTACTTTACGTCCCTCCCCACTGGATATCACTACCACAGTCACTCACGCTTTATCCAGCATCCCCTGCAGGAGGACACCTCCCATGCCCCCGTGCCCACCGGTGCATCTGCTGCACACCCTCCTTCAGCGCCCCCTTGCACGGCGGTGCCAGGCTCTGTTCTCCGCGCTCACGGCATGCCACCCTCCTGCAATATCAAGCGCTGGCCCCACTGCACGTAGGTCTTTGGCTTTGGAATTGTAATTGCATTTATATAGTGCTTACTACCCCTGACAGGGCATCAGAGCGCTTACTATGTACTGACTCTATGTCCAGTGTGCCCATTGCGCGCCTCCCATCCGCACAATGCAGTGGGCATCACCCCGTGGTTTCTGCACCACACAGTGCTGTCTCGGCGCTCAGCTCACTACACATCCTCCCGTACCCTCTACACTGCAGCCGCCCTGCGGGACATAACGCCCGTGCTCTCACTTTCCTGCCCTTGGCAATCGGAGGGGAGCACAGAGGAGCATATTATTCTGGGAGGCGGAATGCTGAAGCAGAGGCAGCGCTGCCCATGCCTGTCTCCACAGTGATTGATGGCTTTCTCCTGCCTCTCCTAACGCTCCAGGGGGAGACATTCAGAGGGCCCCTACGCCAACCCTTCCTGCAGTAGACGATCCTCGAGCACCAAAAAGTTTATTTATTGCTTTTTATATAGCGCGGACTTTACCCGAAGAGGCGTCAGAGCGCTTCACAATAGGAACTCTAATGATACATGATGATTAGAAAATAACAAGTGAACAAATTACAAAAGCAAACATTAAGTTACTTGTGGCAAAAGTGACAATTGTGAGCAAACAAAATACATGAGGTTGGTAGCAAACGGTGCAATACAGGAGGAAAAAGTGACATGTGCAGGTTACAAGAGAAAACAGTACAATTAGAGGTATAATACTGCATAATATGGCAGACACTCAAGCACAAGAACAAACGTTACGTAGGCAATGGTGGCACTTGTGCAAGTATCTAAAGCAAACAAAATGTGAGAGGTAGCAAACAGTGTGTTACAAGAGAAAAGTGGCGTGCTAAACACTCCAAGGCCTCAAAAATCTTACCTGACCCAACACCAAGAAAGGGGAGGATGGATTCCGCCCCTGAGATTATTGCGATGCGGGCAAGAGGAATCATTTCAGGAAAACCAATGGAAAAAGAAGTCCCTGCAGGCTGAACTCTGGCTAACCGACCCATGGAAGTGACCCAGGGTTTTGCAGCGCCAGGTGCACGCTTGTCTTCCTCTGCAGCTGGTAAGTGGCACCCCCATTCTTCCCTTCGCTGTGTTTGAAAGTATGCCCTTTGACGATTACAACCTGTGCTCCTTGTGTCTGAGCGTGCGATATACCCAGTAAACTGCTTTGATCTGTAGTTGCGCTATTATGTGCAAGTGTAACGTACTGCCCACTGACTATAAGTTGCACGTGGGTGTCATGTTTCCATATGTTACTGTGCGCATCTTTCTGAGTCCGTGCAGACGTAACATGCTATGCCCGGAAACAGTGTAGCCCTGAACGGGCATGTAGGGTTCTTGTGCTGCCAGTAAACCTGTGTCTAACTGGGGCAAGGGTATACTGGTGCCATGCGTAGTGTGTGTGTCCTGTACTGTCCAGGACATGTGTGTAGCGGCACATGACACGCGGGTGCCATGTGCATTTTAGTCCCTGTGTAAAGCCGTGTAAGGGTATCTGGGGGGCATCATGGATTCATGATGTAAGTCATGAGGGGGTGACACCATGAGTTACCCGCACTGGGTGACACCAACCCTAGTGACGCCACTGCAGAGAGTGTGCCTATGACGATGATGCTGCTTACATTTCTACAAAGCACCGGTTAGCACCAAGCCCCAACATCAAACAGCGGAACTAGTGTAGTGCTCGTTCCAACAACCTACTTACCATGCAATTTCCCAGAGTTCTCTGCGCGTCTCTGGGAAACCTTTGGGGCCAGATAGCTGATTGAAATTAGGAATAACGCTACCTAATTTATTAGTTTGGTTGCCGAAAGTCACGAATACTATACTAATGCTTCAAAACTGATAAATAGTTTTCTTGCTTTCCTTAAAATCACATTCCGTTTTAATAAAAACTGATCCCTTCAATTTTAGACCTGGAGATGAAATGATTTGAAAACAATAAAGCCAAAATGTAACCTTTTAAACTGAGACTTAAATGCTGCACACCTGCAATAAGGGCTATAGCGAAAAATGGTAGTATAAAATCGTTAAATTATTTCCACGCCTCCTTCGGTATATAGTTAGACTAGATGCGGAGGACGATGCTGCTGCTTCCATTTCTACACCACACCGGCTGCACCAATCCCCAACATCAAACTCCGGAACTAGCAGAGTGCTCCGTCAAACAAGCTACTTAACATGTAATTTCCCAGAGATCACTGCGCGTCTCAGGGAAACCTTTGGGGCCCGAGAGCTGCTCGAAATAGGAAATATATCGCTACCATATTTAAAACTTTGGCTGCCACAATTCAACACTCTCAACACTGATACACAGTCTCCTCGCTCTCTTTAACATGAGGTACTATGGCGAGGGGGCTTGTAATTCACGATCGATTCTTTAGCTTTGCGCAGTGGCAGTATCGTAGCCAATGAGGTCTAACCGAGGCGCGATTATTGCTTATTGAAAACTTTACCCAATACCCCGCTGTGGCGGTTTGAAATATAGTCGCCATTGCAATTTTTGACAGTCTCTAAGGAGACTGAATATTACTGTGGAATATAAGAAGAAGTTTGAAGACAATGTGTTCGCTTACGGGCTTTCTTACCGTACTCTGAGGTGACCTACAGTCAGGTGTAATGCTGGACTCATTATATAAAGTGTATTTCTAAAGCGCACCGTGACATTGAATAACAGTTGTTGCCCAGCTCAGCGACAAGGGCGTAGCTTCCATTGATGCAGCAGGTGCAGTGGCACCGGCGCCCAGAGTCTTTAGGATGGCCCACTGAACCCTGATTATTGTTGTATTTTATAATTCAAACAGCAACAAGGGGGACCATTTCCTTCCTTGCACCCGGGGCCCATTTCTTCACCTCAGAGGTATGAAAGGCTGAGTGGATCCGCGCTGATGAGCATAGGATAAAGGGGCATATTACCAAGGGCCTTATCGCCGCTTTAGCGGGAATTTTCCCGCAAAAGCGGCGATAATTTTATCGCCCTATTACCTAGCTGTCGCTAACAGCAGTAAGCAACAGCTAGTAAGAGATAGCGATCATCTTGGGGCCCACTTTGCATGTCAGCGATATTTATCGCTAATGACATGCAAAGTGGGCGTGCCAAGATGTTAGCGACTGGAAACAGTCGCTAACATCGCTATCTCCTACTTTTGGAAATAATCGCGCTAAGCGCAATTATCTCCAAAAGCTAACGCCTGCCCAGAGCAGTTCTTAGCCATGTTATCCAATGGTAGGTGGATAACATGGCTAAGAGCATTTGCTCGGTAATGCATGAATATCGCTGACTTTACAGCGATATTCATGCATTTCGGCCGATTTTTATCGCTTAGGAGATAAACCTTGATAATTGCAAGGTTTCTAAGCGATAAAAATAGGCGAAGCACGGCGATACAATTATTGCCTCTAACCAAGCTTAGCGATAATTATCGCTTATTCTTGGTAATATGCCCCAACATGCGTTGGGGGTAAAGGGTGACATGCAGTCGATGAGCACAGTATAGCGGGTATCTGAGGGTTGAGGGTGGTGGACAGCTGATGAGCATAGGTTAATGCGCATCAGGGTCCACAGGGATCATTAGCGGGGTGCTCGGTTATGTACAATGTGTGACCACAGGATTATGGACATCAGAGTGAACACAGGGTTGTTCAGCACATACAAACGGGCGATGTACAGGTGGTGGCCACAGGAGGATTGACAGAGTGAACATAGGATTGTACAGCACGTGCTACAGGGTAATAGACAGCTAAAGACCATATGATACATTGCATTGAGGTTGCATCGGGGTACACGGTGATGTACAGCCGTTGATTTTAGGATAAAGTGCATCGGCGTACAGGGTGATGTACAGCCGTTGATTTTAGGATAAAGTGCATCGGCGTAGAGGGTGATGTACAGCCGATGATTATAGGATAATGTGCAACAGGGGTCACAGGGAGAAGGGTGAAGTAAATCCGATGTGCATTAGGGGGCCCAAGGTGAATTAAAGCCAATGAGTGTAAGATGCATAAGGGACACAGGGTGGTATACAACAGTGGTCATCGAAGTGTACTGTAATATAATTTGTAGAGCGCAACAATTACATGAACGGTATCCTGGCACTGAGTAATTGATGCAGAAAATACAGAAAATGGGGAGAGGCAAAAGTGAACAGGCCCAAGAAGGGTAATTAAAAAGCCAAGGGGCCTATTTATAAGTGGTTTGCATTGCGTTTGCATCACACACAATATTTATTTATTTATTTATTCAAGAGTTTTATATAGCGCTGTGTCACGCATGTAATATGGTACATGCGTGACACAAAACTGAAGTTAGGTTTATGAAGCCACGTAAGGCCACTTTGTGTAGCCCTGAATGGCTCCATACATCTGGATTTGTAAATCTGCATTCTGCAGCACACATAGAAAGAGGAATTTGCCTCTCAGGATTGTTTTTGTGCAGGAGGGGCCCCTTCCTGCACAAAAACAATCCTGCATGCAGTGCAGGCACCCCATGGTGCAAGGGTGCCTATTTTGGTGCTAGGCTGTCAAAAGTGCGCCTGTGCAGTGGGAAAAGACAGGAATGTGCTGTATTGCCTTAGGTGCATTCCTGTCCTTTCCCTGTCGCACAGTGCAGCGCAGGAAGATGACTTGAGCACTGCTCTGCATGACTTTTTCATATATTTGCCCCCAAGATTTTAGAGCTTTGCGAAAAGGTAGGGTTTGGTTGACAGATCTGAGCTGTGGAGGAACAGAGCTCCAGTTCTTAGCTGCCATCAGAGAAAAGGCTTGACCAATGGCTCTAGACCGGCAGAACCTAAGACAAGCAAGGAGCCGGGCCTCTGAAGACCAAAGGGCGTGGGACGAATGACAGTGCTGAAACTTGTCTTGCAGGTAAATGGGACTCAGGCTGTGAAAGACCTGGATGGTTAAGTACATTGATTTAAAAAAGATATGCTGGGTAATTGACAGCCAGTGTAGCCTGGATAATGCAGCATTTGCGGAGGATCGATGGGGAAGGTGCTAGGCTAGAAGAGCTGCACCATTTTTGTTGCATTCGGTGGCCAATATATGCTGGAAGTGAGGAGAAGGGAATTGCAGTAACTTATGTGGAGATATGGGGTTCAACAAGAGGAAGCAAGTTGAACATAAATTGTTAGCCAGGCCAGAAAGTGAGAGCATGTGGTCAAAAAGGAACTCCAAATTGCGTAGAGTGGTAGCAGGAGCTGACGGGCTTCCAAGTTAAGGAGGAAAGAGGCAAGACGGGTGAAACCTAAATGCATCAAGCAGGAGATGATCAAAATCTCAGTTTTTTCAATGCTCAATTATAGGAAAATTGTGGCCCGTCCAATTGACCACTGCAGTCATGTATTTCTGGAAATTCAGTTGACCCATGGTGGCTAGAGAGAGCAAGCTATGAGTATCATCAGCACAGATAATCACCTTTAGGCCTTGAGAATGAAGCAATTAAGCTGGAGGGTGTACATGTTAAAGAGGGTGGGACTGAAGGAAGATACTTGGGAGACACCGGCGGGAAGAGTTTTAAATCCAGTTCGAAAAGGGACAAGGTATTGTGCCTGGGCTCTATTAGCTGCATAATCAGTGATCCAAGCTAGGGAAGAGCCCTAAATTCATTTCAGAAAATCAGACTAGAAGCCGATTGTGAGATATAGTGTCAAATACAGATGATAAATCCAATAAGACCAAGGCAGAAGCTCTGTCCTGGACAGCCAGCATCAGTAGATCACCTTGAACCAAGACTAATGCATACTCGGTACTTTCAGAGGTGTGGAAGCCCAACTGGTTCAAATCTAGTAGAGAGATTAAAGGAAGTGAATGAGTTGTTTATTAATGGTCTTGTCAATAGGTTAATAGACCAGCATTAGCATAGCCAAAAGGTTTTGCCTTTGAGACCCAATAAGTATTTAGCCATGCAGCACATTATCCCCCACTGGCATGCTCACACTCAACATCTTCGGATAATCATACATGTTTTTTTTCTTCTTTTTTTAAAGTCGACATTAAATGAGAAATGTTAAACAGTTTAACTATTGCCACGAACTTATATGAACATGGTCTGACCCGCTCAAGGACATACTCTGCACAAATAGTGCGTCTAACAACTACCATACCATGGGTAAGGGGAGCACAGGCCATAACTGGTACAGCACAATGAGCTTAAAGCCCTATAAACAGCCTTTCAAATCAGTCTTGTATTCTCAAACAGTAGGACCTCAACAGCATGTGCATATCTTTCAGAGAATGCAGTCCTTCAATGTGGTGAATGCATGTATGATATGTGTTGCAAAACCAATTTGTAAAGCCACACCAAGCAACCAATCAAAAAGCAGTGGGCTTGTTCAAAGCCCACAGAGGGATTACATCATGCCTCGCAGAGCAGCACATGCCTCTAGGCTCACCCTATAAAAGAAAGTAAAGACATTGGGTGGAAATTGCATTGTTTAAAACACACGGATCTACAGTGGGCTTTTTCTAGACTAAGATAATTAGAGCCTGTGCAATATGGTGAAAGGGTGCCTGCAGTGGCGGGAAAAAGGCAAGAATGCGCTGTATTCTGTTAAATACGGCACATTCCTGTCCTTTCCCTGTAACACAGTGCAGCAAGGTGACTTGCCGCGCTGTGTTATACCTAGATAAGTATGCGCTAGAGGCCATTAACATACTACTTATATTAGGGGCTAACATTGGTGGCTTTCTACTGCCCCCTTTCTGTTTACATCAGTCCAAAATTTCCAAAGTTCCTCATTTTATCAATGTTTTCCAGCACACTCTAAGATGTTTTGAAAACCACAAAATCAATATTGTACCTCCTAAAGCTGTAAATGAAATGCAGCGAATGTGTAGTAATGACACCAGACACTCGCGGTGAACAAAACCGAGAGTTTATTCCAAAGGCAAACTGTTTCCACAGAGCAACGAGCGAGCGTCAAGCAGTAACGCCAGCCAGACACCAACTGATGCTTCTGGAACACTGAGGAATGAACATTCCAAAAGGAGCACAAAGGACTGGACGCAGCGAGTCCAAAAAGGTACCTGTCACATCACTACACACCCCCCTCCCTTCACCCTAGAAGGTAAAGAAAGAACGGAACAAGGGGAAAAATAAAAACAGAGGAGGGAGAGAAACATGGTAATCAGGTAAGTACATAGTTAGACAAATAGCTAGGAGGTCTGTGCTCACGGCATGGGCGAGAGGACTCCCCCCTAAATGATGGTGCTGTGGATGGTGCAGAGGTCCCTTGCATAGCGTAGGGCGCTGTACCTGAGATGGGCCCCCAAACACTGTTACTCCCTCCGCTCCCTCCATTAGTGTCACCACCCACATCACTCAAAAGCCAAAACTCGTTAGAATGTGTGTCAGATTTATTCTTTGTAGTCCTATCTGCTTTAAGAGTTGTCTCCCCTCCTTTGCGGTACAAAGCGACCTTACGCTTGTTCCATTTGTTTCCATTTTCGACGACAATATAGTTCTGAAAAACTTACTTTACCTTGAATGCCCCCCAAAAATTTGACGGGCCACGTGAGGTCCTGCCATGTCTGATTTTAACCAGGTCACCCACACAGATACCCGAAGTGTGATCATTGAGGCCTTTTTCTCGCTCCACAGGTGAATTGGGTGACATGAGCCAAGCAGGTACGAGCTTGGTTCCTGGTTTCCGCCCCCTCATTTTCTCAAAAGGAGAGACCCCATTTACGCTGTGCACTGTTGTCCTGTGCGCCCACACCATTTCGTTCACCAAACCACACACATCCTTATGGTTCTGAACAGCCATGGAAATAGTACCTTTGACCAGGAGATTGGCCCTCTCAACCATACCATTAGCCTGTGGGTTGTACAGACTAGTGCGATGGTGTGTGATACCCCACTTGTCTAGAAAATTTCTCATTTCCTTAGAAACAAGTTGAGTCCCATTATCCGTGACAAGGGCACGAGGAAGTCCTTCCTCCTGAAAGATTGTCATATGTTTCTCTATTGTGCTTTTGGTTGTAATCACGGACATGAACTGCACTATGAGCCATTTTGAGTGCACATCCACCATAACCAAGGCATTTTTTAAGTTCTCCGTTACACCGTGCATGGGACCAATGAAGTCCAGACAAACAGTATCCCAAGCAGAACCTGGATCTTCCATATGGCCAACATTTGCCTTGGGACCAGTCTTAGCCTTTTTTCGCTCTGCACACATACCTCACATTTAACAACCCACTCATTGATCTCTTCATCCATACCGGGCCACCAGAAGTTTTCTCTGATCCGCTTCTTCTTTAAAGTTTGGCCGAGATGACCTTCATGGCCCAACGCTATGATTTTCCTCCTGATGGCACAGGGAGGGATACATTTATCACCCCTCATAAACACTTTGGACTCACTCATACTGACTTCATCAACCAACCGCGCTTTCTCTTCTTGACCCCAGGACCAACATGCGCTCAACCTCAACCAATCGAAGCTCATGTTAGATGTGAAGGACATCTAACATGAGCTTCGATTGGAATTCCATAGAGCCTATTATCAAGCCCATTATCGCCACTTTGGCGGCAGTTTCCTGCCGATAAAGCGGCGATAATTTTATCGCCCAGGCTTGATAATATGGCCCTATAATATGGCCCTATATTTCTCTACTCTTTCTGCCAATGGACCCACATAAATGTTGAATAACGTAGGGCTCAGAATGGAGCCCTGTGGGACCCCCTGAGGCAAAGGGATGCTGTCAGATACACATTTTGGTTGTGTGACTTGGAAGCTTCGTGCTGAAAGGAAAGAGGTCAACCATCTTAGTGCCATCTTTTTGACGGCACACATCTCTAGCCTGTAAAGGAGCAGTTTATGGGAGACGGTATCAAACGCCGCACTGAGATCTAATAAGATCAGGGTGGCCGTTTGTCCTCCGTCTGCGTACTTTCTTAGGGTTTCTGAGGCCAAAAGTAACGCAGACTCCGTGGAATGAGCTCTCCTAAATCCTGATTGAGATGGATGCAGGATATTGTTCCTACTTATATGGTCACCTAGCTGTTTGTTTGTTATCTTTTCTGCTATTTTCGAAACAAACGGTAGTAAAGAGATTGGGCGAAAATTTTCTGGAACTGTTTGAGCCAATGATTTTTTTTTTTGAGTGGCTTGACAATAGCCAGTTTCCATTTAATGGGAATGACGCCGGATCGGAAGGAGCGCAGGATAAGCTCCGAGACAGAAGGTATAATTACTGTAGCACCCTCCATCATTATTTTTGGGCTAGGTGGGTCCAGCGGAGAACCCGATTTGATACCTTTCGCTATGGCTGTAAGTTCCTCTATGTCCGGAATCTTAAGTTCGTCCAGTGTCTGTCCTGGAAACTTGCTCTGGCTGTCACAGGCTAGGCCTGTTCCTAATCGTGCTTCCGCCGGAAAAGTGTCATATATACCAGTGACTTTATTTGCGAACAAATATGCCACCTTATTACAGCTCTTAGTAGAGGCAATAAAGTCCTCTCTGGATTCCTGTGTTCTAAGGGTCTTAAGTATACTGAACATTTCTTTGGAGGAATTGTTCTTTGTGAGCTACTAAAGCAGTGGCGCTCGCATAGGGCATGTTGTGGGGCGGTGGGGCGGGCGGAGGGTTAGTAAACACGGACATACGACAGAACGGAGGAAAGTAATTATTACGTTCCTCCATTCCGTCGTATGTTTGAGTTCACTACCCCAACCCTGTCCCCAGGCCCGGACTGGCCATTGCGGGCACCGGGCAATCCCCCGGTCGGCCGCAAGGGTGGGGGCCGGTTTTGGGCCCTGGGGGCCGTTTTTGTTACAGAGCCGTTTTTGCAGCATAGCTGCAAAATCGGCCCTGTAACAAAATCGGCCGAAAAGCGGCCCTGGCAAACCGTTCGCCCCCCCCCCCCGAGGGGGGCCGGCTGAGCACTTTGCCAGGGCCGGTTTTGGATCCCAGTCCGGCCCTGCCTGTCCCTCCCCTGCCTCACCGCCGCGCAGCACGCCCTATGTGAGCCGCCACTGTACTAAAGGCCAAGCAAATCGTGCATTGCTCCTTGAGACCCAACACAACGAGCTTCATTGATTTTAAGCCTAATTTTCAGATGTACAGTTCATTACAATGCATCCCTCTGAAACTGCCACCATGATTAGTATGTGGCGCATTGCGATTTGTGGGCATATTACCAAGGGCCATTATCGCCGCTTTAACAGGACTTTTTCCCGCTAATGCGGCGATAATTTTATTGCCCTATTACCAAGCTGTCGCTAACACCAGGTAGCGACAGCTTGTAGGCGATAGCGGGCATTTAGGGGCCCACTTTGCATGTCAGCGATAATTATCGCTAATGACATGCAAAGTGGGCGTGCCAAAATGTCAGCGACTGAAAACAGTCGCTGCAATCGCTATCGCCTATGATCAACACAGGCGTAGTTTTGGAAATATTTGCGTTAAGCGTGAATATCACTACGGCCCCTCGCAGCGGGATGCCTGGCTTTCACCTTGTGGATACCCTGCCGGGGTATCTCACAGGGGAATACCAGGACGGGTTCCCTAAGCAAGCGCTTAGATACCGTGTCGGTGATTTGCGCTATATAAATACATGTACATTTACATTTACATATCTCCAAAAGCTAACGCCTGTCTTGACCAGTTCTTAGCCATGTTATCCAATGAGAGGTGGATAACATGGCTAAGAGCATTGTCACGGTAATGCCTGAATATCGCTGTATTGACAGCGATATTCACGCATTTCGCCTGTTTTTTATCGCTCCTGAGATAAACCTTGCTAATAGCAAGGTATCTCAGCGATAAAAACAGGTGAAGGGCGGCGATAGAAATATTCCCGCTAAGCCAACTTCGCGATAATTATCGCTAGTTGTTGGTAATATGCCCCTGTGTTCTGTGGCTCTATACTAGACCTTATTACAGGCATCTGGGAACGTTTCTGATAGACCTAACTGTGGCAGCATCTCTTGTCTTGGGAAATATTACAGCCACCGTCAGCCAGAGAGAAGAAATTTCAATGTGAGCCCACAATTATTTCTCTTAGTTAATAATATACCGTTTTAATAAAAACTGATCCTTTGAATTTTAGATCTGGAGAAGTAATGATTTGAAAACAATGAAGCCAAAATTGTACCTTTTAAACTGAGACTTAAACACCGACAATAAGGGCTAAAGCGAAAAATGGCAGTATAAAATCGTTAAATTATTCCCACGCCTCCTTCGGTATATAGTTACAGAGTGTGCCTATGCAGATGCTGCTGCTTACATTTCTACAAAGCACCAGCTGCACCAAGCCCCAACAGCAAACTCTGGAACTAGTGTAGTGCTCCGTCAAACAAGCTACTTAACATGCAATTTCCCAGAGTTCACTGCGCGTCTCAAGGAAACCTTTGGGGCCAGAGAGCTGATCGAAATTGGAAATATATCGCTACCATATTTATTACTTTGGCTGCCACAAGTCAACACTCTCAACACTGATACATAGTCTCCTTGCTCTCTTTGACATGAGGTACTACGGCGATGGGGCTTGTAATTCACTAATTTTTCGTTAGCTTTGCGCAGTGGCAGTATCGTAGCCAATGAGGTTTAACCGAGGCGCGATTATTGCTTATTGAAAACTTTACCCAATACCCCGCTGTGGCGATTTGAAATATAATCGCCATTGCAATTTTTGACAGTCTCTAAGGAGACTGAATAATGCTGTGTTCAAAAAAGATGCTCAGTATACATGGAATGTTGCTTACGGGCAGCTGAGGCGTCATCTTAAAACGGGCATGCTATCAGATAAAGACATGTAATAATGCGCTCTCCCGAGAGGTGGCGTTCTCAATCTCCCGTTTACATGTGTACAAACAAACCTCTCAGAAAGTTTATTCCTGGAAGTGAAGGGATTTGATGTCAATGGGAAACAAACGTTTGCAATGCGGTAGGTCTCGCATTTACGCGAGTTTGAGCAATTTGGCATAGTAGATGACAATGCCTTTTATTTATGTTTTGGTTTTTAAAACATAAATAAAAGGCATTGTCATTTACAATACCAATAGCTTAAACTCGTATAAATGTGAGATCTATTGCATTGCAAATGCTTGTTATAGCAAGGCACCCCAGTGGAACTTTTAAGTGAGAAATCGGAGTACTTTGACCTTTTTCCCAGGGTGACAACAAACATATGCTTATTTTTATGTGAACAAAAGTTGCAAAACGCACCGCATCGGAACTTGGGTTAGTGTGAATAAATAATTTCTTTTTGTGGAAAAGCTGTGAGAAAAAGAAAGCCAACTATATTTTGTGGCTTATCATGTGTTAAAGGCCTGCAGGGAAAAATAATGTTTATTTTTGCCAGAGAGAGCACGCTTTACCTTTCCCTCCTTTGACCAGCACTGTGCAGTGCCAGGTTTCAATCATTGAAGTAACCCTGTTGTGGCATTCTTAGCTAAGTAATGACTGTGGAGAACAGCAGGCTGTGGCCACTGTTTTATGTTTACATTTTTAGTGCCAAATGCTATTACCACCTATGGCAGACCTTCCGTTTCCTTACAGAAAGGCCGAGGGAGAAGCAACACGAAAGCTGAAGATTTCTAAAGGCAGATAATGTTAATATCCGTCTCTCGCAGCACTCCTGGGTCTTCCCCAACCCTCTCCTGCTCCAGGGGGCAGATTTATGAAGGCATTGCGCCGCCGGTGCGTCTCTTTTTTAAAATGGGAAAAAGTGACGCACCGGCGGCACAAGGCCTTCATAAATCTGCCCCCAGGTGAGGTCAGAGGTGAAGTGCCTGGAACAAGTCTGCATTACAGGGGACAGCAGCGGCACAGGTACTGCGGCCTAAAGCGTGTGTGCAATGGGCTGGGAGGAGTGGAGCAGAACACATGCTGAAGCATTGCCACCTTTTAGTATACCTTTAAGCGCTGCAAAATGCAGCATTGCCCGGCAGTATGGAGATTCTCCCCGAGCATCTTAGTATCTGAAGCTGCCTTGTGAAAGCTGAAGCTCGTGGTGAAGGAAATGAACCGAATCGGGTCACTAATGACCACCTCTCAGCCTTCCATACCAAATAAAGAGTCGTTCATACAGTAGAGAATACAAAACCAATATCTGTTTATTCAGGTACACTCAGAGTAGAGGCCAGTCTGCCGAGTCTCTAGGAGTGCTGCAGAGGGACTGAAATCGACAAGCATAAAGAAACATTGGGGCATATTATCAAGGACAGGCGATACATTATCGCCGCTTTTATCGGCAGGAAACTGCCGATAAAGCGGCGATAATGGCCTTGATAATATGCTCTATGAATTCCAATCGAAGCCCATGTTAGATGTGAACATTGCCGTGAAAAAAAAAGATAAATCGGATTACGTCAATTGGCATGTGAGTTCTGCTCAGTGATGGGCCCAAAAAGGGCTTTCTTAGGGCTCGCTGTGGTGACATGTCATGCTGGTCTCCTCCAAGGGGTGGCATTTTCAATCTCCCATTTACATGTGTACAAATCGCCCAGGAAGATGATTTTAGAGGCGAAGGGATATGATATCAAGGGGAAAACAAGGAGTGGGTAGGTTCACATTTTATGCAGTGTTTGAAAAAGAACAAGAACTGACAAACCTGTTGATTCTGACTTTTAACATTGTATAAAGTGTATTTCCAAAGCCCAATGGACCTTAATAACAGATGTTGCCCAGTTCAACCTCAGAGGCGTAGAGTTCATTGGTGCAGCAGGTGCAGTGGCACTGGCGCCCAGAGGTCCGAGGAGGGGGTACTTAACCCTGATTATTGCTGTATTTTGCATTTCAAACAGCAACAAGGGTGGGGGGCATTTCCTTCCTTGCACCAGGGCCCGTTTCTTCACCTGAGAGGTGTGAAAGGCTGAATGGATGCGCCCTGATGTACAACTGATGAGCACAGGGTAGGGTGACCAGAATTTTAAAGCGAAAAACCGGGACATTTCACAAAAATAGAAGGACTAAGGGGCATATTATCAAGGACGGTGTTAAAATTATTGCCACTTTAGCGGCGATAATGGACTTGATAATATGCCGTAGAGCAGTGTTTCCCAAACTGTGGTCCGCGGACCCCCAGGGGTCCGTGACAGATTCCCAGGGGGTCCGTAGGCAGCAGTTTTAAAAGCACAGAAAAGTTTCTTGTGTAATTAGCAGCTTTACAGCAACAATAAAAGTGTCAAGATAATGGCAGTGATTAATGTACCTGCTGGAGAGCAAGGGGAGTTTTGTTCAGTGGCAGCTTTGGCTTAACTAATGTAGCACAGAGGGTGAATGTGCCTACTGCAAAGAACGTGTAACATGCATTTTAGAAAAGCTGTATTTTATGTGCATAGGTTCGTGGTTACTGCTTTTGTCACAGAGATTATTTTGTTACTGTGCACTTCATAAGTGGCAATCGAAATCTAGCAGAGGGAACTATAAACTGTCATCAAGAGCTGCTTGCAAACTGCATGGTATCAGTTAGTAACTTATGTTTTTCCGCAGTTATTCATTATCCTGATGCTGCTAAAAAGATTTAATTGGGCGGAAATACATTTTTAATGTTACTAGCCACTGTGTTGTGTTCTGAATCCTGAGTTTGTGCTTTTCCAGACCAAGCACTCTTTAAAAATGCCTACCAGTATGATTGACATGTGAACCTTGTAGTCCCCTTTACCTTATGTAACATTTTATATACTCACTGATTTACATGTATGATTCAATGTCTCTATATGTGTGTGATGTAAAGTGCTCTGACATCCTACAATGGTATGTAAATGGTATGAGAGATGCTATAAAACAAATGACATACATGTGACAGAGGGGCTGTTCCTTCAATATAAAATACTAAGGGCCAGATGTACATTCCGTTTTTATATGCGCGAATGGGTTTGTGAACCCATTTGCGCATGCAAAAACCTATTGGGCCATGTACATAGCCTATTTCGCGAGTCGCAGCTTGTTTGCGACTCGCTAAATAGGTTTTGCAACTTGCTATTTGGAAGGGGCATTCCCTTCCAAATAGCGAGTCTCAAAACCATGTACAAATGTTTTTCGGTCGCAAAACACTTGCAATTACCACCTACTTCAAGTAGATGGTAATGCATTCGCAAAGGGGAAGAGGTCCCCCCAGGGGACCCCTTCCCCTTTGCAAATGCATGCAAAATTATTTTTTAAAGGCAGGCAGAGGTCCCAGGGACCTCTGCCTGCCCTTAAAAAATGAAACAAACGTTTCATTTTCTTTTTTTTTTTTGTAAATGCATGGTAAACGGGATGCATTTTTAAAAAAAATGCTTTATTTAAAAGCAGTCTCAGACATGGTGGCCTGCTGAGGCCAGCAGGCCACCATCCCTGGGAGGGCGGGCATTTCCAATGGGCTCGCAAATTGCGAGAAGCTCGTTAATATTAATGAGCCCCGCAATTTGGGACCCCATTGGGAATCCCAAACAGTGTTAAACACAATGTTGTACATTTCATTTAGCGACTCACAATTTGCCACTTGCATTGTGTCGCAAATTGCGAGGCGCTAAATGAAATGGTCGTACATCTGGCCCCAAAATCTTTAGTACTTTGAGTATTCGTTTTGTGTGAACACGTGTTTTTTTTTTTTAATTACTGTTTTAATATTTGAAATTTAACTCATACAAATTGCTTGGGGGTCCCCGGCTTCCAGTGGTGACTCAATGGGGGTCCTCAGGAGTCAAAAGTTTGGGAACCACTGCCGTAGAGAATTCCCATAGAAGCCCATGTTAACACCAGAACATGGGCTTCTATGGGAATACACAAGGGCATATTATCAAGCCCATTATCGCCGCTTTAGCGGCAGTTTCCTGCCGCTAAAGTGGCGATAATTTTAACGCCGTTCCTTGATAGTATGCCCCTATAATTTTACATCAAGCAAGAGCACAGAATGACAGCGCTCCTCAGTAGAGAATTACAAAACAGGCTGTAAGAACAACCATAAGATGCAATTTTTAAACCCAGTAGCTTGCCTGTGAATTAAATTGCTTTCGTGGAACAACTGCTAACTATTCCTGCTTTGTAAAACATAAAAAAAACACCTACCCCCGTTTTTAGTGGACCCTCTCCAAAAACCGAGACATGAGCTAAATTTCTCGAAATCTGCCCGGACAGCTGGTGGAAAACGAGGACCGTCCTGGCAAATCCGGGATGCCTGGTCACCCTAGCACATGGTGATGTGCCACTAAAAGCACAGGATAACGGGCATCAGGGGGCACAGTGAGATGTGTAGCCGATGAGCAATAACTTGCATCAGGGGGCACCGGGTGATGATCATTAGTGATGTGCAGTGGGTGACTATAGGATGATGGACATCAGAGTGAATATAGGATTGTGCAGCACGAGCTACAGGGTGATGTACAGGTGGTGACCACAGGAGGATGGACATCAGAGCGAACACAGGATTGTACAGCACGTGCTACAGGGTGATATACAGCTTATGCGCATATGATAATGTGCATCGGGGGTACAGGGTGATGCATTTCTGGAAATTCAGTTGTTCACTTGTATGTCTAAATTGCTATCCCTTATATGCATCCTATTTTTTGACCCACTTTGCACTGCTGTGGCTTGTCTTCATTTAGACTGCTGCTCTGGTGTGTACAGTCTGCCCCGTACCAGTTTTCCGCTTCTGTCATGGTGTGTACAGTCTGGTATGGACTTTTTTTCATGCCGCTTTCTATACATATACAGTCTGCCATCTGACGAATTCCAGTGGCCAGGATACCAGATGTGGCCTAATGCATAGAGCTTCTGACTTTGCAACTGGGCACTCAGGTTAAAGTCCCGGGGCCTCATTTATGAGGCCTTGCCTGAGTTTTGCGCTTCTGATGCGTCACTTTTTGTGACGCATTGGCGGCGTAAAACATGCCTCCTGATGCACACTATTTACAAAGTGACGCATCTAAGCAGATGCGTCACTTTGTAAACCCCTGCGCTACATTATACCTGCGTCAGGTATAATGTATGCAGAGGGAGCGTTCACCCGCAAAAAGCCTCGTAAAAGTGACGCAGTGAAATCTATGAGATTTCACTGCGTCACTTTTAGGATTCTGTTGCGTCAAAATCTTGCGCCTGCCTCACAGCAGACGTAAGACTGACGCAAGCCCTTTCACATGGGGGTTTCCCCATGTGAAAGGAAGCATTGCTGGAGTTGCGTCACTTTTGTGACACACTCCAGCAATGCGTCACTTTTGCGCCTACAGATACGTCAGAAATACTGACGTATCTGTAACTCCTTGCGACATGATGCGTCATAGTATAAATATGACGCATCAATCATGTCGCAGGGAGAGCTCAGTGAAAAGTGACGCATCGCTGTTTTCACGCAGCGATGCGTCACTTTTCATAAATGAGGCCCCCGGTGTTGGCTCACAATGCTGTGACTCTGGGCAAAGCATTTAGGGGCATATTACCAACAACTAGCGATAATTATTGCTATGTTGGCTTAGCGGCAATATTTTTATCGCCGAGCTGCGGCGATTTTTATCGCTTAGGAACCTTGCTATTATCAAGGTTTATCTCCTAAGCGATAAAAATCGGCCGAAATGCATGAATATCGCTGAAAAGTCAGCGATATTCATGCATTACCGAGCTAATGCTCTTAGCCATGTTATCCACCTACCATTGGATAACATGGCTAAGAACTGCTCAGGGCAGGTGTTAGCTTTTGGAGATATTGGCGCTTAGCGCGAATATCTCCAAAAGTTGGTAATAGGAGATAGCGATGTTAGCGACTGTTTCCAGTCGCTAACATCTTGGCACGCCCATTTTGCATGTCATTAGTGATAAATTTCACTGACATGCAAAGCGGGGCCCAAGATGGTCGCTATCTCCTACTAGCTGTCGCTAACTGGTGTTAGCGACAGCTAGGTAATAGGGAGATAATTTTATCTCCGCTTTCTTGGCTTTTAAAGCCAAGAGAGCGGAGATAAACCACCTTGATAATATGCCCCTTAATTTCTCCATACCTGGAAAAAACATGAATCTGACATTGTGTACTGTAATCTAGTGTTCACATGAAGCACTGTCATCCCCTTCGGCCAAGTTTGCGCAATATGAAAACAAAAAAAGTGGGTAAAATGGTGGGTGGACACCCTGGGACATGCCTGAGTGTCCAGACTTCCCCTCGTAAGCCAGGACCTCTGTCCTACAATCTAGGCTTTCTAGCCACCAGTACCAGGCCTGCCAGTCAAGAGTCGTCTAAGCAGGCAGACTGTTAGGCCATTAGGCAAAATGTTACTGCTAAGTAATCATAGCAACCGAACATATCCTCCCACTCAAGTAGCCACTCTCCATTCATATCACCTCTGGGCATCTGTGGTCCTTTTCTTCATGAAGGTCTGATACACAAGGGCCTAACCTGCAAATACTTTGTCTGCGTGTCTTGTAGAGCATCAGATGTCATTTTTTTTGTGCATTTCATTCTAGAAGTCTCATTGGTTTAAGCACTGTGCACTAACTGTGCTTCATGTAGCCTTGCACCTGTCACTGTGTGTGCCGCACAATGCCTTGCAGCAGTGTGCGCCTATTGCATTCTGGGAACCTCTTTCTATGCCTTTACTTTGTGTGCCTCTAGTCGAAATACCTTTCTTGTTTTCAGGAATGCAGAAAATAGCACATTTTACATCTCATGCGCTCAGAGCGCCGTACATCTGATCCCCTTAACAAGCAATGCACCAGCATTGTTTTTCCGCATAACTTGAAATAAAAAAATGTGTTCGGGCGCACACCGAGATGGTCGCACGGGCAGCCTCCACTCTAAAGCCAGCCCTGCAGTCAGCAATCAACAAACTACCTCTCTTCCTTTGTGCTGGAAGTGCAGACTGCAGGCAGAGGTGGCGGCGAGAGCGAGGTGTGAAAACATTCCTGAAGCTTTTGCAGCACAACAAAAGGGAAGGTCACAGGTCAAGTACAGGGCCATTAGCCTGTCAAAGCGCTAGCGCTTTGACATACCAATGGCCCTGCCTCAGACAGAAGAGAGAGGGGAAATTATTTCATCACCTCATCCCCCCACCCGTGTCCCCTGTGTTCCCCCACGACAAAATCTGGGGGGGATATGTCCCCCGTGTCCCTCACACTTCCTACGCCCATGGGTGCATGGGCCTTCCCGTGCAACCACCCGGTGATTTTGACCCTTTCCTGCACAAAAACTATGATAGCTAGAATGCAGACCCCTTGCACTATAGGACAAGGCAGTCTATGCTAGTGCTTGGCGTGCATGGCTACTTAAAGCGCACCAGTGCAGTGAGAAAACAGAACAGCACAAGTGGGCCAGAAGGTGCACCAGCACCCAACCGACTGCCCGCTGCATTTAAGGCAAATGCTATATTTTTGGGCAAATTGTTTACATTTTGTATTCTATTCCTGGTACTTGCCTGTGATTATACCAACAGTATGGAAGCACTGATGGAAGTGTGTAAACTAAGTATGAGAACTGTGGGGCATATTACCAAGCAATAGCGATAATTATCGCTATTGCTTGGTTAGAGACAAAAATTTACCGCTGAGATGCGGCGATTTTTATCACAAATAAACCTTGGTATTACCAAGGTTTATCGCAAATGCGATATAAATCATGTAGCAATGCATGAATATCACTGAAAATTCAGCGATATTCATGCATTACCGAGCTAATGCTCTTAGCCATGTTATCCACTTCCCATTGGATAACATGGCTAAGAACTGCTCAGGGCAGGTGTTAGCTTTTGGAGATATTCGCGCTTAGCGCGAATATCTCCATAACTTGGTAATAGGAGATAGCGATGTTAACGACTGTTTCCAGTCGCTAACATCTTAACACGCCCACTTTGCATGTCATTAGTGATAAATATCACTGACATGCAAAGTGGGGCCCAAGATGGTCGCTATCTTCTAATAGCTGTCGCTAACTAGTGTTAGCGACAGCTAGGTAATAGGGAGATAATTTTATCTCCGCTTTCTTGGCTTTTAAAGCCAAAAAAGCGGAGATAAACCCCCTTGATAATATGCCCCTGTGATCCTGAGTGCAGTGGGGTCGGGGTCAATGTTTGTGGGGCAGGGCCAGAGATGCGGCTAAAAATAACAAAATGTTCTACGACTGTTTTGTTGGCCTTTCACCTTTAGGTAAATTCATATAAAACACACACACCTCAAATGTAATGCAAGGTAATGTTATCACTAAGAAATGCATTCTATTACGTTATGAATATAATCATTGAGAAATGCACTCTATTACGTTATGAAAGCTCAGGGCCATATTATCAAGAATGGCATTAAAATTAGCGGCGCTTTAGCGGCAGGAAACTCCCATTAAAGACGCGATAATGGGCTTGATAATATGCCCTTGTGAATTCTTATAGAAGCCCAGGTTCTGGTGTGAACCTGTGCATCTATGGGAATTCTCAAGGGCATATTATCAAGCCCATTATCGCCGCTTTAGCGGCAGTTTTCTGCCGCTAAAGCGGCGGTAATTTTAACGCCGTTCTTGATAATATGCCCCTCAGTTTGTTAATGTGATCACGGCAGGTGTCTGTGTGTTTAACCAGACAGTCAGATAACCGAATCCTACTTGACATGAAGGGGCATATTATCAAGGAAGGAGGTAAAATTATCGCCGTTTTAACAGCAGGAAACTGCCGCTAAAGCGGAGATAATGGGCTTGATAATATGCCCTTGTGAATTCCCATAGAAGCCCAGGTTAGAGGTTCTGCACATCGAACCTGGGTTTCTACGGGAATCCTATAACGCATATTAGCAAGCCCATTATCACCGCTTTAGCGGCTGTCTCCTGCCGATAAAACTGCGATAATTTTACACAGGGTTCTTGCTAATATGCCCCGAAGTTCCAGCCTTTGACTGAAAGCACCATCAATATGCAGCTCATTATTTAAAAATTGGTTTACACACAACATAAGATAGGGTGCGGCAAATTGTACAAAATGTTTTGCGTTTGTTAAAAGAAGTGCTTCCAAAATATATATATTTTAGTAATGCACAGTCAGACTTCACTTAAAGCAAATCTTTTTTATAAGTTTCTATTCAGAAGGCTGCAACCCAGATCTCATCTGGTAACCCTCACATTACCACTCAAAAAGACCCACATTTGCAAAGACTTTGCATCATGTTTGTGTTACTTTTCTTCAGCACACACTCAACACAAAGTCTGCTGGTGGGATTTACGATGCAATGCAAATTGTGATTTACATTGCAATCAAAAAAACAAAACAAGTGCTGTCAAACAAACAAACAAGACAAGTTCAAACAAGATAAGTTTTATCTTGTTTGCAGGGGTGGCTCCTCCACTAGGGCGGAGGTGCGTCGCCCCATTACTTACTCGCAGTGCCAGAAGCAGAAACATAAATCGGTAATAACTTTCAGTTATTACCAATTTATGGGGCCCATTATGATATTGGGCGGGAATCTATGACAAAAGATCGAATACAAAAATATTTACATACAAAAATATCGCAACAAAAATATTGATTACAACAGTATAGACATCCTATCTCGAACAAGGTAAGTACAAAAATATCGAAAAAAATATATAGATGTCAAAAATATTGTTTAAAAAAATATTAAAAAACATGTAATATTAATAAAATAATACTTATAAATGTAATCACATAGTTAAAAATATATTATAACATTTAAAATTAATAAATTATGTAATAGAAACAAATAATAATAATGATATAATACATAGTATATACTTCATTAATAATAACTAAACAATTATTTTAATAACTTACATTTATATACATAAAATAATGATATAAATAACAATTAATAAAAATGTAAAACAAATTTTAAAAAGTAAGTAAATGTTGGATAGAGTAGGGGTAAAAATTACTATTCCCACTCCAAAGAGTGCAACAGTAGGGAAAGTGTTGGATAGCGTAGGGGTAACAATTAATATTCCAACTCCAGAGAGTGCAACAGTAGGGAAAGTGTTGGATAGCGTAGGGGTAACAATTACTATTCCCACTCCAGGGAGTGCAACAGTAGGGAAAGTGTTGGATAGCTTAGGGGTAACAATTACTATTCCCACTCCAGAGAGTGCAACAGTAGGGAAAATGTTGAATAGCGTAGGGGTAACAATTACTATTCCCACTACAGAGAGTGCAACAGTAGGGAAAGTGTTGGATAGCATAGGGGTAAAAATTACTATTCCAACTCCAGAGAGTCAACAGTAGGGAAAGTGTTGGATAGCGTAGGGGTAAAAATTACTATTTCCACTCCAGAGAGTGCAACAGTAGGGAAAGTGTTGGATAGCGTAGAGGTAGAAATAACATACTTATAAATAAAACATTTTTTTTAAATAATACAAAACGTAACTATTAAATAAATATAAACGATTTACAAATACCAATACATAATTATTAAAAACATGATTAGCAATAAATAATTAAATAAAAATAATAATAAAAAAGATCATTTAATAATATTTAATTACCAATTAATAATTAATTAACAATTAAATAATTAACAAAATAATTAATTAAAAAACATTATTACTTAATTACATTTAAATTACTTCCCACCCTATTCTCCTATAAACCCACAACCCACTACAGGACATATTTATCAATTAATCAATTAATAAAAATTAATTACCAAATATTTAAAATTAATTACCAAGTAATTAAAATCAATTTATAATTCCTACTAATGAATAATTAATTTAGTATAATTAAATTACTTCCCACCCTATTCCCCTATAAACCCACAACCCGCTACAGAACATAATTATCAAATAATCAATTAATAAAAATGAATTACCAATTAATTAAAATTAATTACCAAGTAATTAAAATCAATTTATAATTCCTACTAATGAATAATTAATTTAGTATAATTAAATGACTTCCCACCCTATTCCCCTATTAACCCACAACCCGCTACAGAACACAATTATCAATTAATCAATTAATTAAAATTAATTACCAAATAATAAAAATGTATTTATAATTCCTAATAATTAATAATTAATAATGAATATAATTAAATTACTTCCCACCCTATTCCCCTATAAACCCACAACCCGCTACAGTACTAAAATACAAAAATGAATTAAATTACATAAAAATAAATTAAAAACGTAATAAACACATAATAATATACAAGAAAATAATATAAAAATCGATATTAGTAACATCGAAATTATTAACATCGATATTACTAACATCGATATTTAAAACATCAATATTACTAATATCGATATTAAAATCTATCGATATTACTTACCTTCTATATTATGTCCCTTCGATATTTAAACATCGATATTATTGTATATCGATATTTAAATTTCGATATTTTGTCTGCATACCATCGGGCGGATCACCACCGACGGTCGGGCGGTGGACACCGCCGGCCCAGCAGTGGCGATCCGCCCGCCAAATGTCCCTGGTTCACCCCCGCCAAATTAGTATGGCGGGGCACCGTGGCAGACGAGAAGACCGTCCGCTGCTTTTTCACCGGTCGGATTGCCGGCCGGGCGGAAAAGGGACTCAATATGGTGGTGACGCATTGCAGGCACCGCCATCCATATTAGGATGCATGCCTTTCCATGGCGGAGACACCGCAATGGAAAGGCATATGGTAAATATCCGCGGGCCCATTGCGGGCCCCCAGGGGGTGGGTGGGTGGCTGCACTGAGGGGTACCCATGGTGCCCCCCATTATTGCCATGCACAAGGTGGCAGGCACCGCGCGGTGCCTGTCACGTTGTGCATGGCAATGCACAACATAGGCATTAACATTGCGATGGGTGCTGCTTACAGCACCGCCCGCCGCAATGTTAATGTCGATGATGCGCCCGCCAGTGTGGCAGGCGCATCCTAATTTGCCTAGCGGGCCAGGCCGGCTGTGGCAATCTACCCAATATCATAATGGGTCCCTATGTTTGGTTGCGGGGGTGGGTGGGGGTATCTGCTCTGGGGCCACCCAAACCAGTCATGCACACTCTGCCCTTCTCCATGGAGAACATGGCCTACCCATAAGTCCCTGGCTGGGTGGCGTCCCCACCAATCACAACGTTGTGATTGGCTTAGGGGAGGGAACCTGGTGCCTGCTTTCTGTTTGTGCCAGAGGCCGGACAGCAGGAGAGCAGTAGAGCAGGAGCAGAGAAGACGCTGTACCCGGCCAACGAGAAGGTACGGTGAATTTGTTTTAATTATTAAATCAACCCCCTGGCGAACCCCATGAGCCCCACTCACGAGCTGTTCCGTACGCGACTGCTTGTTTGCATCAACGGGACGTACCATTGATGGTCCATGAGCCTTCCCCTGCAAACACCCCTGGATTTTGACACAAAAACCTATCCACAAAGAATTGTAATCACGGATTTTGTCTGAAATTTTGAACCTCCCTGAGGCAGGCGTAACAAGGAGAAGTGTTTTCATTTCCCCTTGGCTTTTTCCACTTTGCATGGATGCTGCATTCCACAGCACACATACAAAGAAGAAAATGCCTTAAAAGTGTAATATTTGTGTAGAAAGTTACCCCTCCCGCTCACAAAAACTATGCTGACCACAACACAGACACCCTTGCACTATGGCACCAGGGAGCCTGTGTTGGTGCATGGCTGCCAAAAGTTTGCCAGTCTAGGAAAGGAGCAGAACTACACCATTTTTTAGAGTCCATATGGCGAAGTTCTGCTCTCTCTCTTAAAATAAAGTAGCATTAGGTGTCCTCACCGCACAACTGATGTTAATTTTTCCCAAATTTATAAAATGATCACAGGAATGCACCATATCTACTAAGATATGGCACTAGTCAGCTCTCTCTCTATAGTTCTGGTGCTTAATCAGGCTGCCGAGAGCTACGCACACACCTTTGCAGCAAAGACGTCTGCGTGAGTCTAGCATAAGTTTCATACCGGAACAGTCACAATCCAGCACCAAACCTGTGCTACAGTAACTTTCAAACTTTTCCCACTTCAGACTATTTTTGATGGACTTTCTCATTGTTTTAGTTAGCCCTGACGAAGGCCATTCATGCCCGAAATGTATAGGGTGGTTAGCGGTATAATTATGTATGATGAACAGCGCATTCCGTGTGCCGGAGAAAGACACCTGGATGGGAATTTTTCATGAATTAAAAGTTGGGAATTTGACTGTTTAATAGTGCAAGAACAGACTCCGAGCAAAATTAAATAAATACGGTTTAATAATGGATCACTTGTTTGAATTTAGATTACTGAGTGTTGAAATTCAGCGATTATTGCATAGCAGTGCGGCCTGATCTTCATACGTGATGGAGCACCAGTCATTTTTGGAAATGTTTATTGCTGCTAGACTGTGGACAAAGGGCTTGGGCATGAGGAGATGTTTTTTCCCCTGACAGGATCCTAGTCCTGCCTGTGCCCAGAAAATTCATTATCTTCAAAGTAATCCTACCTTGTCACATTCAGATGTAGTTCACACCTGAACCTGTTCCCTTCAGCCACAAAGGCATCACTCCCATTGGGCCCTACCCCAGAACAGGTTTTGAGTGACCACAAGGGAGGGTTTTCCCATTATCATACCCACACATCTGGGCTAGCACAGGGAGCTCTGTATAGGGTAAGAAAGTTTCTGCAATATTGGTTTTAGGTAAAGAGTGGCACTGTAGGGTAGTTTAAAGTTAATGACACAGGAAATGCTGTAAATGCAAAAGTGGGTAGGGTCCACCCCTGGGAACTTATGCCCCATTGGTTTACCCATCCACCGGTTGGCAGGGGGCATTATTCTGGCACCCCCTGTGGCATCTTCAAAACACATCTTAAACTTTGAGAGTCAGAAGCAGGAAAGCACCTGCTGTTGTCACCTGTGAAGAGACCCACCCAATGGTAGACCTGTTCCCACTTGTACACAGGACTAAGAAATGGATTCCGAGGGTCAGTTGGCTGAACTCCTGTTAAACTACAGGGACACATTAAGCCATTAAGTCATGTTCGGATACAGCCTGGCCCAGATGAAGTAATCCACGCTCCAAAAACGAAGGGGCACATTTACAAGTGGATTGTGCCTCAGAAACATCACTTTTACCGATGTTCCACTGGCACAACGCCCTGCTCCATATTTACAAAGTGGTGTTAAGCCACTTTTTGTGGCTTAACATTTCTTGTAAATATGGTACCTGTGGTATGCTGTGCATCTTAACTTTCGATGAGGTCATTGTACCATGATGCTGGGAATTCCATGCCTCATCCCAGTATCCTTGGTGATAGAATTGTATTCATTCAATTGAGGAGAAGACTGTTGTTGGAGATGGATGAGAACTGGATCGGTTCCTCTACTAAGGAATACTTCTGGATTTCTTCATCTCTACATGTTTCCTGCTGGGAACCTTTCTTCTATTCTAAGGATCTTACACTGGTGTAGTCGACAGAGGAAGAAAAAGGAAAGAGGAACCCAACAATTATCTCAACTTCCAGGATTTTTAACATTCAAAAGAAAGTCATCTCCATTTCCTTCATTTTAAGGTATCTTTTCATTTATATCGTCACGTGTGAACGTGTGAAGTGAAAGAATACCTTCATGACTTTCAAATTAACTTTTGGGTGTTTCTGCTCTTTAGCACATTAGTATTTATGTGAGCGATGGATGAGAACTGTATGGGTTCCTCTACTAAGAAATAAATCTGGATTTCTTCATCTCTACATTTTTCCTGCGTGATCCTCTCATCTATTCTAAGGATCTTACAGTACCCTTTCGTGCAGATCTCTGCCTAAAAGGGGCATGCAATGGGTGTTGCTGTGGGTGTTCCACAGCAAAACCCATTGCTTTCTGACGGATGTATGACGTTACAACGCATACTTTTACAACGCATGCCTTTACAACACATTTTTTACAACGCAACATCCTTTACAACGCATTCCATTACAACGCATCCCATTACAACGAATTGTCTAAAAACGACCTTTACAACGCATTTCATTACAACGCATACTACCATTACAACGCATACCATTACAACGCATACCATTACAATGCATGTATGGTAAGTATTGGATAGTATAGGGGTAAAATGTACTATTCTAACTCCAGGGGGTGCAAGAGTAGGGTAAGTGTTGGATAGTATAGGGGTAAAATTACTATTCTAACTCCAGGGGGTGCAACAGTAGGGTAAGTGTTGGATAGTATATGGGTAAAAATTACTACTCTAACTCCAGTGAGTGCAACAGTAGGGTAAGTGTTGGATAGTATAGGTGTAAAAATTACTATTCTAACTCAAGGGGGTGCAACAGTAGGGTAAGTGTTAGATAGTGTAAGGGTACTATGCGTTGTAATGGTATGAGTTGTAATGGTATGCGTTTTAATGACTGCGTTGTAATGGCATGCGTTGTAATTGTATGCGTTGTAGTGTCATGCGTGATAATGGTTGCGTTGTAATGGCATGCGATGTAAGGGATGTTGCGTTGTAATGACTGCGTTGTAATGGTAGTGCGTTGTAAAAGTTGCGTTGTAAAGATTGTTCCCCCTTTTTGACGTTGCCCCAGATTTACAGAGATGTGTAAATTGCGATTCTCCTATCAACATGACTAGAGAATCTAGATTTCATTAAAGACACAGAGGCTAAACATTATGCATGCAACTTTTAATGCATACCCAAGCAGCCGCATACATCACAAAGCAAGAGTTCCAGATAAGAACGTTATAAAACAAATAAAAGCATGAGCACTAGGCAATCAGCCTCTTTTAAATGTGGAGTAAAGAAAGGTCCAATAAACTTCCATGACGGGATTCCATAAACTTCAAGTAAAACTCCAAAAGTTCTTAGTATATCACGAAGGAGAGTGAGAAGACAGATGAATAAACTGGTTCATGGGTCAGTAACAAGACGTTACGCGAGATTATCTGAAAAGAGAGGGAGAAATAAATGATCCAAGAAAATAAAATGCAAAAGAGCATAAATACAATACTGTAAATTAGTATAATCATTATAAATGCAAAATATGCATTCAAAAATAAACATATCACAGTGTAAAAGTATATTGAATGATAAAATCAACCTCCCATGGGAAAGGGGGGAGGGATAATGTTAGCCTCTGTGTCTTTAATGAAATAGAGAATCTGGATTTGATTAAAGACACGGAGGCTAACATTATCCCTCCCACCCTTTCGGTAAGCATATATTCCGTCGATGTTGTGATGGAGTATGCTTACTTCCAGCATATAAATTGGGCCATAGATCAGAAGGTAGTAACATTTATTTCAAGCTTTATAAAAATCATATCTTCAGCCCCTCTTATTGGATTTTTGTCGGCTTTGTCTCACTTTGTTAATTAACATATTCTTTATTTGTATCAATTGGAGTTGGATTTTTATTGTTTTGGGGTTTAGACTTTTAAACTGTTTTGGTACTTCTAAATGATTTACACATTTTCTTAATTTAAATATGTCTGTTCTGTGGTGTAGCTACCAGGGATAGAGCTCAGGTTTAATTTATCAAAACCTTTACTGGACCTAACAGGTAAGTGACATCGTTACATTCGGTGGACTACCACCCACCCAAACTAGCAATCCACTTTATCACCCTTCCTTTGCATTTGAGTGGGTATTTGTCCATGTGTTTTGGTTTTATGTGGTTGTTCGTATGAGCACTTCTTAGTGGGTTTCCCTTCATTGATTATTTTATTTGGGTGTTTTTCTGAAGCAGGAGCATGTGTGGTATCTTGCATTCCCTGTGCTCCATGACATCGTGGAATGTGACCTTCTGGAGGTTCTGTGCTAGTGTTCCCTGAGTGGCTAGGTCTGGGCCATGCTTTCTGTAAATCCTGCATCTGGTGAAATCATTCTTACATGTACTACTGCTTGTACCAGCTTGATAAATAAAGCCTCCTTGTAATCTATAAACATCTGTGAGTTCCTGTCCTTTCTCGACTAGGTTCCCTACATCATTAGAAGTCCCCACCTTTAAAAAGCAGTGCAAACTATCTAATGGTAGAAAGACATTTCAGGGCAGATTAATTATTTTTTCATGCAATGCAGCACAGCAAACAAATTTGCTGTGTTACACTGTTCAGCGGGGTAACAGCGCAGAGCTACATCTAATAAGATTGTCCTAATGCTGCTTTCATGTCTGAGCTGGTGCTCTAATAAGGCTGCTTTGCGCAATGCACAGCCTTGCACCATGTAGAAGAGGTGAGTGTGCAGTCTAGCATAGGATTTGTACAGGAAGCATTAACTTCCGGCAACAAATTCCTATGCCCAATCAGACAAGGATCCCATACATTTAATATGTGCTGTGCACTTCAGCGCTCATGCAATGCACGTTTTTTTGTGTGGAAATTAGCACATTTCACCTTGTTAATGCCTCTTTCAAGGAGGTGTTTTTTTAATGTAAACCCTGGTCTGGCTATCCTAGTAGGTCTGACTTTGCATCAAAATCTACGGTTGTCTGCGTTGATCTGCTTAAGTAACTCCCCAGTAATGCCTAACTGATATATTGCAGGGTAAAGTGCTTTTTTGTTCTCAAAAAAGGGTGACTTTCCTGTGTAAAATATCTGTTGCGCTGAAAGTCCAGTACTCTCCAATTGTACATATTGCACTTGTGCTGATAAGTGCAGGTACTCTCCCTTTTAACTTAAAGAAGTGCAGGCTGTCAGTACCTCTGAGTGAATGGCCATTGATATCTGTTAGACCTGGCACCATTGGCGTGGGTCTCTCTTCCATTATTTTGCTGCTGTCTCATGTATTTTTGCTGGTGTTGGATGCTTTGGGCACTGTGCCACTGCTGTCCAGTGCCACAGTGCGAGTGTTACCTATTGCAAATTGATGTATGGATTAGTGGTTCCATGTTTGGCTATTTGGTTTACTTGTCAGACCCTAGTCTAGTGCACTGAGTGTGCCCAGGGCGTGTAAATCCAAATGCTGATGGTGGGCCTGCAGCACTGGTTGTGCCATCCACAAATGCAGCCTTGTAAAATGTGTCTAAGGTCTGCCATTGCAGAGCCTGCGTGCAGTCTGGTACTGTCATGCTGACTGGGCAAGTGCACCCACTTGCCAGTCCCTAAACCTTCCCTTTTCTTCATATCAGTCACCCCTATGGTAGGCCCAAGGGCAGGGTGCATTGTAAGTATAAGGTAGGACAAGCCCTGGTGTGTGTGGCATGTCCTCAATCAATCAATCAATCAATCAAGGACATTTATAGAGCGCACTACTTACCCGGAGGGTCTCAAGGCGCTTGGGGGGGGGGGGGGGGTGCTGCTACTGCTCGAACAGCCAGGTCTTCAGCTTCTTCCTGAAGGAGAGGTGGTCTTGGGTCAGGCGCAGGTCGGTCGGGAGGGAGTTCCAGGTCTTGGCGGCCAGGTAGGAGAAGGACCTTCCTCCTAATAGTGAATTGCAGCCATTTTAGTGTTTCACTATTGCAAGGCTACATGTTCTCCATAGGTCAGAATGGGCTGTTAGAATTATTACATTTTATAATCCTAACTGACTCAGAGAACATGGTAGAAATTCGAGTTTAGTATGCCTGGACTCAGAATGATCAAATAGATCTTTTAGTTAAGTTGGTTTTAACATTCTGTGTTTCAAAATACCACTTTTAGAAAGTAGGTATTTTCTTGTCTAACTATCCAAAGCCTGCCTCTGCTAGCGCTCATGCAATGCACGTTTTTTTTTGTGGAAATTAGCACATTTCACCTTGTTAATGCCTCTTTCAAGGAGGTGTTTTTTTAATGTAAACCCTGGTCTGGCTATCTTAGTAGGTCTGACTTTGCATCAAAATCTACGGTTGTCTGCGTTGATCTGCTTAAGTAACTCCCCAGTAATGCCTAACTGATATATTGCAGGGTAAAGTGCTTTTTTGTTCTCAAAAAAGGGTGACTTTCCTGTGTAAAATATCTGTTGCGCTGAAAGTCCAGTACTCTCCAATTGTACATATTGCACTTGTGCTGATAAGTGCAGGTACTCTCCCTTTTAACTTAAAGAAGTGCAGGCTGTCAGTACCTCTGAGTGAATGGCCATTGATATCTGTTAGACCTGGCACCATTGGCGTGGGTCTCCCTTCCATTATTTTGCTGCTGTCTCATGTATTTTTGTTGGTGTTGGATGCTTTGGGCACTGTGCCACTGCTGTCCAGTGCCACAGTGCGAGTGTTACCTATTGCAAATTGATGTATGGATTAGTGGTTCCATGTTTGGCTATTTGGTTTACTTGTCAGACCCTAGTCTAGTGCACTGAGTGTGCCCAGGGCGTGTAAATCCAAATGCTGATGGTGGGCCTGCAACACTGGTTGTGCCATCCACAAATGCAGCCTTGTAAAATGTGTCTAAGGTCTGCCATTGCAGAGCCTGCGTGCAGTCTGGTACTGTCATGCTGACTGGGCAAGTGCACCCACTTGCCAGTCCCTAAACCTTCCCTTTTCTTCATATCAGTCACCCCTATGGTAGGCCCAAGGGCAGGGTGCATTGTAAGTATAAGGTAGGACAAGCCCTGGTGTGTGTGGCATGTCCTCAATCAATCAATCAATCAATCAAGGACATTTATAGAGCGCACTACTTACCCGGAGGGTCTCAAGGCGCTTGGGGGGGGGGGGGGGGTGCTGCTACTGCTCAAACAGCCAGGTCTTCAGCTTCTTCCTGAAGGAGAGGTGGTCTTGGGTCAGGCGCAGGTCGGGAGGGAGGGAGTTCCAGGTCTTGGCGGCCAGGTAGGAGAAGGACCTTCCTCCTAATAGTGAATTGCAGCCATTCTAGTGTTTCACTATTGCAAGGCTACATGTTCTCCATAGGTCAGAATGGGCTGTTAGAATTATTACATTTTATAATCCTAACTGACTCCGAGAACATGGTAGAAATTCGAGTTTAGTATGCCTGGACTCAGAATGATCAAATAGATCTTTTAGTTAAGTTGGTTTTAACATTCTGTGTTTCAAAATACCACTTTTAGAAAGTAGGTATTTTCTTGTCTAACTATCCAAAGCCTGCCTCTGCTAGGTTGTGCATTCCTTTGTCTGGTTTTGTGAGTGACAGGGCTGGGGGATTCCAAGAGACAGGATGAGTCAGCCCAGTGGTGAATAGAGAGATCTGCATCTAGATGGGAGCGAGGAGTTGCACCTGAACCTTGAATAGAACTGTGCCTGCCTTCCACAATGCTGGCTCCACCTCCTGGGGTACGGCTGATGTCTCTGCCCTGCACACTGAAAGAAGAGAAGGAGTCCTGTCAACAAAGTGCTCCAGGACTGCACTTGCCTTCCACAATGCTGGCTCCACCTCCTGTGGGGCGTCTGATGTTTCTGCCCTGCACTGTGAAAGGAAAGGAAAAGTCTGGTAAACAGAGTGCTTCAGAACAGGTTTGGACTGGGCAAAGGCGCCCTCTTCCCTCAGACAACAAAGGATTTTGGGGTATAAATATTGGGACCCTGATCCTATGAAATTAAATCACTTTTGGACTACAAGAAGAAACCTTTACTGAGGAGAGCTACCTGAAGAAACTGAGGAGAGACTATTCCTAAGCTGAAGTGCTGCTTAGGGGATTGGCCTGCAGTGGTTGCCTACTGCCAAAGGAAGGAGAAAGGAACTCTGTGTACTTTGCTTTCAACATGTGAAGGATCTCTAAGGGCTTGGAAAAGAGCTTGCCTCCTGCTGAAGTCTCTGGGACAACAGACTTCGACCCCCAGCTCCCCAGAGTTCTTGTGGAAGTGCCTGCTGCTGTTTTGGGCCTTCTGAGAAACTGCGTGTCGCAAGGAGCTGGAAGCGCGACTCAACAAGAACGAAGTGTGTCGCCGTCGTCGCACTTCTGAACAAGGGTGTCGCCGCTGGAGTTGTCGCACTGCACCGCATCGAGAGAAGTGTGCCGCAATGAAGAGGAAATGTGTCACCGTTGCTGCTGCCTGCCTTCCCACTTCTGAACAAGGGTGTCGCAGCTGGAGTTGTCGCACTGCACAGCAGTCGAGAGAAGAGTCTCGCAACGAGGAAGAAGCGTGTCGCCGTCGCCTTCCGTTGCACTTCTGAACAAGGGTGTCACCGCTGGAACTGTCGCATTGCACCACATCTTGGAAAGCGCCTCGCATCCCCGAGAAGCGCGCCGCAGTCGGAGCTGCTGCCATCGCATTTCTGAACAAGGATGTCACCGATGTAGTTGTTGCATTGTGCGGAAGCTTCACGCATCATGGGAGAAGAGTGTCGCAGTTGGAGCTGTTGCCGTCACACTTCTGAACAAGGGTGTCGCCACTGCAGTCCACGCATCGAACCGAGAACTTCTCGCATCCCCGGAGAAGCGTGCCGCATCTGGAAGATCTTCACGTCTTTATTTCTTTGCACATGAACTTTGCTGCATGTCCCTCACTGCGACTTTGCTTGTCGTGGAAGCGCAACGCATCGTAAGGTACATTGACGCAAAGTGTTGCATCTTAAGAACTGAACTGAACTAAGCTAAATCTACCATCTGAAAGTAACAGTATTGTGTATTTTTGTCGTTTATGGTCTTGTGGTAGCTCTATATAAAGTATACTTATTTTAAAAAATATATTTTTTTATTGACTTTTTCAATGTCAAACCACATAACAAGCATGTCATTATCGATCAATATACCCTTCCCCTCAGCCCCCCGCCCGCCCCCTTACTGCTAAAACCAGGACACAGTCTTCTTTTCCCTCTAATACAATCACATCTCTCTCCCAAGACCTACTAACACAGTTCTGTGTTCCCTATCCCACTCCCGTCCAGTTGAGCCCAAGAACTCGTGCACTCCGCCCAGGTCAGACCCCTCCATCCAGACCGTGATAGTGGCGCCATTTGCCCCATACCTTACCAAATTTCTTGGGGCATCCCCCCGCCTTATACGTGACTCTTTCGGCTGCCATATATAGGTCCAAACCCCTCCGCCATTCTTCTAGTTGCGGCAGCTCAGGTGCCCCCATTTCCTGGCCACATCCCTCTTGGCCACTAAGGCCAGCACCAGGAAGATCAGAAGTGGGCAGGCCAGATCCACGTCATTCGTCATGCCTAGGAGAACCAGTTTGGGGTCTAACTGCAGGGTAGTCTCTAGCACCTCTCCCAGCTCTTTCAGTACCTCCCCCCCAAAAATTTGAATTTCCGGGCAGGACCAGAAGGTGTGATAGAAGTCTACCTTTTTGTGGCCACAGCGCAGGCAGCACGGGTCAGCAGCCCTACCTATCCTATGCAGTCGCACTCTATCGAAGTAGGTCCTATGAAGGACATTATATTGAATAAGCCTTAAACGGGACTTAATTCCACCGCGTCGCATCCTCTGTAAAGTTAGTCAATATTCGCCTAATATTCCTGTCATAGGAAAGGGTACTGTAGTTTGTCACAAATATTCCTAGTTACATAAAACCCTCCCCTGTCGTCTGCAACCTCTCCGGCAAATTAGGCCACTCCTCCCCTCCCTGAGGGTCATAAAGAATCGATTTATGCCAGTTTATCTGCTAGCCTGCTCGGGCCCCGTAGCGGGCCAATTCCGAGAACAGTGCTGGGATCGTAGTGTCCGGGTGTGTGATGTACAAAAGGACATCGTGCGCATAGAGGGATATTTTCTCCTCCGCTGTATCTGCCTGTCCTATTCGGAGCCCCCTGATATCCTCATTCTGCCGGACTGCGCAAGCCATCACCTCTATTGAGAGTGCGAACAGCAAGGGGGATAGGGGGCACCCCTGCCTAGTACCCCATCGTATAGGGAAATCCTCCGACAGCACCCCATTGACTCTAACTCTCGCCCTGGGTTCGGTATAGAGCAGTGAAGTAGAGTTATCCCTTGGCAAAATTCATTAATTAAGCCCACATGTTAATTATGAACATTCGACAGCAAACAAGATAAACCAACAAGTCAATATATAAAAAACTAGTTTCAAATTTATTGTTCTGTTAAAAACAAAGAGAAATCACATATTAAAACATATGGCAATACCATATCACAAGTAATAAAAAAAGGGGGGAAAAGGGGAAACCTTTTTCCTTTGCAGTATAGGATCAAGCACGACAAAATTTATCAATAAAAATTGGCAGTTTTAAAAAAACAAATTAACAGTACCACATGACTGGTCTGATTATACTAAAACACAACAGAGAGACACATAAAGACAATACAGTTTTGTCATTGGCAATAAAGCACATCAAGTATCTAAATCTCAGACTACCAATCTTAGGCACATATATTTTTTGTACTATTCAGAATTGGCACGGTTACTCAATTGTGCAGGTTATATAGCGTCGACGCGTTTCGATGGCTTATTTCATTTTCTTGCCATCTTTTTCAAGACTGTTTTTTGTAAAGTCTCTCTTTGTCAGCGGCACTGGATGGTTGCCTTAAACTTTGAAAGGTCCTGCGAGCAAACATATCACTGTCAGTAATTATTTTCTATGTTTTTGATTTATTTCGGTATAGAGCAGCCGTATCTTCTCCCTATATTTGGGCCCGAAGCCAAATTGGTCCAGAACTCCCTCCAGAAAGGGCCAGTGGACTGCGTCAAAAGCCTTTTCGGCATCGAGGGATAGGAACAGATGTGGGTCACTTCTAGCGCTCACATCCATTTACCAATTATGGGTCCTCCTAAGGTTGTATCTAGTCGCCCTCTCAGGGAGGAATCCTGTTTGGTCAAAGTGCACAAGTCCCGATATCACCCTCCTCAGACGAAGAGCCAATATCGTTGCGAGAAGCTTCACCTCCACATTTAAAAGGTAAATGGGTTGATAGGACGTGCATTCATTGGGCGGCTTACCCTCCTTGTAAATCGGGATGATTGTGGCTTGACGGAGGTCCAGCGGCAACACTCCCTCTGCCTCTGCATTCACAAAGAGCCCCAGTAAGTGACGGGCCAGTAGGTCCGCCGTCTTTTAAAAAAATTCCGCCGGGAAGCCATTAGGGCCGGGGGACTTCCCTGCCCGAAGCCTCGCCAGGACCTCCTTAATTTCGTCGATCGTAATGTCAGCCTCCAGGTCTCGTTGGTCTTCCTCCGCCAGGACCGGGAGCTCGATATGGTCCATGTAGTACAGCACGTCCTCCCATGACCCCAGGTCTCTAGCATCATAAAAGGCCCTGTAATACCGTGCAAAGGTTTCCGCTATCTGCTCGTCCGCTTGTACCCAGTCCCCCTGACCATCTCACACCTTCTCCACCCATCTTGCATCTCTCTCTTTCCTACTGAGCCATGCCAGCAACCTTCCAGACTTATCTCCTACGTCGTACAGGCGATGTAGGGTCGCCAGGGCCTGAGCCTTAGCCTCCCCTGTCACCAAGGGCCCGATTCACAGAATGAACTTAAGACTAAATCCTAAACTTACTACTATTTGGTATTCACAGAATGCACTTACTACTTTCGGGATTCACAGAGTGAACTTACTACTTTCGGGATTCACAGAATGAACTTACTACTTTCGGTATTCACAGAATAGATTTAAGACTACTAACTTTACGTCCGCACTCGGGCCGGAATTTCCAGCCCGGAGGCGGAGTTTCCGGCCCGGAGGCGGAGCTTGCGGCTTGGGGGCGGTGCTTGCGGCCCGGAGGCAGAGCTTGCGGCTTGGAGGCGGAGCTTCCGGCTCAGAGGTGGGTATTCAGCCATGGCTGAAATCTCCTTCTCTGGGCTGGATGCTCCGCCTCCGGGCCGGAAGCTCTGCCTCTGGCCCGGAACCTCCACCTCCGGGCCGCAAGCTCCGCCCCCAAGCCGGAAGCTCCGCCTCTGGGCCAGAAATTCCGGCCCGAGTGCGGACGTAAAGTTAGTAGTCTTAAATCTATTCTGTGAATACCAAAATTAGTAAATTCATTCTGTGAATCCCGAAAGTTGTAAGTTCACTCTGTGAATCCCGAAAGTAGTAAGTGCATTCTGTGAATACCAAATAGTAGTAAGTTTAGTATTTAGTCTTAAGTTCATTCTGTGAATTGGGCCCCTAGTGTCTATATTGGCGCTGTACGTCCGCAAGTCTTCTGAGTGTCCCCAGATTCCTATTAATCTGGTGCTCCTGTTCCAAGGCCAGAATCTGGACTTCCAGAGATCGGACCTCCTCTCGCACTTTCCTCTTTTCCCCTGCCAGCCTATTTTGCACCCTGTCTCGCAGGACCGTTTTGAGTGCCTCCCAAAACACCACTCGGGAGGCGACCGAGCCCTCATTTTCGGCGACGTACACCTTCACATCTGCCCGCAAACCTCTCAGGATGTCCGCGTGTTGAAGGTCCCATGCCGAGAGGCGCCATGTCGCGCGCCTCCCCTTGCGGCCCCCCCCACCACAGCCAGTAGGGGTGAGTGGTCCGATATGCCTCTCGCCTGGTACTCCGCCGTGTCATTGATATGTAACGCCTGTCTGGCCATAAAGATATAATCTAATCGGGAATATACTTTATGAGCTAAGCGCGAATATCTCCAAAGCTAACACCTGCCCTGAGCAGTTCTTAGCCATGATATCCAATGGGAGGTGGATAACATGGCTAAGAGCATTAGCTCGGTAATGCATGAATATTGCGGACTTTTCAGCGATATTCATGCATTGCGGCCGATTTTTATCGAATTTGCGATAAACCTTGGTAATACCAAGGTTTATTTGCGATAAAAATCGGCGCAGCTCAGCGGTAAATTTTTGTCTCTAACCAAGCAATATCGATAATTATCGCTATTGCTTGGTAATATGCCCCTTAATTCCATCTTGGGCCAGACTCTCCCCTACAGGACGACATGTCAGCTTGTCCTGCATCGAGGCACGTGTATCTCAAAGGTTCTGCGTGCGGGGTCATCAGGTCGTGAGTATGAATGATCAACGTGACATGCTATAACAATCCCCCCTCCCCCCAACTCCCCCTCCTACCAAGCAACTGAAAGACACATTTCGTTCCCTCCCAGATACCCCAAACATGAAACAACAGGACCCATCCCCATCACTGCTCACGATGAACCTGGAATCCCAAACACGACATCTTGTGCATTGTGTGTGTGCATGTATGCTAGTAGCAGTAGTGTGCCAACCTGTGTGTTGTACGTGTGCATGTATACTGGAAGAAGTAGTGTCAAACTAATGTAGCCAAATTATCACAATAAAGATTGGCTCTGTTTTTGTCTCAATTGACAGTATTGAGAAATGTATTCACAATTAATGAGGACAAAACAATACAAGAAAGGTGAGTGAGCTGGACGTGACAGGGTAATGGGAAATCAGCCAATTTCCTTACAGCAAGCAAGTGACTTTTAGGTAGAAAAATGTAAATAAGCAGAAATCACAATCAGAAATACATCTTGTACTCCACATATATAATGAATTACAGTTTATAGTTAAGATGTAAGTGTCAACGATGTTTCGAACCCCAACAAGGTTATGGGGTCATCATCAGGACTGAGCAATAGAGGAAATGCCTGGGAAGTAGCCCTGTGGTGATCAGATGATGAGGTCTGATAGAACATACTAGCGTCGGCCAACAAGGGGTAACAGTGATTAGGGATATAGGCGGCCCTGGCTGGGGCGTATTAAGAATGTATACTGTGGTGATGGTGCTCCCGCAACAAACACCGGCGTGGTAGCCGCGTGAAGTATCGTCCAGGGTTAACGCTGCCTTGTAAATAAGGCACCCTTTCAAGCTATGCTTAGCATGAAAGAGGAGGGCAATAGGTGTTGCTGTGGGCGGTCCACCACAACACCCGTTGATTCTGACGCTGCCTCCTATTCCCATGTTCACGCAGAGCAGCAAAGTGTGTTGATGCATTGCCATGCATGACAGTTTACTAATATATGGTCCCATGTTTATTTTATTTTTACAGAGTTTTATATAGCGCAAACTTGATCCAAAGGTATCAGGTATCAGAGCGCTTTACATATCACCAGTTGCGTTACATGTGGACACAATCATTTTGTTGGGCAGGAGTTAATTAAGTGATTTGCCCAGAATCACAGGATGTTCAGTGTCATTACCGAGACTCGAACGCGTTTCCCCAGATTCAAGTCCGACCACCCTAGCCATTAGACCAGTTTTCACTCACCCTGTAGTTCTTGTTGGTCCTCTTCTTCAACACTATCCTGCCGTTACACTCCAGCTACCAGCTCTGTTGAAAGGAGGGATGCCACTTGCTCCTCCAGTAGATCCTACTCCTCCTGGACATCAGGCACTCAAGACCACATGACTGCCTTAAAGATCCATCAACTGTACAGGGAAATGCCACAACACAACACAGATTTTTCTGAAGCAACGCTAAGCAGCGTTTCGCCAGTGATGAATGCCCACATTTTATATATTGGTAAAAATCAAAATCAACACCTTTGTCAGTTATTGTTCTGTTTCAAATACTACATAGGAACCAAAAATTAGCAATTTGTACACATTTGAACAGGAGAATAAGAACTCTGAAGAACCCCAAACTACACAATACTGCCCTCCCTGACCTCAGAGAGTGAAAACAAAGCCAGTCCTGTGCCCATCACTGAGCAGAGCGAACCCCGCAAGCGAAGGTGAGATCAAAGAGGAAGAAATACTAGAATTGTGAAAACTGATCAATGAGAAAATAGCCCCAAATTTCTTCCGTACCTAGTCAACAAGCAAGAATAAAACAGAGCTGTAAAGAGGAAACTAAAGCTATATAAAATCACTCTTTTATCTACAATATAGAAAATTGACACGTAGGTAAAGTGCCATGCAAAATGAGGGTTCAAGGACGGGAATTGCTAGTTAATAGCTTTTTATTTGCAATATTTTTTAGAAAGATAAGTTTATATTTTTTCAAATGATATAAGAAAGGCCTATTTACAAAGAAAGGACAAGTACAATTTAGAAAAAACAAAATATTTGTCATCAATCATTCACTATTACACCCATATCACAGGCATTCAACACACTTTCACACCATTCAGGAGAAAGACTATAGAAGCATACAAGATATTTTTAAAAAATATATATACATTTACAAATTTGCTTCACAAAAGAACAAAATGCCACAACCTGCGGGCAAAATACTGCATCGATAAACAAGACGTTTTTTTATCAAGAGTACATTCGTCTCAAATGATTATGTGAGTAAACTTTTAAAGGTTCTTTGTAATGTACAGACGGGATGGAAAAATAAATTAAATAACCAAGCCGTTCTTCGCAGGTATAGTGTGGCCACACTATACCTGCGAAGAACGGCTTGGTTATTTAATTTATTTTTCCATCCCGTCTGTACATTACAAAGAACCTGTTGTTCTTTTGTGAAGCAAATTTGTAAATGTATATATATTTTTTAAAAATATCTTGTATGCTTCTATAGTCTTTCTCCTGAATGGTGTGAAAGTGTGTTGAATGCCTGTGATATGGGTGTAATAGTGAATGATTGATGACAAATATTTTGTTTTTTCTAAATTGTACTTGTCCTTTCTTTGTAAATAGGCCTTTCTTATATCATTTGAAAAAATATAAACTTATCTTTCTAAAAAATATTGCAAATAAAAAGCTATTAACTAGCAATTCCCGTCCTTGAATTTTCTGTTCAGGTTCAGGTTAGCACATTGTTTGTCTAAATTGCTTATATCAGCACTGGCATTCTATTTTTGTTTTTCGATAATTTGGCTCAGCCTTGCTGATCAGAGCCCACCCGTAGTTGTTTCATAGTAATGCAAAATGAGGGGCATTTTTACCAGAACTGTGGGCAACAAGTTACCTTGAGCTACACTGCGTCGCAAGGAATAGGCAGAAATACACCATATTTATCCAATATCAATATAGCACTTACTGCAGGTGCATGCCTTACATGGACCTATACAGTTGCATTTGCTGCATTTCATTTACAGCTTTAAGAGGTACAGCATACTGGTTTTGTAGTCTTCAAAACATTTTAGAATGTGCTGGAGAACATCTGTAAAATGGGCAACTCTGGAAATTATGGACTGATGTAAGAAGACACCAATGTTAGCCCCTTATATAGTGTGTTAAAGGCCTATATACCTCCTCAGCAGTCAAAAGAGCTGTATGGCATTATTTATCAAGTAGTTGCGTGGCACTGGCACGAAGCAATGGGGTGTTTGCGCAACGCCACTACTATGATATGTGCCCTAGCAGTGACAATGGCAATCAAATCCATTTCTCAACCACATCTGTGAGTTGCTGTATTGCCCACCCATAATTTTCCCGAACCACCACTTCCAGGTCCGTATGAATATGCCCTCCCCGGTATCGGATGGAATCTGAGGGCCAGGTTATGGGGTAATCCGTCTGGTGTGGGGTGGTATTTGTAGTTAGTTGATACACTAGCGACTTACTCCAATTTATTCTAAGTTTTGAATGGTGGCCAAATCGTTCCACCTACTGTTATATAGGAGTCAGGTTGCATTCGGGGTTTCGCACATATAGTAAAGTACCGTCTGCGTACACAGATATTATGAATGTGTATTGGGGAAACCGCAGTCCACGATGACCGTGGCATTCTCTCAGGGTGCAGGCTAGTGGCTCTGCTGTTAAGGCACACAAGAGAGGAGAGAGCGGACATCCCTGTCTGGTGCCTTTAGAAATATGTATTGGGGAGAGAGCAATCCGTTCACATGTATCCGTGCCTTAGGTTTTGCGTATAATACTTTAACAAGTTGAATGAACACTTCCTGTGCCCTGACTCACCTGACCATGGCTAAAAGGAACTCCCACTTCACTGAATCAAAAACCTTTTCGGCATCCAAGAATACTGCCACGGCTCTAACTGATGGGTCTAGATGATTAATTCTGCAGAATATTGTGCGTAAATTGCTAGCAAGCAATCAACCCAGGACAAATCCTGATTGTTCAGGGGCAACGACCAAGGGGACCAGGGGAGTGAGCTTGTTTGCTAACACTTTTGCTTACAGTTTTGTGTCCGTATTAAGTAGTGATAATGGTATATACGATGAACATTGCTCAGCAGGCCCACCTTGCTTTAGCAATGTGATTATTGCTGCTTCTCTCATAGTGGGGGGCATGACATCATCCTTAGCCATGTCTTCAAATAGGTTTACCAGATGCGGGATTAGTTGGTCTTGGTACTCTTTGTAGAAGGCATCCATGTGCGGTGAGGGAGCGACCTACCTGGTGGGGTCAAGGGTCGCTCCCCCTCCGCACGGCACCACCTGTGCCTCCCTGCCCCAGCTGCCACTGCTGAGGAAGTTCGAGGTCCTTCACCACCTGCAGGCTACCACCTGCGCCTCATCCCTGGTGGCCAGTGGTAGGCCGTAGGTAGGTTTGTTCTTCCTCTGCTTTATTGCTTTTATTGTATTGCCTGTATTTTCATTGTTGTGTCTGTGACTGATGTTGTCTGTCTTCACCGCTGCCTGTATGTGGTCCGTGCCCCTTTTTCATCCCTCTTTTTCCCTCGCTGTCCCCTTGCTCTCTCTGCCCGGTCTTTGCTTCTGTACCCCTCGCTGCCCCCGTGTCTCTACCTGGTTTTCCCTTCTGTTCCCCTCGCTCAACTTGTGCCTCTCCCCCCGTTCTGCCTTCTGTTCTTAGCTGCCCCTGTATTTCTGTATTCTGTATTTTGCCTCTGTGCCACTTGTTTTTCCGGTATTTCTGTGCGCTTTTTGCCTTCTGTGCCACTTGTTTTTCCCTCGTTTTTGTGCCCTTTTTGCCTTCTGTTCCATTCGTTTTTTGTGCCCTTCCGCCCTTTGTTCTACTTGTTTTTTTGTGCCCTTTTGCCTTCTGTGCCAATAGTTTTTCCCTCGTTTTTGTGCCCCTTTTGCCTTCTGTTCCACTCGTTTTTTGTGCCCTTCTGCCCTCCGTTCCACTCGTTTTTTTTGTGCCCTTCTGCCCTCTGTGCCACTTGTTTTTCCCTCATTTCTGTGTCCCTTTTGCCTTCTGTTCCACTCGTTTTTGGTGCCCTTTTGCCTTCTGTGCCACTCGTTTTTCCCTCGATTTTGTGCCTCTTTTCATTCTGTTACCTTCGTTGTCCCTAACCGCCCTCACCGCTGCGTCCCCTGCGGCCCCGCCCCCTGACTGCCCACCGGCCATTCGCTGCCCCCGCCTCCCAACTGCACCTTCCTCCCACCTCCCCATATATGCCAGCCGCTGCGCGGCCAAGGTGCTGGCATGCCAAAGGCGCGCCTAAGGCAAGCCCGTCTGCGCCTGGACCGCGCCTAGCGCCAGAACCCCTGTCCCCCGCACCCGCCAGGACAACTGCCGCCACTACGACGCCAGCACTCTGCACACTCAACTCCGGATGGAGCCATACCTGCTTCAAGGCTGCCCCGAAACGCACACACGGCCCCTTCACCTGCCAGAACTGTAGCTACACCAGTCTCAGAGCGGACAAACCACCCGCCAAGAAAGACCCCAACCACCTCCGATGCATACTACTGAACACCCGCTCCGCACGCAAGCATGCCGTCGAGCTCTGGTTCCTGCTCGACACAACATCCCCCGACGTCGCCTTCCTGACAGTGACCTGGTTTAACGACTCCTTCGCACCCGACATCGCCATAGCCATCCCAGACAGCTACACGATCACCCACAGAGACCGCACCAACGGAGTCGGAGGAGGAATCGCCATCGTCCACATAAACAGCATCAGGGTCTCGACCAGCACCGACGACGCGCTCAGCACCGCCGAACACATGCATTTCCAGATCCACACAGACCCTAATTCCACCCTCAGAGGCACCCTCGTCTACCGACCCCCCGGACCCCGCTCCCAGTTCAGCGACTCCATTGCCGACTTGATCAGCACGCACGCCCTGACCTCCACCGACTACATCCTCCCCGGAGAACTGAACTTTCACCTTGAGAACGACACCGACAACAACTCCACAACCCTGATCGATAACCTCGCCAACCTCGGACTGAAGCAACTCGTCACAACGCCCACCCACTCCGCCGGCCACACGCTCGACCACGTCTTCTTCTCAAGCCCGTACATCTCCATCAGCCACACCATCAAACTCCTCTGGACCGACCACCGCTGCATCCACTTCACCTTCCAGAAACCCACCACACACCACCGCACCCAACAGATCCCTCGCCGCTGCTGGGGCAAAATCACCGAAGACCAACTACACGCAAACCTTGCTCTCAGCCCACTCACCGAACCCTCCAACACCGGCGACGCAGCCACAGCCTCAGACGCTGGATCGAGGACTGCGCCAACACCCTCGCACCGCTGAAGAAACCCCCCCCATAGAGACACCAGCAAGAGGGCCAGCTGGTTCACCCCCGAACTCCTAGCCTCCAAGCAAGCCTGCCGGAAACTAGAGAAGAAATGGCACAGTGAACAAACTCCGGACAGCCACGCAGCACACAAGGTCGCCATCCGCAACCACCACCACCTCATCAGGGCGGCCTGTAGAACGCTTTAAAAATGATTGATTGATTGATTGATTGATGAGCCCATCCGAGCCAGTGGCTTTCTGGTTGGGCATATCCTTAAGCACAGCAATAATTTCAGTTGGGCGCAATGGAGCCAGTAATCTCTCTATATGAGCATCTGCTAACCAGCTCATTTTAATATGTGCTAAATGTTCGTCTGTTGTTTCCACTGAGCTTGAGGACCAAGATGTATAAAGATCTGAATAATAATAGCAAAATCTGCCAGCTATTTCTGTTGCATCATGTATCAACCCTCCATGGCAATCACTTATTTATGTTACCTCATTTGCGCCTCTTGCCGGCCGAGTCAGTGTAGCTAGGGTGGCGCTGGGCCTTTCACCTTCCCCGTATACCCTAGCAGTTGCTTATTTACCCAAGTGATTCATCTCTGACAGTGCTACTTCATTGTATTTATCCACCTTTTCCCTAATTAGGCCTAGCACCTCTGGAGTGGAGGCTTTCACAAAGACTCTAAGAAGCCGACATAGAGGGAACTGCTCTAGACGGGATTGGTTCCTACCTTCGAAACAGAACTAATGTCATCCATATCCCACCTTTCTCATCCAAACCATACTCCGCAAAAGCAGGGGTCCCTCAACGGTCTATCATCTCGCCCATGCTTTTCAACATCTACATGAAGCCATTACCAGTACTGATCAATCAATTTCACCTCACATTCTATAACTATGCAGATGACACGCAAATACTCCTACAACTGGAATGCCCCAAAGACATTGGAAAATCACCAATTTTCAGCTGTCTCAGAGCCGTGAATCAGTGGATGACTCGGAGCCATCTCAGGCGATTGGAAACATTACAACCTGCTTGCTGCAGGGCCATATGAACTGGGATCACCGCCTAAAGTATCAAAGGAAGTATAAGAATGACCATGAACTTCAAGCTGGCTATGAATGCCCAAGTGGACAAACTAGCAAGATCAAGCTTTTTCACTATATAACACTGTGACATATTTTCCCTCCTTTGGGATTTCCACACAAGGTCCAAGCTACCACCTCCCTTGTTCTGTCCAAACTCGATTACGCGAATAGCCTCTACCACGGATCACCTTTAACGACCATGAAAAGACTACAACGGATTCAGAACTCGGCTGCCAGACTACTCTTGCATATCAAACCGCAAGACCACATCTCCCCTGCCTTGAAAGCCCTCCATTGGTTACCAGTTGCCAGAAGATCAATGTTCTAGCTGCTTTGTATCACCCACAAAGCAATATATGGAATGGGACCGCTCTTCATCAGGAATAAAATTAGCAAACACATTCAACAGAGGAACCTCCGCTCTAATGGGGCATCTCAGCTCAAAATCCCAAGATACAAGAAAAGAACCATAGGTGGCACCTCCTTCTCTGTTCAAGCAGCCAAACTATGGAACTCTAAACCCCCAACATAAGATCCACCGACAACCACCTTATCTTCAGAAAACTACTCCAAAATTGGCTCTTCCCCACATAAGCACCATACGCAAACAGAAATTTACAGCATATCCCTCTGTATATAAGCATTTGTTTTCACTATAGATATGTACCTATCTTTGTGTATTGCTTTGTATAAACATGTAGAATAATTATGTTGTTGAGAAAAAATAAATAAATAAAAATCATCTTTGGTCTACATGTAATTACTACCATTGTGCATCTATGTACCTTCCATATACTTTGATCTGTGTGTCTGCTACTTTTCTCATGAAACAGCATATCCAATGCACTACCATATTTCTCATCCTGTGCCTCTATCAATATCTTTAATATAGATATACTTACCTCCTTTATGTATCTATATACTTTAAATGTACTTGTAGATATATATATATTTATCACTTTCTTAATTTAGCATTTCCAATGCACTACCCTATTCCTCAGCCTTTACTTCTCTCAATATATCTTCTAGCCCAAGCTTCTGACTCATCTCAAACTTCTTTATACTACTCCTTCCAAAGCACTACCCTATCTCTCATCCTATACATCTATCAATATATCCTCTACATCCACTCTCTCATTTATCCCAAACCCCATAGCACTATTATGATCCCCAAAGTAACCCTTTCTAGACTCTATCCTACTCTACTACTCATTGCATCATCTGACGCCTCTTTTACTATACCGATCCCCTAAAACAAACCTTTCTAACCTCTTTCCTTTGACTCCTACCCTCCAAAATTCCTTTTTACTCATCCAAAACCCTCCACCTACTGCTATGACCTAAAAAAAAACAAAAAATCCTTTACTCTTTTATCCCTCCACTATCCTTTTCAATCAAAATAACAGACTAATATGTTAACTTCTCAAATTCCACATTCCACTATACTAATTCACCACTAATCCTTTATGGGTTCCAGAGTAGCGTGCTACTCGCCAATAAAGTGTCTCAACACTCCATCAGGGTTACAAGCGCTATATAAATGCAAACCTTTTCCATTTTCTACCCCTCCCCAACCCTTCTCAATCTAAATAACTGACTAACATATCAACCACTAAAATTACTTTCATGTTTCACCTTACTAATTCAACACTAATCCTTATGGGTCACAGAGTAGCGTGCTACTTGCGCTTTCAAAACCTCATCAGGGGTAGCAAGCGCTATATAAATACAAACCTCTTTCCCTCTTCTATCCCGCCACCTACCCTTCTCTACCCAAATAACTGAATAACATATCCACTACTCAAATTACTTCATATTTCACTATACTCATTTTCAACACTAATCCTTTATGGGTTCCGGAGTAGCTTGCTACTCGCCAGAAAAGCGCTTCAACATCCATCAGGGGTAACAAGTGATATATGAATGCAAACCTTTCTTCCCCTTTTATCCCTCCGCTATCCTTCTCACTCCAAATAACTGACTAATATCCACCACTGAGATTACTTTCATATTTCACCATACGAATTCACCACTAATCCTTTATGGACTTCCGGTGTAGCGTGCTTCAATACCCCATCAGGGGTAACAAGCGCTATGTAAATACAAACCTTTTTTCCTCCTCTATCCTTCTGCTATCATTCCAAATCCAAATAACTAACTAACCTATCCACCACTTAAAATGTACTTGCATTTTTCCCTATACTAATTCAACACTAATCCTCTATGGGTCCCAGAGTAGCATGCTACTCGCCGAAAAAGCGCTTCAACGCCTCGTCAGGAGTAGTAAGTGCTATATAAATGCAATTACAATACAATAAAATACAATCCTTTCTCTAATTCGGCTATTTCAGCTTCCAATTTTTGGAATCTACCCCTAATGGAGCGCAGCACCCCCTAGTGTTTGGATATAACCACTAAGCGAATATTGACCTTGAATGCCTCCCAAATAGTGGCCATCTTAGGGATGCTACCAATAATACTATTAAAGTAATGATCTATCTCCTGAGAGAGCTGTTCTCTAAATGCTGTATCCAGCAGCGAATAGTGTGAAAAATGCAACATAGGAGCCCTGGGTAATATCTGATTCAGTTTTATTTGCATTCTGACCGGGTAGTGGCCTGAATAAGTGCACGCCATGTGGTATTGGGTTCAAATCAGGCCTACATACTCTGCTAAACTCTCGAACACCTTAGTATAGAAGTTGGCACGGACACTGGAAAAGGTAAAAGACAAGTTTATTAAGACCCCATGGGGTGGTGATACATTCCAACAGCACCCTTCGGTAATGTAAGAAGTAGCACACCGAACATCGGTGTGCGACCTCTTTTATATAGTTTAATAGCAATAAAAAGATAGGCGGTTACAAGTTTACACATTTTAGGTACATACAAGGTCATTTTTGGAACACAGCCAACACGTGGGAGGAGTTTCGACAGCACTGGTCAGTTAGCATGAACATTCCTGAAGAGTGACCAATTGGTGCGTAATGCGCATGTGCGCTTGACCAGTACTAAAAATAGCCTGTTGCCGAGCAGACTAGTGACCATGGGTATCGAGAAAGGACAAAAGGGCATACTGACCACGAGGCAGCGTGTTCATAGGAAACGGAAGGCAGAAGGATTCAAAATGGCCCCCGTTCGTTTTGGTCAAGTTAACAGAAAAGACCGTGTAGCTGTGCTAAACGCTAACTCAGGAGCTGCCAAAACACGACAGCCAAATACTTGCATTCTACTATGGGGCCGATTCCGATGTGGGACGGACCTAAGTCCATCTGACATCGGGCAAGAGCTGTAACCGACCGACCTGCTGTCATCGGTTACAGCCCTGCAAGTACGATGCGACCGAACAGGGTTCGGTCGCATTCGTATACCTGACAATGCAAGCATGCTTTCCGGTCGGAAAGCATGCTTGCATTGATGAAGGTAGGGGTGCAGTTCATCCCTGCACCCTGTGGCCGGCACCCCAACTTGAGAGAACATATCTGGTTTCGCCATGAGTTGAATTTTGGATTGGATTAGGTGTACTTTTTTTCCTGCTATGGCTCATTCTTGTTTTGAGTTTGGGACAAATGATAGATGGAAAATACAGTACAATGGACACAGCAAGTAAGAACATCAACTTGCTCCTACAACCTTACAAGTCATCTCATCGTGAGCGAAGAGACCTGTCATCAGTGAACATAACAGCTGTTCCTAAACCTGGTGGTATAGCATGGGACACAACTGAGAATGACATTTATGGCCCGGTGGAATTGTTGAAAATTCTACACCAGTTTAAGGTTTCTTTGAGTGATTTTGTTTCATCAAGCACTTTTTCTGATGATTGGGACTTTGAAACTGTTAATAATATGATGTCAGACTTAGAAATGTCAGCTAAATTCACAAAACATGAATACTTAGAAGGTTCATCAGATTATGAACAAATGTATTGTTTTAATCATTATGGTCACCATTATTTGCACAAATCTGCAAACCCTAGTTTTTTTTTTTTACTTATAATCAATGGGAACATTGTCCAACGCCGCCAAAGGGCAGCTCAAAAACATTTTATGAAACGTTTCCATACTTCTCAGAGTTTAATGTCACAAATCCAGAAACTTTTTATTTCAGAAATGTGAATAAGAAAGGAGTGAAAAACATGCTGACCAATACTAAACAAATTTATTCTGCAAATTTTTATGCTCAGCTGTCTACATTAGGTTTTAACTTTTGGAAAGACAACATTGAGACAAAAACTGTTTGGGGCACAAAAGACTGGCAGGTGCAAGGTTTAGAAGCCTTATTCAGAGCCTGCATTATCCCAGAACAAATAATGTTTTTAAATGACACTGTACAACAAACATCTTGTCTTGGCTTAGCTAAGAGAAAAGATTTAAACAAACTGTCCATAGCAAATCCCACGCCTGACAGTAATAACACTTCGGATGAGGAGGTAGATGTGAAACAGATTTTAAAACCCAACAGAACCAATCCTGGTTGGAAACAATGGTTAATCTGGCCCATAGACACAAACAACTGTCAAGATAGATTCATGAACAGAGCACAACGGCTCAAAATAAATAGGCTAGATCCAAGATACTCCCAATCAATCAATCAATCAATCAATCAATCAGAGTACTTGTAAAGCGCGCTACTCACCCGTGAGGGTCTCAAGGCGCTGAGGGGAGGGGGGTGCCGCTATTGCTCGAAGAGCCAGGTCTTGAGGAGTCTTCTGAAGGCGAGTAGGTCTTGGGTCTGCCATAGGTGGGTAGGGAGGGTGTTCCAGGTCTTTGCGGCGAGGTAGGAGAAGGATCTGCCGCCGCAGGTCGTTCGTTGGATGCGGGGGACAGCGGCAAGGGCGAGGCTGGCGGAGCGGAGCTGGCGGGTGGGGGTGTAGAAGCTGAGTCTGCTGTTCAGGAAGGCTGGTCCGGCAGTTTGGAGTGCTTTGTGTGCGTGGGTGAGGAGCTTGAAGGTGATCCTCTTGTCGATGGGGAGCCAGTGTAGGTCTTTCAGGTAGGGGGTGAGGTGGCTGCGGCGGGGGATGTTGACGATCAGTCAGGCGGAGGCGTTTTGGATGCGTTGTAGTCGTCGTAGGTGTTTGGCTGGGATTACTGTGTAGAGTGCGGTGCGGTAGTCCAGTCTGCTGCTGACAAGGGCCTGTGTCACCATTCTTCTTGTTTCGGTCGGGATCCACTTGTAGATCCTGTGGAGCATGCAGAGGGTATTGTAGCAGGAGGAGGAGACGGCGTTGACCTGCTTAGACATGGAGAGGGAAGAGTCGAGGATGAATCCTAGGTTGGCGCATGGTCGGTGGGTGTCGGTGCTGTTCCCAGTGTGGTCGGCCACCAGGAGTCGTCCCAGGCTGAGGGGGTGGGTCCGAGGATGAGGACCTCCGTCTTGTCCAAGTTCAGTTTCAGACAGCTGTTCCTCATCCAGTTGGCGACGGCCTTCATTCCCTCGTGGAGGTTTGTTTTGGCGGTGTGTGGGTCCTTGTTGAGGGAGAGGATGAACTGGGTGTCGTCGGCATAGGAGATGATGTTGAGGTCGTGATGGCGGGCCACTTGTGCAAGGGGGGCCATGTAGACGTTGATCAGCGTCGGGCTGAGGGATGAGCCCTGGGGGACGCCGCAGATGATGTAGGTGGCTTCGGATCGGAAGGGTGGGAGGCGGACACTCTGGGTTCTGCTGGAGAGGAAGGACGTGGTCCAGTCAAGGGTCTTCTCTTGGATTCCGGCTTCTTGGAGGCGTGTCTTTAGAGTGTAACATCCAGAGATAGTCACCACATAGAGTGTAGGAAAACTATGCCTTGATTGGCTACAGAAATCCACACTTCCAGAAACTAAACAACACTTGACTTTACTTAAAGAAGGCGTTGACTTACGAAACTTCTTACTTGGGCCTCGTAAACAACGTCAAAAACGTTTCATATACGCCGGTATATACGCAGCTTACAATGAAGCTTGGAAAATAATGCAAATGGAAACTGCAGAAAAAATACGAGAAATTGATTGTATTAATTTAGAGAAAGCACTCTCTGTAGTAGACAATGGGTTAACGACTCTGTCCTCCAGAATGTATTCTTTGGACAGCAATGTATCATCTGCCATTGACATAATAGAACAGGATTTGCTAATGTTACAACATGGCCAATCTCAATTGCATTCTATAATGCTACTGGGCTGGACGTTGCAAAATCTCAGTTCAGGCTATGTGCCATGGCGTCTAATCAATACCACGTCATTGTTTACTGTCTTTAACCTTACAGATAAACAAATCTCTCTGGCACAAAGAGGAGCAGATTATACGGTGCTGAGCATTGAAAAACTGGAAAGATTACATTAATTGTTTCTGAGAAACCTGTTGTTGAATGGATAGTACATGGCACCATCACGATACCAGTGACGATTCTCCAATTTCAGTACGGCTGTCAATCCCGATGACGGCATTCATTGAGATCTCACCAGCGATTCCAGCTATTGGTGAGGTACGTGGAACAACAGGCACACAGGTACCATCTACATCGAACATTGCTAATGCGAATGACGCTGATGGCGATGCTTCACATCTATGCACATTTGATCTACTTGATGAAGTAGTTCCACTTTCACCAACGGTTTCTTTGCCAGCTTAGATGATTTGATGTTTTCTCCCGACACAGAGAATAACTTTTGAAAGTGCACACAGCGTTCCATGAACTCTGAAATTCGGCCTTCGGTTTTTCAAAACAAAACCCTCTAACTTGGGAACTCTATGTTTCAAAAATCTACATTTGAAATCTTTTCTCTCCATCCCAGAATATAACTTTTTCACTTGGCACAAAGTAATCTGCTTAAAGTAAAAGAACAAGAAATTCATTCGATACTTCCTATAGACAATATTTGGCATTTTACATATTATGCTATGGAATTGTCCTGACTTTTTTCTTCTGTAAATTTAGAGCCATTTTATAAATGTAATTTCATAAATCGTTTAGATAGCATTCTTTAATGACAGCTATTGCTTATAAAATACGTGCAAGACAAATACTCATGTATGTGTATAAACCATGTTTTGATGCATTTCATGTATTTTGGGTGGGATTATGAACACATGCTCTAGTTATGTTTTATGCTTATAGATTTAGTAATATTAGACATAATACGTGGAGTGGGTGTTGTATAGCGTTTTAGGACCCTAGTGCAATTTTCCCGATTCATGCCCTTATATAGGTATAAAATATCGTATCCTTATATAGGCTTAGAAATGATAACCGTATTAAGACATAGCTCAAGTAGTCCTAATACGGCTTGGCTTCTTCCACTAGTTCCGAAAATCTACAACGATTTCTTGGAAAAACCCGCCTTCAGCAGTCAGGGACTTTCCCCTGCATGAATAATAATTTATCCAAGAACTCATGGAGTTTTCAGAGAATTAAGTCTCTAATGTCGTAATTATGTCCAATCTTACGTCAAACTCGGCACCTTCAAGGTATAAATATGCCCACACTTGTCCAAACAAACACACGGTGGTTTGGAGCAGTTCGACTATGTACTTGCTCGACGCGCCCTGCTGCAGCAAGTGCCGAAGGAAGCCGACCCTCCAGCTGACGCACTGAGAGGCGCTGTACTTTCTCCAGATGAGAAATCCAGCTCCGGTGTTTCCAGGCTACCCTTGTGGGCTGCTGGGAAATTGAGTGTCGAGAGAGAGATACCAGACCTCCTACATTCTAAAAACCAAGGTACGGAGCTGATTAGACCCTAGGAGAATTCTTGGATTAGATTCTTGGCAAAGAATACTAAAACTAGGCTACACCTTACTAACATCTTCACTTGTACTAGACCTAGGTTAGGTACACCGGGGTAGGCGTATTTTAGAAGCACCAGTTGAGTACTTTTAGTCATTATTTATCACTGTATGTATTTTATGCATTTTAGGTATTTTATGGCTTAGAAACCATATCATGCTTTTACAATATTATTTTATAATACTCTTCTTACTGTACGCTTTGTACTTTACCGCAAGTATTACGATTCAGCAGTTCATTTCTTATGCTTAAGAAAGAAGACTGTTCAATAAATATATTTGATTGAAAACGCCCGTCTCTCTATTTCTCTGCACCTCTGGTGAAACGAAGCATGCATGATTGACTGAGTGAAATAACTATCTATTGTTTCCGCGACTCTAGAGATATATTTCTTATTCTTGGGAAACAAAATTGTCATGATTTAAACGGTTGTCAGAAACTAATCCCTTCTTGTTCATTCGAGAAAGTTTCTAGTGGCCTCTGAGCTAGCTGGCACACACACAATTAAGTCTGGCATATTCAGTAGAGGCCTAGTCGACTTCAGTCCTACATCTAAATTATAGGATACACTATTCCAATGCGCAGAGCCTATTGGGAATATAGGAACTACACTACAACTCGAGGACGGTGCCATCCAAACCCATCCTGAGTTTGAGGCGTTCAAGGAGTATTTCGTGGTTAACCGTATCGAATGCCTAGGATAGGTCTAGGAGGATTAGGAGACATGTTTTGCCTTGGTTGAGGGCTTGAAGGACATCATCCACGATGTGGAAGAGGGTGGTTTCAGTGCTGTGTCCAGGTCTGAACCCAGATTGGAAGTCATCTAGAAGGTGGAAGTTGGTGATGTGTAGGCTCAGCTGCTGTTGCCCACATTTCTCCAGAACTTTGGCTAGGAGTGGAATGTTTGATATGGGTCCGCAGGTCCAACGTAAGTTTTTTAAAGATGGGGATGACTTGGCCAGCCTTAAGAGAATCAGATATCAAACCCTGTAGGAGGGAAACATTGATTATTGCAGTCCAGAAAGGGATGATAGCCTGAGAGGTGGCAGCTAGGCAGTTAGATGGGAGAGGATCATTGAAGTGATTGTTCGGGTTTAAGGAGGCTAGGATTCTTGAGATAAAGTGTTCGTCATAAACTTTAAAGTTGGACCAGTGCACTTGGTTTTTGGGTGAGGTTTGGGAGGACAGCGCGGAGGGAAGAGGTAGAGCAAACAGATTTTGGTGGTGAGTTGCGGACTTAAGTTAGTTTCCTAGGGCAGAGATTTTGTTGCAGAAGAAGGATCAAAATTCCTCGCATGGTATTAGGGGTTTAGGTGTTTCTTTGGAGGTTTTTGCTAGTTTGTTGGATTGGTGTTTGACCAAATCAAATAGCTTGCGAGGTCTATTCTTGGGGTTCTCAAGTGAGTTCTCTTCTGAAGAATTCTTTTTTATAGTTAAGGATGTGATGTATGGCGTCTGCTCATTGCCCCATGGCAGGGACACGACTCGCAGCCCATGGAATCTGCATAGTGATGTACCACCGGACTGTGCAAACTGTCTGCTCTGCTGACAGTGAGCAGGTGAAAGGGTCCAATAAGGTCACATGTAGTACTACATTGCCATGTGTGTACTCTCCCTCCATCAGCATGTAATATTTAGGAACGTTGCCAAATGACGCTCTGCAGCTCCGCCCATGGGACTGCCTCACCTTGCACAGGTGTGTGTCAACACCCGTAGGTGCACGCACATGCATTCTGAGTCCAGGCGAATGCAGACATGTCCACTATCCCGGTGGGATATGTGACCATTCCTCCAAGATGCAACAAGGTGTTGGTACCTGTGCTCTGGGTTACAATCGGTTGTGGCTGCAGGAACGTAGTTACTCGTCCATGAATGCGAGCGCAGCTTCCTGGGTAATCAGTTCCAGGAGTACGTTGTTGTCTAGTTCAACGAACACGAGGGAGAGCCATTCCATTAACTGGTCTGGACAGATGTGCTCCATCCACACCGCTTCACCAATCTGCAACACAGCCCAATAGGGGAGTGCCTTGATGTGGTCACTGCACATGAGAACTTGTGCAATCTCCCATGCCCAACTGCCAGCACATACACCAAATATCAAGGCATTCCATGCACGGGTATCACGGTTACACTCCTGTTCGTGGGCCAACAGGGGGCACACACACAAGTCATAATCCAGTTCAGCTACCGTTGTTTTGGATAGGCAGCCATCCATGGGCCACTCGATTGTGCATGATCAACACGAACAAGGGCTAGACACAGGTCACGTACGCAAGACGGAAGCTCAGACGTTAACTGTTGCGTAACATTGCCAATGGCAGTGCTCCCACCAAATGCAGCATACATGCACGGTACAGTTCCACGTGACAGGGGTTGTGCATGTGCCCGGGATGTCCTGCCATTGCGTTGGTGGGTCTCGTAGAACTGGCACTCTTCTGACCTGCTGCACTTATGTGGATGATATGCCACAGGTCGGAGCAATGAGTCATATGTGTGTGCAACATTTGGGTTGTTTATGTAAGTGTCAAGGGCATCCCATGCAGGAGTACCTCAAGCAGGGACTTCTGTGTGTGGGGTGTGGATACGTTGGTCTTTCATTAGCGCAGTTCGTGGTGTGGGAGTCGTCATCATCTGCTATGGTATCTCTCTCAGGGGGTGCCAGCCACATTCAAGACCAAGGTCAGAGGTGCAGATGTCCTTTCGCCTTATGTATTGAGAAAAAGGAGCTTTCATCCATGTTAGTCTGACTACTGCTTGCATTTTTGAAATGTGATGTAGCCTTCGTGCTGCAATTGAGGCCAGGCCTTAGGCTTATGATGCACCAATAGAGATACACACACAACAGTTGGAATGTATGAGCCAAGAGCCCGATTGGCCTTGCGCTCCTTGTACAATCTCTCTCTCTCTTTCTCTCTCTCCCTCTCTTTCTCTCTCGTTCTCTCTCTCCCTCTCTCTCACTCTCTCTCCCCCTCTCTCTTTCTTTCTCTCTTTCTTTCTCTCCCTCTCTCTCTTTCTCTCTCTTTCTCTTTCTCCTTCTCTTTCTCCTTCTCTCCCTCTCTCGCTCTCCCTCTCTCTTTCTCTCTCTCCCTCTCTCTTTCTCGCTCTCTCTCTGTCCTTTGATGAGCGCATGACACACCTTCTTATCTTGAAGTTTATCTTGCAGTCTGTGACTTACAGACTGTCCAGGGCAGGTATGACCCTCCATGACTCTTCCAAATAGTTGTTTTGAGTCATATTTGAATGTGATATTTTGTTTGGAATTTCAATGGTGAATGAATGATTCTCCTTTTTCTGACCACACATGAATGTTAATAGTTGTAATTGTGCGACATCAGGCGAATTGTCCTGGGGGAGGTGGCGGTGGGTGTTGTGGAACTCTTAGGTGTCCAAGCTGCATGATCAGTGGCTCCAACGCATCTGTTATTCTTCAGGTGTGGCTCTGGGCTGTGCTCACTTTTATTGTGCTGGTTGTCGTCCGTCTTGACACAAGGTAAGAGCAGGTGTGAAATCCCTGCTGCTAACGCGCCTTATCGCCTGTTTTGTGATTTTATCGCAGATCTGGCTGGTCTTTGAGAATGTTGTGACGTGGTGTTGTCGCGGCTTTTTGCACGGGAACGCCTACTCTGCAGATCATTAGCGTTAGTTGCGGTGTCATCGGTGGCGATGTTTTTTGCGCCTGCTATCGCAGGAAAACTGGTTATATCTGTATAAATGTATCACCACTTTGACTGAGATAACGTGCCTATAACTCAGCGATAAGTTCTTGGAAATGTGCCCCTAAATTGTTTGTTGGGGAGGGGAGTGGAGGGGTGTAGATGTGTGGTGCAGTGGTGAGAGGTAGATGGGAGGGCAAGGTAGGAGGCTGCTGGAGTACTAAAAACAGCGACTGCAAGATGTTAAAAATGATTAAAAGCATTTCAAACTGAATCACTGGAGCCAAGGTAGGGGCGTCGCTATTTGCAGGAACTTTATGCAGACAGTTCTTTCCGCCCCTCTGATGACTGGCGCCCTGGACCTGGGCCCTGCTCGCCCATTGCAAAAACCACCCCTGGGTCTCGTCCAGTGTGCATTGACCCATGTACATTTGGAGGACTCTGTGCAGAACCCGTTACCGGTTTTATTTCTTCTGGACTCAAGAACTACCTTTAGATACAGATTTTTATACGTGCCCTGTATATGGCTGTGTGTACGTTGCAGCATGCAGCATACAAATGTGCCGGGTCTGGTAGCCCAGTTATGCTGATGCAGCCATTCAAGAGCTCTTTGCGTGTCCTCATTTTCACCGATTCAAATCAGGGCGGATCCACGCAGCCTTTCATAGCTCTCAGGTGAAAAAATGGGCCTTAGTGCAAGGAAGGAAATAGGCCCCCTTGTTGATGTTTGAAATATAAAATAGAGCAAAAATCAGGGTTCAGCGGGTACCTCAGGTCTGTGGACACCAGTGCCACTGCACCTGCTGCACTAACCGAAGCTACGCCCCTGTCGTTGAGCTGGGTAACATCTGTTGCTCAGTGCCACAAAGCGCTTTAGAAATTCACTTTATATAATGTTAAAAGTCAAAAACAACCGCGTTCTCAGTTCTTGTTCTGGTTCAAGCTCTCCATAAAATCTGTATGAACCCTCTCCGCATTTTCCTACTGTTAACAAACGCCTTTGCTCCCAGAAATAAACTTTCTGGGCAGTTTGTGCACATTTGAACGGGAGACGAGACCTCGGAAGAGCCCAGCCCTGCACCGGACTGCGGGTTACCACAGAGAGCAGAAACAAAGCCTGTCCTCTGCCCATCACTGACCCGAGCAAATCCGGGGAGCGAAGGTGGGAACAAAGAGGAAGAAATACAAGAATTATGAAAACTGATCAAGAAGAAAAAATCCCTAAATTACTGCCTTATTTAAAAAGCTGAGAAAACAAAACAGAACAGTAAAGAGTAAACTGAAGTAAAATAAAGTCATCGTTTTATCCTTGTCACAGATAACAATTATGTAAGAAAATCGCATTGCAAAATAAATCATCTTACTTTTTTATTAAACATTCTCCAGTCTCCGAAGAGACAGTCAACAATTGCCATTTCAACTACATTTCAAGTCTCCATGACGGGGTATTGGGTAAAGATTTATAAGCAATAATCGCGACTCGGTTAGACCGCATTAGCTACGATACTGCCCTCATTAGCTACAATATTGTCACTGCGCAAAGCTGTACAATCTACTGCAAATTTCATGCCCCCTCGCCCTAGTACCTCATGTTACAAAGAACATGAACCATTTTAAAAAGATTTTATCTGTTTATGCATAACTACAACTCCATTGCATCTGACAGGCAAAGTATGACATATGTTGGCGTTGTTTTACTAATTTCCATCAGCTCTCTGGTCCAAACCGTCGCTAGCCACACGCAGAGAATTCTGAGAAATCGTATGCTAAATAGCTGTCCAGGTAAGCAGCACCTTCCCGAGATATGGGTTTGATGCTCAGGCAGATATCTCTTCACACAAAGATGAGATCTAGGCTGCTAGCCATGGGTTGTGGAAAATATAAGAAGCACACATTCATAATAGCATCCTCATAGGGCACACTGTCTTCAAATGTTTACTAGAGGAGGAACGGCAATAATTTGAAGGAAAATAAATCATAGCTAAATTTTTCCATATTCCATACTGTCGGTCTGCCATTTCATGGTACTACACAAGGTGCTCCATGCATAGCCCGGTTCAAACCAGTTGCTGGGGTACTCCAGCCCCAGCTCTGGTGAGAAACTGAACAAAGAGAAAGGGGTGTAAGCACCCCCTTCCCAGGGTCCACCCATAGGAGGGACCTAGCAGGTAATCCAGCCCCTTAGATTAGTATAAAGATAGGAGCTGTGTCTAGAGACATTAGATTATCCTGGACTGAAACTCTGAAATGGAACTCCTGGACCTTCAACGTTCTATATCGACTAGAAGACTGTAGACATGTCCCTTGTGGTCAAGGAGTGACCACCCTGTGCAAACAGGCACCACCAGTAACTTGCCGGTTTGCTTTGTCGACGCTCCTGCCGGAACCCGAAGACTCAGCGACTCAGGAACTGGACTTCCCGACTTCTCCGACTCCGATCCACAGCACAGCTGAGACCCATGGCAGACACGAGAGACGTGGGACCGGACACCCTGGACTACCTGCTCTTTGCTAACCGTACAGCTTCTGAGGCACCTTCAAAGTTGTACATTGGGGTTTGAGAAGCCCCAGACCCGAACAGCATTTGCGCTGAAGCTCAGCCCTCCACACTCCACGAGTGCTGCGTGGGGCCTGCGCCTGCATTTTAGTTCAATGCGTCTTCCCAGTTGCTAGCCCGTTGGCCCGTGAGCCCTCCGAAGACTTCTTAGTGAAACTACACTGCTTGCCTGGTTGATCCGGGTTTGCTCCGGCTTCCCTGCGAAGAAGAAGCTCCCCATACCTTGCTGGTCTGACCTGAAGCCAATTTTCCCTTCTTGCGTGGATTGTGTTTGCCAAGGCTTGTTGGGTCCAATCGGGATACCAACACCGCAGATATCTAGAACCTTTATGGGACAGCTCGAATCCAGCTCCTGGTTGTCGTCGACGCCTCCTGGTCCTCGTGGCTACAGAAACAAGCTTCACCTCTTCACCTGATTGCATCTCGACATCGCCTGGTTCCTTCCTGGTTCCTTCCTGGTCACTGGCTAGTGACCCAGACTCTGTCCCCTCTGCTTTCAGGTTCTTCTCATCTTCGATCCACCCTTGGATCCACCCGGACACTTTTCTCCTGGTCGCCTGCAGCACTTCTTTGCAGCTCTCCATAGGAAACAGCGACTAAACCCGACACGAAAAGACACCTATGCACCCGGCTTCCCCGGGTGAGTTAACTCGAGTATTCCCGGTGCTCCCGTGGGTGTTGACTATCGAAGTGACCTAGTTTAACAGGGTTTTACCGTAGTCCATCTGGAAGTGTCCTTAATCTACTAATTTGTAACTTTTACGTTCACATTATAACTCTATGGTAACTCGCGACTGTGTTCCCACACTGCATGCGTCTCCAGTGGGTCTCCTACTTCCTAACCTTTGGTTCTGTAGTGTAGCCCCAGCGATTCCCTAGGCCCTAGGCCTACTCACTATTCCTGAAGTGGTTCTTATACCACTTACTTAGTATATGGTTTGTGAGTCCCCTAGGGCAGAATTGTATTTGTGCAACTTATAGTATGCTAAATGATTAACTTGTAACGTATCTTAAACTCTGACCTCATAAAGAGTGCAGAGGGGTTGTGTTAGTAATAAATACATATATGTTTGATATATACCTTGTGTGGTGTCCTTTCATTTGGTATTCAAGGGATTATATATGGTAAAACAGTTGGCTTCACATGCTCTCTGAAGTTTTAGCCTAAAACTGCTGGTCCATGCTACCACTAGGATAGCTTATCTATAAGGTTGACTTTACAACCACCATCTTAAGGGTCGTTTAGACTGGTGCAAGGTGCCCACTAGAATAGTGGACAACATATGCCAGGCTAACTTCTCACACCGGCAAACTTGTTAATTCGGACGTAAAAATGACATTGATTCATGCTCCCAGACGATATTACTGCCCCTGCATTTCATGTCCTCGAGACCAACAAAGGTATAATAAAAAGTAGAAGGGCATATTAGCAAAGGCAATATCGCCGCTTTAGCAGGACTTTTTCCCACTAAAGCGGCGATATTTTTATCGTCCTATTAGCAAGCTGTCGCTAACAGCAGTTAGCATCAGTTTTTAGGCGATAGCGACCGGTTTGGGTGTCGCTTTGCATGTCAGCGATATTTATCGCTAATGACATGCAAAGTGGGCGTACCCAAACTGTTAGCGACTGAAAGCAGTCGCTAACAGAGCTATCGCCTATTAGCAACGCAGGCTTAGGGATAAAAAAAGTTGAGCTAAGCGCGATTATTGCTAGAATCTAACGCCTGCTAACAGGATGACTTACCTGTGTATTCAATGGGAGGTGGATTGTCAAATTAAGCCCCCATTGGCGTTAATGCCTGAATATCGCTGGATTTCCAGCGATATTCATGCATTTCGCCTCTATCGCTGGATATTTTAGCACAATGGAGAAAAACTTTGCTAATAGCATGTTTTCTCCGCTAACATATCCAGCGATATGCAGTGATAAAAAAAACATGATAAGCGAGTTTTGCGATAAATATCGCAAATCCTTGCTAATATGCCCCAGAGTTAGATGCAGAAGTGCATGAGGTAGTACTTTTACGATGCTTCTTTGCGGAAAGTTTATAATGTCTTGTAATGTATGTCCCTGTCCTTGGTCTTGTCATGGGGCATGTGCATGAAAATGCAACGATGGACATTTTTTTTTCATTGAGCCTGGTGCAAAATCTCCCCCAAACTCATGACTCCTGCATTTTTAAGCACTTTTTAGCACCCTGACTGCGAAAAGTGTGTCACTAAGAAACTAGCCTGCTATTAAACTCTACTCCACTGCAATCGTTGTGAATCACCAGGGTGCCATAACCCTGGTCCCAACATTTTAAAAACATAAAGGGCTGATGCCCACAATCAAGGGGATTGCTTTCGAACTCCAAGCAATTGTTTAGAATATGTTTTTATCATCTCCTGAGTAGTGCTCTGCTTGTGTATATATACGTATTCTGATGTCACTGATCCTGGATGGAATGCGCAAGGTTGTGAAGGTCTGAGGCAAATTATTAGATCATGTGGTATACCCGAATATATTATTGTCGCGGGTATTGCACTAATAGCAGTGTATTAGTTAGCCTGTTGCATTGGTCATTTCTTTTTGTGTTTTACTTTCCGTCTGTAAGATGGGGAGACTAAAGGTATCCCGAATTGTGGGACATATTATCAAGGAACGGCATTATAATTATCGCTGCTTTAGCGGCAGAAAACTGCTTCTATGGGAATTCTCTATGGCATATTATCAAGACCATTATCGCCATGCTCGTTAATATGACCCTGACCTCTCACAGGTGACTTCTTGGCCCTATTAGATAGAAATGCAGAACAAGAGGGATTTTGGATCTCTCTATAACCATCAGGTGGTACATGGTCATTATGAATTGTTCGGGCAGTCCATTTGTTCGAGAGGGTGGAATGCCTGTAAGGAAAGCCTTGTGTCTGTGCCATGCTGCTAATGTGATTTTTGGAGACTGAAAATAAATGGGCATATTAGCAAGGGCCATATCACCGCATTAGAGGCACTTTTTGCTGCTAAAGCGGCAATATTTTTATCGCGCTATCAGCAAGCTGTCGCTAACAGCAGTTGGCGACAGCTTTTAGGCGATAGCTACAGGTTTGGGGCCCGCTTTGCATGTCAGTGATATTTATCGCTAATGACATGCAAAGTGGGCGTGCTCAAACTGTTAGCGACTGAAAACAGTCACTAACACAGCTATCGCCTATTAGCAAGACAGGCGAAGCGATTAAATAAATCGCGCCAAGCGCGATTATCGCTATAATCTAATGCTTGCTAAAAAGTTGATTTACCTGTATAGTCAATGGTGGTGGATTATCAGATTAAACCCCATTGGCTTTAATGCGAGAATATTGCTAGATTTCCAGCGATATTCTCAAATTTCGACGCTATTGCTGGATATTTTAGCACAATGGAGAAAAACGCTGCTAATAGCATGTTTTCTCCACTAAAATATCCAGCGATAGGCAGCGATAAAAAACAAATTCGCTAACCACTTTTAGCGATAAATATCGATATTCCTTGCTAATATGCCCCAAAGTTTATTATTGTTTCTGGTGGGGCGTGCAGTGAACATTACTGAAAGTAAATTAGGTTGAGGAATTTACTAAAATAGGTAAGGTGTCCAGGCATCTTTACAGATGGGCATCGCTGGTACTGACAGCAGTTATACTGGTTTAACACCTTTATGTCTCATGACGAGCTCAGCTCGTCATGAGCCACGGTGCTCGTGTGCTCATGACGAGCTGAGCTCGTCATGACCTTTAGAACGCTTGCATGCTGAGCTAATTCCCCTGCTGTGCGAGCGTTCTAAAGAAACGGGTTTGGTCATGACGAGCTCAGCTAGTCATGAGCACACGACCACCGTGGCTCATGACGAGCTGAGCTCGTCATGAGCACGGTCAGTTATTCTTTAAGTTTGCCTTCAATTATAACTTATACAAAGGCATGCAATTGCCCTCCCCTGTACCCAATGTTTTCCCACTCATGAGCACGTTATATGTTACACATATTTGGGGGCATATTATCAACGGCCAGCGATAATTATCCCTGGCCGTGCTCAGCGATAATTTTATTATCACTGGCTATCTCTGGAATTTATCACCCTGGCAGCGTGTTATTAACAACGTGTTTCTCCAGGGCGATAAAAATTCCAGAGATAGCGAGGTTATCACCGTTTTGCAGGGAACATCGATGGTTTTTCAGCAATGTTCCTTGCAAAACCGCGATAACCTTGCTGATACGACCCACAGGGTTGTATCAGCATAATCCACCACAATGTTGGGGATAGGTAAGTCTGCATTTTAGCAGCAATTAGTTTTTGGAGAAAATAACTGTTTTCTCCAAAAACTAACATCTGATAAAATGTTGGGGCAGCCTTGTAAATATCGAGTGTGTGAACATCAGCGATATTTGCAAGGCTGTCCATCCTGGGAACCCCCAGTGACGCCCACTTTGCATCTCATTAGAGATGCAAAGGGAGGCGTTGGGAAAAAGGGTGCTAACATGCAATTATGCATGCTAGCACCCTCTTGTAAATAGGGTGATAGTTTTATCTCCGCTTTTTTGGCTTTTTAAGCCAAAGAAACGGAGATAAAGTCCTTGTAAATATGCCCTTTGGTTTTTCTCTGATTACCGTAGCGGATTATACATTACAGAGCAACCATTTTCTCATCTCAAACGATTAATACTGAAAGCACGAGAAAATGTCTTATTACTTACCGGTAATCCTCATAACCCTGATTATGGTCCTCCCCGTCCCAGTCCTAACAACGTGAGGCAGTCCTGACTCCACCCAGCCAATCACAACGCCAGTATTTCTTTAGTACATAAGCCCCGCCCACCTACCGCCATGCCTGTTATCAACAAGACTCCGACACAAACACAGCGGGAGGGTGGGAGGGAAGAGGACTGGGACGGGGAGGACCCTAATCGGGGTAATGAGGATTACCGGTAAGTAATAAGACATTACCCCCTCATGGGTCCTCCCCGTCCCAGTCCTAACAACGTGAGGAACTCACAAGCAGAGAAACAAGAAAGAAAACACGCAGGACACCAGGGAGCCATGCAGAGTACAAAACTTTAATCAATAAAAGTTCAATGAACAACAGCGTTCAAGACGCCAACAGAAAAACTGTCAGCAGAGGCATGTAAAACATCAAGCCGATAATGTCGCACAAATGTGTGATGAGACTGCCAGGGGCCGCCCTACAAATCTCCTGGACAGAGACCCCCGCCGCCTCAGCCCAGGAAGCAGACACAGAACGCGTCGACCGACCCTGTACATGAGACGGAGGAGGCAAATCCAAAGACTTGTAAGATTGACATACCGCCAAACGGACCCACCGACTGATCGTGGAAGTGGAAACCTTCTTCCCTTTAGCCACACCCCCACAGGAGACAAACAGGGCAGGAGAACTCCGGAACCCCAGGGAACGTTGGACGTAAATCTGGAGAGCCCTGCGAACATCCAAAGAAGGGAGAACAAGGGAATCCCCCTCAGCAGGCAAATCAGGAAGAATCACCTCCTGCTGCAAATGAAAACTCGAAGAAACCTTAGACAGAAAAGCCGGATCAAGCCGCAAAACGACCCGATCCGGGAGGAACTGCAAATAGGGAAACGAAACGAGCAAGGCATCCAACTCACCCAACCTGCGAGCGGAGGTAATGGCCAACAGGAAAGCCACCTTAGCAGACAGCCACAGCAAATCCGCCTTCATCAAAGGCTCAAAAGGGGGCAACTGCAGACCACGCAAAACAGTAGGCAGCAGAGTCTGTAAGGAAAGGATCCAAACAGGAGGGAGAAACACCGCCCCAGAGAGGTGTCGAACAGACCCCCGATGAACTGAAGTCTCTGAACAGGATCCAGATGAGACTTGGCCAAATTCACCTTGAACCCCAGCTCCTGGAACAGGGACAACGTAGCCTCCACCGCCAGAAGAGCCTGAGGGAAAGAGGAAGCAGAGACCAAACAATCATCAATATAGGGAAACACTGAGAAACCCTGATGTTGCAAAACCCCCACAGCAGGAGCCAATACCTTGGTAAAAGTCCTGGGAGCAGTGGAGAGGCCGAACGGCAGAACCCGAAACTGGAAATGCATCCCCTGGACCACAAACATCAGGAACCGCTGACTGGCAGGATGGACCGGAACGTGAAAATAGGCGTCCTCCAAGTCCAGGGAAGCCAAAAAATCTCCCTCCTGGATGAGGGGAATGACGGACTGCAACATGACCATCCGAAAATGATCCAACCGCACCAACTTGTTCAGGGAACGGAGATTCAATATGGGGCGGAAGGAACCATCGGGCTTTGGAACCAGAAACAGACGGGAATAGAACCCCAGGCCCACTTCCTCCACTGGAACCGGCACCCCGCCCCTTTCTGGACCAACATGGTGACGCCGGACAACATGGCAGACCACCGCACGGGGTATCTTGACAACGGGGTAACCAGAAGACAATCCAGAGGGGGAGGGCCTCGGAAGGGAATCTGGTAACCCCACCTTATGATATCCAAGACCCATTGATCTGAGATCAGAGCTGACCAACGGTCCAGAAACAAATGGAGACGAGCCCCCACAGCGGCATAGTCACTTTTGTCCAGCACCAGAGGGAGGCTGTGGCAGCTGCTGCGGCTGTTGCTGCTGAGGCCGGGATTTATAATGGAACGCGGCCCCCCGACCACGGCCCGACCACGAAAGGGCTGAGAGGACAAAACCCCCTGAAACCCCTGCTTCTGGAAAAAATACCTTTTCTTAGGAGCAGGCTGAAAAGGCTTCAACAACTTCTTCTCCTCCGCAGAGCGCTGCACCATCGAATTCAAGGCATCCCCAAAGAGACGAGGGCCCTCAAAAGGCAGTTTATGGACCAAAGACTTCTGAGCAGCATCAAGACGCCATGGCTTCATCCACAGAGACCTCCTCCCAGCCACCGCCGCCCCAGCAGCCGAGGAGAAAGCCCACAAGGAATTAAAAGTGACATCCGACAGGAATTGCGCCAAAACCTCCATTTGAGCCAACACAGGAGTAGGGTCCCCATGATCCTGAAGACAGTCAAACAGCCTCTCGAAATCCTTGAGCAGGACCTGTGACGCATAGGCCGCATAAGTGCTAGCACGCACCCCAAAATGAGAAGCGGCGTAAGAACGCTTGAGAGCAGATTCCACCTTACACTCCACCGGATCAGACAGGGAAGCCTCCTCCGAAGATAAAGAGGAAGAGGAGGAAGCCATAGAAGACAAAAGAGAATTAACCTTTGGAATTGCAGGAAACTCGGAATCAAAGTCCGCCAGGCGATATCGCTTCCCCAGGAATCGCGGAATACCCTGCTTATCCACCTCCAGCCACTCTTTCGTGAGGATATCCTTCAGGACATCATGGAAGGGGAGGTCATCCACCACAGAGGAACTATACTGTGCGTAAAACCCATCTTCAGACAGGGATTTAGGGTCAAACCCAAGCACCTCACGAATATGCACCAGCATGTCCGAAAAATCTTGCCCTGGATGTACTTTCCCTTAGGGGAATTGTCCAGTTCTTCCTCATCATCCTTAGCCCGCTTAGCCGCAGGCTCCAGCAGCGCAGACTGGACCGCAGACTCAATCAAGTCCCGTAAATCAGCCCTAGAAATCTGCAAGACGTCGTCCTCCTGTAGATCCTGAACATTATGCTGTTTGGAAACAGCCTTAGCCAGCACAGGAGAAGAAGCCCCCTCACTCATGGTGAAAAAAACCAGTAGTAACCAAACAGGAAATCACCACAACAAAAGGAAGTGCCCAGCAACCTCCAATAAATACTGCCCCCAATCAACCAATCACGCAAAGGTGTGTTTGAAGAACGAAATTAAAAGAGGGCAGCCCTGACGTCTCCACGCACAGCCACAGGTCAAAAGAGAATGGCCGCGGGGGCCGGACGCTGCGATAGTGCAGCAGCGCCGGAACGACCCGAGGCCAGGACACCACCAAAACTCCCCGCCCCAGCCCAGCACATGAGCGGGGAGCGTACCTGACCCCAGAACAGGAGCTCTGCCGATCGGAAAGCCGGAGCGGCCGAGCCGAGCATTTACAAGAAACACAACCGTGAAATACACAAGAAAAAACTCACAGAACCGCCACCAAAGGAAACAGGATCCATGGACCGGAACCGGGAGCACCAGCGTTCCGACAGCCGTCGGAGCAGAATAAAAACAGGCATGGCGGTAGGTGGGCGGGGCTTATGTACTAAAGAAATACTGGCGCTGTGATTGGCTGGGTGGAGGCAGGACTGCCTCACGTTGTTAGGACTGAGACGGGGAGGACCCATGAGGGGGTAATGACCGGTGCCTCTGATGACAGAGTCCACGCTTAAAAGTCTACACTGTGAATGATGAGCAGCCGCTTTACTCAGGAAGGCCATGCTCCTGGGAATGCTTTGGCAAAGGGTGATTGATGTGTATGCAGCTGCACTGCTGTAAAAACCTAACGCAATGTGCAATGGAAGTGATACGGTGTTTCAACAGACAATGCCAATAAATAAAGAGGCTACAAACATGTTTGACAGAAACCGTCGTGAAAAACAATTATAGCCTTTGACTAACTGCCTGTGCCTCAATATGGGTAGCCTGGGGGTATTTTTCCTGTTTGAAGCTTGAGCTTCTATTAGGGTCCGTTTTACCTGAATAATGGCTTTGTTGTCCCAGGCTCAAACCTATTCAATTCATGTTGACTGGCCTGTCTCTCTGGGCCATATTATCAAGAAAGGGCGATACATTATCGCCGCTTTTATTGGCAGGAAACTGCCGCTAAAGCAGCGATAATGAGCTTGATAATATGCCCTTGTGAATTCCCTTAGAAGCCCGGGTTAACACCAGAACCTGGGCTTCTATGGGAATTCACAAGGGCACATTATCAAGCACATTATCGCCGCTTTAGCTGCAGTTTCCTGCCGATAAAAGCGGCGATAATGTATCGCCCTTTCTTGATAATATGGCCCTCTGAGGCATATTACCAACAAGTAGCGATATTTATCGCTAAATATTCTTAGCGACGATTTTTGTATCGCTGCCTATCGCTGGATATGTTAGCGGAGAAAACATGCTATTAGCAACGTTTTTCTCCATTGTGCTAAAATATCCAGCGATAGCGGCGAAATGCGAGAATATCGCTGGAAACCATTTTCGGCCGCAAGGCGGCGATTATTGTATCGCCCTATTAGCAAGCTGCGCTAATAGCAGTTAGCAACAGCTTGTAGGCGATAACGAGCGGTTTGGGGCCCGTTTTGCATGTCAGCGATATTTATCGCTAATGACATGCAAAGTGGGCGTACCCAAACTGTTAGCGACTAAAAACAGTCGCTAACACAGCTATCGCCTCTTAGCAAGGCAGGCGAAGCGATAAAAAAAATCGCGCTAAGCGCGATTATGCTATAATCTAATGCCGGCTAAAAAGTTGATTTACCTGTATAGTCAATGGGGAGTGGATTATCAGATTAAGCCCCCATTGGCATTAATGCGAGAATATCGCTGGATTTCCAGCAATATTCTCGCATTGCGCCGCTATCGCTGGATATTTTAGCACAATGGAGAAAAACTTTGCTAATAGCATGTTTTCTCCGCTAAAATATCCAGCGATAGGCAGCGATTAAAAAAAATTCGCTAACCACGTTTAGCGATAAATATCGCTATTCCTTGCTAATATGCTCCTATATTCCTTCACTTCATTAGACACTTATGCCTTTTCTCTCCACACATCCTTCTGAAGTCCCTCCATGTGCATATCTCATACTTCATTTCCATCCTCTCCATTTCTGTATTTCGCTCTCGACTTACACTTGTGATGTGAGTGAAGCTTGTATTATTGCTCTCATAGCTATATCCGTGTCACGTGCCTGGCTGGTCTCAGTGCGGCACTTTTGTGTTGCGGGCGTGTGTGTTAGGAAGCTCAGAGTGCTGAGGCCTATCTTCCTGCTCTGTGATTGTGAGTAAAGCATGTACTATCGCTCTGTGTGTTTACGTGAAGCTTGCACTGATGCTGTCTCTACTGTACGTGTTCTGGTGTGTTGGAAGCCCAGGCTCGCTGCTGGTAGCTTGGCTTGTCTCTAGGCACACTCTCTGTGTGGGAGCAAAGCCAATCAAGGGTAAAACATGGCTTGTTGAACTTAGAGGAGATGTACTTGCAAATTGTTGGATTGCGTATTGCATTTCAGGTTTTTAATTTGACCAATCTTTTGATTTCTTACCAACGAAATATGAGCGTCTTCCTGGTTGAGGATCACACTGCTTTTTCTCTTATCTGTCTTGTATCAAGACCCTGCTGGACTATGGGGTGAAAGAAAGCTTGAATAAGCAGCTACCTATGGAATATGACATCTCTTTATTAATATAATAACTGCACTTTCACAATTGCTTTATTAAACTTCCTGCTTTGTCAAATTTGCTTGAAAATGCACCATTTGTCCATTCTTTTTTCAAACCTTTTTTCAGGGGAGAACTCCCCCCCCCCCCCCCCCCCCCCCGAGGTTGTTTGGGCTCACTCGCTCGCTATGGTGCAGTATGACAATCAATTTACGCCCACAACTTTCAAATGTCACCAGCTTCCACTGTTCAGTGTGTCAGTTCTACATGGCTTTTTTGCGTGGGAACGCCCACCCTGCATACATTATACCTGATGCAGGTATAATGTGATACAGGGCTTTGCAAAGTGACGCATCTCCCTAGATGCGTCACATTGTAAATGGGCCGCAACATTTACGCCACAGCTGCGTCACAAAAGTGAAGCATTACTCACCCCAAGGGAGGCATTCCATGGGTGGTGCATGGGTGTTCTCTCTCTCTGTCGTTTGATGAGCGCATTACACACCTTCTTATCTTGAATTTTGTCTTGCAGTCTGTGACTTACAGATTGTCCAGGGATGACCCACCATGACTAGTTGTTTTGAGTCAAATTTGAATGTGATATTTTGTTTGGAATTTCAATGGTGAATGGATGATTCTCCTTTTTCTGACTTCACATGAATGTTAATTGTTGTAATTGTGCGACATCAGGCGAATTATTTTGTTCATGATTTCGAAAAGTTGGTGTGAAATATCTTTGTCCGGGGGGTGCCCGGGGTAGGGCCCGAGGGGGGGGCTCCTGGGGTGGTGGCGGTGGGTGTTGTGGCCCTATCGGGTGTCCGAGCTGCATGGTCAGTGGCTCCATGGCATCTGTTGTTCTTCAGGTGTGGGTCTGGGCTTGGCTCACTTTTATTGTCCAGGTAAGAGCAGGTGTTAAATCCCTGCTTCTAATGCGCCTTATCACCTGTTTTGTGATCTTATCGCTGATTTGGCTGGCCGTTTAGAATGCTGTGACGTGGTGTTGTCGCGGCTTTTTGCACGGGAACACCTACTCTGCATATCATTAGCATTAGTTGCCGGTGTCATCTGTGGCGATGTTTTTGCACCTCCTATCGCAGGAAAACTGGTTATACCGGCTGTTAGCACCAGCTTGTGAATGGGGCGATACATTTATCACCACTTTGGCAGAGATAAAGTGCCAATAACTCTGCGATAATTCCTTGGCAATATGCCCCTAAATTGGTTGATGGGGAGGGTTGGAGTGTAGGTGTGTGGTGCAGCGGTGAGAGGTAGATGAGAGGGCAAGGTAGGGGGCTCATGGAGTACTAAAAACAGCGACTGCAGGATGTTAAAAATTATTAAAAGCATTTCAAACTGAATCACTGGAGCCAAGGTAGGGGGCGTCGCTATTTGTAGGACCTTTATGCAGACAGTTCTTTTCGCCCCTCTAATGACTGGCGTCCTGGACCTGGGCCCAGCTCACCCATTGCAGAAGCCGCCCCTGGCTGTCGGCCAGTGTGCATTGATCCATGTACATTTGGAGGTCTCTGTGCTGAACCCGTTACTGGTTGTATTTCTTCTGGACTCAAGAACTACCTTTAGATACAGATTTGTATACATGCCCTGTATATGGCTGTGTGTACGTTGTGTGTCTCCATCTGCATACATCATACAAATGTGCCGGATCTGGTAGCCCAGTCGGGATGATGCAGACATGCAAGGGCTCTTTGCGTGACCTCATTGTCAGCGAATCAAATCAGGGCGGATCCACGCGGCCTTTCATGGCTCTCAGGTGGTAAAATGGGCCTTAGTGCAAGGAAGAAAATATGCCCCCTTGTTGATGTTTGAAATATAAAATACAGCAATAATCAGGGTTCAGTGGGTACCTCAGGTCTGGGGGTGCCGGTGCCACTGCACCTGCTGCACCAACGGAAGCTACGCCCCTGTCAAACAGCTGGGTAACATCAATTACTCAGTGCCACGAAGAGCATTAAAATATACTTTATATAATGTTAAAAATGTAAATGTTGTAGTTCAAGTTTATTTTATTTGATTTGGAACTCCAAAGAGATCCACAAAAAGAAAGTACATAGTCACAAAATTACAGGTTATATAATAGAAGGACACAATTACAAAGTACCATTTATCTGTGCAGAAAAACCAATACGGATTTCATAATCATAATATCTTAGTTCATACATTGCAAAGAAAGACCCGTCAATAAATATCTAAAAAACATTTAAAAAAATTAAAAACGTTAAAACAGAACATCTCGTTGGGAGGGTTATTAAGAGCAAGTACAAAAGCATTGACGGTTAGAATACTCAATTTCAAACAGATGTGACGCAACCATTTGCGTCGGGAAGGAAGCAGAGAGGGACATACAAATAATACATGTTTCAAATCTTGCATAGGGAAGTTGCAAAAATTACAAGCTGCGGAAGTACCGTACCATTTGGCCAAAAGTATGTTTAAAGGTAGGAGATCCTGTCTTAGCAGGAACCAGAACCGCCGGACACCGTGAGATAGGTTCCAGGATATATAGGGTTGCCTGTATTTGATTGCACAAGATGAAATGAATGGAGTGACTCCTTTCCTTGTCACGATATACTCCCTATCTAAACAGAAACTAAGTTCCCACGAGGCCCGTTTCAGGACTGATTTCAATTGGCCCTGGGATAGTGAAAAAAGGGAGGTCTCATCTAATTTTAAAAACGACACCGCCTTTCTAAAGTTTTTTACGAGAAGAGAGAATTCATTAAAAGACCCCAATAATTCGTTTTTCATAAGACATCGTAGGGTCCCCACTTCCCCCTTGGCCAAACAGACAACCCATCGCACCAATCCCACCAGGCCCTGGGCCCAACTACTACGTACTCCAAACTCAAGTCTGAAGGCCGCTGCTGTACATGCGTTATTAGTAGTAGTTAGATATCGAAAAATCTTCCCCTCGGCCTGCTGCAAAAAACCCATTGCCCCAAATCCACTGTTTCCAGTCCATAGAGTAGGGAGGACGGGATTTTTGCACAAAATACCTCCAGTAGGTAGGAAAAATGTCGCCTCCCAGTGGCAGTGTAAAGGGATAGTAAACTTTTGCCTTGGGCCACAGCCTTCCGCATATTATTATCAATATGGGGTTTCTCACTAGAATTACTAGTTATTATTTTCCCCAAAAATACATAACTATGTACAATTTCCAACATTTGTCCCCCAACAGTCTATCCAATTTTGGTTTTTTTTTTCTTGCCAGCAATACACATTATTTTACCCTTAGAAATGTTTATTTTAAGGAAATGAGATTCAGCAAATAAATGGAGGGCATGTAAGCGGTTATTTAAGCCCTTAGGGGTTAGATCCAATATTAAGATATCATCGGCGTAAAGTAAACTAGAAATCGCAGAGCCCCCTAACATAGGAGCTATTCCTTCACAGGAGGCAAGTGTCAAAGGAAGATTAGAAATATATACAGAGAAGAGAATGGGGGCCAACAGACAACCCTGCTTAAGACCATTAACAGAGTGAATGACCCTGGATAGCCCTCTTTCTCCCCCTAAAAGAACTTTACACCATGTATCTGTGTGAAGAGCACACACCAGCTCCAACAAGCTGGAAGGCATACCCAGCGCTGATAGCTTTCTCCAAAGCAGCGGACGATCCACTTTATCGAACGCCGTGGAGAAGTCTATAAATGCTGCGTACACCCTACCACCGCGAACCCTCACATATTTGTCAGTAATTATTTGTAAGGCCGTAAGATTATCAAGGGTACCATGACCCCTGCGGAAGCCTGTCTGTTCAAGGGGCAATATGTTGTTATTAGACACCCACTCATCTATCAAGAACAGCAGGCATTTAGCAAAGACCTTACCAATTGCATCAAGAAGGGCGATAAAGCGATAGTTTTTGGGGGCATTCCTATCGCCCTTCTTGAACAGCGGCACCAGTATACTGCCCTTCCATGACGGCGGGACAGTTTTATTCCTAAAGCAGGAACTAAATAATGGAAATAATATCTTGCTCCAAGAAACAGGATCCTGCTTCAAGACCACAATTGGAAGCTCATCAGGGCCCATTGCGCCAGAGGAGCGTAATTCTTTTATGGCCCGTTCGATAACCTTCTCAGAAGGTGGATCTAAAGGAGGGCTAGCTTCTTTACAATCCCTGAAGACATTCATGCCACCATTACTCGCATAAAGACTAGAGATGTAATTAATCCAAATTGCCTCAGCAATGGGGATTGGAGCAGGGGAGGACCTTGTCCCACAACCCTCACTAATAAAGAACCAAAACAACCTTGCCTGCCCGCATACTGCAGCCTCACGCAGGTTGATCCATATTCTGTCCGCTTTATCCTTCTTTATTTTTATTTTTGCCCTATGCCTCCTTCTTTTCAGAAGGGTTATTTTATTATTTCTATCAAGGGATCTGCATAAATATTGCTCCCTGACTAGTTTATTAATTTCCTTGTTGAGACACAAGATGGAACTAGGAATTATTTTCCTCATTCTATGGCGAGTAGATTTTCTAACAACAGATATTACCTCCTTCATGAAGTCATCAAAAAGGGATAGGGACAAGCTATTCCAATTTTGTAGATTTTTTTATGTACTATCTATAATAGGCGCTAGGCCCATAATAGCTGTAGAGTTCCAAAAACATCTTCCGGACTTGTTGGAAAAATTGACCAAGTCGCCATTAAGAGTCCATGGATCAGTCATAGGCGGATTTATTAACACTGATACCAATATCATATTGTGGTCTCTAAATGTGGTATTTAGTACCGACAGATCACTTATAATATAAAAGCTATTTATATCTATAATCACATAGTCTAAAATAGACCCGCCCTGCTTGGATCTATGAGTGCAATTTGCGGGAGAATCGCAAGGGAATCTTCCGTTTACTATAATCCCCTTCATCTCGGAGAGTTCGGTTAAAAACTGTTTCCCTCTCTTGTTTGTTTTAATCTTATCCGGGAAAACGGCCCGGGGGATATGGAGAGATTCCTCTTTTAGCTTGTTTCTAAAGAGTTCCAAACTTAGGTTAAAGACTAGACAATTAAAGTCTCCCATCAATATTACATGGGGAGCAGGGGTTTTATCTATGATTGTCTTTATATAGTCAAAAGCCTGTTTTAGAACAGTATCGAAACAGGCTTCAAGGGGGATGTAAGCGTTAATTATTACTAAAGGATTCGAGTTTATAACGTTGTCCGCACTAAACAATGTTACCGCTTGAAAAAGCTTACTCGAGTCCAAGTGGTGAGAAAAATTCCACCTTATATGATTTGAGAGTAGACATGCTATACCCCCCTTAGCATGGCCTCTCTTTGAAGGTGTGGCTCCCCCCTCTAGGGAAAAGTAATCCTTTACTACAGGCATTCTGTCTACACACCACGTTTCTTGTAAACAAATAACGTTAGCATTTAAAGAGGAAAGGTACTGCAACTTCTCCGGGCAGTTTTTTATACCAGCAGCATTCCATGTAATTATTTTCAATCCGCTGTTAAAGATGAGAAAATAGTGTAGGGTTACTGGTAGATTTACTCGCAAGCACTCCAGGCAACCAATTCCACTGATGGCTATCCTCAACCGTAAACCTATTTGAGGCCGGGGAGAAAGGGATTATATGTGACACTTGACGGTTGTTTTTGGTTAGGCTAATCTTTAAATCTTCAAAGCCCTGGGGGAAACCACTTGATCCCAATAAAGACGGGGTACATTTTTTAATTAGAGAGCCCTCTATCGTATTTAATACAAAAGGCATAACATCAATCCCCCTACATTGAAAGTTCTCGGTCTGAAGGAGAATGAGATTCACAATTAATTTGGAATAGAATTTTACCCTAGTATATGTCCCATCCTTACTTTTCAAAATCGAAACCAGATCAATATCGTTGGATTGTAATAATTTTAATCCTTCTAACTCTTGAAAACATTTAAGTAACAGAGATCTGTTTAATATTAAACCCGAATCGAAAAGAGGGAAGAAATCTAGTGTGAGAGTATCTACCCCTTCTTTTTTAGGCAAGGCAACAGGGTTTTTTTAATTCCCCGTCACTAGCCACAAAGGGTAGAGCCTCCGGGTTAAGGGTATTTTGTATAGAGAATGTAGCTGTTTTCATATCTTCTACAGGCACCGGGAACAAGAGCTTTCCAGATATGTCAACATAACCACCTGGTACAGATATCTCCCCATCAGGAACAGAATTCACGCACTCCGAAAAAATAATAGGTTTTTTAGTTACAAGAACATTTTGTCCATGTGCTGTCGGGACAGCCACTTCCACATCCAACTTTACAGAGGAATTATGACCCACATCTTTTATAGGAGAATTCTCCATGCAACCAAAAACAATTCGTCTCTGTCTTTTTTGCTTATGTCTACGGATAACTTTCCTCTTTTTACCTCTGTTAGTTTTGGGTTTTACTTTTTTATTTTCTTCCACTCCAATATTTTCCTCAGGTAGAAAAATTGGGAATAGTTCTTTATTTGCATTTGTACCTTCCACTCCCTCAACTGCCTCTGACTCATCAATTTTTAAGTCATTGTCAATAACGCAGTTATAGGCTGCGGACAATGGAATTGGGGTCACATCAACCTTAACCCCTAACAAAGCATTAACATCCGTGGCCACAGGTATTATATCTCCAGCAAAAAGGACATTTGGAGAGGAAGGCATATTTAAACCATTTTGCGGAGCCATGCTAGGGACCTTCTCCACATTTCCATTAACAAGCTCCTTCAATATCTGAGTAACTGACTCCAATATGCAATCTGAACTTCCAACAAATTTGCCTAATAAAAACAAAATTGAGGACAACAGTTGTTCAACAGCTAGTATTGACTCAGAGATTGGTCTGTCCTGCCTATCAGGATTAATTGGATCAATGCCTGATAGCTCCAACTCAGGGCTTTTAGAGAAGTTCGACATATCAAAAGATTTCACAGAGGACGTACTACTATAGAGCAACAAACCAGAGGGACCTACAACTTCTGGCGTGTAGTGTATCCCACGGATTCAAAGAGGGTATCAGGAATATACCTCTTGCAGAGCTCCATGTCGATGTCAGGTAATGTAGAATTTCCCTCTGAAACTACCGGTGCACTCCCAACAGAGTTAGTTGTCGGGAGATTCCCCGTTATAACCTTAAAGTTGGATTGAATATGGCTAACTAACATAGGAGGAGAGGCACCTATGGAAGAAGATGGCTTCTGAACAGCCTCAGTAAGAGGATGGATACCAATTGAGTTAAAATCAGAACGACCATCAACTGCCAATAGAGGAGAGATTCTCTCAGATGTGTGGAACACACAGGTATCTCTACTTGCATCATTGACAGAAGGAGCAGCCTCATTTGAACCCAATTTGTTTTGGGGGTTTTCCCATAGATCAAATAATTGGCACTGACCCTTAACAAGGGATAATTGACCGTTCCCATTTCTTAGTGGATTCGATTTGGTCTTACTACAAGATCTTCCCATCAACAATCTCCCCGACCGCAACTTTTTGGCGGTCATATTTATTTTTTCTATACACCAAGTAGAGGGAGAAATAGACGATAAATATAAATACAAATATAATACCTATAACGAGCAAGGGGTAAATAAATAAAATAAAAAAAAGTGCGACGCACCACAATAGTTAAAACCATGTAAACAGAACAACAAAATATATAGTAAACCAATGGACTTGCATTAACAATGTTCTACCAGAGATAGTACAAGTAAAATACAAATTGCCACTAATAGGATGAAAGGGAGTGGGCACAGCCCGGCCTACTTCGGCCTATGAGGGCTAAGAGGGCCCGCCCTTTGCCCGGGCTTAGCCCGGCGCGTCCCGTTACTGTTTCACAATTTGCACCAAGTGAGGGGGGCGTGGCGGGGAGGTGCTCCAAGCCCAGATGGCTGGTGGGCAATGATGTTCCTGGCCTCCCTCACGTCCAACAAACCCCCAGCAACGAGTCGCGAGCAGCGGTGCACAAGCGCTGCGGATGACAGGAGCGCTTTTCTTCACCGCTTCTGCAGGGCACGAAAAAGGATTCCCTCAGCGGATAGCACAGCAGTCACTCCGTTTCAAACAGCCACAAAGTTTTACACTCTTCAAGGGCGCTGCTGCGCAATTTGAGCCAGGTGAGGGGGGCGTGGCGGGGAGGTGCTCCAAGCCCAGATGGCTTGTGGGCAATGATGTTCCTGGCCTCCCTCACGTCCAACAAACCCCCAGTAACGAGTGTTTCCCGCTGAGCGGGAAACGCGAGCAGCGGTGCACAAGCGCTGCGGATGACAGGAGCGCTTTTCTTCACCGCTTCTGCAGGGCACGAAAAAGGATTCCCTCAGCGGATAGCACAGCAGTCACTCCGTTTCAAACAGCCACAAAGTTTTACCTGTGTAAATGTTGTAGTACTTGTATAGCGCCCGAATCACCCCACATGGGGTCTCTCCGGCGCTTGTACGAATACCGCTGTGGAACCCTTCCTGGCTTTTCCCTGTGAGGTGCCCACTCCTGGGCACCCCCAAGGTGCAGCCAGGCATCCTAGCGCTTTTGGGGCAGTTGTGGAGATTAAGCAAGCTATTGCCCAGAGTTGCAGAGTGAGACCCATGATTAGAATAGGCACCAAGGCGAGAATTATCAGGAAATTGAGCCCAAGACCCGCCGAGCCGGGAATTGAACCCTGGTCCCGGGCCAGATCTCTGCATCAGGGTCTGCCGCTCTAACCATTGAGCCACACTTCTTTAAGCGACCAAAACAATAGCTTTGTCAGTTCTTGTTCTGTTTCAAGCACTCCATAAAATCTGTGTGAACCCTCTCCGCATTTTCCTACTGATAACAAACGCCTTTGCTCCCAGAAATAAACTTTCTGGGTGGTTTGTGCACATTTATTTATTGATTTATTTATTTTAGCGTTTTATAGAGCGCGAACTTGACCCGTTAGGGTATCAGAGGGCTTTACAGAGTCAGAGAGTCGTACAAGAGGCATGGTATCACAAGAGTATAATGTAAATTAGGGAGGGGGTGCTGAGTACAAGTGGGATGGGAGTATACAAAAATAGTCAATATTACAGTTGCTGAGGACAGGCCCCCGGTTTCTTGGTGGGGCGAGGTCAAAGTAGGCAGGTAATAGTCTCTGTGGTGGCTGTGGGATGGGGTTTAGTCGAGGAATTTACCCATGAGGAAGGATTTAGACTCCTTTTTGAAGCGTGCCAGAGAGGGGATTCTTCAGATGGTGGGTGGGAAGGAGTTCCATATTCTTGGTGCGGCCCCAACGAGATGAGACCTCGGAAGAGCCCAGCCCTGTGCCTGACTACGGGTCACCTCAGAGAGTGGAAACAAAGCCCGTCCTCTGCCCATCACTGACCCGAGCGAATCCAGGGAGCGTAGGTGAGAACAAATAGGAAGTAATACAAGAATTACGAAAACTGATCTAGGAGAAAAAATCCCTAAATTACTGCCATATTTAAAAAGCTGAGAAAACAGAACAGTAAAGAGTAAACTGAAGCCAAACAAAGTCACTGTTTTATCATTGTCTCAAATAACAATTATGCAAGAAAATCACATTGCAAAATAAACTATCTTACTTCATTATTACATATTCTACAGTCTCCAAAGAGACTGTCAAAAATTGCGATTTCAACCATATTTCAAGTCTCCATAACAGGGTATTGGGTAAAGTTTTCAATCAGCTATAATCAACCCTTGGTTAAACCTCATTGGCTATGATACTGCCACTGCACAAAGCTAAACAATCTTTTGTAAATTTCATGCCCCCCGCCCTAGTACCTCATGTTACAAAGAACATGAACCCTTTTCAAAAGATTTTATCTGTTTATGCATTACTACACCTCCACTGCATCTGACAGGCAATGTAAGACATATGTTGGCATTGTTTTACTAATATCCATCAGCTCTCTGCCCCAAACCATTGCTAGCCACACGCAGAGAATTCTGGGAAATCATATGCTAAATAGCTGTCCAAGTGAGCAGCACCCTCCCGAGTTATGGGTTTGATGCTCAGGCAGATATCTCTTCACACGAAGATGAGATCTAGGCTGCTAGCCATGGCTTGAGGAAATTGTGAGAAGTTAGCCTGGCATATGATGTCCACTATTCTAGTGGGCACCTTGCACCAGTCTAATCGACCCTTCTTGATGGTGGTTGTAAAGTCAACCTTATAGACAAGCTATCCTAGTGGTAGCATGGACCAGCAGTCCTAGGCTAAGACTTCAGAGAGCATGTGAAGCAAGCTGTTTTACCAATTATAATCCCTTGAATACCAAATGAAAGGACACCACACAAGGTATATATCAAATATATATGTATTTATTCTAAACACCACCCCTCTGCACTCTTTATGAGTTCAAAGTACATCACAAGTTACTCAATTAGCATACGATAAGTTGCACACATATAGTTATGCCCTAGGGGCCTCATAAACCATATACAAGTGGTATAAGAGCCACGTGAGAGTTAGTCAGTAGGCCTAGGGCCTGTAGAATCGCTGGGGCTACACTAAACAACCAAAGGTTAGGAAGTAGGAGGCCCACGGGAGACACGTGCAGTGTCTAAACACAGTTGCGAGTTACCATTGACTTACAATGGAGAACGAAGAAGTTACAAAGTTACTGTTTAAGGACACTTGCTGATGGACTACGATAAAACCCCCTTAGACTAGGACACTTCGAGAGTCAAGACCCACGGGAGCACCAGATTACTCATGTTACCTAGCCCAGGGAAGCCGGGTGCATAGGTGCCTTTTGGTGTCGGGTTTCGTCGTCGTTTTCTATGGAGATCTGCAAAGAAGTGCTGCAGGCGACCAGAGGAAAAGTGTCCGGGTGGCTCCAAGGGTGGATCGGTGAAGTGAAGAACCTATAAGCAGAGGGGACAGAGTCTGGGTCACTATCCAGTGACCAGGAAGGAACCAGGCGATGTTGCGTGCTTGAAGGTGAAGAAGGTGAGTTTGTATCTTCAGCCACGAAGTCCAGGAGGCATCGACGAGGACCAGAAGCTGTATACGAGCTGTCCCACAATGGATCTAGTTGACTGCGGAGTCGGTATCCGGATTGGACCCAACAAGCCTTGGCAACTGCAACCCAAGATTGGCTCTGTTGCAGACCAGCAAGGTCTGTGGCACTTCTCCTTTGAAGGGAAGCTGGAGCAAGCCTGGAGCAACCAGGAAAGCAGTTAAGTTAAAAAAGAAAGTCTTCAGGGGGCTCACTAACCAACAGGCAAAGAACCGGAAAGACGCATCGAGCTGAAATGCAAGAGCAGGCCCCACGTGGCACTCGTGGAGTGTGGAGGGCTGAGCTTCGTTGCAAATGGCGCTCGGGTCTGGGGCTTCTTGTACCCCAATGCACACCTGGAGGGTACCTCGGTCGTCGAGCAGTTAGCAAAATGCAGGAGGTCCAGGGTGTCCGGTCCCATGTCTCTCGTGTCTGCCACGGGTCTCAGCTTTGCTGTGGGTGTGGGTCGGAGTTGGAGAAGTCTGAGAGTCCAGTTCCTGTGTCGCTGAGTCTTCGGGTTCCGGCGGGAGCGTCGACAAAGCAGACCAGCAAGTTACTGGTGGTGCCTGTTTGCACAGGGTGGTCACTCCTTGACCACAAGGGAGATGTCTTCCGTCTTCTAGTCAGAATAGAATGTCGAAGGTCCAAGAGTTCTGTATCAAAGTTTCTTTCCAGGATAATCTAAAGCCCTGGGGACACAGCTCCTATACTTATCGTAAGCTAAGGGGCAGGATTACCTGCCTAGGTCCCTCCTATGGGTGGACCTGAGAAGGGGGTGGTAACGCCCCTTTCCCTTTGTCCAGTTTTGCGCCAGAGCTGGGGCTGGAGTGCCCCAGCAACTGGTTTGATCTGGGCTATGCATGGAGCACCTTGTGTGCCCCAGGCAATGTCTAGATGCATTCACTGAATGCAGCCCTCCCTGCCCCAATAACCATAACTCCTGTCTGGGGAGGTGCTGGCACCTCCCTGGACAGGAAACCTATTGTCCAGGCCGCCCTTGCCGGAGTTTCCCCCAGCACCAGGTGGTCAGACTCGTGTCTGTGGCAGCAGCATCCATTTTGTGATGCTGAGGCTCTGTTTAACTTTAACCGGGTAAAGCAGTAACATACATGTCTTTTCTCTCTAGAAGGGTGGAATGCTACCCCCGCCGCTAGAAATGGCGGGGGGTAGTATTCCAAAGTGTTTGACACCTTACACAACATGTTTTGATAAAGCCAAACCAAAGTTAGCATTGACCGCAAGGATTATAATGCACTTCAGAGAATATGGTATGGAGATATCATAGAACAGCTATAAGGAGATGGTTCCGAAAGCTGCAGAGGGGCTCAGCTCATGCTAGGGCACCCTCTCACATAAAACCAAGCACTCTGCCTCCAGGATTGATGAGGCCTACCATAGGAGTGACTTATAGGTGTATATGTGTCTATATGTAAAGGTAGATATAGGTATACTATATCTAAGTAAGGGGTGATTACACCACCTTACCCAAGCTGAGTGATCAGCCTGTGGTGTCAGTTTGGAGGGCCAGCCAGGGGTGGCATAATATATGCTGAAGCCCATGGTAGGCCTTGGATGCACCTATGCCCTTGGTACCTATGGTACACTATACATGGGCTTACAGAGGTGACCCAATACCCAATCTGGTATGTACCTAAAGTACATGGAGTCCATTTTATAGGGAGAGCAGATAGCCTGGGGCCCTGAATAGCAGGATCACAGGCCAACTAAGTTAAAAACCAGCAAAACACTAGGCAAAAAGTTGGGATAACCATATAGTCAGATATCCACCTTCCTACAAAATCCCCCCCCCAAACGAAAGGAGATAAGGCTATCCTTGTCCAGGTAAGCCTATATTGCCTAAGTGGCCATCTAAGGAAGTACCTGCACTAGCATGGCTACCCCCTGTCTCATGGTCCACTAAGCAATCCCTCACCCTAAGGGTATCAGAGGGTCTCCACCATAGGGAATCTCTACCTGTGGTGTGTTTTGGCAAAGTAAAAGGCTGGTGCTGGGATGGAGTACTGAAGTGAGGCTCCACAAATGTAGGGCTCAGCTTCCTCCAATCACTATCCACCATATATGCCTTTCTTTCCATGACTGAGTTGCACTGTGCTCTCAGGGTCAACCTCTGGCTGCCTACAGCTGGAGGCTGGGTCCCTTTGGTTGGACCATGGGAGGGACAGGTCAGGTTTGGGGCCACTAGGTCCCAGGTTTGCCTGTGCTCAACAGAGTCCATCTGGGGGAGGTTCCTACCTAAGGGTAAGGGAGATCCCTTAGAGGTTTGAGGAATTTTCACCAGGCTAGGGCTGCTAGACTGGGTGCCCCTAATCTGCTGAAGGGGGGGGGGTCCTCTGGACAGGGGGCCCTTTGGGGTCCACTGGTTTCCCTGATCTCTAGAGCCCTGGGCTGACTGAGGCAGGGTAGAGAGCGAAAGGTTACCTGCTCCAGACTGGGTCCCACCTTGGAAGGCTCCACTGACATCAGGGGTTCTGCCAGGCCAGGCCTGACTACCTCTGGGGCAGTTCCTTCAAAAGGGGTAGGGTCAGTTCCCTGAGGAGGCTGACCCTCACCTAGGGCCAGATGTAGGATGGCAAATACCGGTTGGTAACGGCCGATTTGGGCCGTTACCGACCGGTATTTGGTGTTTGACATGTAGGGGGCCTTATATTTACAGAATTGGTATATTTACCGATTCGGTAAATTTACCGATTCTGTAAAATACCGAATCGGTAAATTTACCGAATCGGTAAATACAGATGTAGGTGGCACTTCAAACAGTGCCACTGGCCATTACCGATTTGTTATTTACCATGTAATACTATTGCATGGTAAATAACGAATTCCAGTGTACATGCACATCTGTGCATGTACACCTGTGCCATGTGGCACACATACATGCCCTAAGGGCATGTATGTGTGCCACATGGCACACAAGCCATAAACAGGGGTGCAACAGGGTGTCAAAGTGACACCCTGTCCCCCTTGGCAATTCGGTAATTTTACTGATTCGGTAATTACCGAATCGGTATTTGCCATTGATTCCTATGGGCTTCAAGGCCCATAGAAATCAATGACAAATACCGATTCGGTAATTACCGAATCGGTAAACACCGAATCCTACCGATTCGGTATTTTTTACCGAACAATTACCTACATTAGATTTACTGATTCATGAATACCAAATCGGTAAAATTCGGTATTTATGAATCGGTAAATCTAATTTACCTACATCTAGCCCCTAATGTCTGGTGGGAGGGAGACTTTTCTTCCTCCCCAATGCTCTCTGTCTGAGTGGAGTGATACATAGTTTCAGGCTTCACAACACAAAAATCTGTTTGAGTTTGGGTTATGACCATCACAGCCCTACCAACCTTTTCAGGAAGGCCTACCATTTTGGAATGGGTTACTTTTTCTATCTCAGCCTAGGCTGATATCTCAAGTTCATTATCCAGTAAACAATCTACAGGCAGGTTTGTAGACACTGCCACTCTCTTTAGGCCAGTGACACCTCCCCAGCTGAGATTTACTACTGCCATGGCATGATCTTTCTGCACTCCATCAATATTGGTCACCTGGTATGTGAACCCAGGTAAAAGTGTTCTGAGGGGACTAGTCTCTCAGTCACCATAGTGATGCTAGCCCCTGTGTCCCTATAGGCCTCAGCTTTCTGACCATTGATGTGGGGCTCCTGTATGTACTTGCCCAAGGTATTGGGACAAGCAGTGAAGTTGGCAAACACCATGCCATTCTGACAGACTAGAGTTGCTGTAGTAGGGCACCTGGTTAGGCCAGAGTCCACCTGAGTTCCCCAAGTAAACCCAGCCAAGTTTTTGGGGGCACTCCCACCACCTGGGGGATTACTACTAGCAGTAACAGGAGGTGTTGGAGTATTACTTGGAGGAATATTTTCCTTAGTGCTGGCTTTTGGGCAACTGCTGTCAGTTTTCCAGTGGCCAGGTTGTCTACATACATGGCAATAAGGTTTCTTAACATTAGAGGAAGGATTTTGGGACCCACCCCCCTCAGAGCATTTTTGGGGCCCTGTAGTGGATTTGTCCTTAGATTTATCCCCACCCTTTCTCTTGAGATTTGGTAGAATCTTTCTTCTGGTCACCACCCTGATTTTTAGGCCTCACCCTGGTTCTCACCCATTTGTCTGCCTTCTTTTCCAATTCTTGGGGAGAGGTCAGATCAGAGTCCAGCAGGTGTTGGTGCAAAAGCTGGTTTTGACAATTATTAAGGATCTGCTCCCTCATAATCAAATTATACAATCCTGTATAGTCTTGTACTTTGCTGCCCAATAACAGGCCCTCCAGAGCCTTAGTAGCACAATCTACAAAATCAGTCCAGTCCTGAGTCTGTGTCTTCTGGGTGTCTCTGAACAGCAACCTGTACTGCTCAGTGGTTAAGCCAAACCCATCTATCAGAGCACTCTTCAGGACAGTGTAGTTGTCAGCAATGGTGACACCCAGCTTTGTGGACCCTGGACAGATAATACTAGGTGACAATTACCTAGTGACCAATGCAAGCAATGTCACTCCCACCCATAGTATGGCAATTGTTAATTTCTCCTGGGGAGGGCTAACTGGCCTCATAAGAGTTGTTGTTAGTTCAGACCTCCCTGTAGAATGTTTGCTTGGCAATGACATAGAATCTTCAGTCTGGTCTGAAGTGGAGTATAGGACTCATGCAGAGATGTTAGGTATATCAGCACATGTCCTTGCTTTGACCAGGTCACAGGTCAAAAATTGCAACACTGAACAGGCCCTGGATCTTGAAATAATGGACCAGTTGCCTACCAGGAGGAGAAGCCGTAAGGTTAAGGCAGTGCCTTCCCCCTTGCCTCAGAATGCTGATTGTGAGACCCAAGAAGGAACTGTCCTAGAAGAGCTTGAGCCTGAACAAGTTGAGTTTCTTGGGACAGGGGGACCTTCAAGGGCAGATCTGAGGCAGGTGCAGTTGGACTGCCCTTCTCTTGAACACCTCAGATAGCAAGCTGCTGCTGAGGCTGCTGGGAATGCTAAGGTGGCGCATTGCTGGAGTTGCGTCGCAAGCGTGACGCAGCTCCAGCAATGCTCTGGGGGGCCCTATCTGTCCAATGCCGCGTCAAGCCTTACGCCTGCTTCAAGCGGCGCAGGGTTTTGACGCAGCATTGGCCTAAAAGAGCCTGCGTGACACATCTCCCTAGATGCGTCACATTGTAAATGGGCCGCAACATTTACGCTGCAGCTGCATCACAATACAGATTTTTATACGTGCCCTGTATATGGCTGTATGTACGTTGTGTGTCTCCTTCTGCATGCAGCATACAAATGTGCCGGATCTGGTAGCCCAGTTGGGCTGATGCAGTCACACAAGAGCTCTTTGCCTGACCTCATTGTCACCAATTCAAATCAGAGAGGATCCATGCAGTCTTTCAAGGCTCTCAGGTGAAAAAATGGGCCCTAGAGCAAGGAAGAAAATAGACCCCCTTGTTGAAGTTTGGAATATAAAATACCGCAATAATCAGGGTTCAGTGGGTCCCGCAGGTCTGTGGGCGCCAGTGCAACTGCACCTGCTGCACCAACAGAAGCTACGCCCCTGTCATAGAGCTGGGTAACATCAATTACTCAGTGCCACAAAGAGCATTAGAAATAAACTTTACATAATGTCAAACGGCAAAAACAAGAGCTTTGTCAGTTCTTGTTCTGTTTCAAACACTCCATACAATCTGTATGAACCCTCTCCACATTTTCCTACTGATAACAAATGCCTTCGCTCCCAGAAAAAAACTTTCTGGGCGGTTTGTGCACATTTGAATGGGAGATGAGACCTCGGAAGAGCCCAGCCCTGCGCCGGACTGCGAGTCACCTCAGAGAGCGGAAACAAAGCCCGTCCTCTGCCCATCACTGACCCAAGCGATTCCGTGGAGCAAAGGTGAGCACAAAGAGGAAGAAATACAAGAATTACAAAAACTCATCAAGGAAAATAAATCCCTAAATTACTGCTGTATTTAAAAAGCTGAGAAAACAAAAGAGAACGTAAAGAGTAAACTGAAGCCAAATAGAGTCACCGTTTTGTCCTTGTCACAGATCACAAATCTGCAAGTAAATTGCATTACAAAATAAACTATCTTATTTTTTAATTACATATACTCCAGTCTCCGAAGAGACTCTCAAAAATTGCTATTTCGACTATATTTCAAGTCTCCATGACGGGGAATTAGGTAAAGTTTTCAATAATCACGCTTCGGTTAAACCTCATTGGCTACGATACTGCCACTGCGCAAAGCTAATTACGCCGCAGCTGCGTCACAATACAGATTTTTATACTTGCCCTATATATGGCTGTGTGTACGTTGTGTGTCTCCGTCTGCATGCAGCATACAAATGTGCCAGATCTGGTAGCCCATTTGGGCTGATGCAGCCACGCAAGAGCTCTTTGCCTGGCCTCATTGTCACCGATTCAAATCAGGGAGGATCCATGCTGTCTTTCAAGGCTCTCTGGTGAAAAAATGGGCCCTAGAGGAAGGAAGAAAATAGGCCCCCCTTGGTGAAGTTTGGAATATAAAATACCGCAATAATCAGGGTTCAATGGGTCCCTCAGGTATGTGGGCACCAGTGTAACTGCACCTGCTGCACCAACAGAAGCTACGCCCCTGTCATAGAGCTGGGTAACATCAATTACTCAGTGCCACAAAGAGCATTAGAAATAAACTTTACATAATGTCAAACGGCAAAAACAAGAGCTTTGTCAGTTCTTGTTCTGTTTTAAACACTCCATACAATCTGTATGAACCCTCTCCACATTTTCCTACTGATAACAAACGCCTTCGCTCCCAGAAAAAAACTTTCTGGGCGGTTAGTGCACATTTGAATGGGAGATGAGACCTCGGAAGAGCCCAGCCCTGCGCCGGACTGCGAGTCACCTCAGAGAGCAGAAACAAAACCCGTCCTCTGCCCATCACTGACCCAAGCGAATCCGTGGAGCAAAGATGAGAACAAAGAGGAAGAAATAAAAGAATTACAAAAACTCATCAAGGAAAATAAATCCCTAAATTACTGCTGTATTTAAAAAGCTGAGAAAACAAAAGAGAACGTAAAGAGTAAACTGAAGCCAAATAGAGTCACCGTTTTGTCCTTGTCACAGATCACAAATCTGCAAGTAAATTGCATTACAAAATAAACTATCTTATTTTTTAATTACATATACTCCAGTCTCCGAAGAGACTCTCAAAAATTGCTATTTCGACTATATTTCAAGTCTCCATGACGGGGAATTAGGTAAAGTTTTCAATAATCACGCTTCGGTTAAACCTCATTGGCTACGATACTGCCACTGCGCAAAGCTAAACAATTTGGTGTGAATTTTATGCACACTTGCCCTAGTACCTCATGTTACAAAGAACATGATTCCTTTTCAAAAGATGTTATCTGTTTATGCATAACTACTCCTCCACTGCTTCTGACGGCAATGTAAGACATATAATGGTGTTTTTTTACTAATTTCTATCAGCTCTCTGCCCCAAACTGTCGATAGCCACACGCAGAGAATTATGGGAAATTGTATGCTAAATAGCTGTCCAGGTAAGCAGCACCCTCCCAAGTTATGGAGTTGATGCTCAGACAGATATACCTTCACACAAAGATGAGATCTAGGCTGCTAACCATGGGTTGTGGAAAATATAAGAAGCACAAATTCATAATAGCATCCTCATAGGGCCCACTGTCTTCAAATGTTTACTAGAGAAGGAACGGCAATCAATTTAAAGGAAAATAAATTATAGATACATTTTTCCATATTCCATAATGCACGTCTGCCATTTCATGGCACTGCATAGTTGCATTTGCTGCATTTCATTTTTAGCTTTAGGAGGTACAAAATACTGTTTTCCTGGTTTTCAAAACATTTTAGGGGAAGATTCACAAGGACCTGACGCAACTGCATGGATGCATACGTTTCCTTGAGTCAGTGCTGAATGTCCTTGTGCCACGATGAATGTGCTGTATATACAATACAGCGCTCCATGGCGCAAGGATTAACAGATGCGTCAGAAATTCTGACGCATCTCTTGGCACAAAAGTGACGCATTGCTGGAAATGATCATGAAAGTGACGCAAAAAGCCCTGAGTCATATTTTATGCCTGGTCTGTGCAGGCGTAGGGATTTTGACACAGTGTAGGAGTAGAGTGATGTAGTGAAATCTTGTAGATTTCAGTGCGTCAGTTCTAGAAGGCTTTTAGCATGGGAACGCCCACCCTGCATACATTATACCTGACGCAGGTATAATGTGATGCGGGACTTTACAATGTGACACATCTCCCTAGATGCGTCAGATTGTAAATGGGCCGCAACATTTATGCCGCAGCTGCGTCACAATACAGATTTTTATACTTGCCCAATATATGGCTGTGTGTACGTTGTGTGTCTCCGTCTGCATGCAGCATACAAATGTGCCAGATCTGGTAGCCCAGTTGGGCTGATACAGCCACGCAAGAGCTCTTTGCCTGACCTCATTGTCACCGATTCAAATCAGGGAGGATCCATGCAGTCTTTCAAGGCTCTCTGGTGAAAAAATGGGCCCTACAGCAAGGAAGAAAATAGGCCCCCCTTGGTGAAGTTTGGAATATAAAATACCGCAATAATCAGGGTTCAATGGGTCCCTCAGGTATGTGGGCGCCAGTGTAACTGCACCTGCTGCACCAACAGAAGCTACGCCCCTGTCATAGAGCTGGGTAACATCAATTACTCGGTGCCACAAAGAGCATTAGAAATAAACTTTACATAATGTCAAACGACAAAAACAAGAGCTTTGTCAGTTCTTGTTCTGTTTCAAACACTCCATACAATCTGTATGAACCCTCTCCACATTTTCCTACAGGTAACAAACGCCTTCGCTCCCAAGAAAAAAACGTTCTGGGCGGTTAGTGCACATTTGAATGGGAGATGAGACCTCGGAAGAGCCCAGCCCTGCGCCGGACTGCGAGTCACCTCAGAGAGCAGAAACAAAACCCGTCCTCTGCCCATCACTGACCAAAGCGAATCCGTGGAGCAAAGATGAGAACAAAGAGGAAGAAATAAAAGAATTACAAAAACTCATCAAGGAAAATAAATCCCTAAGTTACTGCTGTATTTAAAAAGCTGAGAAAACAAAAGAGAACGTAAAGAATAAACTGAAGCCAAATAGAGTCACCGTTTTGTCCTTGTCACAGATCACAAATCTGCAAGAAAATTGCATTGCAAAATAAACTATCTTATTTTTTAGTTACATATTCTCCAGTCTCCGAAAAGACTGTCAAAAATTGCCATTTCGACCATATTTCAAGTCTCCATGACGGGGTATTGGGTAAAGTTTTCAATAAGCAATAATCGCGCCTCGGTTAAACCTCATTGGCTACAATACTGCCACTGTGCAAAGTTAAACAATTTAGTGTGAATTTCATGCACACTTGCCCTAGTACCTCATGTTACAAAGAACATGATTCCTTTTCAAAAGATGTTATCTGTTTATGCATAACTACTCCTCCACTGCTTCTGACAGGCAATGTAAGACATATAATGGTGTTGTTTTACTAATTTCTATCAGCTCTCTGCCCCAAACCGTCGATAGCCACACGCAGAGAATTATGGGAAATTGTATGCTAAATAGCTGTCCAGGTAAGCAGCACCCTCCCAAGTTATGGATTTGATGCTCAGGCAGATATACCTTCACACAAAGATGAGATCTAGGCTGCTAACCATGGGTTGTGGAAAATATAAGAAGCACACATTCATAATAGCATCCTCATAGGTCCCACTGCCTTCAAATGTTTACTAGAGAAGGAACAGCAATCAATTTAAAGGAAAATACATTTTAGATACATTTTTCCATATTCCATAATGCACGTCTGCCATTTCATGGCACTACATAGTTGCATTTGCTGCATTTCATTTTTAGCTTTAGGAGGTACAATATACTGGTTTCCTGGTTTTCAAAACATTTTAGGGGAAGATTCACAAGGACCTGACGCCACTGCATGGATGCATAAGTTTCCTTGAGTCAGTGCTGAATGTCCTTGTGCCACGATGAATGTGCTGTATTTACAATACAGCGCTCCATGGCGCAAGGATTAACAGATGCGTCAGAAATTCTGACGCATCTGTTGGCACAAAAGTGACGCATTGCTGGAAATGCTCATGAAAGTGACGCAAAAAGCCCTGAGTCATAACTTATGCCTGGTCTGTGCAGGCGTAGGGATTTTGACACAGTGAAGGCGTAGAGTGATGTAGTGAAATCTTGTAGATTTCAGTGCGTCAGTTCTAGAAGGCTTTGACATGGGAACGCCCACCCTGCATACATTATACCTGACGCAGGTATAATGTGATGCGGGACTTTACAATGTGACACATCTCCCTAGATGCGTCACATTGTAAATGGGCCGCAACATTTACGCCGCAGCTGCGTCACAATACAGAGTTTTTACACTTGCCCTATATATGGCTGTGTGTACGTTGTGTGTCTCCGTCTGCATGCAGCATACAAATGTGCCAGATCTGGTAGCCCAGTTGGGCTGATGCAGCCACGCAAGAGCTCTTTGCCTGACCTCATTGTCACCGATTCAAATCAGGGAGGATCCATGTAGTCTTTCAAGGCTCTCAGGTGAAAAAATGGGCCCTAGAGCAAGAAAGAAAATAGGCCCCCCTTGTTGAAGTTTTGAATATAAAATACCGCAATAATCAGGGTTCAATGGGTCCCTCAGGTATGTGGGCGCCAGTGTAACTGCACCTGCTGCACCAACAGAAGCTACGCCCCTGTCATAGAGCTGGGTAACATCAATTACTCAGTGCCACAAAGAGCATTAGAAATAAACTTTACATAATGTCAAACGACAAAAACAAGAGCTTTGTCAGTTCTTGTTCTGTTTCAAACACTCCATACAATCTGTATGAACCCTCTCCACATTTTCCTACTGATAACAAACGCCTTCGCTCTCAGAAAAAAACTTTCTGGGCGGTTAGTGCACATTTGAATGGGAGATGAGACCTCGGACGAGCCCAGCCCTGCGCCGGACTGCGAGTCACCTCAGAGAGCAGAAACAAAGCCCGTCCTCTGCCCATCACTGACCCAAGCGAATCCGTGGAGCAAAGATGAGAACAAAGAGGAAGAAATAAAAGAATTACAAAAACTCATCAAGGAAAATAAATCCCTAAATTACTGCTGTATTTAAAAAGCTGAGAAAACAAAAGAGAACGTAAAGAGTAAACTGAAGCCAAATAGAGTCACCGTTTTGTCCTTGTCACAGATCACAAATCTGCAAGTAAATTACATTGCAAAATAAACTATCTTATTTTTTAATTACATATACTCCAGTCTCCGAAAAGACTGTCAAAAATGGCCATTTCGACTATATTTCAAGTCTCCATGACGGGGTATTGGGTAAAGTTTTCAATAAGCAATAATCGCGCCTCGGTTATACCTCATTGGTTACGATACTGCCACTGCGCAAAGCTAAACAATTTAGTGTGAATTTCATGCACACTTGCCCTAGTACCTCATGTTACAAAGAACATGATTCCTTTTCAAAAGATGTTATCTGTTTATGCATAACTACTCCTCCACTGCTTCTGACAGGCAATGTAAGACATATAATGGTGTTGTTTTACTAATTTCTATCAGCTCTCTGCCCCAAACCGTCGATAGCCACACGCAGAGAATTATGGGAAATTGTATGCTAAATAGCTGTCCAGGTAAGCAGCACCCTCCCAAGTTATGGATTTGATGCTCAGACAGATATACCTTCACACAAAGATGAGATCTAGGCTGCTAACCATGGGTTGTGGAAAATATACGAAGCACAAATTCATAATAGCCTCCTCATAGGGCCCACTGTCTTCAAATGTTTACTAGAGAAGGAACGGCAATCAATGTAAAGGAAAATAAATTATAGATACATTTTTCCATATTCCATAATGCACGTCTGCCATTTCATGCCACTACATAGTTGCATTTGCTGCATTTCATTTTTAGCTTTAGGAGGTACAATATACTGGTTTCCTGGTTTTCAAAACATTTTAGGGGAAGATTCACAAGGACCTGACGCAACTGCATGGATGCATAAGTTTCCTTGAGTCAGTGCTGAATGTCCTTGTGCCACGATGAATGTGCTGTATTTACAATACTGAGAAACAGAGAAGGTTTTGGATCCTACATCTGCCCAGCCCGGATCTCAACGACAAAGAAAACAGAGGAAGTTGGCTGGACAGGACAATTAACACAAAAATATTCTGCAGGCACGTAGTCAATTTATACCACGTGGCCACTGGATTTATATTCCAAACACATTTATTTTTCTTTTTAACTGAAATTCCCAAAAGTTTCAAAAACAAGGGCAAAAACAAGAAATCGTCAGAACAGTTGGTTCATGTATACAGTATCTACAAATATACAAATATACAAAAATACAGCATATACAACAACGAATCAAACGAAGCTGATGATGACACACCGAACAAATGAAAAACATACAGTGGAACAATTAAATTGCAGTTATGTACAGTGCATAATTAGTGCATAAACAAAGGAAAAACAACCAGTCCTTAGAACTCGAAAACCAGGGGACAGGCGGTATACAGATGGAAAGTGGTGCCTGCCTGTCTCCCAAAACCTATGGCAGAGTGAGTCTATGGGGGTTACACTGCTAGGGTCCTCAGTCAAGAAGTGATTATATCCTAGCGGCACCCTTTGAAATTGCCACAGGGTGGAAGTCACTTGCTCTCAGGTGAACAAATGGGCCCTAGAACAAGGAAGAAAATAGGCCCCCTTGTTGAAGTTTGGAATATAAAATACCGCAATAATCAGGGTTCAATGGGTCCCGCAGGTCGGTGGGCGCCAGTGCAACTGCACCTGCTGCACCAACAGAAGCTACGCCCCTGTCATAGAGCTGGGTAACATCAATTACTCAGTGCCACAAAGAGCATTAGAAATAAACTTTACATAATGTCAAACGACAAAAACAAGAGCTTTGGCAGTTCTTGTTCTGTTTCAAACACCCCATACAATCTGTATGAAATGAAATGAAATGAAATGAAAAATTCCACTTATATAGCGCATAACCACCCGTAGGCCTCGCAGCGCTGTCGACTGATTACTGTGTCCAGCTACAGGGTAAAATTAGTACGCTTTTAAAAACAGGTAGGTTTTTAAATCTCTCCTAAATGACATCAGGTTGTCCTTTTGTCTGAGGGGTAAAGGCAAGGAGTTCCATGCCTTCGCCGCTGAGTGAGTGAAAGAACGGCCACCCCAACGGGCTTTCTTAATTTTTGCCTTAGTTGCCAAATGCAGTGAAGCCGAACGAAGGGTTCTAGGCGGCGCATAAGGCAACACTAAGGGGTACAGCACTGCCGGGCCGGTACGATGAAAAGATTTGTGCAGAATGCACATGGCCTTAAATAGTGTTCTGGCAGCCACTGGGAGCCAATGAAGCTCTTTTAGGGCAGTCCTCGCTGACTGCCAGCGAGGGATGTTAAACAATAGGCATGCGGCACAATTTTGAGTGACTTGGAGTTTTTTTGTCACTGTTGCCGGGGCCCCTATATATAAAACATTTCCATAATCCAGGCGAGAGAGTATCAGGGCCTGTACCATGACCCTTCTCGCCTGGAATGGAAGTAAGGGGAGCACTTTCCGGAGCATTTTAATTAGCCCCACACATACGGAGGCAGTTTTGGTAGCTTGGACCGAGAAATCCAGTGCTCTATCCAGCCAGATTCCTAAGCTCTTTATCTGGTCTTTAGGAGTAGGGGGAGCGACGAGACACGAAGGCCAGTTCGACACTAGGGAGGTAGGAGAAGAGTTACCTAGTATCATAATCTCGGTCTTCTCCCCGTTGAGTTTGAGGTGGGAGAGTTGCATCCACCCAGCAACAGCCTCTAAACACGGGCCCAAGGTGTTAGACGAGCCCTCCTCGTGGTCCAAAGAGACCACAAGTTGGGTGTCGTCTGCGTAGGTGACAATCCGCACACCAAAAGGGAGGACTATCTTCTCTAGAGGCTGCATATAAACATTGAATAATGTGGGGCTCAGGGAGGAGCCCTGCGGAACCCCACAGCTGAGCGGATGCTTTGATGATGCCACCTCGCCTTCAAATACCTGGAAAAAGCGTTCCTCTAAAAAAGAGGTCAGCCACATCAGGGCCGCGCCCGACACCCCCATGCCCTTCAAACGATGTAATAATGTGGCATGGTTAACAGTGTCGAACGCGGCACTGAGGTCCAGAAGTATAATAGCAGTTTTTCCACCTCGGTCCATTATAGCTCTGGCTGCCTCTGTGACTGCCAGGAGGGCGGTCTCAGTGCCATGCTGAGGACTAAACCCTGTTTGGGAGACCTGTAGAAGTTTGTTGGACTCCAAATAGTCCCCTAATGTTTTGTTAATATGTCTCTCCAACAACTTACTCATCCACGGAAGCAGCGAGATGGGGCGGAAATTGGATAGATTGTTAGAATCCAAGTTCGGCTTTTTCAGCATGAACCCTCTCCACATTTTCCACATGTATGAACCCTCTCCACATTTTCCTACTGATAACAAATGCCTTCGCTCCCAGAAAAAAACTTTCTGGGCGGTTAGTGCACATTTGAATGGGAGATGAGACCTCGGAAGAGCCCAGCTCTGCGCCGGACTGCGAGTCACCTCAGAGAGCAGAAACAAAGCCCGTCCTCTGCCCATCACTGACCCAAGCGAATCCGTGGAGCACTGGTGAGAACAAAGAGGAAGAAATACAAGAATTACGAAAACTCATCAAGGAAAATAAATCCCTAAATTACTGCTGTATTTAAAAAGCTGAGAAAACAAAACAGAACGTAAAGAGTAAACTGAAGCCAAATAGAGTCACCGTTTTGTCCTTTTCACAGATCACAAATCTGCAAGAAAATTGCATTGCAAAATAAACTATCTTATTTTTTAATTACATATTCTCCAGTCTCTGAAGAGACTGTCAAAAATTGCCATTTCGATTATATTTCAAGTCTCCATGACGGGGTATTGGGTAAAGTTTTCAATAAGCAATAATCGCGCCTCCGTTAAACCTCATTGGCTACGATACTGCCACTGCGCAAAGCTAAACAATTTAGGGGCATATTATCAAGGGGGTTTATCTCCGCTTTTTTGGCTTTAAAAGCCAAGAAAGCGGAGATAAAATTATCTCCCTATTACCTAGCTGTCGCTAACACCAGTTAGCGACAGCTAGTAGGAGATAGCGACCATCTTGGGCCCCACTTTGCATGTCAGTGATATTTATCACTAATGACATGCAAAGTGGGCGTGCCAAGATGTTAGCAACTGGAAACAGTCGCTAACATCGCTATCTCCTATTACCAACTTTTGGAGATATTTGCGCTAAGCGCGAATATCTCCAAAAGCTAACACCTGCCCTGAGCAGTTCTTAGCCATGTTATCCAATGGGAGGTGAATAACATGGCTAAGAGCATTAGCTCGGTAATGCATGAATATCGCTGACTTTTCAGCGATATTCATGCATTGCGGCCGTTTTTTATCGCATTTGCGATAAACCTTGGTAATACCAAGGTTTATCTGCGATAAAAATCACCGCAGCTCGGCGGTAAATTTTTGTCTCTAACCAAGCAATAGCGATAATTATCGCTATTGCTTGGTAATATGCCCCTTAGTGTGAATTTCATGCACACTTGCCCTAGTACCTCATGTTACAAAGAACATGGGGGCATATTATCAAGGGGGTTTATCTCCGCTTTTTTGGCTTTAAAAGCCAAGAAAGCGGAGATAAAATTATCTCCCTATTACCTAGCTGTCGCTAACACCAGTTAGCGACAGCTAGTAGGAGATAGCGACCATCTTGGGCCCCACTTTGCATGTCAGTGATATTTATCACTAATGACATGCAAAGTGGGCGTGCCAAGATGTTAGCGACTGGAAACAGTCGCTAACATCGCTATCTCCTATTACCAACTTTTGGAGATATTTGTGCTAAGCGCGAATATCTCCAAAAGCTAACACCTGCCCTGAGTAGTTCTTAGCCATGTTATCCAATGGGAGGTGAATAACATGGCTAAGAGCATTAGCTCGGTAATGCATGAATATCGCTGACTTTTCAGCGATATTCATGCATTGCGGCCGTTTTTTATCGCATTTGCGATAAACCTTGGTAATACCAAGGTTTATCTGCGATAAAAATCACCGCAGCTCGGCGGTAAATTTTTGTCTCTAACCAAGCAATAGCGATAATTATCGCTATTGCTTGGTAATATGCCCCTTAGTGTGAATTTCATGCACACTTGCCCTAGTACCTCATGTTACAAAGAACATGGGGGCATATTATCAAGGGGGTTTATCTCCGCTTTTTTGGCTTTAAAAGCCAAGAAAGCGGAGATAAAATTATCTCCCTATTACCTAGCTGTCGCTAACACCAGTTAGCGACAGCTAGTAGGAGATAGCGACCATCTTGGGCCCCACTTTGCATGTCAGTGATATTTATCACTAATGACATGCAAAGTGGGCGTGCCAAGATGTTAGCGACTGGAAACAGTCGCTAACATCGCTATCTCCTATTACCAACTTTTGGAGATATTTGCGCTAAGCGCGAATATCTCCAAAAGCTAACACCTGCCCTGAGCAGTTCTTAGCCATGTTATCCAATGGGAGGTGAATAACATGGCTAAGAGCATTAGCTCGGTAATGCATGAATATCGCTGACTTTTCAGCGATATTCATGCATTGCGGCCGTTTTTTATCGCATTTGCGATAAACCTTGGTAATACCAAGGTTTATCTGCGATAAAAATCACCGCAGCTCGGCGGTAAATTTTTGTCTCTAACCAAGCAATAGCGATAATTATCGCTATTGCTTGGTAATATGCCCCTTAGTGTGAATTTCATGCACACTTGCCCTAGTACCTCATGTTACAAAGAACATGGGGGCATATTATCAAGGGGGTTTATCTCTGCTTTTTTGGCTTTAAAAGCCAAGAAAGCGGAGATAAAATTATCTCCCTATTACCTAGCTGTCGCTAACACCAGTTAGCGACAGCTAGTAGGAGATAGCGACCATCTTGGGCCCCACTTTGCATGTCAGTGATATTTATCACTAATGACATGCAAAGTGGGCGTGCCAAGATGTTAGCGACTGGAAACAGTCGCTAACATCGCTATCTCCTATTACCAACTTTTGGAGATATTCGCGCTAAGCGCGAATATCTCCAAAAGCTAACACCTGCCCTGAGCAGTTCTTAGCCATATTATCCAATGGGAGGTGGATAACATGGCTAGGAGCATTTGCTCGGTAATGCATGAATATCACGGACTTTTCAGCGATATTCATGCATTGTGGCCGTTTTTTATCGCATTTGCGATAAACCTTGGTAATACCAAGGTTTATCTGCGATAAAAATCGCCGCAGCTCAGCGGTAAAATGTTGTTTCTAACCAAGCAATAGCAATAATTATCGCTATTGCTTGGTAATATGCCCCATGATTCCTTTTCAAAAGATGTTGGGGTATATTATCAACAACTAGCGATAATTTTTGTCTCTAACTTGTTTAGAGACAAAAATTATCTCCGCACATCGGCGATTTTTATCGCAGATAAACCTTGCTATTAGCAAGGTTTATCGCAAATGCGATAAAAAACGCCCGCAATGCATGAATATCGCTGAAAAGTCCGCGATATTCATGCATTATCGAGCAAATGCTCTTAGCCATGTTATCCACCTCCCATTGGATAACATGGCTAAGAACTGCTCAGGGCAGGTGTTAGCTTTTGAAGATATTCGCCCTTAGCGCAAATATCTCCAAAAGTTGGTAATAGGAGATAGCGATGTTAGCGACTGTTTCCAGTCGCTAACATCTTGGCACGCCCACTTTGCATATCATTAGTGATAAATATCACTGACATGCAAAGTGGGGCCCATGATGGTCGCTATCTCCTATTAGCTGTCGCTAACTGGTGTTAGCGACAGCTTGGTAATAGGGAGATAATTTTATCTCCGCTTTCTTGGCTTTTAAAGCCAAAAAAGCGGAGATAAAACCCCTTGATAATATACCCCGTTATCTGTTTATGCATAACTACTCCTCCACTGCTTCTGACAGGCAATATAAGACATATAATGGTGTTGTTATACTAATTTCTATCAGCTCTCTGCCCCAAACCGTCGATAGCCACACGCAGAGAATTATGGGAAATTGTATGCTAAATAGCTGTCCAGGTAAGCAGCACCCTCCCAAGTTATGGATTTGATGCTCAGACAGATATACCTTCACACAAAGATGAGATCTAGGCTGCTAACCATGGGTTGTGGAAAATATAAGAAGCACAGATTCATAATAGCATCCTCATAGGGCCCACTGTCTTCAAATGTTTACTAGAGAAGGAACGGCAATCAATTTAAAGGAAAATAAATTATAGATACATTTTTCCATATTCCATAATGCACGTCTGCCATTTCTTGCCACTACATAGTTGCATTTGCTGCATTTCATTTTTAGCTTCAGGAGGTACAATATACTGGTTTCCTGGTTTTCAAAACATTTTAGGGGAAGATTCACAAGGACCTGACGCAACTGCATGGATGCATAAGTTTCCTTGAGTCAGTGCTGAATGTCCTTGTCCCACGATGAATGTGCTGTATTTACAATACAGCGCTCCATGGCGCAAGGATTAACAGATGCGTCAGAAATTCTGACGCATCTGTTGGCACAAAAGTGACGCATTGCTGGAAATGCTCATGAAAGTGACGCAAAAAACCCGGAGTCATAACTTATGCCTGGTCTGTGCAGGCATAGGGATTTTGACACAGTGAAGGCGTAGAGTGATGTAGTGAAATCTTGTAGATTTCAGTGTGTCAGTTCTAGAAGGCTTTTAGCGTGGGAACGCCCACCCTGCATACATTATACCTGACGCAGGTATAATGTGATGCGGGACTTTACAATGTGACACATCTCCCTAGATGCGTCACATTGTAAATGGGCCGCAACATTTACGCCGCAGCTGCGTCACAATACAGATTTTTATACTTGCCGTATATATGGCTGTGTGTACGGTGTGTGTCTCCGTCTGCATGCAGCATACAAATGTGCCAGATCTGGTAGCCCAGTTGGGCTGATGCAGCCACGCAAGAGCTCTTTGCCTGACCTCATTGTCACCGATTCAAATCAGGGAGGATCCATGCAGTCTTTCAAGGCTCTCAGGTGAAAAACTGGGCCCTAGAGCAAGGAAGAAAATAGGCCCCCTTGTTGAAGTTTGGAATATAAAATACCGCAATAATCAGGGTTCAGTGTGTCCCGCAGATCTGTGGGCGCCAGTGCAACTGCACCTGCTGCACCAAAAGAAGCTACGCCCCTGTCATAGAGCTGGGTAACATCAATTACTCAGTGCCACAAAGAGCATTAGAAATAAACTTTACATAATGTCAAACGACAAAAACAAGAGCTTTGTCAGTTCTTGTTCTGTTTCAAACACTCCATACAATCGGGGGCGCTAGAGGGCGCGCGCACGGAATGGCTGCTTAGCTGAGTAGCCCCCGTTCCTTGGCCCATAATCCTTAATTTATCCTTACCACTGGCGAGTAAAGTCCCAATGAAACTAAACATCTGATGCAGGAAGACGCCCTCTGCAATCGACCCGAATCTCGGACCGCTGGCGGCACCTGAGCCGACGAAATCTGCCTCGGAAGAACTGCCGACGGTGCCCTCGGAGGTCGCGATGTGAGGAGGCCGGCCACTGATAGCAACGCGAGGCCGGTGCTTGCCGCGAGGCGGTGGGCCCAGCCTGCGCCCCTGGATGCGGCGCCCGGGACGAGCCTGGCACCAGTCCCTGTTACCGCCATTGGCCGCAGACATCACCGTAGATTGCCTGGTGTCCACATGAGCTTTCCCCCTGCCATAGGCTCGTCACTAACGGACTAACTGCCGGGGAGTGCGCCATATATCCCCGCATGGCCTGCGCTGCTGGGCGACCCTGGGACGGTACACTGATACCGCCGCCACGTGCCCCGGTGACGCCAAGAGGCGTCGGACATCTGCTGTTTCCCCCGCCGCGCCGAACGAGGTGAGGAGTGTGTGGTGCTGGCGGCGCCCGTCTGTTCTGGCGCCTAACCGTGAACTGAGGGGGAATGGAGGCGCTGTGCTTGGGACCCTTGCTGCCAGCCCTATTGCCACGTAAACAGGCCTTCACTTATCCTGATCCTAACGCTCTACTAGGGCTCACAAACACGTGGTGGCTCATTGGACTGACGAGATAGTGCTCAACACCTCACCACGCTGCTACTGCCGCTTGCTGCTGGTGCTGATGCTTGCGCTGACCGCATACACACGCCATTGAAGGTATGGAGACCACAGCAGAGCGGTGTGCGCCCTGAGAGGGGCGCACATGGTTGATTGCAGGTGACTCAGAGCTGGTGCTGACTTATAGCGCCACTGTGATCAGTGCACAATACATGCTTAATGCCAATAGACATTAGGCACTATCGACGGCTGTCTGAGACTACCCCTTGCACGACTCAGCTGTACGTGCACCCACTGGCGACTCGGATGCCCCCGTGGTGCAGTTTTCGTTTGCGGTGGAGAGCGCTTCCAGCGTTAACAGAACCCTGAGTGTATAGGTTTAGGGGCATTTGTCTCGGAGGGCGCTTACTGCCGCTGCGGTACCGCCACGTGCTTGGAATCGTGCGGGGCTGCGGCGGAGTCCTCGGGGTGACGGAGAGCGAGCGACCAGAGAGCAATATGATGCGCCCTGAGAACAGCCAAGCAAAAATAAACTTTGACAGTGCGAAAAGAGGTACGAAATCGGTGCCTGCCGAGCCGGGGCCCAGCGACACAAACTCGACTGCCACTGCCTCTCCCACCAAGGAATTGGACTTACACCACCTATTCCAAGAGATGAGACAGGGCTTCGCCACTATGGAGGAAAAAGTAGACGGGATGACATCTAGGCTGGACGCTCTAGTACACAAGGTGGACCGGCACAAAAGAACGATCACTACAACGGAACAGCGAATTTCAGATAACGATGACGTCACCGCATCCCACACCACGCAACTAGCCCGCATGGACAATCTGCTATGACTAATAGCGGCAAAGAATGAGGACTTGGAAGCTCGTAGTCGACGCAACAACATACGCGTTACGGGTATCCCAGAATCCACAGACACGGGCAAAATGGAACTTTATGTGGAGAAGCTCCTCAAGGGATCGGTGGGGGAAGATGCGTTTTCACCTCAATTCATTATCGAGCGGGCGCACAGATCATTGGCACCTGTCCCCAAGCCTGGACTGCCGCCTAGACCAATTATCGCTAAACTATTGAACTACCGCGACCGAGATGTAGCATTGAGGGCAGCCCGTATTCAACAAAACCTACACTACAATGGTATTACGTTCTCCATATACCCTGATTTCACTCCTATGGCGCAGGAGGAACGCCGCAAGTTCATCGCTGTAAAGAAGAAGTTGCGGGAGGCCCAGCTGGAATATGCTCTACTCTACCCTGCGAAGCTACGAGTAACACATCAGGGAAAGCATCGCTTTTTCACAAATCCCCAAAAAGCTGAGGACTACCTGAACGCAATTCGCAAGGCACGGAGGAGTGGTTGAGATGCTGAGGTGAACCCAGAAGACGACCCGCCCTCAGCTGCAGACGAACATTGATCTGATGTAATCGACACGACCAACCTTGCTATAACTTTGAACTGCCACGCCCAACCCTTGCTACGTGGATGCAGAGGGCTCGGATGTTGTGTTGCAGAACGGGACTAGCCGACCTCTCCAGTGGTAACGTACCTCAAGGACCACCACCCCTGCCCTGGCCTCCACCGAGGGTAGTACAGTATGGGAGGTCATCGGCGGGAGAAGTGGTCGTGCGCCCTTTCTGTTGCTTCCCTTACGGGTATTCCCCATGCATAATGTTGAGTTGTTGAAGTTTAGGGGGGGGGAACGGCGGATGCAGGCATGATTGGGATACTGTAGTGGGAGGGGGGATGGTCTGGTTCGGGGAGGGAAGTTTTACACACAAAGTGGATGTACGAGATGCAGAATGTCATGGTAAACATTATCGTCTGAATAGAGCAGATGCTGCTGCATTCCTAGTAGCACAACCTGATAGATCTTTGCTTCTTTGTTTATGGCGGACTTGAGAGCTGATGCACAATTGAACTGTATATCATGGAACGTTAGAGGGCTTAACAATGCAAAACAATGTCGAAATGTGATTGCTTATTTAAACCGACACCATGTCCATGTTGCAAGAAACTCATTTATCACCACAAGTAAGGACCACCTTTGCTGGCAAGTGGGCTAGAGTCTGATTATTCTCCTCTTACTCTACATACGCAAGGGGAGTCACTATCCTCATTAGACGCACAGTGCCGTTCCAAAAGTGCGGAGACTTGATTGACAAGGAGGGGCGTTATGCCCTGCTGTGGGGGCGGATTGGCTGTGACACAATTACATTTGTTAATTGCTATGCTCCTAACCTAGATATGCCCGCTTTCTTCACTACACTCTGGGGCAAAATTATGGACGCAGGGTCTCGACACGTTATCTGGGGAGGGGACTTTAACTTGGCATTGGTACCACAACTAGATAGGGCGGATGGAGCGATCCAATACAAGCCCAGGGCTAGAGAGGCACTGGAGGGCGTGATCACTGAAGGTAGATTGGTGGACATATTGCGACATCTACACTCTTCCAGGAGGGAGGGCACACACTTCGCTTCGCAGACAGGCACATGGGCACGACTGGACTATTTTCTTATCACCAGAGAGATTACTGCGGGGGTTTTATGGGTTACACACTTGCCAAGGACGTATTCTGACCATAGCCCCGTCCTGATGCATACACGTATACCCGGATGGGTTAGACCTAGGCCGCAATGGAGGCTACAGCCGGCCGCTCTATTGGGCAATTTGTTCCGTGTCGAATTAGGGGAGGAAATAGCCGCCTTCTTTCCCAGGAACAAAGGCTCTGTTGACTCAGTTGAACACATTTGGGAAGGGTTCAAAGTCACGATCAGGGGTTATTGCATATCTAAAAGTTTTGGGGTTCTACGGAATATACAAAACACTATTCACACACTAGATAGGGAGCTGAAGGCTTTGGAGATTCGGGTGGTGGTGGATGATAGTCCTGACATACATGCTGAGTTTCGAGACAAGTTGTCCAAATACGAAGAGGAAGCTAATAGGGAAACAAAATTCAGGGGGAAACACTGGCAGGCCAGAAGGTACTGCGAGGGTGACAGACCAGGAAAGGTGCTCGTGGCGATGACGCGCATCCCACGTGACCGCAACATGGTTCTGGAACTCACTGACTGTCAGGGGCACACGATCAATGATTCGGATGAACTGCTTAATGCCTTTACCTCTCATTATCACACACTCTACACCTCTGACGCCGCGGCCGATGTATCCTACGCAGACTTCCTGGGCAATGTAGCCCTCTGCTGGCTCAGTGACGGCGACAGGGCCTTCCTAGCAGCCCCCTTCGAACTAGACGAAATCCGTGAGGCCATAATGTCGCTAAAGAATGGTAAAGCGCCCGGACTGGATGGAATCCCCGCCGAATTTTATAAAGCTTACATAGACATTATGGCCCCTGTCCTCCGGGAGGTCTGCGAGGAGTCGCTGAACGACGGCATCCTCCCCGGTTCCATGCGGGAGGTAGTCATTACCTCACTCTTAAAACCCGACAAAGATCCTAGCTCCTGCAGCTCTTACCGCCCACTCTCCCTTTCAAACTGCAATGTCAAAATCCTTGCGAACGTTTTAGCCACTCGGCTGTCCCTCCTGATGACTAGGATAGTCTTGCCTGATCAATCTGGTTTTGTCTCGGGCCGGTCCACCTCTCATAACCTGCGCACTTTGTTTTCCCTGCTTTGCACGGTCCACCCTGACTTGCCAGTGGCAGCGGTCTTCCTGGATGCCACTAAGGCATTCGACTCGTCGAATGGCCTTACCTTTTTTCTGTCCTGGCGAACATGGGATTTCCAAAGCTCTTTATCTCCTGGGTCAAGCTACTCCATACACAGCCAACGGCGAAAGTCCTCATTAACGGTCGCCTTTCACACTCCATTGCCATCACCAGAGGCACCCGTCAGGGGTGCCCATTATCTCCCCTCTTATTCGCGATCGCGGTCGAGCCCCTTGCCTGTAGACTTCGTCAGCTGCACCGAGACGGTGCGATACAATGCTTTCAACGTCAGATCGATGAGTCTTTATACGCTGGCGACATAACGCTCTATGTCAAACACCCTGATCTGAACCTCAATCCCCTACTAAGAGAATTTGTAGCATTCCGGGGGATGTCAGGAGTGCACATAAATTGGTCTAAGTCACAATTCTACCCACTCACTGATGCGGTTACCGACTTACCCCTCGACTACCCCCGTGAGTGGTGTCGGACGGATTTCCGATACCTCGGTATACAGATCTCCCGCGACAAAGATGAAACTCTGCGCTCCAATTATGGAGTAGCAATCACGAAACTCACAGCTGCAGTGTACCGCTGGATCACCCTGCCGCTCTCCATGGCTGGCAGAGCGTCCCTTATCAAAATGATAATCCTACCCCAATTCCTATACCTCTTCCGTAACATCCCCTACTATCCGGGAGCCTTTTTCTTTAAAACTTTAAAATCGGAGCTATGCCGATTATTCTGGGGGGGTAAGAGCCCGCGGTTGAAGTGGTCCACGCTGACTCAGCCGTATGATAAAGGAGGCTTCGATGTCCCTGACCTTGAGGCTTATTATCAATGTGCACAAGCGCATTATGCTTATCATGGCTTGTCCCCACTCCCTTCATGCCTCAACTGGCAGTGGAGGATTGGATTGTGCACCCCATCCCGCTAAATGGCCTACTCCATTGTCCGGAATCATTAATAATGACGTCGAATACCTCCGTGTCCTGCACACTTGATGCATGGCGCCGCATAGCCAAGAGGCTGTCCTGCTGCCTACCATACTCACCTAGACTACCACTGACATATCACCCTAAACTCGCACTACTACAGGAACGAGGCTTTTGAACGCTTTGTAAACGTGTACAAATCACCTGTTGGGGAGACCTCTTCTCACATGGTAGGTTTAAACCTGCTGAGCTATTCTTTGCCTCCCATGATCACACTCCACTCGATGTGTTTTACTACCTGCGCCTACGCCAGGGGATGAAAGACATCCTGCCTGGGTTCCCTGATGAGCTTGAAGCCCTACCTCCACTTCACTTTCTGCTATGTTCACAAGATGGTGCTCACCTAGTCTCTGGTCTATATCGCCAGCTCAGGGCTAATGCGCCGGCGCCTGCAGTAGGAGCTCGAACACACTGGAACACTGACCTAGCCACCGAACTCACTGACGAACAATGGCAGTATTGCTGCTCCCTTACGGCCAGAATATCGGCCAGCAGAAGACTCAAGATAATACACTACAAGTTCCTGCAGCGATTATACTATACCCCGGTAAAAAAACATAGGTTCCGGTTGGCTGACAACGACAGGTGCGAGCGATGTCAGACCGAGCATGCGGACTTCCTGCATCTTGCATGGGAATGCCCTCCTGTTCATCTCTACTGGCAACAGGTTAACGACGCCCTCATTGCAATGACTGAAGAACCCATACCTATGGAACCACTGCTTATGCTGCTCGGGCACATACTACACATCCCAAAATCCTGCAAAAAATTCATAGACACTGCATTGCTCCTGGCGAAACGACGAGTGGCGTGTCGTTGGGGGCGGGGCAGAGCACCTAAATTCAAAGAGTGGCTGGCGGACATGACCTACTGTCAGGAACAGCATATCACCTTCACCGAATTGTTACTGATCCCAAGTCAACCTAAAGACATATGGGGGCCTTTAGTCAACTATTTACTTGCCCAGGCAGATGACGATGATAATCCGGAGGGAGACCGTATCAGCGATACTGCTAACATTCGGGATTGGAAACAACTCCTGGCGATACACACACCATTGACCTCCCCGTGATCCAATAAATTACCCCACACGACGCACGATACTTCACCGACATGCACGAAGCACCATTGCATGCTATTAATGGACACTGCATTCACAGACACTACCGTTGGGCCCTTATGCACAATATAGTTCCATTGCGCTGCTTATACCATACATCCATATCTCCATACTTGACGACACCCCATATCGCCGCGCATTGTGCTCATCCTCAAGTCAACCGCATACTGCCGTGAATATTTCTGTATCACTGTGTAACATCGAAGCTCACCGATGCATACAATACTCTGTTGACTCGGAACTCCACCTCCAAGTGTGTTTACAAGGCCTCACAGTTTTTTTTTTTTTGAAAACCTTTATTCGAAAAAACAAAGAGATACATGCGCAGGCCCACAACCATCATGGCCGGCCGCAAAACAGACGATCATAAACAGGAGAAAGGCATACCAATCGGTAAACAGGATACGTGAAAAAACACCAAATCCGGTCGTGGGGATTAAAACAAAGGATATTAGGTTTTCGTTTTTAAATTACAAAGGAGAGTAGGGGCTGTCACAACAAGGATATTGCACCTCACGTAAAAAGGAGAAAAACCAAAAGACATGAGGGACATACCCGGATGACGAACTGAGGCAGGCAATGACTATAACTACCAAATAAGCAAAACAACCGAGACAGTAATATCAATTAACAGGTCACAATACAATGAACAACATTCCCAGATATCACCCCAGAAGTCCCACCCCAGTAAGAGAAAGACAGGGGCTTAAGAAGACGCCCGAGAAAGAAAGAAGGCACAAAACCAAGGGACAGCCAGCCCTACAAAAGAGGAAAGAACCCTCCCAAGCTAGAAAAGAGCGAAAGGGAACATAGAACAAAAAAAACTAAAATAACAAACCCCCCCCACACCCGCCACCCTGCACCCCTGTGATGGCTACGGTCTAACCCATAAACAGCGTGCCTGTCGCCCCGGAACTGCCCCAAAGAAGGGAAAAAGTACAACAAGTACAAAGAATGGAGGAGAAGAGAATGAGACAACGAAGGTGGTAAGGATCAGCAGAAGAAGAAGAAGACCACCAACAAATATGTACCCGGCCGCCCGCTACCGGCTCCCACACCCGACAGGATACCAACGGCCGGTGTAATCAATGTCCCGCTCACGCAATACAGTCCCAGCAACGGAAGGAATAGCGACCCAAAAAAGCTGTCTTAACCTTGCCCCTTGCGATCATGCTGGTTGAAGGAGTCCAGCCGCCCGGCCAGTGCCGCGGATAAGAGAGAATCCCGGAACAGCCAGCAGAGGATAGGAGGTCGCCCACAAAAGTCCACGCCAAACACAGTCACATGTCCGGGAGTGGTACAAACAAAAACAGGGCAGTGCAACTGTAAGTCGGAAGCAGCCAGCCAAAGCGACAACAACAGTCCCAGGAATGGAGGTAAAGTCACGCCACCAGCACACAAAGGAGATGACGAAAATGGCGCCCAGGGACGACATCCCAGCCAGCGTACGAAACCACAAATTCCAGATCTCCTCCGAATCATCGTGGTCGGCACCTCAGCAACATCAGATCCATAATCCGCCAACCTCTCAATAGGCACCTCGGCATGGAGATCAACAGGAATCGGCTCAGGGTGTGGCGCAGTGTGCAGCACTGGGGGGCAACCACAGCCCACAGGAGAAATAGCATCAAGCCTGCACCCCAGATCTCGGGCATGGATACGAAGAGCAGCCCCAACCGCCTCCAGAGCACACAGGACAGCACCGGTCCCCGGTGGCGTCTCAGGCAGAGAGAGTAGAGCAGCTTCTACCACACCAGGCTCACTAATGAAAGGCAGCCCGGGAAGCCGAGCGCCATCGTCACTCGCCGCCCACAGTTCACTGCGCCGACTTTTCGCCAGTGGCCACCGGGCCAGAGACATGGGGGCGACTGTGGGCATCGCAGTACAGGCTCAGTCGTTTTCAGGCAACATCAGGACCCCCAAATGAGCTCCGAGGACTCCACTGTCGGAAGCCGAGGGGCCGTGCAGAAAATGGCGTCCATTACCGGCCGAGGAAACAAAGAAACTGTTCCGACATCTTCCAAGCCAGGCAATGGCATAGATACAATGTATCTAGGAGCACAGGATCACAGAGCGGGACGAGGCGCTGCAGCGACGAGTACAACTCGGCAGCCTCCCACCAGCCGACCGGCTCCTCCTCCTCCGCGCTGACCGCCACCGCTGTGGCCGAGGCCGGCCGAACCAACAAACAAAGCCCCGGTCCCCCAGCAGCGCCGGGCCGGGAAAGGAGCAAGGGCGGATCACCGCCAATACGACTCGGATTTCGCCGGGAGACACACCGGCGTAGTCAGGATAGTATCCCCGTTGCAGTCGCTGGGTAGAAGGACAGGATCGAGAACAGGATAATAAAGAAAAGCGCTAGGGTCGGCGGAGCCGATATCCTAGGCGGCCATCTCCGTCGCAGGCTAGGCTCCTCCCCCCTCACAGTTTTGTTTATGTTTGGAAAACGATAAAACCAAAAAATATGTTCTACTGCAGTGAAATATCAGGTATACTTGTTGCACTAGATACGGGACACGTAACAACTGGTAACTACATATGCCACCGGGCCTCCGGGATGTCGGTATAAAGGCTGTGTCACACCATCTACTACATCTTTATTGATATGACCAACATGCTGCCGGCCCCAGTGTTATAGGCGCAAAAAGCGGTGTACCGTATGAAAAATGCAATAAAGCAGTTTGAACACCAAAAAAAAACAACAAAAAAAAACACTCCATACAATCTGTATGAACCCTCTCCACATTTTCCTACTGATAACAAACGCCTTCGCTCCCAGAAAAAAACTTTCTGGGCGGTTAGTGCACATTTGAATGGGAGATGAGACCTCGGAAGAGCCCAGTCCTGCGCCGGACTGCGAGTCACCTCAGAGAGCAGAAACAAAGCCCGTCCTCTGCCCATCACTGACCCAAGCGAATCCATGGAGCAAAGGTGAGAACAAAGAGGAAGAAATACAAGAATTACGAAAACTCATCAAGGAAAATAAATCCCTAAATTACTGCTGTATTTAAAAAGCTGAGAAAACAAAACAGAACGTAAAGAGTAAACTGAAGCCAAATAGAGTCACCGTTTTGTCCTTGTCACAGATCACAAATCTGCAAGAAAATTGCATTGCAAAATAAACTATCTTATTTTTTAATTACATATTCTCCAGTCTCCGAAGAGACTGTCAAAAATTGCCATTTCGACTATATTTCAAGTCTCCATGACGGGGTATTGGGTAAAGTTTTCAATAAGCAATAATCGCGCCTCGGTTAAACCTCATTGGCTACGATACTGCCACTGCGCAAAGCTAAACAATTTAGGGGTATATTATCAACAACTAGCGATAATTTTTGTCTCTAACTTGTTTAGAGACAAAAATTATCGCCGCACATCGGCGATTTTTATCGCAGATAAACGTTGCTATTAGCAAGGTTTATCGCAAATGCGATAAAAAACGCCTGCAATGCATGAATATCGCTGAAAAGTCAGCGATATTCATGCATTATCGAGCAAATGCTCTTAGCCATGTTATCCACCTCCCATTGGATAACATGGCTAAGAACTGCTCAGGGCAGGTGTTAGCTTTTGGAGATATTCGCCCTTAGCGCAAATATCTCCAAAAGTTGGTAATAGGAGATAGCGATGTTAGCGACTGTTTCCAGTCGCTAACATCTTGGCACGCCCACTTTGCATATCATTAGTGATAAATATCACTGACATGCAAAGTGGGGCCCATGATGGTCGCTATCTCCTATTAGCTGTCGCTAACTGGTGTTAGCGACAGCTTGGTAATAGGGAGATAATTTTATCTCCGCTTTCTTGGCTTTTAAAGCCAAAAAAGCGGAGATAAAACCCCTTGATAATATACCCCTTAGTGTGAATTTCATGCACACTTGCCCTAGTTCCTCATGTTACAAAGAACATGGGGGCATATTATCAAGGGGGTTTATCTCCGCTTTTTGGGCTTTAAAAGCCAAGAAAGCGGAGATAAAATTATCTCCCTATTACCTAGCTGTCGCTAACAACAGTTAGCGACAGCTAGTAGGAGATAGCGACTATCTTGGGCCCCACTTTGCATGTCAGTGATATTTATCACAAATGACATGCAAAGTGGGCGTGCCAAGATGTTAGCGACTGGAAACAGTCGCTAACATCGCTATCTCCTATTACCAACTTTTGTAGATATTCGCGCTAAGCGCGAATATCTCCCAAAGCTAACACCTGCCCTGAGCAGTTCTTAGCCATGTTATCCAATGGGAGGTGGATAACATGGCTAAGAGCATTAGCTCGGTAATGCATGAATATAGTTGACTTTTCAGCGATATTCATGCATTGCGGCCGATTTTTATCGCATTTGCGATAAACCTTGGTAATATCAAGGTTTATCTGCGATAAAAATCGCCTCAGCTCAGCGGTAACATTTTGTCTCTAACCAAGCAATAGCGATAATTATCGCTATTGCTTGGTTAGAGACAAAAATTTACCGCTGAGCTGCGGCGATTTTTATCGCAGATAAACCTTGGTATTACCAAGGTTTATCGCAAATGCGATAAAAAACGGCCGCAATGCATGAATATCGCTGAAAAGTCAGCGATATTCATGCATTACCGAGCTAATGCTCTTAGCCATGTTATCCACCTCCCATTGGATAACATGGCTAAGAACTGCTCAGGGGCAGGTGTTAGCTTTTGGAGATATTCGCGCTTAGCGCGAATATCTCTAAAAGTTGGTAATAGGAGATAGCGATGTTAGCGACTGTTTCCAGTCGCTAACATCTTGGCACGCCCACTTTGCATGTCATTAGTGATAAATATCACTGACATGCAAAGTGGGGCCCAAGATGGTCGCTATCTCCTAGTAGCTGTCGCTAACTGGTGTTAGCGATAGCTAGGTAATAGGGAGATCATTTTATCTCCGCTTTCTCGGCTTTTAAAGCCAAAAAAGCGGAGATAAACCCCCTTGATAATATGCCCCATGATTCCTTTTCAAAAGATGTTGGGGCATAATACCAACCAATAGAGATAATTTGTGTCTCTAACTTGTTTAGAGACAAAAAGTATCGCCGCACATCGGCGATTTTTATCGCAGATAAACCTTGCTATTAGCAAGGTTTATCGCAAATGCGATAAAAAACGGCCGCAATGCATGAATATCGCTGAAAAGTCAGCGATATTCATGCATTATCGAGCAAATGCTCTTAGCCATGTTATCCACCACCCATTGGTTAACATGGCTAAGAACTGCTCAGGGCAGGTGTTAGCTTTTGGAGATATTCGCGCTTAGCGCGAATATCTCCAAAAGTTGGTAATAGGAGATAGCGATGTTAGCGACTGTTTCCAGTCGCTAACATCTTGGCACGCCCACTTTGCATGTCATTAGTGATAAATATCACTGACATGCAAAGCGGGGCCCAAGATGGTCGCTATCTCCTATTAGCTGTCGCTAACTGGTGTTAGCGACAGCTTGGTAATAGAGAGATAATTTTATCTCCGCTTTCTTGGCTTTTAAAGCCAAAAAAGCGGAGATAAACCCCCTTGATAATATGCCCCGTTATCTGTTTATGCATAACTACTCCTCCACTGCTTCTGACAGGCAATGTAAGACATATAGGGGCATATTATCAAGGGATTTATCTCCGCTTTTTTGGCTTTAAAAGCCAAGAAAGCGGAGATAAAATTATCTCCCTATCAGCAACAGGGTGCTAACACGCAAATTCGCATGTTAGCACCCTTTTTCTCTACACTTCCCCTTGCATCTCTAATGAGATGCAAAGGGGGCGTTCCAGAGAAAAATTATAGGAGAAATGTCATTAAGCGACATTTCTCCTATTATCAAGGATTTCGCTAACCCTGTTAGTGATAAAAAAAGCAGCGCTAATCGCGGTTAGCACTGCTTTTTTTACACCTGGTATTTTCCTGACTTAGCCATGATATCCTATGGAAGGTGGATATCATGGCTAAGTTTGCGAGCCCCTATTATCAAGCTAACGCCAAACTTCGAGAGATGATCGTTGGTTTTCCAGCGATAATCTCTCAATTGGCAGTTAGCGCAAGGATTTTTATCACTTCTGAGATAAACCTTGCTAATAGCAAAATATCTCTGCGATAATTTCCGGCGATGCTTAGCGTTAAAAAATTCGTTGCTAAGCATCGTTAGCGATAAATATCGCTAAACGTTGGTAATATGCCCCTTAATGGTGTTGTTTTACTAATTTCTATCAGCTCTCTGCCCCAAACCGTCGATAGCCACACGCAGAGAATTATGGGAAATTGAATGCTAAATAGCTGTCCAGGTAAGCAGCACCCTCCCAAGTTATGGATTTGATGGTCAGACAGATATACCTTCACACAAAGATGAGATCTAGGCTGCTAACCATGGGTTGTGGAAAATATAAGAAGCACAAATTCATAATAGCATCCTCATAGGGCCCACTGTCTTCAAATGTTTACTAGAGAAGGAACGGCAATCAATTTAAAGGAAAATAAATTATAGATAAATTTTTCCATATTCCCTAATGCACGTCTGCGATTTCATGGCACTACATAGTTGCATTTGCTGCATTTCATTTTTAGCTTTAGGAGGTACAATATACTGGTTTCCTGGTTTTCAAAACATTTTAGGGGAAGATTCACAAGGACCTGACGCAACTGCATGGATGCATAAGTTTCCTTGAGTCAGTGCCGAATGTCCTTGTGCCACGATGAATGTGCTGTATTTACAATACTGCGCTCCATGGCGTTAGGATTAACAGATGCGTCAGAAATTCTGACGCATCTGTTGGCACAAAAGTGAGGCATTGCTGGAAATGCTCATGAAAGTGACGCAAAAAGCCCTGAGTCATAACTTACGCCTGGTCTGTGCAGGCGTAGGGATTTTGACACAGTGAAGGCGTAGAGTGATGTAGTGAAATCTTGTAGATTTCAGTGCGTCAGTTCTAGAAGGCTTTTAGCGTGGGAACGCCCACCCTGCATACATTATACCTGACGCAGGTATAATGTGATACGGGACTTTACAATGTGACACATCTCCCTAGATGCTTCACATTGTAAATGGGCCGCAACATTTACGCCGCAGCTGCGTCACAATACAGATTTTTATAATTGCCATATATATGGCTGTGTGTACGTTGTGTGTCTCCGTCTGCATGCAGCATACAAATGTGCCAAATCTGGTAGCCCATTTGGGCTGATGCAGCCACGCAAGAGCTCTTTGCCTGACCTCATTGCCACCGACTCAAATCAGGGAGGATCCATGCAGTCTTTCAAGGCTCTCAGGTAAGAAAATGGGCCCTAGAGGAAGGAAGAAAATAGGTCCCCTTGTTGAAGTTTGGAATATAAAATACCGCAATAATCAGGGTTCAATGGGTCCCTCAGGTCTGTGGGCGCCAGTGCAACTGCACCTGCTCCACCAACAGAAGCTACGCCCCTGTCATAGAGCTGGGTAACATCAATTACTCAGTGCCACAAAGAGCATTAGAAATAAACTTTACATAATGTCAAACGACAAAAACAAGAGCTTTGTCAGTTCTTGTTCTGTTTCAAACACTCCATACAATCTGTATGAACCCTCTCCACATTTTCCTACTGATAACAAACGCCTTCGCTCTCAGAAAAAAACTTTCATGGGCGGTTAGTGCACATTTGAATGGGAGATGAGACCTCGGAAGAGCCCAGCCCTGTGCCGGACTGCGAGTCACCTCAGAGAGCAGAAACAAAGCCCGTCCTCTGCCCATCACTGACCCAAGCGAATCTGTAGAGCAAAGATGAGAACAAAGAGGAAGAAATAAAAGAATTACGAAAACTCATCAAGGAAAATAAATCCCTAAATTACTGCTGTAATTAAAAAGCTGAGAAAACAAAAGAGAACATAAAGAATAAACTGAAGCCAAATAGAATCACCGTTTTGTCCTTGTCACAGATCACAAATCTGCAAGTAAATTGCATTGCAAAATAAACTATCTTATTTTTTAATTACATATTCTCCAGTCTCCGAAGAGACTGTCAAAAATTGCCATTTCGACTATATTTCAAGTCTCCATGACGGGGTATTGGGTAAAGTTTTCAATAAGCAATAATCACGCCTCGGTTAAACCTCATTGGCTACGATACTGCCACTGCGCAAAGCTAATCAACATAGTGTGTATTTCATGCACACTTGCCCTAGTACCTCATGTTACAAAGAACATGATTCCTCTTCAAAAGATGTTATCTGTTTATGCATAACTACTCCTCCACTGCTTCTGATAGGCAATGTAAGACATATACTGGTGTTGTTTTACTAATTTCTATCAGCTCTCTGCCCCAAACCGTCGATAGCCACACGCAGAGAATTATGGGAAATTGTATGCTAAATAGCTGTCCAGGTAAGCAGCACCCTCCCAAGTTATGGATTTGATGCTCAGGCAGATATACTTTCACACAAAGATGAGATCTAGGCTGCTAACCATGGGTTGTGGAAAATATAAGAAGCACAAATTCATAATAGCATCCTCATAGGTCCCACTGTCTTCAAATCTTTACTAGAGAAGGAACGGCAATCAATTTAAAGGAAAATAAATTATAGATAAATTTTTCCATATTCCATAATGCACGTCTGCCATTTCATGGCACTACATAGTTGCATTTGCTGCATTTCATTTTTAGCTTTAGGAGGTACAATATACTGGTTTCCTGGTTTTCAAAACATTTTAGGGGAAGATTCACAAGGACCTGACGCAACTGCATGGATGCAGAAGTTTCCTTGAGTCAGTGCTGAATGTCCTCGTGCCACGATGAATGTGCTGTATTTACAATACAGCGCTCCATGGCGCAAGGATTGACAGATGCGTCAGAAATTCTGACGCATCTGTTGGCACAAAAGTGACGCATTGCTGGAAATGCTCATGAAAGTGACGCAAAAAGCCCTGAGTCATAACTTATGCCTGGTCTGTGCAGGCGTAGGGATTTTGACACAGTGAAGGCGTAGAGTGATGTAGTGAAATCTTGTAGATTTCAGTGCGTCAGTTCTAGAAGGCTTTTAGCGTGGGAACGCCCACCCTGCATACATTATACCTGACGCAGGTATAATATGATGCGGGACTTTACAATGTGACACATCTCCCTAGATGCGTCACATTGTAAATGGGCCGCAACATTTATGCCGCAGCTGCGTCACAATACAGATTTTTATACTTGCCCTATATATGGCTGTGTGTACGTTGTGTGTCTCCGTCTGCATGCAGCATACAAATGTGCCAGATCTGGTAGCCCAGTTGGGCTGATGCAGCCACACAAGAGCTCTTTGCCTGACCTCATTGTCACCAATTCAAATCAGAGAGGATCCATGCAGTCTTTCAAGGCTCTCAGGTGAAAAAATGGGCCCTAGAGCAAGGAAGAAAATAGGCCCCCTTGTTGAAGTTTGGAATATAAAATAGCGCAATAATCAGGGTTCAGTGGGTCCCGCAGGTCTGTGGGCGCCAGTGCAACTGCACCTGCTGCACCAACAGAAGCTACGCCCCTGTCATAGAGCTGGGTAACATCAATTACTCAGTGCCACAAAGAGCATTAGAAATAAACTTTACATAATGTCAAACGGCAAAAACAAGAGCTTTGTCAGTTCTTGTTCTGTTTCAAACACTCCATACAATCTGTATGAACCCTCTCCACATTTTCCTACTGATAACAAATGCCTTCGCTCCCAGAAAAAAACTTTCTGGGCGGTTAGTGCACATTTGAATGGGAGATGAGACCTCGGAAGAGCCCAGCCCTGCGCCAGACTGCGAGTCACCTCAGAGAGCAGAAACAAAGCCCGTCCTCTGCCCATCACTGACCCAAGCGAATCCGTGGAGCAAAGATGAGAACAAAGGGGAAGAAATAAAAGAATAACGAAAACTCATCAAGGAAAATAAATCCCTAAATTACTGCTGTATTTAAAAAGCTGAGAAAACAAAAGAGAACGTAAAGAGTAAACTGAAGCCAAATAGAGTCACCGTTTTGTCCTTGTCACAGATCACAAACCTGCAAGTAAATTGCATTGCAAAATAAACTATCTTATTTTTTTAATTACATATTCTCCAGTCTCCGAAGAGACTGTAAAAAATTGCCATTTCGACTATATTTCAAGTCTCCATGACGGGGTATTGGGTAAAGTTTTCAATAAGCAATAATCGCACCTCGGTTAAAACTCATTGGCTACGATACTGCCACTGCGCAATGCTAAACAATTTAGTTTGAATTTCATGCACACTTGCCCTAGTACCTCATGTTACAAAGAACATGATTCCTTTTCAAAAGATGTAATCTGTTTATGCATAACTACTCCTCCACTGCTTCTGGTAGGCAATGTAAGACATATAATGGTGTTGTTTTACTAATTTCTATCAGCTCTCTGCCCCAAACCGTCGATAGCCACACGCAGAGAATTATGGGAAATTGTATGCTAAATAGCTGTCCAGGTAAGCAGCACCCTCCCAAGTTATGGATTTGATGCTCAGGCAGATATACCTTCACACAAAGATGAGATCTAGGCTGCTAACCATGGGTTGTGGAAAATATAAGAAGCACAAATTCATAATAGCATCCTCATAGGTCCCACTGTCTTCAAATGTTTACTAGAGAAGGAACGGCAATCAATTTAAAGGAAAATAAATTATAGATACATTTTTCCATATTCCATAATGCACGTCTGCCATTTCATGGCACTACATAGTTGCATTTGCTGCATTTCATTTTTAGCTTTAGGAGGTACAATATACTGGTTTCCTGGTTTTCAAAACATTTTAGGGGAAGATTCACAAGGACCTGACGCAACTGCATGGATGCATAAGTTTCCTTGAGTCAGTGCTGAATGTCCTTGTGCCACGATGAATGTGCTGTATTTACAATACAGCGCTCCATGGCGCAAGAATTAACAGATGCGTCAGAAATTCTGACGCATCTGTTGGCACAAAAGTGATGCATTGCTGGAAATGCTCATGAAAGTGACGCAAAAAGCCCTGAGTCATAACTTATGCCTGGTCTGTGCAGGTGTAGGGATTTTGACACAGTGAAGGCGTAGAGTGATGTAGTGAAATCTTGTAGATTTCAGTGCGTCAGTTCTAGAAGGCTTTTAGCGTGGGAACGCCCACCCTGCATACATTATACCTGACGCAGGTATAATGTGATGCGGGACTTTACAATGTGACACATCTCCCTAGATGCGTCACATTGTAAATGGGCCGCAACATTTACGCCGCAGCTGCGTCACAATACAGATTTTTATACTTGCCCTATATAAGGCTGTGTGTACGTTGTGTGTCTCCGTCTGCATGCAGCATACAAATGTGCCAGATCTGGTAGCCCAGTTGGGCTGATGCAGCCATGCAAGAGCTCTTTGCCTGACCTCATTGTCACCAATTCAAATCAGAGAGGATCCATGCAGTCTTTCAAGGCTCTCAGGTGAAAAAATGGGCCCTAGAGCAAGGAAGTAAATAGGCCCCCTTGTTGAAGTTTGGAATATAAAATACCGCAATAATCAGCGTTCAGTGGGTCCCGCAGGTCTGTGGGCGCCAGTGCAACTGCACCTGCTGCACCAACAGAAGCTATGCCCCTGTCATAGAGCTGGGTAACATCAATTACTCAGTGCCACAAAGAGCATTAGAAATAAACTTTACATAATGTCAAACGGCAAAAACAAGAGCTTTATCAGTTCTTGTTCTGTTTCAAACACTCCATACAATCTGTATGAACCCTCTCCACATTTTCCTACTGATAACAAATGCCTTCGCTCCCAGAAAAAAACTTTCTGGGCGGTTAGTGCACATTTGAATGGGAGATGAGACCTCGGAAGAGCCCAGCCCTGCGCCGGACTGCGAGTCACCTCAGAGAGCAGAAACAAAGCCCGTCCTCTGCCCATCACTGACCCAAGCGAATCCGTGAAGCAAAGATGAGAACAATGGGGAAGAAATAAAAGAATAACGAAAACTCATCAAGGAAAATAAATCCCTAAATTACTGCTGTATTTAAAAAGCTGAGAAAACAAAAGAAAACGTATAGAGTAAATTGAAGCCAAATAGAGTCACCGTTTTGTCCTTGTCACAGATCACAAACCTGCAAGTAAATTGCATTGCAAAATAAACTATCTTATTTTTTAATTACATATTCTCCAGTCTCCGAAGAGACTGTCAAAAATTGCCATTTCGACTATATTTCAAGTCTCCATGACGGGGTATTGGTTAAAGTTTTCAATAAGCAATAATTGCGGCTCGGTTAATCCTCATTGGCTACGATACTGCCACTGCGCAAAGCTAAACAATTTAGTGTGAATTTCATGCACACTTGCCCTAGTACCTCATGTTACAAAGAACATGATTCCTTTTCAAAAGATGTAATCTGTTTATGCATAACTACTCCTCCACTGCTTCTGGTAGGCAATGTAAGACATATAATGGTGTTGTTTTACTAATTTCTATCAGCTCTCTGCCCCAAACCGTCGATAGCCACACGCAGAGAATTATGGGAAATTGTATGCTAAATAGCTGTCCAGGTAAGCAGCACCCTCCCAAGTTATGGATTTGATGCTCAGGCAGATATACCTTCACACAAAGATGAGATCTAGGCTGCTAACCATGGGTTGTGGAAAATATAAGAAGCACAAATTCATAATAGCATCCTCATAGGTCCCACTGTCTTCAAATGTTTACTAGAGAAGGAACGGCAATCAATTTAAAGGAAAATAAATTATAGATACATTTTTCCATATTCCATAATGCACGTCTGCCATTTCATGGCACTACATAGTTGCATTTGCTGCATTTCATTTTTAGCTTTAGGAGGTACAATATACTGGTTTCCTGGTTTTCAAAACATTTTAGGGGAAGATTCACAAGGACCTGACGCAACTGCATGGATGCATAAGTTTCCTTGAGTCAGTGCTGAATGTCCTTGTGCCAGGATGAATGTGCTGTATTTACAATACAGCGCTCCATGGCGCAAGAATTAACAGATGCGTCAGAAATTCTGACGCATCTGTTGGCACAAAAGTGACGCATTGCTGGAAATGCTCATGAAAGTGACGCAAAAAGCCCTGAGTCATAACTTATGCCTGGTCTGTGCAGGCGTAGGGATTTTGACACAGTGAAGGCGTAGAGTGATGTAGTGAAATCTTGTAGATTTCAGTGCGTCAGTTCTAGAAGGCTTTTAGCGTGGGAACGCCCACCCTGCATACATTATACCTGACGCAGGTATAATGTGATGCGGGACTTTATAATGTGACACATCTCCCTAGATGCGTCACATTGTAAATGGGCCGCAACATTTATGCCGCAGCTGCGTCACAATACAGATTTTTATACTTGCCCTATATATGGCTGTGTGTACGTTGTGTGTCTCCGTCTGCATGCAGCATACAAATGTGCCAGATCTGGTAGCCCAGTTGGGCTGATGCAGCCACACAAGAGCTCTTTGCCTGACCTCATTGTCACCAATTCAAATCAGAGAGGATCCATGCAGTCTTTCAAGGCTCTCAGGTGAAAAAATGGGCCCTAGAGCAAGGAAGAAAATAGGCCCCCTTGTTGAAGTTTGGAATATAAAATACCGCAATAATCAGGGTTCAGTGGGTCCCGCAGGTCTGTGGGCGCCAGTGCAACTGCACCTGCTGCACCAACAGAAGCTACGCCCCTGTCATAGAGCTGGGTAACATCAATTACTCAGTGCCACAAAGAGCATTAGAAATAAACTTTACATAATGTCAAACGGCAAAAACAAGAGCTTTGTCAGTTCTTGTTCTGTTTCAAACACTCCATACAATCTGTATGAACCCTCTCCACATTTTCCTACTGATAACAAATGCCTTCGCTCCCAGAAAAAAAAATTCTGGGCGGTTAGTGCACATTTGAATGGTAGATGAGACCTCGGAAGAGCCCAGCCCTGCGCCGGACTGCGAGTCACCTCAGAGAGCAGAAACAAAGCCCGTCCTCTGCCCATCACTGACCCAAGCGAATCTGTGGAGCAAAGATGAGAACAAAGAGGAAGAAATAAAAGAATTACGAAAACTCATCAAGGAAAATAAATCCCTATATTACTGCTGTATTTAAAAAGCTGAGAAAACAAAAGGGAACGTAAAGAGTAAACTGAAGCCAAATATGGTCACCGTTTTATCCTTGTCACAGATCACAAATCTGCAAGAAAATTGCATTGCAAAATGAACTATCTTATTTTTTAATAACATATTCTCCAGTCTCCGAAGAGACTGTCAAAAATTGCCATTTCGACTATATTTCAAGTCTCCATGACGGGGTATTGGGTAAAGTTTTTAATAAGCAATAATCACGCCTCGTTTAAACCTCATTGGCTACGATACTGCCACTGCGCAAAGCTAAACAATTTAGTGTGAATTTCATGCACACTTGCCCTAGTACCTCATGTTACAAAGAACATGATTCCTTTTCAAAAGATGTTATCTGTTTATGCATAACTACTCCTCCACTGCTTCTGATAGGCAATATAAGACATATAATGGTGTTGTTTTACTAATTTCGATCAGCTCTCTGCCTCAAACCGTCGATAGCCACACACAGCGAATTATGGGAAATTGTATGCTAAATAGCTGTACAGGTAAGCAGCACCCTCCCAAGTTATGGATTTGATGCTCAGGCAGATATACCTTCACACAAAGATGAGATCTAGGCTGCTAACCATGGGTTGTGGAAAATATAAGAAGCACACATTCATAATAGCATTCTCATAGGTCCCACTGTCTTCAAATGTTTACTAGAGAAGAAACGGCAATCAATTTAAAGGAAAATAAATTATAGATACATTTTTCCATATTCCATAATGCACGTCTGCCATTTCGGCACTACATAGTTGCATTTGCTGAATTTCATTTTTAGCTTTAGGAGGTACAATATACTGGTTTCCTGGTTTTCAAAACATTTTAGGGGAAGATTCACAAGGACCTGACGCAACTGCATGGATGCATAAGTTTCCTTGAGTCAGTGCTGAATGTCCTTGTGCCACGATGAATGTGCTGTATTTACAATACAGCGCTCCATGGCGCAAGGATTAACAGATGCGTCAGAAATTCTGACGCATCTGTTGGCACAAAAGTGACGCATTGCTGGAAATGCTCATGAAAGTGACGCAAAAAGCCCTGAGTCATAACTTATGCCTGGTCTGTGCAGGCGTAGGGATTTTGACACAGTGAAGGCGTAGAGTGATGTAGTGAAATCTTGTAGATTTCAGTGCGTCAGTTCTAGAAGGCTTTTAGCGTGGGAACGCCCACCCTGCATACATTATACCTGACGCAGGTATAATGTGATGCGGGACTTTACAATGTGACACATCTCCCTAGATGCGTCACATTGTAAATGGGCCGCAACATTTACGCCGCAGCTGCGTCACAATACAGATTTTTATATTTCCCTATATAAGGCTGTGTGTACGTTGTGTGTCTCCGTCTGCATGCAGCATACAAATGTGCCAGATCTGGTAGCCCAGTTGGGCTGATGCAGCCACGCAAGAGCTCTTTGCCTGACCTCATTGTCACCGATTCAAATCAGGGAGGATCCATGCAGTCTTTCAAGGCTCTCAGGTGAAAAAATGGGCCCTAGAGCAAGGAAGTAAATAGGCCCCCTTGTTGAAGTTTGGAATATAAAATACCGCAATAATCAGCGTTCAGTGGGTCCCGCAGGTCTGTGGGCGCCAGTGCAACTGCACCTGCTGCACCAACAGAAGCTACGCCCCTGTCATAGAGCTGGGTAACATCAATTACTCAGTGCCACAAAGAGCATTAGAAATAAACTTTACATAATGTCAAACGGCAAAAACAAGAGCTTTGTCAGTTCTTGTTCTGTTTCAAACACTCCATACAATCTGTATGAACCCTCTCCACATTTTCCTACTGATAACAAATGCCTTCGCTCCCAGAAAAAAACTTTCTGGGCGGTTAGTGCACATTTGAATGGGAGATGAGACCTCGGAAGAGCCCAGCCCTGCGCCAGACTGCGAGTCACCTCAGAGAGCAGAAACAAAGCCCGTCCTCTGCCCATCACTGACCCAAGCGAATCCGTGGAGCAAAGATGAGAACAAAGGGGAAGAAATAAAAGAATAACGAAAACTCATCAAGGAAAATAAATCCCTAAATTACTGCTGTATTTAAAAAGCTGAGAAAACAAAAGAGAACGTAAAGAGTAAACTGAAGCCAAATAGAGTCACCGTTTTGTCCTTGTCACAGATCACAAACCTGCAAGTAAATTGCATTGCAAAATAAACTATCTTATTTTTTTAATTACATATTCTCCAGTCTCCGAAGAGACTGTAAAAAATTGCCATTTCGACTATATTTCAAGTCTCCATGACGGGGTATTGGGTAAAGTTTTCAATAAGCAATAATCGCACCTCGGTTAAAACTCATTGGCTACGATACTGCCACTGCGCAATGCTAAACAATTTAGTTTGAATTTCATGCACACTTGCCCTAGTACCTCATGTTACAAAGAACATGATTCCTTTTCAAAAGATGTAATCTGTTTATGCATAACTACTCCTCCACTGCTTCTGGTAGGCAATGTAAGACATATAATGGTGTTGTTTTACTAATTTCTATCAGCTCTCTGCCCCAAACCGTCGATAGCCACACGCAGAGAATTATGGGAAATTGTATGCTAAATAGCTGTCCAGGTAAGCAGCACCCTCCCAAGTTATGGATTTGATGCTCAGGCAGATATACCTTCACACAAAGATGAGATCTAGGCTGCTAACCATGGGTTGTGGAAAATATAAGAAGCACAAATTCATAATAGCATCCTCATAGGTCCCACTGTCTTCAAATGTTTACTAGAGAAGGAACGGCAATCAATTTAAAGGAAAATAAATTATAGATACATTTTTCCATATTCCATAATGCACGTCTGCCATTTCATGGCACTACATAGTTGCATTTGCTGCATTTCATTTTTAGCTTTAGGAGGTACAATATACTGGTTTCCTGGTTTTCAAAACATTTTAGGGGAAGATTCACAAGGACCTGACGCAACTGCATGGATGCATAAGTTTCCTTGAGTCAGTGCTGAATGTCCTTGTGCCACGATGAATGTGCTGTATTTACAATACAGCGCTCCATGGCGCAAGAATTAACAGATGCGTCAGAAATTCTGACGCATCTGTTGGCACAAAAGTGATGCATTGCTGGAAATGCTCCTGAAAGTGACGCAAAAAGCCCTGAGTCATAACTTATGCCTGGTTTGTGCAGGCGTAGGGATTTTGACACAGTGAAGGCGTAGAGTGATGTAGTGAAATCTTGTAGATTTCAGTGCGTCAGTTCTAGAAGGCTTTTAGCGTGGGAACGCCCACCCTGCATACATTATACCTGACGCAGGTATAATGTGATGCGGGACTTTACAATGTGACACATCTCCCTAGATGCGTCACATTGTAAATGGGCCGCAACATTTACGCCGCAGCTGCGTCACAATACAGATTTTTATACTTGCCCTATATAAGGCTGTGTGTACGTTGTGTGTCTCCGTCTGCATGCAGCATACAAATGTGCCAGATCTGGTAGCCCAGTTGGGCTGATGCAGCCACGCAAGAGCTCTTTGCCTGACCTCATTGTCACCGATTCAAATCAGGGAGGATCCATGCAGTCTTTCAAGGCTCTCAGGTGAAAAAATGGGCCCTAGAGCAAGGAAGTAAATAGGCCCCCTTGTTGAAGTTTGGAATATAAAATACCGCAATAATCAGCGTTCAGTGGGTCCCGCAGGTCTGTGGGCGCCAGTGCAACTGCACCTGCTGCACCAACAGAAGCTATGCCCCTGTCATAGAGCTGGGTAACATCAATTACTCAGTGCCACAAAGAGCATTAGAAATAAACTTTACATAATGTCAAACGGCAAAAACAAGAGCTTTATCAGTTCTTGTTCTGTTTCAAACACTCCATACAATCTGTATGAACCCTCTCCACATTTTCCTACTGATAACAAATGCCTTCGCTCCCAGAAAAAAACTTTCTGGGCGGTTAGTGCACATTTGAATGGGAGATGAGACCTCGGAAGAGCCCAGCCCTGCGCCGGACTGCGAGTCACCTCAGAGAGCAGAAACAAAGCCCGTCCTCTGCCCATCACTGACCCAAGCGAATCCGTGAAGCAAAGATGAGAACAAAGGGGAAGAAATAAAAGAATAACGAAAACTCATCAAGGAAAATAAATCCCTAAATTACTGCTGTATTTAAAAAGCTGAGAAAACAAAAGAAAACGTATAGAGTAAATTGAAGCCAAATAGAGTCACCGTTTTGTCCTTGTCACAGATCACAAACCTGCAAGTAAATTGCATTGCAAAATAAACTATCTTATTTTTTAATTACATATTCTCCAAAGAGACTGTCAAAAATTGCCATTTCGACTATATTTCAAGTCTCCATGACGGGGTATTGGGTAAAGTTTTCAATAAGCAATAATTGCGCCTCGGTTAATCCTCATTGGCTACGATACTGCCACTGCGCAAAGCTAAACAATTTAGTGTGAATTTCATGCACACTTGCCCTAGTACCTCATGTTACAAAGAACATGATTCCTTTTCAAAAGATGTAATCTGTTTATGCATAACTACTCCTCCACTGCTTCTGGTAGGCAATGTAAGACATATAATGGTGTTGTTTTACTAATTTCTATCAGCTCTCTGCCTCAAACCGTCGATAGCCACACACAGCGAATTATGGGAAATTGTATGCTAAATAGCTGTACAGGTAAGCAGCACCCTCCCAAGTTATGGATTTGATGCTCAGGCAGATATACCTTCACACAAAGATGAGATCTAGGCTGCTAACCATGGGTTGTGGAAAATATAAGAAGCACACATTCATAATAGCATTCTCATAGGTCCCACTGTCTTCAAATGTTTACTAGAGAAGGAACGGCAATCAATTTAAAGGAAAATAAATTATAGATACATTTTTCCATATTCCATAATGCACGTCTGCCATTTCATGGCACTACATAGTTGCATTTGCTGCATTTCATTTTTAGCTTTAGGAGGTACAATATACTGGTTTCCTGGTTTTCAAAACATTTTAGGGGAAGATTCACAAGGACCTGACGCAACTGCATGGATGCATAAGTTTCCTTGAGTCAGTGCTGAATGTCCTTGTGCCACGATGAATGTGCTGTATTTACAATACAGCGCTTCATGGCGCAAGGATTAACAGATGCGTCAGAAATTCTGACGCATCTGTTGGCACAAAAGTGATGCATTGCTGGAAATGCTCATGAAATTGACGCAAAAAGCCCTGAGTCATAACTTATGCCTGGTCTGTGCAGGCGTAGGGATTTTGACACAGTGAAGGCGTAGACTGATGTAGTGAAATCTTGTAGATTTCAGTGCGTCAGTTCTAGAAGGCTTTTAGCGTGGGAACGCCCACCCTGCATACATTATACCTGACGCAGGTATAATGTGATGCGGGACTTTACAATGTGACACATCTCCCTAGATGCGTCAGATTGTAAATGGGCCGCAACATTTACGCCGCAGCTGCGTCACAATACAGATTTTTATACTTGCCCTATATAAGGCTGTGTGTACGTTGTGTGTCTCCGTCTGCATGCAGCATACAAATGTGCCAGATCTGGTAGCCCAGTTGGGCTGATGCAGCCATGCAAGAGCTCTTTGCCTGACCTCATTGTCACCGATTCAAATCAGGGAGGATCCATGCAGTCTTTCATGGCTCTCAGGTGAAAAAATGGGCCCTAGAGCAAGGAAGTAAATAGGCCCCCTTGTTGAAGTTTGGAATATAAAATACCGCAATAATCAGCGTTCAGTGGGTCCCGCAGGTCTGTGGGCGCCAGTGCAACTGCACCTGCTGCACCAACAGAAGCTACGCCCCTGTCATAGAGCTGGGTAACATCAATTACTCAGTGCAACAAAGAGCATTAGAAATAAACTTTACATAATGTCAAACGGCAAAAACAAGAGCTTTGTCAGTTCTTGTTCTGTTTCAAACACTCCATACAATCTGTATGAACCCTCTCCACATTTTCCTACTGATAACAAATGCCTTCGCTCCCAGAAAAACACTTTCTGGGCAGTTAGTGCACATTTGAATGGTAGATGAGACCTCGGAAGAGCCCAGCCCTGCGCCGGACTGCGAGTCACCTCAGAGAGCAGAAACAAAGCCCGTCCTCTGCCCATCACTGACCCAAGCGAATCTGTGGAGCAAAGATGAGAACAAAGAGGAAGAAATAAAAGAATTACGAAAACTCATCAAGGAAAATAAATCCCTATATTACTGCTGTATTTAAAAAGCTGAGAAAAATAAAAACGTAAAGAGTAAACTGAAGCCAAATATGGTCACCGTTTTGTCCTTGTCACAGATCACAAACCTGCAAGTAAATTGCATTGCAAAATAAACTATCTTATTTTTTAATAACATATTCTCCAGTCTCCGAAGAGACTGTCAAAAATTGCCATTTCGACTATATTTCAAGTCTCCATGACGGGGTATTGGGTAAAGTTTTTAATAAGCAATAATCACGCCTCGTTTAAACCTCATTGGCTACGATACTGCCACTGCGCAAAGCTAAACAATTTAGTGTGAATTTCATGCACACTTGCCCTAGTACCTCATGTTACAAAGAACATGATTCTTTTTCAAAAGATGTTATCTGTTTATGCATAACTACTCCTCCACTGCTTCTGATAGGCAATATAAGACATATAATGGTGTTGTTTTACTAATTTCTATCAGCTCTCTGCCTCAAACCGTCGAGAGCCACACACAGCGAATTATGGGAAATTGTATGCTAAATAGCTGTACAGGTAAGCAGCACCCTCCCAAGTTATGGATTTGATGCTCAGGCAGATATACCTTCACACAAAGATGATATCTAGGCTGCTAACCATGGGTTGTGGAAAATATAAGAAGCACACATTCATAATAGCATTCTCATAGGTCCCACTGTCTTCAAATGTTTACTAGAGAAGGAACGGCAATCAATTTAAAGGAAAATAAATTATAGATACATTTTTCCATATTCCATAATGCACGTCTGCCATTTCATGGCACTACATAGTTGCATTTGCTGCATTTCATTTTTAGCTTTAGGAGGTACAATATACTGGTTTCCTGGTTTTCAAAACATTTTAGGGGAAGATTCACAAGGACCTGACGCAACTGCATGGATGCATAAGTTTCCTTGAGTCAGTGCTGAATGTCCTTGTGCCACGATGAATGTGCTGTATTTACAATACAGCGCTTCATGGCGCAAGGATTAACAGATGCGTCAGAAATTCTGACGCATCTGTTGGCACAAAAGTGATGCATTGCTGGAAATGCTCATGAAATTGACGCAAAAAGCCCTGAGTCATAACTTATGCCTGGTCTGTGCAGGCGTAGGGATTTTGACACAGTGAAGGCGTAGAGTGATGTAGTGAAATCTTGTAGATTACAGTGCGTCAGTTCTAGAAGGCTTTTAGCGTGGGAACGCCCACCCTGCATACATTATACCTGACGCAGGTATAATGTGATGCGGGACTTTACAATGTGACACATCTCCCTAGATGCGTCACATTGTAAATGGGCCGCAACATTTACGCCGCAGCTGCGTCACAATACAGATTTTTATACTTGCCCTATATAAGGCTGTGTGTACGTTGTGTGTCTCCGTCTGCATGCAGCATACAAATGTGCCAGATCTGGTAGCCCAGTTGGGCTGATGCAGCCATGCAAGAGCTCTTTGCCTGACCTCATTGTCACCGATTCAAATCAGGGAGGATCCATGCAGTCTTTCAAGGCTCTCAGGTGAAAAAATGGGCCCTAGAGCAAGGAAGTAAATAGGCCCCCTTGTTGAAGTTTGGAATATAAAATACCGCAATAATCAGCGTTCAGTGGGTTCCGCAGGTCTGTGGGCGCCAGTGCAACTGCACCTGCTGCACCAACAGAAGCTACGCCCCTGTCATAGAGCTGGGTAACATCAATTACTCAGTGCCACAAAGAGCATTAGAAATAAACTTTACATAATGTCAAACGGCAAAAACAAGAGCTTTGTCAGTTCTTGTTCTGTTTCAAACACTCCATACAATCTGTATGAACCCTCTCCACATTTTCCTACTGATAACAAATGCCTTCGCTCCCAGAAAAAAACTTTCTGGGCGGTTAGTGCACATTTGAATGGTAGATGAGACCTCGGAAGAGCCCAGCCCTGCGCCGGACTGCGAGTCACCTCAGAGAGCAGAAACAAAGCCCGTCCTCTGCCCATCACTGACCCAAGCGAATCTGTGGAGCAAAGATGAGAACAAAGAGGAAGAAATAAAAGAATTACGAAAACTCATCAAGGAAAATAAATCCCTATATTACTGCTGTATTTAAAAAGCTGAGAAAACAAAAAACGTAAAGAGTAAACTGAAGCCAAATATGGTCACCGTTTTGTCCTTGTCACAGATCACAAATCTGCAAGAAATCTGCACTGCAAAATAAACTATCTTATTTTTTAATTACATATTCTCCAGTCTCCGATGAGACTGTCAAAAATTGCTTTTTTGACTATATTTCAAGTCTCCATGACGGGGTATTGGGTAAAGTTTTCAATAAGCAATAATCGTGCCTCGGTTAAACCTCATTGGCTACGATACTGCCACTGCGCAAAGCTAAACAATTTAGTGTGAATTTCATGCACACTTGCCCTAGTACCTCATGTTACAAAGAACATGATTCCTTTTCAAAAGATGTTATCTGTTTATGCATAACTACTCCTCCACTGCTTCTGATAGGCAATGTAAGACATATAATGGTGTTGTTTTACTAATTTCTATCAGCTCTCTGCCCCAAACCGTCGATAGCCACACGCAGAGAATTATGGGAAATTGTATGCTAAATAGCTGTACAGGTAAGCAGCACCCTCCCAAGTTATGGATTTGATGCTCAGGCAGATATACCTTCACACAAAGATGAGATCTAGGCTGCTAACCATGGGTTGTGGAAAATATAAGAAGCACAAATTCATAATAGCATCCTCATAGGTCCCACTGTCTTCAAATGTTTACTAGAGAAGGAACGGCAATCAATTTAAAGGAAAATAAATTATAGATAAATTTTTCCATATTCCATAATGCACGTCTGCCATTTCATGGCACTACATAGTTGCATTTGCTGAATTTCATTTTTAGCTTTAGGAGGTACAATATACTGGTTTCCTGGTTTTCAAAACATTTTAGGGGAAGATTCACAAGGACCTGACGCAACTGCATGGATGCATAAGTTTCCTTGAGTCAGTGCTGAATGTCCTTGTGCCACGATGAATGTGCTGTATTTACAATACAGCGCTCCATGGCGCAAGAATTAACAGATGCGTCAGAACTTCTGACGCATCTGTTGGCACAAAAGTGACGCATTGCTGGAAATGCTCATGAAAGTGACGCAAAAAGCCCTGAGTCATAACTTATGCCTGGTCTGTGCAGGCGTAGGGATTTTGACACAGTGAAGGCGTAGAGTGATGTAGTGAAATCTTGTAGATTTCAGTGCGTCAGTTCTAGAAGGCTTTTAGCGTGGGAACGCCCACCCTGCATACATTATACCTGACGCAGGTATAATGTGATGCGGGACTTTACAATGTGACACATCTCCCTAGATGCGTCACATTGTAAATGGGCCGCAACATTTACGCCGCAGCTGCGTCACAATACAGATTTTTATACTTGCCCTATATATGGCTGTGTGTACGTTGTGTGTCTCCGTCTGCATGCAGCATACAAATGTGCCAGATCTGGTAGCCCAGTTGGGCTGATGCAGCCACACAAGAGCTCTTTGCCTGACCTCATTGTCACCAATTCAAATCAGAGAGGATCCATGCAGTCTTTCAAGGCTCTCAGGTGAAAAAATGGGCCCTAGAGCAAGGAAGAAAATAGGCCCCCTTGTTGAAGTTTAGAATATAAAATACCGCAATAATCAGGGTTCAGTGGGTCCCGCAGGTCTGTGGGCGCCAGTGCAACTGCACCTGCTGCACCAACAGAAGCTACGCCCCTGTCATAGAGCTGGGTAACATCAATTACTCAGTGCCACAAAGAGCATTAGAAATAAACTTTACATAATGTCAAATGGCAAAAACAAGAGCTTTGTCAGTTCTTGTTCTGTTTCAAACACTCCATACAATCTGTATGAACCCTCTCCACATTTTCCTACTGATAACAAATGCCTTCGCTCCCAGAAAAAAACTTTCTGGGCGGTTAGTGCACATTTGAATGGGAGATGAGACCTCGGAAGAGCCCAGCCCTGCGCCGGACTGCGAGTCACCTCAGAGAGCAGAAACAAAGCCCGTCCTCTGCCCATCACTGACCCAAGCGAATCCGTGGAGCAAAGATGAGAACAAAGGGGAAGAAATAAAAGAATAACGAAAACTCATCAAGGAAAATAAATCCCTAAATTACTGCTGTATTTAAAAAGCTGAGAAAACAAAAGAGAACGTAAAGAGTAAACTGAAGCCAAATAGAGTCACCGTTTTGTCCTTGTCACAGATCACAAACCTGCAAGTAAATTGCATTGCAAAGTAAACTATCTTATTTTTTAATTACATATTCCCCAGTCTCCGAAGAGACTATCAAAAATTGCCATTTCGACTATATTTCAAGTCTCCATGACGGGGTATTGGGTAAAGTTTTCAATAAGCAATAATCACGCCTCGGTTAAACCTCATTGGCTACGATACTGCCACTGCACAAAGCTAAACAATTTAGTGGGAATTTCATGCACACTTGCCCTAGTACCTCATGTTACAAAGAACATGCAGCCTGATTCATTAAGCTAAATTGCACTTGCAAAGGGCAAGATTCTCAGAATCTTGCCTTTTGTGAGTGCAATTTTGGCATTTGGGATTCATAATCCCAAATGCAAAAATCGCTAATGAAGAATTAGCTAATATGCGAGGATTAGCATTTAAGGAATCTCTATTAGAGATTCCTTAAATGCTATTCATGACACTTTCAAAAATTGCGATTTTGCTAATTTGGGCCACTATTTACCGAGAGGTCAGACCTCTCGGTAAATAGCAAAAACTCAGAAAAATGCTTTTAAAAGCATTTTTCTAAGTTGCATGTTGCACACACACATGTCCTTTGGACATGTGTGTGCGCAACACCTGTTCAAATGTGCATTTTAGGGGTGCTACAGGGTGTCCTTTGGACACCCCTGGCACCCTTAAAATCGCTGTCTTATTTGCGAGTAGTAAATTGCTACTCGCAAATAAGGGATACTCCCCATTCATTCCTATGGGCCTTTTGGCCCATAGGAATGAATGGGGAGTTATTCCTTTTTTTGCGAGTAGGAAATTTCTACTCGCAAATAGAGAACATGTAGGAATCGCTATTTATTTAGCAATTCCTACATGAATGCCGTTTTGCGTGTCCTCAATAGCGAGTCGCTATGATTCGCTATTAGGGCCACGCAAAACGGCCCGTACATGAATCAGGCTGATGATTCCTTTTCAAAAGATGTTATCTGTTTATGCATAACTACTCCTCCACTGCTTCTGATAGGCAATGTAAGACATATAATGGTGTTGTTTTACTAATTTCTATCAGCTCTCTGCCCCAAACCGTCGATAGCCACACGCAGAGAATTATGGGAAATTGTATGCTAAATAGCTGTCCAGGTAAGCAGCACCCTCCCAAGTTATGGATTTGATGCTCAGGCAGATATACCTTCACACAAAGATGAGATCTAGGCTGCTAACCATGGGTTGTGGAAAATATAAGAAGCACAAATTCATAATAGCATCCTCATAGGTCCCACTGTCTTCAAATGTTTACTAGAGAAGGAACGGCAATCAATTTAAAGGAAAATAAATTATAGATACATTTTTCCATATTCCATAATGCACGTCTGCCATTTCATGGCACTACATAGTTGCATTTGCTGCATTTCATTTTTAGCTTTAGGAGGTACAATATACTGGTTTCCTGGTTTTCAAAACATTTTAGGGGAAGATTAACAAGGACCTGACGCAACTGCATGGATGCATAAGTTTCCTTGATTCAGTGCTGAATGTCCTTGTGCCACGATGAATGTGCTGTATTTACAATACAGCACTCCATGGCGCAAGAATTAACAGATGCGTCACAACTTCTGACGCATCTGTTGGCACAAAAGTGACGCATTGCTGGAAATGCTCATGAAAGTGACGCAAAAAGCCCTGAGTCATAACTTATGCCTGGTCTGTGCAGGCGTAGGGATTTTGACACAGTGAAGGCGTAGAGTGATGTAGTGAAATCTTGTAGATTTCAGTGCGTCAGTTCTAGAAGGCTTTTAGCGTGGGAACGCCCACCCTGCATACATTATACCTGACGCAGGTATAATATGATGCGGGACTTTACAATGTGACACATCTCCCTAGATGCGTCACATTGTAAATGGGCCGCAACATTTATGCCGCAGCTGCGTCACAATACAGATTTTTATACTTGCCCTATATATGGCTGTGTGTACGTTGTGTGTCTCCGTCTGCATGCAGCATACAAATGTGCCAGATCTGGTAGCCCAGTTGGGCTGATGCAGCCACACAAGAGCTCTTTGCCTGACCTCATTGTCACCAATTCAAATCAGAGAGGATCCATGCAGTCTTTCAAGGCTCTCAGGTGAAAAAATGGGCCCTAGATCAAGGAAGAAAATAGGCCCCTTGTTGAAGTTTGGAATATAAAATACCGCAATAATCAGTGTTCAGTGGGTCCCGCAGGTCTGTGGGCGCCAGTGCAACTGTACCTGCTGCACCAACAGAAGCTACGCCCCTGTCATAGAGCTGGGTAACATCAATTACTCAGTGCCACAAAGAGCATTAGAAATAAACTTTACATAATGTCAAACGGCAAAAACAAGAGCTTTGTCAGTTCTTGTTCTGTTTCAAACACTCCATACAATCTGTATGAACCCTCTCCACATTTTCCTACTGATAACAAATGCCTTCGCTCCCAGAAAAAAACTTTCTGGGCGGTTAGTGCACATTTGAATGGGAGATGAGACCTCGGAAGAGCCCAGCCCTGCGCCGGACTGCGAGTCACCTCAGAGAGCAGAAACAAAGCCCGTCCTCTGCCCATCACTGACCCAAGCGAATCCGTGGAGCAAAGATGAGAACAAAGGGGAAGAAATAAAAGAATAACGAAAACTCATCAAGGAAAATAAATCCCTAAATTACTGCTGTATTTAAAAAGCTGAGAAAACAAAAGAGAACGTAAAGAGTAAACTGAAGCCAAATAGAGTCACCGTTTTGTCCTTGTCACAGATCACAAACCTGCAAGTAAATTGCATTGCAAAATAATCTATCTTATTTTTTAATTACATATTCTCCAGTCTCCGAAGAGACTGTCAAAAATTGCCATTTCGACTATATTTCAAGTCTCCATGACGGGGTATTGGGTAAAGTTTTCAATAAGCAATAATCGCGCCTCGGTTAAACCTCATTGGCTACGATACTGCCACTGCGCAAAGCTAAACAATTTAGTGTGAATTTCATGCACACTTGCCCTAGTACCTCATGTTACAAAGAACATGAATCCTTTTCAAAATATGTTATCTGTTTATGCATAAATACTCCTCCACTGCTTCTGATAGGCAATGTAAGACATATAATGGTGTTGTTTTACTAATTTCTATCAGCTCTCTGCCCCAAACCGTCGATAGCCACACGCAGCAGAGAATTATGGGAAATTGTATGCTAAATAGCTGTCCAGGTAAGCAGCACCCTCCCAAGTTATGGATTTGATGCTCAGGCAGATATACCTTCACACAAAGATGAGATCTAGGCTGCTAACCATGGGTTGTGGAAAATATAAGAAGCACAAATTCATAATAGCATCCTCATAGGTCCCACTGTCTTCAAATGTTTACTAGAGAAGGAACGGCAATCAATTTAAAGGAAAATAAATTATAGATACATTTTTCCATATTCCATAATGCACGTCTGCCATTTCATGGCACTACATAGTTGCATTTGCTGCATTTCATTTTTAGCTTTAGGAGGTACAATATACTGGTTTCCTGGTTTTCAAAACATTTTAGGGGAAGATTAACAAGGACCTGACGCAACTGCATGGATGCATAAGTTTCCTTGATTCAGTGCTGAATGTCCTTGTGCCACGATGAATGTGCTGTATTTACAATACAGCACTCCATGGCGCAAGAATTAACAGATGCGTCACAACTTCTGACGCATCTGTTGGCACAAAAGTGACGCATTGCTGGAAATGCTCATGAAAGTGACGCAAAAAGCCCTGAGTCATAACTTATGCCTGGTCTGTGCAGGCGTAGGGATTTTGACACAGTGAAGGCGTAGAGTGATGTAGTGAAATCTTGTAGATTTCAGTGCGTCAGTTCTAGAAGGCTTTTAGCGTGGGAACGCCCACCCTGCATACATTATACCTGACGCAGGTATAATATGATGCGGGACTTTACAATGTGACACATCTCCCTAGATGCGTCACATTGTAAATGGGCCGCAACATTTATGCCGCAGCTGCGTCACAATACAGATTTTTATACTTGCCCTATATATGGCTGTGTGTACGTTGTGTGTCTCCGTCTGCATGCAGCATACAAATGTGCCAGATCTGGTAGCCCAGTTGGGCTGATGCAGCCACACAAGAGCTCTTTGCCTGACCTCATTGTCACCAATTCAAATCAGAGAGGATCCATGCAGTCTTTCAAGGCTCTCAGGTGAAAAAATGGGCCCTAGAGCAAGGAAGAAAATAGGCCCCCTTGTTGAAGTTTGGAATATAAAATACCGCAATAATCAGGGTTCAGTGGGTCCCGCAGGTCTGTGGGCGCCAGTGCAACTGCACCTGCTGCACCAACAGAAGCTACGCCCCTGTCATAGAGCTGGGTAACATCAATTACTCAGTGCCACAAAGTGCATTAGAAATAAACTTTACATAATGTCAAACGGCAAAAACAAGAGCTTTGTCAGTTCTTGTTCTGTTTCAAACACTCCATACAATCTGTATGAACCCTCTCCACATTTTCCTACTGATAACAAATGCCTTCGCTCCCAGAAAAAAACTTTCTGGGCGGTTAGTGCACATTTGAATGGGAGATGAGACCTCGGAAGAGCCCAGCCCTGCGCCGGACTGCGAGTCACCTCAGAGAGCAGAAACAAAGCCCGTCCTCTGCCCATCACTGACCCAAGCGAATCCGTGGAGCAAAGATGAGAACAAAGGGGAAGAAATAAAAGAATAACGAAAACTCATCAAGGAAAATAAATCCCTAAATTACTGCTGTATTTAAAAAGCTGAGAAAACAAAAGAGAACATAAAGAGTAAACTGAAGCCAAATAGAGTCACTGTTTTGTCCTTGTCACAGATCACAAACCTGCAAGTAAATTGCATTGCAAAATAAACTATCTTATTTTTTAATTACATATTCTCCAGTCTCCGAAGAGACTGTCAAAAATTGCCATTTCGACTATATTTCAAGTCTCCATGGCGAGGTATTGGGTAAAATTTTCAATAAGCGCCTCGGTTAAACCTCATTGGCTACGATACTGACACTGCGCAAAGGTAAACAATTTAGTGTGAATTTCATGCACACTTGCCCTAGTACCTCATGTTACAAAGAACATGATTCCTTTTCAAAAGATGTTATCCGTTTATGCATAACTACTCCTCCACTGCTTCTGATAGGCAATGTAAGACATATAATGGTGTTGTTTTACTAATTTCTATCAGCTCTCTGCCCCAAACCATCGATAGCCACATGCAGAGAATTATGGGAAATTGTATGCTAAATAGCTGTACAGGTAAGCAGCACCCTCCCAAGTTATGGATTTGATGCTCAGGCAGATATACCTTCACACAAAGATGAGATCTAGGCTGCTAACCATGGGTTGTGGAAAATATAAGAAGCACAAATTCATAATAGCATCCTCATAGGTCCCACTGTCTTCAAATGTTTACTAGAGAAGGAACGGCTATCAATTTAAAGGAAAATAAATTATAGATACATTTTTCCATATTCCATAATGCACGTCTGCCATTTCATGGCACTACATAGTTGCATTTGCTGCATTTCATTTTTAGCTTTAGGAGGTACAATATACTGGTTTCCTGGTTTTCAAAACATTTTAGGGGAAGATTCACAAGGACCTGACGCAACTGCATGGATGCATAAGTTTCCTTGAGTCAGTGCTGAATGCCCTTGTGCCACGATGAATGTGCTGTATTTACAATACAGCGCTCCATGGCGCAAGAATTAACAGATGCGTCAGAAATTCTGACGCATCTGTTGGCACAAAAGTGTCGCATTGCTGGAAATGCTCATGAAAGTGACGCAAAAAGCCCTGAGTCATAACTTATGCCTGGTCTGTGCAGGCGTAGGGATTTTGACACAGTGAAGGCGTAGAGTGATGTAGTGAAATCTTGTAGATTTCAGTGCGTCAGTTCTAGAAGGCTTTTAGCGTGGGAACGTCCACCCTGCATACATTATACCTGACGCAGGTATAATGTGATGCGGGACTTTACAATGTGACACATCTCCCTAGATGCGTCACATTGTAAATGGGCCGCAACATTTACGCCGCAGCTGCGTCACAATACAGATTTTTATACTTGCCCTATATATGGCTGTGTGTACGTTGTGTGTCTCCGTCTGCATGCAGCATACAAATGTGCCAGATCTGGTAGCCCAGTTGGGCTGATGCAGCCACACAAGAGCTCTTTGCCTAACCTCATTGTCACCAATTCAAATCAGAGAGGATCCATGCAGTCTTTCAAGGCTCTCAGGTGAAAAAATGGGCCCTAGATCAAGGAAGAAAATAGGCCCCTTGTTGAAGTTTGGAATATAAAATACCGCAATAATCAGTGTTCAGTGGGTCCCGCAGGTCTGTGGGCGCCAGTGCAACTGTACCTGCTGCACCAACAGAAGCTACGCCCCTGTCATAGAGCTGGGTAACATCAATTACTCAGTGCCACAAAGAGCATTAGAAATAAACTTTACATAATGTCAAACGGCAAAAACAAGAGCTTTGTCAGTTCTTGTTCTGTTTCAAACACTCCATACAATCTGTATGAACCCTCTCCACATTTTCCTACTGATAACAAATGCCTTCGCTCCCAGAAAAAAACTTTCTGGGCGGTTAGTGCACATTTGAATGGGAGATGAGACCTCGGAAGAGCCCAGCCCTGCGCCGGACTGCGAGTCACCTCAGAGAGCAGAAACAAAGCCCGTCCTCTGCCCATCACTGACCCAAGCGAATCCGTGGAGCAAAGATGAGAACAAAGGGGAAGAAATAAAAGAATAACGAAAACTCATCAAGGAAAATAAATCCCTAAATTACTGCTGTATTTAAAAAGCTGAGAAAACAAAAGAGAACGTAAAGAGTAAACTGAAGCCAAATAGAGTCACCGTTTTGTCCTTGTCACAGATCACAAACCTGCAAGTAAATTGCATTGCAAAATAATCTATCTTATTTTTTAATTACATATTCTCCAGTCTCCGAAGAGACTGTCAAAAATTGCCATTTCGACTATATTTCAAGTCTCCATGACGGGGTATTGGGTAAAGTTTTCAATAAGCAATAATCGCGCCTCGGTTAAACCTCATTGGCTACGATACTGCCACTGCGCAAAGCTAAACAATTTAGTGTGAATTTCATGCACACTTGCCCTAGTACCTCATGTTACAAAGAACATGAATCCTTTTCAAAATATGTTATCTGTTTATGCATAAATACTCCTCCACTGCTTCTGATAGGCAATGTAAGACATATAATGGTGTTGTTTTACTAATTTCTATCAGCTCTCTGCCCCAAACCGTCGATAGCCACACGCAGCAGAGAATTATGGGAAATTGTATGCTAAATAGCTGTCCAGGTAAGCAGCACCCTCCCAAGTTATGGATTTGATGCTCAGGCAGATATACCTTCACACAAAGATGAGATCTAGGCTGCTAACCATGGGTTGTGGAAAATATAAGAAGCACAAATTCATAATAGCATCCTCATAGGTCCCACTGTCTTCAAATGTTTACTAGAGAAGGAACGGCAATCAATTTAAAGGAAAATAAATGATAGATACATTTTTCCATATTCCATAATGCACGTCTGCCATTTCATGGCACTACATAGTTGCATTTGCTGCATTTCATTTTTAGCTTTAGGAGGTACAATATACTGGTTTCCTGGTTTTCAAAACATTTTAGGGGAAGATTCACAAGGACCTGACACAACTGCATGGATGCATAAGTTTCCTTGAGTCAGTGCTGAATGTCCTTGTGCCACGATGAATGTGCTGTATTTACAATACAGCGCTCCATGGCGCAAGAATTAACAGATGCGTCAGAAATTCTGACGCATCTGTTGGCACAAAAGTGACGCATTGCTGGAAATGCTCATGAAAGTGACGCAAAAAGCCCTGAGTCATAACTTATGCCTGGTCTGTGCAGGCGTAGGGATTTTGACACAGTGAAGGCGTAGAGTGATGTAGTGAAATCTTGTAGATTTCAGTGCGTCAGTTCTAGAAGGCTTTTAGCGTGGGAACGCCCACCCTGCATACATTATACCTGACGCAGGTATAATATGATGCGGGACTTTACAATGTGACACATCTCCCTAGATGCGTCACATTGTAAATGGGCCGCAACATTTATGCCGCAGCTGCGTCACAATACAGATTTTTATACTTGCCCTATATATGGCTGTGTGTACGTTGTGTGTCTCCGTCTGCATGCAGCATACAAATGTGCCAGATCTGGTAGCCCAGTTGGGCTGATGCAGCCACACAAGAGCTCTTTGCCTGACCTCATTGTCACCAATTCAAATCAGAGAGGATCCATGCAGTCTTTCAAGGCTCTCAGGTGAAAAAATGGGCCCTAGAGCAAGGAAGAAAATAGGCCCCCTTGTTGAAGTTTGGAATATAAAATACCGCAATAATCAGGGTTCAGTGGGTCCCGCAGGTCTGTGGGCGCCAGTGCAACTGCACCTGCTGCACCAACAGAAGCTACGCCCCTGTCATAGAGCTGGGTAACATCAATTACTCAGTGCCACAAAGAGCATTAGAAATAAACTTTACATAATGTCAAACGGCAAAAACAAGAGCTTTGTCAGTTCTTGTTCTGTTTCAAACACTCCATACAATCTGTATGAACCCTCTCCACATTTTCCTACTGATAACAAATGCCTTAGCTCCCAGAAAAAAACTTTCTGGGCTGTTAGTGCACATTTGAATGGGAGATGAGACCTCGGAAGAGCCCAGCCCTGCGCCGGACTGCGAGTCACCTCAGAGAGCAGAAACAAAGCCCGTCATCTGCCCATCACTGACCCAAGCGAATCCGTGGAGCAAAGATGAGAACAAAGGGGAAGAAATAAAAGAATAACAAAAACTCATCAAGGAAAATAAATCCCTAAATCACTGCTGTATTTAAAAAGCTGAGAAAACAAAAGAGAACGTAAAGAGTAAACTGAAGCCAAATAGAGTCACCATTTTGTCCTTGACACAGATCACAAACCTGCAAGTAAATTGCATTGCAAAATAAACTATCTTACTTTTTAATTACATATTCTCCAGTCTCCGAAGAGACTGTCAAAAATTGCCATTTCGACTATATTTCAAGTCTACATGACGGGGTATTGGGTAAAGTTTTCAATAAGCAATAATCGCGCCTCGGTTAAACCTCATTGGCTACGATACTGCCACTGCGCAAAGCTAAACAATTTAGTGTGAATTTCATGCACACTTGCCCTAGTACCTCATGTTACAAAGAACATGATTCCTTTTCAAAAGATGTTATCTGTTTATGCATAACTACTCCTCCACTGCTTCTGATAGGCAATGTAAGACATATAATGGTGTTGTTTTACTAATTTCTATCAGCTCTCTGCCCCAAACCGTCGATAGCCACATGCAGAGAATTATGGGAAATTGTATGCTAAATAGCTGTCCAGGTAAGCAGCACCCTCCCAAGTTATGGATTTGATGCTCAGGCAGATATACCTTCACACAAAGATGAGATCTAGGCTGCTAACCATGGGTTGTGGAAAATATAAGAAGCACAAATTCATAATAGCATCCTCATAGGTCCCACTGTCTTCAAATGTTTACTAGAGAAGGAACGGCAATCAATTTAAAGGAAAATAAATGATAGATACATTTTTCCATATTCCATAATGCACGTCTGCCATTTCATGGCACTACATAGTTGCATTTGCTGCATTTCATTTTTAGCTTTAGGAGGTACAATATACTGGTTTCCTGGTTTTCAAAACATTTTAGGGGAAGATTCACAAGGACCTGACGCAACTGCATGGATGCATAAGTTTCCTTGAGACAGTGCTGAATGTCCTTGTGCCACGATGAATGTGCTGTATTTACAATACAGCGCTCCATGGCGCAAGAATTAACAGATGCGTCAGAAATTCTGAAGCATCTGTTGGCACAAAAGTGACGCATTGCTGGAAATGCTCATGAAAGTGACGCAAAAAGCCCTGAGTCATAACTTATGCCTGGTCTGTTCAGGCGTAGGGATTTTGACACAGTGAAGGCGTAGAGTGATGTAGTGAAATCTTGTAGATTTCAGTGCGTCAGTTCTAGAAGGCTTTTAGCGTGGGAACGCCCACCCTGCATACATTATACCTGACGCAGGTATAATGTGATGCGGGACTTTACAATGTGACACATCTCCCTAGATGCGTCACATTGTAAATGGGCCGCAACATTTATGCCGCAGCTGCGTCACAATACAGATTTTTATACTTGCCCTATATATGGCTGTGTGTACGTTGTGTGTCTCCGTCTGCATGCAGCATACAAATGTGCCAGATCTGGTAGCCCAGTTGGGCTGATGCAGCCACACAAGAGCTCTTTGCCTGACCTCATTGTCACCAATTCAAATCAGAGAGGATCCATGCAGTCTTTCAAGGCTCTCAGGTGAAAAAATGGGCCCTAGATCAAGGAAGAAAATAGGCCCCTTGTTGAAGTTTGGAATATAAAATACCGCAATAATCAGTGTTCAGTGGGTCCCGCAGGTCTGTGGGCGCCAGTGCAACTGTACCTGCTGCACCAACAGAAGCTACGCCCCTGTCATAGAGCTGGGTAACATCAATTACTCAGTGCCACAAAGAGCATTAGAAATAAACTTTACATAATGTCAAACGGCAAAAACAAGAGCTTTGTCAGTTCTTGTTCTGTTTCAAACACTCCATACAATCTGTATGAACCCTCTCCACATTTTCCTACTGATAACAAATGCCTTCGCTCCCAGAAAAAAACTTTCTGGGCGGTTAGTGCACATTTGAATGGGAGATGAGACCTCGGAAGAGCCCAGCCCTGCGCCGGACTGCGAGTCACCTCAGAGAGCAGAAACAAAGCCCGTCCTCTGCCCATCACTGACCCAAGCGAATCCGTGGAGCAAAGATGAGAACAAAGGGGAAGAAATAAAAGAATAACGAAAACTCATCAAGGAAAATAAATCCCTAAATTACTGCTGTATTTAAAAAGCTGAGAAAACAAAAGAGAACGTAAAGAGTAAACTGAAGCCAAATAGAGTCACCGTTTTGTCCTTGTCACAGATCACAAACCTGCAAGTAAATTGCATTGCAAAATAAACTATCTTATTTTTTAATTACATATTCTCCAGTCTCCGAAGAGACTGTCAAAAATTGCCATCTCGACTATATTTCAAGTCTCCATGACGGGGTATTGGGTAAAGTTTTCAATAAGCAATAATCGCGCCTCGGTTAAACCTCATTGGCTACGATACTGCCACTGCACAAAGCTAAACAATTTAGTGTGAATTTCATGCACACTTGCCCTAGTACCTCATGTTACAAAGAACATGAATCCTTTTCAAAATATGTTATCTGTTTATGCATAAATACTCCTCCACTGCTTCTGATAGGCAATGTAAGACATATAATGGTGTTGTTTTACTAATTTCTATCAGCTCTCTGCCCCAAACCGTCGATTGCCACACGCAGCAGAGAATTATGGGAAATTGTATGCTAAATAGCTGTCCAGGTAAGCAGCACCCTCCCAAGTTATAGATTTGATGCTCAGGCAGATATACCTTCACACAAAGATGAGATCTAGGCTGCTAACCATGGGTTGTGGAAAATATAAGAAGCACAAATTCATAATAGCATCCTCATAGGTCCCACTGTCTTCAAATGTTTACTAGAGAAGGAACGGCAATCAATTTAAAGGAAAATAAATGATAGATAAATTTTTCCATATTCCATAATGCACGTCTGCCATTTCATGGCACTACATAGTTGCATTTGCTGCATTTCATTTTTAGCTTTAGGAGGTACAATATACTGGTTTCCTGGTTTTCAAAACATTTTAGGGGAAGATTCACAAGGACCTGACGCAACTGCATGGATGCATAAGTTTCCTTGAGTCAGTGCTGAATGTCCTTGTGCCACGATGAATGTGCTGTATTTACAATACAGCGCTCCATGGCGCAAGAATTAACAGATGCGTCAGAAATTCTGACGCATCTGTTGGCACAAAAGTGACGCATTGCTGGAAATGCTCATGAAAGTGACGCAAAAAGCCCTGAGTCATAACTTATGCCTGGTCTGTGCAGGCGTAGGGATTTTGACACAGTGAAGGCGTAGAGTGATGTAGTGAAATCTTGTAGATTTCAGTGCGTCAGTTCTAGAAGGCTTTTAGCGTGGGAACGCCCACCCTGCATACATTATACCTGACGCAGGTATAATATGATGCGGGACTTTACAATGTGACACATCTCCCTAGATGCGTCACATTGTAAATGGGCCGCAACATTTATGCCGCAGCTGCGTCACAATACAGATTTTTATACTTGCCCTATATATGGCTGTGTGTACGTTGTGTGTCTCCGTCTGCATGCAGCATACAAATGTGCCAGATCTGGTAGCCCAGTTGGGCTGATGCAGCCACACAAGAGCTCTTTGCCTGACCTCATTGTCACCAATTCAAATCAGAGAGGATCCATGCAGTCTTTCAAGGCTCTCAGGTGAAAAAATGGGCCCTAGAGCAAGGAAGAAAATAGGCCCCCTTGTTGAAGTTTGGAATATAAAATACCGCAATAATCAGGGTTCAGTGGGTCCCGCAGGTCTGTGGGCGCCAGTGCAACTGCACCTGCTGCACCAACAGAAGCTACGCCCCTGTCATAGAGCTGGGTAACATCAATTACTCAGTGCCACAAAGAGCATTAGAAATAAACTTTACATAATGTCAAACGGCAAAAACAAGAGCTTTGTCAGTTCTTGTTCTGTTTCAAACACTCCATACAATCTGTATGAACCCTCTCCACATTTTCCTACTGATAACAAATGCCTTCGCTCCCAGAAAAAGACTTTCTGGGCGGTTAGTGCACATTTGAATGGGAGATGAGATCTCGGAAGAGCCCTGCCCTGCGCCGGACTGCGAGTCACCTCAGAGAGCAGAAACAAAGCCCGTCATCTGCCCATCACTGACCCAAGCGAATCCGTGGAGCAAAGATGAGAACAAAGGGGAAGAAATAAAAGAATAACAAAAACTCATCAAGGAAAATAAATCCCTAAATCACTGCTGTATTTAAAAAGCTGAGAAAACAAAAGAGAACGTAAAGAGTAAACTGAAGCCAAATAGAGTCACCATTTTGTCCTTGACACAGATCACAAACCTGCAAGTAAATTGCATTGCAAAATAAACTATCTTACTTTTTAATTACATATTCTCCAGTCTCCGAAGAGACTGTCAAAAATTGCCATTTCGACTATATTTCAAGTCTACATGACGGGGTATTGGGTAAAGTTTTCAATAAGCAATAATCGCGCCTCGGTTAAACCTCATTGGCTACGATACTGCCACTGCGCAAAGCTAAACAATTTAGTGTGAATTTCATGCACACTTGCCCTAGTACCTCATGTTACAAAGAACATGATTCCTTTTCAAAAGATGTTATCTGTTTATGCATAACTACTCCTCCACTGCTTCTGATAGGCAATGTAAGACATATAATGGTGTTGTTTTACTAATTTCTATCAGCTCTCTGCCCCAAACCGTCGATAGCCACATGCAGAGAATTATGGGAAATTGTATGCTAAATAGCTGTCCAGGTAAGCAGCACCCTCCCAAGTTATGGATTTGATGCTCAGGCAGATATACCTTCACACAAAGATGAGATCTAGGCTGCTAACCATGGGTTGTGGAAAATATAAGAAGAACAAATTCATAATAGCATCCTCATAGGTCCCACTGTCTTCAAATGTTTACTAGATAAGGAACGGCAATCAATTTAAAGGAAAATAAATGATAGATACATTTTTCCATATTCCATAATGCACGTCTGCCATTTCATGGCACTACATAGTTGCATTTGCTGCATTTCATTTTTAGCTTTAGGAGGTACAATATACTGGTTTCCTGGTTTTCAAAACATTTTAGGGGAAGATTCACAAGGACCTGACGCAACTGCATGGATGCATAAGTTTCCTTGAGTCAGTGCTGAATGTCCTTGTGCCACGATGAATGTGCTGTATTTACAATACAGCGCTCCATGGCGCAAGAATTAACAGATGCGTCAGAAATTCTGAAGCATCTGTTGGCACAAAAGTGACGCATTGCTGGAAATGCTCATGAAAGTGACGCAAAAAGCCCTGAGTCATAACTTATGCCTGGTCTGTTCAGGCGTAGGGATTTTGACACAGTGAAGGCGTAGAGTGATGTAGTGAAATCTTGTAGATTTCAGTGCGTCAGTTCTAGAAGGCTTTTAGCGTGGGAACGCCCACCCTGCATACATTATACCTGACGCAGGTATAATGTGATGCGGGACTTTACAATGTGACACATCTCCCTAGATGCGTCACATTGTAAATGGGCCGCAACATTTATGCCGCAGCTGCGTCACAATACAGATTTTTATACTTGCCCTATATATGGCTGTGTGTACGTTGTGTGTCTCCGTCTGCATGCAGCATACAAATGTGCCAGATCTGGTAGCCCAGTTGGGCTGATGCAGCCACACAAGAGCTCTTTGCCTGACCTCATTGTCACCAATTCAAATCAGAGAGGATCCATGCAGTCTTTCAAGGCTCTCAGGTGAAAAAATGGGCCCTAGAGCAAGGAAGAAAATAGGCCCCCTTGTTGAAGTTTGGAATATAAAATACCGCAATAATCAGGGTTCAGTGGGTCCCGCAGGTCTGTGGGCGCCAGTGCAACTGCACCTGCTGCACCAACAGAAGCTACGCCCCTGTCATAGAGCTGGGTAACATCAATTACTCAGTGCCACAAAGAGCATTAGAAATAAACTTTACATAATGTCAAACGGCAAAAACAAGAGCTTTGTCAGTTCTTGTTCTGTTTCAAACACTCCATACAATCTGTATGAACCCTCTCCACATTTTCCTACTGATAACAAATGCCTTCGCTCCCAGAAAAAAACTTTCTGGGCGGTTAGTGCACATTTGAATGGGAGATGAGACCTCGGAAGAGCCCAGCCCTGCGCCGGACTGCGAGTCACCTCAGAGAGCAGAAACAAAGCCCGTCCTCTGCCCATCACTGACCCAAGCGAATCCGTGGAGCAAAGATGAGAACAAAGGGGAAGAAATAAAAGAATAACGAAAACTCATCAAGGAAAATAAATCCCTAAATTACTGCTGTATTTAAAAAGCTGAGAAAACAAAAGAGAACGTAAAGAGTAAACTGAAGCCAAATGGAGTCACCGTTTTGTCCTTGTCACAGATCACAAACCTGCAAGTAAACTGCATTGCAAAATAAACTATCTTATTTTTTAATTACATATTCTCCAGTCTCCGAAGAGACTGTCAAAAATTGCCATTTCGACTATATTTCAAGTCTACATAACGGGGTATTGGGTAAAGTTTTCAACAAGCAATAATCGCGCCTCGGTTAAACCTCTTTGGCTACAATACTGCCACTGCGCAAAGCTAAACAATTTAGTGTGAATTTCATGCACACTTGCCCTAGTACCTCATGTTACAAAGAACATGATTCCTTTTCAAAAGATGTTATCTGTTTATGCATAACTACTCCTCCACTGCTTCTGATAGGCAATGTAAGACATATAATGGTGTTGTTTTACTAATTTCTATCAGCTCTCTGCCCCAAACCGTCGATAGCCACATGCAGAGAATTATGGGAAATTGTATGCTAAATAGCTGTCCAGGTAAGCAGCACCCTCCCAAGTTATGGATTTGATGCTCAGGCAGATATACCTTCACACAAAGATGAGATCTAGGCTGCTAACCATGGGTTGTGGAAAATATAAGAAGCACAAATTCATAATAGCATCCTCATAGGTCCCACTGTCTTCAAATGTTTACTAGAGAAGGAACGGCAATCAATTTAAAGGAAAATAAATGATAGATACATTTTTCCATATTCCATAATGCACGTCTGCCATTTCATGGCACTACATAGTTGCATTTGCTGCATTTCATTTTTAGCTTTAGGAGGTACAATATACTGGTTTCCTGGTTTTCAAAACATTTTAGGGGAAGATTCACAAGGACCTGACGCAACTGCATGGATGCATAAGTTTCCTTGAGTCAGTGCTGAATGTCCTTGTGCCACGATGAATGTGCTGTATTTACAATACAGCGCTCCATGGCGCAAGAATTAACAGATGCGTCAGAAATTCTGACGCATCTGTTGGCACAAAAGTGACGCATTGCTGGAAATGCTCATGAAAGTGACGCAAAAAGCCCTGAGTCATAACTTATGCCTGGTCTGTGCAGGCATAGGGATTTTGACACAGTGAAGGCTTAGAGTGATGTAGTGAAATCTTGTAGATTTCAGTGCGTGAGTTCTAGAAGGCTTTTAGCGTGGGAACGCCCACCCTGCATACATTATACCTGACGCAGGTATAATATGATGCGGGACTTTACAATGTGACACATCTCCCTAGATGCGTCACATTGTAAATGGGCCGCAACATTTATGCCGCAGCTGCGTCACAATACAGATTTTTATACTTGCCCTATATATGGCTGTGTGTACGTTGTGTGTCTCCGTCTGCATGCAGCATACAAATGTGCCAGATCTGGTAGCCCAGTTGGGCTGATGCAGCCACACAAGAGCTCTTTGCCTGACCTCATTGTCACCAATTCAAATCAGAGAGGATCCATGCAGTCTTTCAAGGCTCTCAGGTGAAAAAATGGGCCCTAGAGCAAGGAAGAAAATAGGCCCCCTTGTTGAAGTTTGGAATATAAAATACCGCAATAATCAGGGTTCAGTGGGTCCCGCAGGTCTGTGGGCGCCAGTGCAACTGCACCTGCTGCACCAACAGAAGCTACGCCCCTGTCATAGAGCTGGGTAACATCAATTACTCAGTGCCACAAAGAGCATTAGAAATAAACTTTACATAATGTCAAACGGCAAAAACAAGAGCTTTGTCAGTTCTTGTTCTGTTTCAAACACTCCATACAATCTGTATGAACCCTCTCCACATTTTCCTACTGATAACAAATGCCTTCGCTCCCAGAAAAAAACTTTCTGGGCGGTTAGTGCACATTTGAATGGGAGATGAGACCTCGGAAGAGCCCAGCCCTGCGCCGGACTGCGAGTCACCTCAGAGAGCAGAAACAAAGCCCGTCCTCTGCCCATCACTGACCCAAGCGAATCCGTGGAGCAAAGATGAGAACAAAGGGGAAGAAATAAAAGAATAACGAAAACTCATCAAGGAAAATAAATCCCTAAATTACTGCTGTATTTAAAAAGCTGAGAAAACAAAAGAGAACGTAAAGAGTAAACTGAAGCCAAATAGAGTCACCATTTTGTCCTTGACACAGATCACAAACCTGCAAGTAAATTGCATTGCAAAATAAACTATCTTATTTTTTAATTACATATTCTCCAGTCTCCGAAGAGACTGTCAAAAATTGCCATTTCAACTATATTTCAAGTCTACATAACTGGGTATTGGGTAAAGTTTTCAACAAGCAATAATCGCGCCTCGGTTAAACCTTATTGGCTACGATACTGCCACTGCGCAAAGCTAAACAATTTAGTGTGAATTTCATGCACACTTGCCCTAGTACCTCATGTTACAAAGAACATGATTCCTTTTCAAAAGATGTTATCTGTTTATGCATAACTACTCCTCCACTGCTTCTGATAGGCAATGTAAGACATATAATGGTGTTGTTTTACTAATTTCTATCAGCTCTCTGCCCCAAACCGTCGATAGCCACATGCAGAGAATTATGGGAAATTGTATGCTAAATAGCTGTCCAGGTAAGCAGCACCCTCCCAAGTTATGGATTTGATGCTCAGGCAGATATACCTTCACACAAAGATGAAATCTAGGCTGCTAACCATGGGTTGTGGAAAATATAAGAAGCACAAATTCATAATAGCATCCTCATAGGTCCCACTGTCTTCAAATGTTTACTAGAGAAGGAACGGCAATCAATTTAAAGGAAAATAAATGATAGATACATTTTTCCATATTCCATAATGCACGTCTGCCATTTCATGGCACTACATAGTTGCATTTGCTGCATTTCATTTTTAGCTTTAGGAGGTACAATATACTGGTTTCCTGGTTTTCAAAACATTTTAGGGGAAGATTCACAAGGACCTGACGCAACTGCATGGATGCATAAGTTTCCTTGAGTCAGTGCTGAATGTCCTTGTGCCACGATGAATGTGCTGTATTTACAATACAGCGCTCCATGGCGCAAGAATTAACAGATGCGTCAGAAATTCTGACGCATCTGTTGGCACAAAAGTGACGCATTGCTGGAAATGCTCATGAAAGTGACGCAAAAAGCCCTGAGTCATAACTTATGCCTGGTCTGTGCAGGCATAGGGATTTTGACACAGTGAAGGCTTAGAGTGATGTAGTGAAATCTTGTAGATTTCAGTGCTTGAGTTCTAGAAGGCTTTTAGCGTGGGAACGCCCACCCTGCATACATTATACCTGACGCAGGTATAATATGATGCGGGACTTTACAATGTGACACATCTCCCTAGATGCGTCACATTGTAAATGGGCCGCAACATTTATGCCGCAGCTGCGTCACAATACAGATTTTTATACTTGCCCTATATATGGCTGTGTGTACGTTGTGTGTCTCCGTCTGCATGCAGCATACAAATGTGCCAGATCTGGTAGCCCAGTTGGGCTGATGCAGCCACACAAGAGCTCTTTGCCTGACCTCATTGTCACCAATTCAAATCAGAGAGGATCCATGCAGTCTTTCAAGGCTCTCAGGTGAAAAAATGGGCCCTAGAGCAAGGAAGAAAATAGGCCCCCTTGTTGAAGTTTGGAATATAAAATACCGCAATAATCAGGGTTCAGTGGGTCCCGCAGGTCTGTGGGCGCCAGTGCAACTGCACCTGCTGCACCAACAGAAGCTACGCCCCTGTCATAGAGCTGGGTAACATCAATTACTCAGTGCCACAAAGAGCATTAGAAATAAACTTTACATAATGTCAAACGGCAAAAACAAGAGCTTTGTCAGTTCTTGTTCTGTTTCAAACACTCCATACAATCTGTATGAACCCTCTCCACATTTTCCTACTGATAACAAATGCCTTCGCTCCCAGAAAAAAACTTTCTGGGCGGTTAGTGCACATTTGAATGGGAGATGGGACCTCGGAAGAGCCCAGCCCTGCGCCGGACTGCGAGTCACCTCAGAGAGCAGAACCAAAGCCCGTCATCTGCCCATCACTGACCCAAGCGAATCCGTGGAGCAAAGATGAGAACAAAGGGGAAGAAATAAAAGAATAACGAAAACTCATCAAGGAAAATTAATCCCTAAATTACTGCTGTATTTAAAAAGCTGAGAAAACAAAAGAGAACGTAAAGAGTAAACTGAAGCCAAATAGAGTCACCGTTTTGTCCTTGACACAGATCACAAACCTGCAAGTAAATTGCATTGCAAAATAAACTATCTTATTTTTTAATTACATATTCTCCAGTCTCCGAAGAGACTGTCAAAAATTGCCATTTCGACTATATTTCAAGTCTCCATGACGGGGTATTGGGTAAAGTTTTCAATAAGCAATAATCGCACCTCGGTTAAACCTCATTGGCTACGATACCGCCACTGCGCAAAGCTAAACAATTTAGTGTGAATTTCATGCACACTTGCCCTAGTACCTCATGTTACAAAGAACATGATTCCTTTTCAAAAGATGTTATCTGTTTATGCATAACTACTCCTCCACTGCTTCTGATAGGCAATGTAAGACATATAATGGTGTTGTTTTACTAATTTCTATCAGCTCTCTGCCCCAAACCGTCGATAGCCACACGCAGAGAATTATGGGAAATTGTATGCTAAATAGCTGTCCAGGTAAGCAGCACCCTCCCAAGTTATGGATTTGATGCTCAGGCAGATATACCTTCACACAAAGATGAGATCTAGGCTGCTAACCATGGGTTGTGGAAAATATAAGAAGCACAAATTCATAATAGCATCCTCATAGGTCCCACTGTCTTCAAATGTTTACTAGAGAAGGAACGGCAATAAATTTAAAGGAAAATAAATTATAGATAAATTTTTCCATATTCCATAATGCACGTCTGCCATTTTATGGCACTACATAGTTGCATTTGCTGCATTTCATTTTTAGCTTTAGGAGGTACAATATACTGGTTTCCTGGTTTTCAAAACATTTTAGGGGAAGATTCACAAGGACCTGACGCAACTGCATGGATGCATAAGTTTCCTTGAGTCAGTGCTGAATGTCCTTGTGCCACGATGAATGTGCTGTATTTACAATACAGCGCTCCATGGCGCAAGAATTAACAGATGCGTCAGAAATTCTGACGCATCTGTTGGCACAAAAGTGACGCATTGCTGGAAATGCTCATGAAAGTGACGCAAAAAGCCCTGAGTCATAACTTATGCCTGGTCTGTGCAGGCGTAGGGATTTTGACACAGTGAAGGCGTAGAGTGATGTAGTGAAATCTTGTAGATTTCAGTGCGTCAGTTCTAGAAGGCTTTTAGCGTGGGAACGCCCACCCTGCATACATTATACCTGACGCAGGTATAATATGATGCGGGACTTTACAATGTGACACATCTCCCTAGATGCGTCACATTGTAAATAGGCCGCAACATTTATGCCGCAGCTGCGTCACAATACAGATTTTTATACTTGCCCTATATATGGCTGTGTGTACGTTGTGTGTCTCCGTCTGCATGCAGCATACAAATGTGCCAGATCTGGTAGCCCAGTTGGGCTGATGCAGCCACACAAGAGCTCTTTGCCTGACCTCATTGTCACCAATTCAAATCAGAGAGGATCCATGCAGTCTTTCAAGGATCTCAGGTGAAAAAATGGGCCCTAGAGCAAGGAAGAAAATAGGCCCCCTTGTTGAAGTTTGGAATATAAAATACCGCAATAATCAGGGTTCAGTGGGTCCCGCAGGTCTGTGGGCGCCAGTGCAACTGCACCTGCTGCACCAACAGAAGCTACGCCCCTGTCATAGAGCTGGGTAACATCAATTACTCAGTGCCACAAAGAGCATTAGAAATAAACTTTACATAATGTCAAACGGCAAAAACAAGAGCTTTGTCAGTTCTTGTTCTGTTTCAAACACTCCATACAATCTGTATGAACCCTCTCCACATTTTCCTACTGATAACAAATGCCTTCGCTCCCAGAAAAAAACTTTCTGGGCGGTTAGAGCACATTTGAATGGGAGATGAGACCTCGGAGGAGCCCAGCCCTGCGCCGGACTGCGAGTCACCTCAGAGAGCAGAAACAAAGCCCGTCCTCTGCCCATCACTGACCCAAGCGAATCTGTGGAGCAAAGATGAGAACAAAGGGGAAGAAATAAAAGAATAACGAAAAATCATCAAGGAAAATAAATCCCTAAATTACTACTGTATTTAAAAAGCTGAGAAAACAAAAGAGAACGTAAAGAGTAAACTAAAGCCAAATAGAGTCACCATTTTGTCCTTGTCACAGATCACAAACCTGCAAGTAAATTGCATTGCAAAATAAACTATCTTAGTTTTTAATTACATATTCTCCAGTCTCCGAAGAGACTGTCAAAAATTGCCATTTCGACTATATTTCAAGTCTCCATGACAAGGTATTGGGTAAAGTTTTCAATAAGCAATAATCGCGCCTCGGTTAAACCTCATTGGCTACGATACTGCCACTGCGCAAAGCTATACAATTTAGTGTGAATTTCATGCACACTTGCCCTAGTACCTCATGTTACAAAGAACATGATTCCTTTTCAAAAGATGTTATCTGTTTATGCATAACTACTCCTCCACTGCTTCTGATAGGCAATGTAAGACATATAATGGTGTTGTTTTACTAATTTCTATCAGCTCTCTGCCCCAAACCGTCGATAGCCACACGCAGAGAATTATGGGAAATTGTATGCTAAATAGCTGTCCAGGTAAGCAGCACCCTCCCAAGTTATGGATTTGATGCTCAGGCAGATATACCTTCACACAAAGATGAGATCTAGGCAGCTAACCATGGGTTGTGGAAAATATAAGAAGCACAAATTCATAATAGCATCCTCATAGGTCCCACTGTCTTCAAATGTTTACTAGAGAAGGAACGGCAATCAATTTAAAGGAAAATAAATGATAGATACATTTTTCCATATTCCATAATGCACGTCTGCCATTTCATGGCACTACATAGTTGCATTTGCTGCATTTCATTTTTAGCTTTAGGAGGTACAATATACTGGTTTCCTGGTTTTCAAAACATTTTAGGGGAAGATTCACAAGGACCTGACGCAACTGCATGGATGCATAAGTTTCCTTGAGTCAGTGCTGAATGTCCTTGTGCCACGATGAATGTGCTGTATTTACAATACAGCGCTCCATGGCGCAAGAATTAACAGATGCGTCAGAAATTCTGACGCATCTCTTGGCACAAAAGTGACGCATTGCTGGAAATGCTCATGAAAGTGACGCAAAAAGCCCTGAGTCATAACTTATGCCTGGTCTGTGCAGGCGTAGGGATTTTGACACAGTGAAGGCGTAGAGTGATGTAGTGAAATCTTGTAGATTTCAGTGCGTCAGTTCTAGAAGGCTTTTAGCGTGGGAACGCCCACCCTGCATACATTATACCTGACGCAGGTATAATATGATGTGGGACTTTACAATGTGACACATCTCCCTAGATGCGTCACATTGTAAATGGGCCGCAACATTTATGCCGCAGCTGCGTCACAATACAGATTTTTATACTTGCCCTATATATGGCTGTGTGTACGTTGTGTGTCTCCGTCTGCATACAGCATACAAATGTGCCAGATCTGGGAGCCCAGTTGGGCTGATGCAGTCACACAAGAGCTCTTTGCCTGACCTCATTGTCACCAATTCAAATCAGAGAGGATCCATGCAGTCTTTCAAGGCTCTCAGGTGAAAAAATGGGCCCTTGAGCAAGGAAGAAAATAGGCCCCCTTGTTGAAGTTTGGAATATAAAATACCGCAATAATCAAGGTTCAGTGGGTCCCGCAGGTCTGTGGGCGCCAGTGCAACTGCACCTGCTGCACCAACAGAAGCTACGCCCCTGTCATAGAGCTGGGTAACATCAATTACTCAGTGCCACAAAGAGCATTAGAAATACACTTTACATAATGTCAAACGGCAAAAACAAGAGCTTTGTCAGTTCTTGTTCTGTTTCAAACACACCATACAATCTGTATGAACCCTCTCCACATTTTCCTACTGATAACAAATGCCTTCGCTCCCAGAAAAAAACTTTCTGGGCGGTTAGTGCACATTTGAATGGGAGATGAGACCTCGGAAGAGCCCAGCCCTGCGCCGGACTGCGAGTCACCTCAGAGAGCAGAAACAAAGCCCGTCCTCTGCCCATCACTGACCCAAGCGAATCCGTGGAGCAAAGATGAGAACAAAGGGGAAGAAATAAAAGAATAACGAAAACTCATCAAGGAAAATAAATCCCTAAATTACTGCTGTATTTAAAAAGCTGAGAAAACAAAAGAGAACGTAAAGAGTAAACTGAAGCCAAATAGAGTCACCGTTTTGTCCTTGTCACAGATCACAAACCTGCAAGTAAATTGCATTGCAAAATAAACTATCTTATTTTTTAATGACATATTCTCCAGTCTCCGAAGAGACTGTCAAAAATTGCCATTTCGACTATATTTCAAGTCTCCATGACGGGGTATTGGATAAAGTTTTCAATAAGCAATAATCGCGCCTCGGTTAAATCTCATTGGCTACGATACTGCCACTGCGCAAAGCTAAACAATTTAGTGTGAATTTCATGCACACTTGCCCTAGTACCTCATGTTACAAAGAACATGATTCCTTTTCAAAATATGTTATCTGTTTATGCATAACTACTCCTCCACTGCTTCTGATAGGCAATGTAAGACATATAATGGTGTTGTTTTACTAATTTCTATCAGCTCTCTGCCCCAAACCGTCGATAGCCACACGCAGAGAATTATGGGAAATTGTATGCTAAATAGCTGTCCAGGTAAGCATCACCCTCCCAAGTTATGGATTTGATGCTCAGGCAGATATACCTTCACACAAAGATGAGATCTAGGCTGCTAACCATGGGTTGTGGAAAATATAAGAAGCACAAATTCATAATAGCATCCTCTTAGGTCCCACTGTCTTCAAATGTTTACTAGAGAAGGAACGGCAATCAATTTAAAGGAAAATAAATGATAGATACATTTTTCCATATTCCATAATGCACGTCTGCCATTTCATGGCACTACATAGTTGCATTTGCTGCATTTCATTTTTAGCTTTCGGAGGTACAATATACTGGTTTCCTGGTTTTCAAAACATTTTAGGGGAAGATTCACAAGGACCTGACGCAACTGCATGGATGCATAAGTTTCCTTGAGTCAGTGCTGAATGTCCTTGTGCCACGATGAATGTGCTGTATTTACAATACAGCGCTCCATGGCGCAAGAATTAACAGATGCGTCAGAAATTCTGACGCATCTGTTGGCACAAAAGTGTCGCATTGCTGGAAATGCTCATGAAAGTGACGCAAAAAGCCCTGAGTCATAACTTATGCCTGGTCTGTGCAGGCGTAGGGATTTTGACACAGTGAAGGCGTAGAGTGATGTAGTGAAATCTTGTAGATTTCAGTGCGTCAGTTCTAGAAGGCTTTTAGCGTGGGAACGCCCACCCTGCATACATTATACCTGACGCAGGTATAATATGATGCGGGACTTTACAATGTGACACATCTCCCTAGATGCGTCACATTGTAAATGGTCCGCAACATTTATGCCGCAGCTGCGTCACAATACAGATTTTTATACTTGCCCTATATATGGCTGTGTGTACGTTGTGTGTCTCCGTCTGCATGCAGCATACAAATGTGCCAGATCTGGTAGCCCAGTTGGGCTGATGCAGCCACAGAAGAGCTCTCTGCCTGACCTCATTGTCACCAATTCAAATCAGAGAGGATCCATGCAGTCTTTCAAGGCTCTCAGGTGAAAAAATGGGCCCTAGAGCAAGGAAGAAAATAGTACCCCTTGTTGAAGTTTGGAATATAAAATACCGCAATAATCAGGGTTCAGTGGGTCCCGCAGGTCTGTGGGCGCCAGTGCAACTGCACCTGCTGCACCAACAGAAGCTACGCCCCTGTCATAGAGCTGGGTAACATCAATTACTCAGTGCCACAAAGAGCATTAGAAATAAACTTTACATAATGTCAAACGGCAAAAACAAGAGCTTTGTCAGTTCTTGTTCTGTTTCAAACACTCCATACAATCTGTATGAACCCTCTCCACATTTTCCTACTGATAACAAATGCCTTCGCTCCCAGCAAAAAACTTTCTGGGCGGTTAGTGCACATTTGAATGGGAGATGAGACCTCGGAAGAGCCCAGCCCTGCCCCGGACTGCGAGTCACCTCAGAGAGCAGAAACAAAGCCCGTCCTCTGCCCATCACTGACCCAAGCGAATCCGTGGAGCAAAGATGAGAACAAAGGGGAAGAAATAAAAGAATAACGAAAACTCATCAAGGAAAATAAATCCCTAAATTACTGCTATATTTAAAAAGCTGAGAAAACAAAAGAGAACGTAAAGAGTAAACTGAAGCCAAATAGAGTCACCGCTTTGTCCTTGTCACAGATCACAAACCTGCAAGTAAATTGCATTGCAAAATAAACTATCTTATTTTTTAATTACATATTCTCCAGTCTCTGAAGAGACTGTCAAAAATTGCCATTTCGACTATATTTCAAGTCTCCATGACGGGGTATTGGGTAAAGTTTTCAATAAGCAATAATCGCGCCTCGGTTAAACCTCATTGGCTACAATACTGCCACTGCGCAAAGCTAAACAATTTAGTGTGAATTTCATGCACACTTGCCTTAGTACCTCATGTTACAAAGAACATGATTCCTTTTCAAAATATGTTATCTGTTTATGCATAACTACTCCTCCACTGCTTCTGATAGGCAATGTAAGATATATAATGGTGTTGTTTTACTAATTTCTATCAGCTCTCTGCCCCAAACCGTCGATAGCCACACGCAGAGAATTATGGGAAATTGTATGCTAAATAGCTGTCCAGGTAAGCAGCACCCTCCCAAGTTATGGATTTGATGCTCAGGCAGATATACCTTCACACAAAGATGAGATCTAGGCTGCTAACCATGGGTTGTGGAAAATATAAGAAGCACAAATTCATAATAGCATCCTCATAGGTCCCACTGTCTTCAAATGTTTACTAGAGAAGGAACGGCAATCAATTTAAAGGAAAATAAATGATAGATACATTTTTCCATATTCCATAATGCACGTCTGCCATTTCATGGCACTACATAGTTGCATTTGCTGCATTTCATTTTTAGCTTTAGGAGGTACAATATACTGGTTTCCTGGTTTTCAAAACATTTTAGGGGAAGATTCACAAGGACCTGACGCAACTGCATGGATGCATACGTTTCCTTGAGTCAGTGCTGAATGTCCTTGTGCCACGATGAATGTGCTGTATTTACAATACAGCGCTCCATGGCGCAAGAATTAACAGATGCGTCAGAAATTCTGACGCATCTGTTGGCACAAAAGTGACGCATTGCTGGAAATGCTCATGAAAGTGACGCAAAAAGCCCTGAGTCATAACTTATGCCTGGTCTGTGCAGGCATAGGGATTTTGACACAGTGAAGGCTTAGAGTGATGTAGTGAAATCTTGTAGATTTCAGTGCGTGAGTTCTCGAAGGCTTTTAGCGTGGGAACGCCCACCCTGCATACATTATACCTGACGCAGGTATAATATGATGCGGGACTTTACAATGTGACACATCTCCCTAGATGCGTCACATTGTAAATGGGCCGCAACATTTATGCCGCAGCTGCGTCACAATACAGATTTTTATACTTGCCCTATATATGGCTGTGTGTACGTTGTGTGTCTCCGTCTGCATGCAGCATACAAATGTGCCAGATCTGGTAGCCCAGTTGGGCTGATGCAGCCACACAAGAGCTCTTTGCCTGACCTCATTGTCACCAATTCAAATCAGAGAGGATCCATGCAGTCTTTCAAGGCTCTCAGGTGAAAAAATGGGCCCTAGAGCAAGGAAGAAAATAGGCCCCCTTGTTGAAGTTTGGAATATAAAATACCGCAATAATCAGGGTTCAGTGGGTCCCGCAGGTCTGTGGGCGCCAGTGCAACTGCACCTGCTGCACCAACAGAAGCTACGCCCCTGTCATAGAGCTGGGTAACATCAATTACTCAGTGCCACAAAGAGCATTAGAAATAAACTTTACATAATGTCAAACGGCAAAAACAAGAGCTTTGTCAGTTCTTGTTCTGTTTCAAACACTCCATACAATCTGTATGAACCCTCTCCACATTTTCCTACTGATAACAAATGCCTTCGCTCCCAGAAAAAAACTTTCTGGGCGGTTAGTGCACATTTGAATGGGAGATGAGACCTCGGAAGAGCCCAGCCCTGCGCCGGACTGCGAGTCACCTCAGAGAGCAGAAACAAAGCCCGTCCTCTGCCCATCACTGACCCAAGCGAATCCGTGGAGCAAAGATGAGAACAAAGGGGAAGAAATAAAAGAATAACGAAAACTCATCAAGGAAAATAAATCCCTAAATTACTGCTGTATTTAAAAAGCTGAGAAAACAAAAGAGAACGTAAAGAGTAAACTGAAGCCAAATAGAGTCACCATTTTGTCCTTGACACAGATCACAAACCTGCAAGTAAATTGCATTGCAAAATAAACTATCTTATTTTTTAATTACATATTCTCCAGTCTCCGAAGAGACTGTCAAAAATTGCCATTTCGACTATATTTCAAGTCTACATAACGGGGTATTGGGTAAAGTTTTCAACAAGCAATAATCGCGTCTCGGTTAAACCTCATTGGCTACGATACCGCCACTGCGCAAAGCTAAACAATTTAGTGTGAATTTCATGCACACTTGCCCTAGTACCTCATGTTACAAAGAACATGATTCCTTTTCAAAAGATGTTATCTGTTTATGCATAACTACTCCTCCACTGCTTCTGATAGGCAATGTAAGACATATAATGGTGTTGTTTTACTAATTTCTATCAGCTCTCTGCCCCAAACCGTCGATAGCCACACGCAGAGAATTATGGGAAATTGTATGCTAAATAGCTGTCCAGGTAAGCAGCACCCTCCCAAGTTATGGATTTGATGCTCAGGCAGATATACCTTCACACAAAGATGAGATCTAGGCTGCTAACCATGGGTTGTGGAAAATATAAGAAGCACAAATTCATAATAGCATCCTCATAGGTCCCACTGTCTTCAAATGTTTACTAGAGAAGGAACGGCAATAAATTTAAAGGAAAATAAATTATAGATAAATTTTTCCATATTCCATAATGCACGTCTGCCATTTTATGGCACTACATAGTTGCATTTGCTGCATTTCATTTTTAGCTTTAGGAGGTACAATATACTGGTTTCCTGGTTTTCAAAACATTTTAGGGGAAGATTCACAAGGACCTGACGCAACTGCATGGATGCATAAGTTTCCTTGAGTCAGTGCTGAATGTCCTTGTGCCACGATGAATGTGCTGTATTTACAATACAGCGCTCCATGGCGCAAGAATTAACAGATGCGTCAGAAATTCTGACGCATCTGTTGGCACAAAAGTGACGCATTGCTGGAAATGCTCATGAAAGTGACGCAAAAAGCCCTGAGTCATAACTTATGCCTGGTCTGTGCAGGCATAGGGATTTTGACACAGTGAAGGCTTAGAGTGATGTAGTGAAATCTTGTAGATTTCAGTGCTTGAGTTCTAGAAGGCTTTTAGCGTGGGAACGCCCACCCTGCATACATTATACCTGACGCAGGTATAATATGATGCGGGACTTTACAATGTGACACATCTCCCTAGATGCGTCACATTGTAAATGGGCCGCAACATTTATGCCGCAGCTGCGTCACAATACAGATTTTTATACTTGCCCTATATATGGCTGTGTGTACGTTGTGTGTCTCCGTCTGCATGCAGCATACAAATGTGCCAGATCTGGTAGCCCAGTTGGGCTGATGCAGCCACACAAGAGCTCTTTGCCTGACCTCATTGTCACCAATTCAAATCAGAGAGGATCCATGCAGTCTTTCAAGGCTCTCAGGTGAAAAAATGGGCCCTAGAGCAAGGAAGAAAATAGGCCCCCTTGTTGAAGTTTGGAATATAAAATACCGCAATAATCAGGGTTCAGTGGGTCCCGCAGGTCTGTGGGCGCCAGTGCAACTGCACCTGCTGCACCAACAGAAGCTACGCCCCTGTCATAGAGCTGGGTAACATCAATTACTCAGTGCCACAAAGAGCATTAGAAATAAACTTTACATAATGTCAAACGGCAAAAACAAGAGCTTTGTCAGTTCTTGTTCTGTTTCAAACACTCCATACAATCTGTATGAACCCTCTCCACATTTTCCTACTGATAACAAATGCCTTCGCTCCCAGAAAAAAACTTTCTGGGCGGTTAGTGCACATTTGAATGGGAGATGGGACCTCGGAAGAGCCCAGCCCTGCGCCGGACTGCGAGTCACCTCAGAGAGCAGAACCAAAGCCCGTCATCTGCCCATCACTGACCCAAGCGAATCCGTGGAGCAAAGATGAGAACAAAGGGGAAGAAATAAAAGAATAACGAAAACTCATCAAGGAAAATTAATCCCTAAATTACTGCTGTATTTAAAAAGCTGAGAAAACAAAAGAGAACGTAAAGAGTAAACTGAAGCCAAATAGAGTCACCGTTTTGTCCTTGACACAGATCACAAACCTGCAAGTAAATTGCATTGCAAAATAAACTATCTTATTTTTTAATTACATATTCTCCAGTCTCCGAAGAGACTGTCAAAAATTGCCATTTCGACTATATTTCAAGTCTCCATGACGGGGTATTGGGTAAAGTTTTCAATAAGCAATAATCGCACCTCGGTTAAACCTCATTGGCTACGATACCGCCACTGCGCAAAGCTAAACAATTTAGTGTGAATTTCATGCACACTTGCCCTAGTACCTCATGTTACAAAGAACATGATTCCTTTTCAAAAGATGTTATCTGTTTATGCATAACTACTCCTCCACTGCTTCTGATAGGCAATGTAAGACATATAATGGTGTTGTTTTACTAATTTCTATCAGCTCTCTGCCCCAAACCGTCGATAGCCACACGCAGAGAATTATGGGAAATTGTATGCTAAATAGCTGTCCAGGTAAGCAGCACCCTCCCAAGTTATGGATTTGATGCTCAGGCAGATATACCTTCACACAAAGATGAGATCTAGGCTGCTAACCATGGGTTGTGGAAAATATAAGAAGCACAAATTCATAATAGCATCCTCATAGGTCCCACTGTCTTCAAATGTTTACTAGAGAAGGAACGGCAATAAATTTAAAGGAAAATAAATTATAGATAAATTTTTCCATATTCCATAATGCACGTCTGCCATTTTATGGCACTACATAGTTGCATTTGCTGCCTTTCATTTTTAGCTTTAGGAGGTACAATATACTGGTTTCCTGGTTTTCAAAACATTTTAGGGGAAGATTCACAAGGACCTGACGCAACTGCATGGATGCATAAGTTTCCTTGAGTCAGTGCTGAATGTCCTTGTGCCACGATGAATGTGCTGTATTTACAATACAGCGCTCCATGGCGCAAGAATTAACAGATGCGTCAGAAATTCTGACGCATCTGTTGGCACAAAAGTGACGCATTGCTGGAAATGCTCATGAAAGTGACTCAAAAAGCCCTGAGTCATAACTTATGCCTGGTCTGTGCAGGCGTAGGGATTTTGACACAGTGAAGGCGTAGAGTGATGTAGTGAAATCTTGTAGATTTCAGTGCGTCAGTTCTAGAAGGCTTTTAGCGTGGGAACGCCCACCCTGCATACATTATACCTGACGCAGGTATAATATGATGCGGGACTTTACAATGTGACACATCTCCCTAGATGCGTCACATTGTAAATAGGCCGCAACATTTATGCCGCAGCTGCGTCACAATACAGATTTTTATACTTGCCCTATATATGGCTGTGTGTACGTTGTGTGTCTCCGTCTGCATGCAGCATACAAATGTGCCAGATCTGGTAGCCCAGTTGGGCTGATGCAGCCACACAAGAGCTCTTTGCCTGACCTCATTGTCACCAATTCAAATCAGAGAGGATCCATGCAGTCTTTCAAGGATCTCAGGTGAAAAAATGGGCCCTAGAGCAAGGAAGAAAATAGGCCCCCTTGTTGAAGTTTGGAATATAAAATACCGCAATAATCAGGGTTCAGTGGGTCCCGCAGGTCTGTGGGTGCCAGTGCAACTGCACCTGCTGCACCAACAGAAGCTACGCCCCTGTCATAGAGCTGGGTAACATCAATTACTCAGTGCCACAAAGAGCATTAGAAATAAACTTTACATAATGTCAAACGGCAAAAACAAGAGCTTTGTCAGTTCTTGTTCTGTTTCAAACACTCCATACAATCTGTATGAACCCTCTCCACATTTTCCTACTGATAACAAATGCCTTCGCTCCCAGAAAAAAACTTTCTGGGCGGTTAGTGCACATTTGAATGGGAGATGAGACCTCGGAGGAGCCCAGCCCTGCGCGGGACTGCGAGTCACCTCAGAGAGCAGAAACAAAGCCCGTCCTCTGCCCATCACTGACCCAAGCGAATCTGTGGAGCAAAGATGAGAACAAAGGGGAAGAAATAAAAGAATAACGAAAAATCATCAAGGAAAATAAATCCCTAAATTACTACTGTATTTAAAAAGCTGAGAAAACAAAAGAGAACGTAAAGAGTAAACTGAAGCCAAATAGAGTCACCATTTTGTCCTTGTCACAGATCACAAACCTGCAAGTAAATTGCATTGCAAAATAAACTATCTTAGTTTTTAATTACATATTCTCCAGTCTCCGAAGAGACTGCCAAAAATTGCCATTTCGACTATATTTCAAGTCTCCATGACAAGGTATTGGGTAAAGTTTTCAATAAGCAATAATCGCGCCTCGGTTAAACCTCATTGGCTACGATACTGCCACTGCGCAAAGCTATACAATTTAGTGTGAATTTCATGCACACTTGCCCTAGTACCTCATGTTACAAAGAACATGATTCCTTTTCAAAAGATGTTATCTGTTTATGCATAACTACTCCTCCACTGCTTCTGATAGGCAATGTAAGACATATAATGGTGTTGTTTTACTAATTTCTATCAGCTCTCTGCCCCAAACCGTCGATAGCCACACGCAGAGAATTATGGGAAATTGTATGCTAAATAGCTGTCCAGGTAAGCAGCACCCTCCCAAGTTATGGATTTGATGCTCAGGCAGATATACCTTCACACAAAGATGAGATCTAGGCAGCTAACCATGGGTTGTGGAAAATATAAGAAGCACAAATTCATAATAGCATCCTCATAGGTCCCACTGTCTTCAAATGTTTACTAGAGAAGGAACGGCAATCAATTTAAAGGAAAATAAATGATAGATACATTTTTCCATATTCCATAATGCACGTCTGCCATTTCATGGCACTACATAGTTGCATTTGCTGCATTTCATTTTTAGCTTTAGGAGGTACAATATACTGGTTTCCTGGTTTTCAAAACATTTTAGGGGAAGATTCACAAGGACCTGACGCAACTGCATGGATGCATAAGTTTCCTTGAGTCAGTGCTGAATGTCCTTGTGCCACGATGAATGTGCTGTATTTACAATACAGCGCTCCATGGCGCAAGAATTAACAGATGCGTCAGAAATTCTGACGCATCTCTTGGCACAAAAGTGACGCATTGCTGGAAATGCTCATGAAAGTGACGCAAAAAGCCCTGAGTCATAACTTATGCCTGGTCTGTGCAGGCGTAGGGATTTTGACACAGTGAAGGCGTAGAGTGATGTAGTGAAATCTTGTAGATTTCAGTGCGTCAGTTCTAGAAGGCTTTTAGCGTGGGAACGCCCACCCTGCATACATTATACCTGACGCAGGTATAATATGATGTGGGACTTTACAATGTGACACATCTCCCTAGATGCGTCACATTGTAAATGGGCCGCAACATTTATGCCGCAGCTGCGTCACAATACAGATTTTTATACTTGCCCTATATATGGCTGTGTGTACGTTGTGTGTCTCCGTCTGCATACAGCATACAAATGTGCCAGATCTGGGAGCCCAGTTGGGCTGATGCAGTCACACAAGAGCTCTTTGCCTGACCTCATTGTCACCAATTCAAATCAGAGAGGATCCATGCAGTCTTTCAAGGCTCTCAGGTGAAAAAATGGGCCCTTGAGCAAGGAAGAAAATAGGCCCCCTTGTTGAAGTTTGGAATATAAAATACCGCAATAATCAAGGTTCAGTGGGTCCCGCAGGTCTGTGGGCGCCAGTGCAACTGCACCTGCTGCACCAACAGAAGCTACGCCCCTGTCATAGAGCTGGGTAACATCAATTACTCAGTGCCACAAAGAGCATTAGAAATAAACTTTACATAATGTCAAACGGCAAAAACAAGAGCTTTGTCAGTTCTTGTTCTGTTTCAAACACACCATACAATCTGTATGAACCCTCTCCACATTTTCCTACTGATAACAAATGCCTTCGCTCCCAGAAAAAAACTTTCTGGGCGGTTAGTGCACATTTGAATGGGAGATGAGACCTCGGAAGAGCCCAGCCCTGCGCCGGACTGCGAGTCACCTCAGAGAGCAGAAACAAAGCCCGTCCTCTGCCCATCACTGACCCAAGCGAATCCGTGGAGCAAAGATGAGAACAAAGGGGAAGAAATAAAAGAATAACGAAAACTCATCAAGGAAAATAAATCCCTAAATTACTGCTGTATTTAAAAAGCTGAGAAAACAAAAGAGAACGTAAAGAGTAAACTGAAGCCAAATAGAGTCACCGTTTTGTCCTTGTCACAGATCACAAACCTGCAAGTAAATTGCATTGCAAAATAAACTATCTTATTTTTTAATGACATATTCTCCAGTCTCCGAAGAGACTGTCAAAAATTGCCATTTCGACTATATTTCAAGTCTCCATGACGGGGTATTGGGTAAAGTTTTCAATAAGCAATAATCGCGCCTCGGTTAAATCTCATTGGCTACGATACTGCCACTGCGCAAAGCTAAACAATTTAGTGTGAATTTCATGCACACTTGCCCTAGTACCTCATGTTACAAAGAACATGATTCCTTTTCAAAATATGTTATCTGTTTATGCATAACTACTCCTCCACTGCTTCTGATAGGCAATGTAAGACATATAATGGTGTTGTTTTACTAATTTCTATCAGCTCTCTGCCCCAAACCGTCGATAGCCACACGCAGAGAATTATGGGAAATTGTATGCTAAATAGCTGTCCAGGTAAGCATCACCCTCCCAAGTTATGGATTTGATGCTCAGGCAGATATACCTTCACACAAAGATGAGATCTAGGCTGCTAACCATGGGTTGTGGAAAATATAAGAAGCACAAATTCATAATAGCATCCTCTTAGGTCCCACTGTCTTCAAATGTTTACTAGAGAAGGAACGGCAATCAATTTAAAGGAAAATAAATGATAGATACATTTTTCCATATTCCATAATGCACGTCTGCCATTTCATGGCACTACATAGTTGCATTTGCTGCATTTCATTTTTAGCTTTCGGAGGTACAATATACTGGTTTCCTGGTTTTCAAAACATTTTAGGGGAAGATTCACAAGGACCTGACGCAACTGCATGGATGCATAAGTTTCCTTGAGTCAGTGCTGAATGTCCTTGTGCCACGATGAATGTGCTGTATTTACAATACAGCGCTCCATGGCGCAAGAATTAACAGATGCGTCAGAAATTCTGACGCATCTGTTGGCACAAAAGTGTCGCATTGCTGGAAATGCTCATGAAAGTGACGCAAAAAGCCCTGAGTCATAACTTATGCCTGGTCTGTGCAGGCGTAGGGATTTTGACACAGTGAAGGCGTAGAGTGATGTAGTGAAATCTTGTAGATTTCAGTGCGTCAGTTCTAGAAGGCTTTTAGCGTGGGAACGCCCACCCTGCATACATTATACCTGACGCAGGTATAATATGATGCGGGACTTTACAATGTGACACATCTCCCTAGATGCGTCACATTGTAAATGGTCCGCAACATTTATGCCGCAGCTGCGTCACAATACAGATTTTTATACTTGCCCTATATATGGCTGTGTGTACGTTGTGTGTCTCCGTCTGCATGCAGCATACAAATGTGCCAGATCTGGTAGCCCAGTTGGGCTGATGCAGCCACAGAAGAGCTCTCTGCCTGACCTCATTGTCACCAATTCAAATCAGAGAGGATCCATGCAGTCTTTCAAGGCTCTCAGGTGAAAAAATGGGCCCTAGAGCAAGGAAGAAAATAGTACCCCTTGTTGAAGTTTGGAATATAAAATACCGCAATAATCAGGGTTCAGTGGGTCCCGCAGGTCTGTGGGCGCCAGTGCAACTGCACCTGCTGCACCAACAGAAGCTACGCCCCTGTCATAGAGCTGGGTAACATCAATTACTCAGTGCCACAAAGAGCATTAGAAATAAACTTTACATAATGTCAAACGGCAAAAACAAGAGCTTTGTCAGTTCTTGTTCTGTTTCAAACACTCCATACAATCTGTATGAACCCTCTCCACATTTTCCTACTGATAACAAATGCCTTCGCTCCCAGCAAAAAACTTTCTGGGCGATTAGTGCACATTTGAATGGGAGATGAGACCTCGGAAGAGCCCAGCCCTGCCCCGGACTGCGAGTCACCTCAGAGAGCAGAAACAAAGCCCGTCCTCTGCCCATCACTGACCCAAGCGAATCCGTGGAGCAAAGATGAGAACAAAGGGGAAGAAATAAAAGAATAACGAAAACTCATCAAGGAAAATAAATCCCTAAATTACTGCTATATTTAAAAAGCTGAGAAAACAAAAGAGAACGTAAAGAGTAAACTGAAGCCAAATAGAGTCACCGCTTTGTCCTTGTCACAGATCACAAACCTGCAAGTAAATTGCATTGCAAAATAAACTATCTTATTTTTTAATTACATATTCTCCAGTCTCTGAAGAGACTGTCAAAAATTGCCATTTCGACTATATTTCAAGTCTCCATGACGGGGTATTGGGTAAAGTTTTCAATAAGCAATAATCGCGCCTCGGTTAAACCTCATTGGCTACGATACTGCCACTGCGCAAAGCTAAACAATTTAGTGTGAATTTCATGCACACTTGCCTTAGTACCTCATGTTACAAAGAACATGATTCCTTTTCAAAATATGTTATCTGTTTATGCATAACTACTCCTCCACTGCTTCTGATAGGCAATGTAAGACATATAATGGTGTTGTTTTACTAATTTCTATCAGCTCTCTGCCCCAAACCGTCGATAGCCACACGCAGAGAATTATGGGAAATTGTATGCTAAATAGCTGTCCAGGTAAGCAGCACCCTCCCAAGTTATGGATTTGATGCTCAGGCAGATATACCTTCACACAAAGATGAGATCTAGGCTGCTAACCATGGGTTGTGGAAAATATAAGAAGCACAAATTCATAATAGCATCCTCATAGGTCCCACTGTCTTCAAATGTTTACTAGAGAAGGAACGGCAATCAATTTAAAGGAAAATAAATGATAGATACATTTTTCCATATTCCATAATGCACGTCTGCCATTTCATGGCACTACATAGTTGCATTTGCTGCATTTCATTTTTAGCTTTAGGAGGTACAATATACTGGTTTCCTGGTTTTCAAAACATTTTAGGGGAAGATTCACAAGGACCTGACGCAACTGCATGGATGCATAAGTTTCCTTGAGTCAGTGCTGAATGTCCTTGTGCCACGATGAATGTGCTGTATTTACAATACAGCGCTCCATGGCGCAAGAATTAACAGATGCGTCAGAAATTCTGACGCATCTGTTGGCACAAAAGTGACGCATTGCTGGAAATGCTCATGAAAGTGACGCAAAAAGCCCTGAGTCATAACTTATGCCTGGTCTGTGCAGGCATAGGGATTTTGACACAGTGAAGGCTTAGAGTGATGTAGTGAAATCTTGTAGATTTCAGTGCGTGAGTTCTCGAAGGCTTTTAGCGTGGGAACGCCCACCCTGCATACATTATACCTGACGCAGGTATAATATGATGCGGGACTTTACAATGTGACACATCTCCCTAGATGCGTCACATTGTAAATGGGCCGCAACATTTATGCCGCAGCTGCGTCACAATACAGATTTTTATACTTGCCCTATATATGGCTGTGTGTACGTTGTGTGTCTCCGTCTGCATGCAGCATACAAATGTGCCAGATCTGGTAGCCCAGTTGGGCTGATGCAGCCACACAAGAGCTCTTTGCCTGACCTCATTGTCACCAATTCAAATCAGAGAGGATCCATGCAGTCTTTCAAGGCTCTCAGGTGAAAAAATGGGCCCTAGAGCAAGGAAGAAAATAGGCCCCCTTGTTGAAGTTTGGAATATAAAATACCGCAATAATCAGGGTTCAGTGGGTCCCGCAGGTCTGTGGGCGCCAGTGCAACTGCACCTGCTGCACCAACAGAAGCTACGCCCCTGTCATAGAGCTGGGTAACATCAATTACTCAGTGCCACAAAGAGCATTAGAAATAAACTTTACATAATGTCAAACGGCAAAAACAAGAGCTTTGTCAGTTCTTGTTCTGTTTCAAACACTCCATACAATCTGTATGAACCCTCTCCACATTTTCCTACTGATAACAAATGCCTTCGCTCCCAGAAAAAAACTTTCTGGGCGGTTAGTGCACATTTGAATGGGAGATGAGACCTCGGAAGAGCCCAGCCCTGCGCCGGACTGCGAGTCACCTCAGAGAGCAGAAACAAAGCCCGTCCTCTGCCCATCACTGACCCAAGCGAATCCGTGGAGCAAAGATGAGAACAAAGGGGAAGAAATAAAAGAATAACGAAAACTCATCAAGGAAAATAAATCCCTAAATTACTGCTGTATTTAAAAAGCTGAGAAAACAAAAGAGAACGTAAAGAGTAAACTGAAGCCAAATAGAGTCACAATTTTGTCCTTGACACAGATCACAAACCTGCAAGTAAATTGCATTGCAAAATAAACTATCTTATTTTTTAATTACATATTCTCCAGTCTCCGAAGAGACTGTCAAAAATTGCCATTTCGACTATATTTCAAGTCTACATAACGGGGTATTGGGTAAAGTTTTCAACAAGCAATAATCGCGCCTCGGTTAAACCTCATTGGCTACGATACTGCCACTGCGCAAAGCTAAACAATTTAGTGTGAATTTCATGCACACTTGCCCTAGTACCTCATGTTACAAAGAACATGATTCCTTTTCAAAAGATGTTATCTGTTTATGCATAACTACTCCTCCACTGCTTCTGATAGGCAATGTAAGACATATAATGGTGTTGTTTTACTAATTTCTATCAGCTCTCTGCCCCAAACCGTCGATAGCCACATGCAGAGAATTATGGGAAATTGTATGCTAAATAGCTGTCCAGGTAAGCAGCACCCTCCCAAGTTATGGATTTGATGCTCAGGCAGATATACCTTCACACAAAGATGAGATCTAGGCTGCTAACCATGGGTTGTGGAAAATATAAGAAGCACAAATTCATAATAGCATCCTCATAGGTCCCACTGTCTTCAAATGTTTACTAGAGAAGGAACGGCAATCAATTTAAAGGAAAATAAATGATAGATAAATTTTTCCATATTCCATAATGCACTTCTGCCATTTCATGGCACTACATAGTTGCATTTGCTGCATTTCATTTTTAGCTTTAGGAGGTACAATATACTGGTTTCCTGGTTTTCAAAACATTTTAGGGGAAGATTCACAAGGACCTGACGCAACTGCATGGATGCATAAGTTTCCTTGAGTCAGTGCTGAATGTCCTTGTGCCACGATGAATGTGCTGTATTTACAATACAGCGCTCCATGGCGCAAGAATTAACAGATGCGTCAGAAATTCTGACGCATCTGTTGGCACAAAAGTGACGCATTGCTGGAAATGCTCATGAAAGTGACGCAAAAAGCCCTGAGTCATAACTTATGCCTGGTCTGTGCAGGCATAGGGATTTTGACACAGTGAAGGCTTAGAGTGATGTAGTGAAATCTTGTAGATTTCAGTGCGTGAGTTCTAGAAGGCTTTTAGCGTGGGAACGCCCACCCTGCATACATTATACCTGACGCAGGTATAATATGATGCGGGACTTTACAATGTGACACATCTCCCTAGATGCGTCACATTGTAAATGGGCCGCAACATTTATGCCGCAGCTGCGTCACAATACAGATTTTTATACTTGCCCTATATATGGCTGTGTGTACGTTGTGTGTCTCCGTCTGCATGCAGCATACAAATGTGCCAGATCTGGTAGCCCAGTTGGGCTGATGCAGCCACACAAGAGCTCTTTGCCTGACCTCATTGTCACCAATTCAAATCAGAGAGGATCCATGCAGTCTTTCAAGGCTCTCAGGTGAAAAAATGGGCCCTAGAGCAAGGAAGAAAATAGGCCCCCTTGTTGAAGTTTGGAATATAAAATACCGCAATAATCAGGGTTCAGTGGGTCCCGCAGGTCTGTGGGCGCCAGTGCAACTGCACCTGCTGCACCAACAGAAGCTACGCCCCTGTCATAGAGCTGGGTAACATCAATTACTCAGTGCCACAAAGAGCATTAGAAATAAACTTTACATAATGTCAAACGGCAAAAACAAGAGCTTTGTCAGTTCTTGTTCTGTTTCAAACACTCCATACAATCTGTATGAACCCTCTCCACATTTTCCTACTGATAACAAATGCCTTCGCTCCCAGAAAAAAACTTTCTGGGCGGTTAGTGCACATTTGAATGGGAGATGAGACCTCGGAAGAGCCCAGCCCTGCGCCGGACTGCGAGTCACCTCAGAGAGCAGAAACAAAGCCCGTCCTCTGCCCATCACTGACCCAAGCGAATCCGTGGAGCAAAGATGAGAACAAAGGGGAAGAAATAAAAGAATAACGAAAACTCATCAAGGAAAATAAATCCCTAAATTACTGCTGTATTTAAAAAGCTGAGAAAACAAAAGAGAACGTAAAGAGTAAACTGAAGCCAAATAGAGTCACCATTTTGTCCTTGACACAGATCACAAACCTGCAAGTAAATTGCATTGCAAAATAAACTATCTTATTTTTTAATTACATATTCTCCAGTCTCCGAAGAGATTGTCAAAAATTGCCATTTCGACTATATTTCAAGTCTACATAACGGGGTATTGGGTAAAGTTTTCAACAAGCAATAATCGCGTCTCGGTTAAACCTCATTGGCTACGATACTGCCACTGCGCAAAGCTAAACAATTTAGTGTGAATTTCATGCACACTTGCCCTAGTACCTCATGTTACAAAGAACATGATTCCTTTTCAAAAGATGTTATCTGTTTATGCATAACTACTCCTCCACTGCTTCTGATAGGCAATGTAAGACATATAATGGTGTTGTTTTACTAATTTCTATCAGCTCTCTGCCCCAAACCGTCGATAGCCACATGCAGAGAATTATGGGAAATTGTATGCTAAATAGCTGTCCAGGTAAGCAGCACCCTCCCAAGTTATGGATTTGATGCTCAGGCAGATATACCTTCACACAAAGATGAGATCTAGGCTGCTAACCATGGGTTGTGGAAAATATAAGAAGCACAAATTCATAATAGCATCCTCATAGGTCCCACTGTCTTCAAATGTTTACTAGAGAAGGAACGGCAATCAATTTAAAGGAAAATAAATGATAGATACATTTTTCCATATTCCATAATGCACGTCTGCCATTTCATGGCACTACATAGTTGCATTTGCTGCATTTCATTTTTAGCTTTAGGAGGTACAATATACTGGTTTCCTGGTTTTCAAAACATTTTAGGGGAAGATTCACAAGGACCTGACGCAACTGCATGGATGCATAAGTTTCCTTGAGTCAGTGCTGAATGTCCTTGTGCCACGATGAATGTGCTGTATTTACAATACAGCGCTCCATGGCGCAAGAATTAACAGATGCGTCAGAAATTCTGACGCATCTGTTGGCACAAAAGTGACGCATTGCTGGAAATGCTCATGAAAGTGACGCAAAAAGCCCTGAGTCATAACTTATGCCTGGTCTGTGCAGGCATAGGGATTTTGACACAGTGAAGGCTTAGAGTGATGTAGTGAAATCTTGTAGATTTCAGTGCTTGAGTTCTAGAAGGCTTTTAGCGTGGGAACGCCCACCCTGCATACATTATACCTGACGCAGGTATAATATGATGCGGGACTTTACAATGTGACACATCTCCCTAGATGCGTCACATTGTAAATGGGCCGAAACATTTATGCCGCAGCTGCGTCACAATACAGATTTTTATACTTGCCCTATATATGGCTGTGTGTACGTTGTGTGTCTCCGTCTGCATGCAGCATACAAATGTGCCAGATCTGGTAGCCCAGTTGGGCTGATGCAGCCACACAAGAGCTCTTTGCCTGACCTCATTGTCACCAATTCAAATCAGAGAGGATCCATGCAGTCTTTCAAGGCTCTCAGGTGAAAAAATGGGCCCTAGAGCAAGGAAGAAAATAGGCCCCCTTGTTGAAGTTTGGAATATAAAATACCGCAATAATCAGGGTTCAGTGGGTCCCGCAGGTCTGTGGGCGCCAGTGCAACTGCACCTGCTGCACCAACAGAAGCTACGCCCCTGTCATAGAGCTGGGTAACATCAATTACTCAGTGCCACAAAGAGCATTAGAAATAAACTTTACATAATGTCAAACGGTAAAAACAAGAGCTTTGTCAGTTCTTGTTCTGTTTCAAACACTCCATACAATCTGTATGAACCCTCTCCACATTTTCCTACTGATAACAAATGCCTTCGCTCCCAGAAAAAAACTTTCTGGGCGGTTAGTGCACATTTGAATGGGAGATGGGACCTCGGAAGAGCCCAGCCCTGTGCCGGACTGCGAGTCACCTCAGAGAGCAGAAACAAAGCCCGTCATCTGCCCATCACTGACCCAAGCGAATCCGTGGAGCAAAGATGAGAACAAAGGGGAAGAAATAAAAGAATAACGAAAACTCATCAAGGAAAATTAATCCCTAAATTACTGCTGTATTTAAAAAGCTGAGAAAACAAAAGAGAACGTAAAGAGTAAACTGAAGCCAAATAGAGTCACCGTTTTGTCCTTGACACAGATCACAAACCTGCAAGTAAATTGCATTGCAAAATAAACTATCTTATTTTTTAATTACATATTCTCCAGTCTCCGAAGAGACTGTCAAAAATTGCCATTTCGACTATATTTCAAATCTACATGACGGGGTATTGGGTAAAGTTTTCAATAAGCAATAATCGCGCCTCGGTTAAACCTCATTGGCTACGATACTGCCACTGCGCAAAGCTAAACAATTTAGTGTGAATTTCATGCACACTTGCCCTAGTACCTCATGTTACAAAGAACATGATTCCTTTTCAAAAGATGTTATCTGTTTATGCATAACTACTCCTCCACTGCTTCTGATAGGCAATGTAAGACATATAATGGTGTTGTTTTACTAATTTCTATCAGCTCTCTGCCCCAAACCGTCGATAGCCACATGCAGAGAATTATGGGAAATTGTATGCTAAATAGCTGTCCAGGTAAGCAGCACCCTCCCAAGTTATGGATTTGATGCTCAGGCAGATATACCTTCACACAAAGATGAGATCTAGGCTGCTAACCATGGGTTGTGGAAAATATAAGAAGCACAAATTCATAATAGCATCCTCATAGGTCCCACTGTCTTCAAATGTTTACTAGAGAAGGAACTGCAATCAATTTAAAGGAAAATAAATGATAGATACATTTTTCCATATTCCATAATGCACGTCTGCCATTTCATGGCACTACATAGTTGCATTTGCTGCATTTCATTTTTAGCTTTAGGAGGTACAATATACTGGTTTCCTGGTTTTCAAAACATTTTAGGGGAAGATTCACAAGGACCTGACGCAACTGCATGGATGCATAAGTTTCCTTGAGTCAGTGCTGAATGTCCTTGTGCCACGATGAATGTGCTGTATTTACAATACAGCGCTCCATGGCGCAAGAATTAACAGATGCGTCAGAAATTCTGACGCATCTGTTGGCACAAAAGTGACGCATTGCTGGAAATGCTCATGAAAGTGACGCAAAAAGCCCTGAGTCATAACTTATGCCTGGTCTGTGCAGGCGTAGGGATTTTGACACAGTGAAGGCGTAGAGTGATGTAGTGAAATCTTGTAGATTTCAGTGCGTCAGTTCTAGAAGGCTTTTAGCGTGGGAACGCCCACCCTGCATACATTATACCTGACGCAGGTATAATATGATGCGGGACTTTACAATGTGACACATCTCCCTAGATGCGTCACATTGTAAATGGGCCGCAACATTTATGCCGCAGCTGCGTCACAATACAGATTTTTATACTTGCCCTATATATGGCTGTGTGTACGTTGTGTGTCTCCATCTGCATGCAGCATACAAATGTGCCAGATCTGGTAGCCCAGTTGGGCTGATGCAGCCACACAAGAGCTCTTTGCCTGACCTCATTGTCACCAATTCAAATCAGAGAGGATCCATGCAGTCTTTCAAGGCTCTCAGGTGAAAAAATGGGCCCTAGAGCAAGGAAGAAAATAGGCCCCCTTGTTGAAGTTTGGAATATAAAATACCGCAATAATCAGGGTTCAGTGGGTCCCGCAGGTCTGTGGGCGCCAGTGCAACTGCACCTGCTGCACCTACAGAAGCTACGCCCCTGTCATAGAGCTGGGTAACATCAATTACTCAGTGCCACAAAGAGCATTAGAAATAAACTTTACATAATGTCAAACGGCAAAAACAAGAGCTTTGTCAGTTCTTGTTCTGTTTCAAACACTCCATACAATCTGTATGAACCCTCTCCACATTTTCCTACTGATAACAAATGCCTTCGCTCCCAGAAAAAAACTTTCTGGGCGGTTAGTGCACATTTGAATGGGAGATGAGACCTCGGAAGAGCCCAGCCCTGCGCCGGACTGCGAGTCACCTCAGAGAGCAGAAACAAAGCCCGTCCTCTGCCCATCACTGAGCCAAGCGAATCCGTGGAGCAAAGATGAGAACAAAGGGGAAGAAATAAAAGAATAACGAAAACTCATCAAGGAAAATAAATCCCTAAATTACTGCTGTATTTAAAAAGCTGAGAAAACAAAAGAGAACGTAAAGAGTAAACTGAAGCCAAATAGAGTCACCGTTTTGTCCTTGTCACAGATCACAAACCTGCAAGTAAATTGCATTGCAAAATAAACTATCTTTTTTTTTAATTACATATTCTCCAGTCTCCGAAGAGACTGTCAAAATTTGCCATTTCGACTATATTTCAAGTCTCCATGACGGGGTATTGGGTAAAGTTTTCAATAAGCAATAATCGCGCCTCGGTTAAACCTCATTGGCTACAATACTGCCACTGCGCAAAGCTAAACAATTTAGTGTGAATTTCATGCACACTTGCCCTAGTACCTCATGTTACAAAGAACATGATTCCTTTTCAAAAGATGTTCTCTGTTTATGCATAACTACTCCTCCACTGCTTCTGATAGGCAATGTAAGACATATAATGGTGTTGTTTTACTAATTTCTATCAGCTCTCTGCCCCAAACCGTCGATAGCCACATGCAGAGAATTATGGGAAATTGTATGCTAAATAGCTGTCCAGGTAAGCAGCACCCTCCCAAGTTATGGATTTGATGCTCAGGCAGATATACCTTCACACAAAGATGAGATCTAGGCTGCTAACCATGGGTTGTGGAAAATATAAGAAGCACAAATTCATAATAGCATCCTCATAGGTCCCACTGTCTTCAAATGTTTACTAGAGAAGGAACGGCAATCAATTTAAAGGAAAATAAATGATAGATAAATTTTTCCATATTCCATAATGCACTTCTGCCATTTCATGGCACTACATAGTTGCATTTGCTGCATTTCATTTTTAGCTTTAGGAGGTACAATATACTGGTTTCCTGGTTTTCAAAACATTTTAGGGGAAGATTCACAAGGACCTGACGCAACTGCATGGATGCATAAGTTTCCTTGAGTCAGTGCTGAATGTCCTTGTGCCACGATGAATGTGCTGTATTTACAATACAGCGCTCCATGGCGCAAGAATTAACAGATGCGTCAGAAATTCTGACGCATCTGTTGGCACAAAAGTGACGCATTGCTGGAAATGCTCATGAAAGTGACGCAAAAAGCCCTGAGTCATAACTTATGCCTGGTCTGTGCAGGCATAGGGATTTTGACACAGTGAAGGCTTAGAGTGATGTAGTGAAATCTTGTAGATTTCAGTGCGTGAGTTCTAGAAGGCTTTTAGCGTGGGAACGCCCACCCTGCATACATTATACCTGACGCAGGTATAATATGATGCGGGACTTTACAATGTGACACATCTCCCTAGATGCGTCACATTGTAAATGGGCCGCAACATTTATGCCGCAGCTGCGTCACAATACAGATTTTTATACTTGCCCTATATATGGCTGTGTGTACGTTGTGTGTCTCCGTCTGCATGCAGCATACAAATGTGCCAGATCTGGTAGCCCAGTTGGGCTGATGCAGCCACACAAGAGCTCTTTGCCTGACCTCATTGTCACCAATTCAAATCAGAGAGGATCCATGCAGTCTTTCAAGGCTCTCAGGTGAAAAAATGGGCCCTAGAGCAAGGAAGAAAATAGGCCCCCTTGTTGAAGTTTGGAATATAAAATACCGCAATAATCAGGGTTCAGTGGGTCCCGCAGGTCTGTGGGCGCCAGTGCAACTGCACCTGCTGCACCAACAGAAGCTACGCCCCTGTCATAGAGCTGGGTAACATCAATTACTCAGTGCCACAAAGAGCATTAGAAATAAACTTTACATAATGTCAAACGGCAAAAACAAGAGCTTTGTCAGTTCTTGTTCTGTTTCAAACACTCCATACAATCTGTATGAACCCTCTCCACATTTTCCTACTGATAACAAATGCCTTCGCTCCCAGAAAAAAACTTTCTGGGCGGTTAGTGCACATTTGAATGGGAGATGAGACCTCGGAAGAGCCCAGCCCTGCGCCGGACTGCGAGTCACCTCAGAGAGCAGAAACAAAGCCCGTCCTCTGCCCATCACTGACCCAAGCGAATCCGTGGAGCAAAGATGAGAACAAAGGGGAAGAAATAAAAGAATAACGAAAACTCATCAAGGAAAATAAATCCCTAAATTACTGCTGTATTTAAAAAGCTGAGAAAACAAAAGAGAACGTAAAGAGTAAACTGAAGCCAAATAGAGTCACCATTTTGTCCTTGACACAGATCACAAACCTGCAAGTAAATTGCATTGCAAAATAAACTATCTTATTTTTTAATTACATATTCTCCAGTCTCCGAAGAGGCTGTCAAAAATTGCCATTTCGAATATATTTCAAGTCTACATAACGGGGTATTGGGTAAAGTTTTCAACAAGCAATAATCGCGTCTCGGTTAAACCTCATTGGCTACGATACTGCCACTGCGCAAAGCTAAACAATTTAGTGTGAATTTCATGCACACTTGCCCTAGTACCTCATGTTACAAAGAACATGATTCCTTTTCAAAAGATGTTATCTGTTTATGCATAACTACTCCTCCACTGCTTCTGATAGGCAATGTAAGACATATAATGGTGTTGTTTTACTAATTTCTATCAGCTCTCTGCCCCAAACCGTCGATAGCCACATGCAGAGAATTATGGGAAATTGTATGCTAAATAGCTGTCCAGGTAAGCAGCACCCTCCCAAGTTATGGATTTGATGCTCAGGCAGATATACCTTCACACAAAGATGAGATCTAGGCTGCTAACCATGGGTTGTGGAAAATATAAGAAGCACAAATTCATAATAGCATCCTCATAGGTCCCACTGTCTTCAAATGTTTACTAGAGAAGGAACGGCAATCAATTTAAAGGAAAATAAATGATAGATACATTTTTCCATATTCCATAATGCACGTCTGCCATTTCATGGCACTACATAGTTGCATTTGCTGCATTTCATTTTTAGCTTTAGGAGGTACAATATACTGGTTTCCTGGTTTTCAAAACATTTTAGGGGAAGATTCACAAGGACCTGACGCAACTGCATGGATGCATAAGTTTCCTTGAGTCAGTGCTGAATGTCCTTGTGCCACGATGAATGTGCTGTATTTACAATACAGCGCTCCATGGCGCAAGAATTAACAGATGCGTCAGAAATTCTGACGCATCTGTTGGCACAAAAGTGACGCATTGCTGGAAATGCTCATGAAAGTGACGCAAAAAGCCCTGAGTCATAACTTATGCCTGGTCTGTGCAGGCATAGGGATTTTGACACAGTGAAGGCTTAGAGTGATGTAGTGAAATCTTGTAGATTTCAGTGCTTGAGTTCTAGAAGGCTTTTAGCGTGGGAACGCCCACCCTGCATACATTATACCTGACGCAGGTATAATATGATGCGGGACTTTACAATGTGACACATCTCCCTAGATGCGTCACATTGTAAATGGGCCGCAACATTTATGCCGCAGCTGCGTCACAATACAGATTTTTATACTTGCCCTATATATGGCTGTGTGTACGTTGTGTGTCTCCGTCTGCATGCAGCATACAAATGTGCCAGATCTGGTAGCCCAGTTGGGCTGATGCAGCCACGCAAGAGCTCTTTGCCTGACCTCATTGTCACCAATTCAAATCAGAGAGGATCCATGCAGTCTTTCAAGGCTCTCAGGTGAAAAAATGGGCCCTAGAGCAAGGAAGAAAATAGGCCCCCTTGTTGAAGTTTGGAATATAAAATACCGCAATAATCAGGGTTCAGTGGGTCCCGCAGGTCTGTGGGCGCCAGTGCAACTGCACCTGCTGCACCAACAGAAGCTACGCCCCTGTCATAGAGCTGGGTAACATCAATTACTCAGTGCCACAAAGAGCATTAGAAATAAACTTTACATAATGTCAAACGGCAAAAACAAGAGCTTTGTCAGTTCTTGTTCTGTTTCAAACACTCCATACAATCTGTATGAACCCTCTCCACATTTTCCTACTGATAACAAATGCCTTCGCTCCCAGAAAAAAACTTTCTGGGCGGTTAGTGCACATTTGAATGGGAGATGGGACCTCGGAAGAGCCCAGCCCTGCGCCGGACTGCGAGTCACCTCAGAGAGCAGAAACAAAGCCCGTCATCTGCCCATCACTGACCCAAGCGAATCCGTGGAGCAAAGATGAGAACAAAGGGGAAGAAATAAAAGAATAACGAAAACTCATCAAGGAAAATTAATCCCTAAATTACTGCTGTATTTAAAAAGCTGAGAAAACAAAAGAGAACGTAAAGAGTAAACTGAAGCCAAATAGAGTCACCGTTTTGTCCTTGACACAGATCACAAACCTGCAAGTAAATTGCATTGCAAAATAAACTATCTTATTTTTTAATTACATATTCTCCAGTCTCCGAAGAGACTGTCAAAAATTGCCATTTCGACTATATTTCAAGTCTACATGACAGGGTATTGGGTAAAGTTTTCAATAAGCAATAATCGCGCCTCGGTTAAACCTCATTGGCTACGATACTGCCACTGCGCAAAGCTAAACAATTTAGAGTGAATTTCATGCACACTTGCCCTAGTACCTCATGTTACAAAGAACATGATTCCTTTTCAAAAGATGTTATCTGTTTATGCATAACTACTCCTCCACTGCTTCTGATAGGCAATGTAAGACATATAATGGTGTTGTTTTACTAATTTCTATCAGCTCTCTGCCCCAAACCGTCGATAGCCACATGCAGAGAATTATGGGAAATTGTATGCTAAATAGCTGTCCAGGTAAGCAGCACCCTCCCAAGTTATGGATTTGATGCTCAGGCAGATATACCTTCACACAAAGATGAGATCTAGGCTGCTAACCATGGGTTGTGGAAAATATAAGAAGCACAAATTCATAATAGCATCCTCATAGGTCCCACTGTCTTCAAATGTTTACTAGAGAAGGAACTGCAATCAATTTAAAGGAAAATAAATGATAGATACATTTTTCCATATTCCATAATGCACGTCTGCCATTTCATGGCACTACATAGTTGCATTTGCTGCATTTCATTTTTAGCTTTAGGAGGTACAATATACTGGTTTCCTGGTTTTCAAAACATTTTAGGGGAAGATTCACAAGGACCTGACGCAACTGCATGGATGCATAAGTTTCCTTGAGTCAGTGCTGAATGTCCTTGTGCCACGATGAATGTGCTGTATTTACAATACAGCGCTCCATGGCGCAAGAATTAACAGATGCGTCAGAAATTCTGACGCATCTGTTGGCACAAAAGTGACGCATTGCTGGAAATGCTCATGAAAGTGACGCAAAAAGCCCTGAGTCATAACTTATGCCTGGTCTGTGCAGGCGTAGGGATTTTGACACAGTGAAGGCGTAGAGTGATGTAGTGAAATCTTGTAGATTTCAGTGCGTCAGTTCTAGAAGGCTTTTAGCGTGGGAACGCCCACCCTGCATACATTATACCTGACGCAGGTATAATATGATGCGGGACTTTACAATGTGACACATCTCCCTAGATGCGTCACATTGTAAATGGGCCGCAACATTTATGCCGCAGCTGCGTCACAATACAGATTTTTATACTTGCCCTATATATGGCTGTGTGTACGTTGTGTGTCTCCGTCTGCATGCAGCATACAAATGTGCCAGATCTGGTAGCCCAGTTGGGCTGATGCAGCCACACAAGAGCTCTTTGCCTGACCTCATTGTCACCAATTCAAATCAGAGAGGATCCATGCAGTCTTTCAAGGCTCTCAGGTGAAAAAATGGGCCCTAGAGCAAGGAAGAAAATAGGCCCCCTTGTTGAAGTTTGGAATATAAAATACCGCAATAATCAGGGTTCAGTGGGTCCCGCAGGTCTGTGGGCGCCAGTGCAACTGCACCTGCTGCACCTACAGAAGCTACGCCCCTGTCATAGAGCTGGGTAACATCAATTACTCAGTGCCACAAAGAGCATTAGAAATAAACTTTACATAATGTCAAACGGCAAAAACAAGAGCTTTGTCAGTTCTTGTTCTGTTTCAAACACTCCATACAATCTGTATGAACCCTCTCCACATTTTCCTACTGATAACAAATGCCTTCGCTCCCAGAAAAAAACTTTCTGGGCGGTTAGTGCACATTTGAATGGGAGATGAGACCTCGGAAGAGCCCAGCCCTGCGCCGGACTGCGAGTCACCTCAGAGAGCAGAAACAAAGCCCGTCCTCTGCCCATCACTGAGCCAAGCGAATCCGTGGAGCAAAGATGAGAACAAAGGGGAAGAAATAAAAGAATAACGAAAACTCATCAAGGAAAATAAATCCCTAAATTACTGCTGTATTTAAAAAGCTGAGAAAACAAAAGAGAACGTAAAGAGTAAACTGAAGCCAAATAGAGTCACCGTTTTGTCCTTGTCACAGATCACAAACCTGCAAGTAAATTGCATTGCAAAATAAACTATCTTATTTTTTAATTACATATTCTCCAGTCTCCGAAGAGACTGTCAAAAATTGCCATTTCGACTATATTTCAAGTCTCCATGACGGGGTATTGGGTAAAGTTTTCAATAAGCAATAATCGCGCCTCGGTTAAACCTCATTGGCTACAATACTGCCACTGCGCAAAGCTAAACAATTTAGTGTGAATTTCATGCACACTTGCCCTAGTACCTCATGTTACAAAGAACATGATTCCTTTTCAAAAGATGTTCTCTGTTTATGCATAACTACTCCTCCACTGCTTCTGATAGGCAATGTAAGACATATAATGGTGTTGTTTTACTAATTTCTATCAGCTCTCTGCCCCAAACCGTCGATAGCCACATGCAGAGAATTATGGGAAATTGTATGCTAAATAGCTGTCCAGGTAAGCAGCACCCTCCCAAGTTATGGATTTGATGCTCAGGCAGATATACCTTCACACAAAGATGAGATCTAGGCTGCTAACCATGGGTTGTGGAAAATATAAGAAGCACAAATTCATAATAGCATCCTCATAGGTCCCACTGTCTTCAAATGTTTACTAGAGAAGGAACGGCAATCAATTTAAAGGAAAATAAATGATAGATACATTTTTCCATATTCCATAATGCACGTCTGCCATTTCATGGCACTACATAGTTGCATTTGCTGCATTTCATTTTTAGCTTTAGGAGGTACAATATACTGGTTTCCTGGTTTTCAAAACATTTTAGGGGAATATTCAGAAGGACCTGACGCAACTGCATGGATGCATAAGTTTCCTTGAGTCAGTGCTGAATGTCCTTGTGCCACGATGAATGTGCTGTATTTACAATACAGCGCTCCATGGCGCAAGAATTAACAGATGCGTCAGAAATTCTGACGCATCTGTTGGCACAAAAGTGACGCATTGCTGGAAATGCTCATGAAAGTGACGCAAAAAGCCCTGAGTCATAACTTATGCCTGGTCTGTGCAGGCATAGGGATTTTGACACAGTGAAGGCTTAGAGTGATGTAGTGAAATCTTGTAGATTTCAGTGCGTGAGTTCTAGAAGGCTTTTAGCGTGGGAACGCCCACCCTGCATACATTATACCTGACGCAGGTATAATATGATGTGGGACTTTACAATGTGACACATCTCCCTAGATGCGTCACATTGTAAATGGGCCGCAACATTTATGCCGCAGCTGCGTCACAATACAGATTTTTATACTTGCCCTATATATGGCTGTGTGTACGTTGTGTGTCTCCGTCTGCATGCAGCATACAAATGTGCCAGATCTGGGAGCCCAGTTGGGCTGATGCAGTCACACAAGAGCTCTTTGCCTGACCTCATTGTCACCAATTCAAATCAGAGAGGATCCATGCAGTCTTTCAAGGCTCTCAGGTGAAAAAATGGGCCCTAGAGCAAGGAAGAAAATAGGCCCCCTTGTTGAAGTTTGGAATATAAAATACCGCAATAATCAAGGTTCAGTGGGTCCCGCAGGTCTGTGGGCGCCAGTGCAACTGCACCTGCTGCACCAACAGAAGCTACGCCCCTGTCATAGAGCTGGGTAACATCAATTACTCAGTGCCACAAAGAGCATTAGAAATAAACTTTACATAATGTCAAACGGCAAAAACAAGAGCTTTGTCAGTTCTTGTTCTGTTTCAAACACTCCATACAATCTGTATGAACCCTCTCCACATTTTCCTACTGATAACAAATGCCTTCGCTCCCAGAAAAAAACTTTCTGGGCGGTTAGTGCACATTTGAATGGGAGATGAGACCTCGGAAGAGCCCAGCCCTGCGCCGGACTGCGAGTCACCTCAGAGAGCAGAAACAAAGCCCGTCCTCTGCCCATCACTGACCCAAGCGAATCCGTGGAGCAAAGATGAGAACAAAGGGGAAGAAATAAAAGAATAACGAAAACTCATCAAGGAAAATAAATCCCTAAATTACTGCTGTATTTAAAAAGCTGAGAAAACAAAAGAGAACGTAAAGAGTAAACTGAAGCCAAATAGAGTCACCGTTTTGTCCTTGACACAGATCACAAACCTGCAAGTAAATTGCATTGCAAAATAAACTATCTTATTTTTTAATTACATATTCTCCAGTCTCCGAAGAGACTGTCAAAAATTGCCATTTCGACTATATTTCAAGTATCCATGACGGAGTATTGGGTAAAGTTTTCAATAAGCAATAATCGCACCTCGGTTAAACCTCATTGGCTACGATACCGCCACTGCGCAAAGCTAAACAATTTAGTGTGAATTTCATGCACACTTGCCCTAGTACCTCATGTTACAAAGAACATGATTCCTTTTCAAAAGATGTTATCTGTTTATGCATAACTACTCCTCCACTGCTTCTGATAGGCAATGTAAGACATATAATGGTGTTGTTTTACTAATTTCTATCAGCTCTCTGCCCCAAACCGTCGATAGCCACACGCAGAGAATTATGGGAAATTGTATGCTAAATAGCTGTCCAGGTAAGCAGCACCCTCCCAAGTTATGGATTTGATGCTCAGGCAGATATACCTTCACACAAAGATGAGATCTAGGCTGCTAACCATGGGTTGTGGAAAATATAAGAAGCACAAATTCATAATAGCATCCTCATAGGTCCCACTGTCTTCAAATGTTTACTAGAGAAGGAACGGCAATAAATTTAAAGGAAAATAAATTATAGATAAATTTTTCCATATTCCATAATGCACGTCTGCCATTTTATGGCACTACATAGTTGCATTTGCTGCATTTCATTTTTAGCTTTAGGAGGTACAATATACTGGTTTCCTGGTTTTCAAAACATTTTAGGGGAAGATTCACAAGGACCTGACGCAACTGCATGGATGCATAAGTTTCCTTGAGTCAGTGCTGAATGTCCTTGTGCCACGGTGAATGTGCTGTATTTACAATACAGCGCTCCATGGCGCAAGAATTAACAGATGCGTCAGAAATTCTGACGCATCTGTTGGCACAAAAGTGACGCATTGCTGGAAATGCTCATGAAAGTGACGCAAAAAGCCCTGAGTCATAACTTATGCCTGGTCTGTGCAGGCGTAGGGATTTTGACACAGTGAAGGCGTAGAGTGATGTAGTGAAATCTTGTAGATTTCAGTGCGTCAGTTCTAGAAGGCTTTTAGCGTGGGAACGCCCACCCTGCATACATTATACCTGACGCAGGTATAATATGATGCGGGACTTTACAATGTGACACATCTCCCTAGATGCGTCACATTGTAAATAGGCCGCAACATTTATGCCGCAGCTGCGTCACAATACAGATTTTTATACTTGCCCTATATATGGCTGTGTGTACGTTGTGTGTCTCCGTCTGCATGCAGCATACAAATGTGCCAGATCTGGTAGCCCAGTTGGGCTGATGCAGCCACACAAGAGCTCTTTGTCTGACCTCATTGTCACCAATTCAAATCAGAGAGGATCCATGCAGTCTTTCAAGGCTCTCAGGTGAAAAAATGGGCCCTAGAGCAAGGAAGAAAATAGGCCCCCTTGTTGAAGTTTGGAATATAAAATACCGCAATAATCAGGGTTCAGTGGGTCCCGCAGGTCTGTGGGCGCCAGTGCAACTGCACCTGCTGCACCAACAGAAGCTACGCCCCTGTCATAGAGCTGGGTAACATCAATTACTCAGTGCCACAAAGAGCATTAGAAATAAACTTTACATAATGTCAAACGGCAAAAACAAGAGCTTTGTCAGTTCTTGTTCTGTTTCAAACACTCCATACAATCTGTATGAACCCTCTCCACATTTTTCTACTGATAACAAATGCCTTCGCTCCCAGAAAAAAACTTTCTGGGCGGTTAGTGCACATTTGAATGGGAGATGAGACCTCGGAGGAGCCCAGCCCTGCGCCGGACTGCGAGTCACCTCAGAGAGCAGAAACAAAGCCCGTCCTCTGCCCATCACTGACCCAAGCGAATCTGTGGAGCAAAGATGAGAACAAAGGGGAAGAAATAAAAGAATAACGAAAAATCATCAAGGAAAATAAATCCCTAAATTACTACTGTATTTAAAAAGCTGAGAAAACAAAAGAGAACGTAAAGAGTAAACTGAAGCCAAATAGAGTCACCATTTTGTCCTTGTCACAGATCACAAACCTGCAAGTAAATTGCATTGCAAAATAAACTATCTTAGGGGTATATTATCAACAACTAGCGATAATTTTTGTCTCTAACTTGTTTAGAGACAAAAATTATCGCCGCACATCGGCGATTTTTATCGCAGATAAACCTTGCTATTAGCAAGGTTTATCGCAAATGCGATAAAAAACGCCCGCAATGCATGAATATCGCTGAAAAGTCAGCGATATTCATGCATTATCGAGCAAATGCTCTTAGCCATGTTATCCACCTCCCATTGGATAACATGGCTAAGAACTGCTCAGGGCAGGTGTTAGCTTTTGGAGATATTCGCCCTTAGCGCAAATATCTCCAAAAGTTGGTAATAGGAGATAGCGATGTTAGCGACTGTTTCCAGTCGCTAACATCTTGGCACGCCCACTTTGCATATCATTAGTGATAAATATCACTGACATGCAAAGTGGGGCCCATGATGGTCGCTATCTCCTATTAGCTGTCGCTAACTGGTGTTAGCGACAGCTTGGTAATAGGGAGATAATTTTATCTCCGCTTTCTTGGCTTTTAAAGCCAAAAAAGCGGAGATAAAACCCCTTGATAATATACCCCTTAGTTTTTAATTACATATTCTCCAGTCTCCGAAGAGACTGTCAAAAATTGCCATTTCGACTATATTTCAAGTCTCCATGACAGGGTATTGGGTAAAGTTTTCAATAAGCAATAATCGCGCCTCGGTTAAACCTCATTGGCTACGATACTGCCACTGCGCAAAGCTATACAATTTAGTGTGAATTTCATGCACACTTGCCCTAGTACCTCATGTTACAAAGAACATGATTCCTTTTCAAAAGATGTTATCTGTTTATGCATAACTACTCCTCCACTGCTTCTGATAGGCAATGTAAGACATATAATGGTGTTGTTTTACTAATTTCTATCAGCTCTCTGCCCCAAACCGTCGATAGCCACATGCAGAGAATTATGGGAAATTGTATGCTAAATAGCTGTCCAGGTAAGCAGCACCCTCCCAAGTTATGGATTTGATGCTCAGGCAGATATACCTTCACACAAAGATGAGATCTAGGCTGCTAACCATGGGTTGTGGAAAATATAAGAAGCACAAATTCATAATAGCATCCTCATAGGTCCCACTGTCTTCAAATGTTTACTAGAGAAGGAACGGCAATCAATTTAAAGGAAAATAAATGATAGATACATTTTTCCATATTCCATAATGCACGTCTGCCATTTCATGGCACTACATAGTTGCATTTGCTGCATTTCATTTTTAGCTTTAGGAGGTACAATATACTGGTTTCCAAAACATTTTAGGGGAAGATTCACAAGGACCTGACGCAACTGCATGGATGCATAAGTTTCCTTGAGTCAGTGCTGAATGTCCTTGTGCCACGATGAATGTGCTGTATTTACAATACAGCGCTCCATGGCGCAAGAATTAACAGATGCGTCAGAAATTCTGACGCATCTGTTGGCACAAAAGTGACGCATTGCTGGAAATGCTCATGAAAGTGACGCAAAAAGCCCTGAGTCATAACTTATGCCTGGTCTGTGCAGGCATAGGGATTTTGACACAGTGAAGGCTTAGAGTGATGTAGTGAAATCTTGTAGATTTCAGTGCTTGAGTTCTAGAAGGCTTTTAGCGTGGGAACGCCCACCCTGCATACATTATACCTGACGCAGGTATAATATGATGCGGGACTTTACAATGTGACACATCTCCCTAGATGCGTCACATTGTAAATGGGCCGCAACATTTATGCCGCAGCTGCGTCACAATACAGATTTTTATACTTGCCCTATATATGGCTGTGTGTACGTTGTGTGTCTCCGTCTGCATGCAGCATACAAATGTGCCAGATCTGGTAGCCCAGTTGGGCTGATGCAGCCACACAAGAGCTCTTTGCCTGACCTCATTGTCACCAATTCAAATCAGAGAGGATCCATGCAGTCTTTCAAGGCTCTCAGGTGAAAAAATGGGCCCTAGAGCAAGGAAGAAAATAGGCCCCCTTGTTGAAGTTTGGAATATAAAATACCGCAATAATCAGGGTTCAGTGGGTCCCGCAGGTCTGTGGGCGCCAGTGCAACTGCACCTGCTGCACCAACAGAAGCTACGCCCCTGTCATAGAGCTGGGTAACATCAATTACTCAGTGCCACAAAGAGCATTAGAAATAAACTTTACATAATGTCAAACGGCAAAAACAAGAGCTTTGTCAGTTCTTGTTCTGTTTCAAACACTCCATACAATCTGTATGAACCCTCTCCACATTTTCCTACTGATAACAAATGCCTTCGCTCCCAGAAAAAAACTTTCTGGGCGGTTAGTGCACATTTGAATGGGAGATGGGACCTCGGAAGAGCCCAGCCCTGCGCCGGACTGCGAGTCACCTCAGAGAGCAGAAACAAAGCCCGTCATCTGCCCATCACTGACCCAAGCGAATCCGTGGAGCAAAGATGAGAACAAAGGGGAAGAAATAAAAGAATAACGAAAACTCATCAAGGAAAATTAATCCCTAAATTACTGCTGTATTTAAAAAGCTGAGAAAACAAAAGAGAACGTAAAGAGTAAACTGAAGCCAAATAGAGTCACCGTTTTGTCCTTGACACAGATCACAAACCTGCAAGTAAATTGCATTGCAAAATAAACTATCTTATTTTTTAATTACATATTCTCCAGTCTCCGAAGAGACTGTCAAAAATTGCCATTTCGACTATATTTCAAGTCTACATGACGGGGTATTGGGTAAAGTTTTCAATAAGCAATAATCGCGCCTCGGTTAAACCTCATTGGCTACGATACTGCCACTGCGCAAAGCTAAACAATTTAGTGTGAATTTCATGCACACTTGCCCTAGTACCTCATGTTACAAAGAACATGATTCCTTTTCAAAAGATGTTATCTGTTTATGCATAACTACTCCTCCACTGCTTCTGATAGGCAATGTAAGACATATAATGGTGTTGTTTTACTAATTTCTATCAGCTCTCTGCCCCAAACCGTCGATAGCCACATGCAGAGAATTATGGGAAATTGTATGCTAAATAGCTGTCCAGGTAAGCAGCACCCTCCCAAGTTATGGATTTGATGCTCAGGCAGATATACCTTCACACAAAGATGAGATCTAGGCTGCTAACCATGGGTTGTGGAAAATATAAGAAGCACAAATTCATAATAGCATCCTCATAGGTCCCACTGTCTTCAAATGTTTACTAGAGAAGGAACTGCAATCAATTTAAAGGAAAATAAATGATAGATACATTTTTCCATATTCCATAATGCACGTCTGCCATTTCATGGCACTACATAGTTGCATTTGCTGCATTTCATTTTTAGCTTTAGGAGGTACAATATACTGGTTTCCTGGTTTTCAAAACATTTTAGGGGAAGATTCACAAGGACCTGACGCAACTGCATGGATGCATAAGTTTCCTTGAGTCAGTGCTGAATGTCCTTGTGCCACGATGAATGTGCTGTATTTACAATACAGCGCTCCATGGCGCAAGAATTAACAGATGCGTCAGAAATTCTGACGCATCTGTTGGCACAAAAGTGACGCATTGCTGGAAATGCTCATGAAAGTGACGCAAAAAGCCCTGAGTCATAACTTATGCCTGGTCTGTGCAGGCGTAGGGATTTTGACACAGTGAAGGCGTAGAGTGATGTAGTGAAATCTTGTAGATTTAATTGCGTCAGTTCTAGAAGGCTTTTAGCGTGGGAACGCCCACCCTGCATACATTATACCTGACGCAGGTATAATATGATGCGGGACTTTACAATGTGACACATCTCCCTAGATGCGTCACATTGTAAATGGGCCGCAACATTTATGCCGCAGCTGCGTCACAATACAGATTTTTATACTTGCCCTATATATGGCTGTGTGTACGTTGTGTGTCTCCGTCTGCATGCAGCATACAAATGTGCCAGATCTGGTAGCCCAGTTGGGCTGATGCAGCCACACAAGAGCTCCTTGCCTGACCTCATTGTCACCAATTCAAATCAGAGAGGATCCATGCAGTCTTTCAAGGCTCTCAGGTGAAAAAATGGGCCCTAGAGCAAGGAAGAAAATAGGCCCCCTTGTTGAAGTTTGGAATATAAAATACCGCAATAATCAGGGTTCAGTGGGTCCCGCAGGTCTGTGGGCGCCAGTGCAACTGCACCTGCTGCACCTACAGAAGCTACGCCCCTGTCATAGAGCTGGGTAACATCAATTACTCAGTGCCACAAAGAGCATTAGAAATAAACTTTACATAATGTCAAACGGCAAAAACAAGAGCTTTGTCAGTTCTTGTTCTGTTTCAAACACTCCATACAATCTGTATGAACCCTCTCCACATTTTCCTACTGATAACAAATGCCTTCGCTCCCAGAAAAAAACTTTCTGGGCGGTTAGTGCACATTTGAATGGGAGATGAGACCTCGGAAGAGCCCAGCCCTGCGCCGGACTGCGAGTCACCTCAGAGAGCAGAAACAAAGCCCGTCCTCTGCCCATCACTGAGCCAAGCGAATCCGTGGAGCAAAGATGAGAACAAAGGGGAAGAAATAAAAGAATAACGAAAACTCATCAAGGAAAATAAATCCCTAAATTACTGCTGTATTTAAAAAGCTGAGAAAACAAAAGAGAACGTAAAGAGTAAACTGAAGCCAAATAGAGTCACCGTTTTGTCCTTGTCACAGATCACAAACCTGCAAGTAAATTGCATTGCAAAATAAACTATCTTATTTTTTAATTACATATTCTCCAGTCTCCGAAGAGACTGTCAAAAATTGCCATTTCGACTATATTTCAAGTCTCCATGACGGGGTATTGGGTAAAGTTTTCAATAAGCAATAATCACGCCTCGGTTAAACCTCATTGGCTACGATACTGCCACTGCGCAAAGCTAAACAATTTAGTGTGAATTTCATGCACACTTGCCCTAGTACCTCATGTTACAAAGAACATGATTCCTTTTCAAAAGATGTTCTCTGTTTATGCATAACTACTCCTCCACTGCTTCTGATAGGCAATGTAAGACATATAATGGTGTTGTTTTACTAATTTCTATCAGCTCTCTGCCCCAAACCGTCGATAGCCACATGCAGAGAATTATGGGAAATTGTATGCTAAATAGCTGTCCAGGTAAGCAGCACCCTCCCAAGTTATGGATTTGATGCTCAGGCAGATATACCTTCACACAAAGATGAGATCTAGGCTGCTAACCATGGGTTGTGGAAAATATAAGAAGCACAAATTCATAATAGCATCCTCATAGGTCCCACTGTCTTCAAATGTTTACTAGAGAAGGAACGGCAATCAATTTAAAGGAAAATAAATGATAGATACATTTTTCCATATTCCATAATGCACGTCTGCCATTTCATGGCACTACATAGTTGCATTTGCTGCATTTCATTTTTAGCTTTAGGAGGTACAATATACTGGTTTCCTGGTTTTCAAAACATTTTAGGGGAATATTCAGAAGGACCTGACGCAACTGCATGGATGCATAAGTTTCCTTGAGTCAGTGCTGAATGTCCTTGTGCCACGATGAATGTGCTGTATTTACAATACAGCGCTCCATGGCGCAAGAATTAACAGATGCGTCAGAAATTCTGACGCATCTGTTGGCACAAAAGTGACGCATTGCTGGAAATGCTCATGAAAGTGACGCAAAAAGCCCTGAGTCATAACTTATGCCTGGTCTGTGCAGGCATAGGGATTTTGACACAGTGAAGGCTTAGAGTGATGTAGTGAAATCTTGTAGATTTCAGTGCGTGAGTTCTAGAAGGCTTTTAGCGTGGGAACGCCCACCCTGCATACATTATACCTGACGCAGGTATAATATGATGCGGGACTTTACAATGTGACACATCTCCCTAGATGCGTCACATTGTAAATGGGCCGCAACATTTATGCCGCAGCTGCGTCACAATACAGATTTTTATACTTGCCCTATATATGGCTGTGTGTACGTTGTGTGTCTCCGTCTGCATGCAGCATACAAATGTGCCAGATCTGGTAGCCCAGTTGGGCTGATGCAGCCACACAAGAGCTCTCTGCCTGACCTCATTGTCACCAATTCAAATCAGAGAGGATCCATGCAGTCTTTGAAGGCTCTCAGGTGAAAAAATGGGCCCTAGAGCAAGGAAGAAAATAGTCCCCCTTGTTGAAGTTTGGAATATAAAATACCGCAATAATCAGGGTTCAGTGGGTCCCGCAGATCTGTGGGCGCCAGTGCAACTGCACCTGCTGCACCAACAGAAGCTAGGCCCCTGTCATAGAGCTGGGTAACATCAATTACTCAGTGCCACAAAGAGCATTAGAAATAAACTTTACATAATGTCAAACAGCAAAAACAAGAGCTTTGTCAGTTCTTGTTCTGTTTCAAACACTCCATACAATCTGTATGAACCCTCTCCACATTTTCCTACTGATAACAAATGCCTTCGCTCCCAGAAAAAAACTTTCTGGGCGGTTAGTGCACATTTGAATGGGAGATGAGACCTAGGAAGAGCCCAGCCCTGCGCCGGACTGCGAGTCACCTCAGAGAGCAGAAACAAAGCCCGTCCTCTGCCCATTACTGACCCAAGCGAATCCGTGGAGCAAAGATGAGAACAAAGGGGAAGAAATAAAAGAATAACGAAAACTCATCAAGGAAAATAAATCCCCAAATTACTGCTGTATTTAAAAAGCTGGGAAAACAAAAGAGAACGTAAAGAGTAAACTGAAGCCAAATAGAGTCACCGTTTTGTCCTTGTCACAGATCACAAACCTGCAAGTAAATTGCATTGCAAAATAAACTATCTTATTTTTTAATTACATATTCTCCAGTCTCCGAAGAGACTGTCGAAAATTGCCATTTCGACTATATTTCAAGTCTCCATGACGGGGTATTGGGTAAAGTTTTCAATAAGCAATAATCGCGCCTCGGTTAAACCTCATTGGCTACGATACTGCCACTGCGCAAAGCTAAACAATTTAGTGTGAATTTCATGCACACTTGCCCTAGTACCTCATGTTACAAAGAACATGATTCCTTTTCAAAAGATGTTATCTGTTTATGCATAACTACTCCTCCACTGCTTCTGATAGGCAATGTAAGACATATAATGGTGTTGTTTTACTAATTTCTATCAGCTCTCTGCCCCAAACCGTCGATAGCCACACGCAGAGAAGTATGGGAAATTGTATGCTAAATAGCTGTCCAGGTAAGCAGCACCCTCCCAAGTTATGGATTTGATGCTCAGGCAGATATACCTTCACACAAAGATGAGATCTAGGCTGCTAACCATGGGTTGTGGAAAATATAAGAAGCACAAATTCATAATAGCATCCTCATAGGTCCCACTGTCTTCAAATGTTTACTAGAGAAGGAACGGCAATCAATTTAAAGGAAAATACATTATAGATACATTTTTCCATATTTCATAATGCACGTCTGCCATTTCATGGCACTACATAGTTGCATTTGCTGCATTTCATTTTTAGCTTCAGGAGGTACAATATACTGGTTTCCTGGTTTTCAAAACATTTTAGGGGAAGATTCACAAGGACCTGACGCAACTGCATGGATGCATAAGTTTCCTTGAGTCAGTGCTGAATGTCCTTGTGCCACGATGAATGTGCTGTATTTACAATACAGCGCTCCATGGCGCAAGAATTAACAGATGCGTCAGAAATTCTGACGCATCTGTTGGCACAAAAGTGACGCATTGCTGGAAATGCTCATGAAAGTGACGCAAAAAGCCCTGAGTCATAACTTATGCCTGGTCTGTGCAGGCGTAGGGATTTTAACACAGTGAAGGCGTAGAGTGATGTAGTGAAATCTTGTAGATTTCAGTGCGTCAGTTCTAGAAGGCTTTTAGCGTGGGAACGCCCACCCTGCATACATTATACCTGACGCAGGTATAATATGATGCGGGACTTTACAATGTGACACATCTCCCTAGATGCGTCACATTGTAAATGGGCCGCAACATTTATGCCGCAGCTGCGTCACAATACAGATTTTTATACTTGCCCTATATATGGCTGTGTGTACGTTGTGTGTCTCCGTCTGCATGCAGCATACAAATGTGCCAGATCTGGGAGCCCAGTTGGGCTGATGCAGTCACACAAGAGCTCTTTGCCTGACCTCATTGCCACCAATTCAAATCAGAGAGGATCCATGCAGTCTTTCAAGGCTCTCAGGTGAAAAAATGGGCCCTTGAGCAAGGAAGAAAATAGGCCCCCTTGTTGAAGTTTGGAATATAAAATACCGCAATAATCAAGGTTCAGTGGGTCCCGCAGGTCTGTGGGCGCCAGTGCAACTGCACCTGCTGCACCAACAGAAGCTACGCCCCTGTCATAGAGCTGGGTAACATCAATTACTCAGTGCCACAAAGAGCATTAGAAATAAACTTTACATAATGTCAAGCGGCAAAAACAAGAGCTTTGTCAGTTCTTGTTCTGTTTCAAACACTCCATACAATCTGTATGAACCCTCTCCACATTTTCCTACTGATAACAAATGCCTTCGCTCCCAGAAAAAAACTTTCTGGGCGGTTAGTGCACATTTGAATGGGAGATGAGACCTCGGAGGAGCCCAGCCCTGCGCCGGACTGCGAGTCACCTCAGAGAGCAGAAACAAAGCCCGTCCTCTGCCCATCACTGACCCAAGCGAATCTGTGGAGCAAAGATGAGAACAAAGGGGAAGAAATAAAAGAATAACGAAAAATCATCAAGGAAAATAAATCCCTAAATTACTACTGTATTTAAAAAGCTGAGAAAACAAAAGAGAACGTAAAGAGTAAACTGAAGCCAAATAGAGTCACCATTTTGTCCTTGTCACAGATCACAAACCTGCAAGTAAATTGCATTGCAAAATAAACTATCTTAGTTTTTAATTACATATTCTCCAGTCTCCGAAGAGACTGTCAAAAATTGCCATTTCGACTATATTTCAAGTCTCCATGACAGGGTATTGGGTAAAGTTTTCAATAAGCAATAATCGCGCCTCGGTTAAACCTCATTGGCTACGATACTGCCACTGCGCAAAGCTATACAATTTAGTGTGAATTTCATGCACACTTGCCCTAGTACCTCATGTTACAAAGAACATGATTCCTTTTCAAAAGATGTTATCTGTTTATGCATAACTACTCCTCCACTGCTTCTGATAGGCAATGTAAGACATATAATGGTGTTGTTTTACTAATTTCTATCAGCTCTCTGCCCCAAACCGTCGATAGCCACACGCAGAGAATTATGGGAAATTGTATGCTAAATAGCTGTCCAGGTAAGCAGCACCCTCCCAAGTTATGGATTTGATGCTCAGGCAGATATACCTTCACACAAAGATGAGATCTAGGCAGCTAACCATGGGTTGTGGAAAATATAAGAAGCACAAATTCATAATAGCATCCTCATAGGTCCCACTGTCTTCAAATGTTTACTAGAGAAGGAACGGCAATCAATTTAAAGGAAAATAAATGATAGATACATTTTTCCATATTCCATAATGCACGTCTGCCATTTCATGGCACTACATAGTTGCATTTGCTGCATTTCATTTTTAGCTTTAGGAGGTACAATATACTGGTTTCCTGGTTTTCAAAACATTTTAGGGGAAGATTCACAAGGACCTGACGCAACTGCATGGATGCATAAGTTTCCTTGAGTCAGTGCTGAATGTCCTTGTGCCACGATGAATGTGCTGTATTTACAATACAGCGCTCCATGGCGCAAGAATTAACAGATGCGTCAGAAATTCTGACGCATCTCTTGGCACAAAAGTGACGCATTGCTGGAAATGCTCATGAAAGTGACGCAAAAAGCCCTGAGTCATAACTTATGCCTGGTCTGTGCAGGCGTAGGGATTTTGACACAGTGAAGGCGTAGAGTGATGTAGTGAAATCTTGTAGATTTCAGTGCGTCAGTTCTAGAAGGCTTTTAGCGTGGGAACGCCCACCCTGCATACATTATACCTGACGCAGGTATAATATGATGCGGGACTTTACAATGTGACACATCTCCCTAGATGCGTCACATTGTAAATGGGCCGCAACATTTATGCCGCAGCTGCGTCACAATACAGATTTTTATACTTGCCCTATATATGGCTGTGTGTACGTTGTGTGTCTCCGTCTGCATACAGCATACAAATGTGCCAGATCTGGGAGCCCAGTTGGGCTGATGCAGTCACACAAGAGCTCTTTGCCTGACCTCATTGTCACCAATTCAAATCAGAGAGGATCCATGCAGTCTTTCAAGGCTCTCAGGTGAAAAAATGGGCCCTTGAGCAAGGAAGAAAATAGGCCCCCTTGTTGAAGTTTGGAATATAAAATACCGCAATAATCAAGGTTCAGTGGGTCCCGCAGGTCTGTGGGCGCCAGTGCAACTGCACCTGCTGCACCAACAGAAGCTACGCCCCTGTCATAGAGCTGGGTAACATCAATTACTCAGTGCCACAAAGAGCATTAGAAATAAACTTTACATAATGTCAAACGGAAAAAACAAGAGCTTTGTCAGTTCTTGTTCTGTTTCAAACACACCATACAATCTGTATGAACCCTCTCCACATTTTCCTACTGATAACAAATGCCTTCGCTCCCAGAAAAAAACTTTCTGGGCGGTTAGTGCACATTTGAATGGGAGATGAGACCTCGGAAGAGCCCAGCCCTGCGCCGGACTGCGAGTCACCTCAGAGAGCAGAAACAAAGCCCGTCCTCTGCCCATCACTGACCCAAGCGAATCCGTGGAGCAAAGATGAGAACAAAGGGGAAGAAATAAAAGAATAACGAAAACTCATCAAGGAAAATAAATCCCTAAATTACTGCTGTATTTAAAAAGCTGAGAAAACAAAAGAGAACGTAAAGAGTAAACTGAAGCCAAATAGAGTCACCGTTTTGTCCTTGTCACAGATCACAAACCTGCAAGTAAATTGCATTGCAAAATAAACTATCTTAATTTTTAATGACATATTCTCCAGTCTCCGAAGAGACTGTCAAAAATTGCCATTTCGACTATATTTCAAGTCTCCATGACGGGGTATTGGGTAAAGTTTTCAATAAGCAATAATCGCGCCTCGGTTAAATCTCATTGGCTACGATACTGCCACTGCGCAAAGCTAAACAATTTAGTGTGAATTTCATGCACACTTGCCCTAGTACCTCATGTTACAAAGAACATGATTCCTTTTCAAAATATGTTATCTGTTTATGCATAACTACTCCTCCACTGCTTCTGATAGGCAATGTAAGACATATAATGGTGTTGTTTTACTAATTTCTATCAGCTCTCTGCCCCAAACCGTCGATAGCCACACGCAGAGAATTATGGGAAATTGTATGCTAAATAGCTGTCCAGGTAAGCAGCACCCTCCCAAGTTATGGATTTGATGCTCAGGCAGATATACCTTCACACAAAGATGAGATCTAGGCTGCTAACCATGGGTTGTGGAAAATATAAGAAGCACAAATTCATAATAGCATCCTCATAGGTCCCACTGTCTTCAAATGTTTACTAGAGAAGGAACGGCAATCAATTTAAAGGAAAATAAATGATAGATACATTTTTCCATATTCCATAATGCACGTCTGCCATTTCATGGCACTACATAGTTGCATTTGCTGCATTTCATTTTTAGCTTTAGGAGGTACAATATACTGGTTTCCTGGTTTTCAAAACATTTTAGGGGAAGATTCACAAGGACCTGACGCAACTGCATGGATGCATAAGTTTCCTTGAGTCAGTGCTGAATGTCCTTGTGCCACGATGAATGTGCTGTATTTACAATACAGCGCTCCATGGCGCAAGAATTAACAGATGCGTCAGAAATTCTGACGCATCTGTTGGCACAAAAGTGACGCATTGCTGGAAATGCTCATGAAAGTGACGCAAAAAGCCCTGAGTCATAACTTATGCCTGGTCTGTGCAGGCGTAGGGATTTTGACACAGTGAAGGCGTAGAGTGATGTAGTGAAATCTTGTAGATTTCAGTGCGTCAGTTCTAGAAGGCTTTTAGCGTGGGAACGCCCACCCTGCATACATTATACCTGACGCAGGTATAATATGATGCGGGACTTTACAATGTGACACATCTCCCTAGATGCGTCACATTGTAAATGGGCCGCAACATTTATGCCGCAGCTGCGTCACAATACAGATTTTTATACTTGCCCTATATATGGCTGTGTGTACGTTGTGTGTCTCCGTCTGCATGCAGCATACAAATGTGCCAGATCTGGTAGCCCAGTTGGGCTGATGCAGCCACAGAAGAGCTCTCTGCCTGACCTCATTGTCACCAATTCAAATCAGAGAGGATCCATGCAGTCTTTCAAGGCTCTCAGGTGAAAAAATGGGCCCTAGAGCAAGGAAGAAAATAGTACCCCTTGTTGAAGTTTGGAATATAAAATACCGCAATAATCAGGGTTCAGTGGGTCCCGCAGGTCTGTGGGCGCCAGTGCAACTGCACCTGCTGCACCAACAGAAGCTACGCCCCTGTCATAGAGCTGGGTAACATCAATTACTCAGTGCCACAAAGAGCATTAGAAATAAACTTTACATAATGTCAAACGGCAAAAACAAGAGCTTTGTCAGTTCTTGTTCTGTTTCAAACACTCCATACAATCTGTATGAACCCTCTCCACATTTTCCTACTGATAACAAATGCCTTCGCTCCCAGAAAAAAACTTTCTGGGCGGTTAGTGCACATTTGAATGGGAGATGAGACCTCGGAAGAGCCCAGCCCTGCCCCGGACTGCGAGTCACCTCAGAGAGCAGAAACAAAGCCCGTCCTCTGCCCATCACTGACCCAAGCGAATCCGTGGAGCAAAGATGAGAACAAAGGGGAAGAAATAAAAGAATAACGAAAACTCATCAAGGAAAATAAATCCCTAAATTACTGCTATATTTAAAAAGCTGAGAAAACAAAAGAGAACGTAAAGAGTAAACTGAAGCCAAATAGAGTCACCGTTTTGTCCTTGTCACAGATCACAAACCTGCAAGTAAATTGCATTGCAAAATAAACTATCTTATTTTTTAATTACATATTCTCCAGTCTCTGAAGAGACTGTCAAAAATTGCCATTTCGACTATATTTCAAGTCTCCATGACGGGGTATTGGGTAAAGTTTTCAATAAGCAATAATCGCGCCTCGGTTAAACCTCATTGGCTACGATACTGCCACTGCGCAAAGCTAAACAATTTAGTGTGAATTTCATGCACACTTGCCTTAGTACCTCATGTTACAAAGAACATGATTCCTTTTCAAAATATGTTATCTGTTTATGCATAACTACTCCTCCACTGCTTCTGATAGGCAATGTAAGACATATAATGGTGTTGTTTTACTAATTTCTATCAGCTCTCTGCCCCAAACCGTCGATAGCCACACGCAGAGAATTATGGGAAATTGTATGCTAAATAGCTGTCCAGGTAAGCAGCACCCTCCCAAGTTATGGATTTGATGCTCAGGCAGATATACCTTCACACAAAGATGAGATCTAGGCTGCTAACCATGGGTTGTGGAAAATATAAGAAGCACAAATTCATAATAGCATCCTCATAGGTCCCACTGTCTTCAAATGTTTACTAGAGAAGGAACGGCAATCAATTTAAAGGAAAATAAATGATAGATACATTTTTCCATATTCCATAATGCACGTCTGCCATTTCATGGCACTACATAGTTGCATTTGCTGCATTTCATTTTTAGCTTTAGGAGGTACAATATACTGGTTTCCTGGTTTTCAAAACATTTTAGGGGAAGATTCACAAGGACCTGACGCAACTGCATGGATGCATAAGTTTCCTTGAGTCAGTGCTGAATGTCCTTGTGCCACGATGAATGTGCTGTATTTACAATACAGCGCTCCATGGCGCAAGAATTAACAGATGCGTCAGAAATTCTGACGCATCTGTTGGCACAAAAGTGACTCATTGCTGGAAATGCTCATGAAAGTGACGCAAAAAGCCCTGAGTCATAACTTATGCCTGGTCTGTGCAGGCGTAGGGATTTTGACACAGTGAAGGCGTAGAGTGATGTAGTGAAATCTTGTAGATTTCAGTGCGTCAGTTCTAGAAGGCTTTTAGCGTGGGAATGCCCACCCTGCATACATTATACCTGACGCAGGTATAATATGATGCGGGACTTTACAATGTGACACATCTCCCTAGATGCGTCACATTGTAAATGGGCCGCAACATTTATGCCGCAGCTGCGTCACAATACAGATTTTTATACTTGCCCTATATATGGCTGTGTGTACGTTGTGTGTCTCCGTCTGCATGCAGCATACAAATGTGCCAGATCTGGTAGCCCAGTTGGGCTGATGCAGCCACACAAGAGCTCTTTGCCTGACCTCATTGTCACCAATTCAAATCAGAGAGGATCCATGCAGTCTTTCAAGGCTCTCAGGTGAAAAAATGGGCCCTAGAGCAAGGAAGAAAATAGGCCCCCTTGTTGAAGTTTGGAATATAAAATACCGCAATAATCAGGGTTCAGTGGGTCCCGCAGGTCTGTGGGCGCCAGTGCAACTGCACCTGCTGCACCTACAGAAGCTACGCCCCTGTCATAGAGCTGGGTAACATCAATTACTCAGTGCCACAAAGAGCATTAGAAATAAACTTTACATAATGTCAAACGGCAAAAACAAGAGCTTTGTCAGTTCTTGTTCTGTTTCAAACACTCCATACAATCTGTATGAACCCTCTCCACATTTTCCTACTGATAACAAATGCCTTCGCTCCCAGAAAAAAACTTTCTGGGCGGTTAGTGCGCATTTGAATGGGAGATGAGACCTCGGAAGAGCCCAGCCCTGCGCCGGACTGCGAGTCACCTCAGAGAGCAGAAACAAAGCCCGTCCTCTGCCCATCACTGACCCAAGCGAATCCGTGGAGCAAAGATGAGAACAAAGATGAAGAAATAAAAGAATTACGAAAACTCATCAAGGAAAATAAATCCCTATATTACTGCTGTATTTAAAAAGCTGAGAAAACAAAAGAGAACGTAAAGAGTAAACTGAAGCCAAATAGAGTCACCGTTTTGTCCTTGTCACAGATCACAAACCTGCAAGTAAATTGCATTGCAAAATAAACTATCTTATTTTTTAATTACATATTCTCCAGTCTCTGAAGAGACTGTCAAAAATTGCCGTTTCGACTATATTTCAACGCTCCATGACGGGGTAATGGGTAAAGTTTTCAATAAGCAATAATCGCGCCTCGGTTAAACCTCATTGGCTACGATACTGCCACTGTGCAACGCTAAACAATTTAGTGTGAATTTCATGCACACTTGCCCTAGTACCTCATGTTACAAAGAACATGATTCCTTTTCAAAAGATGTTATCTGTTTATGCATAACTACTCCTCCACTGCTTCTGATAGGCAATGTAAGACATATAATGGTGTTGTTTTACTAATTTCTATCAGCTCTCTGCCCCAAACCGTCGATAGCCACACGCAGAGAATTATGGGAAATTGTATGCTAAATAGCTGTCCAGGTAAGCAGCACCCTCCCAAGTTATGGATTTGATGCTCAGGCAGATATACCTTCACACAAAGATGAGATCTAGGCTGCTAACCATGGGTTGTGGAAAATATAAGAAGCACAAATTCATAATGGCATCCTCATAGGTCCCACTGTCTTCAAATGTTTACTAGAGAAGGAACGGCAATCAATTTAAAGGAAAATAAATGATAGATACATTTTTCCATATTCCATAATGCACGTCTGCCATTTCATGGCACTACATAGTTGCATTTGCTGCATTTCATTTTTAGCTTTAGGAGGTACAATATACTGGTTTCCTGGTTTTCAAAAAATTTTAGGGGAAGATTCACAAGGACCTGACGCAACTGCATGGATGCATAAGTTTCCTTGAGTCAGTGCTGAATGTCCTTGTGCCACGATGAATGTGCTGTATTTACAATACAGCGCTCCATGGCGCAAGAATTAACAGATGCGTCAGAAATTCTGACGCATCTCTTGGCACAAAAGTGACGCATTGCTGGAAATGCTCATGAAAGTGACGCAAAAAGCCCTGAGTCATAACTTATGCCTGGTCTGTGCAGGCGTAGGGATTTTGACACAGTGAAGGCGTAGAGTGATGTAGTGAAATCTTGTAGATTTCAGTGCGTCAGTTCTAGAAGGCTTTTAGCGTGGGAACGCCCACACTGCATACATTATACCTGACGCAGGTATAATATGATGCGGGACTTTACAATGTGACACATCTCCCTAGATGCGTCACATTGTAAATGGGCCGCAACATTTATGCCGCAGCTGCGTCACAATACAGATTTTTATACTTGCCCTATATATGGCTGTGTGTACGTTGTGTGTCTCCGTCTGCATACAGCATACAAATGTGCCAGATCTGGGAGCCCAGTTGGGCTGATGCAGTCACACAAGAGCTCTTTGCCTGACCTCATTGTCACCAATTCAAATCAGAGAGGATCCATGCAGTCTTTCAAGGCTCTCAGGTGAAAAAATGGGCCCTTGAGCAAGGAAGAAAATAGGCCCCCTTGTTGAAGTTTGGAATATAAAATACCACAATAATCAAGGTTCAGTGGGTCCCGCAGGTCTGTGGGCGCCAGTGCAACTGCACCTGCTGCACCAACAGAAGCTACGCCCCTGTCATAGAGCTGGGTAACATCAATTACTCAGTGCCACAAAGAGCATTAGAAATAAACTTTACATAATGTCAAACGGCAAAAACAAGAGCTTTGTCAGTTCTTGTTCTGTTTCAAACACACCATACAATCTGTATGAACCCTCTCCACATTTTCCTACTGATAACAAATGCCTTCGCTCCCAGAAAAAAACTTTCTGGGCGGTTAGTGCACATTTGAATGGGAGATGAGACCTCGGAAGAGCCCAGCCCTGCGCCGGACTGCGAGTCACCTCAGAGAGCAGAAACAAAGCCCGTCCTCTGCCCATCACTGACCCAAGCGAATCCGTGGAGCAAAGATGAGAACAAAGGGGAAGAAATAAAAGAATAACGAAAACTCATCAAGGAAAATAAATCCCTAAATTACTGCTGTATTTAAAAAGCTGAGAAAACAAAAGAGAACGTAAAGAGTAAACTGAAGCCAAATAGAGTCACCGTTTTGTCCTTGTCACAGATCACAAACCTGCAAGTAAATTGCATTGCAAAATAAACTATCTTATTTTTTAATTACATATTCTCCAGTCTCCGAAGAGACTGTCAAAAATTGCCATTTCGACTATATTTCAAGGGGCAGATTTATGAAGCCCTTGCGCCACGTTTACGCCGCTGTTGCGTCACGCAAGGCGGTGTAAACGTGGCACATCCCTACGAACGATTTACAACGTGACGCATCTAGGCAGATGCGTCACGTTGTAAAGCCCTGCGCCGCTTGTGGGCGTTCCGGCGCAGGGTGGGCGTTCCGGGGCAGGTGCGCCTCGCAAAAGTGGCTGATTGAAATCTATGAGATTTCACTCAGTCACTTTCTGGCCAATGCTGCGTCAAAAGCCTGCGCCTGCTTGAAGCAGGCGTAGGTCTTGATGCAGCATTGTTGAGATGGGCACCCCCGAGCCTTGCTGGAGCTGCGTCGCGCTTGCGACGCAACTCCAGCATTGCGCCACCTTTACGGCACAGATGCGTCACGCATCTGTGCCGTTTTTGCCCCATGGTGCGCCGCATCATAAATGCGGCGCACCATGGGTGGCGGAGAAGTGGCGCACTGTGGCGCATGTTAACTGGCGCATCCCTGGGGATGCGCCAGTTAACATAAATCTGCCCCCAAGTCTCCATGACAGGGTATTGGGTAAAGTTTTCAATAAGCAATAATCGCGCCTCGGTTAAACCTCATTGGCTACGATACTGCCACTGCGCAAAGCTAAACAATTTAGTGTGAATTTCATGCACACTTGCCCTAGTACCTCATGTTACAAAGAACATGATTCCTTTTCAAAAGATGTAATCTGTTTATGCATAACTACTCCTCCACTGCTTCTGATAGGCAATGTAAGACATATAATGGTGTTGTTTTACTAATTTCTATCAGCTCTCTACCCCAAACCGTCGATAGCCACATGCAGAGAATTATGGGAAATTGTATGCTAAATAGCTGTCCAGGTAAGCAGCACCCTCCCAAGTTATGGATTTGATGCTCAGGCAGATATACCTTCACACAAAGATGAGATCTAGGCTGCTAACCATGGGTTGTGGAAAATATAAGAAGCACAAATTCATAATAGCATCCTCATAGGTCCCACTGTCTTCAAATGTTTACTAGAGAAGGAACGGCAATACATTTAAAGGAAAATAAATTATAGATAAATTTTTCCATATTCCATAATGCACGTCTGCCATTTTATGGCACTACATAGTTGCATTTGCTGCATTTCATTTTTAGCTTTAGGAGGTACAATATACTGGTTTCCTGGTTTTCAAAACATTTTAGGGGAAGATTCACAAGGACCTGACGCAACTGCATGGATGCATAAGTTTCCTTGAGTCAGTGCTGAATGTCCTTGTGCCACGATGAATGTGCTGTATTTACAATACAGCGCTCCATGGCGCAAGAATTAGCAGATGCGTCAGAAATTCTGACGCATCTGTTGGCACAAAAGTGACGCATTGCTGGAAATGCTCATGAAAGTGATGCAAAAAGCCTTGAGTCATAACTTATGCCTGGTCTGTGCAGGCGTAGGGATTTTGACACAGTGAAGGCGTAGAGTGATGTAGTGAAATTTTGTAGATTTCAGTGCGTCAGTTCTAGAAGGCTTTTAGCGTGGGAACGCCCACCCTGCATACATTATACCTGACGCAGGTATAATATGATGCGGGACTTTACAATGTGACACATCTCCCTAGATGCGTCACATTGTAAATGGGCCGCAACATTTATGCCGCAGCTGCGTCACAATACAGATTTTTATACTTGTCCTATATATGGCTGTGTGTACGTTGTGTGTCTCCGTCTGCATGCAGCATACAAATGTGCCAGATCTGGTAGCCCAGTTGGGCTGATGCAGCCACACAAGAGCTCTTTGCCTGACCTCATTGTCACCAATTCAAATCAGAGAGGATCCATGCAGTCTTTCAAGGCTCTCAGGTGAAAAAATGGGCCCTAGAGCAAGGAAGAAAATAGGCCCCCTTGTTGAAGTTTGGAATATAAAATACCGCAATAATCAGGGTTCAGTGGGTCCCGCAGGTCTGTGGGCGCCAGTGCAACTGCACCTGCTGCACCAACAGAAGCTACGCCCCTGTCATAGAGCTGGGTAACATCAATTACTCAGTGCCACAAAGAGCATTAGAAATAAACTTTACATAATGTCAAACGGCAAAAACAAGAGCTTTGTCAGTTCTTGTTCTGTTTCAAACACTCCATACAATCTGTATGAACCCTCTCCACATTTTCCTACTGATAACAAATGCCTTCGCTCCCAGAAAAAATCTTTCTGGGCGGTTAGTGCACATTTGAATGGGAGATGAGACCTCGGAAGAGCCCAGCCCTGCGCCGGACTGCGAGTCACCTCAGAGAGCAGAAACAAAGCCCGTCCTCTGCCCATCACTGACCCAAGCGAATCTGTGGAGCAAAGATGAGAACAAAGGGGAAGAAATAAAAGAATAACGAAAAATCATCAAGGAAAATAAATCCCTAAATTACTGCTGTATTTAAAAAGCTGAGAAAACAAAAGAGAACGTAAAGAGTAAACTGAAGCCAAATAGAGTCACCGTTTTGTCCTTGTCACAGATCACAAACCTGCAAGTAAATTGCATTGCAAAATAAACTATCTTATTTTTTAATTACATATTCTCCAGTCTCCGAAGAGACTGTCAAAAATTGCCATTTCGCCTATTTTTCAAGTCTCCATGACGGGGTATTGGGTAAAGTTTTCAATAAGCAATAATCGCGCCTCGGTTAAACCTCATTGGCTACGATACTGCCACTGCGCAAAGCAATACAATTTAGTGTGAATTTCATGCACACTTGCCCTAGTACCTCATGTTACAAAGAACATGATTCCTTTTCAAAAGATGTTATCTGTTTATGCATAACTACTCCTCCACTGCTTCTGATAGGCAATGTAAGACATATAATGGTGTTGTTTTACTAATTTCTATCAGCTCTCTGCCCCAAACCGTCGATAGCCACACGCAGAGACTTATGGGAAATTGTATGCTAAATAGCTGTACAGGTAAGCAGCACCCTCCCAAGATATGGATTTGATGCTCAGGCAGATATACCTTCACACAAAGATGAGATCTAGGCTGCTAACCATGGGTTGTGGAAAATATAAGAAGCACAAATTCATAATAGCATCCTCATAGGTCCCACTGTCTTCAAATGTTTACTAGAGAAGGAACGGCAATCAATTTAAAGGAAAATAAATGATAGATACATTTTTCCATATTCCATAATGCACGTCTGCCATTTCATGGCACTACATAGTTGCATTTGCTGCATTTCATTTTTAGCTTTAGGAGGTACAATATACTGGTTTCCTGGTTTTCAAAACATTTTAGGGGAATATTCAGAAGGACCTGACGCAACTGCATGGATGCATAAGTTTCCTTGAGTCAGTGCTGAATGTCCTTGTGCCACGATGAATGTGCTGTATTTACAATACAGCGCTCCATGGCGCAAGAATTAACAGATGCGTCAGAAATTCTGACGCATCTGTTGGCACAAAAGTGACGCATTGCTGGAAATGCTCATGAAAGTGATGCAAAAAGCCCTGAGTCATAACTTATGCCTGGTCTGTGCAGACGTAGGGATTTTGACACAGTGAAGGCGTAGAGTGATGTAGTGAAATCTTGTAGATTTCAGTGCGTCAGTTCTAGAAGGCTTTTAGCGTGGGAACGCCCACCCTGCATACATTATACCTGACGCAGGTATAATGTGATGCGGGACTTTACAATGTGACACATCTCCCTAGATGCGTCACATTGTAAATGGGCCGCAACATTTATGCCGCAGCTGCGTCACAATACAGATTTTTATACTTGCCCTATATATGGCTGTGTGTACGTTGTGTGTCTCCGTCTGCATGCAGCATACAAATGTGCCAGATCTGGTAGCCCAGTTGGGCTGATGCAGCCACACAAGAGCTCTCTGCCTGACCTCATTGTCACCAATTCAAATCAGAGAGGATCCATGCAGTCTTTCAAGGCTCTCAGGTGAAAAAATGGGCCCTAGAGCAAGGAAGAAAATAGTCCCCCTTGTTGAAGTTTGGAATATAAAATACCGCAATAATCAGGGTTCAGTGGGTCCCGCAGATCTGTGGGCGCCAGTGCAACTGCACCTGCTGCACCAACAGAAGCTAGGCCCCTGTCATAGAGCTGGGTAACATCAATTACTCAGTGCCACAAAGAGCATTAGAAATAAACTTTACATAATGTCAAACGGCAAAAACAAGAGCTTTGTCAGTTCTTGTTCTGTTTCAAACACTCCATACAATCTGTATGAACCCTCTCCACATTTTCCTACTGATAACAAATGCCTTCGCTCCCAGAAAAAAACTTTCTGGGCGGTTAGTGCACATTTGAATGGGAGATGAGACCTCGGAAGAGCCCAGCCCTGCGCCGGACTGCGAGTCACCTCAGAGAGCAGAAACAAAGCCCGTCCTCTGCCCATCACTGACCCAAGCGAATCCGTGGAGCAAAGATGAGAACAAAGGGGAAGAAATAAAAGAATAACGAAAACTCATCAAGGAAAATAAATCCCCAAATTACTGCTGTATTTAAAAAGCTGGGAAAACAAAAGAGAACGTAAAGAGTAAACTGAAGCCAAATAGAGTCACCGTTTTGTCCTTGTCACAGATCACAAACCTGCAAGTAAATTGCATTGCAAAATAAACTATCTTATTTTTTAATTACATATTCTCCAGTCTCCGAAGAGACTGTCAAAAATTGCCATTTCGACTATATTTTAAGTCTCCATGACGGGGTATTGGGTAAAGTTTTCAATAAGCAATAATCGCGCCTCGGTTAAACCTCATTGGCTACGATACTGCCACTGCGCAAAGCTAAACAATTTAGTGTGAATTTCATGCATTCTTGCCCTAGTACCTCATGTTACAAAGAACATGATTCCTTTTCAAAAGATGTTATCTGTTTATGCATAACTACTCCTCCACTGCTTCTGATAGGCAATGTAAGACATATAATGGTGTTGTTTTACTAATTTCTATCAGCTCTCTGCCCCAAACCGTCGATAGCCACACGCAGAGAATTATGGGAAATTGTATGCTAAATAGCTGTCCAGGTAAGCAGCACCCTCCCAAGTTATGGATTTGATGCTCAGGCAGATATACCTTCACACAAAGATGAGATCTAGGCTGCTAACCATGGGTTGTGGAAAATATAAGAAGCACAAATTCATAATAGCATCCTCATAGGTCCCACTGTCTTCAAATGTTTACTAGAGAAGGAACGGCAATCAATTTAAAGGAAAATACATTATAGATACATTTTTCCATATTTCATAATGCACGTCTGCCATTTCATGGCACTACATAGTTGCATTTGCTGCATTTCATTTTTAGCTTCAGGAGGTACAATATACTGGTTTCCTGGTTTTCAAAACATTTTAGGGGAAGATTCACAAGGACCTGACGCAACTGCATGGATGCATAAGTTTCCTTGAGTCAGTCCTGAATGTCCTTGTGCCACGATGAATGTGCTGTATTTACAATACAGCGCTCCATGGCGCAAGAATTAACAGATGCGTCTATTCTGACGCATCTGTTGGCACAAAAGTGACGCATTGCTGGAAATGCTCATGAAAGTGACGCAAAAAGCCCTGAGTCATAACTTATGCCTGGTCTGTGCAGGCGTAGGGATTTTGACACAGTGAAGGCGTAGAGTGATGTAGTGAAATCTTGTAGATTTCAGTGCGTCAGTTCTAGAAGGCTTTTAGCGTGGGAACGCCCACCCTGCATACATTATACCTGACGCAGGTATAATATGATGCGGGACTTTACAATGTGACACATCTCCCTAGATGCGTCACATTGTAAATGGGCCGCAACATTTATGCCGCAGCTGCGTCACAATACAGATTTTTATACTTGCCCTATAAATGGCTGTGTGTACGTTGTGTGTCTCCGTCTGCATGCAGCATACAAATGTGCCAGATCTGGGAGTCCAGTTGGGCTGATGCAGTCACACAAGAGCTCTTTGCCTGACCTCATTGTCACCAATTCAAATCAGAGAGGATCCATGCAGTCTTTCAAGGCTCTCAGGTGAAAAAATGGGCCCTTGAGCAAGGAAGAAAATAGGCCCCCTTGTTGAAGTTTGGAATATAAAATACCGCAATAATCAAGGTTCAGTGGGTCCCGCAGGTCTGTGGGCGCCAGTGCAACTGCACCTGCTGCACCAACAGAAGCTACGCCCCTGTCATAGAGCTGGGTAACATCAAGTACTCAGTGCCACAAAGAGCATTAGAAATAAACTTTACATAATGTCAAACGGCAAAAACAAGAGCTTTGTCAGTTCTTGTTCTGTTTCAAACACACCATACAATCTGTATGAACCCTCTCCACATTTTCCTACTGATAACAAATGCCTTCGCTCCCAGAAAAAAACTTTCCGGGCGGTTAGTGCACATTTGAATGGGAGATGAGACCTCGGAAGAGCCCAGCCCTGCGCCGGACTGCGAGTCACCTCAGAGAGCAGAAACAAAGCCCGTCCTCTGCCCATCACTGACCCAAGCGAATCCGTGGAGCAAAGATGAGAACAAAGGGGAAGAAATAAAAGAATAACGAAAACTCGTCAAGGAAAATAAATTCCTAAATTACTGCTGTATTTAAAAAGCTGAGAAAACAAAAGAGAACGTAAAGAGTAAACTGAAGCCAAAGAGAGTCACCGTTTTGTCCTTGTCACAGATCACAAACCTGTAAGTAAATTGCATTGCAAAATAAACTATCTTATTTTTTAATTACATATTCTCCAGTCTCCGAAGAGACTGTCAAAAATTGCCATTTCGACTATATTTCAAGTCTCCATGACGGGGTATTGGGTAAAGTTTTCAATAAGCAATAATCGCGCCTCAGTTAAACCTCATTGGCTACGATACTGCCACTGCGCAAAGCTAAACAATTTAGTGTGAATTTCATGCACACTTGCCCTAGTACCTCATGTTACAAAGAACATGATTCCTTTTCAAAATATGTTATCTGTTTATGCATAACTACTCCTTCACTGCTTCTGATAGGCAATGTAAGACATATAATGGTGTTGTTTTACTAATTTCTATCAGCTCTCTGCCCCAAACCGTCGATAGCCACACGCAGAGAATTATGGGAAATTGTATGCTAAATAGCTGTCCAGGTAAGCAGCACCCTCCCAAGTTATGGATTTGATGCTCAGGCAGATATACCTTCACACAAAGATGAGATCTAGGCTGCTAACCATGGGTTGTGGAAAATATAAGAAGCACAAATTCATAATAGCATCCTCATAGGTCCCACTGTCTTCAGATGTTTACTAGAGAAGGAACGGCAATCAATTTAAAGGAAAATAAATGATAGATACATTTTTCCATATTCCATAATGCACGTCTGCCATTTCATGGCACTACATAGTTGCATTTGCTGCATTTCATTTTTAGCTTTAGGAGGTACAATATACTGGTTTCCTGGTTTTCAAAACATTTTAGGGGAAGATTCACAAGGACCTGACGCAACTGCATGGATGCATAAGTTTCCTTGAGTCAGTGCTGAATGTCCTTGTGCCACGATGAATGTGCTGTATTTACAATACAGCGCTCCATGGCGCAAGAATTAACAGATGCGTCAGAAATTCTGACGCATCTGTTGGCACAAAAGTGACGCATTGCTGGAAATGCTCATGAAAGTGACGCAAAAAGCCCTGAGTCATAACTTATGCCTGGTCTGTGAAGGCGTAGGGATTTTGACACAGTGAAGGCGTAGAGTGATGTAGTGAAATCTTGTAGATTTCAGTGCGTCAGTTCTAGAAGGCTTTTAGCGTGGGAACGCCCACCCTGCATACATTATACCTGACGCAGGTATAATATGATGCGGGACTTTACAATGTGACACATCTCCCTAGATGCGTCACATTGTAAATGGGCCGCAACATTTATGCCGCAGCTGCGTCACAATACAGATTTTTATACTTGCCCTATATATGGCTGTGTGTACGTTGTGTGTCTCCGTCTGCATGCAGCATACAAATGTGCCAGATCTGGGAGCCCAGTTGGGCTGATGCAGTCACACAAGAGCTCTTTGCCTGACCTCATTGTCACCAATTCAAATCAGAGAGGATCCATGCAGTCTTTCAAGGCTCTCAGGTGAAAAAATTGGGCCCTTGAGCAAGGAAGAAAATAGGCCCCCTTGTTGAAGTTTGGAATATAAAATACCGCAATAATCAAGGTTCAGTGGGTCCCGCAGGTCTGTGGGCGCCAGTGCAACTGCACCTGCTGCACCAACAGAAGCTACGCCCCTGTCATAGAGCTGGGTAACATCAATTACTCAGTGCCACAAAGAGCATTAGAAATAAACTTTACATAATGTCAAACGGCAAAAACAAGAGCTTTGTCAGTTCTTGTTCTGTTTCAAACACACCATACAATCTGTATGAACCCTCTCCACATTTTCCTACTGATAACAAATGCCTTCGCTCCCAGAAAAAAACTTTCTGGGCGGTTAGTGCACATTTGAATGGGAGATGAGACCTCGGAAGAGCCCAGCCCTGCGCCGGACTGCGAGTCACCTCAGAGAGCAGAAACAAAGCCCGTCCTCTGCCCATCACTGACCCAAGCGAATCCGTGGAGCAAAGATGAGAACAAAGGGGAAGAAATAAAAGAATAACGAAAACTCATCAAGGAAATTAAATCCCTAAATTACTGCTGTATTTAAAAAGCTGAGAAAACAAAAGAGAACGTAAAGAGTAAACTGAAGCCAAAGAGAGTCACCATTTTGTCCTTGTCACAGATCACAAACCTGCAAGTAAATTGCATTGCAAAATAAACTATCTTATTTTTTAATTACATATTCTCCAGTCTCCGAAGAGACTGTCAAAAATTGCCATTTCGACTATATTTCAAGTCTCCATGACGGGGTATTGGGTAAAGTTTTCAATAAGCAATAATCGCACCTCGGTTAAACCTCATTGGCTACGATACTGCCACTGCGCAAAGCTAAACAATTTAGTGTGAATTTCATGCACACTTGCCCTAGTACCTCATGTTACAAAGAACATGATTCCTTTTCAAAAGATGTTATCTGTGTATGCATAACTACTCCTCCACTGCTTCTGATAGGCAATGTAAGACATATAATGGTGTTGTTTTACTAATTTCTATCAGCTCTCTGCCCCAAACCGTCGATAGCCACACGCAGAGAATTATGGGAAATTGTATGCTAAATAGCTGTCCAGGTAAGCAGCACCCTCCCAAGTTATGGATTTGATGCTCAGGCAGATATACCTTCACACAAAGATGAGATCTAGGCTGCTAACCATGGGTTGGGAAAATATAAGAAGCACAAATTCATAATAGCATCCTCATAGGTCCCACTGTCTTCAAATGTTTACTAGAGAAGGAACGGCAATAAATTTAAAGGAAAATAAATTATAGATACATTTTTCCATATTCCATAATGCACGTCTGCCATTTTATGGCACTACATAGTTGCATTTGCTGCATTTCATTTTTAGCTTTAGGAGGTACAATATACTGGTTTCCTGGTTTTCAAAACATTTTAGGGGAAGATTCACAAGGACCTGACGCAACTGCATGGATGCATAAGTTTCCTTGAGTCAGTGCTGAATGTCCTTGTGCCACGATGAATGTGCTGTATTTACAATACAGCGCTCCATGGCGCAAGAATTAACAGATGCGTCAGAAATTCTGACGCATCTGTTGGCACAAAAGTGACGCATTGCTGGAAATGCTCATGAAAGTGACGCAAAAAGCCCTGAGTCATAACTTATGCCTGGTCTGTGCAGGCGTAGGGATTTTGACACAGTGAAGGCGTAGAGTGATGTAGTGAAATCTTGTAGATTTCAGTGCGTCAGTTCTAGAAGGCTTTTAGCGTGGGAACGCCCACCCTGCATACATTATACCTGACGCAGGTATAATATGATGCGGGACTTTACAATGTGACACATCTCCCTAGATGCGTCACATTGTAAATGGGCCGCAACATTTATGCCGCAGCTGCGCCACAATACAGATTTTTATACTTGCCCTATATATGGCTGTGTGTACGTTGTGTGTCTCCGTCTGCATGCAGCATACAAATGTGCCAGATCTGGTAGCCCAGTTGGGCTGATGCAGCCACACAAGAGCTCTTTGCCTGACCTCATTGTCACCAATTCAAATCAGAGAGGATCCATGCAGTCTTTCAAGGCTCTCAGGTGAAAAAATGGGCCCTAGAGCAAGGAAGAAAATAGGCCCCCTTGTTGAAGTTTGGAATATAAAATACCGCAATAATCAGGGTTCAGTGGGTCCCGCAGGTCTGTGGGCACCAGTGCAACTGCACCTGCTGCACCAACAGAAGCTACGCCCCTGTCATAGAGCTGGGTAACATCAATTACTCAGTGCCACAAAGAGCATTAGAAATAAACTTTACATAATGTCAAACGGCAAAAACAAGAGCTTTGTCAGTTCTTGTTCTGTTTCAAACACTCCATACAATCTGTATGAACCCTCTCCACATTTTCCTACTGATAACAAATGCCTTCGCTCCCAGAAAAAAACTTTCTGGGCGGTTAGTGCACATTTGAATGGGAGATGAGACCTCGGAAGAGCCCAGCCCTGCGCCGGACTGCGAGTCACCTCAGAGAGCAGAAACAAAGCCCGTCCTCTGCCCATCACTGACCCAAGCGAATCTGTGGAGCAAAGATGAGAACAAAGGGGAAGAAATAAAAGAATAACGAAAAATCATCAAGGAAAATAAATCCCTAAATTACTGCTGTATTTAAAAAGCTGAGAAAACAAAAGAGAACGTAAAGAGTAAACTGAAGCCAAATAGAGTCACCGTTTTGTCCTTGTCACAGATCACAAACCTGCAAGTAAATTGCATTGCAAAATAAACTATCTTATTTTTTAATTACATATTCTCCAGTCTCCGAAGAGACTGTCAAAAATTGCCATTTCGCCTATTTTTCAAGTCTCCATGACGGGGTATTGGGTAAAGTTTTCAATAAGCAATAATCGCGCCTCGGTTAAACCTCATTGGCTACGATACTGCCACTGCGCAAAGCTATACAATTTAGTGTGAATTTCATGCACACTTGCCCTAGTACCTCATGTTACAAAGAACATGATTCCTTTTCAAAAGATGTTATCTGTTTATGCATAACTACTCCTCCACTGCTTCTGATAGGCAATGTAAGACATATAATGGTGTTGTTTTACTAATTTCTATCAGCTCTCTGCCCCAAACCGTCGATAGCCACACGCAGAGACTTATGGGAAATTGTATGCTAAATAGCTGTACAGGTAAGCAGCACCCTCCCAAGATATGGATTTGATGCTCAGGCAGATATGCCTTCACACAAAGATGAGATCTAGGCTGCTAACCATGGGTTGTGGAAAATATAAGAAGCACAAATTCATAATAGCATCCTCATAGGTCCCACTGTCTTCAAATGTTTACTAGAGAAGGAACGGCAATCAATTTAAAGGAAAATAAATGATAGATACATTTTTCCATATTCCATAATGCACGTCTGCCATTTCATGGCACTACATAGTTGCATTTGCTGCATTTCATTTTTAGCTTTAGGAGGTACAATATACTGGTTTCCTGGTTTTCAAAACATTTTAGGGGAATATTCAGAAGGACCTGACGCAACTGCATGGATGCATAAGTTTCCTTGAGTCAGTGCTGAATGTCCTTGTGCCACGATGAATGTGCTGTATTTACAATACAGCGCTCCATGGCGCAAGAATTACCAGATGCGTCAGAAATTCTGACGCATCTGTTGGCACAAAAGTGACGCATTGCTGGAAATGCTCATGAAAGTGATGCAAAAAGCCCTGAGTCATAACTTATGCCTGGTCTGTGCAGGCGTAGGGATTTTGACACAGTGAAGGCGTAGAGTGATGTAGTGAAATCTTGTAGATTTCAGTGCGTCAGTTCTAGAAGGCTTTTAGCGTGGGAACGCCCACCCTGCATACATTATACCTGACGCAGGTATAATGTGATGCGGGACTTTACAATGTGACACATCTCCCTAGATGCGTCACATTGTAAATGGGCCGCAACATTTATGCCGCAGCTGCGTCACAATACAGATTTTTATACTTGCCCTATATATGGCTGTGTGTACGTTGTGTGTCTCCGTCTGCATGCAGCATACAAATGTGCCAGATCTGGTAGCCCAGTTGGGCTGATGCAGCCACACAAGAGCTCTCTGCCTGACCTCATTGTCACCAATTCAAATCAGAGAGGATCCATGCAGTCTTTCAAGGCTCTCAGGTGAAAAAATGGGCCCTAGAGCAAGGAAGAAAATAGTCCCCCTTGTTGAAGTTTGGAATATAAAATACCGCAATAATCAGGGTTCAGTGGGTCCCGCAGATCTGTGGGCGCCAGTGCAACTGCACCTGCTGCACCAACAGAAGCTAGGCCCCTGTCATAGAGCTGGGTAACATCAATTACTCAGTGCCACAAAGAGCATTAGAAATAAACTTTACATAATGTCAAACGGCAAAAACAAGAGCTTTGTCAGTTCTTGTTCTGTTTCAAACACTCCATACAATCTGTATGAACCCTCTCCACATTTTCCTACTGATAACAAATGCCTTCGCTCCCAGAAAAAAACTTTCTGGGCGGTTAGTGCACATTTGAATGGGAGATGAGACCTCGGAAGAGCCCAGCCCTGCGCCTGACTGCGAGTCACCTCAGAGAGCAGAAACAAAGCCCGTCCTCTGCCCATCACTGACCCAAGCGAATCCGTGGAGCAAAGATGAGAACAAAGGGGAAGAAATAAAAGAATAACGAAAACTCATCAAGGAAAATAAATCCCCAAATTACTGCTGTATTTAAAAAGCTGGGAAAACAAAAGAGAACGTAACGAGTAAACTGAAGCCAAATAGAGTCACCGTTTTGTCCTTGTCACAGATCACAAACCTACAAGTAAATTGCATTGCAAAATAAACTATCTTATTTTTTAATTACATATTCTCCAGTCTCCGAAGAGACTGTCAAAAATTGCCATTTCGACTATATTTCAAGTCTCCATGACGGGGTATTGGGTAAAGTTTTCAATAAGCAATAATCACGCCTCGGTTAAACCTCATTGGCTACAATACTGCCACTGCGCAAAGCTAAACAATTTAGTGGGAATTTCATGCACACTTGCCCTAGTACCTCATGTTACAAAGAACATGATTCCTTTTCAAAAGATGTTATCTGTGTATGCATAACTACTCCTCCACTGCTTCTGATAGGCAATGTAAGACATATAATGGTGTTGTTTTACTAATTTCTATCAGCTCTCTGCCCCAAACCGTCGATAGCCACACGCAGAGAATTATGGGAAATTGTATGCTAAATAGCTGTCCAGGTAAGCAGCACCCTCCCAAGTTATGGATTTGATGCTCAGGCAGATATACCTTCACACAAAGATGAGATCTAGGCTGCTAACCATGGGTTGGGAAAATATAAGAAGCACAAATTCATAATAGCATCCTCATAGGTCCCACTGTCTTCAAATGTTTACTAGAGAAGGAACGGCAATAAATTTAAAGGAAAATAAATTATAGATACATTTTTCCATATTCCATAATGCACGTCTGCCATTTTATGGCACTACATAGTTGCATTTGCTGCATTTCATTTTTAGCTTTAGGAGGTACAATATACTGGTTTCCTGGTTTTCAAAACATTTTAGGGGAAGATTCACAAGGACCTGACGCAACTGCATGGATGCATAAGTTTCCTTGAGTCAGTGCTGAATGTCCTTGTGCCACGATGAATGTGCTGTATTTACAATACAGCGCTCCATGGCGCAAGAATTAACAGATGCGTCAGAAATTCTGACGCATCTGTTGGCACAAAAGTGACGCATTGCTGGAAATGCTCATGAAAGTGACGCAAAAAGCCCTGAGTCATAACTTATGCCTGGTCTGTGCAGGCGTAGGGATTTTGACACAGTGAAGGCGTAGAGTGATGTAGTGAAATCTTGTAGATTTCAGTGCGTCAGTTCTAGAAGGCTTTTAGCGTGGGAACGCCCACCCTGCATACATTATACCTGACGCAGGTATAATATGATGCGGGACTTTACAATGTGACACATCTCCCTAGATGCGTCACATTGTAAATGGGCCGCAACATTTATGCCGCAGCTGCGCCACAATACAGATTTTTATACTTGCCCTATATATGGCTGTGTGTACGTTGTGTGTCTCCGTCTGCATGCAGCATACAAATGTGCCAGATCTGGTAGCCCAGTTGGGCTGATGCAGCCACACAAGAGCTCTTTGCCTGACCTCATTGTCACCAATTCAAATCAGAGAGGATCCATGCAGTCTTTCAAGGCTCTCAGGTGAAAAAATGGGCCCTAGAGCAAGGAAGAAAATAGGCCCCCTTGTTGAAGTTTGGAATATAAAATACCGCAATAATCAGGGTTCAGTGGGTCCCGCAGGTCTGTGGGCACCAGTGCAACTGCACCTGCTGCACCAACAGAAGCTACGCCCCTGTCATAGAGCTGGGTAACATCAATTACTCAGTGCCACAAAGAGCATTAGAAATAAACTTTACATAATGTCAAACGGCAAAAACAAGAGCTTTGTCAGTTCTTGTTCTGTTTCAAACACTCCATACAATCTGTATGAACCCTCTCCACATTTTCCTACTGATAACAAATGCCTTCGCTCCCAGAAAAAAACTTTCTGGGCGGTTAGTGCACATTTGAATGGGAGATGAGACCTCGGAAGAGCCCAGCCCTGCGCCGGACTGCGAGTCACCTCAGAGAGCAGAAACAAAGCCCGTCCTCTGCCCATCACTGACCCAAGCGAATCTGTGGAGCAAAGATGAGAACAAAGGGGAAGAAATAAAAGAATAACGAAAAATCATCAAGGAAAATAAATCCCTAAATTACTGCTGTATTTAAAAAGCTGAGAAAACAAAAGAGAACGTAAAGAGTAAACTGAAGCCAAATAGAGTCACCGTTTTGTCCTTGTCACAGATCACAAACCTGCAAGTAAATTGCATTGCAAAATAAACTATCTTATTTTTTAATTACATATTCTCCAGTCTCCGAAGAGACTGTCAAAAATTGCCATTTCGCCTATTTTTCAAGTCTCCATGACGGGGTATTGGGTAAAGTTTTCAATAAGCAATAATCGCGCCTCGGTTAAACCTCATTGGCTACGATACTGCCACTGCGCAAAGCTATACAATTTAGTGTGAATTTCATGCACACTTGCCCTAGTACCTCATGTTACAAAGAACATGATTCCTTTTCAAAAGATGTTATCTGTTTATGCATAACTACTCCTCCACTGCTTCTGATAGGCAATGTAAGACATATAATGGTGTTGTTTTACTAATTTCTATCAGCTCTCTGCCCCAAACCGTCGATAGCCACACGCAGAGACTTATGGGAAATTGTATGCTAAATAGCTGTACAGGTAAGCAGCACCCTCCCAAGATATGGATTTGATGCTCAGGCAGATATGCCTTCACACAAAGATGAGATCTAGGCTGCTAACCATGGGTTGTGGAAAATATAAGAAGCACAAATTCATAATAGCATCCTCATAGGTCCCACTGTCTTCAAATGTTTACTAGAGAAGGAACGGCAATCAATTTAAAGGAAAATAAATGATAGATACATTTTTCCATATTCCATAATGCACGTCTGCCATTTCATGGCACTACATAGTTGCATTTGCTGCATTTCATTTTTAGCTTTAGGAGGTACAATATACTGGTTTCCTGGTTTTCAAAACATTTTAGGGGAATATTCAGAAGGACCTGACGCAACTGCATGGATGCATAAGTTTCCTTGAGTCAGTGCTGAATGTCCTTGTGCCACGATGAATGTGCTGTATTTACAATACAGCGCTCCATGGCGCAAGAATTACCAGATGCGTCAGAAATTCTGACGCATCTGTTGGCACAAAAGTGACGCATTGCTGGAAATGCTCATGAAAGTGATGCAAAAAGCCCTGAGTCATAACTTATGCCTGGTCTGTGCAGGCGTAGGGATTTTGACACAGTGAAGGCGTAGAGTGATGTAGTGAAATCTTGTAGATTTCAGTGCGTCAGTTCTAGAAGGCTTTTAGCGTGGGAACGCCCACCCTGCATACATTATACCTGACGCAGGTATAATGTGATGCGGGACTTTACAATGTGACACATCTCCCTAGATGCGTCACATTGTAAATGGGCCGCAACATTTATGCCGCAGCTGCGTCACAATACAGATTTTTATACTTGCCCTATATATGGCTGTGTGTACGTTGTGTGTCTCCGTCTGCATGCAGCATACAAATGTGCCAGATCTGGTAGCCCAGTTGGGCTGATGCAGCCACACAAGAGCTCTCTGCCTGACCTCATTGTCACCAATTCAAATCAGAGAGGATCCATGCAGTCTTTCAAGGCTCTCAGGTGAAAAAATGGGCCCTAGAGCAAGGAAGAAAATAGTCCCCCTTGTTGAAGTTTGGAATATAAAATACCGCAATAATCAGGGTTCAGTGGGTCCCGCAGATCTGTGGGCGCCAGTGCAACTGCACCTGCTGCACCAACAGAAGCTAGGCCCCTGTCATAGAGCTGGGTAACATCAATTACTCAGTGCCACAAAGAGCATTAGAAATAAACTTTACATAATGTCAAACGGCAAAAACAAGAGCTTTGTCAGTTCTTGTTCTGTTTCAAACACTCCATACAATCTGTATGAACCCTCTCCACATTTTCCTACTGATAACAAATGCCTTCGCTCCCAGAAAAAAACTTTCTGGGCGGTTAGTGCACATTTGAATGGGAGATGAGACCTCGGAAGAGCCCAGCCCTGCGCCTGACTGCGAGTCACCTCAGAGAGCAGAAACAAAGCCCGTCCTCTGCCCATCACTGACCCAAGCGAATCCGTGGAGCAAAGATGAGAACAAAGGGGAAGAAATAAAAGAATAACGAAAACTCATCAAGGAAAATAAATCCCCAAATTACTGCTGTATTTAAAAAGCTGGGAAAACAAAAGAGAACGTAACGAGTAAACTGAAGCCAAATAGAGTCACCGTTTTGTCCTTGTCACAGATCACAAACCTACAAGTAAATTGCATTGCAAAATAAACTATCTTATTTTTTAATTACATATTCTCCAGTCTCCGAAGAGACTGTCAAAAATTGCCATTTCGACTATATTTCAAGTCTCCATGACGGGGTATTGGGTAAAGTTTTCAATAAGCAATAATCACGCCTCGGTTAAACCTCATTGGCTACAATACTGCCACTGCGCAAAGCTAAACAATTTAGTGGGAATTTCATGCACACTTGCCCTAGTACCTCATGTTACAAAGAACATGATTCCTTTTCAAAAGATGTTATCTGTTTATGCATAACTACTCCTCCACTGCTTCTGATAGGCAATGTAAGACATATAATGGTGTTGTTTTACTAATTTCTATCAGCTCTCTGCCCCAAACCGTCGATAGCCACACGCAGAGAATTATGGGAAATTGTATGCTAAATAGCTGTCCAGGTAAGCAGCACTCTCCCAAGTTATGGATTTGATGCTCAGGCAGATATACCTTCACACAAAGATGAGATCTAGGCTGCTAACCATGGGTTGTGGAAAATATAAGAAGCACAAATTCATAATAGCATCCTCATAGGTCCCACTGTCTTCAAATGTTTACTAGAGAAGGAACGGCAATCAATTTAAAGGAAAATACATTATACATGAATTTTTCCATATTTCATAATGCACGTCTGCCATTTCATGGCACTACATAGTTGCATTTGCTGCATTTCATTTTTAGCTTCAGGAGGTACAATATACTGGTTTCCTGGTTTTCAAAACATTTTAGGGGAAGATTCACAAGGACCTGACGCAACTGCATGGATGCATAAGTTTCCTTGAGTCAGTCCTGAATGTCCTTGTGCCACGATGAATGTGCTGTATTTACAATACAGCGCTCCATGGCGCAAGAATTAACAGATGCGTCAGAAATTCTGACGCATCTGTTGGCACAAAAGTGACGCATTGCTGGAAATGCTCATGAAAGTGACGCAAAAAGCCCTGAGTCATAACTTATGCCTGGTCTGTGCAGGCGTAGGGATTTTGACACAGTGAAGGCGTAGAGTGATGTAGTGAAATCTTGTAGATTTCAGTGCGTCAGTTCTAGAAGGCTTTTAGCGTGGGAACGCCCACCCTGCATACATTATACCTGACGCAGGTATAATATGATGTGGGACTTTACAATGTGACACATCTCCCCAGATGCGTCACATTGTAAATGGGCCGCAACATTTATGCCGCAGCTGCGTCACAATACAGATTTTTATACTTGCCCTATAAATGGCTGTGTGTACGTTGTGTGTCTCCGTCTGCATGCAGCATACAAATGTGCCAGATCTGGTAGCCCAGTTGGGCTGATGCAGCCACACAAGAGCTCTCTGCCTGACCTCATTGTCACCAATTCAAATCAGGGAGGATCCATGCAGTCTTTCAAGGCTCTCAGGTGAAAAAATGGGCCCTAGAGCAAGGAAGAAAATAGTACCCCTTGTTGAAGTTTGGAATATAAAATACCGCAATAATCAGGGTTCAGTGGGTCCCGCAGGTCTGTGGGCGCCAGTGCAACTGCACCTGCTGCACCAACAGAAGCTACGCCCCTGTCATAGAGCTGGGTAACATCAATTACTCTGTGCCACAAAGAGCATTAGAAATAAACTTTACATAATGTCAAACGGCAAAAACAAGAGCTTTGTCAGTTCTTGTTCTGTTTCAAACACTCCATACAATCTGTATGAACCCTCTCCACATTTTCCTACTGATAACAAATGCCTTCGCTCCCAGAAAAAAACTTTCTGGGCGGTTAGTGCACATTTGAATGGGAGATGAGACCTCGGAAGAGCCCAGCCCTGCCCCGGACTGCGAGTCACCTCAGAGAGCAGAAACAAAGCCCGTCCTCTGCCCATCACTGACCCAAGCGAATCCGTGGAGCAGAGATGAGAACAAAAGGGAAGAAATAAAAGAATAACGAAAACTCATCAAGGAAAATAAATCCCTAAATTACTGCTGTATTTAAAAAGCTGAGAAAACAAAAGAGAACGTAAAGAGTAAACTGAAGCCAAATAGAGTCACCGTTTTGTCCTTGTCACAGATCACAAACTTGCAAGTAAATTGCATTGCAAAATAAACTATCTTATTTTTTAATTACATATTCTCCAGTCTCCGAAGAGACTGTCAAAAATTGCCATTTCGACTATATTTCAAGTCACCATGACGGGGTATTGGGTAAAGTTTTCAATAAGCAATAATCGCGCCTCGGTTAAAACTCATTGGCTACGATACTGCCACTGCGCAAAGCTAAACAATTTAGTGTGAATTTCATGCACACTTGCCCTTGTACCTCATGTTACAAAGAACATGGGGGCATATTATCAACGCAGGCGATAAAATTATCGCTTGCTTTATCGGCAGAAAACTGACGCTAAAGCCGCTTTTGCGGCAGAAAACTGCCGCAAAAGTGGCTTTAGCGGCAGTTTTCTGCCGATAAAGCAAGCGATAATTTTATCGCCTGTGTTGATAATATGCCCCATGATTCCTTTTCAAAATATGTTATCTGTTTATGCATAACTACTCCTTCACTGCTTCTGATAGGCAATGTAAGACATATAATGGTGTTGTTTTACTAATTTCTATCAGCTCTCTGCCCCAAACCATCGATAGCCACACGCAGAGAATTATGGGAAATTGTATGCTAAATAGCTGTCCAGGTAAGCAGCACCCTCCCAAGTTATGGATTTGATGCTCAGGCAGATATACCTTCACACAAAGATGAGATCTAGGCTGCTAACCATGGGTTGTGGAAAATATAAGAAGCACAAATTCATAATAGCATCCTCATAGGCCCCACTGTCTTCAAATGTTTACTAGAGAAGGAACGGCAATCAATTTAAAGGAAAATAAATGATAGATACATTTTTCCATATTCCATAATGCACGTCTGCCATTTCATGGCACTTCATAGTTGCATTTGCTGCATTTCATTTTTAGCTTTAGGAGGTACAATATACTGGTTTCCTGGTTTTCAAAACATTTTAGGGGAAGATTCACAAGGACCTGACGCAACTGCATGGATGCATAAGTTTCCTTGAGTCAGTGCTGAATGTCCTTGTGCCACGATGAATGTGCTGTATTTACAATACAGCGCTCCATGGCGCAAGAATTAACAGATGCGTCAGAAATTCTGACGCATCTGTTGGCACAAAAGTGACGCATTGCTGGAAATGCTCATGAAAGTGACGCAAAAAGCCCTGAGTCATAACTTATGCCTGGTCTGTGCAGGCGTAGGGATTTTGACACAGTGAAGGCGTAGAGTGATGTAGTGAAATCTTGTAGATTTCAGTGCGTCAGTTCTAGAAGGCTTTTAGCGTGGGAACGCCCACCCTGCATACATTATACCTGACGCAGGTATAATATGATGCGGGACTTTACAATGTGACACATCTCCCTAGATGCGTCACATTGTAAATGGGCCGCAACATTTATGCCGCAGCTGCGTCACAATACAGATTTTTATACTTGCCCTATATATGGCTGTGTGTACGTTGTGTGTCTCCGTCTGCATGCAGCATACAAATGTGCCAGATCTGGTAGCCCAGTTGGGCTGATGCAGCCACACAAGAGCTCTCTGCCTGACCTCATTGTCACCAATTCAAATCAGAGAGGATCCATGCAGTCTTTCAAGGCTCTCAGGTGAAAAAATGGGCCCTAGAGCAAGGAAGAAAATAGTACCCCTTGTTGAAGTTTGGAATATAAAATACCGCAATAATCAGGGTTCAGTGGGTCCCGCAGGTCTGTGGGCGCCAGTGCAACTGCACCTGCTGCACCAACAGAAGCTACGCCCCTGTCATAGAGCTGGGTAACATCAATTACTCAGTGCCACAAAGAGCATTAGAAATAAACTTTACATAATGTCAAACGGCAAAAACAAGAGCTTTGTCAGTTCTTGTTCTGTTTCAAACACTCCATACAATCTGTATGAACCCTCTCCACATTTTCCTACTGATAACAAATGCCTTCGCTCCCAGAAAAAAACTTTCTGGGCGGTTAGTGCACATTTGAATGGGAGATGAGACCTCGGAAGAGCCCAGCCCTGCCCCGGACTGCGAGTCACCTCAGAGAGCAGAAACAAAGCCCGTCCTCTGCCCATCACTGACCCAAGCGAATCCGTGGAGCAAAGATGAGAACAAAGGGGAAGAAATAAAAGAATAACGAAAACTCATCAAGGAAAATAAATCCCTAAATTACTGCTATATTTAAAAAGCTGAGAAAACAAAAGAGAACGTAAAGAGTAAACTGAAGCCAAATAGAGTCACCGTTTTGTCCTTGTCACAGATCACAAACCTGCAAGTAAATTGCATTGCAAAATAAACTATCTTATTTTTTAATTACATATTCTCCAGTCTCCGAAGAGACTGTCAAAAATTGCCATTTCGACTATATTTCAAGTCTCCATGACGGGGTATTGGGTAAAGTTTTCAATAAGCAATAATCGCGCCTCGGTTAAAACTCATTGGCTACGATACTGCCACTGCGCAAAGCTAAACAATTTAGTGTGAATTTCATGCACACTTGCCCTTGTACCTCATGTTACAAAGAACATGGGGGCATATTATCAACGCAGGCGATAAAATTATCGCTTGCTTTATCGGCAGAAAACTGACGCTAAAGCCGCTTTTGCGGCAGAAAACTGCCGCAAAAGTGGCTTTAGCGGCAGTTTTCTGCCGATAAAGCAAGCGATAATTTTATCGCCTGTGTTGATAATATGCCCCATGATTCCTTTTCAAAATATGTTATCTGTTTATGCATAACTACTCCTTCACTGCTTCTGATAGGCAATGTAAGACATATAATGGTGTTGTTTTACTAATTTCTATCAGCTCTCTGCCCCAAACCATCGATAGCCACACGCAGAGAATTATGGGAAATTGTATGCTAAATAGCTGTCCAGGTAAGCAGCACCCTCCCAAGTTATGGATTTGATGCTCAGGCAGATATACCTTCACACAAAGATGAGATCTAGGCTGCTAACCATGGGTTGTGGAAAATATAAGAAGCACAAATTCATAATAGCATCCTCATAGGCCCCACTGTCTTCAAATGTTTACTAGAGAAGGAACGGCAATCAATTTAAAGGAAAATAAATGATAGATACATTTTTCCATATTCCATAATGCACGTCTGCCATTTCATGGCACTTCATAGTTGCATTTGCTGCATTTCATTTTTAGCTTTAGGAGGTACAATATACTGGTTTCCTGGTTTTCAAAACATTTTAGGGGAAGATTCACAAGGACCTGACGCAACTGCATGGATGCATAAGTTTCCTTGAGTCAGTGCTGAATGTCCTTGTGCCACGATGAATGTGCTGTATTTACAATACAGCGCTCCATGGCGCAAGAATTAACAGATGCGTCAGAAATTCTGACGCATCTGTTGGCACAAAAGTGACGCATTGCTGGAAATGCTCATGAAAGTGACGCAAAAAGCCCTGAGTCATAACTTATGCCTGGTCTGTGCAGGCGTAGGGATTTTGACACAGTGAAGGCGTAGAGTGATGTAGTGAAATCTTGTAGATTTCAGTGCGTCAGTTCTAGAAGGCTTTTAGCGTGGGAACGCCCACCCTGCATACATTATACCTGACGCAGGTATAATATGATGCGGGACTTTACAATGTGACACATCTCCCTAGATGCGTCACATTGTAAATGGGCCGCAACATTTATGCCGCAGCTGCGTCACAATACAGATTTTTATACTTGCCCTATATATGGCTGTGTGTACGTTGTGTGTCTCCGTCTGCATGCAGCATACAAATGTGCCAGATCTGGTAGCCCAGTTGGGCTGATGCAGCCACACAAGAGCTCTCTGCCTGACCTCATTGTCACCAATTCAAATCAGAGAGGATCCATGCAGTCTTTCAAGGCTCTCAGGTGAAAAAATGGGCCCTAGAGCAAGGAAGAAAATAGTACCCCTTGTTGAAGTTTGGAATATAAAATACCGCAATAATCAGGGTTCAGTGGGTCCCGCAGGTCTGTGGGCGCCAGTGCAACTGCACCTGCTGCACCAACAGAAGCTACGCCCCTGTCATAGAGCTGGGTAACATCAATTACTCAGTGCCACAAAGAGCATTAGAAATAAACTTTACATAATGTCAAACGGCAAAAACAAGAGCTTTGTCAGTTCTTGTTCTGTTTCAAACACTCCATACAATCTGTATGAACCCTCTCCACATTTTCCTACTGATAACAAATGCCTTCGCTCCCAGAAAAAAACTTTCTGGGCGGTTAGTGCACATTTGAATGGGAGATGAGACCTCGGAAGAGCCCAGCCCTGCCCCGGACTGCGAGTCACCTCAGAGAGCAGAAACAAAGCCCGTCCTCTGCCCATCACTGACCCAAGCGAATCCGTGGAGCAAAGATGAGAACAAAGGGGAAGAAATAAAAGAATAACGAAAACTCATCAAGGAAAATAAATCCCTAAATTACTGCTATATTTAAAAAGCTGAGAAAACAAAAGAGAACGTAAAGAGTAAACTGAAGCCAAATAGAGTCACCGTTTTGTCCTTGTCACAGATCACAAACCTGCAAGTAAATTGCATTGCAAAATAAACTATCTTATTTTTTAATTACATATTCTCCAGTCTCCGAAGAGACTGTCAAAAATTGCCATTTCGACTATATTTCAAGTCTCCATGACGGGGTATTGGGTAAAGTTTTCAATAAGCAATAATCGCGCCTCGGTTAAACCTCATTGGCTACGATACTGCCACTGCGCAAAGCTAAACAATTTAGTGTGAATTTCATGCACACTTGCCCTAGTACCTCATGTTACAAAGAACATGATTCCTTTTCAAAAGATGTTATCTGTTTATGCATAACTACTCCTCCACTGCTTCTGATAGGCAATGTAAGACATATAATGGTGTTGTTTTACTAATTTCTATCAGCTCTCTGCCCCAAACCGTCGATAGCCACACGCAGAGAATTATGGGAAATTGTATGCTAAATAGCTGTCCAGGTAAGCAGCACCCTCCCAAGTTATGGATTTGATGCTCAGGCAGATATACCTTCACACAAAGATGAGATCTAGGCTGCTAACCATGGGTTGTGGAAAATATAAGAAGCACAAATTCATAATAGCATCCTCATAGGTCCCACTGTCTTCAAATGTTTACTAGAGAAGGAACGGCAATCAATTTAAAGGAAAATAAATGATAGATACATTTTTCCATATTCCATAATGCACGTCTGCCATTTCATGGCACTACATAGTTGCATTTGCTGCATTTCATTTTTAGCTTTAGGAGGTACAATATACTGGTTTCCAAAACATTTTAGGGGAAGATTCACAAGGACCTGACGCAACTGCATGGATGCATAAGTTTCCTTGAGTCAGTGCTGAATGTCCTTGTGCCACGATGAATGTGCTGTATTTACAATACAGCGCTCCATGGCGCAAGAATTAACAGATGCGTCAGAAATTCTGACGCATCTGTTGGCACAAAAGTGACGCATTGCTGGAAATGCTCATGAAAGTGACGCAAAAAGCCCTGAGTCATAACTTATGCCTGGTCTGTGCAGGCGTAGGGATTTTGACACAGTGAAGGCGTAGAGTGATGTAGTGAAATCTTGTAGATTTCAGTGCGTCAGTTCTAGAAGGCTTTTAGCGTGGGAACGCCCACCCTGCATACATTATACCTGACGCAGGTATAATATGATGCGGGACTTTACAATGTGACACATCTCCCTAGATGCGTCACATTGTAAATGGGCCGCAACATTTATGCCGCAGCTGCGTCACAATACAGATTTTTATACTTGCCCTATATATGGCTGTGTGTACGTTGTGTGTCTCCGTCTGCATGCAGCATACAAATGTGCCAGATCTGGTAGCCCAGTTGGGCTGATGCAGCCACACAAGAGCTCTTTGCCTGACCTCATTGTCACCAATTCAAATCAGAGAGGATCCATGCAGTCTTTCAAGGCTCTCAGGTGAAAAAATGGGCCCTAGAGCAAGGAAGAAAATAGTACCCCTTGTTGAAGTTTGGAATATAAAATACCGCAATAATCAGGGTTCAGTGGGTCCCGCAGGTCTGTGGGCGCCAGTGCAACTGCACCTGCTGCACCAACAGAAGCTACGCCCCTGTCATAGAGCTGGGTAACATCAATTACTCAGTGCCACAAAGAGCATTAGAAATAAACTTTACATAATGTCAAACGGCAAAAACAAGAGCTTTGTCAGTTCTTGTTCTGTTTCAAACACTCCATACAATCTGTATGAACCCTCTCCACATTTTCCTACTGATAACAAATGCCTTCGCTCCCAGAAAAAAACTTTCTGGGCGGTTAGTGCACATTTGAATGGGAGATGAGACCTCGGAAGAGCCCAGCCCTGCCCCGGACTGCGAGTCACCTCAGAGAGCAGAAACAAAGCCCGTCCTCTGCCCATCACTGACCCAAGCGAATCCGTGGAGCAAAGATGAGAACAAAGGGGAAGAAATAAAAGAATAACTAAAACTCATCAAGGAAAATAAATCCCTAAATTACTGCTATATTTAAAAAGCTGAGAAAACAAAAGAGAACGTAAAGAGTAAACTGAAGCCAAATAGAGTCACCGTTTTGTCCTTGTCACAGATCACAAACCTGCAAGTAAATTGCATTGCAAAATAAACTATCTTATTTTTTAATTACATATTCTCCAGTCTCCGAAGAGACTGTCAAAAATTGCCATTTCGACTATATTTCAAGTCTCCATGACGGGGTATTGGGTAAAGTTTTCAATAAGCAATAATCGCGCCTCGGTTAAACCTCATTGGCTACGATACTGCCACTGCGCAAAGCTAAACAATTTAGTGTGAATTTCATGCACACTTGCCCTAGTACCTCATGTTACAAAGAACATGATTCCTTTTCAAAAGATGTTATCTGTTTATGCATAACTACTCCTCCACTGCTTCTGATAGGCAATGTAAGACATATAATGGTGTTGTTTTACTAATTTCTATCAGCTCTCTGCCCCAAACCGTCGATAGCCACACGCAGAGAATTATGGGAAATTGTATGCTAAATAGCTGTCCAGGTAAGCAGCACCCTCCCAAGTTATGGATTTGATGCTCAGGCAGATATACCTTCACACAAAGATGAGATCTAGGCTGCTAACCATGGGTTGTGGAAAATATAAGAAGCACAAATTCATAATAGCATCCTCATAGGTCCCACTGTCTTCAAATGTTTACTAGAGAAGGAACGGCAATCAATTTAAAGGAAAATAAATGATAGATACATTTTTCCATATTCCATAATGCACGTCTGCCATTTCATGGCACTACATAGTTGCATTTGCTGCATTTCATTTTTAGCTTTAGGAGGTACAATATACTGGTTTCCTGGTTTTCAAAACATTTTAGGGGAAGATTCACAAGGACCTGACGCAACTGCATGGATGCATAAGTTTCCTTGAGTCAGTGCTGAATGTCCTTGTGCCACGATGAATGTGCTGTATTTACAATACAGCGCTCCATGGCGCAAGAATTAACAGATGCGTCAGAAATTCTGACGCATCTGTTGGCACAAAAGTGACGCATTGCTGGAAATGCTCATGAAAGTGACGCAAAAAGCCCTGAGTCATAACTTATGCCTGGTCTGTGCAGGCGTAGGGATTTTGACACAGTGAAGGCGTAGAGTGATGTAGTGAAATCTTGTAGATTTCAGTGCGTCAGTTCTAGAAGGCTTTTAGCGTGGGAACGCCCACCCTGCATACATTATACCTGACGCAGGTATAATATGATGCGGGACTTTACAATGTGACACATCTCCCTAGATGCGTCACATTGTAAATGGGCCGCAACATTTATGCCGCAGCTGCATCACAATACAGATTTTTATACTTGCCCTATATATGGCTGTGTGTACGTTGTGTGTCTCCGTCTGCATGCAGCATACAAATGTGCCAGATCTGGTAGCCCAGTTGGGCTGATGCAGCCACACAAGAGCTCTTTGCCTGACCTCATTGTCACCAATTCAAATCAGAGAGGATCCATGCAGTCTTTCAAGGCTCTCAGGTGAAAAAATGGGCCCTAGAGCAAGGAAGAAAATAGGCCCCCTTGTTGAAGTTTGGAATATAAAATACCGCAATAATCAGGGTTCAGTGGGTCCCGCAGGTCTGTGGGCGCCAGTGCAACTGCACCTGCTGCACCTACAGAAGCTACGCCCCTGTCATAGAGCTGGGTAACATCAATTACTCAGTGCCACAAAGAGCATTAGAAATAAACTTTACATAATGTCAAACGGCAAAAACAAGAGCTTTGTCAGTTCTTGTTCTGTTTCAAACACTCCATACAATCTGTATGAACCCTCTCCACATTTTCCTACTGATAACAAATGCCTTCGCTCCCAGAAAAAAACTTTCTGGGCGGTTAGTGCACATTTGAATGGGAGATGAGACCTCGGAAGAGCCCAGCCCTGCGCCGGACTGCGAGTCACCTCAGAGAGCAGAAACAAAGCCCGTCCTCTGCCCATCACTGACCCAAGCGAATCCGTGGAGCAAAGATGAGAACAAAGGGGAAGAAATAAAAGAATAACGAAAACTCATCAAGGAAAATAAATCCCTAAATTAATTCTGTATTTAAAAAGCTGAGAAAACAAAAGAGAACGTAAAGAGTAAACTTAAGCCAAATAGAGTCACCGTTTTGTCCTTCTCACAGATCACAAACCTGCAAGTAAATTGCATTGCAAAATAAACTATCTTATTTTTTAATTACATATTCTCCAGTCTCTGAAGAGACTGTCAAAAATTGCCATTTCAACTATATTTCAACGCTCCATGACGGGGTATTGGGTAAAGTTTTCAATAAGCAATAATCGCGCCTCAGTTAAACCTCATTGGCTACGATACTGCCACTGCGCAAAGCTAAACAATTTAGTGTGAATTTCATGCACACTTGCCCTAGTACCTCATGTTACAAAGAACATGATTCCTTTTCAAAAGATGTTATCTGTTTATGCATAACTACTCCTCCACTGCTTCTGATAGGCAATGTAAGACATATAATGGTGTTGTTTTACTAATTTCTATCAGCTCTCTGCCCCAAACCGTCGATAGCCACACGCAGAGAATTATGGGAAATTGTATGCTAAATAGCTGTCCAGGTAAGCAGCACCCTCCCAAGTTATGGATTTGATGCTCAGGCAGATATACCTTCACACAAAGATGAGATCTAGGCTGCTAACCATGGGTTGTGGAAAATATAAGAAGCACAAATTCATAATAGCATCCTCATAGGTCCCACTGTCTTCAAATGTTTACTAGAGAAGGAACGGCAATCAATTTAAAGGAAAATAAATGATAGATACATTTTTCCATATTCCATAATGCACGTCTGCCATTTCATGGCACTACATAGTTGCATTTGCTGCATTTCATTTTTAGCTTTAGGAGGTACAATATACTGGTTTCCAAAACATTTTAGGGGAAGATTCACAAGGACCTGACGCAACTGCATGGATGCATAAGTTTCCTTGAGTCAGTGCTGAATGTCCTTGTGCCACGATGAATGTGCTGTATTTACAATACAGCGGTCCATGGCGCAAGAATTAACAGATGCGTCAGAAATTCTGACGCATCTGTTGGCACAAAAGTGACGCATTGCTGGAAATGCTCATGAAAGTGACGCAAAAAGCCCTGAGTCATAACTTATGCCTGGTCTGTGCAGGCGTAGGGATTTTGACACAGTGAAGGCGTAGAGTGATGTAGTGAAATCTTGTAGATTTCAGTGCGTCAGTTCTAGAAGGCTTTTAGCGTGGGAACGCCCACCCTGCATACATTATACCTGACGCAGGTATAATATGATGCGGGACTTTACAATGTGACACATCTCCCTAGATGCGTCACATTGTAAATGGGCCGCAACATTTATGCCGCAGCTGCGTCACAATACAGATTTTTATACTTGCCCTATATATGGCTGTGTGTACGTTGTGTGTCTCCGTCTGCATGCAGCATACAAATGTGCCAGATCTGGTAGCCCAGTTGGGCTGATGCAGCCACACAAGAGCTCTTTGCCTGACCTCATTGTCACCAATTCAAATCAGAGAGGATCCATGCAGTCTTTCAAGGCTCTCAGGTGAAAAAATGGGCCCTAGAGCAAGGAAGAAAATAGGCCCCCTTGTTGAAGTTTGGAATATAAAATACCGCAATAATCAGGGTTCAGTGGGTCCCGCAGGTCTGTGGGCGCCAGTGCAACTGCACCTGCTGCACCAACAGAAGCTACGCCCCTGTCATAGAGCTGGGTAACATCAATTACTCAGTGCCACAAAGAGCATTAGAAATAAACTTTACATAATGTCAAACGGAAAAACAAGAGCTTTGTCAGTTCTTGTTCTGTTTCAAACACTCCATACAATCTGTATGAACCCTCTCCACATTTTCCTACTGATAACAAATGTCTTCGCTCCCAGAAAAAAACTTTCTGGGCGGTTAGTGCACATTTGAATGGGAGATGAGACCTCGGAAGAGCCCAGCCCTGCGCCGGACTGCGAGTCACCTCAGAGAGCAGAAACAAAGCCCGTCCTCTGCCCATCACTGACCCAAGCGAATCTGTGGAGCAAAGATGAGAACAAAGGGGAAGAAATAAAAGAATAACGAAAAATCATCAAGGAAAATAAATCCCTAAATTACTGCTGTATTTAAAAAGCTGAGAAAACAAAAGAGAACGTAAAGAGTAAACTGAAGCCAAATAGAGTCACCGTTTTGTCCTTGTCACAGATCACAAACCTGCAAGTAAATTGCATTGCAAAATAAACTATCTTATTTTTTAATTACATATTCTCCAGTCTCCGAAGAGACTGTCAAAAATTGCCATTTCGCCTATTTTTCAAGTCTCCATGACTGGGTATTGGGTAAAGTTTTCAATAAGCAATAATCGCGCCTCGGTTAAACCTCATTGGCTACGATACTGCCACTGCGCAAAGCTATACAATTTAGTGTGAATTTCATGCACACTTGCCCTAGTACCTCATGTTACAAAGAACATGATTCCTTTTCAAAAGATGTTATCTGTTTATGCATAACTACTCCTCCACTGCTTCTGATAGGCAATGTAAGACATATAATGGTGTTGTTTTACTAATTTCTATCAGCTCTCTGCCCCAAACCGTCGATAGCCACACGCAGAGACTTATGGGAAATTGTATGCTAAATAGCTGTACAGGTAAGCAGCACCCTCCCAAGATATGGATTTGATGCTCAGGCAGATATGCCTTCACACAAAGATGAGATCTAGGCTGCTAACCATGGGTTGTGGAAAATATAAGAAGCACAAATTCATAATAGCATCCTCATAGGTCCCACTGTCTTCAAATGTTTACTAGAGAAGGAACGGCAATCAATTTAAAGGAAAATAAATGATAGATACATTTTTCCATATTCCATAATGCACGTCTGCCATTTCATGGCACTACATAGTTGCATTTGCTGCATTTCATTTTTAGCTTTAGGAGGTACAATATACTGGTTTCCTGGTTTTCAAAACATTTTAGGGGAATATTCAGAAGGACCTGACGCAACTGCATGGATGCATAAGTTTCCTTGAGTCAGTGCTGAATGTCCTTGTGCCACGATGAATGTGCTGCATTTACAATACAGCGCTCCATGGCGCAAGAATTAACAGATGCGTCAGAAATTCTGACGCATCTGTTGGCACAAAAGTGACGCATTGCTGGAAATGCTCATGAAAGTGATGCAAAAAGCCCTGAGTCATAACTTATGCCTGGTCTGTGCAGGCGTAGGGATTTTGACACAGTGAAGGCGTAGAGTGATGTAGTGAAATCTTGTAGATTTCAGTGCGTCAGTTCTAGAAGGCTTTTAGCGTGGGAACGCCCACCCTGCATACATTATACCTGACGGAGGTATAATGTGATGCGGGACTTTACAATGTGACACATCTCCCTAGATGCGTCACATTGTAAATGGGCCGCAACATTTATGCCGCAGCTGCGTCACAATACAGATTTTTATACTTGCCCTATATATGGCTGTGTGTACGTTGTGTGTCTCCGTCTGCATGCAGCATACAAATGTGCCAGATCTGGTAGCCCAGTTGGGCTGATGCAGCCACACAAGAGCTCTCTGCCTGACCTCATTGTCACCAATTCAAATCAGAGAGGATCCATGCAGTCTTTCAAGGCTCTCAGGTGAAAAAATGGGCCCTAGAGCAAGGAAGAAAATAGTCCCCCTTGTTGAAGTTTGGAATATAAAATACCGCAATAATCAGGGTTCAGTGGGTCCCGCAGATCTGTGGGCGCCAGTGCAACTGCACCTGCTGCACCAACAGAAGCTAGGCCCCTGTCATAGAGCTGGGTAACATCAATTACTCAGTGCCACAAAGAGCATTAGAAATAAACTTTACATAATGTCAAACGGCAAAAACAAGAGCTTTGTCAGTTCTTGTTCTGTTTCAAACACTCCATACAATCTGTATGAACCCTCTCCACATTTTCCTACTGATAACAAATGCCTTCGCTCCCAGAAAAAAACTTTCTGGGCGGTTAGTGCACATTTGAATGGGAGATGAGACCTCGGAAGAGCCCAGCCCTGCGCCTGACTGCGAGTCACCTCAGAGAGCAGAAACAAAGCCCGTCCTCTGCCCATCACTGACCCAAGCGAATCCGTGGAGCAAAGATGAGAACAAAGGGGAAGAAATAAAAGAATAACGAAAACTCATCAAGGAAAATAAATCCCCAAATTACTGCTGTATTTAAAAAGCTGGGAAAACAAAAGAGAACGTAAAGAGTAAACTGAAGCCAAATAGAGTCACCGTTTTGTCCTTGTCACAGATCACAAACCTGCAAGTAAATTGCATTGCAAAATAAACTATCTTATTTTTTAATTACATATTCTCCAGTCTCCAAAGAGACTGTCAAAAATTGCCATTTCAACTATATTTCAAGTCTCCATGACGGGGTATTGGGTAAAGTTTTCAATAAGCAATAATCGCGCCTCGGTTAAACCTCATTGGCTACGATACTGCCACTGCGCAAAGCTAAACAATTTAGTGGGAATTTCATGCACACTTGCCCTAGTACCTCATGTTACAAAGAACATGATTCCTTTTCAAAAGATGTTATCTGTTTATGCATAACTACTCCTCCACTGCTTCTGATAGGCAATGTAAGACATATAATGGTGTTGTTTTACTAATTTCTATCAGCTCTCTGCCCCAAACCGTCGATAGCCACACGCAGAGAATTATGGGAAATTGTATGCTAAATAGCTGTCCAGGTAAGCAGCACCCTCCCAAGTTATGGATTTGATGCTCAGGCAGATATACCTTCACACAAAGATGAGATCTAGGCTGCTAACCATGGGTTGTGGAAAATATAAGAAGCACAAATTCATAATAGCATCCTCATAGGTCCCACTGTCTTCAAATGTTTACTAGAGAAGGAACGGCAATCAATTTAAAGGAAAATACATTATAGATACATTTTTCCATATTTCATAATGCACGTCTGCCATTTCATGGCACTACATAGTTGCATTTGCTGCATTTCATTTTTAGCTTCAGGAGGTACAATATACTGGTTTCCTGGTTTTCAAAACATTTTAGGGGAAGATTCACAAGGACCTGACGCAACTGCATGGATGCATAAGTTTCCTTGAGTCAGTCCTGAATGTCCTTGTGCCACGATGAATGTGCTGTATTTACAATACAGCGCTCCATGGCGCAAGAATTAACAGATGCGTCAGAAATTCTGACGCATCTGTTGGCACAAAAGTGACGCATTGCTGGAAATGCTCATGAAAGTGACGCAAAAAGCCCTGAGTCATAAGTTATGCCTGGTCTGTGCAGGCGTAGGGATTTTGACACAGTGAAGGCGTAGAGTGATGTAGTGAAATCTTGTAGATTTCAGTGCGTCAGTTCTAGAAGGCTTTTAGCGTGGGAACGCCCACCCTGCATACATTATACCTGACGCAGGTATAATATGATGCGGGACTTTACAATGTGACACATCTCCCTAGATGCGTCACATTGTAAATGGGCCGCAACATTTATGCCGCAGCTGCCTCACAATACAGATTTTTATACTTGCCCTATATATGGCTGTGTGTACGTTGTGTGTCTCCGTCTGCATGCAGCATACAAATGTGCCAGATCTGGGAGTCCAGTTGGGCTGATGCAGTCACACAAGAGCTCTTTGCCTGACCTCATTGTCACCAATTCAAATCAGAGAGGATCCATGCAGTCTTTCAAGGCTCTCAGGTGAAAAAATGGGCCCTAGAGCAATGAAGAAAATAGTACCCCTTGTTGAAGTTTGGAATATAAAATACCGCAATAATCAGGGTTCAGTGGGTCCCGCAGGTCTGTGGGCGCCAGTGCAACTGCACCTGCTGCACCAACAGAAGCTACGCCCCTGTCATAGAGCTGGGTAACATCAATTACTCAGTGCCACAAAGAGCATTAGAAATAAACTTTACATAATGTCAAACGGCAAAAACAAGAGCTTTGTCAGTTCTTGTTCTGTTTCAAACACTCCATACAATCTGTATGAACCCTCTCCACATTTTCCTACTGATAACAAATGCCTTCGCTCCCAGAAAAAAACTTTCTGGGCGGTTAGTGCACATTTGAATGGGAGATGAGACCTCGGAAGAGCCCAGCCCTGCCCCGGACTGCGAGTCACCTCAGAGAGCAGAAACAAAGCCCGTCCTCTGCCCATCACTGACCCAAGCGAATCCGTGGAGCAAAGATGAGAACAAAAGGGAAGAAATAAAAGAATAACGAAAACTCATCAAGGAAAATAAATCCCTAAAATACTGCTGTATTTAAAAAGCTGAGAAAACAAAAGAGAACGTAAAGAGTAAACTGAAGCCAAATAGAGTCACCGTTTTGTCCTTGTCACAGATCACAAACCTGCAAGTAAATTGCATTGCAAAATAAACTATCTTATTTTTTAATTACATATTCTCCAGTCTCCGAAGAGACTGTCAAAAATTGCCATTTCGACTATATTTCAAGTCTCCATGACGGGGTATTGGGTAAAGTTTTCAATAAGCAATAATCGCGCCTCGGTTAAAACTGGTTGGCTACGATACTGCCACTGCGCAAAGCTAAACAATTTAGTGTGAATTTCATGCACACTTGCCCTAGTACCTCATGTTACAAAGAACATGATTCCTTTTCAAAATATGTTATCTGTTTATGCATAACTACTCCTTCACTGCTTCTGATAGGCAATGTAAGACATATAATGGTGTTGTTTTACTAATTTCTATCAGCTCTCTGCCCCAAACCGTCGATAGCCACACGCAGAGAATTATGGGAAATTGTATGCTAAATAGCTGTCCAGGTAAGCAGCACCCTCCCAAGTTATGGATTTGATGCTCAGGCAGATATACCTTCACACAAAGATGAGATCTAGGCTGCTAACCATGGGTTGTGGAAAATATAAGAAGCACAAATTCATAATAGCATCCTCATAGGCCCCACTGTCTTCAAATGTTTACTAGAGAAGGAACGGCAATCAATTTAAAGGAAAATAAATGATAGATACATTTTTCCATATTCCATAATGCACGTCTGCCATTTCATGGCACTACATAGTTGCATTTGCTGCATTTCATTTTTAGCTTTAGGAGGTACAATATACTGGTTTCCTGGTTTTCAAAACATTTTAGGGGAAGATTCACAAGGACCTGACGCAACTGCATGGATGCATAAGTTTCCTTGAGTCAGTGCTGAATGTCCTTGTGCCACGATGAATGTGCTGTATTTACATTACAGCGCTCCATGGCGCAAGAAATAACAGATGCGTCAGAAATTCTGACGCATCTGTTGGCACAAAAGTGACGCATTGCTGGAAATGCTCATGAAAGTGACGCAAAAAGCCCTGAGTCATAACTTATGCCTGGTCTGTGCAGGCGTAGGGATTTTGACACAGTGAAGGCGTAGAGTGATGTAGTGAAATCTTGTAGATTTCAGTGCGTCAGTTCTAGAAGGCTTTTAGCGTGGGAACGCCCACCCTGCATACATTATACCTGACGCAGGTATAATATGATGCGGGACTTTACAATGTGACACATCTCCCTAGATGCGTCACATTGTAAATGGGCCGCAACATTTATGCCGCAGCTGCGTCACAATACAGATTTTTATACTTGCCCTATATATGGCTGTGTGTACGTTGTGTGTCTCCGTCTGCATGCAGCATACAAATGTGCCAGATCTGGTAGCCCAGTTGGGCTGATGCAGCCACACAAGAGCTCTCTGCCTGACCTCATTGTCACCAATTCAAATCAGAGAGGATCCATGCAGTCTTTCAAGGCTCTCAGGTGAAAAAATGGGCCCTAGAGCAAGGAAGAAAATAGTACCCCTTGTTGAAGTTTGGAATATAAAATACCGCAATAATCAGGGTTCAGTGGGTTCCGCAGGTCTGTGGGCGCCAGTGCAACTGCACCTGCTGCACCAACAGAAGCTACGCCCCTGTCATAGAGCTGGGTAACATCAATTACTCAGTGCCACAAAGAGCATTAGAAATAAACTTTACATAATGTCAAACGGCAAAAACAAGAGCTTTGTCAGTTCTTGTTCTGTTTCAAACACTCCATACAATCTGTATGAACCCTCTCCACATTTTCCTACTGATAACAAATGCCTTCGCTCCCAGAAAAAAACTTTCTGGGCGGTTAGTGCACATTTGAATGGGAGATGAGACCTCGGAAGAGCCCAGCCCTGCCCCGGATTGCGAGTCACCTCAGAGAGCAGAAACAAAGCCCGTCCTCTGCCCATCACTGACCCAAGCGAATCCGTGGAGCAAAGATGAGAACAAAGGGGAAGAAATAAAAGAATAACGAAAACTCATCAAGGAAAATAAATCCCTAAATTACTGCTATATTTAAAAAGCTGAGAAAACAAAAGAGAACGTAAAGAGTAAACTGAAGCCAAATAGAGTCACCGTTTTGTCCTTGTCACAGATCACAAACCTGCAAGTAAATTGCATTGCAAAATAAACTATCTTATTTTTTAATTACATATTCTCCAGTCTCCGAAGAGACTGTAAAAAATTGCCATTTCGACTATATTTCAAGTCTCCATGACGGGGTATTGGGTAAAGTTTTCAATAAGCAATAATCGCGCCTCAGTTAAACCTCATTGGCTACGATACTGCCACTGCGCAAAGCTAAACAATTTAGTGTGAATTTCATGCACACTTGCCCTAGTACCTCATGTTACAAAGAACATGATTCCTTTTCAAAAGATGTTATCTGTTTATGCATAACTACTCCTCCACTGCTTCTGATAGGCAATGTAAGACATATAATGGTGTTGTTTTACTAATTTCTATCAGCTCTCTGCCCCAAACCGTCGATAGCCACACGCAGAGAATTATGGGAAATTGTATGCTAAATAGCTGTCCAGGTAAGCAGCACCCTCCCAAGTTATGGATTTGATGCTCAGGCGGATATACCTTCACACAAAGATGAGATCTAGGCTGCTAACCATGGGTTGTGGAAAATATAAGAAGCACAAATTCATAATAGCATCCTCATAGGTCCCACTGTCTTCAAATGTTTACTAGAGAAGGAACGGCAATCAATTTAAAGGAAAATAAATGATAGATACATTTTTCCATATTCCATAATGCACGTCTGCCATTTCATGGCACTACATAGTTGCATTTGCTGCATTTCATTTTTAGCTTTAGGAGGTACAATATACTGGTTTCCAAAACATTTTAGGGGAAGATTCACAAGGACCTGACGCAACTGCATGGATGCATAAGTTTCCTTGAGTCAGTGCTGAATGTCCTTGTGCCACGATGAATGTGCTGTATTTACAATACAGCGCTCCATGGCGCAAGAATTAACAGATGCGTCAGAAATTCTGACGCATCTGTTGGCACAAAAGTGACGCATTGCTGGAAATGCTCATGAAAGTGACGCAAAAAGCCCTGAGTCATAACTTATGCCTGGTCTGTGCAGGCGTAGGGATTTTGACACAGTGAAGGCGTAGAGTGATGTAGTGAAATCTTGTAGATTTCAGTGCGTCAGTTCTAGAAGGCTTTTAGCGTGGGAACGCCCACCCTGCATACATTATACCTGACGCAGGTATAATATGATGCGGGACTTTACAATGTGACACATCTCCCTAGATGCGTCACATTGTAAATGGGCCGCAACATTTATGCCGCAGCTGCGTCACAATACAGATTTTTATACTTGCCCTATATATGGCTGTGTGTACGTTGTGTGTCTCCGTCTGCATGCAGCATACAAATGTGCCAGATCTGGTAGCCCAGTTGGGCTGATGCAGCCACACAAGAGCTCTTTGCCTGACCTCATTGTCACCAATTCAAATCAGAGCGGATCCATGCAGTCTTTCAAGGCTCTCAGGTGAAAAAATGGGCCCTAGAGCAAGGAAGAAAATAGGCCCCCTTGTTGAAGTTTGGAATATAAAATACCGCAATAATCAGGGTTCAGTGGGTCCCGCAGGTCTGTGGGCGCCAGTGCAACTGCACCTGCTGCACCAACAGAAGCTACGCCCCTGTCATAGAGCTGGGTAACATCAATTACTCAGTGCCACAAAGAGCATTAGAAATAAACTTTACATAATGTCAAACGGCAAAAACAAGAGCTTTGTCAGTTCTTGTTCTGTTTCAAACACTCCATACAATCTGTATGAACCCTCTCCACATTTTCCTACTGATAACAAATGCCTTCGCTCCCAGAAAAAAACTTTCTGGGCGGTTAGTGCACATTTGAATGGGAGATGAGACCTCGGAAGAGCCCAGCCCTGCCCCGGATTGCGAGTCACCTCAGAGAGCAGAAACAAAGCCCGTCCTCTGCCCATCACTGACCCAAGCGAATCCGTGGAGCAAAGATGAGAACAAAGGGGAAGAAATAAAAGAATAACGAAAACTCATCAAGGAAAATAAATCCCTAAATTACTGCTATATTTAAAAAGCTGAGAAAACAAAAGAGAACGTAAAGAGTAAACTGAAGCCAAATAGAGTCACCGTTTTGTCCTTGTCACAGATCACAAACCTGCAAGTAAATTGCATTGCAAAATAAACTATCTTATTTTTTAATTACATATTCTCCAGTCTCCGAAGAGACTGTCAAAAATTGCCATTTCGACTATATTTCTATTCTCCATGACGGGGTATTGGGTAAAGTTTTCAATAAGCAATAATCGCGCCTCAGTTAAACCACATTGGCTACAATACTGCCACTGCGCAAAGCTAAACAATTTAGTGTGAATTTCATGCACACTTGCCCTAGTACCTCATGTTACAAAGAACATGATTCCTTTTCAAAATATGTTATCTGTTTATGCATAACTACTCCTCCACTGCTTCTGATAGGCAATGTAAGACATATAATGGTGTTGTTTTACTAATTTCTATCAGCTCTCTGCCCCAAACCGTCGATAGCCACACGCAGAGAATTATGGGAAATTGTATGCTAAATAGCTGTCCAGGTAAGCAGCACCCTCCCAAGTTATGGATTTGATGCTCAGGCAGATATACCTTCACACAAAGATGAGATCTAGGCTGCTAACCATGGGTTGTGGAAAATATAAGAAGCACAAATTCATAATAGCATCCTCATAGGTCCCACTGTCTTCAAATGTTTACTAGAGAAGGAACGGCAATCAATTTAAAGGAAAATAAATGATAGATACATTTTTCCATATTCCATAATGCACGTCTGCCATTCCATGGCACTACATAGTTGCATTTGCTGCATTTCATTTTTAGCTTTAGGAGGTACAATATACTGGTTTCCTGGTTTTCAAAACATTTTAGGGGAAGATTCACAAGGACCTGACGCAACTGCATGGATGCATAAGTTTCCTTGAGTCAGTGCTGAATGTCCTTGTGCCACGATGAATGTGCTGTATTTACAATACAGCGCTCCATGGCGCAAGAATTAACAGATGCGTCAGAAATTCTGACGCATCTGTTGGCACAAAAGTGACGCATTGCTGGAAATGCTCATGAAAGTGACGCAAAAAGCCCTGAGTCATAACTTATGCCTGGTCTGTGCAGGCGTAGGGATTTTGACACAGTGAAGGCGTAGAGTGATGTAGTGAAATCTTGTAGATTTCAGTGCGTCAGTTCTAGAAGGCTTTTAGCGTGGGAACGCCCACCCTGCATACATTATACCTGACGCAGGTATAATATGATGCGGGACTTTACAATGTGACACATCTCCCTAGATGCGTCACATTGTAAATGGGCCGCAACATTTATGCCGCAGCTGCGTCACAATACAGATTTTTATACTTGCCCTATATATGGCTGTGTGTACGTTGTGTGTCTCCGTCTGCATGCAGCATACAAATGTGCCAGATCTGGTAGCCCAGTTGGGCTGATGCAGCCACACAAGAGCTCTTTGCCTGACCTCATTGTCACCAATTCAAATCAGAGAGGATCCATGCAGTCTTTCAAGGCTCTCAGGTGAAAAAATGGGCCCTAGAGCAAGGAAGAAAATAGGCCCCCTTGTTGAAGTTTGGAATATAAAATACCGCAATAATCAGGGTTCAGTGGGTCCCGCAGGTCTGTGGGCGCCAGTGCAACTGCACCTGCTGCACCTACAGAAGCTACGCCCCTGTCATAGAGCTGGGTAACATCAATTACTCAGTGCCACAAAGAGCATTAGAAATAAACTTTACATAATGTCAAACGGCAAAAACAAGAGCTTTGTCAGTTCTTGTTCTGTTTCAAACACTCCATACAATCTGTATGAACCCTCTCCACATTTTCCTACTGATAACAAATGCCTTCGCTCCCAGAAAAAAACTTTCTGGGCGGTTAGTGCACATTTGAATGGGAGATGAGACCTCGGAAGAGCCCAGCCCTGCGCCGGACTGCGAGTCACCTCAGAGAGCAGAAACAAAGCCCGTCCTCTGCCCATCACTGACCCAAGCGAATCCGTGGAGCAAAGATGAGAACAAAGGGGAAGAAATAAAAGAATAACGAAAACTCATCAAGGAAAATCAATCCCTAAATTAGTGCTGTATTTAAAAAGCTGAGAAAACAAAAGAGAACGTAAAGAGTAAACTAAAGCCAAATAGAGTCACCGTTTTGTCCTTGTCACAGATCACAAACCTGCAAGTAAATTGCATTGCAAAATAAACTATCTTATTTTTTAATTACATATTCTCCAGTCTCTGAAGAGACTGTCAAAAATTGCCATTTCGACTATATTTCAACGCTCCATGACGGGGTATTGGGTAAAGTTTTCAATAAGCAATAATCGCGCCTCAGTTAAACCTCATTGGCTACGATACTGCCACTGCGCAAAGCTAAACAATTTAGTGTGAATTTCATGCACACTTGCCCTAGTACCTCATGTTACAAAGAACATGATTCCTTTTCAAAAGATGTTATCTGTTTATGCATAACTACTCCTCCACTGCTTCTGATAGGCAATGTAAGACATATAATGGTGTTGTTTTACTAATTTCTATCAGCTCTCTGCCCCAAACCGTCGATAGCCACACGCAGAGAATTATGGGAAATTGTATGCTAAATAGCTGTCCAGGTAAGCAGCACCCTCCCAAGTTATGGATTTGATGCTCAGGCGGATATACCTTCACACAAAGATGAGATCTAGGCTGCTAACCATGGGTTGTGGAAAATATAAGAAGCACAAATTCATAATAGCATCCTCATAGGTCCCACTGTCTTCAAATGTTTACTAGAGAAGGAACGGCAATCAATTTAAAGGAAAATAAATGATAGATACATTTTTCCATATTCCATAATGCACGTCTGCCATTTCATGGCACTACATAGTTGCATTTGCTGCATTTCATTTTTAGCTTTAGGAGGTACAATATACTGGTTTTCAAAACATTTTAGGGGAAGATTCACAAGGACCTGACGCAACTGCATGGATGCATAAGTTTCCTTGAGTCAGTGCTGAATGTCCTTGTGCCACGATGAATGTGCTGTATTTACAATACAGCGCTCCATGGCGCAAGAATTAACAGATGCGTCAGAAATTCTGACGCATCTGTTGGCACAAAAGTGACGCATTGCTGGAAATGCTCATGAAAGTGACGCAAAAAGCCCTGAGTCATAACTTATGCCTGGTCTGTGCAGGCGTAGGGATTTTGACACAGTGAAGGCGTAGAGTGATGTAGTGAAATCTTGTAGATTTCAGTGCGTCAGTTCTAGAAGGCTTTTAGCGTGGGAACGCCCACCCTGCATACATTATACCTGACGCAGGTATAATATGATGCGGGACTTTACAATGTGACACATCTCCCTAGATGCGTCACATTGTAAATGGGCCGCAACATTTATGCCGCAGCTGCGTCACAATACAGATTTTTATACTTGCCCTATATATGGCTGTGTGTACGTTGTGTGTCTCCGTCTGCATGCAGCATACAAATGTGCCAGATCTGGTAGCCCAGTTGGGCTGATGCAGCCACACAAGAGCTCTTTGCCTGACCTCATTGTCACCAATTCAAATCAGAGAGGATCCATGCAGTCTTTCAAGGCTCTCAGGTGAAAAAATGGGCCCTAGAGCAAGGAAGAAAATAGGCCCCCTTGTTGAAGTTTGGAATATAAAATACCGCAATAATCAGGGTTCAGTGGGTCCCGCAGGTCTGTGGGCGCCAGTGCAACTGCACCTGCTGCACCTACAGAAGCTACGCCCCTGTCATAGAGCTGGGTAACATCAATTACTCAGTGCCACAAAGAGCATTAGAAATAAACTTTACATAATGTCAAACGGCAAAAACAAGAGCTTTGTCAGTTCTTGTTCTGTTTCAAACACTCCATACAATCTGTATGAACCCTCTCCACATTTTCCTACTGATAACAAATGCCTTCGCTCCCAGAAAAAAACTTTCTGGGCGGTTAGTGCACATTTGAATGGGAGATGAGACCTCGGAAGAGCCCAGCCCTGCGCTGGACTGCGAGTCACCTCAGAGAGCAGAAACAAAGCCCGTCCTCTGCCCATCACTGACCCAAGCGAATCCGTGGAGCAAAGATGAGAACAAAGGGGAAGAAATAAAAGAATAACGAAAACTCATCAAGGAAAATAAATCCCTAAATTACTGCTATATTTAAAAAGCTGAGAAAACAAAAGAGAACGTAAAGAGTAAACTGAAGCCAAAGAGAGTCACCGTTTTGTCCTTGTCACAGATCACAAACCTGCAAGTAAATTGCATTGCAAAATAAACTATCTTATTTTTTAATTACATATTCTCCAGTCTCCGAAGAGACTGTCAAAAATTGCCATTTCGACTATATTTCAAGTCTCCATGACGGGGTATTGGGTAAAGTTTTCAATAAGCAATAATCGCACCTCGGTTAAACCTCATTGGCTACGATACTGCCACTGCGCAAAGCTAAACAATTTAGTGTGAATTTCATGCACACTTGCCCTAGTACCTCATGTTACAAAGAACATGATTCCTTTTCAAAAGATGTTATCTGTTTATGCATAACTACTCCTCCACTGCTTCTGATAGGCAATGTAAGACATATAATGGTGTTGTTTTACTAATTTCTATCAGCTCTCTGCCCCAAACCGTCGATAGCCACACGCAGAGAATTATGGGAAATTGTATGCTAAATAGCTGTCCAGGTAAGCAGCACCCTCCCAAGTTATGGATTTGATGCTCAGGCAGATATACCTTCACACAAAGATGAGATCTAGGCTGCTAACCATGGGTTGTGGAAAATATAAGAAGCACAAATTCATAATAGCATCCTCATAGGTCCCACTGTCTTCAAATGTTTACTAGAGAAGGAACGGCAATAAATTTAAAGGAAAATAAATTATAGATACATTTTTCCATATTCCATAATGCACGTCTGCCATTTTATGGCACTACATAGTTGCATTTGCTGCATTTCATTTTTAGCTTTAGGAGGTACAATATACTGGTTTCCTGGTTTTCAAAACATTTTAGGGGAAGATTCACAAGGACCTGACGCAACTGCATGGATGCATAAGTTTCCTTGAGTCAGTGCTGAATGTCCTTGTGCCACGATGAATGTGCTGTATTTACAATACAGCGCTCCATGGCGCAAGAATTAACAGATGCGTCAGAAATTCTGACGCATCTGTTGGCACAAAAGTGACGCATTGCTGGAAATGCTCATGAAAGTGACGCAAAAAGCCCTGAGTCATAACTTATGCCTGGTCTGTGCAGGCGTAGGGATTTTGACACAGTGAAGGCGTAGAGTGATGTAGTGAAATCTTGTAGATTTCAGTGCGTCAGTTCTAGAAGGCTTTTAGCGTGGGAACGCCCACCCTGCATACATTATACCTGACGCAGGTATAATATGATGCAGGACTTTACAATGTGACACATCTCCCTAGATGCGTCACATTGTAAATGGGCCGCAACATTTATGCCGCAGCTGCGTCACAATACAGATTTTTATACTTGCCCTATATATGGCTGTGTGTACGTTGTGTGTCTCCGTCTGCATGCAGCATACAAATGTGCCAGATCTGGTAGCCCAGTTGGGCTGATGCAGCCACACAAGAGCTCTTTGCCTGACCTCATTGTCACCAATTCAAATCAGAGAGGATCCATGCAGTCTTTCAAGGCTCTCAGGTGAAAAAATGGGCCCTAGAGCAAGGAAGAAAATAGGCCCCCTTGTTGAAGTTTGGAATATAAAATACCGCAATAATCAGGGTTCAGTGGGTCCCGTAGGTCTGTGGGCGCCAGTGCAACTGCACCTGCTGCACCAACAGAAGCTACGCCCCTGTCATAGAGCTGGGTAACATCAATTACTCAGTGCCACAAAGAGCATTAGAAATAAACTTTACATAATGTCAAACTGCAAAAACAAGAGCTTTGTCAGTTCTTGTTCTGTTTCAAACACTCCATACAATCTGTATGAACCCTCTCCACATTTTCCTACTGATAACAAATGCCTTCGCTCCAAGAAAAAAACTTTCTGGGCGGTTAGTGCACATTTGAATGGGAGATGAGACCTCGGAGGAGCCCAGCCCTGCGCCGGACTGCGAGTCACCTCAGAGAGCAGAAACAAAGCCCGTCCTCTGCCCATCACTGACCCAAGCGAATCTGTGGAGCAAAGATGAGAACAAAGGGGAAGAAATAAAAGAATAACGAAAAATCATCAAGGAAAATAAATCCCTAAATTACTACTGTATTTAAAAAGCTGAGAAAACAAAAGAGAACGTAAAGAGTAAACTGAAGCCAAATAGAGTCACCATTTTGTCCTTGTCACAGATCACAAACCTGCAAGTAAATTGCATTGCAAAATAAACTATTTTATTTTTTAATTACATATTCTCCAGTCTCCGAAGAGACTGTCAAAAATTGCCATTTCGACTATATTTCAAGTCTCCATGACAGGGTATTGGGTAAAGTTTTCAATAAGCAATAATCACGCCTCGGTTAAACCTCATTGGCTACGATACTGCCACTGCGCAAAGCTATACAATTTAGTGTGAATTTCATGCACACTTGCCCTAGTACCTCATGTTACAAAGAACATGATTCCTTTTCAAAAGATGTTATCTGTTTATGCATAACTACTCCTCCACTGCTTCTGATAGGCAATGTAAGTCATATAATGGTGTTGTTTTACTAATTTCTATCAGCTCTCTGCCCCAAACCGTCGATAGCCACACGCAGAGAATTATGGGAAATTGTATGCTAAATAGCTGTCCAGGTAAGCAGCACCCTCCCAAGTTATGGATTTGATGCTCAGGCAGATATACCTTCACACAAAGATGAGATCTAGGCTGCTAACCATGGGTTGTGGAAAATATAAGAAGCACAAATTCATAATAGCATCCTCATAGGTCCAACTGTCTTCAAATGTTTACTAGAGAAGGAACGGCAATCAATTTAAAGGAAAATAAATGATAGATACATTTTTCCATATTCCATAATGCACGTCTGCCATTTCATGGCACTACATAGTTGCATTTGCTGCATTTCATTTTTAGCTTTAGGAGGTACAATATACTGGTTTCCTTGTTTTCAAAACATTTTAGGGGAAGATTCACAAGGACCTGACGCAACTGCATGGATGCATAAGTTTCCTTGAGTCAGTGCTGAATGTCCTTGTGCCACGATGAATGTGCTGTATTTACAATACAGCGCTCCATGGCGCAAGAATTAACAGATGCGTCAGAAATTCTGACGCATCTGTTGGCACAAAAGTGACGCATTGCTGGAAATGCTCATGAAAGTGACGCAAAAAGCCCTGAGTCATAACTTATGCCTGGTCTGTGCAGGCGTAGGGATTTTGACACAGTGAAGGCGTAGAGTGATGTAGTGAAATTTTGTAGATTTCAGTGCGTCAGTTCTAGAAGGCTTTTAGCGTGGGAACGCCCACCCTGCATACATTATACCTGACGCAGGTATAATATGATGCGGGACTTTACAATGTGACACATCTCCCTAGATGCGTCACATTGTAAATGGGCCGCAACATTTATGCCGCAGCTGCGTCACAATACAGATTTTTATACTTGCCCTATATATGGCTGTGTGTACGTTGTGTGTCTCCGTCTGCATGCAGCATACAAATGTGCCAGATCTGGTAGCCCAGTTGGGCTGATGCAGCCACACAAGAGCTCTTTGCCTGACCTCATTGTCACCAATTCAAATCAGAGAGGATCCATGCAGTCTTTCAAGGCTCTCAGGTGAAAAAATGGGCCCTAGAGCAAGGAAGAAAATAGGCCCCCTTGTTGAAGTTTGGAATATAAAATACCGCAATAATCAGGGTTCAGTGGGTCCCGCAGGTCTGTGGGCGCCAGTGCAACTGCACCTGCTGCACCAACAGAAGCTACGCCCCTGTCATAGAGCTGGGTAACATCAATTACTCAGTGCCACAAAGAGCATTAGAAATAAACTTTACATAATGTCAAACGGCAAAAACAAGAGCTTTGTCAGTTCTTGTTCTGTTTCAAACACTCCATACAATCTGTATGAACCCTCTCCACATTTTCCTACTGATAACAAATGCCTTCGCTCCCAGAAAAAAACTTTCTGGGCGGTTAGTGCACATTTCAATGGGAGATGAGACCTCGGAAGAGCCCAGCCCTGCGCCGGACTGCGAGTCACCTCAGAGAGCAGAAACAAAGCCCGTCCTCTGCCCATCACTGACCCAAGCGAATCTGTGGAGCAAAGATGAGAACAAAGGGGAAGAAATAAAAGAATAACGAAAAATCATCAAGGAAAATAAATCCCTAAATTACTGCTGTATTTAAAAAGCTGAGAAAACAAAAGAGAACGTAAAGAGTAAACTGAAGCCAAATAGAGTCACCGTTTTGTCCTTGTCACAGATCACAAACCTGCAAGTAAATTGCATTGCAAAATAAACTATCTTATTTTTTAATTACATATTCTCCAGTCTCCGAAGAGACTGTCAAAAATTGCCATTTCGACTATATTTCAAGTCTCCATGAAGGGGTATTGGGTAAAGTTTTCAATAAGCAATAATCGCGCCTCGGTTAAACCTCATTGGCTACGATACTGCCACTGCGCAAAGCTATACAATTTAGTGTGAATTTCATGCACACTTGCCCTAGTACCTCATGTTACAAAGAACATGATTCCTTTTCAAAAGATGTTATCTGTTTATGCATAACTACTCCTCCACTGCTTCTGATAGGCAATGTAAGACATATAATGGTGTTGTTTTACTAATTTCTATCAGCTCTCTGCCCCAAACCGTCGATAGCCACACGCAGAGAATTATGGGAAATTGAATGCTAAATAGCTGTCCAGGTAAGCAGCACCCTCCCAAGTTATGGATTTGATGCTCAGGCAGATATACCTTCACACAAAGATGAGATCTAGGCTGCTAACCATGGGTTGTGGAAAATATAAGAAGCACAAATTCATAATAGCATCCTCATAGGTCCCACTGTCTTCAAATGTTTACTAGAGAAGGAACGGCAATCAATTTAAAGGAAAATAAATGATAGATACATTTTTCCATATTCCATAATGCACGTCTGCCATTTCATGGCACTACATAGTTGCATTTGCTGCATTTCATTTTTAGCTTTAGGAGGTACAATATACTGGTTTCCAAAACATTTTAGGGGATGATTCACAAGGACCTGACGCAACTGCATGGATGCATAAGTTTCCTTGAGTCAGTGCTGAATGTCCTTGTGCCACGATGAATGTGCTGTATTTACAATACAGCGCTCCATGGCGCAAGAATTAACAGATGCGTCAGAAATTCTGACGCATCTGTTGGCACAAAAGTGACGCATTGCTGGAAATGCTCATGAAAGTGACGCAAAAAGCCCTGAGTCATAACTTATGCCTGGTCTGTGCAGGCGTAGGGATTTTGACACAGTGAAGGCGTAGAGTGATGTAGTGAAATCTTGTAGATTTCAGTGCGTCAGTTCTAGAAGGCTTTTAGCGTGGGAACGCCCACCCTGCATACATTATACCTGACGCAGGTATAATATGATGCGGGACTTTACAATGTGACACATCTCCCTAGATGCGTCACATTGTAAATGGGCCGCAACATTTATGCCGCAGCTGCCTCACAATACAGATTTTTATACTTGCCCTATATATGGCTGTGTGTACGTTGTGTGTCTCCGTCTGCATGCAGCATACAAATGTGCCAGATCTGGGAGTCCAGTTGGGCTGATGCAGTCACACAAGAGCTCTTTGCCTGACCTCATTGTCACCAATTCAAATCAGAGAGGATCCATGCAGTCTTTCAAGGCTCTCAGGTGAAAAAATGGGCCCTAGAGCAAGGAAGAAAATAGTACCCCTTGTTGAAGTTTGGAATATAAAATACCGCAATAATCAGGGTTCAGTGGGTCCCGCAGGTCTGTGGGCGCCAGTGCAACTGCACCTGCTGCACCAACAGAAGCTACGCCCCTGTCATAGAGCTGGGTAACATCAATTACTCAGTGCCACAAAGAGCATTAGAAATAAACTTTACATAATGTCAAACGGCAAAAACAAGAGCTTTGTCAGTTCTTGTTCTGTTTCAAACACTCCATACAATCTGTATGAACCCTCTCCACATTTTCCTACTGATAACAAATGCCTTCGCTCCCAGAAAAAAACTTTCTGGGCGGTTAGTGCACATTTGAATGGGAGATGAGACCTCGGAAGAGCCCAGCCCTGCCCCGGACTGCGAGTCACCTCAGAGAGCAGAAACAAAGCCCGTCCTCTGCCCATCACTGACCCAAGCGAATCCGTGGAGCAAAGATGAGAACAAAAGGGAAGAAATAAAAGAATAACGAAAACTCATCAAGGAAAATAAATCCCTAAAATACTGCTGTATTTAAAAAGCTGAGAAAACAAAAGAGAACGTAAAGAGTAAACTGAAGCCAAATAGAGTCACCGTTTTGTCCTTGTCACAGATCACAAACCTGCAAGTAAATTGCATTGCAAAATAAACTATCTTATTTTTTAATTACATATTCTCCAGTCTCCGAAGAGACTGTCAAAAATTGCCATTTCGACTATATTTCAAGTCTCCATGACGGGGTATTGGGTAAAGTTTTCAATAAGCAATAATCGCGCCTCAGTTAAACCTCATTGGCTACAATACTGCCACTGCGCAAAGCTAAACAATTTAGTGTGAATTTCATGCACACTTGCCCTAGTACCTCATGTTACAAAGAACATGATTCCTTTTCAAAATATGTTATCTGTTTATGCATAACTACTCCTCCACTGCTTCTGATAGGCAATTTAAGACATATAATGGTGTTGTTTTACTAATTTCTATCAGCTCTCTGCCCCAAACCGTCGATAGCCACACGCAGAGAATTATGGGAAATTGTATGCTAAATAGCTGTCCAGGTAAGCAGCACCCTCCCAAGTTATGGATTTGATGCTCAGGCAGATATACCTTCACACAAAGATGAGATCTAGGCTGCTAACCATGGGTTGTGGAAAATATAAGAAGCACAAATTCATAATAGCATCCTCATAGGTCCCACTGTCTTCAAATGTTTACTAGAGAAGGAACGGCAATCAATTTAAAGGAAAATAAATGATAGATACATTTTTCCATATTCCATAATGCACGTCTGCCATTCCATGGCACTACATAGTTGCATTTGCTGCATTTCATTTTTAGCTTTAGGAGGTACAATATACTGGTTTCCTGGTTTTCAAAACATTTTAGGGGAAGATTCACAAGGACCTGACGCAACTGCATGGATGCATAAGTTTCCTTGAGTCAGTGCTGAATGTCCTTGTGCCACGATGAATGTGCTGTATTTACAATACAGCGCTCCATGGCGCAAGAATTAACAGATGCGTCAGAAATTCTGACGCATCTGTTGGCACAAAAGTGACGCATTGCTGGAAATGCTCATGAAAGTGACGCAAAAAGCCCTGAGTCATAACTTATGCCTGGTCTGTGCAGGCGTAGGGATTTTGACACAGTGAAGGCGTAGAGTGATGTAGTGAAATCTTGTAGATTTCAGTGCGTCAGTTCTAGAAGGCTTTTAGCGTGGGAACGCCCACCCTGCATACATTATACCTGACGCAGGTATAATATGATGCGGGACTTTACAATGTGACACATCTCCCTAGATGCGTCACATTGTAAATGGGCCGCAACATTTATGCCGCAGCTGCGTCACAATACAGATTTTTATACTTGCCCTATATATGGCTGTGTGTACGTTGTGTGTCTCCGTCTGCATGCAGCATACAAATGTGCCAGATCTGGTAGCCCAGTTGGGCTGATGCAGCCACACAAGAGCTCTTTGCCTGACCTCATTGTCACCAATTCAAATCAGAGAGGATCCATGCAGTCTTTCAAGGCTCTCAGGTGAAAAAATGGGCCCTAGAGCAAGGAAGAAAATAGGCCCCCTTGTTGAAGTTTGGAATATAAAATACCGCAATAATCAGGGTTCAGTGGGTCCCGCAGGTCTGTGGGCGCCAGTGCAACTGCACCTGCTGCACCTACAGAAGCTACGCCCCTGTCATAGAGCTGGGTAACATCAATTACTCAGTGCCACAAAGAGCATTAGAAATAAACTTTACATAATGTCAAACGGCAAAAACAAGAGCTTTGTCAGTTCTTGTTCTGTTTCAAACACTCCATACAATCTGTATGAACCCTCTCCACATTTTCCTACTGATAACAAATGCCTTCGCTCCCAGAAAAAAACTTTCTGGGCGGTTAGTGCACATTTGAATGGGAGATGAGACCTCGGAAGAGCCCAGCCCTGCGCCGGACTGCGAGTCACCTCAGAGAGCAGAAACAAAGCCCGTCCTCTGCCCATCACTGACCCAAGCGAATCCGTGGAGCAAAGATGAGAACAAAGGGGAAGAAATAAAAGAATAACGAAAACTCATCAAGGAAAATCAATCCCTAAATTAGTGCTGTATTTAAAAAGCTGAGAAAACAAAAGAGAACGTAAAGAGTAAACTAAAGCCAAATAGAGTCACCGTTTTGTCCTTGTCACAGATCACAAACCTGCAAGTAAATTGCATTGCAAAATAAACTATCTTATTTTTTAATTACATATTCTCCAGTCTCTGAAGAGACTGTCAAAAATTGCCATTTCGACTATATTTCAACGCTCCATGACGGGGTATTGGGTAAAGTTTTCAATAAGCAATAATCGCGCCTCAGTTAAACCTCATTGGCTACTATACTGCCACTGCGCAAAGCTAAACAATTTAGTGTGAATTTCATGCACACTTGCCCTAGTACCTCATGTTACAAAGAACATGATTCCTTTTCAAAAGATGTTATCTGTTTATGCATAACTACTCCTCCACTGCTTCTGATAGGCAATGTAAGACATATAATGGTGTTGTTTTACTAATTTCTATCAGCTCTCTGCCCCAAACCGTCGATAGCCACACGCAGAGAATTATGGGAAATTGTATGCTAAATAGCTGTCCAGGTAAGCAGCACCCTCCAAAGTTATGGATTTGATGCTCAGGCGGATATACCTTCACACAAAGATGAGATCTAGGCTGCTAACCATGGGTTGTGGAAAATATAAGAAGCACAAATTCATAATAGCATCCTCATAGGTCCCACTGTCTTCAAATGTTTACTAGAGAAGGAACGGCAATCAATTTAAAGGAAAATAAATGATAGATACATTTTTCCATATTCCATAATGCACGTCTGCCATTTCATGGCACTACATAGTTGCATTTGCTGCATTTCATTTTTAGCTTTAGGAGGTACAATATACTGGTTTTCAAAACATTTTAGGGGAAGATTCACAAGGACCTGACGCAACTGCATGGATGCATAAGTTTCCTTGAGTCAGTGCTGAATGTCCTTGTGCCACGATGAATGTGCTGTATTTACAATACAGCGCTCCATGGCGCAAGAATTAACAGATGCGTCAGAAATTCTGACGCATCTGTTGGCACAAAAGTGACGCATTGCTGGAAATGCTCATGAAAGTGACGCAAAAAGCCCTGAGTCATAACTTATGCCTGGTCTGTGCAGGCGTAGGGATTTTGACACAGTGAAGGCGTAGAGTGATGTAGTGAAATCTTGTAGATTTCAGTGCGTCAGTTCTAGAAGGCTTTTAGCGTGGGAACGCCCACCCTGCATACATTATACCTGACGCAGGTATAATATGATGCAGGACTTTACAATGTGACACATCTCCCTAGATGCGTCACATTGTAAATGGGCCGCAACATTTATGCCGCAGCTGCGTCACAATACAGATTTTTATACTTGCCCTATATATGGCTGTGTGTACGTTGTGTGTCTCCGTCTGCATGCAGCATACAAATGTGCCAGATCTGGTAGCCCAGTTGGGCTGATGCAGCCACACAAGAGCTCTTTGCCTGACCTCATTGTCACCAATTCAAATCAGAGAGGATCCATGCAGTCTTTCAAGGCTCTCAGGTGAAAAAATGGGCCCTAGAGCAAGGAAGAAAATAGGCCCCCTTGTTGAAGTTTGGAATATAAAATACCGCAATAATCAGGGTTCAGTGGGTCCCGTAGGTCTGTGGGCGCCAGTGCAACTGCACCTGCTGCACCAACAGAAGCTACGCCCCTGTCATAGAGCTGGGTAACATCAATTACTCAGTGCCACAAAGAGCATTAGAAATAAACTTTACATAATGTCAAACTGCAAAAACAAGAGCTTTGTCAGTTCTTGTTCTGTTTCAAACACTCCATACAATCTGTATGAACCCTCTCCACATTTTCCTACTGATAACAAATGCCTTCGCTCCAAGAAAAAAACTTTCTGGGCGGTTAGTGCACATTTGAATGGGAGATGAGACCTCGGAGGAGCCCAGCCCTGCGCCGGACTGCGAGTCACCTCAGAGAGCAGAAACAAAGCCCGTCCTCTGCCCATCACTGACCCAAGCGAATCTGTGGAGCAAAGATGAGAACAAAGGGTAAGAAATAAAAGAATAACGAAAAATCATCAAGGAAAATAAATCCCTAAATTACTACTGTATTTAAAAAGCTGAGAAAACAAAAGAGAACGTAAAGAGTAAACTGAAGCCAAATAGAGTCACCATTTTGTCCTTGTCACAGATCACAAACCTGCAAGTAAATTGCATTGCAAAATAAACTATTTTATTTTTTAATTACATATTCTCCAGTCTCCGAAGAGACTGTCAAAAATTGCCATTTCGACTATATTTCAAGTCTCCATGACAGGGTATTGGGTAAAGTTTTCAATAAGCAATAATCACGCCTCGGTTAAACCTCATTGGCTACTATACTGCCACTGCGCAAAGCTATACAATTTAGTGTGAATTTCATGCACACTTGCCCTAGTACCTCATGTTACAAAGAACATGATTCCTTTTCAAAAGATGTTATCTGTTTATGCATAACTACTCCTCCACTGCTTCTGATAGGCAATGTAAGTCATATAATGGTGTTGTTTTACTAATTTCTATCAGCTCTCTGCCCCAAACCGTCGATAGCCACACGCAGAGAATTATGGGAAATTGTATGCTAAATAGCTGTCCAGGTAAGCAGCACCCTCCCAAGTTATGGATTTGATGCTCAGGCAGATATACCTTCACACAAAGATGAGATCTAGGCTGCTAACCATGGGTTGTGGAAAATATAAGAAGCACAAATTCATAATAGCATCCTCATAGGTCCAACTGTCTTCAAATGTTTACTAGAGAAGGAACGGCAATCAATTTAAAGGAAAATAAATGATAGATACATTTTTCCATATTCCATAATGCACGTCTGCCATTTCATGGCACTACATAGTTGCATTTGCTGCATTTCATTTTTAGCTTTAGGAGGTACAATATACTGGTTTCCTTGTTTTCAAAACATTTTAGGGGAAGATTCACAAGGACCTGACGCAACTGCATGGATGCATAAGTTTCCTTGAGTCAGTGCTGAATGTCCTTGTGCCACGATGAATGTGCTGTATTTACAATACAGCGCTCCATGGCGCAAGAATTAACAGATGCGTCAGAAATTCTGACGCATCTGTTGGCACAAAAGTGACGCATTGCTGGAAATGCTCATGAAAGTGACGCAAAAAGCCCTGAGTCATAACTTATGCCTGGTCTGTGCAGGCGTAGGGATTTTGACACAGTGAAGGCGTAGAGTGATGTAGTGAAATTTTGTAGATTTCAGTGCGTCAGTTCTAGAAGGCTTTTAGCGTGGGAACGCCCACCCTGCATACATTATACCTGACGCAGGTATAATATGATGCGGGACTTTACAATGTGACACATCTCCCTAGATGCGTCACATTGTAAATGGGCCGCAACATTTATGCCGCAGCTGCGTCACAATACAGATTTTTATACTTGCCCTATATATGGCTGTGTGTACGTTGTGTGTCTCCGTCTGCATGCAGCATACAAATGTGCCAGATCTGGTAGCCCAGTTGGGCTGATGCAGCCACACAAGAGCTCTTTGCCTGACCTCATTGTCACCAATTCAAATCAGAGAGGATCCATGCAGTCTTTCAAGGCTCTCAGGTGAAAAAATGGGCCCTAGAGCAAGGAAGAAAATAGGCCCCCTTGTTGAAGTTTGGAATATAAAATACCGCAATAATCAGGGTTCAGTGGGTCCCGCAGGTCTGTGGGCGCCAGTGCAACTGCACCTGCTGCACCAACAGAAGCTACGCCCCTGTCATAGAGCTGGGTAACATCAATTACTCAGTGCCACAAAGAGCATTAGAAATAAACTTTACATAATGTCAAACGGCAAAAACAAGAGCTTTGTCAGTTCTTGTTCTGTTTCAAACACTCCATACAATCTGTATGAACCCTCTCCACATTTTCCTACTGATAACAAATGCCTTCGCTCCCAGAAAAAAACTTTCTGGGCGGTTAGTGCACATTTCAATGGGAGATGAGACCTCGGAAGAGCCCAGCCCTGCGCCGGACTGCGAGTCACCTCAGAGAGCAGAAACAAAGCCCGTCCTCTGCCCATCACTGACCCAAGCGAATCTGTGGAGCAAAGATGAGAACAAAGGGGAAGAAATAAAAGAATAACGAAAAATCATCAAGGAAAATAAATCCCTAAATTACTGCTGTATTTAAAAAGCTGAGAAAACAAAAGAGAACGTAAAGAGTAAACTGAAGCCAAATAGAGTCACCGTTTTGTCCTTGTCACAGATCACAAACCTGCAAGTAAATTGCATTGCAAAATAAACTATCTTATTTTTTAATTACATATTCTCCAGTCTCCGAAGAGACTGTCAAAAATTGCCATTTCGACTATATTTCAAGTCTCCATGAAGGGGTATTGGGTAAAGTTTTCAATAAGCAATAATCGCGCCTCGGTTAAACCTCATTGGCTACGATACTGCCACTGCGCAAAGCTATACAATTTAGTGTGAATTTCATGCACACTTGCCCTAGTACCTCATGTTACAAAGAACATGATTCCTTTTCAAAAGATGTTATCTGTTTATGCATAACTACTCCTCCACTGCTTCTGATAGGCAATGTAAGACATATAATGGTGTTGTTTTACTAATTTCTATCAGCTCTCTGCCCCAAACCGTCGATAGCCACACGCAGAGAATTATGGGAAATTGAATGCTAAATAGCTGTCCAGGTAAGCAGCACCCTCCCAAGTTATGGATTTGATGCTCAGGCAGATATACCTTCACACAAAGATGAGATCTAGGCTGCTAACCATGGGTTGTGGAAAATATAAGAAGCACAAATTCATAATAGCATCCTCATAGGTCCCACTGTCTTCAAATGTTTACTAGAGAAGGAACGGCAATCAATTTAAAGGAAAATAAATGATAGATACATTTTTCCATATTCCATAATGCACGTCTGCCATTTCATGGCACTACATAGTTGCATTTGCTGCATTTCATTTTTAGCTTTAGGAGGTACAATATACTGGTTTCCAAAACATTTTAGGGGATGATTCACAAGGACCTGACGCAACTGCATGGATGCATAAGTTTCCTTGAGTCAGTGCTGAATGTCCTTGTGCCACGATGAATGTGCTGTATTTACAATACAGCGCTCCATGGCGCAAGAATTAACAGATGCGTCAGAAATTCTGACGCATCTGTTGGCACAAAAGTGACGCATTGCTGGAAATGCTCATGAAAGTGACGCAAAAAGCCCTGAGTCATAACTTATGCCTGGTCTGTGCAGGCGTAGGGATTTTGACACAGTGAAGGCGTAGAGTGATGTAGTGAAATCTTGTAGATTTCAGTGCGTCAGTTCTAGAAGGCTTTTAGGGTGGGAACGCCCACCCTGCATACATTATACCTGACGCAGGTATAATATGATGCGGGACTTTACAATGTGACACATCTCCCTAGATGCGTCACATTGTAAATGGGCCGCAACATTTATGCCGCAGCTGCCTCACAATACAGATTTTTATACTTGCCCTATATATGGCTGTGTGTACGTTGTGTGTCTCCGTCTGCATGCAGCATACAAATGTGCCAGATCTGGGAGTCCAGTTGGGCTGATGCAGTCACACAAGAGCTCTTTGCCTGACCTCATTGTCACCAATTCAAATCAGAGAGGATCCATGCAGTCTTTCAAGGCTCTCAGGTGAAAAAATGGGCCCTAGAGCAAGGAAGAAAATAGTACCCCTTGTTGAAGTTTGGAATATAAAATACCGCAATAATCAGGGTTCAGTGGGTCCCGCAGGTCTGTGGGCGCCAGTGCAACTGCACCTGCTGCACCAACAGAAGCTACGCCCCTGTCATAGAGCTGGGTAACATCAATTACTCAGTGCCACAAAGAGCATTAGAAATAAACTTTACATAATGTCAAACGGCAAAAACAAGAGCTTTGTCAGTTCTTGTTCTGTTTCAAACACTCCATACAATCTGTATGAACCCTCTCCACATTTTCCTACTGATAACAAATGCCTTCGCTCCCAGAAAAAAACTTTCTGGGCGGTTAGTGCACATTTGAATGGGAGATGAGACCTCGGAAGAGCCCAGCCCTGCCCCGGACTGCGAGTCACCTCAGAGAGCAGAAACAAAGCCCGTCCTCTGCCCATCACTGACCCAAGCGAATCCGTGGAGCAAAGATGAGAACAAAAGGGAAGAAATAAAAGAATAACGAAAACTCATCAAGGAAAATAAATCCCTAAAATACTGCTGTATTTAAAAAGCTGAGAAAACAAAAGAGAACGTAAAGAGTAAACTGAAGCCAAATAGAGTCACCGTTTTGTCCTTGTCACAGATCACAAACCTGCAAGTAAATTGCATTGCAAAATAAACTATCTTATTTTTTAATTACATATTCTCCAGTCTCCGAAGAGACTGTCAAAAATTGCCATTTCGACTATATTTCAAGTCTCCATGACGGGGTATTGGGTAAAGTTTTCAATAAGCAATAATCGCGCCTCGGTTAAAACTCATTGGCTACGATACTGCCACTGCGCAAAGCTAAACAATTTAGTGTGAATTTCATGCACACTTGCCCTAGTACCTCATGTTACAAAGAACATGATTCCTTTTCAAAATATGTTATCTGTTTATGCATAACTACTCCTTCACTGCTTCTGATAGGCAATGTAAGACATATAATGGTGTTGTTTTACTAATTTCTATCAGCTCTCTGCCCCAAACCGTCGATAGCCACACGCAGAGAATTATGGGAAATTGTATGCTAAATAGCTGTCCAGGTAAGCAGCACCCTCCCAAGTTATGGATTTGATGCTCAGGCAGATATACCTTCACACAAAGATGAGATCTAGGCTGCTAACCATGGGTTGTGGAAAATATAAGAAGCACAAATTCATAATAGCATCCTCATAGGCCCCACTGTCTTCAAATGTTTACTAGAGAAGGAACGGCAATCAATTTAAAGGAAAATAAATGATAGATACATTTTTCCATATTCCATAATGCACGTCTGCCATTTCATGGCACTACATAGTTGCATTTGCTGCATTTCATTTTTAGCTTTAGGAGGTACAATATACTGGTTTCCTGGTTTTCAAAACATTTTAGGGGAAGATTCACAAGGACCTGACGCAACTGCATGGATGCATAAGTTTCCTTGAGTCAGTGCTGAATGTCCTTGTGCCACGATGAATGTGCTGTATTTACAATACAGCGCTCCATGGCGCAAGAATTAACAGATGCGTCAGAAATTCTGACGCATCTGTTGGCACAAAAGTGACGCATTGCTGGAAATGCTCATGAAAGTGACGCAAAAAGCCCTGAGTCATAACTTATGCCTGGTCTGTGCAGGCGTAGGGATTTTGACACAGTGAAGGCGTAGAGTGATGTAGTGAAATCTTGTAGATTTCAGTGCGTCAGTTCTAGAAGGCTTTTAGCGTGGGAACGCCCACCCTGCATACATTATACCTGACGCAGGTATAATATGATGCGGGACTTTACAATGTGACACATCTCCCTAGATGCGTCACATTGTAAATGGGCCGCAATATTTATGCCGCAGCTGCGTCACAATACAGATTTTTATACTTGCCCTATATATGGCTGTGTGTACGTTGTGTGTCTCCGTCTGCATGCAGCATACAAATGTGCCAGATCTGGGAGCCCAGTTGGGCTGATGCAGTCACACAAGAGCTCTTTGCCTGACCTCATTGTCACCAATTCAAATCAGAGAGGATCCATGCAGTCTTTCAAGGCTCTCAGGTGAAAAAATTGGGCCCTTGAGCAAGGAAGAAAATAGGCCCCCTTGTTGAAGTTTGGAATATAAAATACCGCAATAATCAAGGTTCAGTGGGTCCCGCAGGTCTGTGGGCGCCAGTGCAACTGCACCTGCTGCACCAACAGAAGCTACGCCCCTGTCATAGAGCTGGGTAACATCAATTACTCAGTGCCACAAAGAGCATTAGAAATAAACTTTACATAATGTCAAACGGCAAAAACAAGAGCTTTGTCAGTTCTTGTTCTGTTTCAAACACACCATACAATCTGTATGAACCCTCTCCACATTTTCCTACTGATAACAAATGCCTTCGCTCCCAGAAAAAAACTTTCTGGGCGGTTAGTGCACATTTGAATGGGAGATGAGACCTCGGAAGAGCCCAGCCCTGCGCCGGACTGCGAGTCACCTCAGAGAGCAGAAACAAAGCCCGTCCTCTGCCCATCACTGACCCAAGCGAATCCGTGGAGCAAAGATGAGAACAAAGGGGAAGAAATAAAAGAATAACGAAAACTCATCAAGGAAAATAAATCCCTAAATTACTGCTGTATTTAAAAAGCTGAGAAAACAAAAGAGAACGTAAAGAGTAAACTGAAGCCAAAGAGAGTCACCGTTTTGTCCTTGTCACAGATCACAAACCTGCAAGTAAATTGCATTGCAAAATAAACTATCTTATTTTTTAATTACATATTCTCCAGTCTTCGAAGAGACTGTCAAAAATTGCCATTTCGACTATATTTCAATTCTCCATGACGGGGTATTGGGTAAAGTTTTCAATAAGCAATAATCGCACCTCGGTTAAACCTCATTGGCTACGATACTGCCACTGCGCAAAGCTAAACAATTTAGTGTGAATTTCATGCACACTTGCCCTAGTACCTCATGTTACAAAGAACATGATTCCTTTTCAAAAGATGTTATCTGTTTATGCATAACTACTCCTCCACTGCTTCTGATAGGCAATGTAAGACATATAATGGTGTTGTTTTACTAATTTCTATCAGCTCTCTGCCCCAAACCGTCGATAGCCACACGCAGAGAATTATGGGAAATTGTATGCTAAATAGCTGTCCAGGTAAGCAGCACCCTCCCAAGTTATGGATTTGATGCTCAGGCAGATATACCTTCACACAAAGATGAGATCTAGGCTGCTAACCATGGGTTGTGGAAAATATAAGAAGCACAAATTCATAATAGCATCCTCATAGGTCCCACTGTCTTCAAATGTTTACTAGAGAAGGAACGGCAATAAATTTAAAGGAAAATAAATTATAGATACATTTTTCCATATTCCATAATGCACGTCTGCCATTTTATGGCACTACATAGTTGCATTTGCTGCATTTCATTTTTAGCTTTAGGAGGTACAATATACTGGTTTCCTGGTTTTCAAAACATTTTAGGGGAAGATTCACAAGGACCTGACGCAACTGCATGGATGCATAAGTTTCCTTGAGTCAGTGCTGAATGTCCTTGTGCCACGATGAATGTGCTGTATTTACAATACAGCGCTCCATGGCGCAAGAATTAACAGATGCGTCAGAAATTCTGACGCATCTGTTGGCACAAAAGTGACGCATTGCTGGAAATGCTCATGAAAGTGACGCAAAAAGCCCTGAGTCATAACTTATGCCTGGTCTGTGCAGGCGTAGGGATTTTGACACAGTGAAGGCGTAGAGTGATGTAGTGAAATCTTGTAGATTTCAGTGCGTCAGTTCTAGAAGGCTTTTAGCGTGGGAACGCCCACCCTGCATACATTATACCTGACGCAGGTATAATATCATGCGGGACTTTACAATGTGACACATCTCCCTAGATGCGTCACATTGTAAATGGGCCGCAACATTTATGCCGCAGCTGCGTCACAATACAGATTTTTATACTTGCCCTATATATGGCTGTGTGTACGTTGTGTGTCTCCGTCTGCATGCAGCATACAAATGTGCCAGATCTGGTAGCCCAGTTGGGCTGATGCAGCCACACAAGAGCTCTTTGCCTGACCTCATTGTCACCAATTCAAATCAGAGAGGATCCATGCAGTCTTTCAAGGCTCTCAGGTGAAAAAATGGGCCCTAGAGCAAGGAAGAAAATAGACCCCCTTGTTGAAGTTTGGAATATAAAATACCGCAATAATCAGGGTTCAGTGGGTCCCGCAGGTCTGTGGGCGCCAGTGCAACTGCACCTGCTGCACCAACAGAAGCTACGCCCCTGTCATAGAGCTGGGTAACATCAATTACTCAGTGCCACAAAGAGCATTAGAAATAAACTTTACATAATGTCAAACTGCAAAAACAAGAGCTTTGTCAGTTCTTGTTCTGTTTCAAACACTCCATACAATCTGTATGAACCCTCTCCACATTTTCCTACTGATAACAAATGCCTTCGCTCCCAGAAAAAAACTTTCTGGGCGGTTAGTGCACATTTGAATGGGAGATGAGACCTCGGAGGAGCCCAGCCCTGCGCCGGACTGCGAGTCACCTCAGAGAGCAGAAACAAAGCCCGTCCTCTGCCCATCACTGACCCAAGCGAATCTGTGGAGCAAAGATGAGAACAAAGGGGAAGAAATAAAAGAATAACGAAAAATCATCAAGGAAAATAAATCCCTAAATTACTACTGTATTTAAAAAGCTGAGAAAACAAAAGAGAACGTAAAGAGTAAACTGAAGCCAAATAGAGTCACCATTTTGTCCTTGTCACAGATCACAAACCTGCAAGTAAATTGCATTGCAAAATAAACTATTTTATTTTTTAATTACATATTCTCCAGTCTCCGAAGAGACTGTCAAAAATTGCCATTTCGACTATATTTCAAGTCTCCATGACAGGGTATTGGGTAAAGTTTTCAATAAGCAATAATCGCGCCTCGGTTAAACCTCATTGGCTACGATACTGCCACTGCGCAAAGCTATACAATTTAGTGTGAATTTCATGCACACTTGCCCTAGTACCTCATGTTACAAAGAACATGATTCCTTTTCAAAAGATGTTATCTGTTTATGCATAACTACTCCTCCACTGCTTCTGATAGGCAATGTAAGTCATATAATGGTGTTGTTTTACTAATTTCTATCAGCTCTCTGCCCCAAACCGTCGATAGCCACACGCAGAGAATTATGGGAAATTGTATGCTAAATAGCTGTCCAGGTAAGCAGCACCCTCCCAAGTTATGGATTTGATGCTCAGGCAGATATACCTTCACACAAAGATGAGATCTAGGCTGCTAACCATGGGTTGTGGAAAATATAAGAAGCACAAATTCATAATAGCATCCTCATAGGTCCAACTGTCTTCAAATGTTTACTAGAGAAGGAACGGCAATCAATTTAAAGGAAAATAAATGATAGATAAATTTTTCCATATTCCATAATGCACGTCTGCCATTTCATGGCACTACATAGTTGCATTTGCTGCATTTCATTTTTAGCTTTAGGAGGTACAATATACTGGTTTCCTTGTTTTCAAAACATTTTAGGGGAAGATTCACAAGGACCTGACGCAACTGCATGGATGCATAAGTTTCCTTGAGTCAGTGCTGAATGTCCGTGTGCCACGATGAATGTGCTGTATTTACAATACAGCGCTCCATGGCGCAAGAATTAACAGATGCGTCAGAAATTCTGACGCATCTGTTGGCACAAAAGTGACGCATTGCTGGAAATGCTCATGAAAGTGACGCAAAAAGCCCTGAGTCATAACTTATGCCTGGTCTGTGCAGGCGTAGGGATTTTGACACAGTGAAGGCGTAGAGTGATGTAGTGAAATTTTGTAGATTTCAGTGCGTCAGTTCTAGAAGGCTTTTAGCGTGGGAACGCCCACCCTGCATACATTATACCTGACGCAGGTATAATATGATGCGGGACTTTACAATGTGACACATCTCCCTAGATGCGTCACATTGTAAATGGGCCGCAACATTTATGCCGCAGCTGCGTCACAATACAGATTTTTATACTTGCCCTATATATGGCTGTGTGTACGTTGTGTGTCTCCGTCTGCATGCAGCATACAAATGTGCCAGATCTGGGAGTCCAGTTGGGCTGATGCAGTCACACAAGAGCTCTTTGCCTGACCTCATTGTCACCAATTCAAATCAGAGAGGATCCATGCAGTCTTTCAAGGCTCTCAGGTGAAAAAATGGGCCCTTGAGCAAGGAAGAAAATAGGCCCCCTTGTTGAAGTTTGGAATATAAAATACCGCAATAATCAAGGTTCAGTGGGTCCCGCAGGTCTGTGGGCGCCAGTGCAACTGCACCTGCTGCACCAACAGAAGCTACGCCCCTGTCATAGAGCTGGGTAACATCAAGTACTCAGTGCCACAAAGAGCATTAGAAATAAACTTTACATAATGTCAAACGGCAAAAACAAGAGCTTTGTCAGTTCTTGTTCTGTTTCAAACACACCATACAATCTGTATGAACCCTCTCCACATTTTCCTACTGATAACAAATGCCTTCGCTCCCAGAAAAAAACTTTCCGGGCGGTTAGTGCACATTTGAATGGGAGATGAGACCTCGGAAGAGCCCAGCCCTGCGCCGGACTGCGAGTCACCTCAGAGAGCAGAAACAAAGCCCGTCCTCTGCCCATCACTGACCCAAGCGAATCCGTGGAGCAAAGATGAGAACAAAGGGGAAGAAATAAAAGAATAACGAAAACTCATCAAGGAAAATAAATCCCTAAATTACTGCTGTATTTAAAAAGCTGAGAAAACAAAAGAGAACGTAAAGAGTAAACTGAAGCCAAAGAGAGTCACCGTTTTGTCCTTGTCACAGATCACAAACCTGCAAGTAAATTGCATTGCAAAATAAACTATCTTATTTTTTAATTACATATTCTCCAGTCTCCGAAGAGACTGTCAAAAATTGCCATTTCGACTATTTTTCAAGTCTCCATGACTGGGTATTGGGTAAAGTTTTCAATAAGCAATAATCGCACCTCGGTTAAACCTCATTGGCTACGATACTGCCACTGCGCAAAGCTAAACAATTTAGTGTGAATTTCATGCACACTTGCCCTAGTACCTCATGTTACAAAGAACATGATTCCTTTTCAAAAGATGTTATCTGTTTATGCATAACTACTCCTCCACTGCTTCTGATAGGCAATGTAAGACATATAATGGTGTTGTTTTACTAATTTCTATCAGCTCTCTGCCCCAAACCATCGATAGCCACACGCAGAGAATTATGGGAAATTGTATGCTAAATAGCTGTCCAGGTAAGCAGCACCCTCCCAAGTTATGGATTTGATGCTCAGGCAGATATACCTTCACACAAAGATGAGATCTAGGCTGCTAACCATGGGTTGTGGAAAATATAAGAAGCACAAATTCATAATAGCATCCTCATAGGTCCCACTGTCTTCAAATGTTTACTAGAGAAGGAACGGCAATAAATTTAAAGGAAAATAAATTATAGATAAATTTTTCCATATTCCATAATGCACGTCTGCCATTTTATGGCACTACATAGTTGCATTTGCTGCATTTCATTTTTAGCTTTAGGAGGTACAATATACTGGTTTCCTGGTTTTCAAAACATTTTAGGGGAAGATTCACAAGGACCTGACGCAACTGCATGGATGCATAAGTTTCCTTGAGTCAGTGCTGAATGTCCTTGTGCCACGATGAATGTGCTGTATTTACAATACAGCGCTCCATGGCGCAAGAATTAACAGATGCGTCAGAAATTCTGACGCATCTGTTGGCACAAAAGTGACGCATTGCTGGAAATGCTCATGAAAGTGACGCAAAAAGCCCTGAGTCATAACTTATGCCTGGTCTGTGCAGGCGTAGGGATTTTGACACAGTGAAGGCGTAGAGTGATGTAGTGAAATCTTGTAGATTTCAGTGCGTCAGTTCTAGAAGGCTTTTAGCGTGGGAACGCCCACCCTGCATACATTATACCTGACGCAGGTATAATATGATGCGGGACTTTACAATGTGACACATCTCCCTAGATGCGTCACATTGTAAATGGGCCGCAACATTTATGCCGCAGCTGCATCACAATACAGATTTTTATACTTGCCCTATATATGGCTGTGTGTACGTTGTGTGTCTCCGTCTGCATGCAGCATACAAATGTGCCAGATCTGGTAGCCCAGTTGGGCTGATGCAGCCACACAAGAGCTCTTTGCCTGACCTCATTGTCACCAATTCAAATCAGAGAGGATCCATGCAGTCTTTCAAGGCTCTCAGGTGAAAAAATGGGCCCTAGAGCAAGGAAGAAAATAGGCCCCCTTGTTGAAGTTTGGAATATAAAATACCGCAATAATCAGGGTTCAGTGGGTCCCGCAGGTCTGTGGGCGCCAGTGCAACTGCACCTGCTGCACCAACAGAAGCTACGCCCCTGTCATAGAGCTGGGTAACATCAATTACTCAGTGCCACAAAGAGCATTAGAAATAAACTTTACATAATGTCAAACTGCAAAAACAAGAGCTTTGTCAGTTCTTGTTCTGTTTCAAACACTCCATACAATCTGTATGAACCCTCTCCACATTTTCCTACTGATAACAAATGCCTTCGCTCCCAGAAAAAAACTTTCTGGGCGGTTAGTGCACATTTGAATGGGAGATGAGACCTCGGAGGAGCCCAGCCCTGCGCCGGACTGCGAGTCACCTCAGAGAGCAGAAACAAAGCCCGTCCTCTGCCCATCACTGACCCAAGCGAATCTGTGGAGCAAAGATGAGAACAAAGGGGAAGAAATAAAAGAACAACGAAAAATCATCAAGGAAAATAAATCCCTAAATTACTACTGTATTTAAAAAGCTGAGAAAACAAAAGAGAACGTAAATAGTAAACTGAAGCCAAATAGAGTCACCATTTTGTCCTTGTCACAGATCACAAACCTGCAAGTAAATTGCATTGCAAAATAAACTATTTTATTTTTTAATTACATATTCTCCAGTCTCCGAAGAGACTGTCAAAAATTGCCATTTCGACTATATTTCAAGTCTCCATGACAGGGTATTGGGTAAAGTTTTCAATAAGCAATAATCGCGCCTCGGTTAATCCTCATTGGCTACGATACTGCCACTGCGCAAAGCTATACAATGTAGTGTGAATTTCATGCACACTTGCCCTAGTACCTCATGTTACAAAGAACATGATTCCTTTTCAAAAGATGTTATCTGTTTATGCATAACTACTCCTCCACTGCTTCTGATAGGCAATGTAAGTCATATAATGGTGTTGTTTTACTAATTTCTATCAGCTCTCTGCCCCAAACCGTCGATAGCCACACGCAGAGAATTATGGGAAATTGTATGCTAAATAGCTGTCCAGGTAAGCAGCACCCTCCCAAGTTATGGATTTGATGCTCAGGCAGATATACCTTCACACAAAGATGAGATCTAGGCTGCTAACCATGGGTTGTGGAAAATATAAGAAGCACAAATTCATAATAGCATCCTCATAGGTCCAACTGTCTTCAAATGTTTACTAGAGAAGGAACGGCAATCAATTTAAAGGAAAATAAATGATAGATACATTTTTCCATATTCCATAATGCACGTCTGCCATTTCATGGCACTACATAGTTGCATTTGCTGCATTTCATTTTTAGCTTTAGGAGGTACAATATACTGGTTTCCTTGTTTTCAAAACATTTTAGGGGAAGATTCACAAGGACCTGACGCAACTGCATGGATGCATAAGTTTCCTTGAGTCAGTGCTGAATGTCCTTGTGCCACGATGAATGTGCTGTATTTACAATACAGCGCTCCATGGCGCAAGAATTAACAGATGCGTCAGAAATTCTGACGCATCTGTTGGCACAAAAGTGACGCATTGCTGGAAATGCTCATGAAAGTGACGCAAAAAGCCCTGAGTCATAACTTATGCCTGGTCTGTGCAGGCGTAGGGATTTTGACACAGTGAAGGCGTAGAGTGATGTAGTGAAATTTTGTAGATTTCAGTGCGTCAGTTCTAGAAAGCTTTTAGCGTGGGAACGCCCACCCTGCATACATTATACCTGACGCAGGTATAATATGATGCGGGACTTTACAATGTGACACATCTCCCTAGATGCGTCACATTGTAAATGGGCCGCAACATTTATGCCGCAGCTGCGTCACAATACAGATTTTTATACTTGCCCTATATATGGCTGTGTGTACGTTGTGTGTCTCCGTCTGCATGCAGCATACAAATGTGCCAGATCTGGTAGCCCAGTTGGGCTGATGCAGCCACACAAGAGCTCTTTGCCTGACCTCATTGTCACCAATTCAAATCAGAGAGGATCCATGCAGTCTTTCAAGGCTCTCAGGTGAAAAAATGGGCCCTAGAGCAAGGAAGAAAATAGGCCCCCTTGTTGAAGTTTGGAATATAAAATACCGCAATAATCAGGGTTCAGTGGGTCCCGTAGGTCTGTGGGCGCCAGTGCAACTGCACCTGCTGCACCAACAGAAGCTACGCCCCTGTCATAGAGCTGGGTAACATCAATTACTCAGTGCCACAAAGAGCATTAGAAATAAACTTTACATAATGTCAAACGGCAAAAACAAGAGCTTTGTCAGTTCTTGTTCTGTTTCAAACACTCCATACAATCTGTATGAACCCTCTCCACATTTTCCTACTGATAACAAATGCCTTCGCTCCCAGAAAAAAACTTTCTGGGCGGTTAGTGCACATTTGAATGGGAGATGAGACCTCGGAAGAGCCCAGCCCTGCGCCAGACTGCGAGTCACCTCAGAGAGCAGAAACAAAGCCCGTCCTCTGCCCATCACTGACCCAAGCGAATCCGTGGAGCAAAGATGAGAACAAAGGGGAAGAAATAAAAGAATAACGAAAACTCATCAAGGAAAATAAATCCCTAAATTACTGCTGTATTTAAAAAGCTGAGAAAACAAAAGAGAACGTAAAGAGTAAACTGAAGCCAAATAGAGTCACCGTTTTGTCCTTGTCACAGATCACAAACCTGCAAGTAAATTGCATTGCAAAATAATCTATCTTATTTTTTAATTACATATTCTCCAATTTCTGAAGAGACTGTCAAAAATTGCCATTTCGACTATATTTCAAGTCTCCATGACGGGGTATTGGGTAAAGTTTTCAATAAGCAATAATCACGCCTCGGTTAAACCTCATTGGCTACGATACTGCCACTGCGCAAAGCTAAACAATTTAGTGTGAATTTCATGCACACTTGCCCTAGTACCTCATGTTACAAAGAACATGATTCCTTTTCAAAAGATGTTATCTGTTTATGCATAACTACTCCTCCACTGCTTCTGATAGGCAATGTAAGACATATAATGGTGTTGTTTTACTAATTTCTATCAGCTCTCTGCCCCAAACCGTCGATAGCCACACGCAGAGAATTATGGGAAATTGTATGCTAAATAGCTGTCCAGGTAAGCAGCACCCTCCCAAGTTATGGATTTGATGCTCAGGCAGATATACCTTCACACAAAGATGAGATCTAGGCTGCTAACCATGGGTTGTGGAAAATATAAGAAGCACAAATTCATAATAGCATCCTCATAGGTCCCACTGTCTTCAAATGTTTACTAGAGAAGGAACGGCAATCAATTTAAAGGAAAATAAATGATAGATACATTTTTCCATATTCCATAATGCACGTCTGCCATTTCATGGCACTACATAGTTGCATTTGCTGCATTTCATTTTTAGCTTTAGGAGGTACAATATACTGGTTTCCAAAACATTTTAGGGGATGATTCACAAGGACCTGACGCAACTGCATGGATGCATAAGTTTCCTTGAGTCAGTGCTGAATGTCCTTGTGCCACGATGAATGTGCTGTATTTACAATACAGCGCTCCATGGCGCAAGAATTAACAGATGCGTCAGAAATTCTGACGCATCTGTTGGCACAAAAGTGACGCATTGCTGGAAATGCTCATGAAAGTGACGCAAAAAGCCCTGAGTCATAACTTATGCCTGGTCTGTGCAGGCGTAGGGATTTTGACACAGTGAAGGCGTAGAGTGATGTAGTGAAATCTTGTAGATTTCAGTGCGTCAGTTCTAGAAGGCTTTTAGCGTGGGAACGCCCACCCTGCATACATTATACCTGACGCAGGTATAATATGATGCGGGACTTTACAATGTGACACATCTCCCTAGATGCGTCACATTGTAAATGGGCCGCAACATTTATGCCGCAGCTGCCTCACAATACAGATTTTTATACTTGCCCTATATATTGCTGTGTGTACGTTGTGTGTCTCCGTCTGCATGCAGCATACAAATGTGCCAGATCTGGTAGCCCAGTTGGGCTGATGCAGCCACACAAGAGCTCTCTGCCTGACCTCATTGTCACCAATTCAAATCAGAGAGGATCCATGCAGTCTTTCAAGGCTCTCAGGTGAAAAAATGGGCCCTAGAGCAAGGAAGAAAATAGGCCCCCTTGTTGAAGTTTGGAATATAAAATACCGCAATAATCAGGGTTCATTGGGTCCCGCAGGTCTGTGGGCGCCAGTGCAACTGCACCTGCTGCACCTACAGAAGCTACGCCCCTGTCATAGAGCTGGGTAACATCAATTACTCAGTGCCACAAAGAGCATTAGAAATAAACTTTACATAATGTCAAACGGCAAAAACAAGAGCTTTGTCAGTTCTTGTTCTGTTTCAAACACTCCATACAATCTGTATGAACCCTCTCCAAATTTTCCTACTGATAACAAATGCCTTCGCTCCCAGAAAAAAACTTTCTGGGCGGTTAGTGCACATTTGAATGGGAGATGAGACCTCGGAAGAGCCCAGCCCTGCGCCAGACTGCGAGTCACCTCAGAGAGCAGAAACAAAGCCCGTCCTCTGCCCATCACTGACCCAAGCGAATCCGTGGAGCAAAGATGAGAACAAAGGGGAAGAAATAAAAGAATAACGAAAACTCATCAAGGAAAATAAATCCCTAAATTACTGCTGTATTTAAAAAGCTGAGAAAACAAAAGAGAACGTAAAGAGTAAACTGAAGCCAAATAGAGTCACCGTTTTGTCCTTGTCACAGATCACAAACCTGCAAGTAAATTGCATTGCAAAATAAACTATCTTATTTTTTAATTACATATTCTCCAATTTCTGAAGAGACTGTCAAAAATTGCCATTTCGACTATATTTCAAGTCTCCATGACGGGGTATTGGGTAAAGTTTTCAATAAGCAATAATCGCGCCTCGGTTAAACCTCATTGGCTACGATACTGCCACTGCGCAAAGCTAAACAATTTAGTGTGAATTTCATGCACACTTGCCCTAGTACCTCATGTTACAAAGAACATGATTCCTTTTCAAAAGATGTTATCTGTTTATGCATAACTACTCCTCCACTGCTTCTGATAGGCAATGTAAGACATATAATGGTGTTGTTTTACTAATTTCTATCAGCTCTCTGCCCCAAACCGTCGATAGCCACACGTAGAGAATTATGGGAAATTGTATGCTAAATAGCTGTCCAGGTAAGCAGCACCCTCCCAAGTTATGGATTTGATGCTCAGGCAGATATACCTTCACACAAAGATGAGATCTAGGCTGCTAACCATGGGTTGTGGAAAATATAAGAAGCACAAATTCATAATAGCATCCTCATAGGTCCCACTGTCTTCAAATGTTTACTAGAGAAGGAACGGCAATCAATTTAAAGGAAAATAAATGATAGATACATTTTTCCATATTCCATAATGCACGTCTGCCATTTCATGGCACTACATAGTTGCATTTGCTGCATTTCATTTTTAGCTTTAGGAGGTACAATATACTGGTTTCCAAAACATTTTAGGGGATGATTCACAAGGACCTGACGCAACTGCATGGATGCATAAGTTTCCTTGAGTCAGTGCTGAATGTCCTTGTGCCACGATGAATGTGCTGTATTTACAATACAGCGCTCCATGGCGCAAGAATTAACAGATGCGTCAGAAATTCTGACGCATCTGTTGGCACAAAAGTGACGCATTTCTGGAAATGCTCATGAAAGTGACGCAAAAAGCCCTGAGTCATAACTTATGCCTGGTCTGTGCAGGCGTAGGGATTTTGACACAGTGAAGGCGTAGAGTGATGTAGTGAAATCTTGTAGATTTCAGTGCGTCAGTTCTAGAAGGCTTTTAGCGTGGGAACGCCCACCCTGCATACATTATACCTGACGCAGGTATAATATGATGCGGGACTTTACAATGTGACACATCTCCCTAGATGTGTCACATTGTAAATGGGCCGCAACATTTATGCCGCAGCTGCCTCACAATACAGATTTTTATACTTGCCCTATATATGGCTGTGTGTACGTTGTGTGTCTCCGTCTGCATGCAGCATACAAATGTGCCAGATCTGGGAGTCCAGTTGGGCTGATGCAGTCACACAAGAGCTCTTTGCCTGACCTCATTGTCACCAATTCAAATCAGAGAGGATCCATGCAGTCTTTCAAGGCTCTCAGGTGAAAAAATGGGCCCTTGAGCAAGGAAGAAAATAGGCCCCCTTGTTGAAGTTTGGAATATAAAATACCGCAATAATCAAGGTTCAGTGGGTCCCGCAGGTCTGTGGGCGCCAGTGCAACTGCACCTGCTGCACCAACAGAAGCTACGCCCCTGTCATAGAGCTGGGTAACATCAAGTACTCAGTGCCACAAAGAGCATTAGAAATAAACTTTACATAATGTCAAACGGCAAAAACAAGAGCTTTGTCAGTTCTTGTTCTGTTTCAAACACACCATACAATCTGTATGAACCCTCTCCACATTTTCCTACTGATAACAAATGCCTTCGCTCCCAGAAAAAAACTTTCCGGGCGGTTAGTGCACATTTGAATGGGAGATGAGACCTCGGAAGAGCCCAGCCCTGCGCCGGACTGCGAGTCACCTCAGAGAGCAGAAACAAAGCCCGTCCTCTGCCCATCACTGACCCAAGCGAATCCGTGGAGCAAAGATGAGAACAAAGGGGAAGAAATAAAAGAATAACGAAAACTCGTCAAGGAAAATAAATTCCTAAATTACTGCTGTATTTAAAAAGCTGAGAAAACAAAAGAGAACGTAAAGAGTAAACTGAAGCCAAAGAGAGTCACCGTTTTGTCCTTGTCACAGATCACAAACCTGTAAGTAAATTGCATTGCAAAATAAACTATCTTATTTTTTAATTACATATTCTCCAGTCTCCGAAGAGACTGTCAAAAATTGCCATTTCGACTATATTTCAAGTCTCCATGACAGGGTATTGGGTAAAGTTTTCAATAAGCAATAATCGCACCTCGGTTAAACCTCATTGGCTACGATACTGCCACTGCGCAAAGCTAAACAATTTAGTGTGAATTTCATGCACACTTGCCCTAGTACCTCATGTTACAAAGAACATGATTCCTTTTCAAAAGATGTTATCTGTTTATGCATAACTACTCCTCCACTGCTTCTGATAGGCAATGTAAGACATATAATGGTGTTGTTTTACTAATTTCTATCAGCTCTCTGCCCCAAACCGTCGATAGCCACACGCAGAGAATTATGGGAAATTGTATGCTAAATAGCTGTCCAGGTAAGCAGCACCCTCCCAAGTTATGGATTTGATGCTCAGGCAGATATACCTTCACACAAAGATGAGATCTAGGCTGCTAACCATGGGTTGTGGAAAATATAAGAAGCACAAATTCATAATAGCATCCTCATAGGTCCCACTGTCTTCAAATGTTTACTAGAGAAGGAACGGCAATCAATTTAAAGGAAAATAAATGATAGATACATTTTTCCATATTCCATAATGCACGTCTGCCATTTCATGGCACTACATAGTTGCATTTGCTGCATTTCATTTTTAGCTTTAGGAGGTACAATATACTGGTTTCCAAAACATTTTAGGGGATGATTCACAAGGACCTGACGCAACTGCATGGATGCATAAGTTTCCTTGAGTCAGTGCTGAATGTCCTTGTGCCACGATGAATGTGCTGTATTTACAATACAGCGCTCCATGGCGCAAGAATTAACAGATGCGTCAGAAATTCTGACGCATCTGTTGGCACAAAAGTGACGCATTGCTGGAAATGCTCATGAAAGTGACGCAAAAAGCCCTGAGTCATAACTTATGCCTGGTCTGTGCAGGCGTAGGGATTTTGACACAGTGAAGGCGTAGAGTGATGTAGTGAAATTTTGTAGATTTCAGTGCGTCAGTTCTAGAAGGCTTTTAGCGTGGGAACGCCCACCCTGCATACATTATACCTGACGCAGGTATAATATGATGCGGGACTTTACAATGTGACACATCTCCCTAGATGCGTCACATTGTAAATGGGCCGCAACATTTATGCCGCAGCTGCGTCACAATACAGATTTTTATACTTGCCCTATATATGGCTGTGTGTACGTTGTGTGTCTCCGTCTGCATGCAGCATACAAATGTGCCAGATCTGGGAGTCCAGTTGGGCTGATGCAGTCACACAAGAGCTCTTTGCCTGACCTCATTGTCACCAATTCAAATCAGAGAGGATCCATGCAGTCTTTCAAGGCTCTCAGGTGAAAAAATGGGCCCTTGAGCAAGGAAGAAAATAGGCCCCCTTGTTGAAGTTTGGAATATAAAATACCGCAATAATCAAGGTTCAGTGGGTCCCGCAGGTCTGTGGGCGCCAGTGCAACTGCACCTGCTGCACCAACAGAAGCTACGCCCCTGTCATAGAGCTGGGTAACATCAAGTACTCAGTGCCACAAAGAGCATTAGAAATAAACTTTACATAATGTCAAACGGCAAAAACAAGAGCTTTGTCAGTTCTTGTTCTGTTTCAAACACACCATACAATCTGTATGAACCCTCTCCACATTTTCCTACTGATAACAAATGCCTTCGCTCCCAGAAAAAAACTTTCCGGGCGGTTAGTGCACATTTGAATGGGAGATGAGACCTCGGAAGAGCCCAGCCCTGCGCCGGACTGCGAGTCACCTCAGAGAGCAGAAACAAAGCCCGTCCTCTGCCCATCACTGACCCAAGCGAATCCGTGGAGCAAAGATGAGAACAAAGGGGAAGAAATAAAAGAATAACGAAAACTCATCAAGGAAAATAAATCCCTAAATTACTGCTGTATTTAAAAAGCTGAGAAAACAAAAGAGAACGTAAAGAGTAAACTGAAGCCAAAGAGAGTCACCGTTTTGTCCTTGTCACAGATCACAAACCTGCAAGTAAATTGCATTGCAAAATAAACTATCTTATTTTTTAATTACATATTCTCCAGTCTCCGAAGAGACTGTCAAAAATTGCCATTTCGACTATTTTTCAAGTCTCCATGACTGGGTATTGGGTAAAGTTTTCAATAAGCAATAATCGCACCTCGGTTAAACCTCATTGGCTACGATACTGCCACTGCGCAAAGCTAAACAATTTAGTGTGAATTTCATGCACACTTGCCCTAGTACCTCATGTTACAAAGAACATGATTCCTTTTCAAAAGATGTTATCTGTTTATGCATAACTACTCCTCCACTGCTTCTGATAGGCAATGTAAGACATATAATGGTGTTGTTTTACTAATTTCTATCAGCTCTCTGCCCCAAACCATCGATAGCCACACGCAGAGAATTATGGGAAATTGTATGCTAAATAGCTGTCCAGGTAAGCAGCACCCTCCCAAGTTATGGATTTGATGCTCAGGCAGATATACCTTCACACAAAGATGAGATCTAGGCTGCTAACCATGGGTTGTGGAAAATATAAGAAGCACAAATTCATAATAGCATCCTCATAGGTCCCACTGTCTTCAAATGTTTACTAGAGAAGGAACGGCAATAAATTTAAAAGAAAATAAATTATAGATAAATTTTTCCATATTCCATAATGCACGTCTGCCATTTTATGGCACTACATAGTTGCATTTGCTGCATTTCATTTTTAGCTTTAGGAGGTACAATATACTGGTTTCCTGGTTTTCAAAACATTTTAGGGGAAGATTCACAAGGACCTGACGCAACTGCATGGATGCATAAGTTTCCTTGAGTCAGTGCTGAATGTCCTTGTGCCACGATGAATGTGCTGTATTTACAATACAGCGCTCCATGGCGCAAGAATTAACAGATGCGTCAGAAATTCTGACGCATCTGTTGGCACAAAAGTGACGCATTGCTGGAAATGCTCATGAAAGTGACGCAAAAAGCCCTGAGTCATAACTTATGCCTGGTCTGTGCAGGCGTAGGGATTTTGACACAGTGAAGGCGTAGAGTGATGTAGTGAAATCTTGTAGATTTCAGTGCGTCAGTTCTAGAAGGCTTTTAGCGTGGGAACGCCCACCCTGCATACATTATACCTGACGCAGGTATAATATGATGCGGGACTTTACAATGTGACACATCTCCCTAGATGCGTCACATTGTAAATGGGCCGCAACATTTATGCCGCAGCTGCGTCACAATACAGATTTTTATACTTGCCCTATATATGGCTGTGTGTACGTTGTGTGTCTCCGTCTGCATGCAGCATACAAATGTGCCAGATCTGGTAGCCCAGTTGGGCTGATGCAGCCACACAAGAGCTCTTTGCCTGACCTCATTGTCACCAATTCAAATCAGAGAGGATCCATGCAGTCTTTCAAGGCTCTCAGGTGAAAAAATGGGCCCTAGAGCAAGGAAGAAAATAGGCCCCCTTGTTGAAGTTTGGAATATAAAATACCGCAATAATCAGGGTTCAGTGGGTCCCGCAGGTCTGTGGGCGCCAGTGCAACTGCACCTGCTGCACCAACAGAAGCTACGCCCCTGTCATAGAGCTGGGTAACATCAATTACTCAGTGCCACAAAGAGCATTAGAAATAAACTTTACATAATGTCAAACTGCAAAAACAAGAGCTTTGTCAGTTCTTGTTCTGTTTCAAACACTCCATACAATCTGTATGAACCCTCTCCACATTTTCCTACTGATAACAAATGCCTTCGCTCCCAGAAAAAAACTTTCTGGGCGGTTAGTGCACATTTGAATGGGAGATGAGACCTCGGAGGAGCCCAGCCCTGCGCCGGACTGCGAGTCACCTCAGAGAGCAGAAACAAAGCCCGTCCTCTGCCCATCACTGACCCAAGCGAATCTGTGGAGCAAAGATGAGAACAAAGGGGAAGAAATAAAAGAACAACGAAAAATCATCAAGGAAAATAAATCCCTAAATTACTACTGTATTTAAAAAGCTGAGAAAACAAAAGAGAACGTAAAGAGTAAACTGAAGCCAAATAGAGTCACCATTTTGTCCTTGTCACAGATCACAAACCTGCAAGTAAATTGCATTGCAAAATAAACTATTTTATTTTTTAATTACATATTCTCCAGTCTCCGAAGAGACTGTCAAAAATTGCCATTTCGACTATATTTCAAGTCTCCATGACAGGGTATTGGGTAAAGTTTTCAATAAGCAATAATCGCGCCTCGGTTAATCCTCATTGGCTACGATACTGCCACTGCGCAAAGCTATACAATGTAGTGTGAATTTCATGCACACTTGCCCTAGTACCTCATGTTACAAAGAACATGATTCCTTTTCAAAAGATGTTGTCTGTTTATGCATAACTACTCCTCCACTGCTTCTGATAGGCAATGTAAGTCATATAATGGTGTTGTTTTACTAATTTCTATCAGCTCTCTGCCCCAAACCGTCGATAGCCACACGCAGAGAATTATGGGAAATTGTATGCTAAATAGCTGTCCAGGTAAGCAGCACCCTCCCAAGTTATGGATTTGATGCTCAGGCAGATATACCTTCACACAAAGATGAGATCTAGGCTGCTAACCATGGGTTGTGGAAAATATAAGAAGCACAAATTCATAATAGCATCCTCATAGGTCCAACTGTCTTCAAATGTTTACTAGAGAAGGAACGGCAATCAATTTAAAGGAAAATAAATGATAGATACATTTTTCCATATTCCATAATGCACGTCTGCCATTTCATGGCACTACATAGTTGCATTTGCTGCATTTCATTTTTAGCTTTAGGAGGTACAATATACTGGTTTCCTTGTTTTCAAAACATTTTAGGGGAAGATTCACAAGGACCTGACGCAACTGCATGGATGCATAAGTTTCCTTGAGTCAGTGCTGAATGTCCTTGTGCCACGATGAATGTGCTGTATTTACAATACAGCGCTCCATGGCGCAAGAATTAACAGATGCGTCAGAAATTCTGACGCATCTGTTGGCACAAAAGTGACGCATTGCTGGAAATGCTCATGAAAGTGACGCAAAAAGCCCTGAGTTATAACTTATGCCTGGTCTGTGCAGGCGTAGGGATTTTGACACAGTGAAGGCGTAGAGTGATGTAGTGAAATTTTGTAGATTTCAGTGCGTCAGTTCTAGAAAGCTTTTAGCGTGGGAACGCCCACCCTGCATACATTATACCTGACGCAGGTATAATATGATGCGGGACTTTACAATGTGACACATCTCCCTAGATGCGTCACATTGTAAATGGGCCGCAACATTTATGCCGCAGCTGCGTCACAATACAGATTTTTATACTTGCCCTATATATGGCTGTGTGTACGTTGTGTGTCTCCGTCTGCATGCAGCATACAAATGTGCCAGATCTGGTAGCCCAGTTGGGCTGATGCAGCCACACAAGAGCTCTTTGCCTGACCTCATTGTCACCAATTCAAATCAGAGAGGATCCATGCAGTCTTTCAAGGCTCTCAGGTGAAAAAATGGGCCCTAGAGCAAGGAAGAAAATAGGCCCCCTTGTTGAAGTTTGGAATATAAAATACCGCAATAATCAGGGTTCAGTGGGTCCCGTAGGTCTGTGGGCGCCAGTGCAACTGCACCTGCTGCACCAACAGAAGCTACGCCCCTGTCATAGAGCTGGGTAACATCAATTACTCAGTGCCACAAAGAGCATTAGAAATAAACTTTACATAATGTCAAACGGCAAAAACAAGAGCTTTGTCAGTTCTTGTTCTGTTTCAAACACTCCATACAATCTGTATGAACCCTCTCCACATTTTCCTACTGATAACAAATGCCTTCGCTCCCAGAAAAAAACTTTCTGGGCGGTTAGTGCACATTTGAATGGGAGATGAGACCTCGGAAGAGCCCAGCCCTGCGCCAGACTGCGAGTCACCTCAGAGAGCAGAAACAAAGCCCGTCCTCTGCCCATCACTGACCCAAGCGAATCCGTGGAGCAAAGATGAGAACAAAGGGGAAGAAATAAAAGAATAACGAAAACTCATCAAGGAAAATAAATCCCTAAATTACTGCTGTATTTAAAAAGCTGAGAAAACAAAAGAGAACGTAAAGAGTAAACTGAAGCCAAATAGAGTCACCGTTTTGTCCTTGTCACAGATCACAAACCTGCAAGTAAATTGCATTGCAAAATAATCTATCTTATTTTTTAATTACATATTCTCCAATTTCTGAAGAGACTGTCAAAAATTGCCATTTCGACTATATTTCAAGTCTCCATGACGGGGTATTGGGTAAAGTTTTCAATAAGCAATAATTGCGCCTCGGTTAAACCTCATTGGCTACGATACTGCCACTGCGCAAAGCTAAACAATTTAGTGTGAATTTCATGCACACTTGCCCTAGTACCTCATGTTACAAAGAACATGATTCCTTTTCAAAAGATGTTATCTGTTTATGCATAACTACTCCTCCACTGCTTCTGATAGGCAATGTAAGACATATAATGGTGTTGTTTTACTAATTTCTATCAGCTCTCTGCCCCAAACCGTCGATAGCCACACGCAGAGAATTATGGGAAATTGTATGCTAAATAGCTGTCCAGGTAAGCAGCACCCTCCCAAGTTATGGATTTGATGCTCAGGCAGATATACCTTCACACAAAGATGAGATCTAGGCTGCTAACCATGGGTTGTGGAAAATATAAGAAGCACAAATTCATAATAGCATCCTCATAGGTCCCACTGTCTTCAAATGTTTACTAGAGAAGGAACGGCAATCAATTTAAAGGAAAATAAATGATAGATACATTTTTCCATATTCCATAATGCACGTCTGCCATTTCATGGCACTACATAGTTGCATTTGCTGCATTTCATTTTTAGCTTTAGGAGGTACAATATACTGTTTTCCAAAACATTTTAGGGGATGATTCACAAGGACCTGACGCAACTGCATGGATGCATAAGTTTCCTTGAGTCAGTGCTGAATGTCCTTGTGCCACGATGAATGTGCTGTATTTACAATACAGCGCTCCATGGCGCAAGAATTAACAGATGCGTCAGAAATTCTGACGCATCTGTTGGCACAAAAGTGACGCATTGCTGGAAATGCTCATGAAAGTGACGCAAAAAGCCCTGAGTCATAACTTATGCCTGGTCTGTGCAGGCGTAGGGATTTTGACACAGTGAAGGCGTAGAGTGATGTAGTGAAATCTTGTAGATTTCAGTGCGTCAGTTCTAGAAGGCTTTTAGCGTGGGAACGCCCACCCTGCATACATTATACCTGACGCAGGTATAATATGATGCGGGACTTTACAATGTGACACATCTCCCTAGATGCGTCACATTGTAAATGGGCCGCAACATTTATGCCGCAGCTGCCTCACAATACAGATTTTTATACTTGCCCTATATATTGCTGTGTGTACGTTGTGTGTCTCCGTCTGCATGCAGCATACAAATGTGCCAGATCTGGTAGCCCAGTTGGGCTGATGCAGCCACACAAGAGCTCTCTGCCTGACCTCATTGTCACCAATTCAAATCAGAGAGGATCCATGCAGTCTTTCAAGGCTCTCAGGTGAAAAAATGGGCCCTAGAGCAAGGAAGAAAATAGGCCCCCTTGTTGAAGTTTGGAATATAAAATACCGCAATAATCAGGGTTCATTGGGTCCCGCAGGTCTGTGGGCGCCAGTGCAACTGCACCTGCTGCACCTACAGAAGCTACGCCCCTGTCATAGAGCTGGGTAACATCAATTACTCAGTGCCACAAAGAGCATTAGAAATAAACTTTACATAATGTCAAACGGCAAAAACAAGAGCTTTGTCAGTTCTTGTTCTGTTTCAAACACTCCATACAATCTGTATGAACCCTCTCCAAATTTTCCTACTGATAACAAATGCCTTCGCTCCCAGAAAAAAACTTTCTGGGCGGTTAGTGCACATTTGAATGGGAGATGAGACCTCGGAAGAGCCCAGCCCTGCGCCAGACTGCGAGTCACCTCAGAGAGCAGAAACAAAGCCCGTCCTCTGCCCATCACTGACCCAAGCGAATCCGTGGAGCAAAGATGAGAACAAAGGGGAAGAAATAAAAGAATAACGAAAACTCATCAAGGAAAATAAATCCCTAAATTACTGCTGTATTTAAAAAGCTGAGAAAACAAAAGAGAACGTAAAGAGTAAACTGAAGCCAAATAGAGTCACCGTTTTGTCCTTGTCACAGATCACAAACCTGCAAGTAAATTGCATTGCAAAATAAACTATCTTATTTTTTAATTACATATTCTCCAATTTCTGAAGAGACTGTCAAAAATTGCCATTTCGACTATATTTCAAGTCTCCATGACGGGGTATTGGGTAAAGTTTTCAATAAGCAATAATCGCGCCTCGGTTAAACCTCATTGGCTACGATACTGCCACTGCGTAAAGCTAAACAATTTAGTGTGAATTTCATGCACACTTGCCCTAGTACCTCATGTTACAAAGAACATGATTCCTTTTCAAAAGATGTTATCTGTTTATGCATAACTACTCCTCCACTGCTTCTGATAGGCAATGTAAGACATATAATGGTGTTGTTTTACTAATTTCTATCAGCTCTCTGCCCCAAACCGTCGATAGCCACACGTAGAGAATTATGGGAAATTGTATGCTAAATAGCTGTCCAGGTAAGCAGCACCCTCCCAAGTTATGGATTTGATGCTCAGGCAGATATACCTTCACACAAAGATGAGATCTAGGCTGCTAACCATGGGTTGTGGAAAATATAAGAAGCACAAATTCATAATAGCATCCTCATAGGTCCCACTGTCTTCAAATGTTTACTAGAGAAGGAACGGCAATCAATTTAAAGGAAAATAAATGATAGATACATTTTTCCATATTCCATAATGCACGTCTGCCATTTCATGGCACTACATAGTTGCATTTGCTGCATTTCATTTTTAGCTTTAGGAGGTACAATATACTGGTTTCCAAAACATTTTAGGGGATGATTCACAAGGACCTGACGCAACTGCATGGATGCATAAGTTTCCTTGAGTCAGTGCTGAATGTCCTTGTGCCACGATGAATGTGCTGTATTTACAATACAGCGCTCCATGGCGCAAGAATTAACAGATGCGTCAGAAATTCTGACGCATCTGTTGGCACAAAAGTGACGCATTTCTGGAAATGCTCATGAAAGTGACGCAAAAAGCCCTGAGTCATAACTTATGCCTGGTCTGTGCAGGCGTAGGGATTTTGACACAGTGAAGGCGTAGAGTGATGTAGTGAAATCTTGTAGATTTCAGTGCGTCAGTTCTAGAAGGCTTTTAGCGTGGGAACGCCCACCCTGCATACATTATACCTGACGCAGGTATAATATGATGCGGGACTTTACAATGTGACACATCTCCCTAGATGCGTCACATTGTAAATGGGCCGCAACATTTATGCCGCAGCTGCCTCACAATACAGATTTTTATACTTGCCCTATATATGGCTGTGTGTACGTTGTGTGTCTCCGTCTGCATGCAGCATACAAATGTGCCAGATCTGGGAGTCCAGTTGGGCTGATGCAGTCACACAAGAGCTCTTTGCCTGACCTCATTGTCACCAATTCAAATCAGAGAGGATCCATGCAGTCTTTCAAGGCTCTCAGGTGAAAAAATGGGCCCTTGAGCAAGGAAGAAAATAGGCCCCCTTGTTGAAGTTTGGAATATAAAATACCGCAATAATCAAGGTTCAGTGGGTCCCGCAGGTCTGTGGGCGCCAGTGCAACTGCACCTGCTGCACCAACAGAAGCTACGCCCCTGTCATAGAGCTGGGTAACATCAAGTACTCAGTGCCACAAAGAGCATTAGAAATAAACTTTACATAATGTCAAACGGCAAAAACAAGAGCTTTGTCAGTTCTTGTTCTGTTTCAAACACACCATACAATCTGTATGAACCCTCTCCACATTTTCCTACTGATAACAAATGCCTTCGCTCCCAGAAAAAAACTTTCCGGGCGGTTAGTGCACATTTGAATGGGAGATGAGACCTCGGAAGAGCCCAGCCCTGCGCCGGACTGCGAGTCACCTCAGAGAGCAGAAACAAAGCCCGTCCTCTGCCCATCACTGACCCAAGCGAATCCGTGGAGCAAAGATGAGAACAAAGGGGAAGAAATAAAAGAATAACGAAAACTCGTCAAGGAAAATAAATTCCTAAATTACTGCTGTATTTAAAAAGCTGAGAAAACAAAAGAGAACGTAAAGAGTAAACTGAAGCCAAAGAGAGTCACCGTTTTGTCCTTGTCACAGATCACAAACCTGTAAGTAAATTGCATTGCAAAATAAACTATCTTATTTTTTAATTACATATTCTCCAGTCTCCGAAGAGACTGTCAAAAATTGCCATTTCGACTATATTTCAAGTCTCCATGACAGGGTATTGGGTAAAGTTTTCAATAAGCAATAATCGCACCTCGGTTAAACCTCATTGGCTACGATACTGCCACTGCGCAAAGCTAAACAATTTAGTGTGAATTTCATGCACACTTGCCCTAGTACCTCATGTTACAAAGAACATGATTCCTTTTCAAAAGATGTTATCTGTTTATGCATAACTACTCCTCCACTGCTTCTGATAGGCAATGTAAGACATATAATGGTGTTGTTTTACTAATTTCTATCAGCTCTCTGCCCCAAACCGTCGATAGCCACACGCAGAGAATTATGGGAAATTGTATGCTAAATAGCTGTCCAGGTAAGCAGCACCCTCCCAAGTTATGGATTTGATGCTCAGGCAGATATACCTTCACACAAAGATGAGATCTAGGCTGCTAACCATGGGTTGTGGAAAATATAAGAAGCACAAATTCATAATAGCATCCTCATAGGTCCCACTGTCTTCAAATGTTTACTAGAGAAGGAACGGCAATCAATTTAAAGGAAAATAAATGATAGATACATTTTTCCATATTCCATAATGCACGTCTGCCATTTCATGGCACTACATAGTTGCATTTGCTGCATTTCATTTTTAGCTTTAGGAGGTACAATATACTGGTTTCCAAAACATTTTAGGGGATGATTCACAAGGACCTGACGCAACTGCATGGATGCATAAGTTTCCTTGAGTCAGTGCTGAATGTCCTTGTGCCACGATGAATGTGCTGTATTTACAATACAGCGCTCCATGGCGCAAGAATTAACAGATGCGTCAGAAATTCTGACGCATCTGTTGGCACAAAAGTGACGCATTTCTGGAAATGCTCATGAAAGTGACGCAAAAAGCCCTGAGTCATAACTTATGCCTGGTCTGTGCAGGCGTAGGGATTTTGACACAGTGAAGGCGTAGAGTGATGTAGTGAAATCTTGTAGATTTCAGTGCGTCAGTTCTAGAAGGCTTTTAGCGTGGGAACGCCCACCCTGCATACATTATACCTGACGCAGGTATAATATGATGCGGGACTTTACAATGTGACACATCTCCCTAGATGCGTCACATTGTAAATGGGCCGCAACATTTATGCCGCAGCTGCCTCACAATACAGATTTTTATACTTGCCCTATATATGGCTGTGTGTACGTTGTGTGTCTCCGTCTGCATGCAGCATACAAATGTGCCAGATCTGGGAGTCCAGTTGGGCTGATGCAGTCACACAAGAGCTCTTTGCCTGACCTCATTGTCACCAATTCAAATCAGAGAGGATCCATGCAGTCTTTCAAGGCTCTCAGGTGAAAAAATGGGCCCTTGAGCAAGGAAGAAAATAGGCCCCCTTGTTGAAGTTTGGAATATAAAATACCGCAATAATCAAGGTTCAGTGGGTCCCGCAGGTCTGTGGGCGCCAGTGCAACTGCACCTGCTGCACCAACAGAAGCTACGCCCCTGTCATAGAGCTGGGTAACATCAAGTACTCAGTGCCACAAAGAGCATTAGAAATAAACTTTACATAATGTCAAACGGCAAAAACAAGAGCTTTGTCAGTTCTTGTTCTGTTTCAAACACACCATACAATCTGTATGAACCCTCTCCACATTTTCCTACTGATAACAAATGCCTTCGCTCCCAGAAAAAAACTTTCCGGGCGGTTAGTGCACATTTGAATGGGAGATGAGACCTCGGAAGAGCCCAGCCCTGCGCCGGACTGCGAGTCACCTCAGAGAGCAGAAACAAAGCCCGTCCTCTGCCCATCACTGACCCAAGCGAATCCGTGGAGCAAAGATGAGAACAAAGGGGAAGAAATAAAAGAATAACGAAAACTCGTCAAGGAAAATAAATTCCTAAATTACTGCTGTATTTAAAAAGCTGAGAAAACAAAAGAGAACGTAAAGAGTAAACTGAAGCCAAAGAGAGTCACCGTTTTGTCCTTGTCACAGATCACAAACCTGTAAGTAAATTGCATTGCAAAATAAACTATCTTATTTTTTAATTACATATTCTCCAGTCTCCGAAGAGACTGTCAAAAATTGCCATTTCGACTATATTTCAAGTCTCCATGACGGGGTATTGGGTAAAGTTTTCAATAAGCAATAATCGCACCTCGGTTAAACCTCATTGGCTACGATACTGCCACTGCGCAAAGCTAAACAATTAAGTGTGAATTTCATGCACACTTGCCCTAGTACCTCATGTTACAAAGAACATGATTCCTTTTCAAAAGATGTTATCTGTTTATGCATAACTACTCCTCCACTGCTTCTGATAGGCAATGTAAGACATATAATGGTGTTGTTTTACTAATTTCTATCAGCTCTCTGCCCCAAACCGTCGATAGCCACACGCAGAGAATTATGGGAAATTGTATGCTAAATAGCTGTCCAGGTAAGCAGCACCCTCCCAAGTTATGGATTTGATGCTCAGGCAGATATACCTTCACACAAAGATGAGATCTAGGCTGCTAACCATGGGTTGTGGAAAATATAAGAAGCACAAATTCATAATAGCATCCTCATAGGTCCCACTGTCTTCAAATGTTTACTAGAGAAGGAACGGCAATCAATTTAAAGGAAAATAAATGATAGATACATTTTTCCATATTCCATAATGCACGTCTGCCATTTCATGGCACTACATAGTTGCATTTGCTGCATTTCATTTTTAGCTTTAGGAGGTACAATATACTGGTTTCCTGGTTTTCAAAACATTTTAGGGGAAGATTCACAAGGACCTGACGCAACTGCATGGATGCATAAGTTTCCTTGAGTCAGTGCTGAATGTCCTTGTGCCACGATGAATGTGCTGTATTTACAATACAGCGCTCCATGGCGCAAGAATTAACAGATGCGTCAGAAATTCTGACGCATCTCTTGGCACAAAAGTGACGCATTGCTGGAAATGCTCATGAAAGTGACGCAAAAAGCCCTGAGTCATAACTTATGCCTGGTCTGTGCAGGCGTAGGGATTTTGACACAGTGAAGGCGTAGAGTGATGTAGTGAAATCTTGTAGATTTCAGTGCGTCAGTTCTAGAAGGCTTTTAGCGTGGGAACGCCCACCCTGCATACATTATACCTGACGCAGGTATAATATGATGCGGGACTTTACAATGTGACACATCTCCCTAGATGCGTCACATTGTAAATGGGCCGCAACATTTATGCCGCAGCTGCGTCACAATACAGATTTTTATACTTGCCCTATATATGGCTGTGTGTACGTTGTGTGTCTCCGTCTGCATACAGCATACAAATGTGCCAGATCTGGGAGCCCAGTTGGGCTGATGCAGTCACACAAGAGCTCTTTGCCTGACCTCATTGTCACCAATTCAAATCAGAGAGGATTCATGCAGTCTTTCAAGGCTCTCAGGTGAAAAAATGGGCCCTTGAGCAAGGAAGAAAATAGGCCCCCTTGTTGAAGTTTGGAATATAAAATACCGCAATAATCAAGGTTCAGTGGGTCCCGCAGGTCTGTGGGCGCCAGTGCAACTGCACCTGCTGCACCAACAGAAGCTAGGCCCCTGTCATAGAGCTGGGTAACATCAATTACTCAGTGCCACAAAGAGCATTAGAAATAAACTTTACATAATGTCAAACGGCAAAAACAAGAGCTTTGTCAGTTCTTGTTCTGTTTCAAACACTCCATACAATCTGTATGAACCCTCTCCACATTTTCCTACTGATAACAAATGCCTTCGCTCCCAGAAAAAAACTTTCTGGGCGGTTAGTGCACATTTGAATGGGAGATGAGACCTCGGAAGAGCCCAGCCCTGCGCCTGACTGCGAGTCACCTCAGAGAGCAGAAACAAAGCCCGTCCTCTGCCCATCACTGACCCAAGCGAATCCGTGGAGCAAAGATGAGAACAAAGGGGAAGAAATAAAAGAATAACGAAAACTCATCAAGGAAAATAAATCCCCAAATTACTGCTGTATTTAAAAAGCTGGGAAAACAAAAGAGAACGTAAAGAGTAAACTGAAGCCAAATAGAGTCACCGTTTTGTCCTTGTCACAGATCACAAACCTGCAAGTAAATTGCATTGCAAAATAAACTATCTTATTTTTTAATTACATATTCTCCAGTCTCCGAAGAGACTGTCAAAAATTGCCATTTCAACTATATTTCAAGTCTCCATGACGGGGTATTGGGTAAAGTTTTCAATAAGCAATAATCGCGCCTCGGTTAAACCTCATTGGCTACGATACTGCCACTGCGCAAAGCTAAACAATTTAGTGGGAATTTCATGCACACTTGCCCTAGTACCTCATGTTACAAAGAACATGATTCCTTTTCAAAAGATGTTATCTGTTTATGCATAACTACTCCTCCACTGCTTCTGATAGGCAATGTAAGACATATAATGGTGTTGTTTTACTAATTTCTATCAGCTCTCTGCCCCAAACCGTCGATAGCCACACGCAGAGAATTATGGGAAATTGTATGCTAAATAGCTGTCCAGGTAAGCAGCACCCTCCCAAGTTATGGATTTGATGCTCAGGCAGATATACCTTCACACAAAGATGAGATCTAGGCTGCTAACCATGGGTTGTGGAAAATATAAGAAGCACAAATTCATAATAGCATCCTCATAGGTCCCACTGTCTTCAAATGTTTACTAGAGAAGGAACGGCAATCAATTTAAAGGAAAATACATTATAGATACATTTTTCCATATTTCATAATGCACGTCTGCCATTTCATGGCACTACATAGTTGCATTTGCTGCATTTCATTTTTAGCTTCAGGAGGTACAATATACTGGTTTCCTGGTTTTCAAAACATTTTAGGGGAAGATTCACAAGGACCTGACGCAACTGCATGGATGCATAAGTTTCCTTGAGTCAGTCCTGAATGTCCTTGTGCCACGATGAATGTGCTGTATTTACAATACAGCGCTCCATGGCGCAAGAATTAACAGATGCGTCAGAAATTCTGACGCATCTGTTGGCACAAAAGTGACGCATTGCTGGAAATGCTCATGAAAGTGACGCAAAAAGCCCTGAGTCATAAGTTATGCCTGGTCTGTGCAGGCGTAGGGATTTTGACACAGTGAAGGCGTAGAGTGATGTAGTGAAATCTTGTAGATTTCAGTGCGTCAGTTCTAGAAGGCTTTTAGCGTGGGAACGCCCACCCTGCATACATTATACCTGACGCAGGTATAATATGATGCGGGACTTTACAATGTGACACATCTCCCTAGATGCGTCACATTGTAAATGGGCCGCAACATTTATGCCGCAGCTGCCTCACAATACAGATTTTTATACTTGCCCTATATATGGCTGTGTGTACGTTGTGTGTCTCCGTCTGCATGCAGCATACAAATGTGCCAGATCTGGGAGTCCAGTTGGGCTGATGCAGTCACACAAGAGCTCTTTGCCTGACCTCATTGTCACCAATTCAAATCAGAGAGGATCCATGCAGTCTTTCAAGGCTCTCAGGTGAAAAAATGGGCCCTAGAGCAAAGAAGAAAATAGTACCCCTTGTTGAAGTTTGGAATATAAAATACCGCAATAATCAGGGTTCAGTGGGTCCCGCAGGTCTGTGGGCGCCAGTGCAACTGCACCTGCTGCACCAACAGAAGCTACGCCCCTGTCATAGAGCTGGGTAACATCAATTACTCAGTGCCACAAAGAGCATTAGAAATAAACTTTACATAATGTCAAACGGCAAAAACAAGAGCTTTGTCAGTTCTTGTTCTGTTTCAAACACTCCATACAATCTGTATGAACCCTCTTCACATTTTCCTACTGATAACAAATGCCTTCGCTCCCAGAAAAAAACTTTCTGGGCGGTTAGTGCACATTTGAATGGGAGATGAGACCTCGGAAGAGCCCAGCCCTGCCCCGGACTGCGAGTCACCTCAGAGAGCAGAAACAAAGCCCGTCCTCTGCCCATCACTGACCCAAGCGAATCCGTGGAGCAAAGATGAGAACAAAAGGGAAGAAATAAAAGAATAACGAAAACTCATCAAGGAAAATAAATCCCTAAAATACTGCTGTATTTAAAAAGCTGAGAAAACAAAAGAGAACGTAAAGAGTAAACTGAAGCCAAATAGAGTCACCGTTTTGTCCTTGTCACAGATCACAAACCTGCAAGTAAATTGCATTGCAAAATAAACTATCTTATTTTTTAATTACATATTCTCCAGTCTCCGAAGAGACTGTCAAAAATTGCCATTTCGACTATATTTCAAGTCTCCATGACGGGGTTTTGGGTAAAGTTTTCAATAAGCAATAATCGCGCCTCGGTTAAAACTCATTGGCTACGATACTGCCACTGCGCAAAGCTAAACAATTTAGTGTGAATTTCATGCACACTTGCCCTAGTACCTCATGTTACAAAGAACATGATTCCTTTTCAAAATATGTTATCTGTTTATGCATAACTACTCCTTCACTGCTTCTGATAGGCAATGTAAGACATATAATGGTGTTGTTTTACTAATTTCTATCAGCTCTCTGCCCCAAACCGTCGATAGCCACACGCAGAGAATTATGGGAACTTGTATGCTAAATAGCTGTCCAGGTAAGCAGCACCCTCCCAAGTTATGGATTTGATGCTCAGGCAGATATACCTTCACACAAAAATGAGATCTAGGCTGCTAACCATGGGTTGTGGAAAATATAAGAAGCACAAATTCATAATAGCATCCTCATAGGCCCCACTGTCTTCAAATGTTTACTAGAGAAGGAACGGCAATCAATTTAAAGGAAAATAAATGATAGATACATTTTTCCATATTCCATAATGCACGTCTGCCATTTCATGGCACTACATAGTTGCATTTGCTGCATTTCATTTTTAGCTTTAGGAGGTACAATATACTGGTTTCCTGGTTTTCAAAACATTTTAGGGGAAGATTCACAAGGACCTGACGCAACTGCATGGATGCATAAGTTTCCTTGAGTCAGTGCTGAATGTCCTTGTGCCACGATGAATGTGCTGTATTTACATTACAGCGCTCCATGGCGCAAGAAATAACAGATGCGTCAGAAATTCTGACGCATCTGTTGGCACAAAAGTGACGCATTGCTGGAAATGCTCATGAAAGTGACGCAAAAAGCCCTGAGTCATAACTTATGCCTGGTCTGTGCAGGCGTAGGGATTTTGACACAGTGAAGGCGTAGAGTGATGTAGTGAAATCTTGTAGATTTCAGTGCGTCAGTTCTAGAAGGCTTTTAGCGTGGGAACGCCCACCCTGCATACATTATACCTGACGCAGGTATAATATGATGCGGGACTTAACAATGTGACACATCTCCCTAGATGCGTCACATTGTAAATGGGCCGCAACATTTATGCCGCAGCTGCGTCACAATACAGATTTTTATACTTGCCCTATATATGGCTGTGTGTACGTTGTGTGTCTCCGTCTGCATGCAGCATACAAATGTGCCAGATCTGGTAGCCCAGTTGGGCTGATGCAGCCACACAAGAGCTCTCTGCCTGACCTCATTGTCACCAATTCAAATCAGAGAGGATCCATGCAGTCTTTCAAGGCTCTCAGGTGAAAAAATGGGCCCTAGAGCAAGGAAGAAAATAGTACCCCTTGTTGAAGTTTGGAATATAAAATACCGCAATAATCAGGGTTCAGTGGGTCCCGCAGGTCTGTGGGCGCCAGTGCAACTGCACCTGCTGCACCAACAGAAGCTACGCCCCTGTCATAGAGCTGGGTAACATCAATTACTCAGTGCCACAAAGAGCATTAGAAATAAACTTTACATAATGTCAAACGGCAAAAACAAGAGCTTTGTCAGTTCTTGTTCTGTTTCAAACACTCCATACAATCTGTATGAACCCTCTCCACATTTTCCTACTGATAACAAATGCCTTCGCTCCCAGAAAAAAACTTTCTGGGCGGTTAGTGCACATTTGAATGGGAGATGAGACCTCGGAAGAGCCCAGCCCTGCCCCGGATTGCGAGTCACCTCAGAGAGCAGAAACAAAGCCCGTCCTCTGCCCATCACTGACCCAAGCAAATCCGTGGAGCAAAGATGAGAACAAAGGGGAAGAAATAAAAGAATAACGAAAACTCATCAAGGAAAATAAATCCCTAAATTACTGCTATATTTAAAAAGCTGAGAAAACAAAAGAGAACGTAAAGAGTAAACTGAAGCCAAATAGAGTCACCGTTTTGTCCTTGTCACAGATCACAAACCTGCAAGTAAATTGCATTGCAAAATAATCTATCTTATTTTTTAATTACATATTCTCCAATTTCTGAAGAGACTGTCAAAAATTGCCATTTCGACTATATTTCAAGTCTCCATGACGGGGTATTGGGTAAAGTTTTCAATAAGCAATAATTGCGCCTCGGTTAAACCTCATTGGCTACGATACTGCCACTGCGCAAAGCTAAACAATTTAGTGTGAATTTCATGCACACTTGCCCTAGTACCTCATGTTACAAAGAACATGATTCCTTTTCAAAAGATGTTATCTGTTTATGCATAACTACTCCTCCACTGCTTCTGATAGGCAATGTAAGACATATAATGGTGTTGTTTTACTAATTTCTATCAGCTCTCTGCCCCAAACCGTCGATAGCCACACGCAGAGAATTATGGGAAATTGTATGCTAAATAGCTGTCCAGGTAAGCAGCACCCTCCCAAGTTATGGATTTGATGCTCAGGCAGATATACCTTCACACAAAGATGAGATCTAGGCTGCTAACCATGGGTTGTGGAAAATATAAGAAGCACAAATTCATAATAGCATCCTCATAGGTCCCACTGTCTTCAAATGTTTACTAGAGAAGGAACGGCAATCAATTTAAAGGAAAATAAATGATAGATACATTTTTCCATATTCCATAATGCACGTCTGCCATTTCATGGCACTACATAGTTGCATTTGCTGCATTTCATTTTTAGCTTTAGGAGGTACAATATACTGGTTTCCAAAACATTTTAGGGGATGATTCACAAGGACCTGACGCAACTGCATGGATGCATAAGTTTCCTTGAGTCAGTGCTGAATGTCCTTGTGCCACGATGAATGTGCTGTATTTACAATACAGCGCTCCATGGCGCAAGAATTAACAGATGCGTCAGAAATTCTGACGCATCTGTTGGCACAAAAGTGACGCATTGCTGGAAATGCTCATGAAAGTGACGCAAAAAGCCCTGAGTCATAACTTATGCCTGGTCTGTGCAGGCGTAGGGATTTTGACACAGTGAAGGCGTAGAGTGATGTAGTGAAATCTTGTAGATTTCAGTGCGTCAGTTCTAGAAGGCTTTTAGCGTGGGAACGCCCACCCTGCATACATTATACCTGACGCAGGTATAATATGATGCGGGACTTTACAATGTGACACATCTCCCTAGATGCGTCACATTGTAAATGGGCCGCAACATTTATGCCGCAGCTGCCTCACAATACAGATTTTTATACTTGCCCTATATATTGCTGTGTGTACGTTGTGTGTCTCCGTCTGCATGCAGCATACAAATGTGCCAGATCTGGTAGCCCAGTTGGGCTGATGCAGCCACACAAGAGCTCTCTGCCTGACCTCATTGTCACCAATTCAAATCAGAGAGGATCCATGCAGTCTTTCAAGGCTCTCAGGTGAAAAAATGGGCCCTAGAGCAAGGAAGAAAATAGGCCCCCTTGTTGAAGTTTGGAATATAAAATACCGCAATAATCAGGGTTCATTGGGTCCCGCAGGTCTGTGGGCGCCAGTGCAACTGCACCTGCTGCACCTACAGAAGCTACGCCCCTGTCATAGAGCTGGGTAACATCAATTACTCAGTGCCACAAAGAGCATTAGAAATAAACTTTACATAATGTCAAACGGCAAAAACAAGAGCTTTGTCAGTTCTTGTTCTGTTTCAAACACTCCATACAATCTGTATGAACCCTCTCCAAATTTTCCTACTGATAACAAATGCCTTCGCTCCCAGAAAAAAACTTTCTGGGCGGTTAGTGCACATTTGAATGGGAGATGAGACCTCGGAAGAGCCCAGCCCTGCGCCAGACTGCGAGTCACCTCAGAGAGCAGAAACAAAGCCCGTCCTCTGCCCATCACTGACCCAAGCGAATCCGTGGAGCAAAGATGAGAACAAAGGGGAAGAAATAAAAGAATAACGAAAACTCATCAAGGAAAATAAATCCCTAAATTACTGCTGTATTTAAAAAGCTGAGAAAACAAAAGAGAACGTAAAGAGTAAACTGAAGCCAAATAGAGTCACCGTTTTGTCCTTGTCACAGATCACAAACCTGCAAGTAAATTGCATTGCAAAATAAACTATCTTATTTTTTAATTACATATTCTCCAATTTCTGAAGAGACTGTCAAAAATTGCCATTTCGACTATATTTCAAGTCTCCATGACGGGGTATTGGGTAAAGTTTTCAATAAGCAATAATCGCGCCTCGGTTAAACCTCATTGGCTACGATACTGCCACTGCGCAAAGCTAAACAATTTAGTGTGAATTTCATGCACACTTGCCCTAGTACCTCATGTTACAAAGAACATGATTCCTTTTCAAAAGATGTTATCTGTTTATGCATAACTACTCCTCCACTGCTTCTGATAGGCAATGTAAGACATATAATGGTGTTGTTTTACTAATTTCTATCAGCTCTCTGCCCCAAACCGTCGATAGCCACACGTAGAGAATTATGGGAAATTGTATGCTAAATAGCTGTCCAGGTAAGCAGCACCCTCCCAAGTTATGGATTTGATGCTCAGGCAGATATACCTTCACACAAAGATGAGATCTAGGCTGCTAACCATGGGTTGTGGAAAATATAAGAAGCACAAATTCATAATAGCATCCTCATAGGTCCCACTGTCTTCAAATGTTTACTAGAGAAGGAACGGCAATCAATTTAAAGGAAAATAAATGATAGATACATTTTTCCATATTCCATAATGCACGTCTGCCATTTCATGGCACTACATAGTTGCATTTGCTGCATTTCATTTTTAGCTTTAGGAGGTACAATATACTGGTTTCCAAAACATTTTAGGGGATGATTCACAAGGACCTGACGCAACTGCATGGATGCATAAGTTTCCTTGAGTCAGTGCTGAATGTCCTTGTGCCACGATGAATGTGCTGTATTTACAATACAGCGCTCCATGGCGCAAGAATTAACAGATGCGTCAGAAATTCTGACGCATCTGTTGGCACAAAAGTGACGCATTTCTGGAAATGCTCATGAAAGTGACGCAAAAAGCCCTGAGTCATAACTTATGCCTGGTCTGTGCAGGCGTAGGGATTTTGACACAGTGAAGGCGTAGAGTGATGTAGTGAAATCTTGTAGATTTCAGTGCGTCAGTTCTAGAAGGCTTTTAGCGTGGGAACGCCCACCCTGCATACATTATACCTGACGCAGGTATAATATGATGCGGGACTTTACAATGTGACACATCTCCCTAGATGCGTCACATTGTAAATGGGCCGCAACATTTATGCCGCAGCTGCCTCACAATACAGATTTTTATACTTGCCCTATATATGGCTGTGTGTACGTTGTGTGTCTCCGTCTGCATGCAGCATACAAATGTGCCAGATCTGGGAGTCCAGTTGGGCTGATGCAGTCACACAAGAGCTCTTTGCCTGACCTCATTGTCACCAATTCAAATCAGAGAGGATCCATGCAGTCTTTCAAGGCTCTCAGGTGAAAAAATGGGCCCTTGAGCAAGGAAGAAAATAGGCCCCCTTGTTGAAGTTTGGAATATAAAATACCGCAATAATCAAGGTTCAGTGGGTCCCGCAGGTCTGTGGGCGCCAGTGCAACTGCACCTGCTGCACCAACAGAAGCTACGCCCCTGTCATAGAGCTGGGTAACATCAAGTACTCAGTGCCACAAAGAGCATTAGAAATAAACTTTACATAATGTCAAACGGCAAAAACAAGAGCTTTGTCAGTTCTTGTTCTGTTTCAAACACACCATACAATCTGTATGAACCCTCTCCACATTTTCCTACTGATAACAAATGCCTTCGCTCCCAGAAAAAAACTTTCCGGGCGGTTAGTGCACATTTGAATGGGAGATGAGACCTCGGAAGAGCCCAGCCCTGCGCCGGACTGCGAGTCACCTCAGAGAGCAGAAACAAAGCCCGTCCTCTGCCCATCACTGACCCAAGCGAATCCGTGGAGCAAAGATGAGAACAAAGGGGAAGAAATAAAAGAATAACGAAAACTCGTCAAGGAAAATAAATTCCTAAATTACTGCTGTATTTAAAAAGCTGAGAAAACAAAAGAGAACGTAAAGAGTAAACTGAAGCCAAAGAGAGTCACCGTTTTGTCCTTGTCACAGATCACAAACCTGTAAGTAAATTGCATTGCAAAATAAACTATCTTATTTTTTAATTACATATTCTCCAGTCTCCGAAGAGACTGTCAAAAATTGCCATTTCGACTATATTTCAAGTCTCCATGACAGGGTATTGGGTAAAGTTTTCAATAAGCAATAATCGCACCTCGGTTAAACCTCATTGGCTACGATACTGCCACTGCGCAAAGCTAAACAATTTAGTGTGAATTTCATGCACACTTGCCCTAGTACCTCATGTTACAAAGAACATGATTCCTTTTCAAAAGATGTTATCTGTTTATGCATAACTACTCCTCCACTGCTTCTGATAGGCAATGTAAGACATATAATGGTGTTGTTTTACTAATTTCTATCAGCTCTCTGCCCCAAACCGTCGATAGCCACACGCAGAGAATTATGGGAAATTGTATGCTAAATAGCTGTCCAGGTAAGCAGCACCCTCCCAAGTTATGGATTTGATGCTCAGGCAGATATACCTTCACACAAAGATGAGATCTAGGCTGCTAACCATGGGTTGTGGAAAATATAAGAAGCACAAATTCATAATAGCATCCTCATAGGTCCCACTGTCTTCAAATGTTTACTAGAGAAGGAACGGCAATCAATTTAAAGGAAAATAAATGATAGATACATTTTTCCATATTCCATAATGCACGTCTGCCATTTCATGGCACTACATAGTTGCATTTGCTGCATTTCATTTTTAGCTTTAGGAGGTACAATATACTGGTTTCCAAAACATTTTAGGGGATGATTCACAAGGACCTGACGCAACTGCATGGATGCATAAGTTTCCTTGAGTCAGTGCTGAATGTCCTTGTGCCACGATGAATGTGCTGTATTTACAATACAGCGCTCCATGGCGCAAGAATTAACAGATGCGTCAGAAATTCTGACGCATCTGTTGGCACAAAAGTGACGCATTTCTGGAAATGCTCATGAAAGTGACGCAAAAAGCCCTGAGTCATAACTTATGCCTGGTCTGTGCAGGCGTAGGGATTTTGACACAGTGAAGGCGTAGAGTGATGTAGTGAAATCTTGTAGATTTCAGTGCGTCAGTTCTAGAAGGCTTTTAGCGTGGGAACGCCCACCCTGCATACATTATACCTGACGCAGGTATAATATGATGCGGGACTTTACAATGTGACACATCTCCCTAGATGCGTCACATTGTAAATGGGCCGCAACATTTATGCCGCAGCTGCCTCACAATACAGATTTTTATACTTGCCCTATATATGGCTGTGTGTACGTTGTGTGTCTCCGTCTGCATGCAGCATACAAATGTGCCAGATCTGGGAGTCCAGTTGGGCTGATGCAGTCACACAAGAGCTCTTTGCCTGACCTCATTGTCACCAATTCAAATCAGAGAGGATCCATGCAGTCTTTCAAGGCTCTCAGGTGAAAAAATGGGCCCTTGAGCAAGGAAGAAAATAGGCCCCCTTGTTGAAGTTTGGAATATAAAATACCGCAATAATCAAGGTTCAGTGGGTCCCGCAGGTCTGTGGGCGCCAGTGCAACTGCACCTGCTGCACCAACAGAAGCTACGCCCCTGTCATAGAGCTGGGTAACATCAAGTACTCAGTGCCACAAAGAGCATTAGAAATAAACTTTACATAATGTCAAACGGCAAAAACAAGAGCTTTGTCAGTTCTTGTTCTGTTTCAAACACACCATACAATCTGTATGAACCCTCTCCACATTTTCCTACTGATAACAAATGCCTTCGCTCCCAGAAAAAAACTTTCCGGGCGGTTAGTGCACATTTGAATGGGAGATGAGACCTCGGAAGAGCCCAGCCCTGCGCCGGACTGCGAGTCACCTCAGAGAGCAGAAACAAAGCCCGTCCTCTGCCCATCACTGACCCAAGCGAATCCGTGGAGCAAAGATGAGAACAAAGGGGAAGAAATAAAAGAATAACGAAAACTCGTCAAGGAAAATAAATTCCTAAATTACTGCTGTATTTAAAAAGCTGAGAAAACAAAAGAGAACGTAAAGAGTAAACTGAAGCCAAAGAGAGTCACCGTTTTGTCCTTGTCACAGATCACAAACCTGTAAGTAAATTGCATTGCAAAATAAACTATCTTATTTTTTAATTACATATTCTCCAGTCTCCGAAGAGACTGTCAAAAATTGCCATTTCGACTATATTTCAAGTCTCCATGACGGGGTATTGGGTAAAGTTTTCAATAAGCAATAATCGCACCTCGGTTAAACCTCATTGGCTACGATACTGCCACTGCGCAAAGCTAAACAATTTAGTGTGAATTTCATGCACACTTGCCCTAGTACCTCATGTTACAAAGAACATGATTCCTTTTCAAAAGATGTTATCTGTTTATGCATAACTACTCCTCCACTGCTTCTGATAGGCAATGTAAGACATATAATGGTGTTGTTTTACTAATTTCTATCAGCTCTCTGCCCCAAACCGTCGATAGCCACACGCAGAGAATTATGGGAAATTGTATGCTAAATAGCTGTCCAGGTAAGCAGCACCCTCCCAAGTTATGGATTTGATGCTCAGGCAGATATACCTTCACACAAAGATGAGATCTAGGCTGCTAACCATGGGTTGTGGAAAATATAAGAAGCACAAATTCATAATAGCATCCTCATAGGTCCCACTGTCTTCAAATGTTTACTAGAGAAGGAACGGCAATCAATTTAAAGGAAAATAAATGATAGATACATTTTTCCATATTCCATAATGCACGTCTGCCATTTCATGGCACTACATAGTTGCATTTGCTGCATTTCATTTTTAGCTTTAGGAGGTACAATATACTGGTTTCCTGGTTTTCAAAACATTTTAGGGGAAGATTCACAAGGACCTGACGCAACTGCATGGATGCATAAGTTTCCTTGAGTCAGTGCTGAATGTCCTTGTGCCACGATGAATGTGCTGTATTTACAATACAGCGCTCCATGGCGCAAGAATTAACAGATGCGTCAGAAATTCTGACGCATCTCTTGGCACAAAAGTGACGCATTGCTGGAAATGCTCATGAAAGTGACGCAAAAAGCCCTGAGTCATAACTTATGCCTGGTCTGTGCAGGCGTAGGGATTTTGACACAGTGAAGGCGTAGAGTGATGTAGTGAAATCTTGTAGATTTCAGTGCGTCAGTTCTAGAAGGCTTTTAGCGTGGGAACGCCCACCCTGCATACATTATACCTGACGCAGGTATAATATGATGCGGGACTTTACAATGTGACACATCTCCCTAGATGCGTCACATTGTAAATGGGCCGCAACATTTATGCCGCAGCTGCGTCACAATACAGATTTTTATACTTGCCCTATATATGGCTGTGTGTACGTTGTGTGTCTCCGTCTGCATACAGCATACAAATGTGCCAGATCTGGGAGCCCAGTTGGGCTGATGCAGTCACACAAGAGCTCTTTGCCTGACCTCATTGTCACCAATTCAAATCAGAGAGGATTCATGCAGTCTTTCAAGGCTCTCAGGTGAAAAAATGGGCCCTTGAGCAAGGAAGAAAATAGGCCCCCTTGTTGAAGTTTGGAATATAAAATACCGCAATAATCAAGGTTCAGTGGGTCCCGCAGGTCTGTGGGCGCCAGTGCAACTGCACCTGCTGCACCAACAGAAGCTAGGCCCCTGTCATAGAGCTGGGTAACATCAATTACTCAGTGCCACAAAGAGCATTAGAAATAAACTTTACATAATGTCAAACGGCAAAAACAAGAGCTTTGTCAGTTCTTGTTCTGTTTCAAACACTCCATACAATCTGTATGAACCCTCTCCACATTTTCCTACTGATAACAAATGCCTTCGCTCCCAGAAAAAAACTTTCTGGGCGGTTAGTGCACATTTGAATGGGAGATGAGACCTCGGAAGAGCCCAGCCCTGCGCCTGACTGCGAGTCACCTCAGAGAGCAGAAACAAAGCCCGTCCTCTGCCCATCACTGACCCAAGCGAATCCGTGGAGCAAAGATGAGAACAAAGGGGAAGAAATAAAAGAATAATGAAAACTCATCAAGGAAAATAAATCCCCAAATTACTGCTGTATTTAAAAAGCTGGGAAAACAAAAGAGAACGTAAAGAGTAAACTGAAGCCAAATAGAGTCACCGTTTTGTCCTTGTCACAGATCACAAACCTGCAAGTAAATTGCATTGCAAAATAAACTATCTTATTTTTTTTTTTTTTTAAAGTTTTATTTTTGTTGTTGCAGTCTCATGGTACACAGTAACGTACATTAGATCATCAATGCAGCGTCAACATTCCGCTGCCATAGTCAGTAGAGCAACTTTTTTAATATTTTACCCCCCCAACTTAAACTAGCTACTTTCAGGGTTAAGTCAATAATTAGCAATGTTCTGTATCGACACTGGAATGTTCAGATGCAATCATCAGGACTCGGTTCAAGTATACATTTCAGTATGGTCAACTGCGGGCAAGTGCCCATGGTCCCGCACCCTCTATGCTCCCCACAGTCCATACCCCCCTCCCCCACTTCAATCCAGGCCTTCGTCATCTTCTGAGCTGTCCCCATCTCCTTCCTCGGGCAGGGGTTCACAGAGGTCTCCCCTAAATTTGTTCCAGGGTGACCAAATCCCGTTCCATTTCCGAGGATTATGTCTCTGCTGATACACAGCCCGCTCAGTTAGCATAAGTACATCCATATTTCTGCACCATTGCGCCAGTGTTGGTGCTTCCTGTGCTCCCCAGTTCTTTGCGATGTCACGTTTCGCTAGCATTATCCCTATGACCACCCATCTCTTTGCCTGCAACGAAAGGTCCGTTGGGCCCCAGACATTCAGGAGACAGATCCTGGGATCAGGTGTAAATGGGTTCTGTAGTGTCTGGCCAATCGTGCGTGTGACTCGCCGCCAGTAATCCTGTATATGTGGACATGTCCATATAGTGTGGTATAGTGTGCCCTCCTCCCCGCATCTCCTCAGGCAGTGTGGGTGTTCTGCTCTATGTATTTTATACAGCGTCGTGCGGGTGTAGTAGACCCTGTGCAGCACTTTAAACTGGATCAGTCTGAATCGAGTGGAAATACCCGCCTCCCTGGGTGAAGCCAGGGCTGCGTTCCAGTCCGCCTCATCTAGGTCTCCCACCTCGTCCTCCCAATACCCTTTCAGGTTCCCCAGGGGGTCCGGCAGGTTATTCATGAGTTTCCTATAAGTGAGGGAGGTTGCCCCGGCCTCCATGTAGTCTGTAAGCAGTCGGTCCTCCAACGGAGCCGACTCCGGGGGCGCCGTGCCAGGTTCTAGTACTGACAGGAGTGCGTGCCTGATTTGTATGTACCTATATGTTTCGGTCTCTGCAAGGTTGTATTGTTCTTTTAGTGTCGTGAAGGGGAGCACACCCTCCCCGGTCCATAGATCGCCCACCGTGGAGATCCCAATGGTGTCCCACTGGTCAAACCCCTTGGAGCTGCGCAGGTTACCGAGGGCCTTGGCGTCCCATAGTGGCGTGAGCCTGGTGATCACTCCCTCCCACCCCAGCCGCCTCTGAGCCCTGTGCCATAGGGCAACAGTGTGTTTGGTAGGCCCCTCTAGTTTCCTCACCATCCCTTTATTATAAAGCGGGGCTAGCAGAGTGGACAAGCCTAGTTGGTGTCTATCTGCCCTGAACGCTGGGTCGTCTTGCGGTGCGTGGATCCACTGGTTAATCACCTTGAGATGAGCCGCCCAGTAGTACAGTTCAAGGTTGGGGAGGGCTATCCCACCGCTATACCAGTCCCTGGTTAATTTCAACTGTGCGACCCGGGCCGGTTTGTCTCCCCACAGGAGAGTGGACAGTTGGGCCGAGACTTGACGGAAGAATGATACGGGAACCACCGCCGGCGTGTTTTCCAGAACATAGAGGAAGCGAGGGAGCGCCAGCATCTTAAAGAGTGCCGCTCTACCTAGCAGTGTTAGGGGGAGATTTTTCCAAAGGCGCACATCAGTCTTCAATTTGTCCAGTTGGGGCTTAAGGTTCCGGTCAAGGAAGGTCGAGTGCTCCCTTGTAATCCATATCCCCAGGTATTTAAAGGTGACACGTTCTACAAGTAGTTGGCAGTCTATGGGTAGTATTGGAAGGTCGCCTTTTACCATATATATCACTGATTTGGACCAATTGAGTTTATAACCCGAGGCCATGCCGTGGCTTTCACATAGTGCCAGCAAGACCGGGATACCGGTCGTGAGGTCCGTGAGGTAGACGAGCATGTCGTCGGCGTATAGGGAAACCCTATCCTCGCCTCCACCTTCCCAGTGTATACCTTTCAGCAGCTGGGTGGTCCTAAGGACCGTGGCCAAGGGTTCTAGCACTAAGGCAAACAGTAGTGGCGAGAGTGGGCACCCCTGTCTCGTACCCCTTGCCAACGGGAACTCTCTTGATATGTATCCGTTTGCGGTCACTCTAGCCATAGGTTCGGTGTACAGCAGTCTGACCCATGATATGAATGTTGGGCCGATACCAATGTGTTCCAGGACAGCGAAGAGATAGCGCCACTCCACCATATCAAATGCCATTTTGGCATCAAGCGACAGTACCGCTGCTGCTTCTCCCAGCTGCGGGGCTCGGGCCAACACTCCATGCAGCCGTCGCAGGTTCAGCGCCGTGCTGCGGTGTGGCATAAAGCCCGATTGGTCCGGGTGTATAAGGTGCGCCAGATGGGGCAGTAGCCTGGTGGCCAACAGTTTCGCCAGGATTTTACTCTCGGCGTTGAGGAGGGAGATCGGACGATACGATTCGCACTCCTCCGGGGGTTTGCCGGGCTTAGGTATTGCGACTATCGTGGCCGTGCGCTGATCAGGGGGGAGCTGTCCCCGTTCTCGGCACTCCTGAAACATCTCGAGCAATGGTGCGGACAGTGTCTCGGACATGAGTTTGTACCATTCTATCGGCACACCATTAGGGCCCAGTGCCTTCCCGGGATGTATTGCTGCTATGGCTGCCTGTAGTTCCTCCTCCGTCAGATCGGAGTCGAGCTCGTCCCGTTGGTCTGGGGAGAGCGTGCGGGTCGGCACTCCCACAAGGGAGTTTTCCACCATTTCCCGTGAGACCCCATATTCAGGGGAGTACACGGAGTGGAAGTGGTCAGCTAGGAGTTCCACTATGTGCGCCGGACTAGTGTGCATCTCCCCTCGAGGGTCTTTCAGTTGTAATATCGCCCGCTGGCCACCCCGCGCCCTCTCCAACCATGCCAGAAGCTTCCCGGCCTTGTCGCCTACGTCGTATATCCTGCTCGCTGTTGCGGACATATTGTCCCGCACTCGGCGGCGCAGAAAGTCGGCGTGGCTCTGCTGGGCCAGTCGGAGTGTGTGCTGGGTGTCTCCAGTCGGGTTCCCCTCGTGGTCTCGTGTGGCTTCTTCTAGTCGTTCCTCTAGGTCAGTCAGGTCCTGACGTTGTGTGCGTCTGTGCTGTGCGATTACCGAGATCGCCTGTCCACGGAGGACAGTCTTGTATGCCTCCCACAGAATAGTGGGCGACTCCACTGACCCCACGTTTTCTGCAAGGTAGGACCGTGTGCACCCCCTCAAGGCCCTGGTGACGCCCGGTTCTTTAAGGTAACCCGGGTAAATCGGGTAAAGCCGTCTGCGGGATTGTCTCTGACTGAACAGAGTCAGTGTAAGTGGGGAGTGGTCAGAGATCCCTCTCGGCCTAATTTGGGAGTCAGCGAAAGCGAGGAGCCCCCCCCCCAACGCCAGGAAATAATCTATCCGCGACAGGCTGTCATGGACTGTTGAGTGGTATGTGTATTGCCTATCATCTGGGTGGAGTCGCCTCCACACATCCACCAGACCCTGTGCCTCCATGAAGTCATGCAGTTTGGAGGGCCCTGGTGTACGCATGCGCGTTGGGTGGCGGTCTAGGGAGTCTTGTGCTACTGCGTTGAAATCTCCCCCCATTACAAGCTCCCCTTCAGGAAGATCTAACAGGAATTTCCCCAGTTCCGGGAAAGCTATGTTGTGTAGTGCTGGCGGGATGTAGACCGAGACCACGTTCAGTGGCTTCCCCTCCCACTGGCCGTGTACCGCTGCAAAGCGCCCCTGTGTGTCTGTCGCCGTCGATTGGGCTATGAACCTGGATGAGCGATGAATCAATATCCCGGAGCCCCGGGACCCTGTTGTGAACCCAGAGTGTACTATCATGTTGTAGCCTCTCCTGTCTAGGGCCTTAGTGGCCGTGCCGGTGAGATGCGTTTCTTGTAATAGGACCAGGGCGGGGTGTAGCCTCTTTATACTCTGCAGAACTAGCCCACGTTTAATCTTGTCGCCCAGGCCCCTTACGTTCCAGGACATGAGGAGCAGCGGGGATGCGTGCCCTGCATTAGTGTCCTCCCCCATCCTGTGTTGGTTTACGGCCTGTGACTTTACGCTCGGGGATGGTCAGGAGGTCTGTGCAGTGCCCTTGTGTGGCGCATTGTGACCATACCATCTTAAACTCGTGTGCCCCATCGTAGCTAACCTGACCCCGTGTAGAAACTTCTTGACCCCTTGTAGAAACTAAGAGCCATAACCCCATCCTACCCCCAACACCCCCCCTCCCTGCCCCCCTGCTCAACGGACTCAGAACTGCCCGCCCCCCCAACTCAGCAGAGTGCTTGATCCCCCCCCAAAACATAGTACTTGCTCGCTGGGGTGAAGGTTTCTCCGTGGTCGGCAGCCCCCTTCCTCATCTGCGGAGGCCCTTCCGCCCAGTGTCCAAAGCGGCCTTGTCAGTCTCTGTTTTCAGCGGTTCATCCAGTCGTCGGCAGTGAGTCACAGCCCCCCGTCCGCACTGTCCTCATGAATATCAGCCAAAGGGGGATGTACCTCCGTGTCTCCATCGTTGGTGTGCGAGCCCTGCCGCGAGCCAGCATTACGGTGTTTGTTCGGTCTGTTGGAGCGACGGGGGAGGCCCGTCGGTCTCCATCCCTCCAGCCAATCTTGCGCCACCTCCGGGGAATCAAAAAACCAGGTCTTGTTGTCAGCCACGACCCGAAGCTTTGCTGGGAAGAGCATGGAGTATGGGATTTCCCTTGCTCTCAGTTCTTTTTTGACTTCAAAGAAGGTCCTCCTCCTCCTTGCCACCTCGGCCGTGTAATCAGGAAAGAATGCCAGTGTCGCATTCTGGATTTTAATGGGAGGCGAGTTCCTTGCCGCCTGCAGGATGGCATCTCGATCTCTGAAATTGAAGAGTCTCGCTATTATTGGTCTGGGGTTAGTGCCAGTTTTATGGCGTCCTCCTGGCACCCGGTGCGCCCTTTCCACCGTGAAGAAGGCCGAGAGTCCTTTGGGCTTCAAAGTCTCTTTGATCAGGTTCTCGACATACAGATCCATCGCCCTCGTGTCTTCCGATTCTGGCACACCTATTATACGTATGTTATTTCGTCTTGAGCGCCCTTCCTGGTCATCAAGCTTTTCGCGCAGTTCCCTGTTTTCTTTAGAGATGCGTTCCATGCTGATCTGCAGGTCAGACACGTCTTCGACCAAGGATTTGGTCACCACTTCCATGCTGTTCACCTTTTCCGACATTTTATGAAAGTCCGCCCTTATGAGCGTAATCTCGGCTGAGATCGACCCCACCGTGGCTTGTACCTGCGTGAGGGCTCGCATCACGTCGTCTATTGTCGCCTTCTTGCCCCCGGGCCCATCGGTCGTTTTACTTGATTGTGATTTGGCCTCCTGCGAGGGAGAGCCGGGCTTCTCATATGCGATCCGGTCCAGGCGTGACTGCGCCGCCATGTTTTTAGATCCTTTGCCCGCCATGTCGTCGTCGCCTGGGCCGACTTGGTGCCGTGTAATCGTCGCACTCCAAGTTCCCCAGGGGCTGCGTCTCACAGACCTCCTCGGATAGTTAATAGGGGCTGTCCCGGGGTCCGTTCAATGTGTGGGTGTGGGGTGCAGCCTTCGAGGGACTGACTATGCACTGGGTTCAGCACGGGCGTCCAGCCGGACCGGATCTTCCCCGCGTGGGGGTGAGAAGCCACCTGCAGGGTCTCGGGCTGTTGTGTGAGGTATGCAGCCGATCAGCGTGGTCCTGAGGGAACTATCACTGCCCTCTTTGAGTGCCTCACGTGCCCCCTTCTCTTAGCGGCCGTCAGGTCCCTGCTCGGGATCTCTGGTGCTGATGTGGGGCCCCGTGCCGGCGCCAGCCAGGTCCTGCCGGGGAACGGACGGGCGCCCCGTGCGGGAGTGTTTCAGGTCTCAGGCCTCAGGCCGGGCGTGGGCGACCTCTGGGTTCTCTGCGGCGTCTGGGCTCACTGCCGCTCAAGGCTCTCTTGGGGAGTCGCTGCGTGGCACCGCGAGTCAGTGCGGACTCCGCCGGCCAAGATGGCGGTCGCCGGCCCGGGTCCTGCCTCGCTGTTTGCCACCCTTCGTCCACGCCGGGCGTCTGCGATCTCTTCGTCCTCACCTCTAGTGCGCCTCCCGCCAGGCCCCTCCTGCTCGCGATGTCCGGCGACGGCGGCTGGGAGCTCCGGTCAATCTTCCACCGCCACACTCCGTTGCTGGGCACTTCCGGTGTTCCTGCGCCCGATATGGGCCACTTCCTCCCGGCCTGCCACGCAGTGTAGTCCCCGGTCCGGACGCCGTGTATAGGCCCCTCCTGGGCACTGTCAGAACCGCACTTCCCGACCTCGGATCGAGGTCCCGTTTGCACGGTATGTCGCCGCTTGGTCCTAGGCTTCCGCGCCTTCCCGCTTGGGAGGTTACAGGAACGGATGAATGTTCGGATTGATCCAGGGAGCCGCCTCAGTCACGGAGCTCTCCCTCTAGGCTGCCGCCATTGTCGGCTGCTAGCCACGCCCCGACTATCTTATTTTTTAATTACATATTCTCCAGTCTCCGAAGAGACTGTCAAAAATTGCCATTTCGACTATATTTCAAGTCTCCATGACGGGGTTTTGGGTAAAGTTTTCAATAAGCAATAATCGCGCCTCGGTTAAAACTCATTGGCTACGATACTGCCACTGCGCAAAGCTAAACAATTTAGTGTGAATTTCATGCACACTTGCCCTAGTACCTCATGTTACAAAGAACATGATTCCTTTTCAAAATATGTTATCTGTTTATGCATAACTACTCCTTCACTGCTTCTGATAGGCAATGTAAGACATATAATGGTGTTGTTTTACTAATTTCTATCAGCTCTCTGCCCCAAACCGTCGATAGCCACACGCAGAGAATTATGGGAAATTGTATGCTAAATAGCTGTCCAGGTAAGCAGCACCCTCCCAAGTTATGGATTTGATGCTCAGGCAGATATACCTTCACACAAAGATGAGATCTAGGCTGCTAACCATGGGTTGTGGAAAATATAAGAAGCACAAATTCATAATAGCATCCTCATAGGTCCCACTGTCTTCAAATGTTTACTAGAGAAGGAACGGCAATCAATTTAAAGGAAAATAAATGATAGATACATTTTTCCATATTCCATAATGCACGTCTGCCATTCCATGGCACTACATAGTTGCATTTGCTGCATTTCATTTTTAGCTTTAGGAGGTACAATATACTGGTTTCCTGGTTTTCAAAACATTTTAGGGGAAGATTCACAAGGACCTGACGCAACTGCATGGATGCATAAGTTTCCTTGAGTCAGTGCTGAATGTCCTTGTGCCACGATGAATGTGCTGTATTTACAATACAGCGCTCCATGGCGCAAGAATCAACAGATGCGTCAGAAATTCTGACGCATCTGTTGGCACAAAAGTGACGCATTGCTGGAAATGCTCATGAAAGTGACGCAAAAAGCCCTGAGTCATAACTTATGCCTGGTCTGTGCAGGCGTAGGGATTTTGACACAGTGAAGGCGTAGAGTGATGTAGTGAAATCTTGTAGATTTCAGTGCGTCAGTTCTAGAAGGCTTTTAGCGTGGGAACGCCCACCCTGCATACATTATACCTGACGCAGGTATAATATGATGCGGGACTTTACAATGTGACACATCTCCCTAGATGCGTCACATTGTAAATGGGCCGCAACATTTATGCCGCAGCTGCGTCACAATACAGATTTTTATACTTGCCCTATATATGGCTGTGTGTACGTTGTGTGTCTCCGTCTGCATGCAGCATACAAATGTGCCAGATCTGGTAGCCCAGTTGGGCTGATGCAGCCACACAAGAGCTCTTTGCCTGACCTCATTGTCACCAATTCAAATCAGAGAGGATCCATGCAGTCTTTCAAGGCTCTCAGGTGAAAAAATGGGCCCTAGAGCAAGGAAGAAAATAGGCCCCCTTGTTGAAGTTTGGAATATAAAATACCGCAATAATCAGGGTTCAGTAGGTCCCGCAGGTCTGTGGGCGCCAGTGCAACTGCACCTGCTGCACCTACAGAAGCTACGCCCCTGTCATAGAGCTGGGTAACATCAATTACTCAGTGCCACAAAGAGCATTAGAAATAAACTTTACATAATGTCAAACGGCAAAAACAAGAACTTTGTCAGTTCTTGTTCTGTTTCAAACACTCCATACAATCTGTATGAACCCTCTCCACATTTTCCTACTGATAACAAATGCCTTCGCTCCCAGAAAAAAACTTTCTGGGCGGTTAGTGCACATTTGAATGGGAGATGAGACCTCGGAAGAGCCCAGCCCTGCGCCGGACTGCGAGTCACCTCAGAGAGCAGAAACAAAGCCCGTCCTCTGCCCATCACTGACCCAAGCGAATCCGTGGAGCAAAGATGAGAACAAAGGGGAAGAAATAAAAGAATAACGAAAACTCATCAAGGAAAATCAATCCCTAAATTAGTGCTGTATTTAAAAAGCTGAGAAAACAAAAGAGAACGTAAAGAGTAAACTAAAGCCAAATAGAGTCACCGTTTTGTCCTTGTCACAGATCACAAACCTGCAAGTAAATTGCATTGCAAAATAAACTATCTTATTTTTTAATTACATATTCTCCAGTCTCTGAAGAGACTGTCAAAAATTGCCATTTCGACTATATTTCAACGCTCCATGACGGGGTATTGGGTAAAGTTTTCAATAAGCAATAATCGCGCCTCAGTTAAACCTCATTGGCTACGATACTGCCACTGCGCAAAGCTAAACAATTTAGTGTGAATTTCATGCACACTTGCCCTAGTACCTCATGTTACAAAGAACATGATTCCTTTTCAAAAGATGTTATCTGTTTATGCATAACTACTCCTCCACTGCTTCTGATAGGCAATGTAAGACATATAATGGTGTTGTTTTACTAATTTCTATCAGCTCTCTGCCCCAAACCGTCGATAGCCACACGCAGAGAATTATGGGAAATTGTATGCTAAATAGCTGTCCAGGTAAGCAGCACCCTCCCAAGTTATGGATTTGATGCTCAGGCGGATATACCTTCACACAAAGATGAGATCTAGGCTGCTAACCATGGGTTGTGGAAAATATAAGAAGCACAAATTCATAATAGCATCCTCATAGGTCCCACTGTCTTCAAATGTTTACTAGAGAAGGAACGGCAATCAATTTAAAGGAAAATAAATGATAGATACATTTTTCCATATTCCATAATGCACGTCTGCCATTTCATGGCACTACATAGTTGCATTTGCTGCATTTCATTTTTAGCTTTAGGAGGTACAATATACTGGTTTTCAAAACATTTTAGGGGAAGATTCACAAGGACCTGACGCAACTGCATGGATGCATAAGTTTCCTTGAGTCAGTGCTGAATGTCCTTGTGCCACGATGAATGTGCTGTATTTACAATACAGCGCTCCATGGCGCAAGAATTAACAGATGCGTCAGAAATTCTGACGCATCTGTTGGCACAAAAGTGACGCATTGCTGGAAATGCTCATGAAAGTGACGCAAAAAGCCCTGAGTCATAACTTATGCCTGGTCTGTGCAGGCGTAGGGATTTTGACACAGTGAAGGCGTAGAGTGATGTAGTGAAATCTTGTAGATTTCAGTGCGTCAGTTCTAGAAGGCTTTTAGCGTGGGAACGCCCACCCTGCATACATTATACCTGACGCAGGTATAATATGATGCGGGACTTTACAATGTGACACATCTCCCTAGATGCGTCACATTGTAAATGGGCCGCAACATTTATGCCGCAGCTGCGTCACAATACAGATTTTTATACTTGCCCTATATATGGCTGTGTGTACGTTGTGTGTCTCCGTCTGCATGCAGCATACAAATGTGCCAGATCTGGTAGCCCAGTTGGGCTGATGCAGCCACACAAGAGCTCTTTGCCTGACCTCATTGTCACCAATTCAAATCAGAGAGGATCCATGCAGTCTTTCAAGGCTCTCAGGTGAAAAAATGGGCCCTAGAGCAAGGAAGAAAATAGGCCCCCTTGTTGAAGTTTGGAATATAAAATACCGCAATAATCAGGGTTCAGTGGGTCCCGCAGGTCTGTGGGCGCCAGTGCAACTGCACCTGCTGCACCTACAGAAGCTACGCCCCTGTCATAGAGCTGGGTAACATCAATTACTCAGTGCCACAAAGAGCATTAGAAATAAACTTTACATAATGTCAAACGGCAAAAACAAGAGCTTTGTCAGTTCTTGTTCTGTTTCAAACACTCCATACAATCTGTATGAACCCTCTCCACATTTTCCTACTGATAACAAATGCCTTCGCTCCCAGAAAAAAACTTTCTGGGCGGTTAGTGCACATTTGAATGGGAGATGAGACCTCGGAAGAGCCCAGCCCTGCGCTGGACTGCGAGTCACCTCAGAGAGCAGAAACAAAGCCCGTCCTCTGCCCATCACTGACCCAAGCGAATCCGTGGAGCAAAGATGAGAACAAAGGGGAAGAAATAAAAGAATAACGAAAACTCATCAAGGAAAATAAATCCCTAAATTACTGCTATATTTAAAAAGCTGAGAAAACAAAAGAGAACGTAAAGAGTAAACTGAAGCCAAAGAGAGTCACCGTTTTGTCCTTGTCACAGATCACAAACCTGCAAGTAAATTGCATTGCAAAATAAACTATCTTATTTTTTAATTACATATTCTCCAGTCTCCGAAGAGACGGTCAAAAATTGCCATTTCGACTATATTTCAAGTCTCCATGACGGGGTATTGGGTAAAGTTTTCAATAAGCAATAATCGCACCTCGGTTAAACCTCATTGGCTACGATACTGCCACTGCGCAAAGCTAAACAATTTAGTGTGAATTTCATGCACACTTGCCCTAGTACCTCATGTTACAAAGAACATGATTCCTTTTCAAAAGATGTTATCTGTTTATGCATAACTACTCCTCCACTGCTTCTGATAGGCAATGTAAGACATATAATGGTGTTGTTTTACTAATTTCTATCAGCTCTCTGCCCCAAACCGTCGATAGCCACACGCAGAGAATTATGGGAAATTGTATGCTAAATAGCTGTCCAGGTAAGCAGCACCCTCCCAAGTTATGGATTTGATGCTCAGGCAGATATACCTTCACACAAAGATGAGATCTAGGCTGCTAACCATGGGTTGTGGAAAATATAAGAAGCACAAATTCATAATAGCATCCTCATAGGTCCCACTGTCTTCAAATGTTTACTAGAGAAGGAACGGCAATAAATTTAAAGGAAAATAAATTATAGATAAATTTTTCCATATTCCATAATGCACGTCTGCCATTTTATGGCACTACATAGTTGCATTTGCTGCATTTCATTTTTAGCTTTAGGAGGTACAATATACTGGTTTCCTGGTTTTCAAAACATTTTAGGGGAAGATTCACAAGGACCTGACGCAACTGCATGGATGCATAAGTTTCCTTGAGTCAGTGCTGAATGTCCTTGTGCCACGATGAATGTGCTGTATTTACAATACAGCGCTCCATGGCGCAAGAATTAACAGATGCGTCAGAAATTCTGACGCATCTGTTGGCACAAAAGTGACGCATTGCTGGAAATGCTCATGAAAGTGACGCAAAAAGCCCTGAGTCATAACTTATGCCTGGTCTGTGCAGGCGTAGGGATTTTGACACAGTGAAGGCGTAGAGTGATGTAGTGAAATCTTGTAGATTTCAGTGCGTCAGTTCTAGAAGGCTTTTAGCGTGGGAACGCCCACCCTGCATACATTATACCTGACGCAGGTATAATATGATGCAGGACTTTACAATGTGACACATCTCCCTAGATGCGTCACATTGTAAATGGGCCGCAACATTTATGCCGCAGCTGCGTCACAATACAGATTTTTATACTTGCCCTATATATGGCTGTGTGTACGTTGTGTGTCTCCGTCTGCATGCAGCATACAAATGTGCCAGATCTGGTAGCCCAGTTGGGCTGATGCAGCCACACAAGAGCTCTTTGCCTGACCTCATTGTCACCAATTCAAATCAGAGAGGATCCATGCAGTCTTTCAAGGCTCTCAGGTGAAAAAATGGGCCCTAGAGCAAGGAAGAAAATAGGCCCCCTTGTTGAAGTTTGGAATATAAAATACCGCAATAATCAGGGTTCAGTGGGTCCCGCAGGTCTATGGGCGCCAGTGCAACTGCACCTGCTGCACCAACAGAAGCTACGCCCCTGTCATAGAGCTGGGTAACATCAATTACTCAGTGCCACAAAGAGCATTAGAAATAAACTTTACATAATGTCAAACTGCAAAAACAAGAGCTTTGTCAGTTCTTGTTCTGTTTCAAACACTCCATACAATCTGTATGAACCCTCTCCACATTTTCCTACTGATAACAAATGCCTTCGCTCCAAGAAAAAAACTTTCTGGGCGGTTAGTGCACATTTGAATGGGAGATGAGACCTCGGAGGAGCCCAGCCCTGCGCCGGACTGCGAGTCACCTCAATGAGCAGAAACAAAGCCCGTCCTCTGCCCATCACTGACCCAAGCGAATCTGTGGAGCAAAGATGAGAACAAAGGGGAAGAAATAAAAGAATAACGAAAAATCATCAAGGAAAATAAATCCCTAAATTACTACTGTATTTAAAAAGCTGAGAAAACAAAAGAGAACGTAAAGAGTAAACTGAAGCCAAATAGAGTCACCATTTTGTCCTTGTCACAGATCACAAACCTGCAAGTAAATTGCATTGCAAAATAAACTATTTTATTTTTTAATTACATATTCTCCAGTCTCCGAAGAGACTGTCAAAAATTGCCATTTCGACTATATTTCAAGTCTCCATGACAGGGTATTGGGTAAAGTTTTCAATAAGCAATAATCACGCCTCGGTTAAACCTCATTGGCTACGATACTGCCACTGCGCAAAGCTATACAATTTAGTGTGAATTTCATGCACACTTGCCCTAGTACCTCATGTTACAAAGAACATGATTCCTTTTCAAAAGATGTTATCTGTTTATGCATAACTACTCCTCCACTGCTTCTGATAGGCAATGTAAGTCATATAATGGTGTTGTTTTACTAATTTCTATCAGCTCTCTGCCCCAAACCGTCGATAGCCACACGCAGAGAATTATGGGAAATTGTATGCTAAATAGCTGTCCAGGTAAGCAGCACCCTCCCAAGTTATGGATTTGATGCTCAGGCAGATATACCTTCACACAAAGATGAGATCTAGGCTGCTAACCATGGGTTGTGGAAAATATAAGAAGCACAAATTCATAATAGCATCCTCATAGGTCCAACTGTCTTCAAATGTTTACTAGAGAAGGAACGGCAATCAATTTAAAGGAAAATAAATGATAGATACATTTTTCCATATTCCATAATGCACGTCTGCCATTTCATGGCACTACATAGTTGCATTTGCTGCATTTCATTTTTAGCTTTAGGAGGTACAATATACTGGTTTCCTTGTTTTCAAAACATTTTAGGGGAAGATTCACAAGGACCTGACGCAACTGCATGGATGCATAAGTTTCCTTGAGTCAGTGCTGAATGTCCTTGTGCCACGATGAATGTGCTGTATTTACAATACAGCGCTCCATGGCGCAAGAATTAACAGATGCGTCAGAAATTCTGACGCATCTGTTGGCACAAAAGTGACGCATTGCTGGAAATGCTCATGAAAGTGACGCAAAAAGCCCTGAGTCATAACTTATGCCTGGTCTGTGCAGGCGTAGGGATTTTGACACAGTGAAGGCGTTGAGTGATGTAGTGAAATTTTGTAGATTTCAGTGCGTCAGTTCTAGAAGGCTTTTAGCGTGGGAACGCCCACCCTGCATACATTATACCTGACGCAGGTATAATATGATGCGGGACTTTACAATGTGACACATCTCCCTAGATGCGTCACATTGTAAATGGGCCGCAACATTTATGCCGCAGCTGCGTCACAATACAGATTTTTATACTTGCCCTATATATGGCTGTGTGTACGTTGTGTGTCTCCGTCTGCATGCAGCTTACAAATGTGCCAGATCTGGTAGCCCAGTTGGGCTGATGCAGCCACACAAGAGCTCTTTGCCTGACCTCATTGTCACCAATTCAAATCAGAGAGGATCCATGCAGTCTTTCAAGGCTCTCAGGTGAAAAAATGGGCCCTAGAGCAAGGAAGAAAATAGGCCCCCTTGTTGAAGTTTGGAATATAAAATACCGCAATAATCAGGGTTCAGTGGGTCCCGCAGGTCTGTGGGCGCCAGTGCAACTGCACCTGCTGCACCAACAGAAGCTACGCCCCTGTCATAGAGCTGGGTAACATCAATTACTCAGTGCCACAAAGAGCATTAGAAATAAACTTTACATAATGTCAAACGGCAAAAACAAGAGCTTTGTCAGTTCTTGTTCTGTTTCAAACACTCCATACAATCTGTATGAACCCTCTCCACATTTTCCTACTGATAACAAATGCCTTCGCTCCCAGAAAAAAACTTTCTGGGCGGTTAGTGCACATTTCAATGGGAGATGAGACCTCGGAAGAGCCCAGCCCTGCGCCGGACTGCGAGTCACCTCAGAGAGCAGAAACAAAGCCCGTCCTCTGCCCATCACTGACCCAAGCGAATCTGTGGAGCAAAGATGAGAACAAAGGGGAAGAAATAAAAGAATAACGAAAAATCATCAAGGAAAATAAATCCCTAAATTACTGCTGTATTTAAAAAGCTGAGAAAACAAAAGAGAACGTAAAGAGTAAACTGAAGCCAAATAGAGTCACCGTTTTGTCCTTGTCACAGATCACAAACCTGCAAGTAAATTGCATTGCAAAATAAACTATCTTATTTTTTAATTACATATTCTCCAGTCTCCGAAGAGACTGTCAAAAATTGCCATTTCGACTATATTTCAAGTCTCCATGAAGGGGTATTGGGTAAAGTTTTCAATAAGCAATAATCGCGCCTCGGTTAAACCTCATTGGCTACGATACTGCCACTGCGCAAAGCTATACAATTTAGTGTGAATTTCATGCACACTTGCCCTAGTACCTCATGTTACAAAGAACATGATTCCTTTTCAAAAGATGTTATCTGTTTATGCATAACTACTCCTCCACTGCTTCTGATAGGCAATGTAAGACATATAATGGTGTTGTTTTACTAATTTCTATCAGCTCTCTGCCCCAAACCGTCGATAGCCACACGCAGAGAATTATGGGAAATTGAATGCTAAATAGCTGTCCAGGTAAGCAGCACCCTCCCAAGTTATGGATTTGATGCTCAGGCAGATATACCTTCACACAAAGATGAGATCTAGGCTGCTAACCATGGGTTGTGGAAAATATAAGAAGCACAAATTCATAATAGCATCCTCATAGGTCCCACTGTCTTCAAATGTTTACTAGAGAAGGAACGGCAATCAATTTAAAGGAAAATAAATGATAGATACATTTTTCCATATTCCATAATGCACGTCTGCCATTTCATGGCACTACATAGTTGCATTTGCTGCATTTCATTTTTAGCTTTAGGAGGTACAATATACTGGTTTCCAAAACATTTTAGGGGATGATTCACAAGGACCTGACGCAACTGCATGGATGCATAAGTTTCCTTGAGTCAGTGCTGAATGTCCTTGTGCCACGATGAATGTGCTGTATTTACAATACAGCGCTCCATGGCGCAAGAATTAACAGATGCGTCAGAAATTCTGACGCATCTGTTGGCACAAAAGTGACGCATTGCTGGAAATGCTCATGAAAGTGACGCAAAAAGCCCTGAGTCATAACTTATGCCTGGTCTGTGCAGGCGTAGGGATTTTGACACAGTGAAGGCGTAGAGTGATGTAGTGAAATCTTGTAGATTTCAGTGCGTCAGTTCTAGAAGGCTTTTAGCGTGGGAACGCCCACCCTGCATGCATTATACCTGACGCAGGTATAATATGATGCGGGACTTTACAATGTGACACATCTCCCTAGATGCGTCACATTGTAAATGGGCCGCAACATTTATGCCGCAGCTGCCTCACAATACAGATTTTTATACTTGCCCTATATATGGCTGTGTGTACGTTGTGTGTCTCCGTCTGCATGCAGCATACAAATGTGCCAGATCTGGGAGTCCAGTTGGGCTGATGCAGTCACACAAGAGCTCTTTGCCTGACCTCATTGTCACCAATTCAAATCAGAGAGGATCCATGCAGTCTTTCAAGGCTCTCAGGTGAAAAAATGGGCCCTAGAGCAAGGAAGAAAATAGTACCCCTTGTTGAAGTTTGGAATATAAAATACCGCAATAATCAGGGTTCAGTGGGTCCCGCAGGTCTGTGGGCGCCAGTGCAACTGCACCTGCTGCACCAACAGAAGCTACGCCCCTGTCATAGAGCTGGGTAACATCAATTACTCAGTGCCACAAAGAGCATTAGAAATAAACTTTACATAATGTCAAACGGCAAAAACAAGAGCTTTGTCAGTTCTTGTTCTGTTTCAAACACTCCATACAATCTGTATGAACCCTCTCCACATTTTCCTACTGATAACAAATGCCTTCGCTCCCAGAAAAAAACTTTCTGGGCGGTTAGTGCACATTTGAATGGGAGATGAGACCTCGGAAGAGCCCAGCCCTGCCCCGGACTGCGAGTCACCTCAGAGAGCAGAAACAAAGCCCGTCCTCTGCCCATCACTGACCCAAGCGAATCCGTGGAGCAAAGATGAGAACAAAAGGGAAGAAATAAAAGAATAACGAAAACTCATCAAGGAAAATAAATCCCTAAAATACTGCTGTATTTAAAAAGCTGAGAAAACAAAAGAGAACGTAAAGAGTAAACTGAAGCCAAATAGAGTCACCGTTTTGTCCTTGTCACAGATCACAAACCTGCAAGTAAATTGCATTGCAAAATAAACTATCTTATTTTTTAATTACATATTCTCCAGTCTCCGAAGAGACTGTCAAAAATTGCCATTTCGACTATATTTCAAGTCTCCATGACGGGGTATTGGGTAAAGTTTTCAATAAGCAATAATCGCGCCTCGGTTAAAACTCATTGGCTACGATACTGCCACTGCGCAAAGCTAAACAATTTAGTGTGAATTTCATGCACACTTGCCCTAGTACCTCATGTTACAAAGAACATGATTCCTTTTCAAAATATGTTATCTGTTTATGCATAACTACTCCTTCACTGCTTCTGATAGGCAATGTAAGACATATAATGGTGTTGTTTTACTAATTTCTATCAGCTCTCTGCCCCAAACCGTCGATAGCCACATGCAGAGAATTATGGGAAATTGTATGCTAAATAGCTGTCCAGGTAAGCAGCACCCTCCCAAGTTATGGATTTGATGCTCAGGCAGATATACCTTCACACAAAGATGAGATCTAGGCTGCTAACCATGGGTTGTGGAAAATATAAGAAGCACAAATTCATAATAGCATCCTCATAGGCCCCACTGTCTTCAAATGTTTACTAGAGAAGGAACGGCAATCAATTTAAAGAAAAATAAATGATAGATACATTTTTCCATATTCCATAATGCACGTCTGCCATTTCATGGCACTACATAGTTGCATTTGCTGCATTTCATTTTTAGCTTTAGGAGGTACAATATACTGGTTTCCTGGTTTTCAAAACATTTTAGGGGAAGATTCACAAGGACCTGACGCAACTGCATGGATGCATAAGTTTCCTTGAGTCAGTGCTGAATGTCCTTGTGCCACGATGAATGTGCTGTATTTACAATACAGCGCTCCATGGCGCAAGAATTAACAGATGCGTCAGAAATTCTGACGCATCTGTTGGCACAAAAGTGACGCATTGCTGGAAATGCTCATGAAAGTGACACAAAAAGCCCTGAGTCATAACTTATGCCTGGTCTGTGCAGGCGTAGGGATTTTGACACAGTGAAGGCGTAGAGTGATGTAGTGAAATCTTGTAGATTTCAGTGCGTCAGTTCTAGAAGGCTTTTAGCGTGGGAACGCCCACCCTGCATACATTATACCTGACGCAGGTATAATATGATGCGGGACTTTACAATGTGACACATCTCCCTAGATGCGTCACATTGTAAATGGGCCGCAATATTTATGCCGCAGCTGCGTCACAATACAGATTTTTATACTTGCCCTATATATGGCTGTGTGTACGTTGTGTGTCTCCGTCTGCATGCAGCATACAAATGTGCCAGATCTGGGAGCCCAGTTGGGCTGATGCAGTCACACAAGAGCTCTTTGCCTGACCTCATTGTCACCAATTCAAATCAGAGAGGATCCATGCAGTCTTTCAAGGCTCTCAGGTGAAAAAATTGGGCCCTTGAGCAAGGAAGAAAATAGGCCCCCTTGTTGAAGTTTGGAATATAAAATACCGCAATAATCAAGGTTCAGTGGGTCCCGCAGGTCTGTGGGCGCCAGTGCAACTGCACCTGCTGCACCAACAGAAGCTACGCCCCTGTCATAGAGCTGGGTAACATCAATTACTCAGTGCCACAAAGAGCATTAGAAATAAACTTTACATAATGTCAAACGGCAAAAACAAGAGCTTTGTCAGTTCTTGTTCTGTTTCAAACACACCATACAATCTGTATGAACCCTCTCCACATTTTCCTACTGATAACAAATGCCTTCGCTCCCAGAAAAAAACTTTCTGGGCGGTTAGTGCACATTTGAATGGGAGATGAGACCTCGGAAGAGCCCAGCCCTGCGCCGGACTGCGAGTCACCTCAGAGAGCAGAAACAAAGCCCGTCCTCTGCCCATCACTGACCCAAGCGAATCCGTGGAGCAAAGATGAGAACAAAGGGGAAGAAATAAAAGAATAACGAAAACTCATCAAGGAAAATAAATCCCTAAATTACTGCTGTATTTAAAAAGCTGAGAAAACAAAAGAGAACGTAAAGAGTAAACTGAAGCCAAAGAGAGTCACCGTTTTGTCCTTGTCACAGATCACAAACCTGCAAGTAAATTGCATTGCAAAATAAACTATCTTATTTTTTAATTACATATTCTCCAGTCTTCGAAGAGACTGTCAAAAATTGCCATTTCGACTATATTTCAATTCTCCATGACGGGGTATTGGGTAAAGTTTTCAATAAGCAATAATCGCACCTCGGTTAAACCTCATTGGCTACGATACTGCCACTGCGCAAAGCTAAACAATTTAGTGTGAATTTCATGCACACTTGCCCTAGTACCTCATGTTACAAAGAACATGATTCCTTTTCAAAAGATGTTATCTGTTTATGCATAACTACTCCTCCACTGCTTCTGATAGGCAATGTAAGACATATAATGGTGTTGTTTTACTAATTTCTATCAGCTCTCTGCCCCAAACCGTCGATAGCCACACGCAGAGAATTATGGGAAATTGTATGCTAAATAGCTGTCCAGGTAAGCAGCACCCTCCCAAGTTATGGATTTGATGCTCAGGCAGATATACCTTCACACAAAGATGAGATCTAGGCTGCTAACCATGGGTTGTGGAAAATATAAGAAGCACAAATTCATAATAGCATCCTCATAGGTCCCACTGTCTTCAAATGTTTACTAGAGAAGGAACGGCAATAAATTTAAAGGAAAATAAATTATAGATACATTTTTCCATATTCCATAATGCACGTCTGCCATTTTATGGCACTACATAGTTGCATTTGCTGCATTTCATTTTTAGCTTTAGGAGGTACAATATACTGGTTTCCTGGTTTTCAAAACATTTTAGGGGAAGATTCACAAGGACCTGACGCAACTGCATGGATGCATAAGTTTCCTTGAGTCAGTGCTGAATGTCCTTGTGCCACGATGAATGTGCTGTATTTACAATACAGCGCTCCATGGCGCAAGAATTAACAGATGCGTCAGAAATTCTGACGCATCTGTTGGCACAAAAGTGACGCATTGCTGGAAATGCTCATGAAAGTGACGCAAAAAGCCCTGAGTCATAACTTATGCCTGGTCTGTGCAGGCGTAGGGATTTTGACACAGTGAAGGCGTAGAGTGATGTAGTGAAATCTTGTAGATTTCAGTGCGTCAGTTCTAGAAGGCTTTTAGCGTGGGAACGCCCACCCTGCATACATTATACCTGACGCAGGTATAATATGATGCGGGACTTTACAATGTGACACATCTCCCTAGATGCGTCACATTGTAAATGGGCCGCAACATTTATGCCGCAGCTGCGTCACAATACAGATTTTTATACTTGCCCTATATATGGCTGTGTGTACGTTGTGTGTCTCCGTCTGCATGCAGCATACAAATGTGCCAGATCTGGTAGCCCAGTTGGGCTGATGCAGCCACACAAGAGCTCTTTGCCTGACCTCATTGTCACCAATTCAAATCAGAGAGGATCCATGCAGTCTTTCAAGGCTCTCAGGTGAAAAAATGGGCCCTAGAGCAAGGAAGAAAATAGACCCCCTTGTTGAAGTTTGGAATATAAAATACCGCAATAATCAGGGTTCAGTGGGTCCCGCAGGTCTGTGGGCGCCAGTGCAACTGCACCTGCTGCACCAACAGAAGCTACGCCCCTGTCATAGAGCTGGGTAACATCAATTACTCAGTGCCACAAAGAGCATTAGAAATAAACTTTACATAATGTCAAACTGCAAAAACAAGAGCTTTGTCAGTTCTTGTTCTGTTTCAAACACTCCATACAATCTGTATGAACCCTCTCCACATTTTCCTACTGATAACAAATGCCTTCGCTCCCAGAAAAAAACTTTCTGGGCGGTTAGTGCACATTTGAATGGGAGATGAGACCTCGGAGGAGCCCAGCCCTGCGCCGGACTGCGAGTCACCTCAGAGAGCAGAAACAAAGCCCGTCCTCTGCCCATCACTGACCCAAGCGAATCTGTGGAGCAAAGATGAGAACAAAGGGGAAGAAATAAAAGAATAACGAAAAATTATCAAGGAAAATAAATCCCTAAATTACTACTGTATTTAAAAAGCTGAGAAAACAAAAGAGAACGTAAAGAGTAAACTGAAGCCAAATAGAGTCACCATTTTGTCCTTGTCACAGATCACAAACCTGCAAGTAAATTGCATTGCAAAATAAACTATTTTATTTTTTAATTACATATTCTCCAGTCTCCGAAGAGACTGTCAAACATTGCCATTTCGACTATATTTCAAGTCTCCATGACAGGGTATTGGGTAAAGTTTTCAATAAGCAATAATCGCGCCTCGGTTAAACCTCATTGGCTACGATACTGCCACTGCGCAAAGCTATACAATTTAGTGTGAATTTCATGCACACTTGCCCTAGTACCTCATGTTACAAAGAACATGATTCCTTTTCAAAAGATGTTATCTGTTTATGCATAACTACTCCTCCACTGCTTCTGATAGGCAATGTAAGTCATATAATGGTGTTGTTTTACTAATTTCTATCAGCTCTCTGCCCCAAACCGTCGATAGCCACACGCAGAGAATTATGGGAAATTGTATGCTAAATAGCTGTCCAGGTAAGCAGCACCCTCCCAAGTTATGGATTTGATGCTCAGGCAGATATACCTTCACACAAAGATGAGATCTAGGCTGCTAACCATGGGTTGTGGAAAATATAAGAAGCACAAATTCATAATAGCATCCTCATAGGTCCAACTGTCTTCAAATGTTTACTAGAGAAGGAACGGCAATCAATTTAAAGGAAAATAAATGATAGATACATTTTTCCATATTCCATAATGCACGTCTGCCATTTCATGGCACTACATAGTTGCATTTGCTGCATTTCATTTTTAGGTTTAGGAGGTACAATATACTGGTTTCCTTGTTTTCAAAACATTTTAGGGGAAGATTCACAAGGACCTGACGCAACTGCATGGATGCATAAGTTTCCTTGAGTCAGTGCTGAATGTCCGTGTGCCACGATGAATGTGCTGTATTTACAATACAGCGCTCCATGGCGCAAGAATTAACAGATGCGTCAGAAATTCTGACGCATCTGTTGGCACAAAAGTGACGCATTGCTGGAAATGCTCATGAAAGTGACGCAAAAAGCCCTGAGTCATAACTTATGCCTGGTCTGTGCAGGCGTAGGGATTTTGACACAGTGAAGGCGTAGAGTGATGTAGTGAAATTTTGTAGATTTCAGTGCGTCAGTTCTAGAAGGCTTTTAGCGTGGGAACGCCCACCCTGCATACATTATACCTGACGCAGGTATAATATGATGCGGGACTTTACAATGTGACACATCTCCCTAGATGCGTCACATTGTAAATGGGCCGCAACATTTATGCCGCAGCTGCGTCACAATACAGATTTTTATACTTGCCCTATATATGGCTGTGTGTACGTTGTGTGTCTCCGTCTGCATGCAGCATACAAATGTGCCAGATCTGGGAGTCCAGTTGGGCTGATGCAGTCACACAAGAGCTCTTTGCCTGACCTCATTGTCACCAATTCAAATCAGAGAGGATCCATGCAGTCTTTCAAGGCTCTCAGGTGAAAAAATGGGCCCTTGAGCAAGGAAGAAAATAGGCCCCCTTGTTGAAGTTTGGAATATAAAATACCGCAATAATCAAGGTTCAGTGGGTCCCGCAGGTCTGTGGGCGCCAGTGCAACTGCACCTGCTGCACCAACAGAAGCTACGCCCCTGTCATAGAGCTGGGTAACATCAAGTACTCAGTGCCACAAAGAGCATTAGAAATAAACTTTACATAATGTCAAACGGCAAAAACAAGAGCTTTGTCAGTTCTTGTTCTGTTTCAAACACACCATACAATCTGTATGAACCCTCTCCACATTTTCCTACTGATAACAAATGCCTTCGCTCCCAGAAAAAAACTTTCCGGGCGGTTAGTGCACATTTGAATGGGAGATGAGACCTCGGAAGAGCCCAGCCCTGCGCCGGACTGCGAGTCACCTCAGAGAGCAGAAACAAAGCCCGTCCTCTGCCCATCACTGACCCAAGCGAATCCGTGGAGCAAAGATGAGAACAAAGGGGAAGAAATAAAAGAATAACGAAAACTCATCAAGGAAAATAAATCCCTAAATTACTGCTGTATTTAAAAAGCTGAGAAAACAAAAGAGAACGTAAAGAGTAAACTGAAGCCAAAGAGAGTCACCGTTTTGTCCTTGTCACAGATCACAAACCTGCAAGTAAATTGCATTGCAAAATAAACTATCTTATTTTTTAATTACATATTCTCCAGTCTCCGAAGAGACTGTCAAAAATTGCCATTTCGACTATTTTTCAAGTCTCCATGACTGGGTATTGGGTAAAGTTTTCAATAAGCAATAATCGCACCTCGGTTAAACCTCATTGGCTACGATACTGCCACTGCGCAAAGCTAAACAATTTAGTGTGAATTTCATGCACACTTGCCCTAGTACCTCATGTTACAAAGAACATGATTCCTTTTCAAAAGATGTTATCTGTTTATGCATAACTACTCCTCCACTGCTTCTGATAGGCAATGTAAGACATATAATGGTGTTGTTTTACTAATTTCTATCAGCTCTCTGCCCCAAACCGTCGATAGCCACACGCAGAGAATTATGGGAAATTGTATGCTAAATAGCTGTCCAGGTAAGCAGCACCCTCCCAAGTTATGGATTTGATGCTCAGGCAGATATACCTTCACACAAAGATGAGATCTAGGCTGCTAACCATGGGTTGTGGAAAATATAAGAAGCACAAATTCATAATAGCATCCTCATAGGTCCCACTGTCTTCAAATGTTTACTAGAGAAGGAACGGCAATAAATTTAAAGGAAAATAAATTATAGATACATTTTTCCATATTCCATAATGCACGTCTGCCATTTTATGGCACTACATAGTTGCATTTGCTGCATTTCATTTTTAGCTTTAGGAGGTACAATATACTGGTTTCCTGGTTTTCAAAACATTTTAGGGGAAGATTCACAAGGACCTGACGCAACTGCATGGATGCATAAGTTTCCTTGAGTCAGTGCTGAATGTCCTTGTGCCACGATGAATGTGCTGTATTTACAATACAGCGCTCCATGGCGCAAGAATTAACAGATGCGTCAGAAATTCTGACGCATCTGTTGGCACAAAAGTGACGCATTGCTGGAAATGCTCATGAAAGTGACGCAAAAAGCCCTGAGTCATAACTTATGCCTGGTCTGTGCAGGCGTAGGGATTTTGACACAGTGAAGGCGTAGAGTGATGTAGTGAAATCTTGTAGATTTCAGTGCGTCAGTTCTAGAAGGCTTTTAGCGTGGGAACGCCCACCCTGCATACATTATACCTGACGCAGGTATAATATCATGCGGGACTTTACAATGTGACACATCTCCCTAGATGCGTCACATTGTAAATGGGCCGCAACATTTATGCCGCAGCTGCGTCACAATACAGATTTTTATACTTGCCCTATATATGGCTGTGTGTACGTTGTGTGTCTCCGTCTGCATGCAGCATACAAATGTGCCAGATCTGGTAGCCCAGTTGGGCTGATGCAGCCACACAAGAGCTCTTTGCCTGACCTCATTGTCACCAATTCAAATCAGAGAGGATCCATGCAGTCTTTCAAGGCTCTCAGGTGAAAAAATGGGCCCTAGAGCAAGGAAGAAAATAGACCCCCTTGTTGAAGTTTGGAATATAAAATACCGCAATAATCAGGGTTCAGTGGGTCCCGCAGGTCTGTGGGCGCCAGTGCAACTGCACCTGCTGCACCAACAGAAGCTACGCCCCTGTCATAGAGCTGGGTAACATCAATTACTCAGTGCCACAAAGAGCATTAGAAATAAACTTTACATAATGTCAAACTGCAAAAACAAGAGCTTTGTCAGTTCTTGTTCTGTTTCAAACACTCCATACAATCTGTATGAACCCTCTCCACATTTTCCTACTGATAACAAATGCCTTCGCTCCCAGAAAAAAACTTTCTGGGCGGTTAGTGCACATTTGAATGGGAGATGAGACCTCGGAGGAGCCCAGCCCTGCGCCGGACTGCGAGTCACCTCAGAGAGCAGAAACAAAGCCCGTCCTCTGCCCATCACTGACCCAAGCGAATCCGTGGAGCAAAGATGAGAACAAAGGGGATGAAATAAAAGAATAACGAAAACTCATCAAGGAAAATAAATCCCTAAATTACTGCTGTATTTAAAAAGCTGAGAAAACAAAAGAGAACGTAAAGAGTAAACTGAAGCCAAAGAGAGTCACCGTTTTGTCCTTGTCACAGATCACAAACCTGCAAGTAAATTGCATTGCAAAATAAACTATCTTATTTTTTAATTACATATTCTCCAGTCTCCGAAGAGACTGTCAAAAATTGCCATTTCGACTATTTTTCAAGTCTCCATGACTGGGTATTGGGTAAAGTTTTCAATAAGCAATAATCGCACCTCGGTTAAACCTCATTGGCTACGATACTGCCACTGCGCAAAGCTAAACAATTTAGTGTGAATTTCATGCACACTTGCCCTAGTACCTCATGTTACAAAGAACATGATTCCTTTTCAAAAGATGTTATCTGTTTATGCATAACTACTCCTCCACTGCTTCTGATAGTCAATGTAAGACATATAATGGTGTTGTTTTACTAATTTCTATCAGCTCTCTGCCCCAAACCGTCGATAGCCACACGCAGAGAATTATGGGAAATTGTATGCTAAATAGCTGTCCAGGTAAGCAGCACCCTCCCAAGTTATGGATTTGATGCTCAGGCAGATATACCTTCACACAAAGATGAGATCTAGGCTGCTAACCATGGGTTGTGGAAAATATAAGAAGCACAAATTCATAATAGCATCCTCATAGGTCCAACTGTCTTCAAATGTTTACTAGAGAAGGAACGGCAATCAATTTAAAGGAAAATAAATGATAGATACATTTTTCCATATTCCATAATGCACGTCTGCCATTTCATGGCACTACATAGTTGCATTTGCTGCATTTCATTTTTAGCTTTAGGAGGTACAATATACTGGTTTCCTTGTTTTCAAAACATTTTAGGGGAAGATTCACAAGGACCTGACGCAACTGCATGGATGCATAAGTTTCCTTGAGTCAGTGCTGAATGTCCTTGTGCCACGATGAATGTGCTGTATTTACAATACAGCGCTCCATGGCGCAAGAATTAACAGATGCGTCAGAAATTCTGACGCATCTGTTGGCACAAAAGTGACGCATTGCTGGAAATGCTCATGAAAGTGACGCAAAAAGCCCTGAGTCATAACTTATGCCTGGTCTGTGCAGGCGTAGGGATTTTGACACAGTGAAGGCGTAGAGTGATGTAGTGAAATTTTGTAGATTTCAGTGCGTCAGTTCTAGAAAGCTTTTAGCGTGGGAACGCCCACCCTGCATACATTATACCTGACGCAGGTATAATATGATGCGGGACTTTACAATGTGACACATCTCCCTAGATGCGTCACATTGTAAATGGGCCGCAACATTTATGCCGCAGCTGCGTCACAATACAGATTTTTATACTTGCCCTATATATGGCTGTGTGTACGTTGTGTGTCTCCGTCTGCATGCAGCATACAAATGTGCCAGATCTGGTAGCCCAGTTGGGCTGATGCAGCCACACAAGAGCTCTTTGCCTGACCTCATTGTCACCAATTCAAATCAGAGAGGATCCATGCAGTCTTTCAAGGCTCTCATGTGAAAAAATGGGCCCTAGAGCAAGGAAGAAAATAGGCCCCCTTGTTGAAGTTTGGAATATAAAATACCGCAATAATCAGGGTTCAGTGGGTCCCGCAGGTCTGTGGGCGCCAGTGCAACTGCACCTGCTGCACCAACAGAAGCTACGCCCCTGTCATAGAGCTGGGTAACATCAATTACTCAGTGCCACAAAGAGCATTAGAAATAAACTTTACATAATGTCAAACGGCAAAAACAAGAGCTTTGTCAGTTCTTGTTCTGTTTCAAACACTCCATACAATCTGTATGAACCCTCTCCACATTTTCCTACTGATAACAAATGCCTTCGCTCCCAGAAAAAAACTTTCTGGGCGGTTAGTGCACATTTGAATGGGAGATGAGACCTCGGAAGAGCCCAGCCCTGCGCCAGACTGCGAGTCACCTCAGAGAGCAGAAACAAAGCCCGTCCTCTGCCCATCACTGACCCAAGCGAATCCGTGGAGCAAAGATGAGAACAAAGGGGAAGAAATAAAAGAATAACGAAAACTCATCAAGGAAAATAAATCCCTAAATTACTGCTGTATTTAAAAAGCTGAGAAAACAAAAGAGAACGTAAAGAGTAAACTGAAGCCAAATAGAGTCACCGTTTTGTCCTTGTCACAGATCACAAACCTGCAAGTAAATTGCATTGCAAAATAATCTATCTTATTTTTTAATTACATATTCTCCAATTTCTGAAGAGACTGTCAAAAATTGCCATTTCGACTATATTTCAAGTCTCCATGACGGGGTATTGGGTAAAGTTTTCAATAAGCAATAATTGCGCCTCGGTTAAACCTCATTGGCTACGATACTGCCACTGCGCAAAGCTAAACAATTTAGTGTGAATTTCATGCACACTTGCCCTAGTACCTCATGTTACAAAGAACATGATTCCTTTTCAAAAGATGTTATCGGTTTATGCATAACTACTCCTCCACTGCTTCTGATAGGCAATGTAAGACATATAATGGTGTTGTTTTACTAATTTCTATCAGCTCTCTGCCCCAAACCGTCGATAGCCACACGCAGAGAATTATGGGAAATTGTATGCTAAATAGCTGTCCAGGTAAGCAGCACCCTCCCAAGTTATGGATTTGATGCTCAGGCAGATATACCTTCACACAAAGATGAGATCTAGGCTGCTAACCATGGGTTGTGGAAAATATAAGAAGCACAAATTCATAATAGCATCCTCATAGGTCCCACTGTCTTCAAATGTTTACTAGAGAAGGAACGGCAATCAATTTAAAGGAAAATAAATGATAGATACATTTTTCCATATTCCATAATGCACGTCTGCCATTTCATGGCACTACATAGTTGCATTTGCTGCATTTCATTTTTAGCTTTAGGAGGTACAATATACTGGTTTCCAAAACATTTTAGGGGATGATTCACAAGGACCTGACGCAACTGCATGGATGCATAAGTTTCCTTGAGTCAGTGCTGAATGTCCTTGTGCCACGATGAATGTGCTGTATTTACAATACAGCGCTCCATGGCGCAAGAATTAACAGATGCGTCAGAAATTCTGACGCATCTGTTGGCACAAAAGTGACGCATTGCTGGAAATGCTCATGAAAGTGACGCAAAAAGCCCTGAGTCATAACTTATGCCTGGTCTGTGCAGGCGTAGGGATTTTGACACAGTGAAGGCGTAGAGTGATGTAGTGAAATCTTGTAGATTTCAGTGCGTCAGTTCTAGAAGGCTTTTAGCGTGGGAACGCCCACCCTGCATACATTATACCTGACGCAGGTATAATATGATGCGGGACTTTACAATGTGACACATCTCCCTAGATGCGTCACATTGTAAATGGGCCGCAACATTTATGCCGCAGCTGCCTCACAATACAGATTTTTATACTTGCCCTATATATTGCTGTGTGTACGTTGTGTGTCTCCGTCTGCATGCAGCATACAAATGTGCCAGATCTGGTAGCCCAGTTGGGCTGATGCAGCCACACAAGAGCTCTCTGCCTGACCTCATTGTCACCAATTCAAATCAGAGAGGATCCATGCAGTCTTTCAAGGCTCTCAGGTGAAAAAATGGGCCCTAGAGCAAGGAAGAAAATAGGCCCCCTTGTTGAAGTTTGGAATATAAAATACCGCAATAATCAGGGTTCATTGGGTCCCGCAGGTCTGTGGGCGCCAGTGCAACTGCACCTGCTGCACCTACAGAAGCTACGCCCCTGTCATAGAGCTGGGTAACATCAATTACTCAGTGCCACAAAGAGCATTAGAAATAAACTTTACATAATGTCAAACGGCAAAAACAAGAGCTTTGTCAGTTCTTGTTCTGTTTCAAACACTCCATACAATCTGTATGAACCCTCTCCACATTTTCCTACTGATAACAAATGCCTTCGCTCCCAGAAAAAAACTTTCTGGGCGGTTAGTGCACATTTGAATGGGAGATGAGACCTCGGAAGAGCCCAGCCCTGCGCCAGACTGCGAGTCACCTCAGAGAGCAGAAACAAAGCCCGTCCTCTGCCCATCACTGACCCAAGCGAATCCGTGGAGCAAAGATGAGAACAAAGGGGAAGAAATAAAAGAATAACGAAAACTCATCAAGGAAAATAAATCCCTAAATTACTGCTGTATTTAAAAAGCTGAGAAAACAAAAGAGAACGTAAAGAGTAAACTGAAGCCAAATAGAGTCACCGTTTTGTCCTTGTCACAGATCACAAACCTGCAAGTAAATTGCATTGCAAAATAAACTATCTTATTTTTTAATTACATATTCTCCAATTTCTGAAGAGACTGTCAAAAATTGCCATTTCGACTATATTTCAAGTCTCCATGACGGGGTATTGGGTAAAGTTTTCAATAAGCAATAATCGCGCCTCGGTTAACCCTCATTGGCTACGATACTGCCACTGCGCAAAGCTAAACAATTTAGTGTGAATTTCATGCACACTTGCCCTAGTACCTCATGTTACAAAGAACATGATTCCTTTTCAAAAGATGTTATCTGTTTATGCATAACTACTCCTCCACTGCTTCTGATAGGCAATGTAAGACATATAATGGTGTTGTTTTACTAATTTCTATCAGCTCTCTGCCCCAAACCGTCGATAGCCACACGTAGAGAATTATGGGAAATTGTATGCTAAATAGCTGTCCAGGTAAGCAGCACCCTCCCAAGTTATGGATTTGATGCTCAGGCAGATATACCTTCACACAAAGATGAGATCTAGGCTGCTAACCATGGGTTGTGGAAAATATAAGAAGCACAAATTCATAATAGCATCCTCATAGGTCCCACTGTCTTCAAATGTTTACTAGAGAAGGAACGGCAATCAATTTAAAGGAAAATAAATGATAGATACATTTTTCCATATTCCATAATGCACGTCTGCCATTTCATGGCACTACATAGTTGCATTTGCTGCATTTCATTTTTAGCTTTAGGAGGTACAATATACTGGTTTCCAAAACATTTTAGGGGATGATTCACAAGGACCTGACGCAACTGCATGGATGCATAAGTTTCCTTGAGTCAGTGCTGAATGTCCTTGTGCCACGATGAATGTGCTGTATTTACAATACAGCGCTCCATGGCGCAAGAATTAACAGATGCGTCAGAAATTCTGACGCATCTGTTGGCACAAAAGTGACGCATTTCTGGAAATGCTCATGAAAGTGACGCAAAAAGCCCTGAGTCATAACTTATGCCTGGTCTGTGCAGGCGTAGGGATTTTGACACAGTGAAGGCGTAGAGTCATATAGTGAAATCTTCTAGATTTCAGTGCGTCAGTTCTAGAAGGCTTTTAGCGTGGGAACGCCCACCCTGCATACATTATACCTGACGCAGGTATAATATGATGCGGGACTTTACAATGTGACACATCTCCCTAGATGCGTCACATTGTAAATGGGCCGCAACATTTATGCCGCAGCTGCCTCACAATACAGATTTTTATACTTGCCCTATATATGGCTGTGTGTACGTTGTGTGTCTCCGTCTGCATGCAGCATACAAATGTGCCAGATCTGGGAGTCCAGTTGGGCTGATGCAGTCACACAAGAGCTCTTTGCCTGACCTCATTGTCACCAATTCAAATCAGAGAGGATCCATGCAGTCTTTCAAGGCTCTCAGGTGAAAAAATGGGCCCTTGAGCAAGGAAGAAAATAGGCCCCCTTGTTGAAGTTTGGAATATAAAATACCGCAATAATCAAGGTTCAGTGGGTCCCGCAGGTCTGTGGGCGCCAGTGCAACTGCACCTGCTGCACCAACAGAAGCTACGCCCCTGTCATAGAGCTGGGTAACATCAAGTACTCAGTGCCACAAAGAGCATTAGAAATAAACTTTACATAATGTCAAACGGCAAAAACAAGAGCTTTGTCAGTTCTTGTTCTGTTTCAAACACACCATACAATCTGTATGAACCCTCTCCACATTTTCCTACTGATAACAAATGCCTTCGCTCCCAGAAAAAAACTTTCCGGGCGGTTAGTGCACATTTGAATGGGAGATGAGACCTCGGAAGAGCCCAGCCCTGCGCCGGACTGCGAGTCACCTCAGAGAGCAGAAACAAAGCCCGTCCTCTGCCCATCACTGACCCAAGCGAATCCGTGGAGCAAAGATGAGAACAAAGGGGAAGAAATAAAAGAATAACGAAAACTCGTCAAGGAAAATAAATTCCTAAATTACTGCTGTATTTAAAAAGCTGAGAAAACAAAAGAGAACGTAAAGAGTAAACTGAAGCCAAAGAGAGTCACCGTTTTGTCCTTGTCACAGATCACAAACCTATAAGTAAATTGCATTGCAAAATAAACTATCTTATTTTTTAATTACATATTCTCCAGTCTCCGAAGAGACTGTCAAAAATTGCCATTTCGACTATATTTCAAGTCTCCATGACAGGGTATTGGGTAAAGTTTTCAATAAGCAATAATCGCACCTCGGTTAAACCTCATTGGCTACGATACTGCCACTGCGCAAAGCTAAACAATTTAGTGTGAATTTCATGCACACTTGCCCTAGTACCTCATGTTACAAAGAACATGATTCCTTTTCAAAAGATGTTATCTGTTTATGCATAACTACTCCTCCACTGCTTCTGATAGGCAATGTAAGACATATAATGGTGTTGTTTTACTAATTTCTATCAGCTCTCTGCCCCAAACCGTCGATAGCCACACGCAGAGAATTATGGGAAATTGTATGCTCCTCCCAAGTTATGGATTTGATGCTCAGGCAGATATACCTTCACACAAAGATGAGATCTAGGCTGCTAACCATGGGTTGTGGAAAATATAAGAAGCACAAATTCATAATAGCATCCTCATAGGTCCCACTGTCTTCAAATGTTTACTAGAGAAGGAACGGCAATCAATTTAAAGGAAAATAAATGATAGATACATTTTTCCATATTCCATAATGCACGTCTGCCATTTCATGGCACTACATAGTTGCATTTGCTGCATTTCATTTTTAGCTTTAGGAGGTACAATATACTGGTTTCCTGGTTTTCAAAACATTTTAGGGGAAGATTCACAAGGACCTGACGCAACTGCATGGATGCATAAGTTTCCTTGAGTCAGTGCTGAATGTCCTTGTGCCACGATGAATGTGCTGTATTTACAATACAGCGCTCCATGGCGCAAGAATTAACAGATGCGTCAGAAATTCTGACGCATCTCTTGGCACAAAAGTGACGCATTGCTGGAAATGCTCATGAAAGTGACGCAAAAAGCCCTGAGTCATAACTTATGCCTGGTCTGTGCAGGCGTAGGGATTTTGACACAGTGAAGGCGTAGAGTGATGTAGTGAAATCTTGTAGATTTCAGTGCGTCAGTTCTAGAAGGCTTTTAGCGTGGGAACGCCCACCCTGCATACATTATACCTGACGCAGGTATAATATGATGCGGGACTTTACAATGTGACACATCTCCCTAGATGCGTCACATTGTAAATGGGCCGCAACATTTATGCCGCAGCTGCGTCACAATACAGATTTTTATACTTGCCCTATATATGGCTGTGTGTACGTTGTGTGTCTCCGTCTGCATACAGCATACAAATGTGCCAGATCTGGGAGCCCAGTTGGGCTGATGCAGTCACACAAGAGCTCTTTGCCTGACCTCATTGTCACCAATTCAAATCAGAGAGGATTCATGCAGTCTTTCAAGGCTCTCAGGTGAAAAAATGGGCCCTTGAGCAAGGAAGAAAATAGGCCCCCTTGTTGAAGTTTGGAATATAAAATACCGCAATAATCAAGGTTCAGTGGGTCCCGCAGGTCTGTGGGCGCCAGTGCAACTGCACCTGCTGCACCAACAGAAGCTACGCCCCTGTCATAGAGCTGGGTAACATCAATTACTCAGTGCCACAAAGAGCATTAGAAATAAACTTTACATAATGTCAAACGGCAAAAACAAGAGCTTTGTCAGTTCTTGTTCTGTTTCAAACACACCATACAATCTGTATGAACCCTCTCCACATTTTCCTACTGATAACAAATGCCTTCGCTCCCAGAAAAAAACTTTCTGGGCGGTTAGTGCACATTTGAATGGGAGATGAGACCTCGGAAGAGCCCAGCCCTGCGCCGGACTGCGAGTCACCTCAGAGAGCAGAAACAAAGCCCGTCCTCTGCCCATCACTGACCCAAGCGAATCCGTGGAGCAAAGATGAGAACAAAGGGGAAGAAATAAAAGAATAACGAAAACTCATCAAGGAAAATAAATCCCTAAATTACTGCTGTATTTAAAAAGCTGAGAAAACAAAAGAGAACGTAAAGAGTAAACTGAAGCCAAATAGAGTCACCGTTTTGTCCTTGTCACAGATCACAAACCTGCAAGTAAATTGCATTGCAAAATAAACTATCTTATTTTTTAATTACATATTCTCCAGTCTCCGAAGAGACTGTCAAAATTTGCCATTTCGACTATACTTCAAGTCTCCATGACGGGGTATTGGGTATTGGGTAAAGTTTTCAATAAGCAATAATCGCGCCTCGGTTAAACCTCATTGGCTACGATACTGCCACTGCGCAAAGCTAAACAATTTAGTGTGAATTTCATGCACACTTGCCCTAGTACCTCATGTTACAAAGAACATGATTCCTTTTCAAAAGATGTTATCTGTTTATGCATAACTACTCCTCCACTGCTTCTGATAGGCAATGTAAGACATATAATGGTGTTGTTTTACTAATTTCTATCAGCTCTCTACCCCAAACCGTCGATAGCCACACGCAGAGAATTATGGGAAATTGTATGCTAAATAGCTGTCCAAGTAAGCAGCACCCTCCCAAGTTATGGATTTGATGCTCAGGCAGATATACCTTCACACAAAGATGAGATCTAGGCTGCTAACCATGGGTTGTGGAAAATATAAGAAGCACAAATTCATAATAGCATCCTCATAGGTCCCACTGTCTTCAAATGTTTACTAGAGAAGGAACGGCAATCAATTTAAAGGAAAATAAATGATAGATACATTTTTCCATATTCCATAATGCACGTCTGCCATTTCATGGCACTACATAGTTGCATTTGCTGCATTTCATTTTTAGCTTTAGGAGGTACAATATACTGGTTTCCAAAACATTTTAGGGGATGATTCACAAGGACCTGACGCAACTGCATGGATGCATAAGTTTCCTTGAGTCAGTGCTGAATGTCCTTGTGCCACGATGAATGTGCTGTATTTACAATACAGCGCTCCATGGCGCAAGAATTAACAGATGCGTCAGAAATTCTGACGCATCTGTTGGCACAAAAGTGACGCATTGCTGGAAATGCTCATGAAAGTGACGCAAAAAGCCCTGAGTCATAACTTATGCCTGGTCTGTGCAGGCGTAGGGATTTTGACACAGTGAAGGCGTAGAGTGATGTAGTGAAATCTTGTAGATTTCAGTGCGTCAGTTCTAGAAGGCTTTTAGCGTGGGAACGCCCACCCTGCATACATTATACCTGACACAGGTATAATATGATGCGGGACTTTACAATGTGACACATCTCCCTAGATGCGTCACATTGTAAATGGGCCGCAACATTTATGCCGCAGCTGCGTCACAATACAGATTTTTATACTTGCCCTATATATGGCTGTGTGTACGTTGTGTGTCTCCGTCTGCATGCAGCATACAAATGTGCCAGATCTGGGAGTCCAGTTGGGCTGATGCAGTCACACAAGAGCTCTTTGCCTGACCTCATTGTCACCAATTCAAATCAGAGAGGATCCATGCAGTCTTTCAAGGCTCTCAGGTGAAAAAATGGGCCCTTGAGCAAGGAAGAAAATAGGCCCCCTTGTTGAAGTTTGGAATATAAAAAACCGCAATAATCAAGGTTCAGTGGGTCCCGCAGGTCTGTGGGCGCCAGTGCAACTGCACCTGCTGCACCAACAGAAGCTACGCCCCTGTCATAGAGCTGGGTAACATCAAGTACTCAGTGCCACAAAGAGCATTAGAAATAAACTTTACATAATGTCAAACGGCAAAAACAAGAGCTTTGTCAGTTCTTGTTCTGTTTCAAACACACCATACAATCTGTATGAACCCTCTCCACATTTTCCTACTGATAACAAATGCCTTCGCTCCCAGAAAAAAACTTTCCGGGCGGTTAGTGCACATTTGAATGGGAGATGAGACCTCGGAAGAGCCCAGCCCTGCGCCGGACTGCGAGTCACCTCAGAGAGCAGAAACAAAGCCCGTCCTCTGCCCATCACTGACCCAAGCGAATCCGTGGAGCAAAGATGAGAACAAAGGGGAAGAAATAAAAGAATAACGAAAACTCATCAAGGAAAATAAATTCCTAAATTACTGCTGTATTTAAAAAGCTGAGAAAACAAAAGAGAACGTAAAGAGTAAACTGAAGCCAAAGAGAGTCACCGTTTTGTCCTTGTCACAGATCACAAACCTGTAAGTAAATTGCATTGCAAAATAAACTATCTTATTTTTTAATTACATATTCTCCAGTCTCCGAAGAGACTGTCAAAAATTGCCATTTCGACTATATTTCAAGTCTCCATGACGGGGTATTGGGTAAAGTTTTCAATAAGCAATAATCGCACCTCGGTTAAACCTCATTGGCTACGATACTGCCACTGCGCAAAGCTAAACAATTTAGTGTGAATTTCATGCACACTTGCCCTAGTACCTCATGTTACAAAGAACATGATTCCTTTTCAAAAGATGTTATCTGTTTATGCATAACTACTCCTCCACTGCTTCTGATAGGCAATGTAAGACATATAATGGTGTTGTTTTACTAATTTCTATCAGCTCTCTACCCCAAACCGTCGATAGCCACACGCAGAGAATTATGGGAAATTGTATGCTAAATAGCTGTCCAAGTAAGCAGCACCCTCCCAAGTTATGGATTTGATGCTCAGGCAGATATACCTTCACACAAAGATGAGATCTAGGCTGCTAACCATGGGTTGTGGAAAATATAAGAAGCACAAATTCATAATAGCATCCTCATAGGTCCCACTGTCTTCAAATGTTTACTAGAGAAGGAACGGCAATCAATTTAAAGGAAAATAAATGATAGATACATTTTTCCATATTCCATAATGCACGTCTGCCATTTCATGGCACTACATAGTTGCATTTGCTGCATTTCATTTTTAGCTTTAGGAGGTACAATATACTGGTTTCCAAAACATTTTAGGGGATGATTCACAAGGACCTGACGCAACTGCATGGATGCATAAGTTTCCTTGAGTCAGTGCTGAATGTCCTTGTGCCACGATGAATGTGCTGTATTTACAATACAGCGCTCCATGGCGCAAGAATTAACAGATGCGTCAGAAATTCTGACGCATCTGTTGGCACAAAAGTGACGCATTTCTGGAAATGCTCATGAAAGTGACGCAAAAAGCCCTGAGTCATAACTTATGCCTGGTCTGTGCAGGCGTAGGGATTTTGACACAGTGAAGGCGTAGAGTGATGTAGTGAAATCTTGTAGATTTCAGTGCGTCAGTTCTAGAAGGCTTTTAGCGTGGGAACGCCCACCCTGCATACATTATACCTGACGCAGGTATAATATGATGCGGGACTTTACAATGTGACACATCTCCCTAGATGCGTCACATTGTAAATGGGCCGCAACATTTATGCCGCAGCTGCCTCACAATACAGATTTTTATACTTGCCCTATATATGGCTGTGTGTACGTTGTGTGTCTCCGTCTGCATGCAGCATACAAATGTGCCAGATCTGGGAGTCCAGTTGGGCTGATGCAGTCACACAAGAGCTCTTTGCCTGACCTCATTGTCACCAATTCAAATCAGAGAGGATCCATGCAGTCTTTCAAGGCTCTCAGGTGAAAAAATGGGCCCTTGAGCAAGGAAGAAAATAGGCCCCCTTGTTGAAGTTTGGAATATAAAATACCGCAATAATCAAGGTTCAGTGGGTCCCGCAGGTCTGTGGGCGCCAGTGCAACTGCACCTGCTGCACCAACAGAAGCTACGCCCCTGTCATAGAGCTGGGTAACATCAAGTACTCAGTGCCACAAAGAGCATTAGAAATAAACTTTACATAATGTCAAACGGCAAAAACAAGAGCTTTGTCAGTTCTTGTTCTGTTTCAAACACACCATACAATCTGTATGAACCCTCTCCACATTTTCCTACTGATAACAAATGCCTTCGCTCCCAGAAAAAAACTTTCCGGGCGGTTAGTGCACATTTGAATGGGAGATGAGACCTCGGAAGAGCCCAGCCCTGCGCCGGACTGCGAGTCACCTCAGAGAGCAGAAACAAAGCCCGTCCTCTGCCCATCACTGACCCAAACGAATCCGTGGAGCAAAGATGAGAACAAAGGGGAAGAAATAAAAGAATAACGAAAACTCGTCAAGGAAAATAAATTCCTAAATTACTGCTGTATTTAAAAAGCTGAGAAAACAAAAGAGAACGTAAAGAGTAAACTGAAGCCAAAGAGAGTCACCTTTTTGTCCTTGTCACAGATCACAAACCTGTAAGTAAATTGCATTGCAAAATAAACTATCTTATTTTTTAATTACATATTCTCCAGTCTCCGAAGAGACTGTCAAAAATTGCCATTTCGACTATATTTCAAGTCTCCATGACGGGGTATTGGGTAAAGTTTTCAATAAGCAATAATCGCACCTCGGTTAAACCTCATTGGCTACGATACTGCCACTGCGCAAAGCTAAACAATTTAGTGTGAATTTCATGCACACTTGCCCTAGTACCTCATGTTACAAAGAACATGATTCCTTTTCAAAAGATGTTATCTGTTTATGCATAACTACTCCTCCACTGCTTCTGATAGGCAATGTAAGACATATAATGGTGTTGTTTTACTAATTTCTATCAGCTCTCTGCCCCAAACCGTCGATAGCCACACGCAGAGAATTATGGGAAATTGTATGCTAAATAGCTGTCCAGGTAAGCAGCACCCTCCCAAGTTATGGATTTGATGCTCAGGCAGATATACCTTCACACAAAGATGAGATCTAGGCAGCTAACCATGGGTTGTGGAAAATATAAGAAGCACAAATTCATAATAGCATCCTCATAGGTCCCACTGTCTTCAAATGTTTACTAGAGAAGGAACGGCAATAAATTTAAAGGAAAATAAATTATAGATAAATTTTTCCATATTCCATAATGCACGTCTGCCATTTTATGGCACTACATAGTTGCATTTGCTGCATTTCATTTTTAGCTTTAGGAGGTACAATATACTGGTTTCCTGGTTTTCAAAACATTTTAGGGGAAGATTCACAAGGACCTGACGCAACTGCATGGATGCATAAGTTTCCTTGAGTCAGTGCTGAATGTCCTTGTGCCACGATGAATGTGCTGTATTTACAATACAGCGCTCCATGGCGCAAGAATTAACAGATGCGTCAGAAATTCTGACGCATCTGTTGGCACAAAAGTGACACATTGCTGGAAATGCTCATGAAAGTGACGCAAAAAGCCCTGAGTCATAACTTATGCCTGGTCTGTGCAGGCGTAGGGATTTTGACATAGTGAAGGCGTAGAGTGATGTAGTGAAATCTTGTAGATTTCAGTGCGTCAGTTCTAGAAGGCTTTTAGCGTGGGAACGCCCACCCTGCATACATTATACCTGACGCAGGTATAATATGATGCGGGACTTTACAATGTGACACATCTCCCTAGATGCGTCACATTGTGAATGGGCCGCAACATTTATGCCGCAGCTGCGTCACAATACAGATTTTTATACTTGCCCTATATATGGCTGTGTGTACGTTGTGTGTCTCCGTCTGCATGCAGCATACAAATGTGCCAGATCTGGTAGCCCAGTTGGGCTGATGCAGCCACACAAGAGCTCTTTGCCTGACCTCATTGTCACCAATTCAAATCAGAGAGGATCCATGCAGTCTTTCAAGGCTCTCAGGTGAAGAAATGGGCCCTAGAGCAAGGAAGAAAATAGGCCCCCTTGTTGAAGTTTGGAATATAAAATACCGCAATAATCAGGGTTCAGTGGGTCCCGCAGGTCTGTGGGTGCCAGTGCAACTGCACCTGCTGCACCAACAGAAGCTACGCCCCTGTCATAGAGCTGGGTAACATCAATTACTCAGTGCCACAAAGAGCATTAGAAATAAACTTTACATAATGTCAAACGGCAAAAACAAGAGCTTTGTCAGTTCTTGTTCTGTTTCAAACACTCCATACAATCTGTATGAACCCTCTCCACATTTTCCTACTGATAACAAATGCCTTCGCTCCCAGAAAAAAACTTTCTGGGCGGTTAGTGCACATTTGAATGGGAGATGAGACCTCGGAGGAGCCCAGCCCTGCGCCGGACTGCGAGTCACCTCAGAGAGCAGAAACAAAGCCCGTCCTCTGCCCATCACTGACCCAAGCGAATCTGTGGAGCAAAGATGAGAACAAAGGGGAAGAAATAAAAGAATAACGAAAAATCATCAAGGAAAATAAATCCCTAAATTACTACTGTATTTAAAAAGCTGAGAAAACAAAAGAGAACGTAAAGAGTAAACTGAAGCCAAATAGAGTCACCATTTTGTCCTTGTCACAGATCACAAACCTGCAAGTAAATTGCATTGCAAAATAAACTATCTTATTTTTTAATTACATATTCTCTAGTCTCCGAAGAGACTGTCAAAAATTGACATTTCGACTATATTTCAAGTCTCCATGACGGGGTATTGGGTAAAGTTTTCAATAAGCAATAATCGCACCTCGGTTAAACCTCATTGGCTACGATACTGCCACTGCGCAAAGCTATACAATTTAGTGTGAATTTCATGCACATTTGCCCTAGTACCTCATGTTACAAAGAACATGATTCCTTTTCAAAAGATGTTATCTGTTTATGCATAACTACTCCTCCACTGCTTCTGATAGGCAATGTAAGACATATAATGGTGTTGTTTTACTAATTTCTATCAGCTCTCTGCCCCAAACCGTCGATAGCCACACGCAGAGAATTATGGGAAATTGTATGCTAAATAGCTGTCCAGGTAAGCAGCACCCTCCCAAGTTATGGATTTGATGCTCAGGCAGATATACCTTCACACAAAGATGAGATCTAGGCTGCTAACCATGGGTTGTGGAAAATATAAGAAGCACAAATTCATAATAGCATCCTCATAGGTCCCACTGTCTTCAAATGTTTACTAGAGAAGGAACGGCAATCAATTTAAAGGAAAATAAATGATAGATACATTTTTCCATATTCCATAATGCACGTCTGCCATTTCATGGCACTACATAGTTGCATTTGCTGCATTTCATTTTTAGCTTTAGGAGGTACAATATACTGGTTTCCTGGTTTTCAAAACATTTTAGGGGAAGATTCACAAGGACCTGACGCAACTGCATGGATGCATAAGTTTCCTTGAGTCAGTGCTGAATGTCCTTGTGCCACGATGAATGTGCTGTATTTACAATACAGCGCTCCATGGCGCAAGAATTAACAGATGCGTCAGAAATTCTGACGCATCTCTTGGCACAAAAGTGACGCATTGCTGGAAATGCTCATGAAAGTGACGCAAAAAGCCCTGAGTCATAACTTATGCCTGGTCTGTGCAGGCGTAGGGATTTTGACACAGTGAAGGCGTAGAGTGATGTAGTGAAATCTTGTAGATTTCAGTGCGTCAGTTCTAGAAGGCTTTTAGCGTGGGAACGCCCACCCTGCATACATTATACCTGACGCAGGTATAATATGATGCGGGACTTTACAATGTGACACATCTCCCTAGATGCGTCACATTGTAAATGGGCCGCAACATTTATGCCGCAGCTGCGTCACAATACAGATTTTTATACTTGCCCTATATATGGCTGTGTGTACGTTGTGTGTCTCCGTCTGCATACAGCATACAAATGTGCCAGATCTGGGAGCCCAGTTGGGCTGATGCAGTCACACAAGAGCTCTTTGCCTGACCTCATTGTCACCAATTCAAATCAGAGAGGATTCATGCAGTCTTTCAAGGCTCTCAGGTGAAAAAATGGGCCCTTGAGCAAGGAAGAAAATAGGCCCCCTTGTTGAAGTTTGGAATATAAAATACCGCAATAATCAAGGTTCAGTGGGTCCCGCAGGTCTGTGGGCGCCAGTGCAACTGCACCTGCTGCACCAACAGAAGCTACGCCCCTGTCATAGAGCTGGGTAACATCAATTACTCAGTGCCACAAAGAGCATTAGAAATAAACTTTACATAATGTCAAACGGCAAAAACAAGAGCTTTGTCAGTTCTTGTTCTGTTTCAAACACACCATACAATCTGTATGAACCCTCTCCACATTTTCCTACTGATAACAAATGCCTTCGCTCCCAGAAAAAAACTTTCTGGGCGGTTAGTGCACATTTGAATGGGAGATGAGACCTCGGAAGAGCCCAGCCCTGCGCCCGACTGCGAGTCACCTCAGAGAGCAGAAACAAAGCCCGTCCTCTGCCCATCACTGACCCAAGCGAATCCGTGGAGCAAAGATGAGAACAAAGGGGAAGAAATAAAAGAATAACGAAAACTCATCAAGGAAAATAAATCCCTAAATTACTGCTGTATTTAAAAAGCTGAGAAAACAAAAGAGAACGTAAAGAGTAAACTGAAGCCAAATAGAGTCACCGTTTTGTCCTTGTCACAGATCACAAACCTGCAAGTAAATTGCATTGCAAAATAAACTATCTTATTTTTTAATTACATATTCTCCAGTCTCCGAAGAGACTGTCAAAATTTGCCATTTCGACTATACTTCAAGTCTCCATGACGGGGTATTGGGTAAAGTTTTCAATAAGCAATAATCGCGCCTCGGTTAAACCTCATTGGCTACGATACTGCCACTGCGCAAAGCTAAACAATTTAGTGTGAATTTCATGCACACTTGCCCTAGTACCTCATGTTACAAAGAACATGATTCCTTTTCAAAAGATGTTATCTGTTTATGCATAACTACTCCTCCACTGCTTCTGATAGGCAATGTAAGACATATAATGGTGTTGTTTTACTAATTTCTATCAGCTCTCTACCCCAAACCGTCGATAGCCACACGCAGAGAATTATGGGAAATTGTATGCTAAATAGCTGTCCAAGTAAGCAGCACCCTCCCAAGTTATGGATTTGATGCTCAGGCAGATATACCTTCACACAAAGATGAGATCTAGGCTGCTAACCATGGGTTGTGGAAAATATAAGAAGCACAAATTCATAATAGCATCCTCATAGGTCCCACTGTCTTCAAATGTTTACTAGAGAAGGAACGGCAATCAATTTAAAGGAAAATAAATGATAGATACATTTTTCCATATTCCATAATGCACGTCTGCCATTTCATGGCACTACATAGTTGCATTTGCTGCATTTCATTTTTAGCTTTAGGAGGTACAATATACTGGTTTCCAAAACATTTTAGGGGATGATTCACAAGGACCTGACGCAACTGCATGGATGCATAAGTTTCCTTCAGTCAGTGCTGAATGTCCTTGTGCCACGATGAATGTGCTGTATTTACAATACAGCGCTCCATGGCGCAAGAATTAACAGATGCGTCAGAAATTCTGACGCATCTGTTGGCACAAAAGTGACGCATTGCTGGAAATGCTCATGAAAGTGACGCAAAAAGCCCTGAGTCATAACTTATGCCTGGTCTGTGCAGGCGTAGGGATTTTGACACAGTGAAGGCGTAGAGTGATGTAGTGAAATCTTGTAGATTTCAGTGCGTCAGTTCTAGAAGGCTTTTAGCGTGGGAACGCCCACCCTGCATACATTATACCTGACACAGGTATAATATGATGCGGGACTTTACAATGTGACACATCTCCCTAGATGCGTCACATTGTAAATGGGCCGCAACATTTATGCCGCAGCTGCGTCACAATACAGATTTTTATACTTGCCCTATATATGGCTGTGTGTACGTTGTGTGTCTCCGTCTGCATGCAGCATACAAATGTGCCAGATCTGGGAGTCCAGTTGGGCTGATGCAGTCACACAAGAGCTCTTTGCCTGACCTCATTGTCACCAATTCAAATCAGAGAGGATCCATGCAGTCTTTCAAGGCTCTCAGGTGAAAAAAATGGGCCCTTGAGCAAGGAAGAAAATAGGCCCCCTTGTTGAAGTTTGGAATATAAAAAACCGCAATAATCAAGGTTCAGTGGGTCCCGCAGGTCTGTGGGCGCCAGTGCAACTGCACCTGCTGCACCAACAGAAGCTACGCCCCTGTCATAGAGCTGGGTAACATCAAGTACTCAGTGCCACAAAGAGCATTAGAAATAAACTTTACATAATGTCAAACGGCAAAAACAAGAGCTTTGTCAGTTCTTGTTCTGTTTCAAACACACCATACAATCTGTATGAACCCTCTCCACATTTTCCTACTGATAACAAATGCCTTCGCTCCCAGAAAAAAACTTTCCGGGCGGTTAGTGCACATTTGAATGGGAGATGAGACCTCGGAAGAGCCCAGCCCTGCGCCGGACTGCGAGTCACCTCAGAGAGCAGAAACAAAGCCCGTCCTCTGCCCATCACTGACCCAAACGAATCCGTGGAGCAAAGATGAGAACAAAGGGGAAGAAATAAAAGAATAACGAAAACTCGTCAAGGAAAATAAATTCCTAAATTACTGCTGTATTTAAAAAGCTGAAAAAACAAAAGAGAACGTAAAGAGTAAACTGAAGCCAAAGAGAGTCACCTTTTTGTCCTTGTCACAGATCACAAACCTGTAAGTAAATTGCATTTCAAAATAAACTATCTTATTTTTTAATTACATATTCTCCAGTCTCCGAAGAGACTGTCAAAAATTGCCATTTCGACTATATTTCAAGTCTCCATGACGGGGTATTGGGTAAAGTTTTCAATAAGCAATAATCGCACCTCGGTTAAACCTCATTGGCTACGATACTGCCACTGCGCAAAGCTAAACAATTTAGTGTGAATTTCATGCACACTTGCCCTAGTACCTCATGTTACAAAGAACATGATTCCTTTTCAAAAGATGTTATCTGTTTATGCATAACTACTCCTCCACTGCTTCTGATAGGCAATGTAAGACATATAATGGTGTTGTTTTACTAATTTCTATCAGCTCTCTGCCCCAAACCGTCGATAGCCACACGCAGAGAATTATGGGAAATTGTATGCTAAATAGCTGTCCAGGTAAGCAGCACCCTCCCAAGTTATGGATTTGATGCTCAGGCAGATATACCTTCACACAAAGATGAGATCTAGGCAGCTAACCATGGGTTGTGGAAAATATAAGAAGCACAAATTCATAATAGCATCCTCATAGGTCCCACTGTCTTCAAATGTTTACTAGAGAAGGAACGGCAATAAATTTAAAGGAAAATAAATTATAGATAAATTTTTCCATATTCCATAATGCACGTCTGCCATTTTATGGCACTACATAGTTGCATTTGCTGCATTTCATTTTTAGCTTTAGGAGGTACAATATACTGGTTTCCTGGTTTTCAAAACATTTTAGGGGAAGATTCACAAGGACCTGACGCAACTGCATGGATGCATAAGTTTCCTTGAGTCAGTGCTGAATGTCCTTGTGCCACGATGAATGTGCTGTATTTACAATACAGCGCTCCATGGCGCAAGAATTAACAGATGCGTCAGAAATTCTGACGCATCTGTTGGCACAAAAGTGACACATTGCTGGAAATGCTCATGAAAGTGACGCAAAAAGCCCTGAGTCATAACTTATGCCTGGTCTGTGCAGGCGTAGGGATTTTGACATAGTGAAGGCGTAGAGTGATGTAGTGAAATCTTGTAGATTTCAGTGCGTCAGTTCTAGAAGGCTTTTAGCGTGGGAACGCCCACCCTGCATACATTATACCTGACGCAGGTATAATATGATGCGGGACTTTACAATGTGACACATCTCCCTAGATGCGTCACATTGTGAATGGGCCGCAACATTTATGCCGCAGCTGCGTCACAATACAGATTTTTATACTTGCCCTATATATGGCTGTGTGTACGTTGTGTGTCTCCGTCTGCATGCAGCATACAAATGTGCCAGATCTGGTAGCCCAGTTGGGCTGATGCAGCCACACAAGAGCTCTTTGCCTGACCTCATTGTCACCAATTCAAATCAGAGAGGATCCATGCAGTCTTTCAAGGCTCTCAGGTGAAGAAATGGGCCCTAGAGCAAGGAAGAAAATAGGCCCCCTTGTTGAAGTTTGGAATATAAAATACCGCAATAATCAGGGTTCAGTGGGTCCCGCAGGTCTGTGGGTGCCAGTGCAACTGCACCTGCTGCACCAACAGAAGCTACGCCCCTGTCATAGAGCTGGGTAACATCAATTACTCAGTGCCACAAAGAGCATTAGAAATAAACTTTACATAATGTCAAACGGCAAAAACAAGAGCTTTGTCAGTTCTTGTTCTGTTTCAAACACTCCATACAATCTGTATGAACCCTCTCCACATTTTCCTACTGATAACAAATGCCTTCGCTCCCAGAAAAAAACTTTCTGGGCGGTTAGTGCACATTTGAATGGGAGATGAGACCTCGGAGGAGCCCAGCCCTGCGCCGGACTGCGAGTCACCTCAGAGAGCAGAAACAAAGCCCGTCCTCTGCCCATCACTGACCCAAGCGAATCTGTGGAGCAAAGATGAGAACAAAGGGGAAGAAATAAAAGAATAACGAAAAATCACCAAGGAAAATAAATCCCTAAATTACTACTGTATTTAAAAAGCTGAGAAAACAAAAGAGAACGTAAAGAGTAAACTGAAGCCAAATAGAGTCACCATTTTGTCCTTGTCACAGATCACAAACTTGCAAGTAAATTGCATTGCAAAATAAACTATCTTATTTTTTAATTACATATTCTTCAGTCTCCGAAGAGACTGTCAAAAATTGACATTTCGACTATATTTCAAGTCTCCATGACGGGGTATTGGGTAAAGTTTTCAATAAGCAATAATCGCACCTCGGTTAAACCTCATTGGCTACGATACTGCCACTGCGCAAAGCTATACAATTTAGTGTGAATTTCATGCACATTTGCCCTAGTACCTCATGTTACAAAGAACATGATTCCTTTTCAAAAGATGTTATCTGTTTATGCATAACTACTCCTCCACTGCTTCTGATAGGCAATGTAAGACATATAATGGTGTTGTTTTACTAATTTCTATCAGCTCTCTGCCCCAAACCGTCGATAGCCACACGCAGAGAATTATGGGAAATTGTATGCTAAATAGCTGTCCAGGTAAGCAGCACCCTCCCAAGTTATGGATTTGATGCTCAGGCAGATATACCTTCACACAAAGATGAGATCTAGGCTGCTAACCATGGGTTGTGGAAAATATAAGAAGCACAAATTCATAATAGCATCCTCATAGGTCCCACTGTCTTCAAATGTTTACTAGAGAAGGAACGGCAATCAATTTAAAGGAAAATAAATGATAGATACATTTTTCCATATTCCATAATGCACGTCTGCCATTTCATGGCACTACATAGTTGCATTTGCTGCATTTCATTTTTAGCTTTAGGAGGTACAATATACTGGTTTCCTGGTTTTCAAAACATTTTAGGGGAAGATTCACAAGGACCTGACGCAACTGCATGGATGCATAAGTTTCCTTGAGTCAGTGCTGAATGTCCTTGTGCCACGATGAATGTGCTGTATTTACAATACAGCGCTCCATGGCGCAAGAATTAACAGATGCGTCAGAAATTCTGACGCATCTCTTGGCACAAAAGTGACGCATTGCTGGAAATGCTCATGAAAGTGACGCAAAAAGCCCTGAGTCATAACTTATGCCTGGTCTGTGCAGGCGTAGGGATTTTGACACAGTGAAGGCGTAGAGTGATGTAGTGAAATCTTGTAGATTTCAGTGCGTCAGTTCTAGAAGGCTTTTAGCGTGGGAACGCCCACCCTGCATACATTATACCTGACGCAGGTATAATATGATGCGGGACTTTACAATGTGACACATCTCCCTAGATGCGTCACATTGTAAATGGGCCGCAACATTTATGCCGCAGCTGCGTCACAATACAGATTTTTATACTTGCCCTATATATGGCTGTGTGTACGTTGTGTGTCTCCGTCTGCATACAGCATACAAATGTGCCAGATCTGGGAGCCCAGTTGGGCTGATGCAGTCACACAAGAGCTCTTTGCCTGACCTCATTGTCACCAATTCAAATCAGAGAGGATTCATGCAGTCTTTCAAGGCTCTCAGGTGAAAAAATGGGCCCTTGAGCAAGGAAGAAAATAGGCCCCCTTGTTGAAGTTTGGAATATAAAATACCGCAATAATCAAGGTTCAGTGGGTCCCGCAGGTCTGTGGGCGCCAGTGCAACTGCACCTGCTGCACCAACAGAAGCTACGCCCCTGTCATAGAGCTGGGTAACATCAATTACTCAGTGCCACAAAGAGCATTAGAAATAAACTTTACATAATGTCAAACGGCAAAAACAAGAGCTTTGTCAGTTCTTGTTCTGTTTCAAACACACCATACAATCTGTATGAACCCTCTCCACATTTTCCTACTGATAACAAATGCCTTCGCTCCCAGAAAAAAACTTTCTGGGCGGTTAGTGCACATTTGAATGGGAGATGAGACCTCGGAAGAGCCCAGCCCTGCGCCGGACTGCGAGTCACCTCAGAGAGCAGAAACAAAGCCCGTCCTCTGCCCATCACTGACCCAAGCGAATCCGTGGAGCAAAGATGAGAACAAAGGGGAAGAAATAAAAGAATAACGAAAACTCATCAAGGAAAATAAATCCCTAAATTACTGCTGTATTTAAAAAGCTGAGAAAACAAAAGAGAACGTAAAGAGTAAACTGAAGCCAAATAGAGTCACCGTTTTTGTCCTTGTCACAGATCACAAACCTGCAAGTAAATTGCATTGCAAAATAAACTATCTTATTTTTTAATTACATATTCTCCAGTCTCCGAAGAGACTGTCAAAATTTGCCATTTCGACTATACTTCAAGTCTCCATGACGGGGTATTGGGTAAAGTTTTCAATAAGCAATAATCGCGCCTCGGTTAAACCTCATTGGCTACGATACTGCCACTGCGCAAAGCTAAACAATTTAGTGTGAATTTCATGCACACTTGCCCTAGTACCTCATGTTACAAAGAACATGATTCCTTTTCAAAAGATGTTATCTGTTTATGCATAACTACTCCTCCACTGCTTCTGATAGGCAATGTAAGACATATAATGGTGTTGTTTTACTAATTTCTATCAGCTCTCTACCCCAAACCGTCGATAGCCACACGCAGAGAATTATGGGAAATTGTATGCTAAATAGCTGTCCAAGTAAGCAGCACCCTCCCAAGTTATGGATTTGATGCTCAGGCAGATATACCTTCACACAAAGATGAGATCTAGGCTGCTAACCATGGGTTGTGGAAAATATAAGAAGCACAAATTCATAATAGCATCCTCATAGGTCCCACTGTCTTCAAATGTTTACTAGAGAAGGAACGGCAATCAATTTAAAGGAAAATAAATGATAGATACATTTTTCCATATTCCATAATGCACGTCTGCCATTTCATGGCACTACATAGTTGCATTTGCTGCATTTCATTTTTAGCTTTAGGAGGTACAATATACTGGTTTCCAAAACATTTTAGGGGATGATTCACAAGGACCTGACGCAACTGCATGGATGCATAAGTTTCCTTCAGTCAGTGCTGAATGTCCTTGTGCCACGATGAATGTGCTGTATTTACAATACAGCGCTCCATGGCGCAAGAATTAACAGATGCGTCAGAAATTCTGACGCATCTGTTGGCACAAAAGTGACGCATTGCTGGAAATGCTCATGAAAGTGACGCAAAAAGCCCTGAGTCATAACTTATGCCTGGTCTGTGCAGGCGTAGGGATTTTGACACAGTGAAGGCGTAGAGTGATGTAGTGAAATCTTGTAGATTTCAGTGCGTCAGTTCTAGAAGGCTTTTAGCGTGGGAACGCCCACCCTGCATACATTATACCTGACACAGGTATAATATGATGCGGGACTTTACAATGTGACACATCTCCCTAGATGCGTCACATTGTAAATGGGCCGCAACATTTATGCCGCAGCTGCGTCACAATACAGATTTTTATACTTGCCCTATATATGGCTGTGTGTACGTTGTGTGTCTCCGTCTGCATGCAGCATACAAATGTGCCAGATCTGGGAGTCCAGTTGGGCTGATGCAGTCACACAAGAGCTCTTTGCCTGACCTCATTGTCACCAATTCAAATCAGAGAGGATCCATGCAGTCTTTCAAGGCTCTCAGGTGAAAAAAATGGGCCCTTGAGCAAGGAAGAAAATAGGCCCCCTTGTTGAAGTTTGGAATATAAAAAACCGCAATAATCAAGGTTCAGTGGGTCCCGCAGGTCTGTGGGCGCCAGTGCAACTGCACCTGCTGCACCAACAGAAGCTACGCCCCTGTCATAGAGCTGGGTAACATCAAGTACTCAGTGCCACAAAGAGCATTAGAAATAAACTTTACATAATGTCAAACGGCAAAAACAAGAGCTTTGTCAGTTCTTGTTCTGTTTCAAACACACCATACAATCTGTATGAACCCTCTCCACATTTTCCTACTGATAACAAATGCCTTCGCTCCCAGAAAAAAACTTTCCGGGCGGTTAGTGCACATTTGAATGGGAGATGAGACCTCGGAAGAGCCCAGCCCTGCGCCGGACTGCGAGTCACCTCAGAGAGCAGAAACAAAGCCCGTCCTCTGCCCATCACTGACCCAAGCGAATCCGTGGAGCAAAGATGAGAACAAAGGGGAAGAAATAAAAGAATAACGAAAACTCATCAAGGAAAATAAATTCCTAAATTACTGCTGTATTTAAAAAGCTGAGAAAACAAAAGAGAACGTAAAGAGTAAACTGAAGCCAAATAGAGTCACCGTTTTGTCCTTGTCACAGATCACAAACCTGTAAGTAAATTGCATTGCAAAATAAACTATCTTATTTTTTAATTACATATTCTCCAGTCTACGAAGAGACTGTCAAAAATTGCCATTTCAACTATATTTCAAGTCTCCATGACGGGGTATTGGGTAAAGTTTTCAATAAGCAATAATCGCACCTCGGTTAAACCTCATTGGCTACGATACTGCCACTGCGCAAAGCTAAACAATTTAGTGTGAATTTCATGCACACTTGCCCTAGTACCTCATGTTACAAAGAACATGATTCCTTTTCAAAAGATGTTATCTGTTTATGCATAACTACTCCTCCACTGCTTCTGATAGGCAATGTAAGACATATAATGGTGTTGTTTTACTAATTTCTATCAGCTCTCTGCCCCAAACCGTCGATAGCCACACGCAGAGAATTATGGGAAATTGTATGCTAAATAGCTGTCCAGGTAAGCAGCACCCTCCCAAGTTATGGATTTGATGCTCAGGCAGATATACCTTCACACAAAGATGAGATCTAGGCTGCTAACCATGGGTTGTGGAAAATATAAGAAGCACAAATTCATAATAGCATCCTCATAGGTCCCACTGTCTTCAAATGTTTACTAGAGAAGGAACGGCAATAAATTTAAAGGAAAATAAATTATAGATACATTTTTCCATATTCCATAATGCACGTCTGCCATTTTATGGCACTACATAGTTGCATTTGCTGCATTTCATTTTTAGCTTTAGGAGGTACTATATACTGGTTTCCTGGTTTTCAAAACATTTTAGGGGAAGATTCACAAGGACCTGACGCAACTGCATGGATGCATAAGTTTCCTTGAGTCAGTGCTGAATGTCCTTGTGCCACGATGAATGTGCTGTATTTACAATACAGCGCTCCATGGCGCAAGAATTAACAGATGCGTCAGAAATTCTGACGCATCTGTTGGCACAAAAGTGACACATTGCTGGAAATGCTCATGAAAGTGACGCAAAAAGCCCTGAGTCATAACTTATGCCTGGTCTGTGCAGGCGTAGGGATTTTGACATAGTGAAGGCGTAGAGTGATGTAGTGAAATCTTGTAGATTTCAGTGCGTCAGTTCTAGAAGGCTTTTAGCGTGGGAACGCCCACCCTGCATACATTATACCTGACGCAGGTATAATATGATGCGGGACTTTACAATGTGACACATCTCCCTAGATGCGTCACATTGTAAATGGGCCGCAACATTTATGCCGCAGCTGCGTCACAATACAGATTTTTATACTTGCCCTATATATGGCTGTGTGTACGTTGTGTGTCTCCGTCTGCATGCAGCATACAAATGTGCCAGATCTGGTAGCCCAGTTGGGCTGATGCAGCCACACAAGAGCTCTTTGCCTGACCTCATTGTCACCAATTCAAATCAGAGAGGATCCATGCAGTCTTTCAAGGCTCTCAGGTGAAGAAATGGGCCCTAGAGCAAGGAAGAAAATAGGCCCCCTTGTTGAAGTTTGGAATATAAAATACCGCAATAATCAGGGTTCAGTGGGTCCCGCAGGTCTGTGGGTGCCAGTGCAACTGCACCTGCTGCACCAACAGAAGCTACGCCCCTGTCATAGAGCTGGGTAACATCAATTACTCAGTGCCACAAAGAGCATTAGAAATAAACTTTACATAATGTCAAACGGCAAAAACAAGAGCTTTGTCAGTTCTTGTTCTGTTTCAAACACTCCATACAATCTGTATGAACCCTCTCCACATTTTCCTACTGATAACAAATGCCTTCGCTCCCAGAAAAAAACTTTCTGGGCGGTTAGTGCACATTTGAATGGGAGATGAGACCTCGGAGGAGCCCAGCCCTGCGCCGGACTGCGAGTCACCTCAGAGAGCAGAAACAAAGCCCGTCCTCTGCCCATCACTGACCCAAGCGAATCTGTGGAGCAAAGATGAGAACAAAGGGGAAGAAATAAAGAATAACGAAAAATCATCAAGGAAAATAAATCCCTAAATTACTACTGTATTTAAAAAGCTGAGAAAACAAAAGAGAACGTAAAGAGTAAACTGAAGCCAAATAGAGTCACCATTTTGTCCTTGTCACAGATCACAAACCTGCAAGTAAATTGCATTGCAAAATAAACTATCTTATTTTTTAATTACATATTCTCCAGTCTCCGAAGAGACTGTCAAAAATTGCCATTTTGACTATACTTCAAGTCTCCATGACGGGGTATTGGGTAAAGTTTTCAATAAGCAATAATCACGCCTCGGTTAAACCTCATTGGCTACGATACTGCCACTGCGCAAAGCTAAACAGTTTAGTGTGAATTTCATGCACACTTGCCCTAGTACCTCATGTTACAAAGAACATGATTCCTTTTCAAAAGATGTTATCTGTTTATGCATAACTACTCCTCCACTGCTTCTGATAGGCAATGTAAGACATATAATGGTGTTGTTTTACTAATTTCTATCAGCTCTCTACCCCAAACCGTCGATAGCCACACGCAGAGAATTATGGGAAATTGTATGCTAAATAGCTGTCCAGGTAAGCAGCACCCTCCCAAGTTATGGATTTGATGCTCAGGCAGATATACCTTCACACAAAGATGAGATCTAGGCTGCTAACCATGGGTTGTGGAAAATATAAGAAGCACAAATTCATAATAGCATCCTCATAGGTCCCACTGTCTTCAAATGTTTACTAGAGAAGGAACGGCAATAAATTTAAAGGAAAATAAATTATAGATACATTTTTCCATATTCCATAATGCACGTCTGCCATTTTATGGCACTACATAGTTGCATTTGCTGCATTTCATTTTTAGCTTTAGGAGGTACAATATACTGGTTTCCAAAACATTTTAGGGGAAGATTCACAAGGACCTGACGCAACTGCATGGATGCATAAGTTTCCTTGAGTCAGTGCTGAATGTCCTTGTGCCACGATGAATGTGCTGTATTTACAATACAGCGCTCCATGGCGCAAGAATTAACAGATGCGTCAGAAATTCTGACGCATCTGTTGGCACAAAAGTGACGCATTGCTGGAAATGCTCATGAAAGTGACGCAAAAAGCCCTGAGTCATAACTTATGCCTGGTCTGTGCAGGCGTAGGGATTTTGACACAGTGAAGGCGTAGAGTGATGTAGTGAAATTTTGTAGATTTCAGTGCGTCAGTTCTAGAAGGCTTTTAGCGTGGGAACGCCCACCCTGCATACATTATACCTGACGCAGGTATAATATGATGCGGGACTTTACAATGTGACACATCTCCCTAGATGCGTCACATTGTAAATGGGCTGCAACATTTATGCCGCAGCTGCGTCACAATACAGATTTTTATACTTGCCCTATATATGGCTGTGTGTACGTTGTGTGTCTCCGTCTGCATGCAGCATACAAATGTGCCAGATCTGGTAGCCCAGTTTGGCTGATGCAGCCACACAAGAGCTCTTTGCCTGACCTCATTGTCACCAATTCAAATCAGAGAGGATCCATGCAGTCTTTCAAGGCTCTCAGGTGAAAAAATGGGCCCTAGAGCAAGGAAGAAAATAGGCCCCCTTGTTGAAGTTTGGAATATAAAATACCGCAATAATCAGGGTTCAGTGGGTCCCGCAGGTCTGTGGGCGCCAGTGCAACTGCACCTGCTGCACCAACAGAAGCTACGCCCCTGTCATAGAGCTGGGTAACATCAATTACTCAGTGCCACAAAGAGCATTAGAAATAAACTTTACATAATGTCAAACGGCAAAAACAAGAGCTTTGTCAGTTCTTGTTCTGTTTCAAACACTCCATACAATCTGTATGAACCCTCTCCACATTTTCCTACTGATAACAAATGCCTTCGCTCCCAGAAAAAAACCTTTCTGGGCGGTTAGTGCACATTTGAATGGGAGATGAGACCTCGGAAGAGCCCAGCCCTGCGCCGGACTGCGAGTCACCTAGAGAGCAGAAACAAAGCCCGTCCTCTCCCCATCACTGACCCAAGCGAATCTGTGGAGCAAAGATGAGAACAAAGGGGAAGAAATAAAAGAATAACGAAAAATCATCAAGGAAAATAAATCCCTAAATTACTGCTGTATTTAAAAAGCTGAGAAAACAAAAGAGAACGTAAAGAGTAAACTGAAGCCAAATAGAGTCACCGTTTTGTCCTTGTCACAGATCACAAACCTGCAAGTAAATTGCATTGCAAAATAAACTATCTTATTTTTTAATTACATATTCTCCAGTCTCCGAAGAGACTGTCAAAAATTGCCATTTCAACTATATTTCAAGTCTCCATGACGGGGTATTGGGTAAAGTTTTCAATAAGCAATAATCGCGCCTCGGTTAAACCTCATTGGGTACGATACTGCCACTGCGCAAAGCTATACAATTTAGTGTGAATTTCATGCACACTTGCCCTAGTACCTCATGTTACAAACAACATGATTCCTTTTCAAAAGATGTTATCTATTTATGCATAACTACTCCTCCACTGCTTCTGATAGGCAATGTAAGACATATAATGGTGTTGTTTTACTAATTTCTATCAGCTCTCTGCCCCAAACCGTCGATAGCCACACGCAGAGACTTATGGGAAATTTTATGCTAAATAGCTGTACAGGTAAGCAGCACCCTCCCAAGTTATGGATTTGATGCTCAGGCAGATATACCTTCACACAAAGATGAGATCTAGGCTGCTAACCATGGGTTGTGGAAAATATAAGAAGCACAAATTCATAATAGCATCCTCATAGGTCCCACTGTCTTCAAATGTTTACTAGAGAAGGAACGGCAATAAATTTAAAGGAAAATAAATTATAGATAAATTTTTCCATATTCCATAATGCACGTCTACCATTTTATGGCACTACATAGTTGCATTTGCTGCATTTCATTTTTAGCTTTAGGAGGTACAATATACTGGGTTCCTGGTTTTCAAAACATTTTAGGGGAAGATTCACAAGTACCTGACGCAACTGCATGGATGCATAAGTTTCCTTGAGTCAGTGCTGAATGTCCTTGTGCCACGATGAATGTGCTGTATTTACAATACAGCGCTCCATGGCGCAAGAATTAACAGATGCGTCAGAAATTCTGACGCATCTGTTGGCACAAAAGTGACGCATTGCTGGAAATGCTCATGAAAGTGACGCAAAAAGCCCTGAGTCATAACTTATGCCTGGTCTGTGCAGGCGTAGGGATTTTGACACAGTGAAGGCGTAGAGTGATGTAGTGAAATTTTGTAGATTTCAGTGCGTCAGTTCTAGAAGGCTTTTAGCGTGGGAACGCCCACCCTGCATACATTATACCTGATGCAGGTATAATATGATGCGGGACTTTACAATGTGACACATCTCCCTAGATGCGTCACATTGTAAATGGGCCGCAACATTTATGCCGCAGCTGCGTCACAATACAGATTTTTATACTTGCCCTATATATGGCTGTGTGTACGTTGTGTGTCTCCGTCTGCATGCAGCATACAAATGTGCCAGATCTGGTAGCCCAGTTGGGCTGATGCAGCCACACAAGAGCTCTTTGCCTGACCTCATTGTCACCAATTCAAATCAGAGAGGATCCATGCAGTCTTTCAAGGCTCTCAGGTGAAAAAATGGGCCCTAGAGCAAGGAAGAAAATAGGCCCCCTTGTTGAAGTTTGGAATATAAAATACCGCAATAATCAGGGTTCAGTGGGTCCCGCAGGTCTGTGGGCGCCAGTGCAACTGCACCTGCTGCACCAACAGAAGCTACGCCCCTGTCATAGAGCTGGGTAACATCAATTACTCAGTGCCACAAAGAGCATTAGAAATAAACTTTACATAATGTCAAACGGCAAAAACAAGAGCTTTGTCAGTTCTTGTTCTGTTTCAAACACTCCATACAATCTGTATGAACCCTCTCCACATTTTCCTACTGATAACAAATGCCTTCGCTCCCAGAAAAAAACTTTCTGGGCGGTTAGTGCACATTTGAATGGGAGATGAGACCTCGGAAGAGCCGAGCCCTGCGCCGGACTGCGAGTCAACTCAGAGAGCAGAAACAAAGCCCGTCCTCTGCCCATCACTGACCCAAGCGAATCTGTGGAGCAAAGATGAGAACAAAGGGGAAGAAATAAAAGAATAACGAAAAATCATCAAGGAAAATAAATCCCTAAATTACTGCTGTATTTAAAAAGCTGAGAAAACAAAAGAGAACATAAAGAGTAAACTGAAGCCAAATAGAGTCACCGTTTTGTCCTTGTCACAGATCACAAACCTGCAAGTAAATTGCATTGCAAAATAAACTATCTTATTTTTTAATTACATATTCTCCAGTCTCCAAAGAGACTGTCAAAAATTGCCATTTCGACTATATTTCAAGGCTCCATGACGGGGTATTGGGTAAAGTTTTCAATAAGCAATAATCGCGCCTCGGTTAAACCTCATTGGCTACGATACTGCCACTGCGCAAAGCTATACAATTTAGTGTGAATTTCATGCACACTTGCCCTAGTACCTCATGTTACAAAGAACATGATTCCTTTTCAAAAGATGTTATCTGTTTATGCATAACTAACTACTCCTCCACTGCTTCTGATAGGCAATGTAAGACATATAATGGTGTTGTTTTACTAATTTCTATCAGCTCTCTGCCCCAAACCGTCGATAGCCACACGCAGAGACTTATGGGAAATTGTATGCTAAATAGCTGTACAGGTAAGCAGCACCCTCCCAAGTTATGGATTTGATGCTCAGGCAGATATACCTTCACACAAAGATGAGATCTAGGCTGCTAACCATGGGTTGTGGAAAATATAAGAAGCACAAATTCATAATAGCATCCTCATAGGTCCCACTGTCTTCAAATGTTTACTAGAGAAGGAACGGCAATCAATTTAAAGGAAAATAAATGATAGATACATTTTTCCATATTCCATAATGCACGTCTGCCATTTCATGGCACTACATAGTTGCATTTGCTGCATTTCATTTTTAGCTTTAGGAGGTACAATATACTGGTTTCCTGGTTTTCAAAACATTTTAGGGGAATATTCACAAGGACCTGATGCAACTGCATGGATGCATACGTTTCTTTGAGTCAGTGCTGAATGTCCTTGTGCCACGATGAATGTGCTGTATTTACAATACAGCGCTCCATGGCGCAAGAATTAACAGATGCGTCAGAAATTCTGACGCATCTGTTGGCACAAAAGTGACGCATTGCTGGAAATGCTCATGAAAGTGATGCAAAAAGCCCTGAGTCATAACTTATGCCTGGTCTGTGCAGGCGTAGGGATTTTGACACAGTGAAGGCGTAGAGTGATGTAGTGAAATCTTGTAGATTTCAGTGCGTCAGTTCTAGAATGTTTTTAGCGTGGGAACGCCCACCCTGCATACATTATACCTGATGCAGGTATAATGTGATGCGGGACTTTACAATGTGACACATCTCCCTAGATGCGTCACATTGTAAATGGGCCGCAACATTTATGCCGCAGCTGCGTCACAATACAGATTTTTATACTTGCCCTATATATGGCTGTGTGTACGTTGTGTGTCTCCGTCTGCATGCAGCATACAAATGTGCCAGATCTGGTAGCCCAGTTGGGCTGATGCAGCCACACAAGAGCTCTCTGCCTGACCTCATTGTCACCAATTCAAATCAGAGAGGATCCATGCAGTCTTTCAAGGCTCTCAGGTGAAAAAATGGGCCCTAGAGCAAGGAAGAAAATAGTCCCCCTTGTTGAAGTTTGGAATATAAAATACCGCAATAATCAGGGTTCAGTGGGTCCCGCAGATCTGTGGGCGCCAGTGCAACTGCACCTGCTGCACCAACAGAAGCTAGGCCCCTGTCATAGAGCTGGGTAACATCAATTACTCAGTGCCACAAAGAGCATTAGAAATAAACTTTACATAATGTCAAACGGCAAAAACAAGAGCTTTGTCAGTTCTTGTTCTGTTTCAAACACTCCATACAATCTGTATGAACCCTCTCCACATTTTCCTACTGATAACAAATGCCTTCGCTCCCAGAAAAAAACTTTCTGGGCGGTTAGTGCACATTTGAATGGGAGATGAGACCTCGGAAGAGCCCAGCCCTGCGCCGGACTGCGAGTCACCTCAGAGAGCAGAAACAAAGCCCGTCCTCTGCCCATCACTGACCCAAGCGAATCCGTGGAGCAAAGATGAGAACAAAGGGGAAGAAATAAAAGAATAACGAAAACTCATCAAGGAAAATAAATCCCCAAATTACTGCTGTATTTAAAAAGCTGGGAAAACAAAAGAGAACGTAAAGAGTAAACTGAAGCCAAATAGAGTCACCGTTTTGCCCTTGTCACAGATCACAAACCTGCAAGTAAATTGCATTGCAAAATAAACTATCTTATTTTTTAATTACATACTCTCCAGTCACCAAAGAGACTGTCAAAAATTGCCATTTCGACTATATTTCAAGTCTCCATGACGGGGTATTGGGTAAAGTTTTCAATAAGCAATAATCGTGCCTCGGTTAAACCTCATTGGCTACAATACTGCCACTGCGCAAAGCTATACAATTTAGTGTGAATTTCATGCACACTTGCCCTAGTACCTCATGTTACAAAGAACATGATTCCTTTTCAAAAGATGTTATCTGTTTATGCATAACTACTCCTCCACTGCTTCTGATAGGCAATGTAAGACATATAATGGGGTTGGTTTACTAATTTCTATCAGCTCTCTGCCTCAAACCGTCGATAGCCACACACAGCGAATTATGGGAAATTGTATGCTAAATAGCTGTACAGGTAAGCAGCACCCTCCCAAGTTATGGATTTGATGCTCAGGCAGATATACCTTCACACAAAGATGAGATCTAGGCTGCTAACCATGGGTTGTGGAAAATATAAGAAGCACAAATTCATAATAGCATCCTCATAGGTCCCACTGTCTTCAAATGTTTACTAGAGAAGGAACGGCAATCAATTTAAAGGAAAATAAATGATAGATACATTTTTCCATATTCCATAATGCACGTCTGCCATTTCATGGCACTACATAGTTGCATTTGCTGCATTTCATTTTTAGCTTTAGGAGGTACAATATACTGGTTTCCTGGTTTTCAAAACATTTTAGGGGAATATTCACAAGGACCTGACGCAACTGCATGGATGCATAAGTTTCCTTGAGTCAGTGCTGAATGTCCTTGTGCCACGATGAATGTGCTGTATTTACAATACAGCGCTCCATGGTGCAAGAATTAACAGATGCATCAGAAATTCTGACGCATCTGTTGGCACAAAAGTGACGCATTGCTGGAAATGCTCATGAAAGTGACGCAAAAAGCCCTGAGTCATAACTTATGCCTGGTCTGTGCAGGCGTAGGGATTTTGACACAGTGAAGGCGTAGAGTGATGTAGTGAAATCTTGTAGATTTCAGTGCGTCAGTTCTAGAAGGCTTTTAGCGTGGGAACGCCCACCCTGCATACATTATACCTGACGCAGGTATAATATGATGCGGGACTTTACAATGTGACACATCTCCCTAGATGCGTCACATTGTAAATGGGCCACAACATTTATGCCGCAGCTGCGTCACAATACAGATTTTTATACTTGCCCTATATATGGCTGTGTGTACGTTGTGTGTCTCCGTCTGCATGCAGCATACAAATGTGCCAGATCTGGGAGCCCAGTTGGGCTGATGCAGCCACACAAGAGCTCTTTGCCTGACCTCATTGTCACCAATTCAAATCAGAGAGGATCCATGCAGTCTTTCAAGGCTCTCAGGTGAAAAAATGGGCCCTTGAGCAAGGAAGAAAATAGGCCCCCTTGTTGAAGTTTGGAATATAAAATACCGCAATAATCAGGGTTCAGTGGGTCCCGCAGGTCTGTGGGCGCCAGTGCAACTGCACCTGCTGCACCAACAGAAGCTACGCCCCTGTCATAGAGCTGGGTAACATCAATTACTCAGTGCCACAAAGAGCATTAGATATAAACTTTACATAATGTCAAACGGCAAAAACAAGAGCTTTGTCAGTTCTTGTTCTGTTTCAAACACACCATACAATCTGTATGAACCCTCTCCACATTTTCCTACTGATAACAAATGCCTTCGCTCCCAGAAAAAAACTTTCTGGGCGGTTAGTGCACATTTGAATGGGAGATGAGACCTCGGAAGAGCCCAGCCCTGCGCCGGACTGCGAGTCACCTCAGAGAGCAGAAACAAAGCCCGTCCTCTGCCCATCACTGACCCAAGCGAATCCGTGGAGCAAAGATGAGAACAAAGGGGAAGAAATAAAAGAATAACGAAAACTCATCAAGGACAATAAATCCCTAAATTACTGCTGTATTTAAAAAGCTGAGAAAACAAAAGAGAACGTAAAGAGTAAACTGAAGCCAAATAGAGTCACCGTTTTGTCCTTGTCACAGATCACAAACCTGCAAGTAAATTGCATTGCAAAATAAACTATCTTATTTTTTAATTACATATTCTCCAGTCTCCGAAGAGACTGTCAAAAATTGCCAATTTGACTATATATCAAGTCTCCATGACGGGGTATTGGGTAAAGTTTTCAATAAGCAATAATCACGCCTCGGTTAAACCTCATTGGCTACGATACTGCCACTGCGCAAAGCTAAACAATTTAGTGTGAATTTCATGCACACTTGCCCTAGTACCTCATGTTACAAAGAACATGATTCCTTTTCAAAAGATGTTATCTGTTTATGCATAACTACTCCTCCACTGCTTCTGATAGGCAATGTAAGACATATAATGGTGTTGTTTTACTAATTTCTATCAGCTCTCTACCCCAAACCGTCGATAGCCACACGCAGAGAATTATGGGAAATTGTATGCTAAATAGCTGTCCAGGTAAGCAGCACCCTCCCAAGTTATGGATTTGATGCTCAGGCAGATATACCTTCACACAAAGATGAGATCTAGGCTGCTAACCATGGGTTGTGGAAAATATAAGAAGCACAAATTCATAATAGCATCCTCATAGGTCCCACTGTCTTCAAATGTTTACTAGAGAAGGAACGGCAATAAATTTAAAGGAAAATAAATTATAGATACATTTTTCCATATTCCATAATGCACGTCTGCCATTTTATGGCACTACATAGTTGCATTTGCTGCATTTCATTTTTAGCTTTAGGAGGTACAATATACTGGTTTCCTGGTTTTCAAAACATTTTAGGGGAAGATTCACAAGGACCTGACGCAACTGCATGGATGCATAAGTTTCCTTGAGTCAGTGCTGAATGTCCTTGTGCCACGATGAATGTGCTGTATTTACAATACAGCGCTCCATGGCGCAAGAATTAACAGATGCGTCAGAAATTCTGACGCATCTGTTGGCACAAAAGTGACGCATTGCTGGAAATGCTCATGAAAGTGACGCAAAAAGCCCTGAGTCATAACTTATGCCTGGTCTGTGCAGGCGTAGGGATTTTGACACAGTGAAGGCGTAGAGTGATGTAGTGAAATTTTGTAGATTTCAGTGCGTCAGTTCTAGAAGGCTTTTAGCGTGGGAACGCCCACCCTGCATACATTATACCTGACGCAGGTATAATATGATGCGGGACTTTACAATGTGACACATCTCCCTAGATGCGTCACATTGTAAATGGGCCGCAATATTTATGCCGCAGCTGCGTCACAATACAGATTTTTATACTTGCCCTATATATGGCTGTGTGTACGTTGTGTGTCTCCGTCTGCATGCAGCATACAAATGTGCCAGATCTGGTAGCCCAGTTGGGCTGATGCAGCCACACAAGAGCTCTTTGCCTGACCTCATTGTCACCAATTCAAATCAGAGAGGATCCATGCAGTCTTTCAAGGCTCTCAGGTGAAAAAATGGGCCCTAGAGCAAGGAAGAAAATAGGCCCCCTTGTTGAAGTTTGGAATATAAAATACCGCAATAATCAGGGTTCAGTGGGTCCCGCAGGTCTGTGGGCGCCAGTGCAACTGCACCTGCTGCACCAACAGAAGCTACGCCCCTGTCATAGAGCTGGGTAACATCAATTACTCAGTGCCACAAAGAGCATTAGAAATAAACTTTACATAATGTCAAACGGCAAAAACAAGAGCTTTGTCAGTTCTTGTTCTGTTTCAAACACTCCATACAATCTGTATGAACCCTCTCCACATTTTCCTACTGATAACAAATGCCTTCGCTCCCAGAAAAAAACTTTCTGGGCGGTTAGTGCACATTTGAATGGGAGATGAGACCTCGGAAGAGCCCAGCCCTGCGCCGGACTGCGAGTCACCTCAGAGAGCAGAAACAAAGCCCGTCCTCTGCCCATCACTGACCCAAGCGAATCTGTGGAGCAAAGATGAGAACAAAGGGGAAGAAATAAAAGAATAACGAAAAATCATCAAGGAAAATAAATCCCTAAATTACTGCTGTATTTAAAAAGCTGAGAAAACAAAAGAGAACGTAAAGAGTAAACCGAAGCCAAATAGAGTCACCGTTTTGTCCTTGTCACAGATCACAAACCTGCAAGTAAATTGCATTGCAAAATAAACTATCTTATTTTTTAATTACATATTCTCCAGTCTCCGAAGAGACTGTCAAAAATTGCCATTTCGACTATATTTCAAGTCTCCATGACAGGGTATTGGGTAAAGTTTTCAATAAGCAATAATCGCGCCTCGGTTAAACCTCATTGGCTACGATACTGCCACTGCGCAAAGCTAAACAATTTATTGTGAATTTCATGCACACTTGCCCTAGTACCTCATGTTACAAAGAACATGATTCCTTTTCAAAAGATGTTATCTATTTATGCATAACTACTCCTCCACTGCTTCTGATAGGCAATGTAAGACATATAATGGTGTTGTTTTACTAATTTCTATCAGCTCTCTGCCCCAAACCGTCGATAGCCACACGCAGAGACTTATGGGAAATTGTATGCTAAATAGCTGTACAGGTAAGCAGCACCCTCCCAAGTTATGGATTTGATGCTCAGGCAGATATACCTTCACACAAAGATGAGATCTAGGCTGCTAACCATGGGTTGTGGAAAATATAAGAAGCACAAATTCATAATAGCATCCTCATAGGTCCCACTGTCTTCAAATGTTTACTAGAGAAGGAACGGCAATCAATTTAAAGGAAAATAAATGATAGATACATTTTTCCATATTCCATAATGCACGTCTGCCATTTCATGGCACTACATAGTTGCATTTGCTGCATTTCATTTTTAGCTTTAGGAGGTACAATATACTGGTTTCCTGGTTTTCAAAACATTTTAGGGGAATATTCACAAGGACCTGACGCAACTGCATGGATGCATAAGTTTCCTTGAGTCAGTGCTGAATGTCCTTGTGCCACGATGAATGTGCTGTATTTACAATACAGCGCTCCATGGCGCAAGAATTAACAGATGCGTCAGAAATTCTGACGCATCTGTTGGCACAAAAGTGACGCATTGCTGGAAATGCTCATGAAAGTGATGCAAAAAGCCCTGAGTCATAACTTATGCCTGGTCTGTGCAGGCGTAGGGATTTTGACACAGTGAAGGCGTAGAGTGATGTAGTGAAATCTTGTAGATTTCAGTGCGTCAGTTCTAGAAGGCTTTTAGCGTGGGAACGCCCACCCTGCATACATTATACCTGACGCAGGTATAATGTGATGCGGGACTTTACAATGTGACACATCTCCCTAGATGCGGCACATTGTAAATGGGCCGCAACATTTATGCCGCAGCTGCGTCACAATACAGATTTTTATACTTGCCCTATATATGGCTGTGTGTACGTTGTGTGTCTCCGTCTGCATGCAGCATACAAATGTGCCAGATCTGGTAGCCCAGTTGGGCTGATGCAGCCACACAAGAGCTCTCTGCCTGACCTCATTGTCACCAATTCAAATCAGAGAGGATCCATGCAGTCTTTCAAGGCTCTCAGGTGAAAAAATGGGCCCTAGAGCAAGGAAGAAAATAGTCCCCCTTGTTGAAGTTTGGAATATAAAATACCGCAATAATCAGGGTTCAGTGGGTCCCGCAGATCTGTGGGCGCCAGTGCAACTGCACCTGCTGCACCAACAGAAGCTAGGCCCCTGTCATAGAGCTGGGTAACATCAATTACTAAGTGCCACAAAGAGCATTAGAAATAAACTTTACATAATGTCAAACGGCAAAAACAAGAGCTTTGTCAGTTCTTGTTCTGTTTCAAACACTCCATACAATCTGTATGAACCCTCTCCACATTTTCCTACTGATAACAAATGCCTTCGCTCCCAGAAAAAAACTTTCTGGGCGGTTAGTGCACATTTGAATGGGAGATGAGACCTCGGAAGAGCCCAGCCCTGCGCCGGACTGCGAGTCACCTCAGAGAGCAGGAACAAAGCCCGTCCTCTGCCCATCACTGACCCAAGCGAATCCGTGGAGCAAAGATGAGAACAAAGGGGAAGAAATAAAAGAATAACGAAAACTCATCAAGGAAAATAAATCCCCAAATTACTGCTGTATTTAAAAAGCTGGGAAAACAAAAGAGAACGCAAAGAGTAAACTGAAGCCAAATAGAGTCACCGTTTTGCCCTTGTCACAGATCACAAACCTGCAAGTAAATTGCATTGCAAAATAAACTATCTTATTTTTTAATTACATACTCTCCAGTCACCGAAGAGACTGTCAAAAATTGCCATTTCGACTATATTTCAAGTCTCCATGACGGGGTATTGGGTAAAGTTTTCAATAAGCAATAATCGTGCCTCGGTTAAACCTCATTGGCTACAATACTGCCACTGCGCAAAGCAATACAATTTAGTGTGAATTTCATGCACACTTGCCCTAGTACCTCATGTTACAAAGAACATGATTCCTTTTCAAAAGATGTTATCTGTTTATGCATAACTACTCCTCCACTGCTTCTGATAGGCAATGTAAGACATCTAATGGTGTTGTTTTACTAAGTTCTATCAGCTCTCTGCCCCAAAAGCGTCGATAGCCACACGCAGAGAATTATGGGAAATTGTATGCTAAATAGCTGTACAGGTAAGCAGCACCCTCCCAAGTTATGGATTTGATGCTCAGGCAGATATACCTTCACACAAAGATGAGATCTAGGCTGCTAACCATGGGTTGTGGAAAATATAAGAAGCACAAATTCATAATAGCATCCTCATAGGTCCCACTGTCTTCAAATGTTTACTAGAGAAGGAACGGCAATCAATTTAAAGGAAAATAAATGATAGATACATTTTTCCATATTCCATAATGCACGTCTGCCATTTCATGGCACTACATAGTTGCATTTGCTGCATTTCATTTTTAGCTTTAGGAGGTACAATATACTGGTTTCCTGGTTTTCAAAACATTTTAGGGGAATATTCACAAGGACCTGACGCAACTGCATGGATGCATAAGTTTCCTTGAGTCAGTGCTGAATGTCCTTGTGCCACGATGAATGTGCTGTATTTACAATACAGCGCTCCATGGCGCAAGAATTAACAGATGCATCAGAAATTCTGACGCATCTGTTGGCACAAAAGTGACGCATTGCTGGAAATGCTCATGAAAGTGACGCAAAAAGCCCTGAGTCATAACTTATGCCTGGTCTGTGCAGGCGTAGGGATTTTGACACAGTGAAGACGTAGAGTGATGTAGTGAAATCTTGTAGATTTCAGTGCGTCAGTTCTAGAAGGCTTTTAGCGTGGGAACGCCCACCCTGCATACATTATACCTGAACGCAGGTATAATATGATGCGGGACTTTACAATGTGACACATCTCCCTAGATGCGTCACATTGTAAATGGGCCGCAACATTTATGCCGCAGCTGCGTCACAATACAGATTTTTATACTTGCCCTATATATGGCTGTGTGTACGTTGTGCGTCTCCGTCTGCATGCAGCATACAAATGTGCCAGATCTGGGAGCCCAGTTGGGCTGATGCAGCCACACAAGAGCTCTTTGCCTGACCTCATTGTCACCAATTCAAATCAGAGAGGATCCATGCAGTCTTTCAAGGCTCTCAGGTGAAAAAATGGGCCCTTGAGCAAGGAAGAAAATAGGCCCCCTTGTTGAAGTTTGGAATATAAAATACCGCAATAATCAGGGTTCAGTGGGTCCCGCAGGTCTGTGGGCGCCAGTGCAACTGCACCTGCTGCACCAACAGAAGCTACGCCCCTGTCATAGAGCTGGGTAACATCAATTACTCAGTGCCACAAAGAGCATTAGAAATAAACTTTACATAATGTCAAACGGCTAAAAACAAGAGCTTTGTCAGTTCTTGTTCTGTTTCAAACACTCCATACAATCTGTATGAACCCTCTCCACATTTTCCTACTGATAACAAATGCCTTCGCTCCCAGAAAAAAACTTTCTGGGCGGTTAGTGCACATTTGAATGGGAGATGAGACCTCAGAAGAGCCCAGCCCTGCGCCGGACTGCGAGTCACCTCAGAGAGCAGAAACAAAGCCCGTCCTCTGCCCATCACTGACCCAAGCGAATCCGTGGAGCAAAGATGAGAACAAAGGGGAAGAAATAAAAGAATAACGAAAACTCATCAAGGACAATAAATCCCTAAATTACTGCTGTATTTAAAAAGCTGAGAAAACAAAAGAGAACGTAAAGAGTAAACTGAAGCCAAATAGAGTCACCGTTTTGTCCTTGTCACAGATCACAAACCTGCAAGTAAATTGCATTGCAAAATAAACTATCTTATTTTTTAATTACATATTCTCCAGTCTCCGAAGAGACTGTCAAAAATTGCCATTTCGACTATATTTCAAGTCTCCATGACAGGGTATTGGGTAAAGTTTTCAATAAGCAATAATCGCGCCTCAGTTAAACCTCATTGGCTACGATACTGCCACTGCGCAAAGCTAAACAATTTATTGTGAATTTCATGCACACTTGCCCTAGTACCTCATGTTACAAAGAACATGGGGGTATATTATCAAGGGGTTTTATCTCCGCTTTTTTGGCTTTAAAAGCCAAGAAAGCGGAGATAAAATTATCTCCCTATTACCAAGCTGTCGCTAACACCAGTTAGCGACAGCTAATAGGAGATAGCGACCATCATGGGCCCCACTTTGCATGTCAGTGATATTTATCACTAATGATATGCAAAGTGGGCGTGCCAAGATGTTAGCGACTGGAAACAGTCGCTAACATCGCTATCTCCTATTACCAACTTTTGGAGATATTTGCGCTAAGCGCGAATATCTCCAAAAGCTAACACCTGCCCTGAGCAGTTCTTAGCCATGTTATCCAATGGGAGGTGGATAACATGGCTAAGAGCATTTGCTCGATAATGCATGAATATCGCTGACTTTTCAGCGATATTCATGCATTGCGGGCGTTTTTTATCGCATTTGCGATAAGCCTTGCTAATAGCAAGGTTTATCTGCGATAAAAATCGCCGATGTGCGGCGATAATTTTTGTCTCTAAACAAGTTAGAGACAAAAATTATTGCTAGTTGTTGGTAATATGCCCCATGATTCCTTTTCAAAAGATGTTATCTGTTTATGCATAACTACTCCTCCACTGCTTCTGATAGGCAATGTAAGACATATAATGGTGTTGTTTTACTAATTTCTATCAGCTCTCTGCCCCAAACCATCGATAGCCACACGCAGAGAATTATGGGAAATTGTATGCGAAATAGCTGTCCAGGTAAGCAGCACCCTCCCAAGTTATGGATTTGATGCTCAGGCAGATATACCTTCACACAAAGATGAGATCTAGGCTGCTAACCATGGGTTGTGGAAAATATAAGAAGCACAAATTCATAATAGCATCCTCATAGGTCCCACTGTCTTCAAATGTTTACTAGAGAAGGAACGGCAATCAATGTAAAGGAAAATAAATTATAGATACATTTTTCCATATTCCATAATGCACGTCTGCCATTTCATGGCACTACATAGTTGCATTTGCTGAATTTCATTTTTATCTTTAGGAGGTACAATATACTGGTTTCCTCGTTTTCAAAACATTTTAGGGGAAGATTCACAAGGACCTGACGCAACTGCATGGATGCATAAGTTTCCTTGAGTCAGTGCTGAATGTCCTTGTGCCACGATGAATGTGCTGTATTTACAATACAGCGCTCCATGGCGCAAGGATTAACAGATGCGTCAGAAATTCTGACGCATCTGTTGGCACAAAAGTGACGCATTGCTGGAAATGCTCATGAAAGTGACGCAAAAAGCCCTGAGTCATAACTTATGCCTGGTCTGTGCAGGCGTAGGGATTTTGACACAGTGAAGGCGTTGAGTGATTTGGTGAAATCTTGTAGATTTCAGTGCGTCAGTTCTAGAAGGCTTTTAGCGTGGGAACGCCCACCCTGCATACATTATACCTGACGCAGGTATAATATGATGCGGGACTTTACAATGTGACACATCTCCCTAGATGCGTCACATTGTAAATGGGCCGCAACATTTATGCCGCAGCTGCGTCACGATACAGATTTTTATACTTGCCCTATATATGGCTGTGTGTATGTTGTGTGTCTCCGTCTGCATGCAGCATACAAATGTGCCAGATCTGGTAGCCCAGTTGGGCTGATGCAGCCACACAAGAGCTCTTTGCCTGACCTCATTGTCACCAATTCAAATCAGAGAGGATCCATGCAGTCTTTCAAGGCTCTCAGGTGAAAAAATGGGCCCTAGAGCAAGGAAGAAAATAGGCCCCCTTGTTGAAGTTTGGAATATAAAATACCGCAATAATCAGGGTTCAGTGGGTCCCGCAGGTCTGTGGGCGCCAGTGCAACTGCACCTGCTGCACCAACAGAAGCTACGCCCCTGTCATAGAGCTGGGTAACATCAATTACTCAGTGCCACAAAGAGCATTAGAAATAAACTTTACATAATGTCAAACGGCAAAAACAAGAGCTTTGTCAGTTCTTGTTCTGTTTCAAACACTCCATACAATCTGTATGAACCCTCTCCACATTTTCCTACTGATAACAAATGCCTTCGCTCCCAGAAAAAAACTTTCTGGGCGGTTAGTGCACATTTGAATGGGAGATGAGACCTCGGAAGAGCTCAGCCCTGCGCCGGACTGCGAGTCACCTCAGAGAGCAGAAACAAAGCCCGTCCTCTGCCCATCACTGACCCAAGCGAATCCGTGGAGCAAAGATGAGAACAAAGGGGAAGAAATAAAAGAATAACGAAAACTCATCAAGGAAAATAAATCCCTAAATTACTGCTGTATTTAAAAAGCTGAGAAATCAAAAGAGAACGTAAAGAGTAAACTGAAGCCAAATAGAGTCACCGTTTTGTCCTTGTCACAGATCACAAACCTGCAAGTAAATTGCATTGCAAAATAAACTATCTTATTTTTTAATTACATATTCTCCAGTCTCCGAAAAGACTGTCAAAAATTGCCATTTCGACTATATTTCAAGTCTCCATGACCGGGTATTGGGTAAAGTTTTCAATAAGAAATGATCGCGCCTCGGTTAAACCTCATTGGCTACGATACTGCCACTGCGCAAAGCTAAACAATTTAGTGTGAATTTCATGCACACTTGCCCTAGTACCTCATGTTACAAAGAACATGATTCCTTTTCAAAAGATGTTATCTGTTTATGCATAACTACTCCTCCACTGCTTCTGATAGGCAATGTAAGACATATAATGGTGTTGTTTTACTAAGTTCTATCAGCTCTCTGCCCCAAAAGCGTCGATAGCCACACGCAGAGAATTATGGGAAATTGTATGCTAAATAGCTGTACAGGTAAGCAGCACCCTCCCAAGTTATGGATTTGATGCTCAGGCAGATATACCTTCACACAAAGATGAGATCTAGGCTGCTAACCATGGGTTGTGGAAAATATAAGAAGCACAAATTCATAATAGCATCCTCATAGGTCCCACTGTCTTCAAATGTTTACTAGAGAAGGAACGGCAATCAATTTAAAGGAAAATAAATGATAGATACATTTTTCCATATTCCATAATGCACGTCTGCCATTTCATGGCACTACATAGTTGCATTTGCTGCATTTCATATTTAGCTTTAGGAGGTACAATATACTGGTTTCCTGGTTTTCAAAACATTTTAGGGGAATATTCACAAGGACCTGACGCAACTGCATGGATACATAAGTTTCCTTGAGTCAGTGCTGAATGTCCTTGTGCCACGATGAATGTGCTGTATTTACAATACAGCGCTCCATGGCGCAAGAATTAACAGATGCATCAGAAATCCTGACGCATCTGTTGGCACAAAAGTGACGCATTGCTGGAAACGCTCATGAAAGTGACGCAAAAAGCCCTGAGTCATAACTTATGCCTGGTCTGTGCAGGCGTAGGGATTTTGACACAGTGAAGGCGTAGAGTTATGTAGTGAAATCTTGTAGATTTCAGTGCGTCAGTTCTAGAAGGCTTTTAGCGTGGGAACGCCCACCCTGCATACATTATACCTGACGCAGGTATAATATGATGCGGGACTTTACAATGTGACACATCTCCCTAGATGCGTCACATTGTAAATGGGCCGCAACATTTATGCCGCAGCTGCGTCACAATACAGATTTTTATACTTGCCCTATATATGGCTGTGTGTACGTTGTGTGTCTCCGTCTGCATGCAGCATACAAATGTGCCAGATCTGGGAGCCCAGTTGGGCTGATGCAGCCACACAAGAGCTCTTTGCCTGACCTCATTGTCACCAATTCAAATCAGAGAGGATCCATGCAGTCTTTCAAGGCTCTCAGGTGAAAAAATGGGCCCTTGAGCAAGGAAGAAAATAGGCCCCCTTGTTGAAGTTTGGAATATAAAATACCGCAATAATCAGGGTTCAGTGGGTCCCGCAGGTCTGTGGGCGCCAGTGCAACTGCACCTGCTGCACCAACAGAAGCTACGCCCCTGTCATAGAGCTGGGTAACATCAATTACTCAGTGCCACAAAGAGCATTAGATATAAACTTTACATAATGTCAAACGGCAAAAACAAGAGCTTTGTCAGTTCTTGTTCTGTTTCAAACACACCATACAAACTGTATGAACCCTCTCCACATTTTCCTACTGATAACAAATGCCTTCGCTCCCAGAAAAAAACTTTCTGGGCGGTTAGTGCACATTTGAATGGGAGATGAGACCTCGGAAGAGCCCAGCCCTGCGCCGGACTGCGAGTCACCTCAGAGAGCAGAAACAAAGCCCGTCCTCTGCCCATCACTGACCCAAGCGAATCCGTGGAGCAAAGATGAGAACAAAGGGGAAGAAATAAAAGAATAACGAAAACTCATCAAGGAAAATAAATCCCTAAATTACTGCTGTATTTAAAAAGCTGAGAAAACAAAAGAGAACGTAAAGAGTAAACTGAAGCCAAATAGAGTCACCGTTTTGTCCTTGTCACAGATCACAAACCTGCAAGTAAATTGCATTGCAAAATAAACTATCTTATTTTTTAATTACATATTCTCCAGTCTCCGCAGAGACTGTCAAAAATTGCCATTTCGACTATATTTCAAGTCTCCATGACAGGGTATTGGGTAAAGTTTTCAATAAGCAATAATCGCGCCTTGGTTAAACCTCATTGGCTACAATACTCCCACTGCGCAAAGCTATACAATTTAGTGTGAATTTCATGCACACTTGCCCTAGTACCTCATGTTACAAAGAACATGATTCCTTTTCAAAAGATGTTATCTGTTTATGCATAACTACTCCTCCACTGCTTCTGATAGGCAATGTAAGACATATAATGGTGTTGTTTTACTAAGTTCTATCAGCTCTCTGCCCCAAAAGCGTCGATAGCCACACGCAGAGAATTATGGGAAATTGTATGCTAAATAGCTGTACAGGTAAGCAGCACCCTCCCAAGTTATGGATTTGATGCTCAGGCAGATATACCTTCACACAAAGATGAGATCTAGGCTGCTAACCATGGGTTGTGGAAAATATAAGAAGCACAAATTCATAATAGCATCCTCATAGGTCCCACTGTCTTCAAATGTTTACTAGAGAAGGAACGGCAATCAATTTAAAGGAAAATAAATGATAGATACATTTTTCCATATTCCATAATGCACGTCTGCCATTTCATGGCACTACATAGTTGCATTTGCTGCATTTCATTTTTAGCTTTAAGAGGTACAATATACTGGTTTCCTGGTTTTCAAAACATTTTAGGGGAAGATTCACAAGGACCTGACGCAACTGCATGGATGCATAAGTTTCCTTGAGTCAGTGCTGAATGTCCTTGTGCCACGATGAATGTGCTGTATTTACAATACAGCGCTCCATGGCGCAAGAATTAACAGATGCGTCAGAAATTCTGACGCATCTGTTGGCACAAAAGTGACGCATTGCTGGAAATGCTCATGAAAGTGACGCAAAAAGCCCTGAGTCATAACTTATGCCTGGTCTGTGCAGGCGTAGGGATTTTGACACAGTGAAGGCGTAGAGTGTTGTAGTGAAATCTTGTAGATTTCAGTGCGTCAGTTCTAGAAGGCTTTTAGCGTGGGAACGCCCACCCTGCATACATTATACCTGACGCAGGTATAATATGATGCGGGACTTTACAATGTGACACATCTCCCTAGATGCGTCACATTGTAAATGGGCCGCAACATTTATGCCGCAGCTGCGTCACAATACAGATTTTTATACTTGCCCTATATATGGCTGTGTGTACGTTGTGTGTCTCCGTCTGCATGCAGCATACAAATGTGCCAGATCTGGTAGCCCAGTTGGGCTGATTCAGCCACACAAGAGCTCTTTGCCTGACCTCATTGTCACCAATTCAAATCAGAGAGGATCCATGCAGTCTTTCAAGGCTCTCAGGTGAAAAAATGGGCCCTAGAGCAAGGAAGAAAATAGGCCCCCTTGTTGAAGTTTGGAATATAAAATACCGCAATAATCAGGGTTCAGTGGGTCCCGCATGTCTGTGGGCGCCAGTGCAACTGCACCTGCTGCACCAACAGAAGCTACGCCCCTGTCATAGAGCTGGGTAACATCAACTACTCAGTGCCACAAAGAGCATTAGAAATAAACTTTACATAATGTCAAACGGCAAAAACAAGAGCTTTGTCAGTTCTTGTTCTGTTTCAAACACTCCATACAATCTGTATGAACCCTCTCCACATTTTCCTACTGATAACAAATGCCTTCGCTCCCAGAAAAAAACTTTCTGGGCGGTTAGTGCACATTTGAATGGGAGATGAGACCTCGGAAGAGCCCAGCCCTGCGCCGGACTGCGAGTCACCTCAGAGAGCAGAAACAAAGCCCGTCCTCTGCCCATCACTGACCCAAGCGAATCCGTGGAGCAAAGATGAGAACAAAGGGGAAGAAATAAAAGAATAACGAAAACTCATCAAGGAAAATAAATCCCTAAATTACTGCTGTATTTAAAAAGCTGAGAAAACAAAAGAGAACGTAAAGAGTAAACTGAAGCCAAATAGAGTCACCGTTTTGTCCTTGTCACAGATCACAAACCTGCAAGTAAATTGCATTGCAAAATAAACTATCTTATTTTTTAATTACATACTCTCCAGTCACCGAAGAGACTATCAAAAAATGCCATTTCGACTATATTTCAAGTCTCCATGATGGGGTATTGGGTAAAGTTTTCAATAAGCAATAATCGCGGCTCGGTTAAACCTCATTGGCTACGATACTCCCACTGCGCAAAGCTATACAATTTAGTGTGAATTTCATGCACACTTGCACTAGTACCTCATGTTACAAAGAACATGATTCCTTTTCAAAAGATGTTATCTGTTTATGCATAACTACTCCTCCACTGCTTCTGATAGGCAATGTAAGACATATAATGGTGTTGTTTTACTAAGTTCTATCAGCTCTCTGCCCCAAAAGCGTCGATAGCCACACGCAGAGAATTATGGGAAATTGTATGCTAAATAGCTGTACAGGTAAGCAGCACCCTCCCAAGTTATGGATTTGATGCTCAGGCAGATATACCTTCACACAAAGATGAGATCTAGGCTGCTAACCATGGGTTGTGGAAAATATAAGAAGCACAAATTCATAATAGCATCCTCATAGGTCCCACTGTCTTCAAATGTTTACTAGAGAAGGAACGGCAATCAATTTAAAGGAAAATAAATGATAGATACATTTTTCCATATTCCATAATGCACGTCTGCCATTTCATGGCACTACATAGTTGCATTTGCTGCATTTCATATTTAGCTTTAGGAGGTACAATATACTGGTTTCCTGGTTTTCAAAACATTTTAGGGGAATATTCACAAGGACCTGACGCAACTGCATGGATGCATAAGTTTCCTTGAGTCAGTGCTGAATGTCCTTGTGCCACGATGAATGTGCTGTATTTACAATACAGCGCTCCATGGCGCAAGAATTAACAGATGCATCAGAAATTCTGACGCATCTGTTGGCACAAAAGTGACGCATTGCTGGAAATGCTCATGAAAGTGACGCAAAAAGCCCTGAGTCATAACTTATGCCTGGTCTGTGCAGGCATAGGGATTTTGACACAGTGAAGGCGTAGAGTTATGTAGTGAAATCTTGTATATTTCAGTGCGTCAGTTCTAGAAGGCTTTTAGCGTGGGAACGCCCACCCTGCATACATTATACCTGACGCAGGTATAATATGATGCGGGACTTTACAATGTGACACATCTCCCTAGATGCGTCACATTGTAAATGGGCCGCAACATTTATGCCGCAGCTGCGTCACAATACAGATTTTTATACTTGCCCTATATATGGCTGTGTGTACGTTGTGTGTCTCCGTCTGCATGCAGCATACAAATGTGCCAGATCTGGGAGCCCAGTTGGGCTGATGCAGCCACACAAGAGCTCTTTGCCTGACCTCATTGTCACCAATTCAAATCAGAGAGGATCCATGCAGTCTTTCAAGGCTCTCAGGTGAAAAAATGGGCCCTTGAGCAAGGAAGAAAATAGGCCCCCTTGTTGAAGTTTGGAATATAAAATACCGCAATAATCAGGGTTCAGTGGGTCCCGCAGGTCTGTGGGCGCCAGTGCAACTGCACCTGCTGCACCAACAGAAGCTACGCCCCTGTCATAGAGCTGGGTGACATCAATTACTCAGTGCCACAAAGAGCATTAGATATAAACTTTACATAATGTCAAACGGCAAAAACAAGAGCTTTGTCAGTTCTTGTTCTGTTTCAAACACACCATACAAACTGTATGAACCCTCTCCACATTTTCCTACTGATAACAAATGCCTTCGCTCCCAGAAAAAAACTTTCTGGGCGGTTAGTGCACATTTGAATGGGAGATGAGACCTCGGAAGAGCCCAGCCCTGCGCCGGACTGCGAGTCACCTCAGAGAGCAGAAACAAAGCCCGTCCTCTGCCCATCACTGACCCAAGCGAATCCGTGGAGCAAAGATGAGAACAAAGGGGAAGAAATAAAAGAATAACGAAAACTCATCAAGGAAAATAAATCCCTAAATTACTGCTGTATTTAAAAAGCTGAGAAAACAAAAGAGAATGTAAAGAATAAACTGAAGCCAAATAGAGTCACCGTTTTGTCCTTGTCACAGATCACAAACCTGCAAGTAAATTGCATTGCAAAATAAACTATCTTATTTTTAAATTACATATTCTCCAGTCTCCGAAGAGACTGTCAAAAATTGCCATTTCGACTATATTTCAAGTCTCCATGACGGGGTATTGGGTAAAGTTTTCAATAAGCAATAATCGCGCCTCGGTTAAACCTCATTGGCTACGATACTGCCACTGCGCAAAGCTAAACAATTTAGTGTGAATTTCATGCACACTTGCCCTAGTACCTCATGTTACAAATAACATGATTCCTTTTCAAAAGATGTTATCTGTTTATGCATAACTACTCCTCCACTGCTTCTGATAGGCAATGTAAGACATATAATGGTGTTGTTTTACTAATTTCTATCAGCTCTCTGCCCCAAACCGTCGATAGCCACACGCAGAGACTTTTGGGAAATTGTATGCTAAATAGCTGTACAGGTAAGCAGCACCCTCCCAAGTTATGGATTTGATGCTCAGGCAGATATACCTTCACACAAAGATGAGATCTAGGCTGCTAACCATGGGTTGTGGAAAATATAAGAAGCACAAATTCATAATAGCATCCTCATAGGTCCCACTGTCTTCAAATGTTTACTAGAGAAGGAACGGCAATCAATTTAAAGGAAAATAAATTATAGATACATTTTTCCATATTCCATAATGCACGTCTGCCATTTCATGGCACTACATAGTTGCATTTGCTGCATTTCATTTTTAGCTTTAAGAGGTACAATATACTGGTTTCCTGGTTTTCAAAACATTTTAGGGGAAGATTCACAAGGACCTGACGCAACTGCATGGATGCATAAGTTTCCTTGAGTCAGTGCTGAATGTCCTTGTGCCACGATGAATGTGCTGTATTTACAATACAGCGCTCCATGGCGCAAGAATTAACAGATGCGTCAGAAATTCTGACGCATCTGTTGGCACAAAAGTGACGCATTGCTGGAAATGCTCATGAAAGTGACGCAAAAAGCCCTGAGTCATAACTTATGCCTGGTCTGTGCAGGCGTAGGGATTTTGACACAGTGAAGGCGTAGAGTGTTGTAGTGAAATCTTGTAGATTTCAGTGCGTCAGTTCTAGAAGGCTTTTAGCGTGGGAACGCCCACCCTGCATACATTATACCTGACGCAGGTATAATATGATGCGGGACTTTACAATGTGACACATCTCCCTAGATGCGTCACATTGTAAATGGGCCGCAACATTTATGCCGCAGCTGCGTCACAATACAGATTTTTATACTTGCCCTATATATGGCTGTGTGTACGTTGTGTGTCTCCGTCTGCATGCAGCATACAAATGTGCCAGATCTGGTAGCCCAGTTGGGCTGATTCAGCCACACAAGAGCTCTTTGCCTGACCTCATTGTCACCAATTCAAATCAGAGAGGATCCATGCAGTCTTTCAAGGCTCTCAGGTGAAAAAATGGGCCCTAGAGCAAGGAAGAAAATAGGCCCCCTTGTTGAAGTTTGGAATATAAAATACCGCAATAATCAGGGTTCAGTGGGTCCCGCAGGTCTGTGGGCGCCAGTGCAACTGCACCTGCTGCACCAACAGAAGCTACGCCCCTGTCATAGAGCTGGGTAACATCAACTACTCAGTGCCACAAAGAGCATTAGAAATAAACTTTACATAATGTCAAACGGCAAAAACAAGAGCTTTGTCAGTTCTTGTTCTGTTTCAAACACTCCATACAATCTGTATGAACCCTCTCCACATTTTCCTACTGATAACAAATGCCTTCGCTCCCAGAAAAAAACTTTCTGGGCGGTTAGTGCACATTTGAATGGGAGATGAGACCTCGGAAGAGCCCAGCCCTGCGCCGGACTGCGAGTCACCTCAGAGAGCAGAAACAAAGCCCGTCCTCTGCCCATCACTGACCCAAGCGAATCCGTGGAGCAAAGATGAGAACAAAGGGGAAGAAATAAAAGAATAACGAAAACTCATCAAGGAAAATAAATCCCTAAATTACTGCTGTATTTAAAAAGCTGAGAAAACAAAAGAGAACGTAAAGAGTAAACTGAAGCCAAATAGAGTCACCGTTTTGTCCTTGTCACAGATCACAAACCTGCAAGTAAATTGCATTGCAAAATAAACTATCTTATTTTTTAATTACATACTCTCCAGTCACCGAAGAGACTATCAAAAATTGCCATTTCGACTATATTTCAAGTCTCCATGATGGGGTATTGGGTAAAGTTTTCAATAAGCAATAATCGCGCCTCGGTTAAACCTCATTGGCTACGATACTCCCACTGCGCAAAGCTATACAATTTAGTGTGAATTTCATGCACACTTGCCCTAGTACCTCATGTTACAAAGAACATGATTCCTTTTCAAAAGATGTTATCTGTTTATGCATAACTACTCCTCCACTGCTTCTGATAGGCAATGTAAGACATATAATGGTGTTGTTTTACTAAGTTCTATCAGCTCTCTGCCCCAAAAGCGTCGATAGCCACACGCAGAGAATTATGGGAAATTGTATGCTAAATAGCTGTACAGGTAAGCAGCACCCTCCCAAGTTATGGATTTGATGCTCAGGCAGATATACCTTCACACAAAGATGAGATCTAGGCTGCTAACCATGGGTTGTGGAAAATATAAGAAGCACAAATTCATAATAGCATCCTCATAGGTCCCACTGTCTTCAAATGTTTACTAGAGAAGGAACGGCAATCAATTTAAAGGAAAATAAATGATAGATACATTTTTCCATATTCCATAATGCACGTCTGCCATTTCATGGCACTACATAGTTGCATTTGCTGCATTTCATATTTAGCTTTAGGAGGTACAATATACTGGTTTCCTGGTTTTCAAAACATTTTAGGGGAATATTCACAAGAACCTGACGCAACTGCATGGATGCATAAGTTTCCTTGAGTCAGTGCTGAATGTCCTTGTGCCACGATGAATGTGCTGTATTTACAATACAGCGCTCCATGGCGCAAGAATTAACAGATGCATCAGAAATTCTGACGCATCTGTTGGCACAAAAGTGACGCATTGCTGGAAATGCTCATGAAAGTGACGCAAAAAGCCCTGAGTCATAACTTATGCCTGGTCTGTGCAGGCGTAGGGATTTTGACACAGTGAAGGCGTAGAGTTATGTAGTGAAATCTTGTAGATTTCAGTGCGTCAGTTCTAGAAGGCTTTTAGCGTGGGAACGCCCACCCTGCATACATTATACCTGACGCAGGTATAATATGATGCGGGACTTTACAATGTGACACATCTCCCTAGATGCGTCACATTGTAAATGGGCCGCACCATTTATGCCGCAGCTGCGTCACAATACAGATTTTTATACTTGCCCTATATATGGCTGTGTGTACGTTGTGTGTCTCCGTCTGCATGCAGCATACAAATGTGCCAGATCTGGGAGCCCAGTTGGGCTGATGCAGCCACACAAGAGCTCTTTGCCTGACCTCATTGTCACCAATTCAAATCAGAGAGGATCCATGCAGTCTTTCAAGGCTCTCAGGTGAAAAAATAGGCCCTTGAGCAAGGAAGAAAATAGGCCCCCTTGTTGAAGTTTGGAATATAAAATACCGCAATAATCAGGGTTCAGTGGGTCCCGCAGGTCTGTGGGCGCCAGTGCAACTGCACCTGCTGCACCAACAGAAGCTACGCCCCTGTCATAGAGCTGGGTAACATCAATTACTCAGTGCCACAAAGAGCATTAGATATAAACTTTACATAATGTCAAACGGCAAAAACAAGAGCTTTGTCAGTTCTTGTTCTGTTTCAAACACACCATACAAACTGTATGAACCCTCTCCACATTTTCCTACTGATAACAAATGCCTTCGCTCCCAGAAAAAAACTTTCTGGGCGGTTAGTGCACATTTGAATGGGAGATGAGACCTCGGAAGAGCCCAGCCCTGCGCCGGACTGCGAGTCACCTCAGAGAGCAGAAACAAAGCCCGTCCTCTGCCCATCACTGACCCAAGCGAATCCGTGGAGCAAAGATGAGAACAAAGGGGAAGAAATAAAAGAATAACGAAAACTCATCAAGGAAAATAAATCCCTAAATTACTGCTGTATTTAAAAAGCTGAGAAAACAAAAGAGAACGTAAAGAGTAAACTGAAGCCAAATAGAGTCACCGTTTTGTCCTTGTCACAGATCACAAACCTGCAAGTAAATTGCATTGCAAAACAAACTATCTTATTTTTTAATTACATATTCTCCAGTCTCCGAAGAGACTGTCAAAAATTGCCATTTCGACAATATTTCAAGTCTCCATGACGAGGTATTGGGTAAAGTTTTCAATAGGCAATAATCGCGCCTCGGTTAAACCTCATTGGCTACGATACTGCCACTGCGCAAAGCTAAACAATTTAGTGTGAATTTCATGCACACTTGCCCTAGTACCTCATGTTACAAAGAACATGATTCCTTTTCAAAAGATGTTATCTGTTTATGCATAACTACTCCTCCACTGCTTCTGATAGGCAATGTAAGACATGTAATGGTGTTGTTTTACTAATTTCTATCAGCTCTCTGCCCCAAACCGTCGATAGCCACATGCAGAGAATTATGGGAAATTGTATGCTAAATAGCTGTCCAGGTAAGCAGCACCCTCCCAAGTTATGGATTTGATGCTCAGGCAGATATACCTTCACACAAAGATGAGATCTAGGCTGCTAACCATGGGTTGTTGAAAATATAAGAAGCACAAATTCATAATAGCATTCTCATAGGTCCCACTGTCTTCAAATGTTTACTAGAGAAGGAACGGCAATCAATTTAAAGGAAAATAAATTATAGATACATTTTTCCATATTCCATGATGCACGTCTGCCATTTCATGGCACTACATAGTTGCATTTGCTGAATTTCATTTTTAGCTTTAGGAGGTACAATATACTGGTTTCCTGGTTTTCAAAACATTTTAGGGGAAGATTCAAAAGGACCTGACGCAACTGCATGGATGCATAAGTTTCCTTGAGTCAGTGCTGAATGTCCTTGTGCCACGATGAATGTGCTGTATTTACAATACAGCGCTCCATGGCGCAAGGATTAACAGATGCGTCAGACATTCTGACGCATCTGTTGGCACAAAAGTGACGCATTGCTGGAAATGCTCATGAAAGTGACGCAAAAAGCCCTGAGTCATAACTTATGCCTGGTCTGTGCAGGCGTAGGGATTTTGACACAGTGAAGGCGTAGAGTGATGTAGTGAAATCTTGTAGATTTCAGTGCGTCAGTTCTAGAAGGCTTTTAGCGTGGGAACGCCCACCCTGCATACATTATACCTGACGCAGGTATAATGTGATGCGGGACTTTACAAGGTGACACATCTCCCTAGATGCGTCACATTGTAAATGGGCCGCAACATTTACGCCACAGCTGCGTCACAATACAGATTTTTATACTTGCCCTATATATGGCTGTGTGTACGTTGTGTGTCTCCGTCTGCATGCAGCATACAAATGTGCCAGATCTGGTAGCCCAGTTGGGCTGATGCAGCCACACAAGAGCTCTTTGCCTGACCTCATTGTCACCAATTCAAATCAGAGAGGATCCATGCAGTCTTTCAAGGCTCCCAGGTGAAAAAATGGGCCCTAGAGCAAGGAAGAAAATAGGCCCCCTTGTTGAAGTTTGGAATATAAAATACCGCAATAATCAGGGTTCAGTGGGTCCCGCAGGTCTGTGGGCGCCAGTGCAACTGCACCTGCTGCACCAACAGAACCTACGCCCCTGTCATAGAGCTGGGTAACATCAATTACTCAGTGCCACAAAGAGCATTAGAAATAAACTTTACATAATGTCAAACGGCAAAAACAAGAGCTTTGTCAGTTCTTGTTCTGTTTCAAACACTCCATACAATCTGTATGAACCCTCTCCACATTTTCCTACTGATAACAAACGCCTTCGCTCCCAGAAAAAAACTTTCTGGGCGGTTAGTGCACATTTGAATGGGAGATGAGACCTCAGAAGAGCCCAGCCCTGCGCCGGACTGCGAGTCACCTCAGAGAGCAGAAACAAAGCCTGTCCTCTGCCCATCACTGACCCAAGCGTATCTGTGGAGCAAAGATGAGAACAAAGAGGAAGAAATAAAAGAATTACGAAAACTCATCAAGGAAAATAAATCCCTAAATTACTGCTGTATTTAAAAAGCTGAGAAAACAAAAGAGAACGTAAAGAGTAAACTGAAGCCAAATAGAGTCACCGTTTTGTCCTTGTCACAGATCACAAACCTGCAAGTAAATTGCATTGCAAAATAAACTATCTTATTTTTTAATTACATATTCTCCAGTCTCCGAAGAGACTGTCAAAAATTGCCATTTCGACTATATTTCAAGTCTCCATGACGGGGTATTGGGTAAAGTTTTCAATAAGCAATAATCGTGCCTTGGTTAAACCTCATTGGCTACGATACTGCCACTGCGCAAAGCAAAACAATTTAGTGTGAATTTCATGCACACTTGCCCTAGTACCTCATGGTACAAAGAACATGATTCCTTTTCAAAAGATGTTATCTGTTTATGCATAACTACTCCTCCACTGCTTCTGATAGGCAATGTAAGACATATAATGGTGTTGTTTTACTAATTTCTATCAGCTCTCTGCCCCAAACAGTCGATAGCCACACGCAGAGAATTATGGGAAATTGTATGCTAAATAGCTGTCCAGGTAAGCAGCACCCTCCCAAGTTATGGATTTGATGCTCAGGCAGATATACCTTCACACAAAGATGAGATCTAGGCTGCTAACCATGGGTTGGGGAAAATATAAGAAGCACAAATTCATAATAGCATCCTCATAGGTCCCACTGTCTTCAAATGTTTACTAGAGAAGGAACGGCAATCAATTTAAAGGAAAATAAATTATAGATACATTTTTCCATATTCCATAATGCACGTCTGCCATTTCATGGCACTACATAGTTGCATTTGCTGCATTTCATTTTTAGCTTTAGGAGGTACAATATACTGGTTTCCTGGTTTTCAAAACATTTTAGGGGAAGATTCACAAGGACCTGACGCAACTGCATGGATGCATAAGTTTCCTTGAGTCAGTGCTGAATGTCCTTGTGCCACGATGAATGTGCTGTATTTACAATACAGCGCTCCATGGCGCAAGGATTAACAGATGCGTCAGAAATTCTGACGCATCTGTTGGCACAAAAGTGAGGCATTGCTGGAAATGCTCATGAAAGTGACGCAAAAAGCCCTGAGTCATAACTTATGCCTGGTCTGTGCAGGCGTAGGGATTTTGACACAGTGAAGGCGTAGAGTGATGTAGTGAAATCTTGTACATTTCAGTGCGTCAGTTCTAGAAGGCTTTTAGCGTGGGAACGCCCACCCTGCATACATTATACCTGACGCAGGTATAATGTGATGCGGGACTTTACAATGTGACACATCTCCCTAGATGCGTCACATTGTAAATGGGCCGCAACATTTACGCCGCAGCTGCGTCACAATACAGATTTTTATACTTGCCCTATATATGGCTGTGTGTACGTTGTGTGTCTCCGTCTGCATGCAGCATACAAATGTGCCAGATCTGGTAGCCCAGTTGGGCTGATGCAGCCACACAAGAGCTCTTTGCCTGACCTCATTGTCACCAATTCAAATCAGAGAGGATCCATGCAGTCTTTCAAGGCTCTCAGGTGAAAAAATGGGCCCTAGTGCAAGGAAGAAAATAGGCCCCCTTGTTGAAGTTTGGAATATAAAATACCGCAATAATCAGGGTTCAGTGGGTCCCGCAGCTCTGTGGGCGCCAGTGCAACTGCACCTGCTGCACCAACAGAAGCTTCGCCCCTGTCATAGAGCTGGGTAACATCAATTACTCAGTGCCACAAAGAGCATTAGAAATAAACTTTACATAATGTCAAACGGCAAAAACAAGAGCTTTGTCAGTTCTTGTTCTGTTTCAAACACTCCATACAATCTGTATGAACCCTCTCCACATTTTCCTACTGATAACAAATGCCTTTGCTCCCAGAGAAAAACTTTCTGGGCGGTTAGTGCACATTTGAATGGGAGATGAGACTTCGGAAGAGCCCAGCCCTGCGCCGGACTGCGAGTCACCTCAGAGAGCAGAAACAAAGCCCGTCCTCTGCCCATCACTGACCCAAGCGAATCCGTGGAGCAAAGATGAGAACAAAGGGGAAGAAATAAAAGAATAACGAAAACTCATCAAGGAAAATAAATCCCTAAATTACTGCTGTATTTAAAAAGCTGAGAAAACAAAAGAGAACGTAAAGAGTAAACTGAAGCCAAATAGAGTCACCGTTTTGTCCTTGTCACAGATCACAAACCTGCAAGTAAATTGCATTGCAAAATAAACTATCTTATTTTTTAATTACATATTCTCCAGTCTCCGAAGAGACTGTCAAAAATTGCCATTTCAACTATATTTCAAGTCTCCATGACGGGGTATTGGGTAAAGTTTTCAATAAGCAATAATCGCGCCTCGGTTAAACCTCATTGGCTACGATACTGCCACTGCGCAAAGCTAAACAATTTAGTGTGAATTTCATGCACACTTGCCCTAGTACCTCATGTTACAAAGAACATGATTCCTTTTCAAAAGATGTTATCTGTTTATGCATAACTACTCCTCCACTGCTTCTGATAGGCAATATAAGACATATAATGGTGTTGTTTTACTAATTTCTATCAGCTCTCTGCCTCAAACCGTCGATAGCCACACACAGCGAATTATGGGAAATTGTATGCTAAATAGCTGTACAGGTAAGCAGCACCCTCCCAAGTTATGGATTTGATGCTCAGGCAGATATATCTTCACACAAAGATGAGATCTAGGCTGCTAACCATGGGTTGTGGAAAATATAAGAAGCACAAATTCATAATAGCATCCTCATAGGTCCCACTGTCTTCAAATGTTTACTAGAGAAGGAACGGCAATCAATTTAAAGGAAAATACATTATAGATACATTTTTCCATATTCCATAATGCACGTCTGCCATTTCATGGCACTACATAGTTGCATTTGCTGCATTTCATTTTTAGCTTTAGGAGGTACAATATACTGGTTTCCTGGTTTTCAAAACATTTTAGGGGAAGATTCACAAGGACCTGACGCAACTGCATGGATGCATAAGTTTCCTTGAGTCAGTGCTGAATGTCCTTGTGCCACGATGAATGTGCTGTATTTACAATACTGCGCTCCATGGCGCAAGGATTAACAGATGCGTCAGAAATTCTGACGCATCTGTTGGCACAAAAGTGACGCATTGCTGGAAATGCTCATGAAAGTGACGCAAAAAGCCCTGAGTCATAACTTATGCCTGGTCTGTGCAGGCGTAGGGATTTTGACACAGTGAAGGCGTAGATTGCTGTAGTGAAATCTTGTAGATTTCAGTGCGTCAGTTCTAGAAGGCTTTTAGCGTGGGAACGCCCACCCTGCATACATTATACCTGACGCAGGTATAATGTGATGCGGGACTTTACAATGTGACACATCTCCCTAGATGCGTCACATTGTAAATTGGCTGCAACATTTACGCCGCAGCTGCGTCACAATACAGATTTTTATACTTGCCCTATATATGGCTGTGTGTACGTTGTGTGTCTCCGTCTGCATGCAGCATACAAATGTGCCAGATCTGGTAGCCCAGTTGGGCTGATGCAGCCACGCAAGAGCTCTTTGCCTGACCTCATTGTCATCGATTCAAATCAGGGAGGATCCATGCAGTCTTTCAAGGCTCTCAGGTGAAAAAATGGGCCCTAGAGCAAGGTAGTAAATAGGCCCCCTTGTTGAAGTTTGGAATATAAAATACCGCAATAATCAGGGTTCAGTGGGTCCCGCAGGTCTGTGGGCACCAGTGCAACTGCACCTGCTGCACCAACAGAAGCTACGCCCCAGTCATAGAGCTGGGTAACATCAATTACTCAGTGCCACAAAGAGCATTAGAAATAAACTTTACATAATGTCAAACGGCAAAAACAAGAGCTTTGTCAGTTCTTGTTCTGTTTCAAACACTCCATACAATCTGTATGAACCCTCCCCACATTTTCCTACTGATAACAAACGCCTTCGCTTCCAGAAAAAAACTTTCCTGGGCGGTTAGTGCACATTTGAATGGTAGATGAGACCTCGGAAGAGCCCAGCCCTGCGCCGGACTGCGAGTCACCTCAGAGAGCAGAAACAACGCCTGTCCTCTGCCCATCACTGACCCAAGCGAATCTGTGGAGCAAAGATGAAGAAATAAAAGAATCACGAAAACTCATCAAGGAAAATAAATCCCTATATTACTGCTGTATTTAAAAAGCTGAGAAAACAAAAGAGAACGTAAAGAGTAAACTGAAGCCAAATATGATCACCGTTTTGTCCTTGTCACAGATCACAAACCTGCAAGTAAATTGCATTGCAAAATAAACTATCTTATTTTTTAATTACATATTCTCCAGTCTCCGAAGAGACTGTCAAAAATTGCCATTTCAACTATATTTCAAGTCTCCATGACGGAGTATTGGGTAAAGTTTTCAATAAGCAATAATCGCGCCTCGGTTAAACCTCATTGGCTACGATACTGCCACTGCGCAAAGCAAAACAATTTAGCGTGAATTTCATGCACACTTGCCCTAGTACCTCATGTTACAAAGAACATGATTCCTTTTCAAAAGATGTTATCTGTTTATGCATAACTACTCCTCCACTGCTTCTGATAGGCAATGTAAGACATATAATGGTGTTGTTTTACTAATTTCTGTCAGCTCTCTGCCCCAAACCGTCGATAGTCACACGCAGAGAATTATGGGAAATTGTATGCTAAATAGCTGTACAGGTAAGCAGCACCCTCCCAAGTTATGGATTTGATGCTCAGGCAGATATACCTTCACACAAAGATGAGATCTAGGCTGCTAACCATGGGTTGTGGAAAATATAAGAAGCACAAATTCATAATAGCATCCTCATAGGTCCCACTGTCTTCAAATGTTTACTAGAGAAGGAACGGCAATCAATGTAAAGGAAAATAAATTATAGATACATTTTTCCATATTCCATAATGCACGTCTGCCATTTCATGGCACTACATAGTTGCATTTGCTGCATTTCATTTTTATCTTTAGGAGGTACAATATACTGGTTTCCTGGTTTTCAAAACATTTTAGGGGAAGATTCACAAGGACCTGACGCAACTGCATGGATGCATAAGTTTCCTTGAGTCAGTGCTGAATGTCCTTGTGCCACGATGAATGTGCTGTATTTACAATACAGCGCTCCATGGCGCAAGGATTAACAGATGCGTCAGAAATTCTGACGCATCTGTTGGCACAAAAGTGATGCATTGCTGGAAATGCTCATGAAAGTGACGCAAAAAGCCCTGAGTCATAACTTATGCCTGGTCTGTGCAGGCGTAGGGATTTTGACACAGTGAAGGCGTAGAGTGATGTAGTGAAATCTTGTAGATTTCAGTGCGTCAGTTCTAGAAGGCTTTTAGCGTGGGAACGCCCACCCTGCATACATTATACCTGACGCAGGTATAATGTGATGCGGGACTTTACAATGTGACACATCTCCCTAGATGCGTCACATTGTAAATGGGCCGCAACATTTACGCCGCAGCTGCGTCACAATACAGATTTTTATACTTGCCCTATATATGGCTGTGTGTACGTTGTGTGTCTCCGTCTGCATGCAGCATACAAATGTGCCAGATCTGGTAGCCCAGTTGGGCTGATGCAGCCACACAAGAGCTCTTTGCCTGACCTCATTGTCACCAATTCAAATCAGAGAGGATCCATGCAGTCTTTCAAGGCTCTCAGGTGAAAAAATGGGCCCTAGAGCAAGGAAGAAAATAGGCCCCCTTGTTGAAGTTTGGAATATAAAATACCGCAATAATCAGGGTTCAGTGGGTCCCGCAGGTCTGTGGGCGCCAGTGCAACTGCACCTGCTGCACCAACAGAAGCTTCGCCCCTGTCATAGAGCTGGGTAACATCAATTACTCAGTGCCACAAAGAGCATTAGAAATAAACTTTACATAATGTCAAACGGCAAAAACAAGAGCTTTGTCAGTTCTTGTTCTGTTTCAAACACTCCATACAATCTGTATGAACCCTCTCCACATTTTCCTACTGATAACAAATGCCTTCGCTCCCAGAGAAAAACTTTCTGGGTGGTTAGTGCACATTTGAATGGGAGATGAGACCTCGGAAGAGCCCAGCCCTGCGCCGGACTGCGAGTCACCTCAGAGAGCAGAAACAAAGCCCGTCCTCTGCCCATCACTGACCCAAGCGAATCCGTGGAGCAAAGATGAGAACAAAGGGGAAGAAATAAAAGAATAACGAAAACTCATCAAGGAAAATAAATCCCTAAATTACTGCTGTATTTAAAAACCTGAGAAAACAAAAGAGAACGTAAAGAGTAAACTGAAGCCAAATAGAGTCACCGTTTTGTCCTTGTCACAGATCACAAACCTGCAAGTAAATTGCATTGCAAAATAAACTATCTTAATTTTTAATTACATATTCTCCAGTCTCCGAAGAAACTGTCAAAAATTGCCATTTCAACTATATTTCAAGTCTCCATGACGGGGTATTGGGTAAAGTTTTCAATAAGCAATAATCGTGCCTCGGTTAAACCTCATTGGCTACGATACTGCCACTGCGCAAAGCAAAACAATTTAGTGTGAATTTCATGCACACTTGCCCTAGTACCTCATGTTACAAAGAACATGATTCCTTTTCAAAAGATGTTATCTGTTTATGCATAACTACTCCTCCACTGCTTCTGATAGGCAATGTAAGACATATAATGGTGTTGTTTTACTAATTTCTATCAGCTCTCTGCCCCAAACCGTCGATAGCCACACGCAGAGAATTATGGGAAATTGTATGCTAAATAGCTGTACAGGTAAGCAGCACCCTCCCAAGTTATGGATTTGATGCTCAGGCAGATATACCTTCACACAAAGATGAGATCTAGGCTGCTAACCATGGGTTGTGGAAAATATAAGAAGCACAAATTCATAATAGCATCCTCATAGGTCCCACTGTCTTCAAATGTTTACTAGAGAAGGAACGGCAATCAATTTAAAGGAAAATACATTATAGATACATTTTTCCATATTCCATAATGCACGTCTGCCATTTCATGGCACTACATAGTTGCATTTGCTGCATTTCATTTTTAGCTTTAGGAGGTACAATATACTGGTTTCCTGGTTTTCAAAACATTTTAGGGGAAGATTCACAAGGACCTGACGCAACTGCATGGATGCATAAGTTTCCTTGAGTCAGTGCTGAATGTCCTTGTGCCACGATGAATGTGCTGTATTTACAATACTGCGCTCCATGGCGCAAGGATTAACAGATGCGTCAGAAATTCTGACGCATCTGTTGGCACAAAAGTGACGCATTGCTGGAAATGCTCATGAAAGTGACGCAAAAAGCCCTGAGTCATAACTTATGCCTGGTCTGTGCAGGCGTAGGGATTTTGACACAGTGAAGGCGTAGATTGATGTAGTGAAATCTTGTAGATTTCAGTGCGTCAGTTCTAGAAGGCTTTTAGCGTGGGAACGCCCACCCTGCATACATTATACCTGACGCAGGTATAATGTGATGCGGGACTTTACAATGTGACACATCTCCCTAGATGCGTCACATTGTAAATTGGCTGCAACATTTACGCCGCAGCTGCGTCACAATACAGATTTTTATACTTGCCCTATATATGGCTGTGTGTACGTTGTGTGTCTCCGTCTGCATGCAGCATACAAATGTGCCAGATCTGGTAGCCCAGTTGGGCTGATGCAGCCACGCAAGAGCTCTTTGCCTGACCTCATTGTCATCGATTCAAATCAGGGAGGATCCATGCAGTCTTTCAAGGCTCTCAGGTGAAAAAATGGGCCCTAGAGCAAGGAAGTAAATAGGCCCCCTTGTTGAAGTTTGGAATATAAAATACCGCAATAATCAGGGTTCAGTGGGTCCCGCAGGTCTGTGGGCACCAGTGCAACTGCACCTGCTGCACCAACAGAAGCTACGCCCCAGTCATAGAGCTGGGTAACATCAATTACTCAGTGCCACAAAGAGCATTAGAAATAAACTTTACATAATGTCAAACGGCAAAAACAAGAGCTTTGTCAGTTCTTGTTCTGTTTCAAACACTCCATACAATCTGTATGAACCCTCTCCACATTTTCCTACTGATAACAAACGCCTTCGCTTCCAGAAAAAAACTTTCCTGGGCGGTTAGTGCACATTTGAATGGTAGATGAGACCTCGGAAGAGCCCAGCCCTGCGCCGGACTGCGAGTCACCTCAGAGAGCAGAAACAAAGCCCGTCCTCTGCCCATCACTGACCCAAGCGAATCTGTGGAGCAAAGATGAGAACAAAGATGAAGAAATAAAAGAATCACGAAAACTCATCAAGGAAAATAAATCCCTATATTACTGCTGTATTTAAAAAGCTGAGAAAACAAAAGAGAACGTAAAGAGTAAACTGAAGCCAAATATGGTCACCGTTTTGTCCTTGTCACAGATCACAAACCTGCAAGTAAATTGCATTGCAAAATAAACTATCTTATTTTTTAATTACATATTCTCCAGTCTCCGAAGAGACTGTCAAAAATTGCCATTTCAACTATATTTCAAGTCTCCATGACGGAGTATTGGGTAAAGTTTTCAATAAGCAATAATCGCGCCTCGGTTAAACCTCATTGGCTACGATACTGCCACTGCGCAAAGCAAAACAATTTAGCGTGAATTTCATGCACACTTGCCCTAGTACCTCATGTTACAAAGAACATGATTCCTTTTCAAAAGATGTTATCTGTTTATGCATAACTACTCCTCCACTGCTTCTGATAGGCAATGTAAGACATATAATGGTGTTGTTTTACTAATTTCTGTCAGCTCTCTGCCCCAAACCGTCGATAGTCACACGCAGAGAATTATGGGAAATTGTATGCTAAATAGCTGTACAGGTAAGCAGCACCCTCCCAAGTTATGGATTTGATGCTCAGGCAGATATACCTTCACACAAAGATGAGATCTAGGCTGCTAACCATGGGTTGTGGAAAATATAAGAAGCACAAATTCATAATAGCATCCTCATAGGTCCCACTGTCTTCAAATGTTTACTAGAGAAGGAACGGCAATCAATGTAAAGGAAAATAAATTATAGATACATTTTTCCATATTCCATAATGCACGTCTGCCATTTCATGGCACTACATAGTTGCATTTGCTGCATTTCATTTTTATCTTTAGGAGGTACAATATACTGGTTTCCTGGTTTTCAAAACATTTTAGGGGAAGATTCACAAGGACCTGACGCAACTGCATGGATGCATAAGTTTCCTTGAGTCAGTGCTGAATGTCCTTGTGCCACGATGAATGTGCTGTATTTACAATACAGCGCTCCATGGCGCAAGGATTAACAGATGCGTCAGAAATTCTGACGCATCTGTTGGCACAAAAGTGATGCATTGCTGGAAATGCTCATGAAAGTGACGCAAAAAGCCCTGAGTCATAACTTATGCCTGGTCTGTGCAGGCGTAGGGATTTTGACACAGTGAAGGCGTAGAGTGATGTAGTGAAATCTTGTAGATTTCAGTGCGTCAGTTCTAGAAGGCTTTTAGCGTGGGAACGCCCACCCTGCATACATTATACCTGACGCAGGTATAATGTGATGCGGGACTTTACAATGTGACACATCTCCCTAGATGCGTCACATTGTAAATGGGCCGCAACATTTACGCCGCAGCTGCGTCACAATACAGATTTTTATACTTGCCCTATATATGGCTGTGTGTACGTTGTGTGTCTCCGTCTGCATGCAGCATACAAATGTGCCAGATCTGGTAGCCCAGTTGGGCTGATGCAGCCACACAAGAGCTCTTTGCCTGACCTCATTGTCACCAATTCAAATCAGAGAGGATCCATGCAGTCTTTCAAGGCTCTCAGGTGAAAAAATGGGCCCTAGAGCAAGGAAGAAAATAGGCCCGCTTGTTGAAGTTTGGAATATAAAATACCGCAATAATCAGGGTTCAGTGGGTCCCGCAGGTCTGTGGGCGCCAGTGCAACTGCACCTGCTGCACCAACAGAAGCTTCGCCCCTGTCATAGAGCTGGGTAACATCAATTACTCAGTGCCACAAAGAGCATTAGAAATAAACTTTACATAATGTCAAACGGCAAAAACAAGAGCTTTGTCAGTTCTTGTTCTGTTTCAAACACTCCATACAATCTGTATGAACCCTCTCCACATTTTCCTACTGATAACAAATGCCTTCGCTCCCAGAGAAAAACTTTCTGGGTGGTTAGTGCACATTTGAATGGGAGATGAGACCTCGGAAGAGCCCAGCCCTGCGCCGGACTGCGAGTCACCTCAGAGAGCAGAAACAAAGCCCGTCCTCTGCCCATCACTGACCCAAGCGAATCCGTGGAGCAAAGATGAGAACAAAGGGGAAGAAATAAAAGAATAACGAAAACTCATCAAGGAAAATAAATCCCTAAATTACTGCTGTATTTAAAAACCTGAGAAAACAAAAGAGAACGTAAAGAGTAAACTGAAGCCAAATAGAGTCACCGTTTTGTCCTTGTCACAGATCACAAACCTGCAAGTAAATTGCATTGCAAAATAAACTATCTTAATTTTTAATTACATATTCTCCAGTCTCCGAAGAAACTGTCAAAAATTGCCATTTCAACTATATTTCAAGTCTCCATGACGGGGTATTGGGTAAAGTTTTCAATAAGCAATAATCGTGCCTCGGTTAAACCTCATTGGCTACGATACTGCCACTGCGCAAAGCAAAACAATTTAGTGTGAATTTCATGCACACTTGCCCTAGTACCTCATGTTACAAAGAACATGATTCCTTTTCAAAAGATGTTATCTGTTTATGCATAACTACTCCTCCACTGCTTCTGATAGGCAATGTAAGACATATAATGGTGTTGTTTTACTAATTTCTATCAGCTCTCTGCCCCAAACCGTCGATAGCCACACGCAGAGAATTATGGGAAATTGTATGCTAAATAGCTGTACAGGTAAGCAGCACCCTCCCAAGTTATGGATTTGATGCTCAGGCAGATATACCTTCACACAAAGATGAGATCTAGGCTGCTAACCATGGGTTGTGGAAAATATAAGAAGCACAAATTCATAATAGCATCCTCATAGGTCCCACTGTCTTCAAATGTTTACTAGAGAAGGAACGGCAATCAATTTAAAGGAAAATAAATTATAGATACATTTTTCCATATTCCATAATGCACGTCTGCCATTTCATGGCACTACATAGTTGCATTTGCTGCATTTCATTTTTATCTTTAGGAGGTACAATATACTGGTTTCCTGGTTTTCAAAACATTTTAGGGGAAGATTCACAAGGACCTGACGCAACTGCATGGATGCATAAGTTTCCTTGAGTCAGTGCTGAATGTCCTTGTGCCACGATGAATGTGCTGTATTTACAATACAGCGCTCCATGGCGCAAGGATTAACAGATGCGTAAGAAATTCTGACGCATCTGTTGGCACAAAAGTGATGCATTGCTGGAAATGCTCATGAAAGTGACGCAAAAAGCCCTGAGTCATAACTTATGCCTGGTCTGTGCAGGCGTAGGGATTTTGACACAGTGAAGGCGTAGAGTGATGTAGTGAAATCTTGTAGATTTCAGTGCGTCAGTTCTAGAAGGCTTTTAGCGTGGGAACGCCCACCCTGCATACATTATACCTGATGCAGGTATAATGTGATGCAGGACTTTACAATGTGACACATCTCCCTAGATGCGTCACATTGTAAATGGGCCGCAACATTTACGCCGCAGCTGCGTCACAATACAGATTTTTATACTTGCCCTATATATGGCTGTGTGTACGTTGTGTGTCTCCGTCTGCATGCAGCATACAAATGTGCCAGATCTGGTAGCCCAGTTGTGCTGATGCAGCCACACAAGAGCTCTTTGCCTGACCTCATTGTCACCAATTCAAATCAGAGAGGATCCATGCAGTCTTTCAAGGCTCTCAGGTGAAAGAATGGGCCCTAGAGCAAGGAAGTAAATAGGCCCCCTTGTTGAAGTTTGGAATATAAAATACCGCAATAATCAGCGTTCAGTGGGTCCCGCAGGTCTGTGGGCGCCAGTGCAACTGCACCTGCCGCACCAACAGAAGCTACGCCCCTGTCATAGAGCTGGGTAACATCAATTACTCAGTGCCACAAAGAGCATTAGAAATAAACTTTACATAATGTCAAACGGCAAAAACAAGAGCTTTGTCAGTTCTTGTTCTGTTTCAAACACTCCATACAATCTGTATGAACCCTCTCCACATTTTCCTACTGATAACAAATGCCTTCACTCCCAGAAAAAAACTTTCTGGGCGGTTAGTGCACATTTGAATGGGAGATGAGACCTCGGAAGAGCCCAGCCCTGCGCTGGACTGCGAGTCACCTCAGAGAGCAGAAACAAAGCCCGTCCTCTGCCCATCACTGACCCAAGCGAATCCGTGGAGCAAAGATGAGAACAAAGGGGAAGAAATAAAAGAATAACGAAAACTCATCAAGGAAAATACATCCCTAAATTACTGCTGTATTTAAAAAGCTGAGACAACAAAAGAGAACGTAAAGAGTAAACTGAAGCCAAATAGAGTCACCGTTTTGTCCTTGTCACAAATCACAAACCTGCAAGTAAATTGCATTGCAAAATAAACTACCTTATTTTTTAATTACATATTCTCCAGTCTCCGAAGAGACTGTCAAAAATTGCCATTTCAACTATATTTCAAGTCTCCATGACGGGGTATTGGGTAAAGTTTTCAATAAGCAATAATCGCGCCTCGGTTAAACCTCATTGGCTACGATACTGCCACTGCGCAAAGCTAAACAATTTAGTGTGAATTTCATGCACACTTGCCCTAGTACCTCATGTTACAAAGAACATGATTCCTTTTCAAAAGATGTTATCTGTTTATGCATAACTACTCCTCCACTGCTTCTGATAGGCAATGTAAGACATATAATGGTGTTGTTTTACTAATTTCTATCAGCTCTCTGCCCCAAACAGTCGATAGCCATACGCAGAGAATTATGGGAAATTATATGCTGAATAGCTGTCCAGGTAAGCAGCACCCTCCCAAGTTATGGATTTGATGCTCAGGCAGATATACCTTCACACAAAGATGAGATCTAGGCTGCTAACCATGGGTTGTGGAAAATATAAGAAGCACAAATTCATAATAGCATCCTCATAGGTCCCACTGTCTTCAAATGTGTACTAGAGAAGGAACGGCAATCAATTTAAAGGAAAATAAATTATAGATACATTTTTCCATATTCCATAATGCACGTCTGCCATTTCATGGCACTACATAGTTGCATTTGCTGCATTTCATTTTTAGCTTTAGGAGGTACAATATACTGGTTTCCTGGTTTTCAAAACATTTTAGGGGAAGATTCACAAGGACCTGACGCAACTGCATGGATGCATAAGTTTCCTTGAGTCAGCGCTGAATGTCCTTGTGCCACGATGAATGTGCTGTATTTACAATACAGCGCTCCATGGCGCAAGGATTAACAGATGCGTCAGAAATTCTGACGCATCTGTTGGCACAAAAGTGATGCATTGCTGGAAATGCTCATGAAAGTGACGCAAAAAGCCCTGAGTCATAACTTATGCCTGGTCTGTGCAGGCGTAGGGATTTTGACACAGTGAAGGCGTAGAGTGATGTAGTGAAATCTTGTAGATTTCAGTGCGTCAGTTCTAGAAGGCTTTTAGCGTGGGAACGCCCACCCTGCATACATTATACCTGACGCAGGTATAATGTGATGCGGGACTTTACAATGTGACACATCTCCCTAGATGCGTCACATTGTAAATGGGCCGCAACATTTACGCCGCAGCTGCGTCACAATACAGATTTTTATACTTGCCCTATATATGGCTGTGTGTACGTTGTGTGTCTCCGTCTGCATGCAGCATACAAATGTGCCAGATCTGGTAGCCCAGTTGGGCTGATGCAGCCACACAAGAGCTCTTTGCCTGACCTCATTGTCACCAATTCAAATCAGAGAGGATCCATGCAGTCTTTCAAGGCTCTTAGGTGAAAAAATGGGCCCTAGAGCAAGGAAGAAAATAGGCTCCCTTGTTGAAGTTTGGAATATAAAATACTGCAATAATCAGGGTTCAGTGGGTCCCGCAGGTCTGTGGGCGCCAGTGCAACTGCACCTGCTGCACCAACAGAAGCTACGCCCCTGTCATAGAGCTGGGTAACATCAATTACTCAGTGCCACAAAGAGCATTAGAAATAAACTTTACATAATGTCAAACGGCAAAAACAAGAGCTTTGTCAGTTCTTGTTCTGTTTCAAACACTCCATACAATCTGTATGAACCCTCTCCACATTTTCCTACTGATAACAAATGGCTTCGCTCCCAGAAAAAAACTTTCTGGGCGGTTAGTGCACATTTGAATGGGAGATGAGACCTCGGAAGAGCCCAGCCCTGCGCCGGACTGCGAGTCACCTCAGAGAGCAGAAACAAAGCCCGTCCTCTGCCCATCACTGACCCAAGCGAATCCATGGAGCAAAGATGAGAACAAAGGGGAAGAAATAAAAGAATAACGAAAACTCATCAAGGAAAATAAATCCCTAAATTACTGCTGTATTTAAAAAGCTGAGAAAACAAAAGAGAACGTAAAGAGTAAACTGAAGCCAAATAGAGTCACCGTTTTGTCCTTGTCACAGATCACAAACCTGCAAGTAAATTGCATTGCAAAATAAACTATCTTATTTTTTAATTACATACTCTCAAGTCACCGAAGAGACTGTCAAAAATTGCCATTTCAACTATATTTCAAGTCTCCATGACAGGGTATTGGGTAAAGTTTTCAATAAGCAATAATCGCTCCTCGGTTAAACCTCATTGGCTACGATACTGCCACTGCGCAAAGCTAAACAATTTAGTGTGAATTTCATGCACACTTGCCCTAGTACCTCATGTTACAAAGAACATGATTCCTTTTCAAAAGATGTTATCTGTTTATGCATAACTACTCCTCCACTGCTTCTGATAGGCAATGTAAGACATATAATGGTGTTGTTTTACTAATTTCTATCAGCTCTCTGCCCCAAACCGTCGATAGCCACACGCAGAGAATTATGGGAAATTGTATGCTAAATAGCTGTACAGGTAAGCAGCACCCTCCCAAGTTATGGATTTGATGCTCAGGCAGATATACCTTCACACAAAGATGAGATCTAGGCTGCTAACCATGGGTTGTGGAAAATATAAGAAGCACAAATTCATAATAGCATCCTCATAGGTCCCACTGTCTTCAAATGTTTACTAGAGAAGGAACGGCAATCAATTTAAAGGAAAATAAATTATAGATACATTTTTCCATATTCCATAATGCACGTCTGCCATTTCATGGCACTACATAGTTGCATTTGCTGCATTTCATTTTTAGCTTTAAGAGGTACAATATACTGGTTTCCTGGTTTTCAAAACATTTTAGGGGAAGATTCACAAGGACCTGACGCAACTGCATGGATGCATAAGTTTCCTTGAGTCAGTGCTGAATGTCCTTGTGCCACGATGAATGTGCTGTATTTACAATACAGCGCTCCATGGCGCAAGAATTAACAGATGCGTCAGAAATTCTGACGCATCTGTTTGCACAAAAGTGACGCATTGCTGGAAATGCTCATGAAAGTGACGCAAAAAGCCCTGAGTCATAACTTATGCCTGGTCTGTGCAGGCGTAGGGATTTTGACACAGTGAAGGCGTAGAGTGTTGTAGTGAAATCTTGTAGATTTCAGTGCGTCAGTTCTAGAAGGCTTTTAGCGTGGGAACGCCCACCCTGCATACATTATACCTGACGCAGGTATAATATGATGCGGGACTTTACAATGTGACACATCTCCCTAGATGCGTCACATTGTAAATGGGCCGCAACATTTATGCCGCAGCTGCGTCACAATACAGATTTTTATACTTGCCCTATATATGGCTGTGTGTACGTTGTGTGTCTCCGTCTGCATGCAGCATACAAATGTGCCAGATCTGGTAGCCCAGTTGGGCTGATTCAGCCACACAAGAGCTCTTTGCCTGACCTCATTGTCACCAATTCAAATCAGAGAGGATCCATGCAGTCTTTCAAGGCTCTCAGGTGAAAAAATGGGCCCTAGAGCAAGGAAGAAAATAGGCCCCCTTGTTGAAGTTTGGAATATAAAATACCGCAATAATCAGGGTTCAGTGGGTCCCGCATGTCTGTGGGCGCCAGTGCAACTGCACCTGCTGCACCAACAGAAGCTACGCCCCTGTCATAGAGCTGGGTAACATCAACTACTCAGTGCCACAAAGAGCATTAGAAATAAACTTTACATAATGTCAAACGGCAAAAACAAGAGCTTTGTCAGTTCTTGTTCTGTTTCAAACACTCCATACAATCTGTATGAACCCTCTCCACATTTTCCTACTGATAACAAATGCCTTCGCTCCCAGAAAAAAACTTTCTGGGCGGTTAGTGCACATTTGAATGGGAGATGAGACCTCGGAAGAGCCCAGCCCTGCGCCGGACTGCGAGTCACCTCAGAGAGCAGAAACAAAGCCCGTCCTCTGCCCATCACTGACCCAAGCAAATCCGTGGAGCAAAGATGAGAACAAAGGGGAAGAAATAAAAGAATAACGAAAACTCATCAAGGAAAATAAATCCCTAAATTACTGCTGTATTTAAAAAGCTGAGAAAACAAAAGAGAACGTAAAGAGTAAACTGAAGCCAAATAGAGTCACCGTTTTGTCCTTGTCACAGATCACAAACCTGCAAGTAAATTGCATTGCAAAATAAACTATCTTATTTTTTAATTACATATTCTCCAGTCTCCGAAGAGACTGTCAAAAATTGCCATTTTAACTATATTTCAAGTCTCCATGACGGGGTATTGGGTAAAGTTTTCAATAAGCAATAATCGCGCCTCGGTTAAACCTCATTGGCTACGATACTGCCACTGCGCAAAGCTAAACAATTTAGTGTGAATTTCATGCACACTTGCCCTAGTACCTCATGTTACAAAGACCATGATTCCTTTTCAAAAGATGTTATCTGTTTATGCATAACTACTCCTCCACTGCTTCTGATAGGCAATGTAAGACATATAATGGTGTTGTTTTACTAATTTCTATCAGCTCTCTGCCCCAAACCGTCGATAGCCACATGCAGAGAATTATGGGAAATTGTATGCTAAATAGCTGTCCAGGGAAGCAGCACCCTCCCAAGTTATGGATTTGATGCTCAGGCAGATATACCTTCACACAAAGATGAGATCTAGGCTGCTAACCATGGGTTGTGGAAAATATAAGAAGCACAAATTCATAAAAGCATCCTCATAGGTCCCACTGTCTTCAAATGTTTACTAGAGAAGGAACGGCAATCAATTTAAAGGAAAATAAATTATAGATACATTTTTCCATATTCCATAATGCACGTCTGCCATTTCATGGCACTACATAGTTGCATTTGCTGCATTTCATTTTTAGCTTCAGGAGGTACAATATACTGGTTTCCTGGTTTTCAAAACATTTTAGGGGAAGATTCACAAGGACCTGACGCAACTGCATGGATGCATGTTTCCTTGAGTCAGTGCTGAATGTCCTTGTGCCACGATGAATGTGCTGTATTTACAATACAGCGCTCCATGGCGCAAGAATTAACAGATGCGTCAGACATCCTGACGCATCTGTTGGCACAAAAGTGACGCATTGCTGGAAATGCTCATGAAAGTGACGCAAAAAGCCCTGAGTCATAACTTATGCCTGGTCTGTGCAGGCGTAGGGATTTTGACACAGTGAAGGCGTAGAGTGATGTAGTGAAATCTTGTAGATTTCAGTGCGTCAGTTCTAGAAGGCTTTTAGCGTGGGAACGCCCACCCTGCATACATTATACCTGACGCAGGTATAATATGATGCGGGACTTTACAATGTGACACATCTCCCTAGATGCGTCACATTGTAAATGGGCCGCAACATTTATGCCGCAGCTGCGTCACAATACAGATTTTTATACTTGCCCTATATATGGCTGTGTGTACGTTGTGTGTCTCCGTCTGCATGCAGCATACAAATGTGCCAGATCTGGTAGCCCAGTTGGGCTGATGCAGCCACACAAGAGCTCTTTGCCTGACCTCATTGTCACCAATTCAAATCAGAGAGGATCCATGCAGTCTTTCAAGGCTCTCAGGTGAACAAATGGGCCCTAGAGCAAGGAAGAAAATAGGCCCCCTTGTTGAAGTTTGGAATATAAAATACCGCAATAATCAGGGTTCAGTGGGTCCCGCAGGTCTGTTGGCGCCAGTGCAACTGCACCTGCTGCACCAACAGAAGCTACGCCCCTGTCATAGAGCTGGGTAACATCAATTACTCAGTGCCACAAAGAGCATTAGAAATAAACTTTACATAATGTCAAACGGCAAAAACAAGAGCTTTGTCAGTTCTTGTTCTGTTTCAAACACTCCATACAATCTGTATGAACCCTCTCCAAATTTTCCTACTGATAACAAATGCCTTCGCTCCCAGAGAAAAACTTTCTGGGCGGTTAGTGCACATTTGAATAGGAGATGAGACTTCGGAAGAGCCCAGCCCTGCGCCGGACTGCGAGTCACCTCAGAGAGCAGAAACAAAGCCCGTCCTCTGCCCATCACTGACCCAAGCGAATCCGTGGAGCAAAGATGAGAACAAAGGGGAAGAAATAAAAGAATAACGAAAACTCATCAAGGAAAATAAATCCCTAAATTACTGCTGTATTTAAAAAGCTGAGAAAACAAAAGAGAACGTAAAGAGTAAACTGAAGCCAAATAGAGTCACCGTTTTGTCCTTGTCACAGATCACAAACCTGCAAGTAAATTGCATTGCAAAATAAACTATCTTATTTTTTAATTACATATTCTCCAGTCTCCGAAGAGACTGTCAAAAATTGCCATTTCAACTATATTTCAAGTCTCCATGATGGAGTATTGGGTAAAGTTTTCAATAAGCAATAATCGCGCCTCAGTTAAACCTCATTGGCTACGATACTGCCACTGCGCAAAGCAAAACAATTTAGTGTGAATTTCATGCACACTTGCCCTAGTACCTCATGTTACAAAGAACATGATTCCTTTTCAAAAGATGTTATCTGTTTATGCATAACTACTCCTCCACTGCTTCTGATAGGCAATGTAAGACATATAATGGTGTTGTTTTACTAATTTCTGTCAGCTCTCTGCCCCAAACCGTCGATAGCCACACGCAGAGAATTATGGGAAATTGTATGCTAAATAGCTGTACAGGTAAGCAGCACCCTCCCAAGTTATGGATTTGATGCTCAGGCAGATATACCTTCACACAAAGATGAGATCTAGACTGCTAACCATGGGTTGTGGAAAATATAAGAAGCACAAATTCATAATAGCATCCTCATAGGTCCCACTGTCTTCAAATGTTTACTAGAGAAGGAACGGCAATCAATTTAAAGGAAAATAAATTATAGATACATTTTTCCATATTCCATAATGCACGTCTGCCATTTCATGGCACTACATAGTTGCATTTGCTGCATTTCATTTTTATCTTTAGGAGGTACAATATACTGGTTTCCTGGTTTTCAAAACATTTTAGGGGAAGATTCACAAGGACCTGACGCAACTGCATGGATGCATAAGTTTCCTTGAGTCAGTGCTGAATGTCCTTTTGCCACGATGAATGTGCTGTATTTACAATACAGCGCTCCATGGCGCAAGGATTAACAGATGCGTCAGAAATTCTGACGCATCTGTTGGCACAAAAGTGATGCATTGCTGGAAATGCTCATGAAAGTGACGCAAAAAGCCCTGAGTCATAACTTATGCCTGGTCTGTGCAGGCGTAGGGATTTTGACACAGTGAAGGCGTAGAGTGATGTAGTGAAATCTTGTACATTTCAGTGCGTCAGTTCTAGAAGGCTTTTAGCGTGGGAACGCCCACCCTGCATACATTATACCTGACGCAGGTATAATGTGATGCGGGACTTTACAATGTGACACATCTCCCTAGATGCGTCACATTGTAAATGGGCCGCAACATTTACGCCGCAGCTGCGTCACAATACAGATTTTTATACTTGCCCTATATATGGCTGTGTGTACGTTGTGTGTCTCCGTCTGCATGCAGCATACAAATGTGCCAGATCTGGTAGCCCAGTTGGGCTGATGCAGCCACACAAGAGCTCTTTGCCTGACCTCATTGTCACCAATTCAAATCAGAGAGGATCCATGCAGTCTTTCAAGGCTCTCAGGTGAAAAAATGGGCCCTAGAGCAAGAAAGAAAATAGGCCCCCTTGTTGAAGTTTGGAATATAAAATACCGCAATAATCAGGGTTCAGTGGGTCCCGCAGGTCTGTGGGCGCCAGTGCAACTGCACCTGCTGCACCAACAGAAGCTTCGCCCCTGTCATAGAGCTGGGTAACATCAATTACTCAGTGCCACAAAGAGCATTAGAAATAAACTTTACATAATGTCAAACGGCAAAAACAAGAGCTTTGTCAGTTCTTGTTCTGTTTCAAACACTCCATACAATCTGTATGAACCCTCTCCACATTTTCCTACTGATAACAAATGCCTTCGCTCCCAGAGAAAAACTTTCTGGGCGGTTAGTGCACATTTGAATGGGAGATGAGACCTCGGAAGAGCCCAGCCCTGCGCCGGACTGCGAGTCACCTCAGAGAGCAGAAACAAAGCCCGTCCTCTGCCCATCACTGACCCAAGCGAATCCGTGGAGCAAAGATGAGAACAAAGGGGAAGAAATAAAAGAATAACGAAAACTCATCAAGGAAAATAAATCCCTAAATTACTGCTGTATTTAAAAACCTGAGAAAACAAAAGAGAACGTAAAGAGTAAACTGAAGCCAAATAGAGTCACCGTTTTGTCCTTGTCACAGGTCACAAACCTGCAAGTAAATTGCATTGCAAAATAAACTATCTTAATTTTTAATTACATATTCTCCAGTCTCCGAAGAAACTGTCAAAAATTGCCATTTCAACTATATTTCAAGTCTCCATGACGGGGTATTGGGTAAAGTTTTCAATAAGCAATAATCGTGCCTCGGTTAAACCTCATTGGCTACGATACTGCCACTGCGCAAAGCAAAACAATTTAGTGTGAATTTCATGCACACTTGCCCTAGTACCTCATGTTACAAAGAACATGATTCCTTTTCAAAAGATGTTATCTGTTTATGCATAACTACTCCTCCACTGCTTCTGATAGGCAATGTAAGACATATAATGGTGTTGTTTTACTAATTTCTATCAGCTCTCTGCCCCAAACCGTCGATAGCCACACGCAGAGAATTATGGGAAATTGTATGCTAAATAGCTGTACAGGTAAGCAGCACCCTCCCAAGTTATGGATTTGATGCTCAGGCAGATATACCTTCACACAAAGATGAGATCTAGGCTGCTAACCATGGGTTGTGGAAAATATAAGAAGCACAAATTCATAATAGCATCCTTATAGGTCCCACTGTCTTCAAATGTTTACTAGAGAAGGAACGGCAATCAATTTAAAGGAAAATAAATTATAGATACATTTTTCCATATTCCATAATGCACGTCTGCCATTTCATGGCACTACATAGTTCCATTTGCTGCATTTCATTTTTAGCTTTAGGAGGTACAATATACTGGTTTCCTGGTTTTCAAAACATTTTAGGGGAAGATTCACAAGGACCTGACGCAACTGCATGGATGCATAAGTTTCCTTGAGTCAGTGCTGAATGTCCTTGTGCCACGATGAATGTGCTGTATTTACAATACAGCGCTCCATGGCGCAAGGATTAACAGATGCGTAAGAAATTCTGACGCATCTGTTGGCACAAAAGTGATGCATTGCTGGAAATGCTCATGAAAGTGACGCAAAAAGCCCTGAGTCATAACTTATGCCTGGTCTGTGCAGGCGTAGGGATTTTGACACAGTGAAGGCGTAGAGTGATGTAGTGAAATCTTGTAGATTTCAGTGCGTCAGTTCTAGAAGGCTTTTAGCGTGGGAACGCCCACCCTGCATACATTATACCTGATGCAGGTATAATGTGATGCAGGACTTTACAATGTGACACATCTCCCTAGATGCGTCACATTGTAAATGGGCCGCAACATTTACGCCGCAGCTGCGTCACAATACAGATTTTTATACTTGCCCTATATATGGCTGTGTGTACGTTGTGTGTCTCCGTCTGCATGCAGCATACAAATGTGCCAGATCTGGTAGCCCAGTTGTGCTGATGCAGCCACACAAGAGCTCTTTGCCTGACCTCATTGTCACCAATTCAAATCAGAGAGGATCCATGCAGTCTTTCAAGGCTCTCAGGTGAAAGAATGGGCCCTAGAGCAAGGAAGTAAATAGGCCCCCTTGTTGAAGTTTGGAATATAAAATACCGCAATAATCAGCGTTCAGTGGGTCCCGCAGGTCTGTGGGCGCCAGTGCAACTGCACCTGCCGCACCAACAGAAGCTACGCCCCTGTCATAGAGCTGGGTAACATCAATTACTCAGTGCCACAAAGAGCATTAGAAATAAACTTTACATAATGTCAAACGGCAAAAACAAGAGCTTTGTCAGTTCTTGTTCTGTTTCAAACACTCCATACAATCTGTATGAACCCTCTCCACATTTTCCTACTGATAACAAATGCCTTCACTCCCAGAAAAAAACTTTCTGGGCGGTTAGTGCACATTTGAATGGGAGATGAGACCTCGGAAGAGCCCAGCCCTGCGCTGGACTGCGAGTCACCTCAGAGAGCAGAAACAAAGCCCGTCCTCTGCCCATCACTGACCCAAGCGAATCCGTGGAGCAAAGATGAGAACAAAGGGGAAGAAATAAAAGAATAACGAAAACTCATCAAGGAAAATACATCCCTAAATTACTGCTGTATTTAAAAAGCTGAGACAACAAAAGAGAACGTAAAGAGTAAACTGAAGCCAAATAGAGTCACCGTTTTGTCCTTGTCACAAATCACAAACCTGCAAGTAAATTGCATTGCAAAATAAACTATCTTATTTTTTAATTACATATTCTCCAGTCTCCTAAGAGACTGTCAAAAATTGCCATTTCAACTATATTTCAAGTCTCCATGACGGGGTATTGGGTAAAGTTTTCAATAAGCAATAATCGCGCCTCGGTTAAACCTCATTGGCTACGATACTGCCACTGCGCAAAGCTAAACAATTTAGTGTGAATTTCATGCACACTTGCCCTAGTACCTCATGTTACAAAGAACATGATTCCTTTTCAAAAGATGTTATCTGTTTATGCATAACTACTCCTCCACTGCTTCTGATAGGCAATGTAAGACATATAATGGTGTTGTTTTACTAATTTCTATCAGCTCTCTGCCCCAAACAGTCGATAGCCATACGCAGAGAATTATGGGAAATTATATGCTGAATAGCTGTCCAGGTAAGCAGCACCCTCCCAAGTTATGGATTTGATGCTCAGGCAGATATACCTTCACACAAAGATGAGATCTAGGCTGCTAACCATGGGTTGTGGAAAATATGAGAAGCACAAATTCATAATAGCATCCTCATAGGTCCCACTGTCTTCAAATGTTTACTAGAGAAGGAACGGCAATCAATTTAAAGGAAAATAAATTATAGATACATTTTTCCATATTCCATAATGCACGTCTGCCATTTCATGGCACTACATAGTTCCATTTGCTGCATTTCATTTTTAGCTTTAGGAGGTACAATATACTGGTTTCCTGGTTTTCAAAACATTTTAGGGGAAGATTCACAAGGACCTGACGCAACTGCATGGATGCATAAGTTTCCTTGAGTCAGCGCTGAATGTCCTTGTGCCACGATGAATGTGCTGTATTTACAATACAGCGCTCCATGGCGCAAGGATTAACAGATGCGTCAGAAATTCTGACGCATCTGTTGGCACAAAAGTGATGCATTGCTGGAAATGCTCATGAAAGTGACGCAAAAAGCCCTGAGTCATAACTTATGCCTGGTCTGTGCAGGCGTAGGGATTTTGACACAGTGAAGGCGTAGAGTGATGTAGTGAAATCTTGTAGATTTCAGTGCGTCAGTTCTAGAAGGCTTTTAGCGTGGGAACGCCCACCCTGCATACATTATACCTGACGCAGGTATAATGTGATGCGGGACTTTACAATGTGACACATCTCCCTAGATGCGTCACATTGTAAATGGGCCGCAACATTTACGCCGCAGCTGCGTCACAGTACAGATTTTTATACTTGCCCTATATATGGCTGTGTGTACGTTGTGTGTCTCCGTCTGCATGCAGCATACAAATGTGCCAGATCTGGTAGCCCAGTTGGGCTAATGCAGCCACACAAGAGCTCTTTGCCTGACCTCATTGTCACCAATTCAAATCAGAGAGGATCCATGCAGTCTTTCAAGGCTCTTAGGTGAAAAAATGGGCCCTAGAGCAAGGAAGAAAATAGGCTCCCTTGTTGAAGTTTGGAATATAAAATACTGCAATAATCAGGGTTCAGTGGGTCCCGCAGGTCTGTGGGCGCCAGTGCAACTGCACCTGCTGCACCAACAGAAGCTACGCCCCTGTCATAGAGCTGGGTAACATCAATTACTCAGTGCCACAAAGAGCATTAGAAATAAACTTTACATAATGTCAAACGGCAAAAACAAGAGCTTTGTCAGTTCTTGTTCTGTTTCAAACACTCCATACAATCTGTATGAACCCTCTCCACATTTTCCTACTGATAACAAATGCCTTCGCTCCCAGAAAAAAACTTTCTGGGCGGTTAGTGCACATTTGAATGGGAGATGAGACCTCGGAAGAGCCCAGCCCTGCGCCGGACTGCGAGTCACCTCAGAGAGCAGAAACAAAGCCCGTCCTCTGCCCATCACTGACCCAAGCGAATCCATGGAGCAAAGATGTGAACAAAGGGGAAGAAATAAAAGAATAACGAAAACTCATCAAGGAAAATAAATCCCTAAATTACTGCTGTATTTAAAAAGCTGAGAAAACAAAAGAGAACGTAAAGAGTAAACTGAAGCCAAATAGAGTCACCGTTTTGTCCTTGTCACAGATCACAAACCTGCAAGTAAATTGCATTGCAAAATAAACTATCTTATTTTTTAATTACATACTCTCCAGTCACCGAAGAGACTGTCAAAAATTGCCATTTCAACTATATTTCAAGTCTCCATGACGGGGTATTGGGTAAAGTTTTCAATAAGCAATAATCACGCCTCGGTTAAACCTCATTGGCTACGATACTGCCACTGCGCAAAGCTAAACAATTTAGTGTGAATTTCATGCACACTTGCCCTAGTACCTCATGTTACAAAGAACATGATTCCTTTTCAAAAGATGTTATCTGTTTATGCATAACTACTCCTCCACTGCTTCTGATAGGCAATGTAAGACATATAATGGTGTTGTTTTACTAATTTCTATCAGCTCTCTGCCCCAAACCGTCGATAGCCACACGCAGAGAATTATGGGAAATTGTATGCTAAATAGCTGTACAGGTAAGCAGCACCCTCCCAAGTTATGGATTTGATGCTCAGGCAGATATACCTTCACACAAAGATGAGATCTAGGCTGCTAACCATGGGTTGTGGAAAATATAAGAAGCACAAATTCATAATAGCATCCTCATAGGTCCCACTGTCTTCAAATGTTTACTAGAGAAGGAACGGCAATCAATTTAAAGGAAAAAAAATTATAGATACATTTTTCCATATTCCATAATGCACGTCTGCCATTTCATGGCACTACATAGTTGCATTTGCTGCATTTCATTTTTAGCTTTAGGAGGTACAATATACTGGTTTCCTGGTTTTCAAAACATTTTAGGGGAAGATTCACAAGGACCTGACGCAACTGCATGGATGCATAAGTTTCCTTGAGTCAGTGCTGAATGTCCTTGTGCCACGATGAATGTGCTGTATTTACAATACAGCGCTCCATGGCGCAAGAATTAACAGATGCGTCAGAAATTCTGACGCATCTGTTGGCACAAAAGTGACGCATTGCTGGAAATGCTCATGAAAGTGACGCAAAAAGCCCTGAGTCATAACTTATGCCTGGTCTGTGCAGGCGTAGGGATTTTGACACAGTGAAGGCGTAGAGTGATGTAGTGAAATCTTGTAGATTTCAGTGCATCAGTTCCAGAAGGCTTTTAGCGTGGGAACGCCCACCCTGCATACATTATACCTGACGCAGGTATAATATGATGCGGGACTGTACAATTTGACACATCTCCCTAGATGCGTCACATTGTAAATGGGCCGCAACATTTACGCCGCAGCTGCGTCACAATACAGATTTTTATACTTGCCCTATTTATGGCTGTGTGTACGTTGTGTGTCTCCGTCTGCATGCAGCATACAAATGTGCCAGATCTGGTAGCCCAGTTGTGCTGATGCAGCCACACAAGAGCTCTTTGCCTGACCTCATTGTCACCAATTCAAATCAGAGAGGATCCATGCAGTCTTTCAAGGCTCTCAGGTGAAAAAATGGGCCCTAGAGCAAGGAAGTAAATAGGCCCCCTTGTTGAAGTTTGGAATATAAAATACCGCAATAATCAGCATTCAGTGGGTCCCGCAGGTCTGTGGGCGCCAGTGCAACTGCACCTGCTGCACCAACAGAAGCTACGCCCCTGTCATAGAGCTGGGTAACATCAATTACTCAGTGCCACAAAGAGCATTAGAAATAAACTTTACATAATGTCAAACGGCAAAAACAAGAGCTTTGTCAGTTCTTGTTCTGTTTCAAACACTCCATACAATCTGTATGAACCCTCTCCACATTTTCCTACTGATAACAAATGCCTTCGCTCCCAGAAAAAAACTTTCTGGGCGGTTAGTGCACATTTGAATGGGAGATGAGACCTCGGAAGAGCCCAGCCCTGCGCCGGACTGCGAGTCACCTCAGAGAGCAGAAACAAAGCCCGTCCTCTGCCCATCACTGACCCAAGCAAATCCGTGGAGCAAAGATGAGAACAAAGGGGAAGAAATAAAAGAATAACGAAAACTCATCAAGGAAAATAAATCCCTAAATTACTGCTGTATTTAAAAAGCTGAGAAAACAAAAGAGAACGTAAAGAGTAAACTGAAGCCAAATAGAGTCACCGTTTTGTCCTTGTCACAGATCACAAACCTGCAAGTAAATTGCATTGCAAAATAAACTATCTTATTTTTTAATTACATATTCTCCAGTCTCCGAAGAGACTGTCAAAAATTGCCATTTTAACTATATTTCAAGTCTCCATGACGGGGTATTGGGTAAAGTTTTCAATAAGCAATAATCGCGCCTCGGTTAAACCTCATTGGCTACGATACTGCCACTGCGCAAAGCTAAACAATTTAGTGTGAATTTCATGCACACTTGCCCTAGTACCTCATGTTACAAAGACCATGATTCCTTTTCAAAAGATGTTATCTGTTTATGCATAACTACTCCTCCACTGCTTCTGATAGGCAATGTAAGACATATAATGGTGTTGTTTTACTAATTTCTATCAGCTCTCTGCCCCAAACCGTCGATAGCCACATGCAGAGAATTATGGGAAATTGTATGCTAAATAGCTGTCCAGGGAAGCAGCACCCTCCCAAGTTATGGATTTGATGCTCAGGCAGATATACCTTCACACAAAGATGAGATCTAGGCTGCTAACCATGGGTTGTGGAAAATATAAGAAGCACAAATTCATAAAAGCATCCTCATAGGTCCCACTGTCTTCAAATGTTTACTAGAGAAGGAACGGCAATCAATTTAAAGGAAAATAAATTATAGATACATTTTTCCATATTCCATAATGCACGTCTGCCATTTCATGGCACTACATAGTTGCATTTGCTGCATTTCATTTTTAGCTTCAGGAGGTACAATATACTGGTTTCCTGGTTTTCAAAACATTTTAGGGGAAGATTCACAAGGACCTGACGCAACTGCATGGATGCATAAGTTTCCTTGAGTCAGTGCTGAATGTCCTTGTGCCACGATGAATGTGCTGTATTTACAATACAGCGCTCCATGGCGCAAGAATTAACAGATGCGTCAGACATCCTGACGCATCTGTTGGCACAAAAGTGACGCATTGCTGGAAATGCTCATGAAAGTGACGCAAAAAGCCCTGAGTCATAACTTATGCCTGGTCTGTGCAGGCGTAGGGATTTTGACACAGTGAAGGCGTAGAGTGATGTAGTGAAATCTTGTAGATTTCAGTGCGTCAGTTCTAGAAGGCTTTTAGCGTGGGAACGCCCACCCTGCATACATTATACCTGACGCAGGTATAATATGATGCGGGACTTTACAATGTGACACATCTCCCTAGATGCGTCACATTGTAAATGGGCCGCAACATTTATGCCGCAGCTGCGTCACAATACAGATTTTTATACTTGCCCTATATATGGCTGTGTGTACGTTGTGTGTCTCCGTCTGCATGCAGCATACAAATGTGCCAGATCTGGTAGCCCAGTTGGGCTGATGCAGCCACACAAGAGCTCTTTGCCTGACCTCATTGTCACCAATTCAAATCAGAGAGGATCCATGCAGTCTTTCAAGGCTCTCAGGTGAACAAATGGGCCCTAGAGCAAGGAAGAAAATAGGCCCCCTTGTTGAAGTTTGGAATATAAAATACCGCAATAATTAGGGTTCAGTGGGTCCCGCAGGTCTGTTGGCGCCAGTGCAACTGCACCTGCTGCACCAACAGAAGCTACGCCCCTGTCATAGAGCTGGGTAACATCAATTACTCAGTGCCACAAAGAGCATTAGAAATAAACTTTACATAATGTCAAACGGCAAAAACAAGAGCTTTGTCAGTTCTTGTTCTGTTTCAAACACTCCATACAATCTGTATGAACCCTCTCCAAATGTTCCTACTGATAACAAATGCCTTCGCTCCCAGAGAAAAACTTTCTGGGCGGTTAGTGCACATTTGAATGGGAGATGAGACTTCGGAAGAGCTCAGCCCTGCGCCGGACTGCGAGTCACCTCAGAGAGCAGAAACAAAGCCCGTCCTCTGCCCATCACTGACCCAAGCGAATCCGTGGAGCAAAGATGAGAACAAAGGGGAAGAAATAAAAGAATAACGAAAACTCATCAAGGAAAATAAATCCCTAAATTACTGCTGTATTTAAAAAGCTGAGAAAACAAAAGAGAACGTAAAGAGTAAACTGAAGCCAAATAGAGTCACCGTTTTGTCCTTGTCACAGATCACAAACCTGCAAGTAAATTGCATTGCAAAATAAACTATCTTATTTTTTAATTACATATTCTCCAGTCTCCGAAGAGACTGTCAAAAATTGCCATTTCAACTATATTTCAAGTCTCCATGAGGGAGTATTGGGTAAAGTTTTCAATAAGCAATAATCGCGCCTCAGTTAAACCTCATTGGCTACGATACTGCCACTGCGCAAAGCAAAACAATTTCGTGTGAATTTCATGCACACTTGCCCTAGTACCTCATGTTACAAAGAACATGATTCCTTTTCAAAAGATGTTATCTGTTTATGCATAACTACTCCTCCACTGCTTCTGATAGGCAATGTAAGACATATAATGGTGTTGTTTTACTAATTTCTGTCAGCTCTCTGCCCCAAACCGTCGATAGCCACACGCAGAGAATTATGGGAAATTGTATGCTAAATAGCTGTACAGGTAAGCAGCACCCTCCCAAGTTATGGATTTGATGCTCAGGCAGATATACCTTCACACAAAGATGAGATCTAGGCTGCTAACCATGGGTTGTGGAAAATATAAGAAGCACAAATTCATAATAGCATCCTCATAGGTCCCACTGTCTTCAAATGTTTACTAGAGAAGGAACGGCAATCAATTTAAAGGAAAATAAATTATAGATACATTTTTCCATATTCCATAATGCACGTCTGCCATTTCATGGCACTACATAGTTGCATTTGCTGCATTTCATTTTTATCTTTAGGAGGTACAATATACTGGTTTCCTGGTTTTCAAAACATTTTAGGGGAAGATTCACAAGGACCTGACGCAACTGCATGGATGCATAAGTTTCCTTGAGTCAGTGCTGAATGTCCTTGTGCCACGATGAATGTGCTGTATTTACAATACAGCGCTCCATGGCGCAAGGATTAACAGATGCGTCAGAAATTCTGACGCATCTGTTGGCACAAAAGTGATGCATTGCTGGAAATGCTCATGAAAGTGACGCAAAAAGCCCTGAGTCATAACTTATGCCTGGTCTGTGCAGGCGTAGGGATTTTGACACAGTGAAGGCGTAGAGTGATGTAGTGAAATCTTGTACATTTCAGTGCGTCAGTTCTAGAAGGCTTTTAGCGTGGGAACGCCCACCCTGCATACATTATACCTGACGCAGGTATAATGTGATGCGGGACTTTACAATGTGACACATCTCCCTAGATGCGTCACATTGTAAATGGGCCGCAACATTTACGCCGCAGCTGCGTCACAATACAGATTTTTATACTTGCCCTATATATGGCTGTGTGTACGTTGTGTGTCTCCGTCTGCATGCAGCATACAAATGTGCCAGATCTGGTAGCCCAGTTGGGCTGATGCAGCCACGCAAGAGCTCTTTGCCTGACCTCATTGTCACCAATTCAAATCAGAGAGGATCCATGCAGTCTTTCAAGGCTCTCAGGTGAAAAAATGGGCCCTAGAGCAAGAAAGAAAATAGGCCCCCTTGTTGAAGTTTGGAATATAAAATACCGCAATAATCAGGGTTCAGTGGGTCCCGCAGGTCTGTGGGCGCCAGTGCAACTGCACCTGCTGCACCAACAGAAGCTTCGCCCCTGTCATAGAGCTGGGTAACATCAATTACTCAGTGCCACAAAGAGCATTAGAAATAAACTTTACATAATGTCAAACGGCAAAAACAAGAGCTTTGTCAGTTCTTGTTCTGTTTCAAACACTCCATACAATCTGTATGAACCCTCTCCACATTTTCCTACTGATAACAAATGCCTTCGCTCCCAGAGAAAAACTTTCTGGGCGGTTAGTGCACATTTGAATGGGAGATGAGACCTCGGAAGAGCCCAGCCCTGCGCCGGACTGCGAGTCACCTCAGAGAGCAGAAACAAAGCCCGTCCTCTGCCCATCACTGACCCAAGCGAATCCGTGGAGCAAAGATGAGAACAAAGGGGAAGAAATAAAAGAATAACGAAAACTCATCAAGGAAAATAAATCCCTAAATTACTGCTGTATTTAAAAAGCTGAGAAAACAAAAGAGAACATAAAGAGTAAACTGAAGCCAAATAGAGTCACCGTTTTGTCCTTGTCACAGATCACAAACCTGCAAGTAAATTGCATTGCAAAATAAACTATCTTAATTTTTAATTACATATTCTCCAGTCTCCGAAGAGACCGTCAAAAATTGCCATTTCAACTATATTTCAAATCTTCATGACGGGGTATTGGGTAAAGTTTTCAATAAGCAATAATCGCGCCTCGGTTAAACCTCATTGGCTACGATACTGCCACTGCGCAAAGCAAAACAATTTAGTGTGAATTTCATGCACACTTGCCCTAGTACCTCATGTTACAAAGAACATGATTCCTTTTCAAAAGATGTTATCTGTTTATGCATAACTACTCCTCCACTGCTTCTGATAGGCAATGTAAGACATATAATGGTGTTGTTTTACTAATTTCTATCAGCTCTCTGCCCCAAACCGTCGATAGCCACACGCAGAGAATTATGGGAAATTGTATGCTAAATAGCTGTACAGGTAAGCAGCACCCTCCCAAGTTATGGATTTGATGCTCAGGCAGATATACCTTCACACAAAGATGAGATCTAGGCTGCTAACCATGGGTTGTGGAAAATATAAGAAGCACAAATTCATAATAGCATCCTCATAGGTCCCACTGTCTTCAAATGTTTACTAGAGAAGGAACGGCAATCAATTTAAAGGAAAATAAATTATAGATACATTTTTCCATATTCCATAATGCACGTCTGCCATTTCATGGCACTACATAGTTGCATTTGCTGCATTTCATTTTTATCTTTAGGAGGTACAATATACTGGTTTCCTGGTTTTCAAAACATTTTAGGGGAAGATTCACAAGGACCTGACGCAACTGCATGGATGCATACGTTTCCTTGAGTCAGTGCTGAATGTCCTAGTGCCACGATGAATGTGCTGTATTTACAATACAGCGCTCCATGGCGCAAGGATTAACAGATGCGTCAGAAATTCTGACGCATCTGTTGGCACAAAAGTGATGCATTGCTGGAAATGCTCATGAAAGTGACGCAAAAAGCCCTGAGTCATAACTTATGCCTGGTCTGTGCAGGCGTAGGGATTTTGACACAGTGAAGGCGTAGAGTGATGTAGTGAAATCTTGTAGATTTCAGTGCGTCAGTTCTAGAAGGCTTTTAGCGTGGGAACGCCCACCCTGCATACATTATACCTGATGCAGGTATAATGTGATGCAGGACTTTACAATGTGACACATCTCCCTAGATGCGTCACATTGTAAATGGGCCGCAACATTTACGCCGCAGCTGCGTCACAATACAGATTTTTATACTTGCCCTATATATGGCTGTGTGTACGTTGTGTGTCTCCGTCTGCATGCAGCATACAAATGTGCCAGATCTGGTAGCCCAGTTGTGCTGATGCAGCCACACAAGAGCTCTTTGCCTGACCTCATTGTCACCAATTCAAATCAGAGAGGATCCATGCAGTCTTTCAAGGCTCTCAGGTGAAAAAATGGGCCCTAGAGCAAGGAAGAAAATAGGCCCCCTTGTTGAAGTTTGGAATATAAAATACTGCAATAATCAGGGTTCAGTGGGTCCCGCAGGTCTGTGGGCGCCAGTGCAACTGCACCTGCTGCACCAACAGAAGCTACGCCCCTGTCATAGAGCTGGGTAACATCAATTACTCAGTGCCACAAAGAGCATTAGAAATAAACTTTACATAATGTCAAACGGCAAAAACAAGAGCTTTGTCAGTTCTTGTTCTGTTTCAAACACTCCATACAATCTGTATGAACCCTCTCCACATTTTCCTACTGATAACAAATGCCTTCGCTCCCAGAAAAAAACTTTCTGGGCGGTTAGTGCACATTTGAATGGGAGATGAGACCTCGGAAGAGCCCAGCCCTGCGCCGGACTGCGAGTCACCTCAGAGAGCAGAAACAAAGCCCGTCCTCTGCCCATCACTGACCCAAGCGAATCCGTGGAGCAAAGATGAGAACAAAGGGGAAGAAATAAAAGAATAACGAAAACTCATCAAGGAAAATAAATCCCTAAATTACTGCTGTATTTAAAAAGCTGAGAAAACAAAAGAGAACGTAAAGAGTAAACTGAAGCCAAATAGAGTCACCGTTTTGTCCTTGTCACAGATCACAAACCTGCAAGTAAATTGCATTGCAAAATAAACTATCTTATTTTTTAATTACATACTCTCCAGTCACCGAAGAGACTGTCAAAAATTGCCATTTCAACTATATTTCAAGTCTCCATGACTGGGTATTGGGTAAAGTTTTCAATAAGCAATAATCGCGCCTCGGTTAAACCTCATTGGCTACGATACTGCCACTGCGCAAAGCTAAACAATTTAGTGTGAATTTCATGCACACTTGCCCTAGTACCTCATGTTACAAAGAACATGATTCCTTTTCAAAAGATGTTATCTGTTTATGCATAACTACTCCACTGCTTCTGATAGGCAATGTAAGACATATAATGGTGTTGTTTTACTAATTTCTATCAGCTCTCTGCCCCAAACCGTCGATAGCCACACGCAGAGAATTATGGGAAATTGTATGCTAAATAGCTGTACAGGTAAGCAGCACCCTCCCAAGTTATGGATTTGATGCTCAGGCAGATATACCTTCACACAAAGATGAGATCTAGGCTGCTAACCATGGGTTGTGGAAAATATAAGAAGCACAAATTCATAATAGCATCCTCATAGGTCCCACTGTCTTCAAATGTTTACTAGAGAAGGAACGGCAATCAATTTAAAGGAAAAAAAATTATAGATACATTTTTCCATATTCCATAATGCACGTCTGCCATTTCATGGCACTACATAGTTGCATTTGCTGCATTTCATTTTTAGCTTTAGGAGGTACAATATACTGGTTTCCTGGTTTTCAAAACATTTTAGGGGAAGATTCACAAGGACCTGACACAACTGCATGGATGCATAAGTTTCCTTGAGTCAGTGCTGAATGTCCTTGTGCCACGATGAATGTGCTGTATTTACAATACAGCGCTCCATGGCGCAAGAATTAACAGATGCGTCAGAAATTCTGACGCATCTGTTGGCACAAAAGTGACGCATTGCTGGAAATGCTCATGAAAGTGACGCAAAAAGCCCTGAGTCATAACTTATGCCTGGTCTGTGCAGGCGTAGGGATTTTGACACAGTGAAGGCGTAGAGTGATGTAGTGAAATCTTGTAGATTTCAGTGCATCAGTTCCAGAAGGCTTTTAGCGTGGGAACGCCCACCCTGCATACATTATACCTGACGCAGGTATAATATGATGCGGGACTGTACAATTTGACACATCTCCCTAGATGCGTCACATTGTAAATGGGCCGCAACATTTACGCCGCAGCTGCGTCACAATACAGATTTTTATACTTGCCCTATATATGGCTGTGTGTACGTGTGTGTCTCCGTCTGCATGCAGCATACAAATGTGCCAGATCTGATAGCCCAGTTGTGCTGATGCAGCCACACAAGAGCTCTTTGCCTGACCTCATTGTCACCAATTCAAATCAGAGAGGATCCATGCAGTCTTTCAAGGCTCTCAGGTGAAAAAATGGGCCCTAGAGCAAGGAAGTAAATAGGCCCCCTTGTTGAAGTTTGGAATATAAAATACCGCAATAATCAGCATTCAGTGGGTCCCGCAGGTCTGTGGGCGCCAGTGCAACTGCACCTGCTGCACCAACAGAAGCTACGCCCCTGTCATAGAGCTGGGTAACATCAATTACTCAGTGCCACAAAGAGCATTAGAAATAAACTTTACATAATGTCAAACGGCAAAAACAAGAGCTTTGTCAGTTCTTGTTCTGTTTCAAACACTCCATACAATCTGTATGAACCCTCTCTACATTTTCCTACTGATAACAAATGCCTTCGCTCCCAGAAAAAAACTTTCTGGGCGGTTAGTGCACATTTGAATGGGAGATGAGACCTCGGAAGAGCCCAGCCCTGCGCCGGACTGCGAGTCACCTCAGAGAGCAGAAACAAAGCCCGTCCTCTGCCCATCACTGACCCAAGCGAATCCGTGGAGCAAAGATGAGAACAAAGGGGAAGAAATAAAAGAATAACGAAAACTCATCAAGGAAAATAAATCCCTAAATTACTGCTGTATTTAAAAAGCTGAGAAAACAAAAGAGAACGTAAAGAGTAAACTGAAGCCAAATAGAGTCACCGTTTTGTCCTTGTCACAGATCACAAACCTGCAAGTAAATTGCATTGCAAAATAAACTATCTTATTTTTTAATTACATACTCTCCAGTCACCGAAGAGACTGTCAAAAATTGCCATTTCAACTATATTTCAAGTCTCCATGACGGGGTATTGGGTAAAGTTTTCAATAAGCAATAATCGCGCCTCGGTTAAACCTCATTGGCTACGATACTGCCACTGCGCAAAGCTAAACAATTTAGTGTGAATTTCATGCACACTTGCCCTAGTACCTCATGTTACAAAGAACATGATTCCTTTTCAAAAGATGTTATCTGTTTATGCATAACTACTCCTCCACTGCTTCTGATAGGCAATGTAAGACATATAATGGTGTTGTTTTACTAATTTCTGTCAGCTCTCTGCCCCAAACCGTCGATAGCCACACGCAGAGAATTATGGGAAATTGTATGCTAAATAGCTGTACAGGTAAGCAGCACCCTCCCAAGTTATGGATTTGATGCTCAGGCAGATATACCTTCACACAAAGATGAGATCTAGGCTGCTAACCATGGGTTGTGGAAAATATAAGAAGCACAAATTCATAATAGCATCCTCATAGGTCCCACTGTCTTCAAATGTTTACTAGAGAAGGAACGGCAATCAATTTAAAGGAAAATAAATTATAGATAAATTTTTCCATATTCCATAATGCACGTCTGCCATTTCATGGCACTACATAGTTGCATTTGCTGCATTTCATTTTTATCTTTAGGAGGTACAATATACTGGTTTCCTGGTTTTCAAAACATTTTAGGGGAAGATTCACAAGGACCTGACGCAACTGCATGGATGCATAAGTTTCCTTGAGTCAGTGCTGAATGTCCTTGTGCCACGATGAATGTGCTGTATTTACAATACAGCGCTCCATGGCGCAAGGATTAACAGATGCGTCAGAAATTCTGACGCATCTGTTGGCACAAAAGTGATGCATTGCTGGAAATGCTCATGAAAGTGACGCAAAAAGCCCTGAGTCATAACTTATGCCTGGTCTGTGCAGGCGTAGGGATTTTGACACAGTGAAGGCGTAGAGTGATGTAGTGAAATCTTGTACATTTCAGTGCGTCAGTTCTAGAAGGCTTTTAGCGTGGGAACGCCCACCCTGCATACATTATACCTGACGCAGGTATAATGTGATGCGGGACTTTACAATGTGACACATCTCCCTAGATGCGTCACATTGTAAATGGGCCGCAACATTTACGCCGCAGCTGCGTCACAATACAGATTTTTATACTTGCCCTATATATGGCTGTGTGTACGTTGTGTGTCTCCGTCTGCATGCAGCATACAAATGTGCCAGATCTGGTAGCCCAGTTGGGCTGATGCAGCCACACAAGAGCTCTTTGCCTGACCTCATTGTCACCAATTCAAATCAGAGAGGATCCATGCAGTCTTTCAAGGCTCTCAGGTGAAAAAATGGGCCCTAGAGCAAGAAAGAAAATAGGCCCCCTTGTTGAAGTTTGGAATATAAAATACCGCAATAATCAGGGTTCAGTGGGTCCCGCAGGTCTGTGGGCGCCAGTGCAACTGCACCTGCTGCACCAACAGAAGCTTCGCCCCTGTCATAGAGCTGGGTAACATCAATTACTCAGTGCCACAAAGAGCATTAGAAATAAACTTTACATAATGTCAAACGGCAAAAACAAGAGCTTTGTCAGTTCTTGTTCTGTTTCAAACACTCCATACAATCTGTATGAACCCTCTCCACATTTTCCTACTGATAACAAATGCCTTCGATCCCAGAGAAAAACTTTCTGGGCGGTTAGTGCACATTTGAATGGGAGATGAGACCTCGGAAGAGCCCAGCCCTGCGCCGGACTGCGAGTCACCTCAGAGAGCAGAAACAAAGCCCGTCCTCTGCCCATCACTGACCCAAGCGAATCCGTGGAGCAAAGATGAGAACAAAGGGGAAGAAATAAAAGAATAACGAAAACTCATCAAGGAAAATAAATCCCTAAATTACTGCTGTATTTAAAAAGCTGAGAAAACAAAAGAGAACATAAAGAGTAAACTGAAGCCAAATAGAGTCACCGTTTTGTCCTTGTCACAGATCACAAACCTGCAAGTAAATTGCATTGCAAAATAAACTATCTTAATTTTTAATTACATATTCTCCAGTCTCCGAAGAGACCGTCAAAAATTGCCATTTCAACTATATTTCAAATCTCCATGACGGGGTATTGGGTAAAGTTTTCAATAAGCAATAATCGCGCCTCGGTTAAACCTCATTGGCTACGATACTGCCACTGCGCAAAGCAAAACAATTTAGTGTGAATTTCATGCACACTTGCCCTAGTACCTCATGTTACAAAGAACATGATTCCTTTTCAAAAGATGTTATCTGTTTATGCATAACTACTCCTCCACTGCTTCTGATAGGCAATGTAAGACATATAATGGTGTTGTTTTACTAATTTCTATCAGCTCTCTGCCCCAAACCGTCGATAGCCACACGCAGAGAATTATGGGAAATTGTATGCTAAATAGCTGTACAGGTAAGCAGCACCCTCCCAAGTTATGGATTTGATGCTCAGGCAGATATACCTTCACACAAAGATGAGATCTAGGCTGCTAACCATGGGTTGTGGAAAATATAAGAAGCACAAATTCATAATAGCATCCTCATAGGTCCCACTGTCTTCAAATGTTTACTAGAGAAGGAATGGCAATCAATTTAAAGGAAAATAAATTATAGATACATTTTTCCATATTCCATAATGCACGTCTGCCATTTCATGGCACTACATAGTTGCATTTGCTGCATTTCATTTTTATCTTTAGGAGGTACAATATACTGGTTTCCTGGTTTTCAAAACATTTTAGGGGAAGATTCACAAGGACCTGACGCAACTGCATGGATGCATAAGTTTCCTTGAGTCAGTGCTGAATGTCCTAGTGCCACGATGAATGTGCTGTATTTACAATACAGCGCTCCATGGCGCAAGGATTAACAGATGCGTCAGAAATTCTGACGCATCTGTTGGCACAAAAGTGATGCATTGCTGGAAATGCTCATGAAAGTGACGCAAAAAGCCCTGAGTCATAACTTATGCCTGGTCTGTGCAGGCGTAGGGATTTTGACACAGTGAAGGCGTAGAGTGATGTAGTGAAATCTTGTAGATTTCAGTGCGTCAGTTCTAGAAGGCTTTTAGCGTGGGAACGCCCACCCTGCATACATTATACCTGATGCAGGTATAATGTGATGCAGGACTTTACAATGTGACACATCTCCCTAGATGCGTCACATTGTAAATGGGCCGCAACATTTACGCCGCAGCTGCGTCACAATACAGATTTTTATACTTGCCCTATATATGGCTGTGTGTACGTTGTGTGTCTCCGTCTGCATGCAGCATACAAATGTGCCAGATCTGGTAGCCCAGTTGTGCTGATGCAGCCACACAAGAGCTCTTTGCCTGACCTCATTGTCACCAATTCAAATCAGAGAGGATCCATGCAGTCTTTCAAGGCTCTCAGGTGAAAAAATGGGCCCTAGAGCAAGGAAGAAAATAGGCCCCCTTGTTGAAGTTTGGAATATAAAATACTGCAATAATCAGGGTTCAGTGGGTCCCGCAGGTCTGTGGGCGCCAGTGCAACTGCACCTGCTGCACCAACAGAAGCTACGCCCCTGTCATAGAGCTGGGTAACATCAATTACTCAGTGCCACAAAGAGCATTAGAAATAAACTGTACATTATGTCAAACGGCAAAAACAAGAGCTTTGTCAGTTCTTGTTCTGTTTCAAACACTCCATACAATCTGTATGAACCCTCTCCACATTTTCCTACTGATAACAAATGCCTTCGCTCCCAGAAAAAAACTTTCTGGGCGGTTAGTGCACATTTGAATGGGAGATGAGACCTCGGAAGAGCCCAGCCCTGCGCCGGACTGCGAGTCACCTCAGAGAGCAGAAACAAAGCCCGTCCTCTGCCCATCACTGACCCAAGCGAATCCGTGGAGCAAAGATGAGAACAAAGGGGAAGAAATAAAAGAATAACGAAAACTCATCAAGGAAAATAAATCCCTAAATTACTGCTGTATTTAAAAAGCTGAGAAAACAAAAGAGAACGTAAAGAGTAAACTGAAGCCAAATAGAGTCACCGTTTTGTCCTTGTCACAGATCACAAACCTGCAAGTAAATTGCATTGCAAAATAAACTATCTTATTTTTTAATTACATACTCTCCAGTCACCGAAGAGACTGTCAAAAATTGCCATTTCAACTATATTTCAAGTCTCCATGACGGGGTATTGGGTAAAGTTTTCAATAAGCAATAATCGCGCCTCGGTTAAACCTCATTGGCTACGATACTGCCACTGCGCAAAGCTAAACAATTTAGTGTGAATTTCATGCACACTTGCCCTAGTACCTCATGTTACAAAGAACATGATTCCTTTTCAAAAGATGTTATCTGTTTATGCATAACTACTCCACTGCTTCTGATAGGCAATGTAAGACATATAATGGTGTTGTTTTACTAATTTCTATCAGCTCTCTGCCCCAAACCGTCGATAGCCACACGCAGAGAATTATGGGAAATTGTATGCTAAATAGCTGTACAGGTAAGCAGCACCCTCCCAAGTTATGGATTTGATGCTCAGGCAGATATACCTTCACACAAAGATGAGATCTAGGCTGCTAACCATGGGTTGTGGAAAATATAAGAAGCACAAATTCATAATAGCATCCTCATAGGTCCCACTGTCTTCAAATGTTTACTAGAGAAGGAACGGCAATCAATTTAAAGGAAAAAAAATTATAGATACATTTTTCCATATTCCATAATGCACGTCTGCCATTTCATGGCACTACATAGTTGCATTTGCTGCATTTCATTTTTAGCTTTAGGAGGTACAATATACTGGTTTCCTGGTTTTCAAAACATTTTAGGGGAAGATTCACAAGGACCTGACACAACTGCATGGATGCATAAGTTTCCTTGAGTCAGTGCTGAATGTCCTTGTGCCACGATGAATGTGCTGTATTTACAATACAGCGCTCCATGGCGCAAGAATTAACAGATGCGTCAGAAATTCTGACGCATCTGTTGGCACAAAAGTGACGCATTGCTGGAAATGCTCATGAAAGTGACGCAAAAAGCCCTGAGTCATAACTTATGCCTGGTCTGTGCAGGCGTAGGGATTTTGACACAGTGAAGGCGTAGAGTGATGTAGTGAAATCTTGTAGATTTCAGTGCATCAGTTCCAGAAGGCTTTTAGCGTGGGAACGCCCACCCTGCATACATTATACCTGACGCAGTTATAATATGATGCGGGACTGTACAATTTGACACATCTCCCTAGATGCGTCACATTGTAAATGGGCCGCAACATTTACGCCGCAGCTGCGTCACAATACAGATTTTTATACTTGCCCTATATATGGCTGTGTGTACGTGTGTGTCTCCGTCTGCATGCAGCATACAAATGTGCCAGATCTGGTAGCCCAGTTGTGCTGATGCAGCCACACAAGAGCTCTTTGCCTGACCTCATTGTCACCAATTCAAATCAGAGAGGATCCATGCAGTCTTTCAAGGCTCTCAGGTGAAAAAATGGGCCCTAGAGCAAGGAAGTAAATAGGCCCCCTTGTTGAAGTTTGGAATATAAAATACCGCAATAATCAGCATTCAGTGGGTCCCGCAGGTCTGTGGGCGCCAGTGCAACTGCACCTGCTGCACCAACAGAAGCTACGCCCCTGTCATAGAGCTGGGTAACATCAATTACTCAGTGCCACAAAGAGCATTAGAAATAAACTTTACATAATGTCAAACGGCAAAAACAAGAGCTTTGTCAGTTCTTGTTCTGTTTCAAACACTCCATACAATCTGTATGAACCCTCTCTACATTTTCCTACTGATAACAAATGCCTTCGCTCCCAGAAAAAAACTTTCTGGGCGGTTAGTGCACATTTGAATGGGAGATGAGACCTCGGAAGAGCCCAGCCCTGCGCCGGACTGCGAGTCACCTCAGAGAGCAGAAACAAAGCCCGTCCTCTGCCCATCACTGACCCAAGCAAATCCGTGGAGCAAAGATGAGAACAAAGGGGAAGAAATAAAAGAATAACGAAAACTCATCAAGGAAAATAAATCCCTAAATTACTGCTGTATTTAAAAAGCTGAGAAAACAAAAGAGAACGTAAAGAGTAAACTGAAGCCAAATAGAGTCACCGTTTTGTCCTTGTCACAGATCACAAACCTGCAAGTAAATTGCATTGAAAAATAAACTATCTTATTTTTTAATTACATATTCTCCAGTCTCCGAAGAGACTGTCAAAAATTGCCATTTTAACTATATTTCAAGTCTCCATGACGGGGTATTGGGTAAAGTTTTCAATAAGCAATAATCGCGCCTCGGTTAAACCTCATTGGCTACGATACTGCCACTGCGCAAAGCTAAACAATTTAGTGTGAATTTCATGCACACTTGCCCTAGTACCTCATGTTACAAAGACCATGATTCCTTTTCAAAAGATGTTATCTGTTTATGCATAACTACTCCTCCACTGCTTCTGATAGGCAATGTAAGACATATAATGGTGTTGTTTTACTAATTTCTATCAGCTCTCTGCCCCAAACCGTCGATAGCCACATGCAGAGAATTATGGGAAATTGTATGCTAAATAGCTGTCCAGGTAAGCAGCACCCTCCCAAGTTATGGATTTGATGCTCAGGCAGATATACCTTCACACAAAGATGAGATCTAGGCTGCTAACCATGGGTTGTGGAAAATATAAGAAGCACAAATTCATAAAAGCATCCTCATAGGTCCCACTGTCTTCAAATGTTTACTAGAGAAGGAACGGCAATCAATTTAAAGGAAAATAAATTATAGATACATTTTTCCATATTCCATAATGCACGTCTGCCATTTCATGGCACTACATAGTTGCATTTGCTGCATTTCATTTTTAGCTTCAGGAGGTACAATATACTGGTTTCCTGGTTTTCAAAACATTTTAGGGGAAGATTCACAAGGACCTGACGCAACTGCATGGATGCATAAGTTTCCTTGAGTCAGTGCTGAATGTCCTTGTGCCACGATGAATGTGCTGTATTTACAATACAGCGCTCCATGGCGCAAGAATTAACAGATGCGTCAGACATTCTGACGCATCTGTTGGCACAAAAGTGACGCATTGCTGGAAATGCTCATGAAAGTGGCGCAAAAAGCCCTGAGTCATAACTTATGCCTGGTCTGTGCAGGCGTAGGGATTTTGACACAGTGAAGGCGTAGAGTGATGTAGTGAAATCTTGTAGATTTCAGTGCGTCAGTTCTAGAAGGCTTTTAGCGTGGGAACGCCCACCCTGCATACATTATACCTGACGCAGGTATAATATGATGCGGGACTTTACAATGTGACACATCTCCCTAGATGCGTCACATTGTAAATGGGCCGCAACATTTATGCCGCAGCTGCGTCACAATACAGATTTTTATACTTGCCCTATATATGGCTGTGTGTACGTTGTGTGTCTCCGTCTGCATGCAGCATACAAATGTGCCAGATCTGGTAGCCCAGTTGGGCTGATGCAGCCACACAAGCGCTCTTTGCCTGACCTCATTGTCACCAATTCAAATCAGAGAGGATCCATGCAGTCTTTCAAGGCTCTCAGGTGAAAAAATGGGCCCTAGAGCAAGGAAGAAAATAGGCCCCCTTGTTGAAGTTTGGAATATAAAATACCGCAATAATCAGGGTTCAGTGGGTCCCGCAGGTCTGTGGGCGCCAGTGCAACTGCACCTGCTGCACCAACAGAAGCTACGCCCCTGTCATAGAGCTGGGTAACATCAATTACTCAGTGCCACAAAGAGCATTAGAAATAAACTTTACATAATGTCAAACGGCAAAAACAAGAGCTTTGTCAGTTCTTGTTCTGTTTCAAACACTCCATACAATCTGTATGAACCCTCTCCACATTTTCCTACTGATAACAAATGCCTTCGCTCCTAGAAAAAAACTTTCTGGGCGGTTATTGCACATTTGAATGGGAGATGAGACCTCGGAAGAGCCCAGCCCTGCGCCGAACTGCGAGTCACCTCAGAGAGCAGAAACAAAGCCCGTCCTCTGCCCATCACTGACCCAAGCGAATCCGTGGAGCAAAGATGAGAACAAAGGGGAAGAAATAAAAGAATAACGAAAACTCATCAAGGAAAATAAATCCCTACATTACTGCTGTATTTAAAAAGCTGAGAAAACAAAAGAGAACGTAAAGAGTAAACTAAAGCCAAATAGAGTCACCGTTTTGTCCTTGTCACAGATCACAAACCTGCAAGTAAATTGCATTGCAAAATAAACTATCTTATTTTTTAATTACATATTCTCCAGTCTCCAAAGAGACTGTCAAAAATTGCCATTTTAACTATATTTCAAGTCTCCATGACAGGGTATTGGGTAAAGTTTTCAATAAGCAATAATCGCGCCTCGGTTAAACCTCATTGGCTACGATACTGCCACTGCGCAAAGCTAAACAATTTAGTGTGAATTTCATGCACACTTACTTTAGTACCTCATGTTACAAAGACCATGATTCCTTTTCAAAAGATGTTATCTGTTTATGCATAACTACTCCTCCACTGCTTCTGATAGGCAATGTAAGACATATAATGGTGTTGTTTTACTAATTTCTATCAGCTCTCTGCCCCAAACCGTCGATAGCCACATGCAGAGAATTATGGGAAATTGTATGCTAAATAGCTGTCCAGGTAAGCAGCACCCTCCCAAGTTATGGATTTGATGCTCAGGCAGATATACCTTCACACAAAGATGAGATCTGGGGCCAGATGTAAGTTTTTTTAAATTACCACCTCTTAAATACCGATTCATACCGAATCGGTATTTAAGAGGTGGTAAAATAGAGGGGGGGAGATGTAGGTATTTCAGGTTCGGTAAATACCGAATCGTTAAGATTCTGTATTTACCGAATCTGTAAATACCGAATCGGTATTGACCATTGATTCCTATGGGCCTTGAAGCCCATAGGAATCAATGGGCAATACCGATTCTGTAATTACAGAATCGGTAAATACCGAATTTTGCAAGGGTGCAGGGGGTGTCACTTTGACACCCTCTGGCACCCCAAAAATAGGCATGTGCGCCATGTGGCACACAGACATGCCCTAAGGGCATGTCTGTCTGTCACATGGCTAGGTGTGCATGCACACATGTGCATGCACACCTGAATTCGGTATTTTAACACCCAATTGGATTGGGTGTTAAAATACCGAATCTGAAAGGCCTGCGGCACTCAAAGATGTGCTACCTACATATGCTTTTACAGACTCGGTATTTTTACCGAGTCTGTATTTACCGATTCGGTAATTTTACCAAATCTGTAAATACAGATTCGGTAAAATACCGATTCTGTAAAGCATGCTCCTACATCTCAAAATCCAATTACCGGTCGGTAACGGCCGAATTCGGCCGTTACCGACCGGTAATTGGCCACCTACATCTGGCCCCTAGGCTGCTAACCATGGGTTGTGGAAAATATAAGAAGCACAAATTCATAAAGGCATCCTCATAGGTCCCACTGTCTTCAAATGTTTACTAGAGAAGGAACGGCAATCAATTTAAAGGAAAATAAATTATAGATACATTTTTCCATATTCCATAATGCACGTCTGCCATTTCATGGCACTACATAGTTGCATTTTCTGCATTTCATTTTTAGCTTCAGGAGGTACAATATACTGGTTTCCTGGTTTTCAAAACATTTTAGGGGAAGATTCACAAGGACCTGACGCAACTGCATGGATGCATAAGTTTCCTTGAGTCAGTGCTGAATGTCCTTGTGCCACGATGAATGTGCTGTATTTACAATACAGCGCTCCATGGCGCAAGAATTAACAGATGCGTCAGACATTCTGACGCATCTGTTGGCACAAAAGTGACGCATTGCTGGAAATGCTCATGAAAGTGACGCAAAAAGCCCTGAGTCATAACTTATGCCTGGTCTGTGCAGGCGTAGGGATTTTGACACAGTGAAGGCGTAGAGTGATGTAGTGAAATCTTGTAGATTTCAGTGCGTCAGTTCTAGAAGGCTTTTAGCGTGGGAACGCCCACCCTGCATACATTATACCTGACGCAGGTATAATATGATGCGGGACTTTACAATGTGACACATCTCCCTAGATGCGTCACATTGTAAATGGGCCGCAACATTTATGCCGCAGCTGCGTCACAATGCAGATTTTTATACTTGCCCTATATATGGCTGTGTGTACGTTGTGTGTCTCCGTCTGCATGCAGCATACAAATGTGCCAGATCTGGTAGCCCAGTTGGGCTGATGCAGCCACACAAGAGCTCTTTGCCTGACCTCATTGTCACCAATTCAAATCAGAGAGGATCCATGCAGTCTTTCAAGGCTCTCAGGTGAACAAATGGGCCCTAGAGCAAGGAAGAAAATAGGCCCCCTTGTTGAAGTTTGGAATATAAAATACCGCAATAATCAGGGTTCAGTGGGTCCCGCAGGTCTGTGGGCGCCAGTGCAACTGCACCTGCTGCACCAACAGAAGCTACGCCCCTCTCATAGAGCTGGGTAACATCAATTACTCAGTGCCACAAAGAGCATTAGAAATAAACTTTACATAATGTCAAACGGCAAAAACAAGAGCTTTGTCAGTTCTTGTTCTGTTTCAAACACTCCATACAATCTGTATGAACCCTCTCCACATTTTCCTACTGATAATAAATGCCTTCGCTCCCAGAACAAAACTTTCTGGGCAGTTAGTGCACATTTGAATGGGAGATGAGACCTCGGAAGAGCCCAGCCCTGAGCCGGACTGCGAGTCACCTCAGAGAGCAGAAACAAAGCCCGTCCTCTGCCCATCACTGACCCAAGCGAATCCGTGGAGCAAAGATGAGAACAAAGGGGAAGAAATAAAAGAATAACGAAAACTCATCAAGGAAAATAAATCCCTAAATTACTGCTGTATTTAAAAAGCTGAGAAAACAAAAGAGAACGTAAAGAGTAAACTGAAGCCAAATAGAGTCACCGTTTTGTCCTTGTCACAGATCACAAACCTGCAAGTAAATTGCATTGCAAAATAAACTATCTTATTTTTTAATTACATATTCTCCAGTCTCCGAAGAGACTGTCAAAAATTGCCATTTCAACTATATTTCAAGTCTCCATGACGAGGTATTGGGTAAAGTTTTCAATAAGCAATAATCGCGCCTCGGTTAAACCTCATTGGCTACGATACTGCCACTGCGCAAAGCTAAACAATTTAGTGTGAATTTCATGCACACTTGCCCTAGTACCTCATGTTACAAAGAACATGATTCCTTTTCAAAAGATGTTATCTGTTTATGCATAACTACTCCTCCACTGCTTCTGATAGGCAATATAAGACATATAATGGTGTTGTTTTACTAATTTCTATCAGCTCTCTGCCCCAAACAGTCGATAGCCATACGCAGAGAATTATGGGAAATTGTATGCTAAATAGCTGTCCAGGTAAGCAGCACCCTCCCAAGTTATGGATTTGATGCTCAGGCAGATATACCTTCACACAAAGATGAGATCTAGGCTGCTAACCATGGGTTGTGGAAAATATAAGAAGCACAAATTCATAATAGCATCCTCATAGGTCCCACTGTCTTCAAATGTTTACTAGAGAACGAACGGCAATCAATTTAAAGGAAAATAAATTATAGATACATTTTTCCATATTCCATAATGCACGTCTGCCATTTCATGGCACTACATAGTTGCATTTGCTGCATTTCATTTTTAGCTTTAGGAGGTACAATATACTTGTTTCCTGGTTTTCAAAACATTTTAGGGGAAGATTCACAAGGACCTGACGCAACTGCATGGATGCATAAGTTTCCTTGAGTCAGCGCTGAATGTCCTTGTGCCACGATGAATGTGCTGTATTTACAATACAGCGCTCCATGGCGCAAGGATTAACAGATGCGTCAGAAATTCTGACGCATCTGTTGGCACAAAAGTGATGCATTGCTGGAAATGCTCATGAAAGTGATGCAAAAAGCCCTGAGTCATAACTTATGCCTGGTCTGTGCAGGCGTAGGGATTTTGACACAGTGAAGGCGTAGAGTGATGTAGTGAAATCTTGTAGATTTCAGTGCGTCAGTTCTAGAAGGCTTTTAGCGTGGGAACGCCCACCCTGCATACATTATACCTGACGCAGGTATAATGTGATGCGGGACTTTACAATGTGACACATCTCCCTAGATGCGTCACATTGTAAATGGGCCGCAACATTTACGCCGCAGCTGCGTCACAATACAGATTTTTATACTTGCCCTATATATGGCTGTGTGTACGTTGTGTGTCTCCGTCTGCATGCAGCATACAAATGTGCCAGATCTGGTAGCCCAGTTGGGCTGATGCAGCCACACAAGAGCTCTTTGCCTGACCTCATTGTCACCAATTCAAATCAGAGAGGATCCATGCAGTCTTTCAAGGCTCTTAGGTGAAAAAATGGGCCCTAGAGCAAGGAAGAAAATAGGCCCCCTTGTTGAAGTTTGGAATATAAAATACTGCAATAATCAGGGTTCAGTGGGTCCCGCAGGTCTGTGGGCGCCAGTGCAACTGCACCTGCTGCACCAACAGAAGCTACGCCCCTGTCATAGAGCTGGGTAACATCAATTACTCAGTGCCACAAAGAGCATTAGAAATAAACTTTACATAATGTCAAACGGCAAAAACAAGAGCTTTGTCAGTTCTTGTTCTGTTTCAAACACTCCATACAATCTGTATGAACCCTCTCCACATTTTCCTACTGATAACAAATGCCTTCGCTCCCAGAAAAAAACTTTCTGGGCGGTTACTGCACATTTGAATGGGAGATGAGACCTCGGAAGAGCGAGCCCTGCGCCGGACTGCGAGTCACCTCAGAGAGCAGAAACAAAGCCCGTCCTCTGCCCATCACTGACCCAAGCGAATCCGTGGAGCAAAGATGAGAACAAAGGGGAAGAAATAAAAGAATAACGAAAACTCATCAAGGAAAATAAATCCCTAAATTACTGCTGTATTTAAAAAGCTGAGAAAACAAAAGAGAACGTAAAGAGTAAACTGAAGCCAAATAGAGTCACCGTTTTGTCCTTGTCACAGATCACAAACCTGCAAGTAAATTGCATTGCAAAATAAACTATCTTATTTTTTAATTACATACTCTCCAGTCACCAAAGAGACTGTCAAAAATTGCCATTTCAACTATATTTCAAGTCTCCATGACGGGGTATTGGGTAAAGTTTTCAATAAGCAATAATCGCGCCTCAGTTAAACCTCATTGGCTACGATACTGCCACTGCGCAAAGCTAAACAATTTAGTGTGAATTTCATGCACACTTGCCCTAGTACCTCATGTTACAAAGAACATGATTCCTTTTCAAAAGATGTTATCTGTTTATGCATAACTACTCCTCCACTGCTTCTGATAGGCAATGTAAGACATATAATGGTGTTGTTTTACTAATTTCTATCAGCTCTCTGCCCCAAACCGTCGATAGCCACACGCAGAGAATTATGGGAAATTGTATGCTAAATAGCTGTACAGGTAAGCAGCACCCTCCCAAGTTATGGATTTGATGCTCAGGCAGATATACCTTCACACAAAGATGAGATCTAGGCTGCTAACCATGGGTTGTGGAAAATATAAGAAGCACAAATTCATAATAGCATCCTCATAGGTCCCACTGTCTTCAAATGTTTACTAGAGAAGGAACGGCAATCAATTTAAAGGAAAATAAATTATAGATACATTTTTCCATATTCCATAATGCACGTCTGCCATTTCATGGCACTACATAGTTGCATTTGCTGCATTTCATTTTTATCTTTAGGAGGTACAATATACTGGTTTCCTGGTTTTCAAAACATTTTAGGGGAAGATTCACAAGGACCTGACGCAACTGCATGGATGCATAAGTTTCCTTGAGTCAGTGCTGAATGTCCTTGTGCCACGATGAATGTGCTGTATTTACAATACAGCGCTCCATGGCGCAAGGATTAACAGATGCGTCAGAAATTCTGACGCATCTGTTGGCACAAAAGTGATGCATTGCTGGAAATGCTCATGAAAGTGACGCAAAAAGCCCTGAGTCATAACTTATGCCTGGTCTGTGCAGGCGTAGGGATTTTGACACAGTGAAGGCGTAGAGTGATGTAGTGAAATCTTGTAGATTTCAGTGCGTCAGTTCTAGAAGGCTTTTAGCGTGGGAACGCCCACCCTGCATACATTATACCTGACGCAGGTATAATGTGATGCGGGACTTTACAATGTGACACATCTCCCTAGATGCGTCACATTGTAAATGGGCCGCAACATTTACGCCGCAGCTGCGTCACAATACAGATTTTTATACTTGCCCTATATATGGCTGTGTGTACGTTGTGTGTCTCCGTCTGCATGCAGCATACAAATGTGCCTGATCTGGTAGCCCAGTTGGGCTGATGCAGCCACACAAGAGCTCTTTGCCTGACCTCATTGTCACCAATTCAAATCAGAGAGGATCCATGCAGTCTTTCAAGGCTCTCAGGTGAAAAAATGGGCCCTAGAGCAAGGAAGAAAATAGGCCCCCTTGTTGAAGTTTGGAATATAAAATACCGCAATAATCAGGGTTCAGTGGGTCCCGCAGGTCTGTGGGCGCCAGTGCAACTGCACCTGCTGCAGCAACAGAAGCTACGCCCCTGCCATAGAGCTGGGTAACATCAATTACTCAGTGCCACAAAGAGCATTAGAAATCAACTTTACATAATGTCAAACGGCAAAAACAAGAGCTTTGTCAGTTCTTGTTCTGTTTCAAACACTCCATACAATCTGTATGAACCCTCTCCACATTTTCCTACTGATAACAAATGCCTTCCCTCCCAGAAAAAAACTTTCTGGGCGGTTAGTGCACATTTGAATGGGAGATGAGACCTCGGAAGAGCCCAGCCCTGCGCCGGACTGCGAGTCACCTCAGAGAGCAGAAACAAAGCCCGTCCTCTGCCCATCACTGACCCAAGCGAATCTGTGGAGCAAAGATGAGAACAAAGGGGAAGAAATAAAAGAATAACAAAAACTCATCAAGGAAAATAAATCCCTAAATTACTGCTGTATTTAAAAAGCTGAGAAAACAAAAGAGAACGTAAAGAGTAAACTGAAGCCAAATAGAGTCACCGTTTTGTCCTTGTCACAGATCACAAACCTGCAAGTAAATTGCATTGCAAAATAAACTATCTTATTTTTTAATTACATATTCTCCAGTCTCCGAAGAGACTGTCAAAAATTGCCATTTTAACTATATTTCAAGTCTTCATGACGGGGTATTGGGTAAAGTTTTCAATAAGCAATAATCGCGGCTCGGTTAAACCTCATTGGCTACGATACTGCCACTGCGCAAAGCTAAACAATTTAGTGTGAATTTCATGCACACTTGCCCTAGTACCTCATGTTACAAAGAACATGATTCCTTTTCAAAAGATGTTATCTGTTTATGCATAACTACTCCACTGCTTCTGATAGGCAATGTAAGACATATAATGGTGTTGTTTTACTAATTTCTATCAGCTCTCTGCCCCAAACCGTCGATAGCCACACGCAGAGAATTATGGGAAATTGTATGCTAAATAGCTGTACAGGTAAGCAGCACCCTCCCAAGTTATGGATTTGATGCTCAGGCAGATATACCTTCACACAAAGATGAGATCTAGGCTGCTAACCATGGGTTGTGGAAAATATAAGAAGCACAAATTCATAATAGCATCCTCATAGGTCCCACTGTCTTCAAATGTTTACTAGAGAAGGAACGGCAATCAATTTAAAGGAAAAAAAAGTATAGATACATTTTTCCATATTCCATAATGCACGTCTGCCATTTCATGGCACTACATAGTTGCATTTGCTGCATTTCATTTTTAGCTTTAGGAGGTACAATATACTGGTTTCCTGGTTTTCAAAACATTTTAGGGGAAGATTCACAAGGACCTGACGCAACTGCATGGATGCATAAGTTTCCTTGAGTCAGTGCTGAATGTCCTTGTGCCACGATGAATGTGCTGTATTTACAATACAGCGCTCCATGGCGCAAGAATTAACAGATGCGTCAGAAATTCTGACGCATCTGTTGGCACAAAAGTGACGCATTGCTGGAAATGCTCATGAAAGTGACGCAAAAAGCCCTGAGTCATAACTTATGCCTGGTCTGTGCAGGCGTAGGGATTTTGACACAGTGAAGGCGTAGAGTGATGTAGTGAAATCTTGTAGATTTCAGTGCATCAGTTCCAGAAGGCTTTTAGCGTGGGAACGCCCACCCTGCATACATTATACCTGACGCAGGTATAATATGATGCGGGACTGTACAATTTGACACATCTCCCTAGATACGTCACATTGTAAATGGGCCGCAACATTTACGCCGCAGCTGCGTCACAATACAGATTTTTATACTTGCCCTATATATGGCTGTGTGTACGTTGTGTGTCTCCGTCTGCATGCAGCATACAAATGTGCCAGATCTGGTAGCCCAGTTGTGCTGATGCAGCCACACAAGAGCTCTTTGCCTGACCTCATTGTCACCAATTCAAATCAGAGAGGATCCATGCAGTCTTTCAAGGCTCTCAGGTGAAAAAATGGGCCCTAGAGCAAGGAAGTAAATAGGCCCCCTTGTTGAAGTTTGGAATATAAAATACCGCAATAATCAGCATTCAGTGGGTCCCGCAGGTCTGTGGGCGCCAGTGCAACTGCATCTGCTGCACCAACAGAAGCTACGCCCCTGTCATAGAGCTGGGTAACATCAATTACTCAGTGCCACAAAGAGCATTAGAAATAAACTTTACATAATGTCAAACGGCAAAAACAAGAGCTTTGTCAGTTCTTGTTCTGTTTCAAACACTCCATACAATCTGTATGAACCCTCTCCACATTTTCCTACTGATAACAAATGCCTTCGCTCCCAGAAAAAAACTTTCTGGGCGGTTAGTGCACATTTGAATGGGAGATGAGACCTCGGAAGAGCCCAGCCCTGCGCCGGACTGCGAGTCACCTCAGAGAGCAGAAACAAAGCCCGTCCTCTGCCCATCACTGACCCAAGCAAATCCGTGGAGCAAAGATGAGAACAAAGGGGAAGAAATAAAATAATAACGAAAACTCATCAAGGAAAATAAATCCCTAAATTACTGCTGTATTTAAAAAGCTGAGAAAACAAAAGAGAACGTAAAGAGTAAACTGAAGCCAAATAGAGTCACCGTTTTGTCCTTGTCACAGATCACAAACCTGCAAGTAAATTGCATTGAAAAATAAACTATCTTATTTTTTAATTACATATTCTCCAGTCTCCGAAGAGACTGTCAAAAATTGCCATTTTAACTATATTTCAAGTCTCCATGACGGGGTATTGGGTAAAGTTTTCAATAAGCAATAATCGCGCCTCGGTTAAACCTCATTGGCTACGATACTGCCACTGCGCAAAGCTAAACAATTTAGTGTGAATTTCATGCACACTTGCCCTAGTACCTCATGTTACAAAGACCATGATTCCTTTTCAAAAGATGTTATCTGTTTATGCATAACTACTCCTCCACTGCTTCTGATAGGCAATGTAAGACATATAATGGTGTTGTTTTACTAATTTCTATCAGCTCTCTGCCCCAAACCGTCGATAGCCACATGCAGAGAATTATGGGAAATTGTATGCTAAATAGCTGTCCAGGTAAGCAGCACCCTCCCAAGTTATGGATTTGATGCTCAGGCAGATATACCTTCACACAAAGATGAGATCTAGGCTGCTAACCATGGGTTGTGGAAAATATAAGAAGCACAAATTCATAAAAGCATCCTCATAGGTCCCACTGTCTTCAAATGTTTACTAGAGAAGGAACGGCAATCAATTTAAAGGAAAATAAATTATAGATACATTTTTCCATATTCCATAATGCACGTCTGCCATTTCATGGCACTACATAGTTGCATTTGCTGCATTTCATTTTTAGCTTCAGGAGGTACAATATACTGGTTTCCTGGTTTTCAAAACATTTTAGGGGAAGATTCACAAGGACCTGACGCAACTGCATGGATGCATAAGTTTCCTTGAGTCAGTGCTGAATGTCCTTGTGCCACGATGAATGTGCTGTATTTACAATACAGCGCTCCATGGCGCAAGAATTAACAGATGCGTCAGACATTCTGACGCATCTGTTGGCACAAAAGTGACGCATTGCTGGAAATGCTCATGAAAGTGGCGCAAAAAGCCCTGAGTCATAACTTATGCCTGGTCTGTGCAGGCATAGGGATTTTGACACAGTGAAGGCGTAGAGTGATGTAGTGAAATCTTGTAGATTTCAGTGCGTCAGTTCTAGAAGGCTTTTAGCGTGGGAACGCCCACCCTGCATACATTATACCTGACGCAGGTATAATATGATGCGGGACTTTACAATGTGACACATCTCCCTAGATGCGTCACATTGTAAATGGGCCGCAACATTTATGCCGCAGCTGCGTCACAATACAGATTTTTATACTTGCCCTATATATGGCTGTGTGTACGTTGTGTGTCTCCGTCTGCATGCAGCATACAAATGTGCCAGATCTGGTAGCCCAGTTGGGCTGATGCAGCCACACAAGCGCTCTTTGCCTGACCTCATTGTCACCAATTCAAATCAGAGAGGATCCATGCAGTCTTTCAAGGCTCTCAGGTGAAAAAATGGGCCCTAGAGCAAGGAAGAAAATAGGCCCCCTTGTTGAAGTTTGGAATATAAAATACCGCAATAATCAGGGTTCAGTGGGTCCCGCAGGTCTGTGGGCGCCAGTGCAACTGCACCTGCTGCACCAACAGAAGCTACGCCCCTGTCATAGAGCTGGGTAACATCAATTACTCAGTGCCACAAAGAGCATTAGAAATAAACTTTACATAATGTCAAACGGCAAAAACAAGAGCTTTGTCAGTTCTTGTTCTGTTTCAAACACTCCATACAATCTGTATGAACCCTCTCCACATTTTCCTACTGATAACAAATGCCTTCGCTCCCAGAAAAAAACTTTCTGGGCGGTTAGTGCACATTTGAATGGGAGATGAGACCTCGGAAGAGCCCAGCCCTGCGCCGAACTGCGAGTCACCTCAGAGAGCAGAAACAAAGCCCGTCCTCTGCCCATCACTGACCCAAGCGAATCCGTGGAGCAAAGATGAGAACAAAGGGGAAGAAATAAAAGAATAACGAAAACTCATCAAGGAAAATAAATCCCTACATTACTGCTGTATTTAAAAAGCTGAGAAAACAAAAGAGAACGTAAAGAGTAAACTAAAGCCAAATAGAGTCACCGTTTTGTCCTTGTCACAGATCACAAACCTGCAAGTAAATTGCATTGCAAAATAAACTATCTTATTTTTTAATTACATATTCTCCAGTCTCCGAAGAGACTGTCAAAAATTGCCATTTTAACTATATTTCAAGTCTCCATGACAGGGTATTGGGTAAAGTTTTCAATAAGCAATAATCGCGCCTCGGTTAAACCTCATTGGCTACGATACTGCCACTGCGCAAAGCTAAACAATTTAGTGTGAATTTCATGCACACTTACTTTAGTACCTCATGTTACAAAGACCATGATTCCTTTTCAAAAGATGTTATCTGTTTATGCATAACTACTCCTCCACTGCTTCTGATAGGCAATGTAAGACATATAATGGTGTTGTTTTACTAATTTCTATCAGCTCTCTGCCCCAAACCGTCGATAGCCACATGCAGAGAATTATGGGAAATTGTATGCTAAATAGCTGTCCAGGTAAGCAGCACCCTCCCAAGTTATGGATTTGATGCTCAGGCAGATATACCTTCACACAAAGATGAGATCTGGGGCCAGATGTAGGTTTTTTTAAATTACCACCTCTTAAATACCGATTCATACCGAATCGGTATTTAAGAGGTGGTAAAATAGAGGGGGGGAGATGTAGGTATTTCAGGTTCGGTAAATACCGAATCGTTAAGATTCTGTATTTACCGAATCTGTAAATACCGAATCGGTATTGACCATTGATTCCTATGGGCCTTGAAGCCCATAGGAATCAATGGGCAATACCGATTCTGTAATTACAGAATCGGTAAATACCGAATTTTGCAAGGGTGCAGGGGGTGTCACTTTGACACCCTCTGGCACCCCAAAAATAGGCATGTGCGCCATGTGGCACACAGACATGCCCTAAGGGCATGTCTGTCTGTCACATGGCTAGGTGTGCATGCACACATGTGCATGCACACCTGAATTCGGTATTTTAACACCCAATTGGATTGGGTGTTAAAATACCGAATCTGAAAGGCCTGCGGCACTCAAAGATGTGCTACCTACATATGCTTTTACAGACTCGGTATTTTTACAGAGTCTGTATTTACCGATTCGGTAATTTTACCAAATCTGTAAATACAGATTCGGTAAAATACCGATTCTGTAAAGCATGCTCCTACATCTCAAAATCCAATTACCGGTCGGTAACGGCCGAATTCGGCCGTTACCGACCGGTAATTGGCCACCTACATCTGGCCCCTAGGCTGCTAACCATGGGTTGTGGAAAATATAAGAAGCACAAATTCATAAAGGCATCCTCATAGGTCCCACTGTCTTCAAATGTTTACTAGAGAAGGAACGGCAATCAATTTAAAGGAAAATAAATTATAGATACATTTTTCCATATTCCATAATGCACGTCTGCCATTTCATGGCACTACATAGTTGCATTTTCTGCATTTCATTTTTAGCTTCAGGAGGTACAATATACTGGTTTCCTGGTTTTCAAAACATTTTAGGGGAAGATTCACAAGGACCTGACGCAACTGCATGGATGCATAAGTTACCTTGAGTCAGTGCTGAATGTCCTTGTGCCACGATGAATGTGCTGTATTTACAATACAGCGCTCCATGGCGCAAGAATTAACAGATGCGTCAGACATTCTGACGCATCTGTTGGCACAAAAGTGACGCATTGCTGGAAATGCTCATGAAAGTGACGCAAAAAGCCCTGAGTCATAACTTATGCCTGGTCTGTGCAGGCGTAGGGATTTTGACACAGTGAAGGCGTAGAGTGATGTAGTGAAATCTTGTAGATTTCAGTGCGTCAGTTCTAGAAGGCTTTTAGCGTGGGAACGCCCACCCTGCATACATTATACCTGACGCAGGTATAATATGATGCGGGACTTTACAATGTGACACATCTCCCTAGATGCGTCACATTGTAAATGGGCCGCAACATTTATGCCGCAGCTGCGTCACAATGCAGATTTTTATACTTGCCCTATATATGGCTGTGTGTACGTTGTGTGTCTCCGTCTGCATGCAGCATACAAATGTGCCAGATCTGGTAGCCCAGTTGGGCTGATGCAGCCACACAAGAGCTCTTTGCCTGACCTCATTGTCACCAATTCAAATCAGAGAGGATCCATGCAGTCTTTCAAGGCTCTCAGGTGAACAAATGGGCCCTAGAGCAAGGAAGAAAATAGGCCCCCTTGTTGAAGTTTGGAATATAAAATACCGCAATAATCAGGGTTCAGTGGGTCCCGCAGGTCTGTGGGCGCCAGTGCAACTGCACCTGCTGCACCAACAGAAGCTACGCCCCTGTCATAGAGCTGGGTAACATCAATTACTCAGTGCCACAAAGAGCATTAGAAATAAACTTTACATAATGTCAAACGGCAAAAACAAGAGCTTTGTCAGTTCTTGTTCTGTTTCAAACACTCCATACAATCTGTATGAACCCTCTCCACATTTTCCTACTGATAATAAATGCCTTCGCTCCCAGAACAAAACTTTCTGGGCGGTTAGTGCACATTTGAATGGGAGATGAGACCTCGGAAGAGCCCAGCCCTGAGCCGGACTGCGAGTCACCTCAGAGAGCAGAAACAAAGCCCGTCCTCTGCCCATCACTGACCCAAGCGAATCCGTGGAGCAAAGATGAGAACAAAGGGGAAGAAATAAAAGAATAACGAAAACTCATCAAGGAAAATAAATCCCTAAATTACTGCTGTATTTAAAAAGCTGAGAAAACAAAAGAGAACGTAAAGAGTAAACTGAAGCCAAATAGAGTCACCGTTTTGTCCTTGTCACAGATCACAAACCTGCAAGTAAATTGCATTGCAAAATAAACTATCTTATTTTTTAATTACATATTCTCCAGTCTCCGAAGAGACTGTCAAAAATTGCCATTTCAACTATATTTCAAGTCTCCATGACGAGGTATTGGGTAAAGTTTTCCATAAGCAATAATCGCAACTCGGTTAAACCTCATTGGCTACGATACTGCCACTGCGCAAAGCTAAACAATTTAGTGTGAATTTCATGCACACTTGCCCTAGTACCTCATGTTACAAAGAACATGATTCCTTTTCAAAAGATGTTATCTGTTTATGCATAACTACTCCTCCACTGCTTCTGATAGGCAATATAAGACATATAATGGTGTTGTTTTACTAATTTCTATCAGCTCTCTGCCCCAAACAGTCGATAGCCATATGCAGAGAATTATGGGAAATTGTATGCTAAATAGCTGTCCAGGTAAGCAGCACCCTCCCAAGTTATGGATTTGATGCTCAGGCAGATATACCTTCACACAAAGATGAGATCTAGGCTGCTAACCATGGGTTGTGGAAAATATAAGAAGCACAAATTCATAATAGCATCCTCATAGGTCCCACTGTCTTCAAATGTTTACTAGAGAACGAACGGCAATCAATTTAAAGGAAAATAAATTATAGATACATTTTTCCATATTCCATAATGCACGTCTGCCATTTCATGGCACTACATAGTTGCATTTGCTGCATTTCATTTTTAGCTTTAGGAGGTACAATATACTGGTTTCCTGGTTTTCAAAACATTTTAGGGGAAGATTCACAAGGACCTGACGCAACTGCATGGATGCATAAGTTTCCTTGAGTCAGCGCTGAATGTCCTTGTGCCACGATGAATGTGCTGTATTTACAATACAGCGCTCCATGGTGCAAGGATTAACAGATGCGTCAGAAATTCTGACGCATCTGTTGGCACAAAAGTGATGCATTGCTGGAAATGCTCATGAAAGTGACGCAAAAAGCCCTGAGTCATAACTTATGCCTGGTCTGTGCAGGCGTAGGGATTTTGACACAGTGAAGGCGTAGAGTGATGTAGTGAAATCTTGTAGATTTCAGTGCGTCAGTTCTAGAAGGCTTTTAGCGTGGGAACGCCCACCCTGCATACATTATACCTGACGCAGGTATAATGTGATGCGGGACTTTACAATGTGACACATCTCCCTAGATGCGTCACATTGTAAATGGGCCGCAACATTTACGCCGCAGCTGCGTCACAATACAGATTTTTATACTTGCCCTATATATGGCTGTGTGTACGTTGTGTGTCTCCGTCTGCATGCAGCATACAAATGTGCCAGATCTGGTAGCCCAGTTGGGCTGATGCAGCCACACAAGAGCTCTTTGCCTGACCTCATTGTCACCAATTCAAATCAGAGAGGATCCATGCAGTCTTTCAAGGCTCTTAGGTGAAAAAATGGGCCCCAGAGCAAGGAAGAAAATAGGCCCCCTTGTTGAAGTTTGGAATATAAAATACTGCAATAATCAGGGTTCAGTGGGTCCCGCAGGTCTGTGGGCGCCAGTGCAACTGCACCTGCTGCACCAACAGAAGCTATGCCCCTGTCATAGAGCTGGGTAACATCAATTACTCAGTGCCACAAAGAGCATTAGAAATAAACTTTACATAATGTCAAACGGCAAAAACAAGAGCTTTGTCAGTTCTTGTTCTGTTTCAAACACTCCATACAATCTGTATGAACCCTCTCCACATTTTCCTACTGATAACAAATGCCTTCGCTCCCAGAAAAAAACTTTCTGGGCGGTTACTGCACATTTGAATGGGAGATGAGACCTCGGAAGAGCCCAGCCCTGCGCCGGACTGCGAGTCACCTCAGAGAGCAGAAACAAAGCCCGTCCTCTGCCCATCACTGACCCAAGCGAATCCGTGGAGCAAAGATGAGAACAAAGGGGAAGAAATAAAAGAATAACGAAAACTCATCAAGGAAAATAAATCCCTAAATTACTGCTGTATTTAAAAAGCTGAGAAAACAAAAGAGAACGTAAAGAGTAAACTGAAGCCAAATAGAGTCACCGTTTTGTCCTTGTCACAGATCACAAACCTGCAAGTAAATTGCATTGCAAAATAAACTATCTTATTTTTTAATTACATACTCTCCAGTCACCGAAGAGACTGTCAAAAATTGCCATTTCAACTATATTTCAAGTCTCCATGACGGGGTATTGGGTAAAGTTTTCAATAAGCAATAATCGCGCCTCGGTTAAACCTCATTGGCTACGATACTGCCACTGCGCAAAGCTAAACAATTTAGTGTGAATTTCATGCACACTTGCCCTAGTACCTCATGTTACAAAGAACATGATTCCTTTTCAAAAGATGTTATCTGTTTATGCATAACTACTCCTCCACTGCTTCTGATAGGCAATGTAAGACATATAATGGTGTTGTTTTACTAATTTCTATCAGCTCTCTGCCCCAAACCGTCGATAGCCACACGCAGAGAATTATGGAAAATTGTATGCTAAATAGCTGTACAGGTAAGCAGCACCCTCCCAAGTTATGGATTTGATGCTCAGGCAGATATACCTTCACACAAAGATGAGATCTAGGCTGCTAACCATGGGTTGTGGAAAATATAAGAAGCACAAATTCATAATAGCATCCTCATAGGTCCCACTGTATTCAAATGTTTACTAGAGAAGGAACGGCAATCAATTTAAAGGAAAATAAATTATAGATACATTTTTCCATATTCCATAATGCACGTCTGCCATTTCATGGCACTACATAGTTGCATTTGCTGCATTTCATTTTTATCTTTAGGAGGTACAATATACTGGTTTCCTGGTTTTCAAAACATTTTAGGGGAAGATTCACAAGGACCTGACGCAACTGCATGGATGCATAAGTTTCCTTGAGTCAGTGCTGAATGTCCTTGTGCCACGATGAATGTGCTGTATTTACAATACAGCGCTCCATGGCGCAAGGATTAACAGATGCGTCAGAAATTCTGACGCATCTGTTGGCACAAAAGTGATGCATTGCTGGAAATGCTCATGAAAGTGACGCAAAAAGCCCTGAGTCATAACTTATGCCTGGTCTGTGCAGGCGTAGGGATTTTGACACAGTGAAGGCGTAGAGTGATGTAGTGAAATCTTGTAGATTTCAGTGCGTCAGTTCTAGAAGGCTTTTAGCGTGGGAACGCCCACCCTGCATACATTATACCTGACGCAGGTATAATGTGATGCGGGACTTTACAATGTGACACATCTCCCTAGATGCGTCACATTGTAAATGGGCCGCAACATTTACGCCGCAGCTGCGTCACAATACAGATTTTTATACTTGCCCTATATATGGCTGTGTGTACGTTGTGTGTCTCCGTCTGCATGCAGCATACAAATGTGCCTGATCTGGTAGCCCAGTTGGGCTGATGCAGCCACACAAGAGCTCTTTGCCTGACCTCATTGTCACCAATTCAAATCAGAGAGGATCCATGCAGTCTTTCAAGGCTCTCAGGTGAAAAAATGGGCCCTAGAGCAAGGAAGAAAATAGGCCCCCTTGTTGAAGTTTGGAATATAAAATACCGCAATAATCAGGGTTCAGTGGGTCCCGCAGGTCTGTGGGCGCCAGTGCAACTGCACCTGCTGCACCAACAGAAGCTACGCCCCTGTCATAGAGCTGGGTAACATCAATTACTCAGTGCCACAAAGAGCATTAGAAATCAACTTTACATAATGTCAAACGGCAAAAACAAGAGCTTTGTCAGTTCTTGTTCTGTTTCAAACACTCCATACAATCTGTATGAACCCTCTCCACATTTTCCTACTGATAACAAATGCCTTCGCTCCCAGAAAAAAACTTTCTGGGCGGTTAGTGCACATTTGAATGGGAGATGAGACCTCGGAAGAGCCCAGCCCTGCGCCGGACTGCGAGTCACCTCAGAGAGCAGAAACAAAGCCCGTCCTCTGCCCATCACTGACCCAAGCGAATCTGTGGAGCAAAGATGAGAACAAAGGGGAAGAAATAAAAGAATAACGAAAACTCATCAAGGAAAATAAATCCCTAAATTACTGCTGTATTTAAAAAGCTGAGAAAACAAAAGAGAACGTAAAGAGTAAACTGAAGCCAAATAGAGTCACCGTTTTGTCCGTGTCACAGATCACAAACCTGCAAGTAAATTGCATTGCAAAATAAACTATCTTATTTTTTAATTACATATTCTCCAGTCTCCGAAGAGACTGTCAAAAATTGCCATTTTAACTATATTTCAAGTCTTCATGACGGGGTATTGTGTAAAGTTTTTAATAAGCAATAATCGCGGCTCGGTTAAACCTCATTGGCTACGATACTGCCACTGCGCAAAGCTGAACAATTTAGTGTGAATTTCATGCACACTTGCCCTAGTACCTCATGTTACAAAGAACATGATTCCTTTTCAAAAGATGTTATCTGTTTATGCATAACTACTCCTCCACTGCTTCTGATAGGCAATGTAAGACATATAATGGTGTTGTTTTACTAATTTCTATCAGCTCTCTGCCCCAAACCGTCGAAAGCCACATGCAGAGAATTATGGGAAATTGTATGCTAAATAGCTGTCCAGGTAAGCAGCACCCTCCCAAGTTATGGATTTGATGCTCAGGCAGATATACCTTCACACAAAGATGAGATCTAGGCTGCTAACCATGGGTTGTGGAAAATATAAGAAGCACAAATTCATAAAAGCATCCTCATAGGTCCCACTGTCTTCAAATGTTTACTAGAGAAGGAACGGCAATCAATTTAAAGGAAAATAAATTATAGATACATTTTTCCATATTCCATAATGCACGTCTGCCATTTCATGGCACTACATAGTTGCATTTGCTGCATTTCATTTTTAGCTTCAGGAGGTACAATATACTGGTTTTCTGGTTTTCAAAACATTTTAGGGGAAGATTCACAAGGACCTGACGCAACTGCATGGATGCATAAGTTTCCTTGAGTCAGTGCTGAATGTCCTTGTGCCACGATGAATGTGCTGTATTTACAATACAGCGCTCCATGGCGCAAGAATTAACAGATGCGTCAGACATTCTGACGCATCTGTTGGCACAAAAGTGACGCATTGCTGGAAATGCTCATGAAAGTGACGCAAAAAGCCCTGAGTCATAACTTATGCCTGCTCTGTGCAGGCGTAGGGATTTTGACACAGTGAAGGCGTAGAGTGATGTAGTGAAATCTTGTAGATTTCAGTGCGTCAGTTCTAGAAGGCTTTTAGCGTGGGAACGCCCACCCTGCATACATTATACCTGACGCAGGTATAATATGATGCGGGACTTTACAATGTGACACATCCCCCTAGATGCGTCACATTGTAAATGGGCCGCAACATTTATGCCGCAGCTGCGTCACAATACAGATTTTTATACTGCCCTATATATGGCTGTGTGTACGTTGTGTGTCTCCGTCTGCATGCAGCATACAAATGTGCCAGATCTGGTAGCCCAGTTGGGCTGATGCAGCCACACAAGAGCTCTTTGCCTGACCTCATTGTCACCAATTCAAATCAGAGAGGATCCATGCAGTCTTTCAAGGCTCTCAGGTGAACAAATGGGACCTAGAGCAAGGAAGAAAATAGGCCCCCTTGTTGAAGTTTGGAATATAAAATACCGCAATAATCAGGGTTCAGTGGGTCCCGCAGGTCTGTGGGCGCCAGTGCAACTGCACCTGCTGCACCAACAGAAGCTACGCCCCTGTCATAGAGCTGGGTAACATCAATTACTCAGTGCCACAAAGAGCATTAGAAATAAACTTTACATAATGTCAAACGGCAAAAACAAGAGCTTTGTCAGTTCTTGTTCTGTTTCAAACACTCCATACAATCTGTATGAACCCTCTCCACATTTTCCTACTGATAACAAATGCCTTTCGCTCCCAGAAAAAAACTTTCTGGGCGGTTAGTGCACATTTGAATGGGAGATGAGACCTCGGAAGAGCCCAGCCCTGAGCCGGACTGCGAGTCACCTCAGAGAGCAAAAACAAAGCACGTCCTCTGCCCATCACTGACCCAAGCGAATCCGTGGAGCAAAGATGAGAACAAAGGGGAAGAAATAAAAGAATAACGAAAACTCATCAAGGAAAATAAATCCCTAAATTACTGCTGTATTTAAAAAGCTGAGAAAACAAAAGAGAACGTAAAGAGTAAACTGAAGCCAAATTGAGTCACCGTTTTGTCCTTGTCACAGATCACAAACCTGCAAGTAAATTGCATTGCAAAATAAACTATCTTATTTTTTAATTACATATTCTCCAGTCTCTGAAGAGACTGTCAAAAATTGTCATTTCGACTATATTTCAAGTCTCCATGACGGGGTATTGGGTAAAGTTTTCAATAAGCAATAATCGCGGCTCGGTTAAACCTCATTGGCTACGATACTGCCACTGCGCAAAGCTAAACAATTTAGTGTGAATTTCATGCACACTTGCCCTAGTACCTCATGTTACAAAGAACATGATTCCTTTTCAAAAGATGTTATCTGTTTATGCATAACTACTCCTCCACTGCTTCTGATAGGCAATGTAAGACATATAATGGTGTTGTTTTACTAATTTCTATCAGCTCTCTGCCCCAAACCGTCGAAAGCCACATGCAGAGAATTATGGGAAATTGTATGCTAAATAGCTGTCCAGGTAAGCAGCACCCTCCCAAGTTATGGATTTGATGCTCAGGCAGATATACCTTCACACAAAGATGAGATCTAGGCTGCTAACCATGGGTTGTGGAAAATATAAGATGCACAAATTCATAAAAGCATCCTCATAGGTCCCACTGTCTTCAAATGTTTACTAGAGAAGGAACGGCAATCAATTTAAAGGAAAATAAATTATAGATACATTTTTCCATATTCCATAATGCACGTCTGCCATTTCATGGCACTACATAGTTGCATTTGCTGCATTTCATTTTTAGCTTCAGGAGGTACAATATACTGGTTTCCTGGTTTTCAAAACATTTTAGGGGAAGATTCACAAGGACCTGACGCAACTGCATGGATGCATAAGTTTCCTTGAGTCAGTGCTGAATGTCCTTGTGCCACGATGAATGTGCTGTATTTACAATACAGCGCTCCATGGCGCAAGAATTAACAGATGCGTCAGAAATTCTGACGCATCTGTTGGCACAAAAGTGACGCATTGCTGGAAATGCTCATGAAAGTGACGCAAAAAGCCCTGAGTCATAACTTATGCCTGGTCTGTGCAGGCGTAGGGATTTTGACACAGTGAAGGCGTAGAGTGATGTAGTGAAATTTTGTAGATTTCAGTGCGTCAGTTCTAGAAGGCTTTTAGCGTGGGAACGCCCACCCTGCATACATTATACCTGACGCAGGTATAATATGATGCGGGACTTTACAATGTGACACATCTCCCTAGATGCGTCACATTGTAAATGGGCCGCAACATTTATGCCGCAGCTGCGTCACAATACAGATTTTTATACTTGCCCTATATATGGCTGTGTGTACGTTGTGTGTCTCCGTCTGCATGCAGCATACAAATGTGCCAGATCTGGTAGCCCAGTTGGGCTGATGCAGCCACACAAGCGGTCTTTGCCTGACCTCATTGTCACCAATTGAAATCAGAGAGGATCCATGCAGTCTATCAAGGCTCTCAGGTGAAAAAATGGGCCCTAGAGCAAGGAAGAAAATAGGCCCCCTTGTTGAAGTTTGGAATATAAAATACCGCAATAATCAGGGTTCAGTGGGTCCCGCAGGTCTGTGGGCGCCAGTGCAACTGCACCTGCTGCACCAACAGAAGCTACGCCCCTGTCATAGAGCTGGGTAACATCAATTACTCAGTGCCACAAAGAGCATTAGAAATAAACTTTACATAATGTCAAACGGCAAAAACAAGAGCTTTGTCAGTTCTTGTTCTGTTTCAAACACTCCATACAATCTGTATGAACCCTCTCCACATTTTCCTACTGATAACAAATGCCTTCGCTCCCAGAAAAAAACTTTCTGGGCGGTTAGTGCACATTTGAATGGGAGATGAGACCTCGGACGAGCCCAGCCCTGCGCCGGACTGCGAGTCACCTCAGAGAGCAGAAACAAAGCCCGTCCTCTGCCCATCACTGACCCAAGCGAATCCGTGGAGCAAAGATGAGAACAAAGGGGAAGAAATAAAAGAATAACGAAAACTCATCAAGGAAAATAAATCCCTAAATTACTGCTGTATTTAAAAAGCTGAGAAAACAAAAGAGAACGTAAAGAGTAAACTGAAGCCAAATAGAGTCACCGTTTTGTCCTTGTCACAGATCACAAACCTGCAAGTAAATTGCATTGCAAAATAAACTATCTTATTTTTTAATTACATATTCTCCAGTCTCCGAAGAGACTGTCAAAAATTGCCATTTTAACTATATTTCAAGTCTCCATGACGGGGTATTGGGTAAAGTTTTCAATAAACAATAATCACGCCTCGGTTAAACCTCATTGGCTACGATACTGCCACTGCGCAAAGCTAAACAATTTAGTGTGAATTTCATGCACACTTTACATTTTAGGACGAAAAAAACGGAGTTTTAAAATCGTTTTTAAAATTGTTTTTCTGAACGCTCCTACCCTCGCTAGGCAGAGAATTCATTTCCCTCTGTCCCCGATCCCTGGGTGCTGGGTTTAGACCGGTCCCGGGCTCGATCTGGTTTTGGCGGCCATCTTAGGTGGGGCCACATTCCCCGAGCGGTCTAGTCGCCCTATAAAGGGAGGGCTTAGCGTCCAGACCGGGGATTAAGAACTACTGAGAGGCTGCTAGTCGAGCGCTCAGTTGCTGCTTTTACCTGATAAAGAATTTTACTTGATTTACCCCTTGTGTCCGATCCCCCCTGCATTTAGAAGTACATTTTAGGACGAAAAAAACGGAGTTTTAAAATCGTTTTTAAAATTGTTTTTCTGAACGCTCCTACCCTCGCTAGGCAGAGAATTCATTTCCCTCTGTCCCCGATCCCTGGGTGCTGTGTTTAGACCGGTCCCGGGCTCGATCTGGTTTTGGCGGCCATCCTAGGTGGGGCCACATTCCCCGAGCGGTCTAGTCGCCCTATAAAAGGAGGGCTTAGCGTCCAGACCGGGGATTAAGAACTACTGAGAGGCTGCTAGTCGAGCGCTCAGTTGCTGCTTTTACCTGATAAAGAATTTTACTTGATTTACCCCTTGTGTCCGATCCCCCCTGCATTTAGAAGTACATTTTAGGACGAAAAAAACGGAGTTTTAAAATCGTTTTTAAAATTGTTTTTCTGAACGCTCCTACCCTCGCTAGGCAGAGAATTCATTTCCCTCTGTCCCCGATCCCTGGGTGCTGGGTTTAGACCGGTCCCGGGCTCGATCTGGTTTTGGCGGCCATCTTAGGTGGGGCCACATTCCCCGAGCGGTCTAGTCGCCCTATATAAATAGTCCCTTATGGCTCCGCGCAGCGGACGCGAGCAGCGTTCGCACCGGACTAGCGCCGGAGTTTCGCCAGAGTTAAGCCCGTCTGGGCCCGTCTGGGCCCAGACGGGCCCAGGGCCAGTAGCTATGCACCGAGGCGAGTCCCCAGCAGTCCATCAAGATCAGGTATACGAAGGACGAGCTCCTATCCTACCGAATACCGAAATACGATAAATGCTGCTATGTTGCCAAAGATGGAAAGCGCTTTAGGGGATGTAGAGTTTGCCAATTGGATGTAGAAGAAGCCATCCCCACTACCTTGTGTCGGCTTGCCCTGCTCAACTGCAGATCACTCCCCTGCCACGCTACAGAGATCAACTCCCTACTACTGGACCACAAGGTTGATGCCTTGTTTCTCACTGAGACTTGGCTATCTGACACCTCGGGTCCGGATGTGGTGATAGCGCTGGCGCCGGGGTATCTGATCTACCATCTTGACAGAGGCACAGGGAGAGGGGGAGGTCTGGCCATTTTATACAGGGAGTCACTGAGTTGTAAGGCACGTGAGGCAGGGGTCAAGGACTGTGAGAGCTGCCAATTCACACTTCAATTTTCCCCTACCTTCACGTTGACAGGCCTCCTTGTCTACCGGCCCCCTGAAAACATGGGTGATTTTACATCGTCACTAATGGAAACTACTACTCTGTTGGCCGCGGCCGCATCTAATTTCATCTTGCTAGGAGATCTCAATTGCCATTTCGATGAAGAAATTGACCCTAGGGCTACTAATTTAGTGAGTGAGCTGAGCGCCCTGCAGATGAAACTGATAAATACTGGGGCCACCCATGTCAAAGGTCATCTTCTTGACCCCATCTTTTCGAACATGACGGGTATATCCGCTATGCCTCCCCTCGCTCTTCCTTGGTCCGACCACTCACTGATCATGGCTAACTGGGAGGTTAAGTCTGATGACACGCTCCCACTCAGGGAATTTAGAATTGATAGGGCATGGTCAAGGCTCCCGGTAGAAACTTGGAATGCCCGCCTGGAGGACACTCAGCCTGAGAAGGGCTGTGATCCGGTGACTGCAGATGCTATAGTGAGGAACTGGCTGACCAATGCACTGGACCATGTGCTTCCCCTCAAGAAGATGCTTATTAGGGACAAGAGAATGGGGTCTGCCCCTTGGTATACCCCAGAGCTCAGAACCCTGAGACAGAACTGCAAACGCGCGGAGAGATTATGGAGAAGGTGCCCGGAGATAGATAGCAGGGAAAAATATCGCATGGAACTTAGAACATACAAACGTGCTATACGTACTGCTAAGGCCTCCTTCTATGGGGAGAGAGTAAATCACGCTGCGTCCTCATCCAGGGAAGCCTTCCTAGTGATGAAGGAGCTTCTTAAACCACCTGAGCCTACTCCTGTCTATGATAGACCACAGGAAAAATGTCTGGAATTAGCCACCTACTTCAAAAACAAAATTGACATTATTATTAGTTCTCTCCCCTCGGTCTTGGGAACATCGCCCCCTTCTGAGGACTTCAGCATGTCGGAGAATCAACTGACGGCATTTGGCCCTGTATCTACAGGTGAAGTACTGAAGGTCCTTGGGAGCATGAAAAGCGGCTCACCTCGGGACCCAGTCCCGATGCGGTACCTAAAGCAGGCCGCCCTGGCGATAGGAGAGCCCTTGACCGATCTGATCAATCTCTCGTTCACTCAGGGGACAGTGCCACCTGACTGGAAAGGTGCGGTTGTCAAAGCGCTTCTGAAGAAGCCGGGCTTGGACCCGCAGAACTTGGCCAATTTCAGGCCCATCTCCTTATTACCAGGAGTTAGTAAGATGGCCGAGAGGCTGGCGAACCAGCGGTTATCAAACTTTCTTGAGGAGAATGGCCGGTTGAGGGACTCCCAGACGGGATTTCGACCAGGCCATGGAACGGACACGGCTCTGCTAGCAGTGGTAGAGGAGGCCAGAAGCACTTTGGATGCAGGGGGATCAGTGGCAGTGATCCTCCTGGACCTCAGTGCGGCCTTCGATACCGTCAACCATGGGGTCCTGATACAACGTCTAGCGGAGTCGGGTGTCACAGGAGTGGCCCTGGAATGGTTGGCCTCCTTTTTGGAGGGGCGTACCTTCGAGGTTTGGGAAGGAAATGCTTAATCCCCTCCCCTCCCACTCCACTGCGGGGTGCCACAGGGCTCATCCCTTAGCCCAACGTTATTTAACGTGTATATGGCACCCCTGGAGGGTGTGGTGTCTCCGTTTGGCTTTAAGACCATAAGCTATGCGGATGACACCCAGCTAGTGGTGAGTCTTACACAGCTGGAGAAACAGCCTGAGACACTCCATGCATGCTTGAGAGATGTGTTTGATTGGATGTCCAGGTCATCGCTCAAACTGAACGGGTCAAAAACTGAGCTGATGATCTTGGGCCAGTCAAGTTTTGCCCTCTCGCCAAGCAGCTGGCCCAACTGCATGGGCACCCCGCCCGACCCAAAAAAGGAGATTAAGAGCCTGGGGGTCTGGCTGGAGCCAGACTTGTCCTTTAGGACACACGCCAAGAAGATCGCGGGCGTTTGTTATGGAATGCTCCGGTCGGCCCGTAAGGTTCTCCCCCTGTTACCAGAACTCTCCCGGAAGCTGTTAGTCCAAGGCTTAATCATCTCACGCCTGGACTACAGTAACGCGCTCTTTCTTGGAGCGCCAGAGTCAACGTTTAAGATCCTGCAACAAGTGCAGAACGCAGCAGCAAGGCTGCTGCGGAATGTTCCGGCCAGGCAGTCAGCCAGGCCGGCTTTAAAAGCACTCCATTGGCTCCCTGTCAAAGAGAGAGTTACCTTCAAGGCCCTGTGCATCGCCCACAAGAGCATACAGGGGAAAGGACCAGCTATTCTGAAGGACATGATTCGCCCCTATAAGCCCACAAGAGCCTTACGCTCTGACAATAAACATTTCCTTCAGACTAAGAGAATCAGGAGAGCCCGCTCAGGGGGCAGGAGTTTTTCTATCCATACAGCGCTCGCCTGGAACTCCCTCCCATTCTCGCTGCGGTCCGACCCAAACCTTCTCAGATTCCGGAAACATCTGAAAACGTATCTTTTCCCAGAATAACTGCAGCTCTTCTGTTTCCTATTAGTAAGCCTGCTCTTGGTTTCTTTAAGCACTGGGATGCCCTAGGGTAACCGTGCGCGGTACAAAATTCAATAATAATAATAACTTGCTCTAGTACCTCATGTTACAAAGACCATGATTCCTTTTCAAAAGATGTTATCTGTTTATGCATAACTACTCCTCCACTGCTTCTGATAGGCAATGTAAGACATATAATGGTGTTGTTTTACTAATTTCTATCAGCTCTCTGCCCCAAACCGTCGATAGCCACATGCAGAGAATTATGGGAAATTGTATGCTAAATAGCTGTCCAGGTAAGCAGCACCCTCCCAAGTTATGGATTTGATGCTCAGGCAGATATACCTTCACACAAAGATGAGATCTGGGGCCAGATGTAGGTAATTTTAAATTACCACCTCTTAAATACCGATTCATACCGAATCGGTATTTAAGAGGTGGTAAAATAGAGGGGGGGAGATGTAGGTATTTCAGGTTCGGTAAATACCGAATCGTTAAGATTCTGTATTTACCGAATCTGTAAATACCGAATCGGTATTGACCATTGATTCCTATGGGCCTTGAAGCCCATAGGAATCAATGGGCAATACCTATTCTGTAATTACAGAATCGGTAAATACCGAATTTTGCAAGGGTGCAGGGGGTGTCACTTTGACACCCTCTGGCACCCCAAAAATAGGCATGTGCACCATGTGGCACACAGACATGCCCTAAGGCCCAATTGGATTGGGTGTTAAAATACCGAATCTGAAAGGCCTGCGGCACTCAAAGATGTGCTACCTACATATGCTTTTACAGACTCTGTATTTTTACCGAGTCTGTATTTACCGATTCGGTAATTTTACCAAATCTGTAAATACAGATTCGGTAAAATACCGATTCTGTAAAGCATGCTCCTACATCTCAAAATCCAATTACCGGTCGGTAACGGCCGAATTCGGCCGTTACCGACCGGTAATTGGCCACCTACATCTGGCCCCTAGGCTGCTAACCATGGGTTGTGGAAAATATAAGAAGCACAAATTCATAAAAGCATCCTCATAGGTCCCACTGTCTTCAAATGTTTACTAGAGAAGGAACGGCAATCAATTTAAAGGAAAATAAATTATAGATACATTTTTCCATATTCCATAATGCACGTCTGCAATTTCATGGCACTACATAGTTGCATTTTCTGCATTTCATTTTTAGCTTCAGGAGGTACAATATACTGGTTTCCTGGTTTTCAAAACATTTTAGGGGAAGATTCACAAGGACCTGACGCAACTGCATGGATGCATAAGTTTCCTTGAGTCAGTGCTGAATGTCCTTGTGCCACGATGAATGTGCTGTATTTACAATACAGCGCTCCATGGGGCAAGAATTAACAGATGCGTCAGACATTCTGACGCATCTGTTGGCACAAAAGTGACGCATTGCTGGAAATGCTCATGAAAGTGACGCAAAAAGCCCTGAGTCATAACTTATGCCTGGTCTGTACAGGCATAGGGATTTTGACACAGTGAAGGCGTAGAGTGATGTAGTGAAATCTTGTAGATTTCAGTGCGTCAGTTCTAGAAGGCTTTTAGCGTGGGAACGCCCACCCTGCATACATTATACCTGACGCAGGTATAATATGATGCGGGACTTTACAATGTGACACATCTCCCTAGATGCGTCACATTGTAAATGGGCCGCAACATTTATGCCGCAGCTGCGTCACAATACAGATTTTTATACTTTCCCTATATATGGCTGTGTGTACGTTGTGTGTCTCCGTCTGCATGCAGCATACAAATGTGCCAGATCTGGTAGCCCAGTTGGGCTGATGCAGCCACACAAGAGCTCTTTGCCTGACCTCATTGTCACCAATTCAAATCAGAGAGGATCCATGCAGTCTTTCAAGGCTCTCAGGTGAACAAATGGGCCCTAGAGCAAGGAAGAAAATAGGCCCCCTTGTTGAAGTTTGGAATATAAAATACCGCAATAATCAGGGTTCAGTGGGTCCCGCAGGTCTGTGGGCGCCAGTGCAACTGCACCTGCTGCACCAACAGAAGCTACGCCCCTGTCATAGAGCTGGGTAACATCAATTACTCAGTGCCACAAAGAGCATTAGAAATAAACTTTACATAATGTCAAACGGCAAAAACAAGAGCTTTGTCAGTTCTTGTTCTGTTTCAAACACTCCATACAATCTGTATGAACCCTCTCCACATTTTCCTACTGATAACAAATGCCTTCGCTCCCAGAACAAAACATTCTGGGCGGTTAGTGCACATTTGAATGGGAGATGAGACCTCGGAAGAGCCCAGCCCTGAACCGGACTGCGAGTCACCTCAGAGAGCAGAAACAAAGCCCGTCCTCTGCCCATCACTGACCCAAGCGAATCCGTGGAGCAAAGATGAGAACAAAGGGGAAGAAATAAAAGAATAACGAAAACTCATCAAGGAAAATAAATCCCTAAATTACTGCTGTATTTAAAAAGCTGAGAAAACAAAAGAGAACGTAAAGAGTAAACTGAAGTCAAATTGAGTCACCGTTTTGTCCTTGTCACAGATCACAAACCTGCAAGTAAATTGCATTGCAAAATAAACTATCTTATTTTTTAATTACATATTCTCCAGTCTCCGAAGAGACTGTCAAAAATTGTCATTTCGACTATATTTCAAGTCTCCATGACGGGGTATTGGGTAAAATTTTCAATAAGCAATAATCACAGCTCAGTTAAACCTCATTGGCTACGATACTGCCACTGCGCAAAGCTAAACAATTTAGTGTGAATTTCATGCACACTTGCCCTAGTACCTCATGTTACAAAGAACATGATTCCTTTTCAAAAGATGTTATCTGTTTATGCATAACTACTCCTCCGCTGCTTCTGATAGGCAATGTAAGACATATAATGGTGTTGTTTTACTAATTTCTATCAGCTCTCTGCCCCAAACCGTCGATAGCCACATGCAGAGAATTATGGGAAATTGTATGCTAAATAGCTGTCCAGGTAAGCAGCACCCTCCCAAGTTATGGATTTGATGCTCAGGCAGATATACCTTCACACAAAGATGAGATCTAGGCTGCTAACCATGGGTTGTGGAAAATATAAGAAGCACAAATTCATAAAAGCATCCTCATAGGTCCCACTGTCTTCAAATGTTTACTAGAGAAGGAACGGCAATCAATTTAAAGGAAAATAAATTATAGATACATTTTTCCATATTCTATAATGCACGTCTGCCATTTCATGGCACTACATAGTTGCATTTGCTGCATTTCATTTTTAGCTTCAGGAGGTACAATATACTGGTTTCCTGGTTTTCAAAACATTTTAGGGGAAGATTCACAAGGACCTGACGCAACTGCATGGATGCATAAGTTTCCTTGAGTCAGTGCTGAATGTCCTTGTGCCGCGATGAATGTGCTGTATTTACAATACAGCGCTCCATGGCGCAAGAATTAACAGATGCGTCAGAAATTCTGACGCATCTGTTGGCACAAAAGTGACGCATTGCTGGAAATGCTCATGAAAGTGACGCAAAAAGCCCTGAGTCATAACTTATGCCTGGTCTGTGCAGGCGTAGGGATTTTGACACAGTGAAGGCGTAGAGTGATGTAGTGAAATTTTGTAGATTTCAGTGCGTCAGTTCTAGAAGGCTTTTAGCGTGGGAACGCCCACCCTGCATACATTATACCTGACGCAGGTATAATATGATGCGGGACTTTACAATGTGACACATCTCCCTAGATGCGTCACATTGTAAATGGGCCGCAACATTTATGCCGCAGCTGCGTCACAATACAGATTTTTATACTTGCCCTATATATGGCTGTGTGTACGTTGTGTGTCTCCGTCTGCATGCAGCATACAAATGTGCCAGATCTGGTAGCCCAGTTGGGCTGATGCAGCCACAAAAGCGTTCTTTGCCTGACCTCATTGTCACCAATTCAAATCAGAGAGGATCCATGCAGTCTTTCAAGGCTCTCAGGTGAAAAAATGGGCCCTAGAGCAAGGAAGAAAATAGGCCCCCTTGTTGAAGTTTGGAATATAAAATACCGCAATAATCAGGGTTCAGTGGGTCCCGCAGGTCTGTGGGCGCCAGTCCAACTGCACCTGCTGCACCAACAGAAGCAACGCCCCTGTCATAGAGCTGGGTAACATCAATTACTCAGTGCCACAAAGAGCATTAGAAATAAACTTTACATAATGTCAAACGGCAAAAACAAGAGCTTTGTCAGTTCTTGTTCTGTTTCAAACACTCCATACAATCTGTATGAACCCTCTCCACATTTTCCTACTGATAACAAATGCCTTCGCTCCCAGAAAAAAACTTTCTGGGCGGTTAGTGCACATTTGAATGGGAGATGAGACCTCGGAAGAGCCCAGCCCTGCGCCGGACTGCGAGTCACCTCAGAGAGCAGAAACAAAGCCCGTCCTCTGCCCATCACTGACCCAAGCGAATCCGTGGAGCAAAGATGAGAACAAAGGGGAAGAAATAAAAGAATAACGAAACTCATCAAGGAAAATAAATCCCTAAATTACTGCTGTATTTAAAAAGCTGAGAAAACAAAAGAGAACGTAAAGAGTAAACTGAAGCCAAATAGAGTCACCGTTTTGTCCTTGTCACAGATCACAAACCTGCAAGTAAATTGCATTGCAAAATAAACTTTCTTATTTTTTAATTACATATTCTCCAGTCTCCGAAGAGACTGTCAAAAATTGCCATTTCGACTATATTTCAAGTCTCCATGACGGGGTATTGGGTAAAGTTTTCAATAAGCAATAATCGCACCTCGGTTAAACCTCATTGGCTACGATACTGCCACTGCGCAAAGCTAAACAATTTAGTGTGAATTTCATGCACACTTGCCCTAGTACCTCATGTTACAAAGAACATGATTCCTTTTCAAAAGATGTTATCTGTTTATGCATAACTACTCCTCCACTGCTTCTGATAGGCAATATAAGACATATAATGGTGTTGTTTTACTAATTTCTATCAGCTCTCTGCCTCAAACCGTCGATAGCCACACGCAGCGAATTATGGGAAATTGTATGCTAAATAGCTGTACAGGTAAGCAGCACCCTCCCAAGTTATGGATTTGATGCTCAGGCAGATATACCTTCACACAAAGATGAGATCTAGGCTGCTAACCATGGGTTGTGGAAAATATAAGAAGCAAAAATTCATAATAGCATTCTCATAGGTCCCACTGTCTTCAAATGTTTACTAGAGAAGGAACGGCAATCAATTTAAAGGAAAATAAATTATAGATAAATTTTTCCATATTCCATAATGCACGTCTGCCATTTCATGGCACTACATAGTTGCATTTGCTGAATTTCATTTTTAGCTTTAGGAGGTACAATATACTGGTTTCCTGGTTTTCAAAACATTTTAGGGGAAGATTCACAAGGACCTGACGCAACTGCATGGATGCATAAGTTTCCTTGAGTCAGTGCTGAATGTCCATGTGCCACCATGAATGTGCTGTATTTACAATACAGCGCTCCATGGCGCAAGGATTAACAGATGCGTCAGAAATTCTGACGCATCTGTTGGCACAAAAGTGACGCATTGCTGGAAATGCTCATGAAAGTGACGCAAAAAGCCCTGAGTCATAACTTATGCCTGGTCTGTGCAGGCGTAGGGATTTTGACACAGTGAAGGCGTAGAGTGATGTAGTGAAATCTTGTAGATTTCAGTGCGTCAGTTCTAGAAGGCTTTTAGCATGGGAACGCCCACCCTGCATACCTTATACCTGACGCAGGTATAATGTGATGTTGATGCGGGACTTTACAATGTGACACATCTCCCTAGATGCGTCACATTGTAAATGGGCCGCAACATTTACGCCGCAGCTGCGTCACAATACAGATTTTTATACTTGCCCTATATAAGGCTGTGTGTACGTTGTGTGTCTCCGTCTGCATGCAGCATACAAATGTGCCAGATCTGGTAGCCCAGTTGGGCTGATGCAGCCATGCAAGAGCTCTTTGCCTGACCTCATTGTCACCGATTCAAATCAGGGAGGATCCATGCAGTCTTTCAAGGCTCTCAGGTGAAAAAATGGGCCCTAGAGCAAGGAAGTAAATAGGCCCCCTTGTTGAAAATTGGAATATAAAATACCGCAATAATCAGCGTTCAGTGGGTCCTGCAGGTCTGTGGGCGCCAGTGCAACTGCACCTGCTGCACCAACAGAAGCTACGCCCCTGTCATAGAGCTGGGTAACATCAATTACTCAGTGCCACAAAGAGCATTAGAAATAAACTTTACATAATGTCAAACGGCAAAAACAAGAGCTTTGTCAGTTCTTGTTCTGTTTCAAACACTCCATACAATCTGTATGAACCCTCTCCACATTTTCCTACTGATAACAAATGCCTTCGCTCCCAGAAAAAAACTTTCTGGGCGGTTAGTGCACATTTGAATGGGAGATGAGACCTCGGAAGAGCCCAGCCCTGCGCGGGACTGCGAGTCACCTCAGAGAGCAGAAACAAAGCCCGTCCTCTGCCCATCACTGACCCAAGCGAATCCGTGGAGCAAAGATGAGAACAAAGGGGAAGAAATAAAAGAATAACGAAAACTCAAGGAGAATAAATCCCTAAATTACTGCTGTATTTAAAAAGCTGAGAAAACAAAAGAGAACGTAAAGAGTAAACTGAAGCCAAATAGAGTCACCGTTTTGTCCTTGTCACAGATCACAAACCTGCAAGTAAATTGCATTGCAAAGTAAACCATCTTATTTTTTAATTACATATTCCCCAGTCTCCGAAGAAACTGTCAAAAATTGCCATTTCGACTATATTTCAAGTCTCCATGACGGGGTATTGGGTAAAGTTTTCAATAAGCAATAATCACGCCTCGGTTAAACCTCATTGGCTACGATACTGCCACTGCGCAAAGCTAAACAATTTAGTGGGAATTTCATGCACACTTGCCCTAGTACCTCATGTTACAAAGAACATGATTCCTTTTCAAAAGATGTTATCTGTTTATGCATAACTACTCCTCCACTGCTTCTGATAGGCAATATAAGACATATAATGGTGTTGTTTTACTAATTTCTATCAGCTCTCTGCCTCAAACCGTCGATAGCCACACGCAGCGAATTATGGGAAATTGTATGCTAAATAGCTGTACAGGTAAGCAGCACCCTCCCAAGTTATGGATTTGATGCTCAGGCAGATATACCTTCACACAAAGATGAGATCTAGGCTGCTAACCATGGGTTGTGGAAAATATAAGAAGCACACATTCATAATAGCATCCTCATAGGTCCCACTGTCTTCAAATGTTTACTAGAGAAGGAACGGCAATCAATTTAAAGGAAAATAAATTATAGATACATTTTTCCATATTCCATAATGCACGTCTGCCATTTCATGGCACTACATAGTGCATTTGCTGCATTTCATTTTTAGCTTTAGGAGGTACAATATACTGGTTTCCTGGTTTTCAAAACATTTTAGGGGAAGATTCACAAGGACCTGACGCAACTGCATGGATGCATAAGTTTCCTTGATTCAGTGCTGAATGTCCTTGTGCCACCATGAATGTGCTGTATTTACAATACAGCGCTCCATGGCGCAAGGATTAACAGATGCGTCAGAAATTCTGACGCATCTGTTGGCACAAAAGTGACGCATTGCTGGAACTGCTCATGAAAGTGACGCAAAAAGCCCTGAGTCATAACTTATGCCTGGTCTGTGCAGGCGTAGGGATTTTGACACAGTGAAGGCGTAGAGTGATGTAGTGAAATCTTGTAGATTTCAGTGCGTCAGTTCTAGAAGGCTTTTAGCGTGGGAACGCCCACCCTGCATACCTTATACCTGACGCAGGTATAATGTGATGCGGGACTTTACAATGTGACACATCTCCCTAGATGCGTCACATTGTAAATGGGCCGCAACATTTACGCCGCAGCTGCGTCACAATACAGATTTTTATACTTGCCCTATATAAGGCTGTGTGTACGTTGTGTGAGTCTCCGTCTGCATGCAGCATACAAATGTGCCAGATCTGGTAGCCCAGTTGGGCTGATGCAGCCATGCAAGAGCTCTTTGCCTGACCTCATTGTCACCGATTCAAATCAGGGAGGATCCATGCAGTCTTTCAAGGCTCTTAGGTGAAAAAATTGGGCCCTAGAGCAAGGAAGTAAATAGGCCCCCTTGTTGAAGTTTGGAATATAAAATACCGCAATAATCAGCGTTCAGTGGGTCCTGCAGGTCTGTGGGCGCCAGTGCAACTTCACCTGCTGCACCAACAGAAGCTACGCCCCTGTCACAGAGCTGGGTAACATCAGTTACTCAGTGCCACAAAGAGCATTAGAAATAAACTTTACATAATGTCAAACGGCAAAAACAAGAGCTTTGTCAGTTCTTGTTCTGTTTCAAACACTCCATACAATCTGTATGAACCCTCTCCACATTTTCCTACTAATAACAAATGCCTTCGCTCCAAGAAAAAAACTTTCTGGGCGGTTAGTGCACATTTGAATGGTAGATGAGACCTCGGAAGAGCCCAGCCCTGCGCCGGACTGCGAGTCACCTCAGAGAGCAGAAACAAAGCCCGTCCTCTGCCCATCACTGACCCAAGCGAATCTGTGGAGCAAAGATGAGAACAAAGAGGAAGAAATAAAAGAATTACGAAAACTCATCAAGGAAAATAAATCCCTATATTACTGCTGTATTTAAAAAGCTGAGAAAACAAAAGAGAACGTAAAGAGTAAACTGAAGCCAAATATGGTCACCGTTTTGTCCTTGTCACAGATCACAAACCTGCAAGTAAATTGCATTGCAAAGTAAACTATCTTATTTTTTAATTACATATTCTCCAGTCTCCGAAGAAACTGTAAAAAATTGCCATTTCGACTATATTTCAAGTCTCCATGACAGGTATTGGGTAAAGTTTTCAATAAGCAATAATCACGCCTCGGTTAAACCTCATTGGCTACAATACTGCCACTGCGCAAAGCTAAACAATTTAGTGGGAATTTCATGCACACTTGCCCTAGTACCTCATGTTACAAAGAACATGATTCCTTTTCAAAAGATGTTATCTGTTTATGCATAACTACTCCTCCACTGCTTCTGATAGGCAATGTAAGACATATAATGGTGTTGTTTTACTAATTTCTATCAGCTCTCTGCCCCAAACCGTCGATAGCCACACGCAGAGAATTATGGGAAATTGTATGCTAAATAGCTGTCCAGGTAAGCAGCACCCTCCCAAGTTATGGATTTGATGCTCAGGCAGATATACCTTCACACAAAGATGAGATCTAGGCTGCTAACCATGGGTTGTGGAAAATATAAGAAGCACACATTCATAATAGCATCCTCATAGGTCCCACTGTCTTCAAATGTTTACTAGAGAAGGAACGGCAATCAATTTAAAGGAAAATAAATTATAGATAAATTTTTCCATATTCCATAATGCACGTCTGCCATTTCATGGCACTACATAGTTGCATTTGCTGCATTTCATTTTTAGCTTTAGGAGGTACAATATACTGGTTTCCTGGTTTTCAAAACATTTTAGGGGAAGATTCACAAGGACCTGACGCAACTGCATGGATGCATAAGTTTCCTTGAGTCAGTGCTGAATGTCCTTGTGCCACGATGAATGTGCTGTATTTACAATACAGCGCTCCATGGCGCAAGGATTAACAGATGCGTCAGAAATTCTGATGCATCTGTTGGCACAAAAGTGATGCATTGCTGGAAATGCTCATGAAAGTGACGCAAAAAGCCCTGAGTCATAACTTATGCCTGGTCTGTGCAGGCGTAGGAATTTTGACACAGTGAAGGCGTAGAGTGATGTAGTGAAATCTTGTAGATTTCAGTGCGTCAGTTCTAGAAGGCTTTTAGCGTGGGAACGCCCACCCTGCATACATTATACCTGACGCAGGAATAATGTGATGCGGGACTTTACAATGTGACACATCTCCCTAGATGCGTCACATTGTAAATGGGCCGCAACATTTACGCCGCAGCTGCGTCACAATACAGATTTTTATACTTGCCCTATATATGGCTGTGTGTAGGTTGTGTGTCTCCGTCTGCATGCAGCATACAAATGTGCCAGATCTGGTAGCCCAGTTGGGCTGATGCAGCCACACAAGAGCTCTTTGCCTGACCTCATTGTCACCAATTCAAATCAGAGAGGATGCAGTCTTTCAAGGCTCTCAGGTGAAAAAATGGGCCCTAGAGCAAGGAAGAAAATAGGCCCCCTTGTTGAAGTTTGGAATATAAAATACCGAAATAATCAGGGTTCAGTGGGTCCCGCAGGTCTGTGGGCACCAGTGCAACTGCACCTGCTGCACCAACAGAAGCTACGCCCCTGTCATAGAGCTGGGTAACATCAATTACTCAGTGCCACATAGAGCATTAGAAATAAACTTTACATAATGTCAAACGGCAAAAACAAGAGCTTTGTCAGTTCTTGTTCTGTTTCAAACACTCCATACAATCTGTATGAACCCTCTCCACATTTTCCTACTAATAACAAATGCCTTTGCTCCAAGAAAAAAACTTTCTGGGCGGTTAGTGCACATTTGAATGGTAGATGAGACCTCGGAAGAGCCCAGCCCTGCGCCGGACTGCGAGTCACCTCAGAGAGCAGAAACAAAGCCCGTCCTCTGCCCATCACTGACCCAAGCGAATCTGTGGAGCAAAGATGAGAACAAAGAGGAAGAAATAAAAGAATTACGAAAACTCATCAAGGAAAATAAATCCCTATATTACTGCTGTATTTAAAAAGCTGAGAAAACAAAAGAGAACGTAAAGAGTAAACTGAAGCCAAATATGGTCACCGTTTTGTCCTTATCACAGCTCACAAACCTGCAAGTAAATTGCATTGCAAAGTAAACTATCTTATTTTTTAATTACATATTCTCCAGTCTCCGAAGAAACTGTAAAAAATTGCCATTTCGACTATATTTCAAGTCTCCATGACGGGGTATTGGGTAAAGTTTTCAATAAGCAATAATCACGCCTCGGTTAAACCTCATTGACTACAATACTGCCACTGCGCAAAGCTAAACAATTTAGTGGGAATTTCATGCACACTTGCCCTAGTACCTCATGTTACAAAGAACATGATTCCTTTTCAAAAGATGTTATCTGTTTATGCATAACTACTCCTCCACTGCTTCTGATAGGCAATGTAAGACATATAATGGTGTTGTTTTACTAATTTCTATCAGCTCTCTGCCCCAAACCGTCGATAGCCACACGCAGAGAATTATGGGAAATTGTATGCTAAATAGCTGTCCAGGTAAGCAGCACCCTCCCAAGTTATGGATTTGATGCTCAGGCAGATATACCTTCACACAAAGATGAGATCTAGGCTGCTAACCATGGGTTGTGGAAAATATAAGAAGCACACATTCATAATAGCATACTCATAGGTCCCACTGTCTTCAAATGTTTACTAGAGAAGGAACGGCAATCAATTTAAAGGAAAATAAATTATAGATACATTTTTCCATATTCCATAATGCACGTCTGCCATTTCATGGCACTACATAGTTGCATTTGCTGCATTTCATTTTTAGCTTTAGGAGGTACAATATACTGGTTTCCTGGTTTTCAAAACATTTTAGGGGAAGATTCACAAGGACCTGACGCAACTGCATGGATGCATAAGTTTCCTTGAGTCAGTGCTGAATGTCCTTGTGCCACGATGAATGTGCTGTATTTACAATACAGCGCTCCATGGCGCAAGGATTAACAGATGCGTCAGAAATTCTGACGCATCTGTTGGCACAAAAGTGATGCATTGCTGGAAATGCTCATGAAAGTGACGCAAAAAGCCCTGAGTCATAACTTATGCCTGGTCTGTGCAGGCGTAGGAATTTTGACACAGTGCAGGCGTAGAGTGATGTAGTGAAATCTTGTAGATTTCAGTGCGTCAGTTCTAGAAGGCTTTTAGCGTGGGAACGCCCTCCCTGCATACATTATACCTGACGCAGGTATAATGTGATGCGGGACTTTACAATGTGACACATCTCCCTAGATGCGTCACATTGTAAATGGGCCGCAACATTTACGCCGCAGCTGCGTCACAATACAGATTTTTATACTTGCCCTATATATGGCTGTGTGTAGGTTGTGTGTCTCCGTCTGCATGCAGCATACAAATGTGCCAGATCTGGTAGCCCAGTTGGGCTGATGCAGCCACACAAGAGCTCTTTGCCTGACCTCATTGTCACCAATTCAAATCAGAGAGGATGCAGTCTTTCAAGGCTCTCAGGTGAAAAAATGGGCCCTAGAGCAAGGAAGAAAATAGGCCCCCTTGTTGAAGTTTGGAATATAAAATACCGAAATAATCAGGGTTCAGTGGGTCCCGCAGGTCTGTGGGCACCAGTGCAACTGCACCTGCTGCACCAACAGAAGCTACGCCCCGTCATAGAGCTGGGTAACATCAATTACTCAGTGCCACATAGAGCATTAGAAATAAACTTTACATAATGTCAAACGGCAAAAACAAGAGCTTTGTCAGTTCTTGTTCTGTTTCAAACACTCCATACAATCTGTATGAACCCTCTCCACATTTTCCTACTGATAACAAATGCCTTCGCTCCCACAAAAAAACTTTCTGGGCGGTTAGTGCACATTTGAATGGGAGATGAGACCTCGGAAGAGCCCAGCCCTGCGCCGGACTGCGAGTCACCTCAGAGAGCAGAAACAAAGCCCGTCCTCTGCCCATCACTGACCCAAGCGAATCCGTGGAGCAAAGATGAGAACAAAGGGGAAGAAATAAAAGAATAACGAAAACTCATCAAGGAAAATAAATCCCTAAATTACTGCTGTAATTAGAAAGCTGAGAAAACAAAAGAGAACGTAAAGAGTAAACTGAAGCCAAATAGAGTCACCGTTTTGTCCTTGTCACAGATCACAAACCTGCCAGTAAATTGCATTGCAAAGTAAACTATCTTATTTTTTTAATTACATATTCTCCAGTCTCCGAAGAGACTGTCAAAAATTGCCATTTTGACTATATTTCAAGTCTCCATGACGGGGTATTGGGTAAAGTTTTCAATAAGCAATAATCACACCTCGGTTAAACCTCATTGGCTACGATACTGCCACTGCGCAAAGCTAAACAATTTAGTGTGAATTTCATGCACACTTGCCCTAGTACCTCATGTTACAAAGAACATGATTCCTTTTCAAAAGATGTTATCTGTTTATGCATAACTACTCCTCCACTGCTTCTGATAGGCAATGTAAGACATATAATGGTGTTGTTTTACTAATTTCTATCAGCTCTCTGCCCCAAACCGTCGATAGCCACACGCAGAGAATTATGGGAAATTGTATGCTAAATAGCTGTCCAGGTAAGCAGCACCCTCCCAAGTTATGGATTTGATGCTCAGGCAGATATACCTTCACACAAAGATGAGATCTAGGCTGCTAACCATGGGTTGTGGAAAATATAAGAAGCACACATTCATAATAGCATCCTCATAGGTCCCACTGTCTTCAAATGTTTACAAGAGAAGGAACGGCAATCAATTTAAAGGAAAATAAATTATAGATACATTTTTCCATATTCCATAATGCACGTCTGCCATTTCATGGCACTACATAGTCGCATTTGCTGCATTTCATTTTTAGCTTTAGGAGGTACAATATACTGGTTTCCTGGTTTTCAAAACATTTTAGGGGAAGATTCACAAGGACCTGACGCAACTGCATGGATGCATAAGTTTCCTTGAGTCAGTGCTGAATGTCCTTGTGCCACGATGAATGTGCTGTATTTACAATACAGCGCTCCATGGCGCAAGAATTAACAGATGCGTCAGAAATTCTGACGCATCTGTTGGCACAAAAGTGACGCATTGCTGGAAATGCTCATGAAAGTGACGCAAAAAGCCCTGAGTCATAACTTATGCCTGGTCTGTGCAGGCGTAGGGATTTTGACACAGTGAAGGCGTAGAGTGATGTAGTGAAATCTTGTAGATTTCAGTGCGTCAGTTCTAGAAGGCTTTTAGCGTGGGAACGCCCACCCTGCATACATTATACCTGACGCAGGTATAATATGATGCGGGACTTTACAATGTGACACATCTCCCTAGATGCGTCACATTGTAAATGGGCCGCAACATTTATGCCGCAGCTGCGTCACAATACAGATTTTTATACTTGCCCTATATATGGCTGTGTGTATGTTGTGTGTCTCCGTCTGCATGCAGCATACAAATGTGCCAGATCTGGTAGCCCAGTTGGGCTGATGCAGCCACACAAGAGCTCTTTGCCTGACCTCATTGTGACCAATTGAAATCAGAGAGGATCCATGCAGTCTTTCAAGGCTCTCAGGTGAAAAAATGGGCCCTAGAGCAAGGAAGAAAATAGGCCCCCTTGTTGAAGTTTGGAATATAAAATACCGCAATAATCAGGGTTCAGTGGGTCCCGCAGGTCTGTGGGCGCCAGTGCAACTGCACCTGCTGCACCAACAGAAGCTACGCCCCTGTCATAGAGCTGGGTAACATCAATTACTCAGTGCCACAAAGAGCATTAGAAATAAACTTTACATAATGTCAAACGGCAAAAACAAGAGCTTTGTCAGTTCTTGTTTTGTTTCAAACACTCCATACAATCTGTATGAACCCTCTCCACATTTTCCTACTGATAACAAATGCCTTCGCTCCCAGAAAAAAACTTTCTGGGCGGTTAGTGCACATTTGAATGGGAGATGAGACCTCGGACGAGCCCAGCCCTGCGCCGGACTGCGAGTCACCTCAGAGAGCAGAAACAAAGCCCGTCCTCTGCCCATCACTGACCCAAGTGAATCCGTGGAGCAAAGATGAGAACAAAGGGGAAGAAATAAAAGAATAACGAAAACTCATCAAGGAAAATAAATCCCTAAATTACTGCTGTATTTAGAAAGCTGAGAAAACAAAAGAGAACGTAAAGAGTAAACTGAAGCCAAATAGAGTCACCGTTTTGTCCTTGTCACAGATCACAAACCTGCAAGTAAATTGCATTGCAAAGTAAACTATCTTATTTTTTAATTACATATTCTCCAGTCTCCGAAGAGACTGTCAAAAATGGCCATTTCGACTATATTTCAAGTCTCCATGACGGGGTATTGGGTAAAGTTTTCAATAAGCAATAATCACGCCTCGGTTAAACCTCATTGGCTACGATACTGCCACTGCGCAAAGCTAAACAATTTAGTGTGAATTTCATGCACACTTGCCCTAGTACCTCATGTTACAAAGAACATGATTCCTTTTCAAAAGATGTTATCTGTTTATGCATAACTACTCCTCCACTGCTTCTGATAGGCAATGTAAGACATATAATGGTGTTGTTTTACTAATTTCTATTAGCTCTCTGCCCCAAACCGTCGATAGCCACACGCAGAGAATTATGGGAAATTGTATCCTAAATAGCTGTCCAGGTAAGCAGCACCCTCCCAAGTTATGGATTTGATGCTCAGGCAGATATACCTTCACACAAAGATGAGATCTAGGCTGCTAACCATGGGTTGTGGAAAATATAAGAAGCACACATTCATAATAGCATCCTCATAGGTCCCACTGTCTTCAAATGTTTACAAGAGAAGGAACGGCAATCAATTTAAAGGAAAATAAATTATAGATACATTTTTCCATATTCCATAATGCACGTCTGCCATTTCATGGCACTACATAGTTGCATTTGCTGCATTTCATTTTTAGCTTTAGGAGGTACAATATACTGGTTTCCTGGTTTTCAAAACATTTTAGGGGAAGATTCACAAGGACCTGACGCAACTGCATGGATGCATAAGTTTCCTTGAGTCAGTGCTGAATGTCCTTGTGCCACGATGAATGTGCTGTATTTACAATACAGCGCTCCATGGCGCAAGAATTAACAGATGCGTCAGAAATTCTGACGCATCTGTTGGCACAAAAGTGATGCATTGCTGGAAATGCTCATGAAAGTGACGCAAAAAGCCCTGAGTCATAACTTATGCCTGGTCTGTGCAGGCGTAGGGATTTTGACACAGTGACGGCGTAGAGTGATGTAGTGAAATCTTGTAGATTTCAGTGCGTCAGTTCTAGAAGGCTTTTAGCGTGGGAACGCCCACCCTGCATACATTATACCTGACGCAGGTATAATATGATGCGGGACTTTACAATGTGACACATCTCCCTAGATGCGTCACATTGTAAATGGGCCGCAACATTTATGCCGCAGCTGCGTCACAATACAGATTTTTATACTTGCCCTATATATGGCTGTGTGTACGTTGTGTGTCTCCGTCTGCATGCAGCATACAAATGTGCCAGATCTGGTAGCCCAGTTGGGCTGATGCAGCCACACAAGAGCTCTTTGCCTGACCTCATTGTCACCAATTGAAATCAGAGAGGATCCATGCAGTCTTTCAAGGCTCTCAGGTGAAAAAATGGGCCCTAGAGCAAGGAAGAAAATAGGCCCCCTTGTTGAAGTTTGGAATATAAAATACCGCAATAATCAGGGTTCAGTGGGTCCCGCAGGTCTGTGGGCGCCAGTGCAACTGCACCTGCTGCACCAACAGAAGCTACGCCCCTGTCATAGAGCTGGGTAACATCAATTACTCAGTGCCACAAAGAGCATTAGAAATAAACTTTACATAATGTCAAACGGCAAAAACAAGAGCTTTGTCAGTTCTTGTTCTGTTTCAAACACTCCATACAATCTGTATGAACCCTCTCCACATTTTCCTACTGATAATAAATGCCTTCGCTCCCAGAAAAAAACTTTCTGGGCGGTTAGTGCACATTTGAATGGGAGATGAGACCTCGGAAGAGCCCAGCCCTGCGCCGGACTGCGAGTCACCTCAGAGAGCAGAAACAAAGCCCGTCCTCTGCCCATCACTGACCCAAGCGAATCCGTGGAGAAAAGATGAGAACAAAGGGGAAGAAATAAAAGAATAACGAAAACTCATCAAGGAAAATAAATCCCTAAATTACTGCTGTATTTAAAAAGCTGAGAAAACAAAAGAGAACGTAAAGAGTAAACTGAAGCCAAATAGAGTCACCGTTTTGTCCTTGTCACAGATCACAAACCTGCAAATAAATTGCATTGCAAAGTAAACTATCTTATTTTTTAATTACATATTCTCCAGTCTCCGAAGAGACTGTCAAAAATTGCCATTTCGACTATATTTCAAGTCTCCATGACGGGGTATTGGGTAAAGTTTTCAATAAGCAATAATCACGCCTCGGTTAAACCTCATTGGCTACGATACTGCCACTGCGCAAAGCTAAACAATTTAGTGGGAATTTCATGCACACTTGCCCTAGTACCTCATGTTACAAAGAACATGATTCCTTTTCAAAAGATGTTATCTGTTTATGCATAACTACTCATCCACTGCTTCTGATAGGCAATGTAAGACATATAATGGTGTTGTTTTACTAATTTCTATCAGCTCTCTGCCCCAAACCGTCGATAGCCACACGCAGAAAATTATGGGAAATTGTATGCTAAATAGCTGTCCAGGTAAGCAGCACCCTCCCAAGTTATGGATTTGATGCTCAGGCAGATATACCTTCACACAAAGATGAGATCTAGGCTGCTAACAATGGGTTGTGGAAAATATAAGAAACACAAATTCATAATAGCATCCTCATAGGTCCCACTGTCTTCAAATGTTTACTAGAGAAGGAACGGCAATCAATTTAAAGGAAAATAAATTATAGATACATTTTTCCATATTCCATAATGCACGTCTGCCATTTCATGGCACTACATAGTTGCATTTGCTGCATTTCATTTTTAGCTTTAGGAGGTACAATATACTGGTTTCCTGGTTTTCAAAACATTTTAGGGGTAGATTCACAAGGACCTGACGCAACTGCATGGATGCATAAGTTTCCTTGAGTCAGTGCTGAATGTCCTTGTGCCACGATGAATGTGCTGTATTTACAATACAGCGCTCCATGGCGCAAGAATTAACAGATGCGTCAGAAATTCTGACGTATCTGTTGGCACAAAAGTGACGCATTGCTGGAAATGCTCATGAAAGTGACGCAAAAAGCCCTGAGTCATAACTTATGCCTGGTCTGTGCAGGCGTAGGGATTTTGACAGTGAAGGCGTAGAGTGATGTAGTGAAATCTTGTAGCTTTCAGTGCGTCAGTTCTAGAAGGCTTTTAGCATGGGAACGCCCACCCTGCATACATTATACCTGACGCAGGTATAATATGATGCGGGACTTTACAATGTGACACATCTCCCTAGATGCGTCATATTGTAAATGGGCCGCAACATTTATGCCGCAGCTGCATCACAATACAGATTTTTATACTTGCCCTATATATGGCTGTGTGTACGTTGTGTGTCTCCATCTGCATGCAGCATACAAATGTGCCAGATCTGGTAGCCCAGTTGGGCTGATGCAGCCACACAAGAGCTCTTTGCCTGACCTCATTGTCACCAATTCAAATCAGAGAGGATCCATGCAGTCTTTCAAGGCTCTCAGGTGAAAAAATGGGCCCTAGAGCAAGGAAGAAAATAGGCCCCCTTGTTGAAGTTTGGAATATAAAATAACGCAATAATCAGGGTTCAGTGGGTCCCGCAGGTCTGTGGGCGCCAGTGCAACTGCACCTGCTGCACCAACAGAAACTACGCCCCTGTCATAGAGCTGGGTAACATCAATTACTCAGTGCCACAAAGAGCATTAGAAATAAACTTTACATAATGTCAAACGGCAAAAACAAGAGCTTTGTCAGTTCTTGTTCGGTTTCAAACACTCCATACAATCTGTATGAACCCTCTCCACATTTTCCTACTGATAACAAATGCCTTCGCTCCCAGAAAAAAACTTTCTGGGCGGTTAGTGCACATTTGAATGGGAGATGAGACCTCGGAAGAGCCCAGCCCTGCGCCGGACTGTGAGTCACCTCAGAGAGCAGAAACAAAGCCCGTCCTCTGCCCATCACTGACCCAAGCGAATCCGTGGAGCAAAGATGAGAACAAAGGGGAAGAAATAAAAGAATAACGAAAACTCATCAAGGAAAATAAATCCCTAAATTACTGCTGTATTTAAAAAGCTGAGAAAACAAAAGAGAACGTAAAGAGTAAACTGAAGCCAAATAGAGTCACCGTTTTGTCCTTGTCACAGATCACAAACCTGCAAGTAAATTGCATTGCAAAGTAAACTATCTTATTTTTTAATGACATATTCTCCAGTCTCCGAAAAGACTGTCAAAAATTGCCATTTCGACTATATTTCAAGACTCCATGACAAGGTATTGGGTAAAGTTTTCAATAAGCAATAATCACACCTCAGTTAAACCTCATTGGCTACAATACTGCCACTGCGCAAAGCTAAACAATTTAGTGGGAATTTCATGCACACTTGCCCTAGTACCTCATGTTACAAAGAACATGATTCCTTTTCAAAAGATGTTATCTGTTTATGCATAACTACTCCTCCACTGCTTCTGATAGGCAATGTAAGACATATAACGGTGTTGTTTTACTAATTTCTATTAGCTCTCTGCCCCAAACCGTCGATAGCCACACGCAGAGAATTATGGGAAATTGTATCCTAAATAGCTGTCCAGGTAAGCAACACCCTCCCAAGTTATGGATTTGATGCTCAGGCAGATATACCTTCACACAAAGATGAGATCTAGGCTGCTAACCATGGGTTGTGGAAAATATAAGAAGCACACATTCATAATAGCATCCTCATAGGTCCCACTGTCTTCAAATGTTTACAAGAGAAGGAACGGCAATCAATTTAAAGGAAAATAAATTATAGATACATTTTTCCATATTCCATAATGCACGTCTGCCATTTCATGGCACTACATAGTTGCATTTGCTGCATTTCATTTTTAGCTTTAGGAGGTACAATATACTGGTTTCCTGGTTTTCAAAACATTTTAGGGGAAGATTCACAAGGACCTGACGCAACTGCATGGATGCATAAGTTTCCTTGAGTCAGTGCTGAATGTCCTTGTGCCACGATGAATGTGCTGTATTTACAATACAGCGCTCCATGGCGCAAGAATTAACAGATGCGTCAGAAATTCTGACGCATCTGTTGGCACAAAAGTGACGCATTGCTGGAAATGCTCATGAAAGTGACGCAAAAAGCCCTGAGTCATAACTTATGCCTGGTCTGTGCAGGCGTAGGGATTTTGACACAGTGACGGCGTAGAGTGATGTAGTGAAATCTTGTAGATTTCAGTGCGTCAGTTCTAGAAGGCTTTTAGCGTGGGAACGCCCACCCTGCATACATTATACCTGACGCAGGTATAATATGATGCGGGACTTTACAATGTGACACATCTCCCTAGATGCGTCACATTGTAAATGGGCCGCAACATTTATGCCGCAGCTGCGTCACAATACAGATTTTTATACTTGCCCTATATATGGCTGTGTGTACGTTGTGTGTCTCCGTCTGCATGCAGCATACAAATGTGCCAGATCTGGTAGCCCAGTTGGGCTGATGCAGCCACACAAGAGCTCTTTGCCTGACCTCATTGTCACCAATTGAAATCAGAGAGGATCCATGCAGTCTTTCAAGGCTCTCAGGTGAAAAAATGGGCCCTAGAGCAAGGAAGAAAATAGGCCCCCTTGTTGAAGTTTGGAATATAAAATACCGCAATAATCAGGGTTCAGTGGGTCCCGCAGGTCTGTGGGCGCCAGTGCAACTGCACCTGCTGCACCAACAGAAGCTACGCCCCTGTCATAGAGCTGGGTAACATCAATTACTCAGTGCCACAAAGAGCATTAGAAATAAACTTTACATAATGTCAAACGGCAAAAACAAGAGCTTTGTCAGTTCTTGTTCTGTTTCAAACACTCCATACAATCTGTATGAACCCTCTCCACATTTTCCTACTGATAACAAATGCCTTCGCTCCCAGAAAAAAACTTTCTGGGCGGTTAGTGCACATTTGAATGGGAGATGAGACCTCGGAAGAGCCCAGCCCTGCGCCGGACTGCGAGTCACCTCAGAGAGCAGAAACAAAGCCCGTCCTCTGCCCATCACTGACCCAAGCGAATCCGTGGAGAAAAGATGAGAACAAAGGGGAAGAAATAAAAGAATAACGAAAACTCATCAAGGAAAATAAATCCCTAAATTACTGCTGTATTTAAAAAGCTGAGAAAACAAAAGAGAACGTAAAGAGTAAACTGAAGCCAAATAGAGTCACCGTTTTGTCCTTGTCACAGATCACAAACCTGCAAATAAATTGCATTGCAAAGTAAACTATCTTATTTTTTAATTACATATTCTCCAGTCTCCGAAGAGACTGTCAAAAATTGCCATTTCGACTATATTTCAAGTCTCCATGACGGGGTATTGGGTAAAGTTTTCAATAAGCAATAATCACGCCTCGGTTAAACCTCATTGGCTACAATACTGCCACTGCGCAAAGCTAAACAATTTAGTGGGAATTTCATGCACACTTGCCCTAGTACCTCATGTTACAAAGAACATGATTCCTTTTCAAAAGATGTTATCTGTTTATGCATAACTACTCCTCCACTGCTTCTGATAGGCAATGTAAGACATATAATGGTGTTGTTTTACTAATTTCTATCAGCTCTCTGCCCCAAACCGTCGATAGCCACACGCAGAGAATTATGGGAAATTGTATGCTAAATAGCTGTCCAGGTAAGCAGCACCCTCCCAAGTTATGGATTTGATGCTCAGGCAGATATACCTTCACACAAAGATGAGATCTAGGCTGCTAACCATGGGTTGTGGAAAATATAAGAAGCACACATTCATAATAGCATCCTCATAGGTCCCACTGTCTTCAAATGTTTACTAGAGAAGGAACGGCAATCAATTTAAAGGAAAATAAATTATAGATACATTTTTCCATATTCCATAATGCACGTCTGCCATTTCATGGCACTACATAGTTGCATTTGCTGCATTTCATTGTTAGCTTTAGGAGGTACAATATACTGGTTTCCTGGTTTTCAAAACATTTTAGGGGAAGATTCACAAGGACCTGACGCAACTGCATGGATGCATAAGTTTCCTTGAGTCAGTGCTGAATGTCCTTGTGCCACGATGAATGTGCTGTATTTACAATACAGCGCTCCATGGCGCAAGGATTAACAGATGCGTCAGAAATTCTGACGCATCTGTTGGCACAAAAGTGATGCATTGCTGGAAATGCTCATGAAAGTGACGCAAAAAGCCCTGAGTCATAACTTATGCCTGGTCTGTGCAGGCGTAGGAATTTTGACACAGTGAAGGCGTAGAGTGATGTAGTGAAATCTTGTAGATTTCAGTGCGTCAGTTCTAGAAGGCTTTTAGCGTGGGAACGCCCACCCTGCATACATTACACCTGACGCAGGAATAATGTGATGCGGGACTTTACAATGTGACACATCTCCCTAGATGCGTCACATTGTAAATGGGCCGCAACATTTACGCCGCAGCTGCGTCACAATACAGATTTTTATACTTGCCCTATATATGGCTGTGTGTAGGTTGTGTGTCTCCGTCTGCATGCAGCATACAAATGTGCCAGATCTGGTAGCCCAGTTGGGCTGAGGCAGCCACACAAGAGCTCTTTGCCTGACCTCATTGTCACCAATTCAAATCAGAGAGGATGCAGTCTTTCAAGGCTCTCAGGTGAAAAAATGGGCCCTAGAGCAAGGAAGAAAATAGGCCCCCTTGTTGAAGTTTGGAATATAAAATACCGAAATAATCAGGGTTCAGTGGGTCCCGCAGGTCTGTGGGCACCAGTGCAACTGCACCTGCTGCACCAACAGAAGCTACGCCCCTGTCATAGAGCTGGGTAACATCAATTACTCAGTGCCACATAGAGCATTAGAAATAAACTTTACATAATGTCAAACGGCAAAAACAAGAGCTTTGTCAGTTCTTGTTCTGTTTCAAACACTCCATACAATCTGTATGAACCCTCTCCACATTTTCCTACTAATAACAAATGCCTTCGCTCCAAGAAAAAAACTTTCTGGGCGGTTAGTGCACATTTGAATGGTAGATGAGACCTCGGAAGAGCCCAGCCCTGCGCCGGACTGCGAGTCACCTCAGAGAGCAGAAACAAAGCCCGTCCTCTGCCCATCACTGACACAAGCGAATCTGTGGAGCAAAGATGAGAACAAAGAGGAAGAAATAAAAGAATTACGAAAACTCATCAAGGAAAATAAATCCCTATATTACTGCTGTATTTAAAAAGCTGAGAAAACAAAAGAGAACGTAAAGAGTAAACTGAAGCCAAATATGGTCACCGTTTTGTCCTTATCACAGATCAAGAACCTGCAAGTAAATTGCATTGCAAAGTAAACTATCTTATTTTTTAATTACATATTCTCCAGTCTCCGAAGAAACTGTAAAAAATTGCCATTTCGACTATATTTCAAGTCTCCATGACGGGGTATTGGGTAAAGTTTTCAATAAGCAATAATCACGCCTCGGTTAAACCTCATTGGCTACAATACTGCCACTGCGCAAAGCTAAACAATTTAGTGGGAATTTCATGCACACTTGCCCTAGTACCTCATGTTACAAAGAACATGATTCCTTTTCAAAAGATGTTATCTGTTTATGCATAACTACTCCTCCACTGCTTCTGATAGGCAATGTAAGACATATAATGGTGTTGTTTTACTAATTTCTATCAGCTCTCTGCCCCAAACCGTCGATAGCCACACGCAGAGAATTATGGGAAATTGTATGCTAAATAGCTGTCCAGGTAAGCAGCACCCTCCCAAGTTATGGATTTGATGCTCAGGCAGATATACCTTCACACAAAGATGAGATCTGGGCTGCTAACCATGGGTTGTGGAAAATATAAGAAGCACACATTCATAATAGCATACTCATAGGTCCCACTGTCTTCAAATGTTTACTAGAGAAGGAACGGCAATCAATTTAAAGGAAAATAAATTATAGATACATTTTTCCATATTCCATAATGCACGTCTGCCATTTCATGGCACTACATAGTTGCATTTGCTGCATTTCATTTTTAGCTTTAGGAGGTACAATATACTGGTTTCCTGGTTTTCAAAACATTTTAGGGGAAGATTCACAAGGACCTGACGCAACTGCATGGATGCATAAGTTTCCTTGAGTCAGTGCTGAATGTCCTTGTGCCACGATGAATGTGCTGTATTTACAATACAGCGCTCCATGGCGCAAGGATTAACAGATGCGTCAGAAATTCTGACGCATCTGTTGGCACAAAAGTGATGCATTGCTGGAAATGCTCATGAAAGTGACGCAAAAAGCCCTGATTCATAACTTATGCCTGGTCTGTGCAGGCGTAGGGATTTTGACACAGTGAAGGCGTAGAGTGATGTAGTGAAATCTTGTAGATTTCAGTGCGTCAGTTCTAGAAGGCTTTTAGCGTGGGAACGCCCACCCTGCATACATTACACCTGACGCAGGAATAATGTGATGCGGGACTTTACAATGTGACACATCTCCCTAGATGCGTCACATTGTAAATGGGCCGCAACATTTACGCCGCAGCTGCGTCACAATACAGATTTTTATACTTGCCCTATATATGGCTGTGTGTAGGTTGTGAGTCTCCGTCTGCATGCAGCATACAAATGTGCCAGATCTGGTAGCCCAGTTGGGCTGATGCAGCCACACAAGAGCTCTTTGCCTGACCTCATTGTCACCAATTCAAATCAGAGAGGATGCAGTCTTTCAAGGCTCTCAGGTGAAAAAATGGGCCCTAGAGCAAGGAAGAAAATAGGCCCCCTTGTTGAAGTTTGGAATATAAAATACCGAAATAATCAGGGTTCAGTGGGTCCCGCAGGTCTGTGGGCACCAGTGCAACTGCACCTGCTGCACCAACAGAAGCTACGCCCCTGTCATAGAGCTGGGTAACATCAATTACTCAGTGCCACATAGAGCATTAGAAATAAACTTTACATAATGTCAAACGGCAAAAACAAGAGCTTTGTCAGTTCTTGTTCTGTTTCAAACACTCCATACAATCTGTATGAACCCTCTCCACATTTTCCTACTGATAACAAATGCCTTCGCTCCCAGAAAAAAACTTTCTGGGCGGTTAGTGCACATTTGAATGGGAGATGAGACCTCGGAAGAGCCCAGCCCTGCGCCGGACTGCGAGTCACCTCAGAGAGCAGAAACAAAGCCCGTCCTCTGCCCATCACTGACCCAAGCGAATCCGTGGAGCAAAGATGAGAACAAAGGGGAAAAAATAAAAGAATAACGAAAACTCATCAAGGAAAATAAATCCCTAAATGACTGCTGTATTTAAAAAGCTGAGAAAACAAAAGAGAACGTAAAGAGTAAACTGAAGCCAAATAGAGTCACCGTTTTGTCCTTGTCACAGATCACAAACCTGCAAGTAAATTGCATTGCAAAGTAAACTATCTTATTTTTTAATTACATATTCTCTAGTCTCCAAAGAGACTGTCAAAAATTGCCATTTCGACTATATTTCAAGTCTCCATGACGGGGTATTGGGTAAAGTTTTCAATAAGCAATAATCACGCCTCGGTTAAACCTCATTGGCTACAATACTGCCACTGCGCAAAGCTAAACAAATTAGTGGGAATTTCATGCACACTTGCCCTAGTACCTCATGTTACAAAGAACATGATTCCTTTTCAAAATATGTTATCTGTTTATGCATAACTACTCCTCCACTGCTTCTGATAGGCAATGTAAGACATATAATGGTGTTGTTTTTCTAATTTCTATCAGCTCTCTGCCCCAAACCGTCGATAGCCACACGCAGAGAATTATGGGAAATTGTATGCTAAATAGCTGTCCAGGTAAGCAGCACCCTCCCAAGTTATGGATTTGATGCTCAGGCAGATATACCTTCACACAAAGATGAGATCTAGGCTGCTAACCATGGGTTGTGGAAAATATAAGAAGCACAAATTCATGATAGCATCCTCATAGGTCCCACTGTCTTCAAATGTTTACTAGAGAAGGAACGGCAATCAATTTAAAGGAAAATAAATTATAGATAAATTTTTCCATATTCCATAATGCACGTCTGCCATTTCATGGTACTACATAGTTGCATTTGCTGCATTTCATTTTTAGCTTTAGGAGGTACAATATACTGGTTTCCTGGTTTTCAAAACATTTTAGGGGAAGATTCACAAGGACCTGACGCAACTGCATGGATGCATAAGTTTCCTTGAGTCAGTGCTGAATGTCCTTGTGCCACGATGAATGTGCTGTATTTACAATACAGCGCTCCATGGCGCAAGAATTAACAGATGCGTCAGAAATTCTGACGCATCTGTTGGCACAAAAGTGACGCATTGCTGGAAATGCTCATGAAAGTGACGCAAAAAGCCCTGAGTCATAACTTATGCCTGGTCTGTGCAGGCGTAGGGATTTTGACACAGTGAAGGCGTAGAGTGATGTAGTGAAATCTTGTAGATTTCAGTGCGTCAGTTCTAGAAGGCTTTTAGCGTGGGAACGCCCACCCTGCATACATTATACCTGACGCAGGTATAATATGATGCGGGACTTTACAATGTGACACATCTCCCTAGATGCGTCACATTGTAAATGGGCCGCAACATTTATGCCGCAGCTGCGTCACAATACAGATTTTTATACTTGCCCTATATATGGCTGTGTGTACGTTGTGTGTCTCCGTCTGCATGCAGTATACAAATGTGCCTGATCTGGTAGCCCAGTTGGGCTGATGCAGCCACACAAGAGCTCTTTGCCTGACCTCATTGTCACCAATTCAAATCAGAGAGGATCCATGCAGTCTTTCAAGGCTCTCAGGTGAAAAAATGGGCCCTAGAGCAAGGAAGAAAATAGGCCCCCTTGTTGAAGTTTGGAATATAAAATACCGCAATAATCAGGGTTCAGTGGGTCCCGCAGGTCTGTGGGCGCCAGTGCAACTGCACCTGCTGCACCAACAGAAGCTACGCCCCTGTCATAGAGCTGGGTAACATCAATTACTCAGTGCCACAAAGAGCATTAGAAATAAACTTTAGATAATGTCAAACGGCAAAAACAAGAGCTTTGTCAGTTCTTGTTCTGTTTCAAACACTCCATACAATCTGTATGAACCCTCTCCACATTTTCCTACTGATAACAAATGCCTTCGCACCCAGAAAAAAACTTTCTGGGCGGTTAGTGCATATTTGAATGGGAGATGAGACCTCGTAACAGCCCAGCCCTGCGCCGGACTGCGAGTCACCTCAGAGAGCAGAAACAAAGCCCGTCCTCTGCCCATCACTGACCCAAGCGAATCCGTGGAGCAAAGATGAGAACAAAGGGGAAGAAATAAAAGAATAACGAAAACTCATCAAGGAAAATAAATCCCTAAATTACTGCTGTATTTAAAAAGCTGAGAAAACAAAAGAGAACGTAAAGAGTAAACTGAAGCCAAATAGAGTCACCGTTTTGTCCTTGTCACAGATCACAAACCTGCAAGTAAATTGCATTGCAAAATAAACTATCTTATTTTTTAATTACATATTCTCCAAAGAGACTGTCAAAAATTGCCATTTCGACTATATTTCAAGTCTCCATGACGGGGTATTGGGTAAAGTTTTCAATAAGCAATAATCGCGCCTCGGTTAAACCTCATTGGCTACGATACTGCCACTGCGCAAAGCTAAACAATTTAGTGTGAATTTCATGCACACTTGCCCTAGTACCTCATGTTACAAAGAACATGATTCCTTTTCAAAAGATGTTATCTGTTTATGCATAACTACTCCTCCACTGCTTCTGATAGGCAATGTAAGACATATAATGGTGTTGTTTTACTAATTTCTATCAGCTCTCTGCCCCAAACCGTCGATAGCCACACGCAGAGAATTATGGGAAATTGTATGCTAAATAGCTGTACAGGTAAGCAGCAACCTCCCAAGTTATGGATTGGATGCTCAGGCAGATATACCTTCACACAAAGATGAGATCTAGGCGGCTAACCATGGGTTGTGGAAAATATAAGAAGCACAAATTCATAATAGCATCCTCATAGGTCCCACTGTCTTCAAATGTTTACTAGAGAAGGAACGGCAATCAATTTAAAGGAAAATAAATTATAGATACATTTTTCCATATTCCATATTGCACGTCTGCCATTTCATGGCACTACATAGTTGCATTTGCTGCATTTCATTTTTAGCTTTAGGAGGTACAATATACTGGTTTCCTGGTTTTCAAAACATTTTAGGGGAAGATTCACAAGGACCTGACGCAACTGCATGGATGCATAAGTTTCCTTGAGTCAGTGCTGAATGTCCTTGTGCCACGATGAATGTGCTGTATTTACAATACAGCGCTCCATGGCGCAAGGATTAACAGATGCGTCAGAAATTCTGACGCATCTGTTGGCACAAAAGTGACGCATTGCTGGAAATGCTCATGAAAGTGACGCAAAAGGCCCTGAGTCATAACTTATGCCTGGTCTGTGCAGGCGTAGGGATTTTGACACAGTGAAGGCGTAGAGTGATGTAGTGAAATCTTGTAGATTTCAGTGCGTCAGTTCTAGAAGGCTTTTAGCGTGGGAACGCCCACCCTGCATACATTATACCTGACGCAGGTATAATGTGATGCGGGACTTTACAATGTTACACATCTCCCTAGATGCGTCACATTGTAAATGGGCCGCAACATTTATGCCGCAGCTGCGTCACAATACAGATTTTTATACTTGCCCTATATATGGCTGTGTGTACGTTGTGTGTCTCCGTCTGCATGCAGCATGCAAATGTGCCAGATCTGGTAGCCCAGTTGGGCTGATGCAGCCACACAAGAGCTCTTTGCCTGACCTCATTGTCACCAATTCAAATCAGAGAGGATCCATGCAGTCTTTCAAGGCTCTCAGGTGAAAAAATGGGCCCTAGAGCAAGGAAGAAAATAGGCCCCCTTGTTGAAGTTTGGAATATAAAATACCGCAATAATCAGGGTTCAGTGGGTCCCGCAGGTCTGTGGGCGCCAGTGCAATTGCACCTGCTGCACCAACAGAAGCTACGCCCCTGTCATAGAGCTGGGTACCATCAATTACTCAGTGCCACAAAGAGCATTAGAAATAAACTTTACATAATGTCAAACGGCAAAAACAAGAGCTTTGTCAGTTCTTGTTCTGTTTCAAACACTCCATACAATCTGTATGAACCCTCTCCACATTTTCCTACTGATAACAAATGCCTTCGCTCCCAGAAAAAAACTTTCTGGGCGGTTAGTGCACATTTGAATGGGAGATGAGACCTCGGAAGAGCCCAGCCCTGCGCCGGACTGCGAGTCACCTCAGAGAGCAGAAACAAAGCCCGTCCTCTGCCCATCACTGACCCAAGCGAATCCGTGGAGCAAAGATGAGAACAAAGGGGAAAAAATAAAAGAATAACGAAAACTCATCAAGGAAAATAAATCCCTAAATTACTGCTGTATTTAAAAAGATGAGAAAACAAAAGAGAACGTAAAGAGTAAACTGAAGCCAAATAGAGTCACCGTTTTGTCCTTGTCACAGATCACAAACCTGCAAGTAAATTGCATTGCAAAATAAACTATCTTATTTTTTAATTACATATTCTCCAGTCTCCGAAGAGACTGTCAAAAATTGCCATTTCAACTATATTTCAAGTCTCCATGACGGGGTTTTGGGTAAAGTTTTCAATAAGCAATAATCGCGCCTCGGTTAAACCTCATTGGCTACGATACTGCCACTGCTCAAAGTTAAACAATTTAGTGTGAATTTCATGCACACTTGCCCTAGTACCTCATGTTACAAAGAACATGATTCCTTTTCAAAAGATGTTATCTGTTTATGCATAACTACTCCTCCACTGCTTCTGATAGGCAATGTAAGACATATAATGGTGTTGTTTTACTAATTTCTATAAGCTCTCTGCCCCAAACCGTCGATAGCCACATGCAGAGAATTATGGGAAATTGTATGCTAAATAGCTGTCCAGGTAAGCAGCACCCTCCCAAGTTATGGATTTGATGCTCAGGCAGATATACCTTCACACAAAGATGAGATCTAGGCTGCTAACCATGGGTTGTGGAAAATATAAGAAGCACAAATTCATAATAGCATCCTCATAGGTCCCACTGTATTCAAATGTTTACTAGAGAAGGAACGGCAATCAATTTAAAGGAAAATAATTATAGATACATTTTTCCATATTCCATAATGCCCGTCTGCCATTTCATGGCACTACATAGTTGCATTTGCTGCATTTCATTTTTAGCTTCAGGAGGTACAATATACTGGTTTCCTGGTTTTCAAAACATTTTAGGGGAAGATTCACAAGGACCTGACGCAACTGCATGGATGCATAAGTTTCCTTGAGTCAGTGCTGAATGTCCTTGTGCCACGATGAATGTGCTGTATTTACAATACAGCGCTCCATGGCAGAATTAACAGATGCGTCAGAAATTCTGACGCATCTGTTGGCACAAAAGTGACGCATTGCTGGACATGCTCATGAAAGTGACGCAAAAAGCCCTGAGTCATAACTTATGCCTGGTCTGTGCAGGCGTAGGGATTTTGACACAGGCGTAGAGTGATGTAGTGAAATCTTGTAGATTTCAGTGCGTCAGTTCTAGAAGGCTTTTAGCGTGGGAACGCCCACCCTGCATACATTATACCTGACGCAGGTATAATGTGATGCGGGACTTTACAATGTTACACATCTCCCTAGATGCGTCACATTGTAAATGGGCCGCAACATTTATGCCGCAGCTGCGTCACAATACAGATTTTTATACTTGCCCTATATATGGCTGTGTGTACGTTGTGTGTCTCCGTCTGCATGCAGCATACAAATGTGCCAGATCTGGTAGCCCAGTTGGGCTGATGCAGCCACACAAGAGCTCTTTGCCTGACCTCATTGTCACCAATTCAAATCAGAGAGGATCCATGCAGTCTTTCAAGGCTCTCAGGTGAAAAAATGGGCCCTAGAGCAAGGAAGAAAATAGGCCCCCTTGTTGAAGTTTGGAATATAAAATACCGCAATAATCAGGGTTCAGTGGGTCCCGCAGGTCTGTGGGCGCCAGTGCAACTGCACCTGCTGCACCAACAGAAGCTACGCCCCTGTCATAGAGCTGGGTAACATAAATTACTCAGTGCCACAAAGAGCATTAGAAATAAACTTTACATAATGTCAAACGGCAAAAACAAGAGCTTTGTCAGTTCTTGTTCTGTTTCAAACACTCCATACAATCTGTATGAACCCTCTCCACATTTTCCTACTGATAACAAATGCCTTCGCTCCCAGAAAAAAACTTTCTGGGCGGTTAGTGCACATTTGAATGGGAGATGAGACCTCGGAAGAGCCCAGCCCTGCGCCGGACTGCGAGTCACCTCAGAGAGCAGAAACAAAGCCCGTCCTCTGCCCATCACTGACCCAAGCGAAGCCGTGGAGCAAAGATGAGAACAAAGGGGAAAAAATAAAAGAATAACGAAAACTCATCAAGGAAAATAAATCCCTAAATTACTGCTGTATTTAAAAAGCTGAGAAAACAAAAGAGAACGTAAAGAGTAAACTGAAGCCAAATAGAGTCACCGTTTTGTCCATGTCACAGATCACAAACCTGCAAGTAAATTGCATTGCAAAATAAACTATCTTATGTTTTAATTACATATTCTCCAGTCTCCGAAGAGACTGTCAAAAATTGCCATTTCGACTATATTTCAAGTCTCCATGACGGGGTTTTGGGTAAAGTTTTCAATAAGCAATAATCGCGACTCGGTTAAACCTCATTGGCTACGATACTACCACTGCTCAAAGTTAAACAATTTAGTGTGAATTTCATGCACACTTGCCCTAGTACCTCATGTTACAAAGAACATGATTCCTTTTCAAAAGATGTTATCTGTTTATGCATAACTACTCCTCCACTGCTTCTGATAGGCAATGTAAGACATATAATGGTGTTGTTTTACTAATTTCTATCAGCTCTCTGCCCCAAACCGTCGATAGCCACATGCAGAGAATTATGGGAAATTGTATGCTAAATAGCTGTCCAGGTAAGCAGCACCCTCCCAAGTTATGGATTTGATGCTCAGGCAGATATACCTTCACACAAAGATGAGATCTAGGCTGCTAACCATGGGTTGTGGAAAATATAAGAAGCACAAATTCATAATAGCATCCTCATAGGTCCCACTGTATTCAAATGTTTACTAGAGAAGGAACGGCAATCAATTTAAAGGAAAATAAATTATAGATACATTTTTCCATATTCCATAATGCACGTCTGCCATTTCATGGCACTACATAGTTGCATTTGCTGCATTTCATTTTTAGCTTCAGGAGGTACAATATACTGGTTTCCTGGTTTTCAAAACATTTTAGGGGAAGATTCACAAGGACCTGACGCAACTGCATGGATGCATAAGTTTCCTTGAGTCAGTGCTGAATGTCCTTGTGCCACGATGAATGTGCTGTATTTACAATACAGCGCTCCATGGCAGAATTAACAGATGCGTCTGAAATTCTGACGCATCTGTTGGCACAAAAGTGACGCATTGCTGGACATGCTCATGAAAGTGACGCAAAAAGCCCTGAGTCATAACTTATGCCTGGTCTGTGCAGGCGTAGGGATTTTGACACAGTGAAGGCGTAGAGTGATGTAGTGAAATCTTGTAGATTTCAGTGCGTCAGTTATAGAAGGCTTTTAGCGTGGGAACGCCCACCCTGCATACATTATACCTGACGCAGGTATAATATGATGCGGGACTTTACAATGTGACACATCTCCCTAGATGCGTCACATTGTAAATGGGCCGCAACATTTATGCCGCAGCTGCATCACAATACAGATTTTTATACTTGCCCTATATATGGCTGTGTGTACGTTGTGTGTCTCCGTCTGCATGCAGCATACAAATGTGCCAGATCTGGTAGCCCAGTTGGGCTGATGCAGCCACACAAGAGCTCTTTGCCTGACCTCATTGTCACCAATTCAAATCAGAGAGGATCCATGCAGTCTTTCAAGGCTCTCAGGTGAAAAAATGGGCCCTAGAGCAAGGAAGAAAATAGGCCCCCTTGTTGAAGTTTGGAATATAAAATACCGCAATAATCAGGGTTCAGTGGGTCCCGCAGGTCTGTGGGCCCAAGTGCAACTGCACCTGCTGCACCAAAAAAAGCTACGCCCCTGTCATAGAGCTGGGTAACATCAATTACTCAGTGCCACAAAGAGCATTAGAAATAAACTTTACATAATGTCAAACGGCAAAAACAAGAGGTTTGTCAGTTCTTGTTCTGTTTCAAACACTCCATACAATCTGTATGAACCCTCTCCACATTTTCCTACTGATAACAAATGCCTTCGCTCCCAGAAAAAAACTTTCTGGGCGGTTAGTGCACATTTGAATGGGAGATGAGACCTCGGAAGAGCCCAGCCCTGCGCCGGACTGCGAGTCACCTCAGAGAGCAGAAACAAAGCCCGTCCTCTGCCCATCACTGACCCAAGCGAATCCGTGCGGCAAAGATGAGAACAAAGGGGAAGAAATAAAAGAATAATGAAAACTCATCAAGGTAAATAAATCCCTAAATTACTGCTGTATTTAAAAAGCTGAGAAAACAAAAGAGAACGTAAAAAGTAAACTGAAGCCAAATAGAGTCACCGGTTTGTCCTTGTCACAGATCACAAACCTGCAAGTAAATTGCATTGCTAAATAAACTATCTGATTTTTTAATTACACATTCTCGAGTCTCCGAAGAGACTGTAAAAAATTGCCATTTCGACTATATTTCAAGTCTCCATGACGGGGTATTGGGTAAAGTTTTCAATAAGCAATAATCGCGCCTCGGTTAAACCTCATTGGCTACGATACTGCCACTGCGCAAAGCTAAACAATTTAGTGTGAATTTCATGCACACTTGCCCTAGTACCTCATGTTACAAAGAACATGATTCCTTTTCAAAAGATGTTATCTGTTTATGCATAACTACTCCTCCACTGCTTCTGATAGGCAATGTAAGACATATAATGGTGTTGTTTTACTAATTTCTATCAGCTCTCTGCCCCAAACCGTCGATAGCCACACGCAGAGAATTATGGGAAATTGTATGCTAAATAGCTGTACAGGTAAGCAGCAACCTCCCAAGTTATGGATTGGATGCTCAGGCAGATATACCTTCACACAAAGATGAGATCTAGGCTGCTAACCATGGGTTGTGGAAAATATAAGAAGCACAAATTCATAATAGCATCCTCATAGGTCCCACTGTCTTCAAATGTTTACTAGAGAAGGAACGGCAATCAATTTAAAGGAAAATAAATTATAGATAAATTTTTCCATATTCCATAATGCACGTCTGCCATTTCATGGCACTACATAGTTGCATTTGCTGTATTTCATTTTTAGCTTTAGGAGGTACAATATACTGGTTTCCTGGTTTTCAAAACATTTTAGGGGAAGATTCACAAGGACCTGACGCAACTGCATGGATGCATAAGTTTCCTTGAGTCAGTGCTGAATGTCCTTGTGCCACGATGAATGTGCTGTATTTACAATACAGCGCTCCATGGCGCAAGGATTAACAGATGCGTCAGAAATTCTGACGCATCTGTTGGCACAAAAGTGACGCATTGCTGGAAATGCTCATGAAAGTGACGCAAAAGGCCCTGAGTCATAACTTATGCCTGGTCTGTGCAGGCGTAGGGATTTTGACACAGTGAAGGCGTAGAGTGATGTAGTGAAATCTTGTAGATTTCAGTGCGTCAGTTCTAGAAGGCTTTTAGCGTGGGAACGCCCACCCTGCATACATTATACCTGACGCAGGTATAATGTGATGCGGGACTTTACAATGTTACACATCTCCCTAGATGCGTCACATTGTAAATGGGCCGCAACATTTATGCCGCAGCTGCGTCACAATACAGATTTTTATACTTGCCCTATATATGGCTGTGTGTACGTTGTGTGTCTCCGTCTGCATGCAGCATACAAATGTGCCAGATCTGGTAGCCCAGTTGGGCTGATGCAGCCACACAAGAGCTCTTTGCCTGACCTCGTTGTCACCAATTCAAATCAGAGAGGATCCATGCAGTCTTTCAAGGCTCTCAGGTGAAAAAATGGGCCCCAGAGCAAGGAAGAAAATAGGCCCCCTTGTTGAAGTTTGGAATATAAAATACCGCAATAATCAGGGTTCAGTGGGTCCCGCAGGTCTGTGGGCGCCAGTGCAACTGCACCTGCTGCACCAACAGAAGCTACGCCCCTGTCATAGAGCTGGGTAACATCAATTACTCAGTGCCACAAAGAGCATTAGAAATAAACTTTACATAATGTCAAACGGCAAAAACAAGAGCTTTGTCAGTTCTTGTTCTGTTTCAAACACTCCATACAATCTGTATGAACCCTCTCCACATTTTCCTACTGATAACAAATGCCTTCGCTCCCAGAAAAAAACTTTCTGGGCGGTTAGTGCACATTTGAATGGGAGATGAGACCTCGGAAGAGCCCAGCCCTGCGCCGGACTGCGAGTCACCTCAGAGAGCAGAAACAAAGCCCGTCCTCTGCCCATCACTGACCCAAGCAAATCCGTGGAGCAAAGTTGAGAACAAAGGGGAAAAAATAAAAGAATAACGAAAACTCATCAAGGAAAATAAATCCCTAAATTACTGCTGTATTAAAAAAGCTGAGAAAACAAAAGAGAACGTAAAGAGTAAACTGAAGCCAAATAGTCACCGTTTTGTACTTGTCACAGATCACAAACCTGCAAGTAAATTGCATTGCAAAATAAACTATCTTATTTTTTAATTACATATTCTCCAGTCTCCGAAGATACTGTCAAAAATTGCCATTTCGACTATATTTCAAGTCTCCATGACGGGGTTTTGGGTAAAGTTTTCAATAAGCAATAATCGCGCCTCGGTTAAACCTCATTGGCTACGATACTGCCACTGCTCAAAGTTAAACAATTTAGTGTGAATTTCATGCACACTTGCCCTAGTACCTCATGTTACAAAGAACATGATTCCTTTTCAAAAGATGTTATCTGTTTATGCATAACTACTCCTCCACTGCTTCTGATAGGCAATGTAAGACATATAATGGTGTTGTTTTACTAATTTCTATCAGCTCTCTGCCCCAAACCGTCGATAGCCACACGCAGAGAATTATGGGAAATTGTATGCTAAATAGCTGTACAGGTAAGCAGCACCCTCCCAAGTTATGGATTTGATGCTCAGGCAGATATACCTTCACACAAAGATGAGATCTAGGCTGCTAACCATGGGTTGTGGAAAATATAAGAAGCACAAATTCATGATAGCATACTCATAGGTCCCACTGTCTTCAAATGTTTACTAGAGAAGGAACGGCAATCAATTTAAAGGAAAATGAATTATAGATACATTTTTCCATATTCCATAATGCACGTCTGCCATTTCATGGCACTACATAGTTGCATTTGCTGCATTTCATTTTTAGCTTTAGGAGGTACAATATACTGGTTTCCTGGTTTTCAAAACATTTTAGGGGAAGATTCACAAGGATCTGACGCAACTGCATGGATGCATAAGTTTCCTTTAGTCAGTGCTGAATGTCCTTGTGCCACGATGAATGTCCTGTATTTACAATACTATTTACAACAAGGGGGGGGGTGATGGACAGAGTCTTTGAATTAAGCAGAGTTCTCTCACCCTGTCAAGAGATCAGGGCTAGATCCAACACCGTTTTTTAGCTCATTGCACCATCCCAGTTTCAGAACCTGGCTGTATGCAAATTAGTCTGTCCCTGGCCCAGTGCATCATGGGAACAGGGCAGACCAGACTACAAAAGCCAATTCTTACACTGGGAAGGAAACAAGCTTCCAGGGACCGGTTTCTGCCATTTCAGGCGTCTTCGGCCCGGCTTGCTTGAATCCTGATGGTGCAATGAGCAAGGGACTCACATCTGAGTATGCCCTTCCACGCTTAGGGTGGACAAAATTATTTACAACAAGGGGGGGTGATGGACAGAGTCTCTGAATTAAGCAGAGTACTCTCACCCAGTCAAGAGATCAGGGCTAGATCCAACACCGTTTTTTAGCTCATGGGGCAGTGAGATAAATAACGGTGATGGATCAAGCCCTGATCTTTGGACTGGGTAAGAGTGGTCTGTTTAATTCAGACACTCTGTTCATCACCACCCCCTTTTCTGTATCGTTTTTGGCCACTATAGGTGTGGCAGGGTATACTCAGACATGAGTCCCTTTCTCACTGCTCCATCAGGATTCAAGCAAGCCGGGCCGAAGAGGCTGAAAGGCCAGAAACCGGTCCCCGGTAGCTTGTCTCCTTTCTGGTGAAGAATTGGCTTGGTAGTTTGGTCTGCCCTGTTCCCATGATGCACTGGGCCAGGGACAGACTAATTTGCATATAGCCAGGTTCTGAGCTGGGATGGGGCAGTGAGATAAATAACGGTGATGGATCAAGCCCTGGTCTTTGGACTGGGTAAGAGTGGTCTGCTTAATTCAGACACTCTGTTCATCACCACCCCCTTTTCTGTATCGTATTTACAATACAGCGCTCCATGGCACAAGAATTAACAGATGCGTCAGAAATTCTGACGCATCTGTTGGCACAAAAGTGACGCATTGCTGGAAATGCTCATGAAAGTGACGCAAAAAGCCCTGAGTCATAACTTATGCCTGGTCTGTGCAGGCGTAGGGATTTTGACACAGTGAAGGCGTAGAGTGATGTAGTGAAATCTTGTAGATTTCAGTGCGTCAGTTCTAGAAGGCTTTTAGCGTGGGAACGCCCACCCTGCATACATTATACCTGACGCAGGTATAATATGATGCGGGACTTTACAATGTGACACATCTCCCTAGATGCGTCACATTGTAAATGGGCCGCAACATTTATGCCGCAGCTGCGTCACAATACAGATTTTTATACTTGCCCTATATATGGCTGTGTGTACGTTGTGTGTCTCCGTCTGCATGCAGCATACAAATGTGCCAGATCTGGTAGCCCAGTTGGGCTGATGCAGCCACACAAGAGCTCTTTGCCTGACCTCATTGTCACCAATTCAAATCAGAGAGGATCCATGCAGTCTTTCAAGGCTCTCAGGTGAAAAAATGGGCCCTAGAGCAAGGAAGAAAATAGGCCCTCTTGTTGAAGTTTGGAATATAAAATACCGCAATAATCAGGGTTCAGTGGGTCCCGCAGGTCTGTGGGCGCCAGTGCAACTGCACCTGCTGCACCAACAGAAGCTACGCCCCTGTCATAGAGCTGGGTAACATCAATTACTCAGTGCCACAAAGAGCATTAGAAATAAACTTTACATAATGTCAAACGGCAAAAACAAGAGCTTTGTCAGTTCTTGTTCTGTTTCAAACACTCCATACAATCTGTATGAACCCTCTCCACATTTTCCTACTGATAACAAATGCCTTCGCTCCCAGAAAAAAACTTTCTGGGCGGTTAGTGCACATTTGAATGGGAGATGAGACCTCGGAAGAGCCCAGCCCTGCGCCGGACTGCGAGTCACCTCAGAGAGCAGAAACAAAGCCCGTCCTCTGCCCATCACTGACCCAAGCGAATCCGTGCGGCAAAGATGAGAACAAAGGGGAAGAAATAAAAGAATAATGAAAACTCATCAAGGTAAATAAATCCCTAAATTACTGCTGTATTTAAAAAGCTGAGAAAACAAAAGAGAACGTAAAGAGTAAACTGAAGCCAAATAGAGTCACCGGTTTGTCCTTGTCACAGATCACAAACCTGCAAGTAAATTGCATTGCAAAATAAACTATCTTATTTTTTAATTACATATTCTCCAGTCTCCGAAGAGACTGTCAAAAATTGCCATTTCGACTATATTTCAAGTCTCCATGACGGGGTATTGGGTAAAGTTTTCAATAAGCAATAATCGCGCCTCGGTTAAACCTCATTGGCTACGATACTGCCACTGCGCAAAGCTAAACAATTTAGTGTGAATTTCATGCACACTTGCCCTAGTACCTCATGTTACAAAGAACATGATTCCTTTTCAAAAGATGTTATCTGTTTATGCATAACTACTCCTCCACTGCTTCTGATAGGCAATGTAAGACATATAATGGTGTTGTTTTACTAATTTCTATCAGCTCTCTGCCCCAAACCGTCGATAGCCACACGCAGAGAATTATGGGAAATTGTATGCTAAATAGCTGTACAGGTAAGCAGCAACCTCCCAAGTTATGGATTGGATGCTCAGGCAGATATACCTTCACACAAAGATGAGATCTAGGCTGCTAACCATGGGTTGTGGAAAATATAAGAAGCACAAATTCATAATAGCATCCTCAGAGGTCCCACTGTCTTCAAATGTTTACTAGAGAAGAAACGGCAATCAATTTAAAGGAAAATAAATTATAGATACATTTTTCCATATTCCATAATGCACGTCTGCCATTTCATGGCACTACATAGTTGCATTTGCTGCATTTCATTTTTAGCTTTAGGAGGTACAATATACTGGTTTCCTGGTTTTCAAAACATTTTAGGGGAAGATTCACAAGGACCTGACGCAACTGCATGGATGCATAAGTTTCCTTGAGTCAGTGCTGAATGTCCTTGTGCCACAATGAATGTGCTGTATTTACAATACAGCGCTCCATGGCGCAAGGATTAACAGATGCGTCAGAAATTCTGACGCATCTGTTGGCACAAAAGTGACGCATTGCTGGAAATGCTCATGAAAGTGACGCAAAAGGCCCTGAGTCATAACTTATGCCTGGTCTGTGCAGGCGTAGGGATTTTGACACAGTGAAGGCGTAGAGTGATGTAGTGAAATCTTGTAGATTTCAGTGCGTCAGTTCTAGAAGGCTTTTAGCGTGGGAACGCCCACCCTGCATACATTATACCTGACGCAGGTATAATGTGATGCGGGACTTTACAATGTTACACATCTCCCTAGATGCGTCACATTGTAAATGGGCCGCAACATTTACGCCGCAGCTGCGTCACAATACAGATTTTTATACTTGCCCTATATATGGCTGTGTGTACGTTGTGTGTCTCCGTCTGCATGCAGCATACAAATGTGCCAGATCTGGTAGCCCAGTTGGGCTGATGCAGCCACACAAGAGCTCTTTGCCTGACCTCATTGTCACCAATTCAAATCAGAGAGGATCCATGCAGTCTTTCAAGGCTCTCAGGTGAAAAAATGGGCCCTAGAGCAAGGAAGAAAATAGGCCCCCTTGTTGAAGTTTGGAATATAAAATACCGCAATAATCAGGGTTCAGTGGGTCCCGCAGGTCTGTGGGCGCCAGTGCAACTGCACCTGCTGCACCAACAGAAGCTACGCCCCTGTCATAGAGCTGGGTAACATCAATTACTCAGTGCCACAAAGAGCATTAGAAATAAACTTTAGATAATGTCAAACGGCAAAAACAAGAGCTTTGTCAGTTCTTGTTCTGTTTCAAACACTCCATACAATCTGTATGAACCCTCTCCACATTTTCCTACTGATAACAAATGCCTTCGCACCCAGAAAAAAACTTTCTGGGCGGTTAGTGCACATTTGAATGGGAGATGAGACCTCGGAAGAGCCCAGCCCTGCGCCGGACTGCGAGTCACCTCAGAGAGCAGAAACAAAGCCCGTCCTCTGCCCATCACTGACCCAAGTGAATCCGTGGAGCAAAGATGAGAACAAAGGGGAAGAAATAAAAGAATAACGAAAACTCATCAAGGAAAATAAATCCCTAAATTACTGCTGTATTTAAAAAGCTGAGAAAACAAAAGAGAACGTAAAGAGTAAACTGAAGCCAAATAGAGTCACCGTTTTGTCCTTGTCACAGATCACAAACCTGCAAGTAAATTGCATTGCAAAATAAACTATCTTATTTTTTAATTACATACTCTCCAGTCACCGAAGAGACTGTCAAAAATTGCCATTTCGTCTATATTTCAAGTCTCCATGACGGGGTATTGGGTAAAGTTTTCAATAAGCAATAATAGCGCCTCGGTTAAACCTCATTGGCTACGATACTGCCACTGCGCAAAGCTTAACAATTTAGTGTGAATTTCATGCACACTTGCCCTAGTACCTCATGTTACAAAGAACATGATTCCTTTTCAAAAGATGTTATCTGTTTATGCATAACTACTCCTCCACTGCTTCTGATAGGCAATGTAAGACATATAATGGTGTTGTTTTACTAAGTTCTATCAGCTCTCTGCCCCAAACCGTCGATAGCCACATGCAGAGAATTATGGGAAATTGTATGCTAAATAGCTGTCCAGGTAAGCAGCACCCTCCCAAGTTATGGATTTGATGCTCAGGCAGATATACCTTCACACAAAGATGAGATCTAGGCTGCTAACCATGGGTTGTGGAAAATATAAGAAGCACAAATTCATAATAGCATCCTCATAGGTCTCACTCTCTTCAAATGTTTACTAGAGAAGGAACGGCAATCAATTTAAAGGAAAATAAATTATAGATACATTTTTCCATATTCCATAATGCACGTCTGCCATTTCATGGCACTACATAGTTGCATTTGCTGCATTTCATTTTGAGCTTCAGGAGGTACAATATACTGGTTTCCTGGTTTTCAAAACATTTTAGGGGAAGATTCACAAGGACCTGACCCAACTGCATGGATGCATAAGTTTCCTTGAGTCAGTGCTGAATGTCCTTGTGCCACGATGAATGTGCTGTATTTACAATACAGCGCTCCATGGCGCAAGAATTAACAGATGCGTCAGAAATTCTGACGCATCTGTTGGCACAAAAGTGACGCATTGCTGGAAATGCTCATGAAAGTGACGCAAAAAGCCCTGAGTCATAACTTATGCCTGGTCTGTGCAGGCGTAGGGATTTTGACACAGTGAAGGCGTAGAGTGATGTAGTGAAATCTTGTAGATTTCAGTGCGTCAGTTCTAGAAGGCTTTTAGCGTGGGAACGCCCACCCTGCAAACATTATACCTGACGCAGGTATAATATGATGCGGGACTTTACAATGTGACACATCTCCCTAGATGCGTCACATTGTAAATGGGCCGCAACATTTATGCCGCAGCTGCGTCACAATACAGATTTTTATACTTGCCCTATATATGGCTGTGTGTACGTTGTGTGTCTCCGTCTGCATGCAGCATACAAATGTGCCAGATCTGGTAGCCCAGTTGGGCTGATGCAGCCACACAAGAGCTCTCTGCCTGACCTCATTGTCACCAATTCAAATCAGAGAGGATCCATGCAGTCTTTTAAGGCTCTCAGGTGAAAAAATGGGCCCTAGAGCAAGGAAGAAAATAGGCCCCCTTGTTGAAGTTTGGAATATAAAATACCGCAATAATCAGGGTTCAGTGGGTCCCGCAGGTCTGTGGGCGCCAGTGCAACTGCACCTGCTGCACCAACAGAAGCTACGCCCCTGTCATAGAGCTGGGTAACATCAATTACTCAGTGCCACAAAGAGCATTAGAAATAAACTTTACATAATGTCAAACGGCAAAAACAAGAGCTTTGTCAGTTCTTGTTCTGTTTCAAACACTCCATACAATCTGTATGAACCCTCTCCACATTTTCCTACTGATAACAAATGCCTTCGCTCCCAGAAAAAAACTTTCTGGGCGGTTAGTGCACATTTGAATGGGAGATGAGACCTCGGAAGAGCCCAGCCCTGCGCCGGACTGCGAGTCACCTCAGAGAGCAGAAACAAAGCCCGTCCTCTGCCCATCACTGACCCAAGCGAATCCGTGGAGCAAAGATGAGAACAAAGGGGAAGAAATAAAAGAATAACGAAAACTCATCAAGGAAAATAAATCCCTAAATTACTGCTGTATTTAAAAAGCTGAGAAAACAAAAGAGAACGTAAAGAGTAAACTGAAGCCAAATAGAGTCACCGTTTTGTCCTTGTCACAGATCACAAACCTGCAAGTAAATTGCATTGCAAAATAAACTATCTTATTTTTTAATTACATATTCTCCAGTCTCCGAAGAGACAGTCAAAAATTGCCATTTCGACTATATTTCAAGTCTCCATGACGGGGTATGGGTAAAGTTTTCAATAAGTAATAATCGCGCCTCGGTTAAACCTCATTGGCTACGATACTCCCACTGCGCAAAGCTAAACAATTTAGTGTGAATTTCATGCACACTTGCCCTAGTACCTCATGTTACAAAGAACATGGGGGCATATTACCAAGCAATAGCGATAATTATCGCTATTGCTTGGTTAGAGAGAAAATTTTACCGCTGAGCTGCGGCGATTTTTACCGCAAATAAACCTTGGTATTACCAAGGTTTATCGCAAATGCGATAAAAAACGGCCGCAATGCATGAATATCGCTGAAAAATCCGCGATATTCATGCATTACCGAGCTAATGCTCTTAGCCATATTATCCACCTCCCATTGGATAAAATGGCTAAGAACTGCTCAGAGCAGGTGTTAGATTTTGGAGATATTCGCGCTTAGCGCGAATATCTCCAAAAGTTGGTAATAGGAGATAGCGATGTTAGCGACTGTTTCCAGTCGCTAACATCTTGGCACGCCCACTTTGCATATCATTAGTGATAAATATCACTGACATGCAAAGTGGGGCCCAAGATGGTCGCTATATCCTACTAGCTGTCGCTAACTGGTGTTAGCGACAGCTAGGTAATAGGGAGATAATTTTATCTCCGCTTTCTTGGCTTTTAAAGCCAAAAAAGCGGAGATAAACCCCCTTGATAATATGCCCCATGATTCCTTTTCAAAAGATGTTATCTGTTTATGCATAACTACTCCTCCACTGCTTCTGATAGGCAATGTAAGACATATAATGGTGTTGTTTTACTAATTTCTATCAGCTCTCTGCCCCAAACCGTCGATAGCCACATGCAGAGAATTATGGGAAATTGTATGCTAAATAGCTGTCCAGGTAAGCAGCACCCTCCCAAGTTATGGATTTGATGCTCAGGCAGATATACCTTCACACAAAGATGAGATCTAGGCTGCTAACCATGGGTTGTGGAAAATATAAGAAGCACAAATTCATAATAGCATCCTCATAGGTCTCACTCTCTTCAAATGTTTACTAGAGAAGGAACGGCAATCAATTTAAAGGAAAATAAATTATAGATACATTTTTCCATATTCCATAATGCACGTCTGCCATTTCATGGCACTACATAGTTGCATTTGCTGCATTTCATTTTGAGCTTCAGGAGGTACAATATACTGGTTTCCTGGTTTTCAAAACATTTTAGGGGAAGATTCACAAGGACCTGACCCAACTGCATGGATGCATAAGTTTCCTTGAGTCAGTGCTGAATGTCCTTGTGCCACGATGAATGTGCTGTATTTACAATACAGCGCTCCATGGCGCAAGAATTAACAGATGCGTCAGAAATTCTGACGCATCTGTTGGCACAAAAGTGACGCATTGCTGGAAATGCTCATGAAAGTGACGCAAAAAGCCCTGAGTCATAACTTATGCCTGGTCTGTGCAGGCGTAGGGATTTTGACACAGTGAAGGCGTAGAGTGATGTAGTGAAATCTTGTAGATTTCAGTGCGTCAGTTCTAGAAGGCTTTTAGCGTGGGAACGCCCACCCTGCAAACATTATACCTGACGCAGGTATAATATGATGCGGGACTTTACAATGTGACACATCTCCCTAGATGCGTCACATTGTAAATGGGCCGCAACATTTATGCCGCAGCTGCGTCACAATACAGATTTTTATACTTGCCCTATATATGGCTGTGTGTACGTTGTGTGTCTCCGTCTGCATGCAGCATACAAATGTGCCAGATCTGGTAGCCCAGTTGGGCTGATGCAGCCACACAAGAGCTCTCTGCCTGACCTCATTGTCACCAATTCAAATCAGAGAGGATCCATGCAGTCTTTCAAGGCTCTCAGGTGAAAAAATGGGCCCTAGAGCAAGGAAGAAAATAGGCCCCCTTGTTGAAGTTTGGAATATAAAATACCGCAATAATCAGGGTTCAGTGGGTCCCGCAGGTCTGTGGGCGCCAGTGCAACTGCACCTGCTGCACCAACAGAAGCTACGCCCCTGTCATAGAGCTGGGTAACATCAATTACTCAGTGCCACAAAGAGCATTAGAAATAAACTTTACATAATGTCAAACGTCAAAAACAAGAGCTTTGTCAGTTCTTGTTCTGTTTCAAACACTCCATACAATCTGTATGAACCCTCTCCACATTTTCCTACTGATAACAAATGCCTTCGCTCCCAGAAAAAAACTTTCTGGGCGGTTAGTGCACATTTGAATGGGAGATGAGACCTCGGAATAGCCCAGCCCTGCGCCGGACTGCGAGTCACCTCAGAGAGCAGAAACAAAGCCCGTCCTCTGCCCATCACTGACCCAAGCGAATCCGTGGAGCAAAGATGAGAACAAAGGGGAAGAAATAAAAGAATAACGAAAACTCATCAAGGAAAATAAATCCCTAAATTACTGCTGTATTTAAAAAGCTGAGAAAACAAAAGAGAACGTAAAGAGTAAACTGAAGCCAAATAGAGTCACCGTTTTGTCCTTGTCACAGATCACAAACCTGCAAGTAAATTGCATTGCAAAATAAATTATCTTATTTTTTAATTACATACTCTCCAGTCACCGAAGAGACTGTCAAAAATTGCCATTTCAACTATATTTCAAGTCTCCATGACGGGGTATTGGGTAAAGTTTTCAATAAGCAATAATCGCGCCTCGGTTAAACCTCATTGGCTACGATACTGCCACTGCGCAAAGCTAAACAATTTAGTGTGAATTTCATGCACACTTGCCCTAGTACCTCATGTTACAAAGAACATGATTCCTTTTCAAAAGATGTTATCTGTTTATGCATAACTACTCCTCCACTGCTTCTGATAGGCAATGTAAGACATATAATGGTGTTGTTTTACTAAGTTCTATCAGCTCTCTGCCCCAAAAGCGTCGATAGCCACACGCAGAGAATTATGGGAAATTGTATGCTAAATAGCTGTACAGGTAAGCAGCACCCTCCCAAGTTATGGATTTGATGCTCAGGCAGATATACCTTCACACAAAGATGAGATCTAGGCTGCTAACCATGGGTTGTGGAAAATATAAGAAGCACAAATTCATAATAGCATCCTCATAGGTCCCACTGTCTTCAAATGTTTACTAGAGAAGGAACGGCAATCAATTTAAAGGAAAATAAATTATAGATAAATTTTTCCATATTCCATAATGCACGTCTGCCATTTCATGGCACTACATAGTTGCATTTGCTGCATTTCATTTTTAGCTTTAGGAGGTACAATATACTGGTTTCCTGGTTTTCAAAACATTTTAGGGGAAGATTCACAAGGACCTGACGCAACTGCATGGATGCATAAGTTTCCTTGAGTCAGTGCTGAATGTCCTTGTGCCACGATGAATGTGCTGTATTTACAATACAGCGCTCCATGGCGCAAGGATTAACAGATGCATCAGAAATTCTGACGCATCTGTTGGCACGAAAGTGACGCATTGCTGGAAATGCTCATGAAAGTGACGCAAAAAGCCCTGAGTCATAACTTATGCCTGGTCTGTGCAGGCGTAGGGATTTTGACACAGTGAAGGCGTAGAGTGATGTAGTGAAATCTTGTAGATTTCAGTGCGTCAGTTCTAGAAGGCTTTTAGCGTGGGAACCCCCACCCTGCATACATTATACCTGACGCAGGTATAATATGATGCGGGACTTTACAATGTGACACATCTCCCTAGATGCGTCACATTGTAAATGGGCCACAACATTTATGCCGCAGCTGCGTCACAATACAGATTTTTATACTTGCCCTATATATGGCTGTGTGTACGTTGTGTGTCTCCGTCTGCATGCAGCATACAAATGTGCCAGATCTGGTAGCCCAATTGGGCTGATGCAGCCACACAAGAGCTTTCCATATTCCATAATGCACGTCTGCCATTTCATGGCACTACATAGTTGCATTTGCTGCATTTCATTTTTAGCTTTAGGAGGTACAATATACTGGTTTCCTGGTTTTCAAAACATTTTAGGGGAAGATTCACAAGGATCTGACGCAACTGCATGGATGCATAAGTTTCCTTTAGTCAGTGCTGAATGTCCTTGTGCCACGATGAATGTCCTGTATTTACAATACTATTTACAACAAGGGGGGGGTGATGGACAGAGTCTTTGAATTAAGCAGAGTTCTCTCACCCTGTCAAGAGATCAGGGCTAGATCCAACACCGTTTTTTAGCTCATTGCACCATCCCAGTTTCAGAACCTGGCTGTATGCAAATTAGTCTGTCCCTGGCCCAGTGCATCATGGGAACAGGGCAGACCAGACTACAAAAGCCAATTCTTACACTGGGAAGGAAACAAGCTTCCAGGGACCGGTTTCTGCCATTTCAGGCGTCTTCGGCCCGACTTGCTTGAATCCTGGTGGTGCAATGAGCAAGGGACTCACATCTGAGTATGCCCTTCCACGCTTAGGGTGGACAAAATTATTTACAACAAGGGGGGGTGATGGACAGAGTCTCTGAATTAAGCAGAGTACTCTCACCCAGTCAAGAGATCAGGGCTAGATCCAACACCGTTTTTTAGCTCATGGGGCAGTGAGATAAATAACGGTGATGGATCAAGCCCTGATCTTTGGACTGGGTAAGAGTGGTCTGCTTAATTCAGACACTCTGTTCATCACCACCCCCTTTTCTGTATCGTTTTTGGCCACTATAGGTGTGGCAGGGTATACTCAGACATGAGTCCCTTTCTCACTGCTCCATCAGGATTCAAGCAAGCCGGGCTGAAGAGGCTGAAAGGCCAGAAACCGGTCCCCGGTAGCTTGTCTCCTTTCTGGTGAAGAATTGGCTTGGTAGTTTGGTCTGCCCTGTTCCCATGATGCACTGGGCCAGGGACAGACTAATTTGCATATAGCCAGGTTCTGAGCTGGGATGGGGCAGTGAGATAAATAACGGTGATGGATCAAGCCCTGGTCTTTGGACTGGGTAAGAGTGGCCTGCTTAATTCAGACACTCTGTTCATCACCACCCCCTTTTCTGTATCGTATTTACAATACAGCGCTCCATGGCGCAAGAATTAACAGATGCGTCAGAAATTCTGACGCATCTGTTGGCACAAAAGTGACGCATTGCTGGAAATGCTCATGAAAGTGACGCAAAAAGCCCTGAGTCATAACTTATGCCTGGTCTGTGCAGGCGTAGGGATTTTGACACAGTGAAGGCGTAGAGTGATGTAGTGAAATCTTGTAGATTTCAGTGCGTCAGTTCTAGAAGGCTTTTAGCGTGGGAACGCCCACCCTGCATACATTATACCTGACGCAGGTATAATATGATGCGGGACTTTACAATGTGACACATCTCCCTAGATGCGTCACATTGTAAATGGGCCGCAACATTTATGCCGCAGCTGCGTCACAATACAGATTTTTATACTTGCCCTATATATGGCTGTGTGTACGTTGTGTGTCTCCGTCTGCATGCAGCATACAAATGTGCCAGATCTGGTAGCCCAGTTGGGCTGATGCAGCCACACAAGAGCTCTTTGCCTGACCTCATTGTCACCAATTCAAATCAGAGAGGATCCATGCAGTCTTTCAAGGCTCTCAGGTGAAAAAATGGGCCCTAGAGCAAGGAAAAAAATAGGCCCTCTTGTTGAAGTTTGGAATATAAAATACCGCAATAATCAGGGTTCAGTGGGTCCCGCAGGTCTGTGGGCGCCAGTGCAACTGCACCTGCTGCACCAACAGAAGCTACGCCCCTGTCATAGAGCTGGGTAACATCAATTACTCAGTGCCACAAAGAGCATTAGAAATAAACTTTACATAATGTCAAACGGCAAAAACAAGAGCTTTGTCAGTTCTTGTTCTGTTTCAAACACTCCATACAATCTGTATGAACCCTCTCCACATTTTCCTACTGATAACAAATGCCTTCGCTCCCAGAAAAAAACTTTCTGGGCGGTTAGTGCACATTTGAATGGGAGATGAGACCTCGGAAGAGCCCAGCCCTGCGCCGGACTGCGAGTCACCTCAGAGAGCAGAAACAAAGCCCGTCCTCTGCCCATCACTGACCCAAGCGAATCCGTGCGGCAAAGATGAGAACAAAGGGGAAGAAATAAAAGAATAATGAAAACTCATCAAGGTAAATAAATCCCTAAATTACTGCTGTATTTAAAAAGCTGAGAAAACAAAAGAGAACGTAAAGAGTAAACTGAAGCCAAATAGAGTCACCGGTTTGTCCTTGTCACAGATCACAAACCTGCAAGTAAATTGCATTGCAAAATAAACTATCTTATTTTTTAATTACATATTCTCCAGTCTCCGAAGAGACTGTCAAAAATTGCCATTTCGACTATATTTCAAGTCTCCATGACGGGGTATTGGGTAAAGTTTTCAATAAGCAATAATCGCGCCTCGGTTAAACCTCATTGGCTACGATACTGCCACTGCGCAAAGCTAAACAATTTAGTGTGAATTTCATGCACACTTGCCCTAGTACCTCATGTTACAAAGAACATGATTCCTTTTCAAAAGATGTTATCTGTTTATGCATAACTACTCCTCCACTGCTTCTGATAGGCAATGTAAGACATATAATGGTGTTGTTTTACTAATTTCTATCAGCTCTCTGCCCCAAACCGTCGATAGCCACACGCAGAGAATTATGGGAAATTGTATGCTAAATAGCTGTACAGGTAAGCAGCAACCTCCCAAGTTATGGATTGGATGCTCAGGCAGATATACCTTCACACAAAGATGAGATCTAGGCTGCTAACCATGGGTTGTGGAAAATATAAGAAGCACAAATTCATAATAGCATCCTCATAGGTCCCACTGTCTTCAAATGTTTACTAGAGAAGAAACGGCAATCAATTTAAAGGAAAATAAATTATAGATACATTTTTCCATATTCCATAATGCACGTCTGCCATTTCATGGCACTACATAGTTGCATTTGCTGCATTTCATTTTTAGCTTTAGGAGGTACAATATACTGGTTTCCTGGTTTTCAAAACATTTTAGGGGAAGATTCACAAGGACATGACGCAACTGCATGGATGCATAAGTTTCCTTGAGTCAGTGCTGAATGTCCTTGTGCCGCAATGAATGTGCTGTATTTACAATACAGCGCTCCATGGCGCAAGGATTAACAGATGCGTCAGAAATTCTGACGCATCTGTTGGCACAAAAGTGACGCATTGCTGGAAATGCTCATGAAAGTGACGCAAAAGGCCCTGAGTCATAACTTATGCCTGGTCTGTGCAGGCGTAGGGATTTTGACACAGTGAAGGCGTAGAGTGATGTAGTGAAATCTTGTAGATTTCAGTGCGTCAGTTCTAGAAGGCTTTTAGCGTGGGAACGCCCACCCTGCATACATTATACCTGACGCAGGTATAATGTGATGCGGGACTTTACAATGTTACACATCTCCCTAGATGCGTCACATTGTAAATGGGCCGCAACATTTACGCCGCAGCTGCGTCACAATACAGATTTTTATACTTGCCCTATATATGGCTGTGTGTACGTTGTGTGTCTCCGTCTGCATGCAGCATACAAATGTGCCAGATCTGGTAGCCCAGTTGGGCTGATGCAGCCACACAAGAGCTCTTTGCCTGACCTCATTGTCACCAATTCAAATCAGAGAGGATCCATGCAGTCTTTCAAGGCTCTCAGGTGAAAAAATGGGCCCTAGAGCAAGGAAGAAAATAGGCCCCCTTGTTGAAGTTTGGAATATAAAATACCGCAATAATCAGGGTTCAGTGGGTCCCGCAGGTCTGTGGGCGCCAGTGCAACTGCACCTGCTGCACCAACAGAAGCTACGCCCCTGTCATAGAGCTGGGTAACATCAATTACTCAGTGCCACAAAGAGCATTAGAAATAAACTTTAGATAATGTCAAACGGCAAAAACAAGAGCTTTGTCAGTTCTTGTTCTGTTTCAAACACTCCATACAATCTGTATGAACCCTCTCCACATTTTCCTACTGATAACAAATGCCTTCGCACCCAGAAAAAAACTTTCTGGGCGGTTAGTGCACATTTGAATGGGAGATGAGACCTCGGAAGAGCCCAGCCCTGCGCCGGACTGCGAGTCACCTCAGAGAGCAGAAACAAAGCCCGTCCTCTGCCCATCACTGACCCAAGCGAATCCGTGGAGCAAAGATGAGAACAAAGGGGAAGAAATAAAAGAATAACGAAAACTCATCAAGGAAAATAAATCCCTAAATTACTGCTGTATTTAAAAAGCTGAGAAAACAAAAGAGAACGTAAAGAGTAAACTGAAGCCAAATAGAGTCACCGTTTTGTCCTTGTCACAGATCACAAACCTGCAAGTAAATTGCATTGCAAAATAAACTATCTTATTTTTTAATTACATACTCTCCAGTCACCGAAGAGACTGTCAAAAATTGCCATTTCGTCTATATTTCAAGTCTCCATGACGGGGTATTGGGTAAAGTTTTCAATAAACAATAATCGCGCCTCGGTTAAACCTCATTGGCTACGATACTGCCACTGCGCAAAGCTTAACAATTTAGTGTGAATTTCATGCACACTTGCCCTAGTAACTCATGTTACAAAGAACATGATTCCTTTTCAAAAGATGTTATCTGTTTATGCATAACTACTCCTCCACTGCTTCTGATAGGCAATGTAAGACATATAATGGTGTTGTTTTACTAAGTTCTATCAGCTCTCTGCCCCAAAAGCGTCGATAGCCACACGCAGAGAATTATGGGAAATTGTATGCTAAATAGCTGTACAGGTAAGCAGCACCCTCCCAAGTTATGGATTTGATACTCAGGCAGATATACCTTCACACAAAGATGAGATCTAGGCTGCTAACCATGGGTTTTGGAAAATATAAGAAGCACAAATTCATAATAGCATCCTCATAGGTCCCACTGTCTTCAAATGTTTACTAGAGAAGGAACGGCAATCAATTTAAAGGAAAATAAATTATAGATACATTTTTCCATATTCCATAATGCACGTCTGCCATTTCATGGCACTACATAGTTGCATTTGCTGCATTTTATTTTTAGCTTTAGGAGGTACAATATACTTGTTTCCTGGTTTTCAAAACATTTTAGGGGAATATTCACAAGGACCTGACGCAACTGCATGGATGCATAAGTTTCCTTGAGTCAGTGCTGAATGTCCTTGTGCCACGATGAATGTGCTGTATTTACAATACAGCGCTCCATGGCGCAAGAATTAACAGATGCGTCAGAAATTCTGACGCATCTGTTGGCACAAAAGTGACGCATTGCTGGAAATGCTCATGAAAGTGACGCAAAAAGCCCTGAGTCATAACTTATGCCTGGTCTGTGCAGGCGTAGGGATTTTGACACAGTGAAGGCGTAGAGTGATGTAGTGAAATCTTTTAGATTTCAGTGCGTCAGTTCTAGAAGGCTTTTAGCGTGGGAACGCCCACCCTGCATACATTATACCCAACGCAGGTATAATATGATGCGGGACTTTACAATGTGACACATCTCCCTAGATGCGTCACATTGTAAATGGGCCGCAACATTTATGCCGCAGCTGCGTCACAATACAGATTTTTATACTTGCCCTATATATGGCTGTGTGTACGTTGTGTGTCTCCGTCTGCATGCAGCATACAAATGTGCCTGATCTGGTAGCCCAGTTGGGCTGATGCAGCCACACAAGAGCTCTTTGCCTGACCTCATTGTCACCAATTCAAATCAGAGAGGATCCATGCAGTCTTTCAAGGCTCTCAGGTGAAAAAATGGGCCCTAGAGCAAGGAAGAAAATAGGCCCCCTTGTTGAAGTTTGGAATATAAAATACCGCAATAATCAGGGTTCAGTGGGTCCCGCAGGTCTGTGGGCGCCAGTGCAACTGCACCTGCTGCACCAACAGAAGCTACGCCCCTGTCATAGAGCTGGGTAACATCAATTACTCAGTGCCACAAAGAGCATTAGAAATAAACTTTACATAATGTCAAACGGCAAAAACAAGAGCTTTGTCAGTTCTTGTTCTGTTTCAAACACTCCATACAATCTGTATGAACCCTCTCCACATTTTCCTACTGATAACAAATGCCTTCGCTCCCAGAAAAAAACTTTCTGGGCGGTTAGTGCACATTTGAATGGGAGATGAGACCTCGGAAGAGCCCAGCCCTGCGCCGGACTGCGAGTCACCTCAGAGAGCAGAAACAAAGCCCGTCCTCTGCCCATCACTGACCCAAGCGAATCCGTGGAGCAAAGATGAGAACAAAGGGGAAGAAATAAAAGAATAACGAAAACTCATCAAGGAAAATAAATCCCTAAATTACTGCTGTATTTAAAAAGCTGAGAAAACAAAAGAGAACGTAAAGAGTAAACTGAAGCCAAATAGAGTCACCGTTTTGTCCTTGTCACAGATCACAAACCTGCAAGTAAATTGCATTGCAAAATAAACTATCTTATTTTTTAATTACATATTCTCCAGTCTCCGAAGAGACAGTCAAAAATTGCCATTTCGACTATATTTCAAGTCTCCATGACGGGGTATGGGTAAAGTTTTCAATAAGTAATAATCGCGCCTCGGTTAAACCTCATTGGCTACGATACTCCCACTGCGCAAAGCTAAACAATTTAGTGTGAATTTCATGCACACTTGCCCTAGTACCTCATGTTACAAAGAACATGGGGGCATATTACCAAGCAATAGCGATAATTATCGCTATTGCTTGGTTAGAGAGAAAATTTTACCGCTGAGCTGCGGCGATTTTTACCGCAAATAAACCTTGGTATTACCAAGGTTTATCGCAAATGCGATAAAAAACGTCCGCAATGCATGAATATCGCTGAAAAATCAGCGATATTCATGCATTACCGAGCTAATGCTCTTAGCCATATTATCCACCTCCCATTGGATAAAATGGCTAAGAACTGGTCAGAGCAGGTGTTAGATTTTGGAGATATTCGCGCTTAGCGCGAATATCTCCAAAAGTTGGTAATAGGAGATAGCGATGTTAGCGACTGTTTCCAGTCGCTAACATCTTGGCACGCCCACTTTGCATATCATTAGTGATAAATATCACTGACATGCAAAGTGGGGCCCAAGATGGTCGCTATCTCCTACTAGCTGTCGCTAACTGGTGTTAGCGACAGCTAGGTAATAGGGAGATAATTTTATCTCCGCTTTCTTGGCTTTTAAAGCCAAAAAAGCGGAGATAAACCCCCTTGATAATATGCCCCATGATTCCTTTTCAAAAGATGTTATCTGTTTATGCATAACTACTCCTCCACTGCTTCTGATAGGCAATGTAAGACATATAATGGTGTTGTTTTACTAATTTCTATCAGCTCTCTGCCCCAAACCGTCGATAGCCACATGCAGAGAATTATGGGAAATTGTATGCTAAATAGCTGTCCAGCTAAGCAGCACCCTCCCAAGTTATGGATTTGATGCTCAGGCAGATATACCTTCACACAAAGATGAGATCTAGGCTGCTAACCATGGGTTGTGGAAAATATAAGAAGCACAAATTCATAATAGCATCCTCATAGGTCTCACTCTCTTCAAATGTTTACTAGAGAAGGAACGGCAATCAATTTAAAGGAAAATAAATTATAGATACATTTTTCCATATTCCATAATGCACGTCTGCCATTTCATGGCACTACATAGTTGCATTTGCTGCATTTCATTTTGAGCTTCAGGAGGTACAATATACTGGTTTCCTGGTTTTCAAAACATTTTAGGGGAAGATTCACAAGGACCTGACGCAACTGCATGGATGCATAAGTTTCCTTGAGTCAGTGCTGAATGTCCTTGTGCCACGATGAATGTGCTGTATTTACAATACAGCGCTCCATGGCGCAAGAATTAACAGATGCGTCAGAAATTCTGACGCATCTGTTGGCACAATAGTGACGCATTGCTGGAAATGCTCATGAAAGTGACGCAAAAAGCCCTGAGTCATAACTTATGCCTGGTCTGTGCAGGCGTAGGGATTTTGACACAGTGAAGGCGTAGAGTGATGTAGTGAAATCTTGTAGATTTCAGTGCGTCAGTTCTAGAAGGCTTTTAGCGTGGGAACGCCCACCCTGCAAACATTATACCTGACGCAGGTATAATATGATGCGGGACTTTACAATGTGACACATCTCCCTAGATGCGTCACATTGTAAATGGGCCGCAACATTTATGCCGCAGCTGCGTCACAATACAGATTTTTATATTTGCCCTATATATGGCTGTGTGTACGTTGTGTGTCTCCGTCTGCATGCAGCATACAAATGTGCCAGATCTGGTAGCCCAGTTGGGCTGATGCAGCCACACAAGAGCTCTCTGCCTGACCTCATTGTCACCAATTCAAATCAGAGAGGATCCATGCAGTCTTTTAAGGCTCTCAGGTGAAAAAATGGGCCCTAGAGCAAGGAAGAAAATAGGCCCCCTTGTTGAAGTTTGGAATATAAAATACCGCAATAATCAGGGTTCAGTGGGTCCCGCAGGTCTGTGGGCGCCAGTGCAACTGCACCTGCTGCACCAACAGAAGCTACGCCCCTGTCATAGAGCTGGGTAACATCAATTACTCAGTGCCACAAAGAGCATTAGAAATAAACTTTACATAATGTCAAACGGCAAAAACAAGAGCTTTGTCAGTTCTTGTTCTGTTTCAAACACTCCATACAATCTGTATGAACCCTCTCCACATTTTCCTACTGATAACAAATGCCTTCGCTCCCAGAAAAAAACATTCTGGGCGGTTAGTGCACATTTGAATGGGAGATGAGACCTCGGAAGAGCCCAGCCCTGCGCCGGACTGCGAGTCACCTCAGAGAGCAGAAACAAAGCCCGTCCTCTGCCCATCACTGACCCAAGCGAATCCGTGGAGCAAAGATGAGAACAAAGGGGAAGAAATAAAAGAATAACGAAAACTCATCAAGGAAAATAAATCCCTAAATTACTGCTGTATTTAAAAAGCTGAGAAAACAAAAGAGAACGTAGGGGTATATTATCAACAACTAGCGATAATTTTTGTCTCTAACTTGTTTAGAGACAAAAATTATCGCCGCACATCGGCGATTTTTATCGCAGATAAACCTTGCTATTAGCAAGGTTTATCGCAAATGCGATAAAAAACGCCCGCAATGCATGAATATCGCTGAAAAGTCAGCGATATTCATGCATTATCGAGCAAATGCTCTTAGCCATGTTATCCACCTCCCATTGGATAACATGGCTAAGAACTTCTCAGGGCAGGTGTTAGCTTTTGGAGATATTCGCCCTTAGCGCAAATATCTCCAAAAGTTGGTAATAGGAGATAGCGATGTTAGCGACTGTTTCCAGTCGCTAACATCTTTGCACGCCCACTTTGCATATCATTAGTGATAAATATCACTGACATGCAAAGTGGGGCCCATGATGGTCGCTATCTCCTATTAGCTGTCGCTAACTGGTGTTAGCGACAGCTTGGTAATAGGGAGATAATTTTATCTCCGCTTTCTTGGCTTTTAAAGCCAAAAAAGCGGAGATAAAACCCCTTGATAATATACCCCGTAAAGAGTAAACTGAAGCCAAATAGAGTCACCGTTTTGTCCTTGTCACAGATCACAAACCTGCAAGTAAATTGCATTGCAAAATAAACTATCTTATTTTTTAATTACATATTCTCCAGTCTCCGAAGAGACAGTCAAAAATTGCCATTTCAACTATATTTCAAGTCTCCATGACGGGGTATGGGTAAAGTTTTCAATAAGTAATAATCGCGCCTCGGTTAAACCTCATTGGCTACGATACTCCCACTGCGCAAAGCTAAACAATTTAGTGTGAATTTCATGCACACTTGCCCTAGTACCTCATGTTACAAAGAACATGGGGTCATATTACCAAGCAATAGCGATAATTATCGCTATTGCTTGGTTAGAGAGAAAATTTTACCGCTGAGCTGCGGCGATTTTTACCGCAAATAAACCTTGGTATTACCAAGGTTTATCGCAAATGCGATAAAAAACGGCCGCAATGCATGAATATCGCTGAAAAATCCGCGATATTCATGCATTACCGAGCTAATGCTCTTAGCCATATTATCCACCTCCCATTGGATAAAATGGCTAAGAACTGCTCAGAGCAGGTGTTAGATTTTGGAGATATTCGCGCTTAGCGCGAATATCTCCAAAAGTTGGTAATAGGAGATAGCGATGTTAGCGACTGTTTCCAGTCGCTAACATCTTGGCACGCCCACTTTGCATATCATTAGTGATAAATATCACTGACATGCAAAGTGGGGCCCAAGATGGTCGCTATCTCCTACTAGCTGTCGCTAACTGGTGTTAGCGACAGCTAGGTAATAGGGAGATAATTTTATCTCCGCTTTCTTGGCTTTTAAAGCCAAAAAAGCGGAGATAAACCCCCTTGATAATATGCCCCATGATTCCTTTTCAAAAGATGTTATCTGTTTATGCATAACTACTCCTCCACTGCTTCTGATAGGCAATGTAAGACATATAATGGTGTTGTTTTACTAATTTCTATCAGCTCTCTGCCCCAAACCGTCGATAGCCACATGCAGAGAATTATGGGAAATTGTATGCTAAATAGCTGTCCAGGTAAGCAGCACCCTCCCAAGTTATGGATTTGATGCTCAGGCAGATATACCTTCACACAAAGATGAGATCTAGGCTGCTAACCATGGGTTGTGGAAAATATAAGAAGCACAAATTCATAATAGCATCCTCATAGGTCTCACTCTCTTCAAATGTTTACTAGAGAAGGAACGGCAATCAATTTAAAGGAAAATAAATTATAGATACATTTTTCCATATTCCATAATGCACGTCTGCCATTTCATGGCACTACATAGTTGCATTTGCTGCATTTCATTTTGAGCTTCAGGAGGTACAATATACTGGTTTCCTGGTTTTCAAAACATTTTAGGGAAAGATTCACAAGGACCTGACCCAACTGCATGGATGCATAAGTTTCCTTGAGTCAGTGCTGAATGTCCTTGTGCCACGATGAATGTGCTGTATTTACAATACAGCGCTCCATGGCGCAAGAATTAACAGATGCGTCAGAAATTCTGACGCATCTGTTGGCACAAAAGTGACGCATTGCTGGAAATGCTCATGAAAGTGACGCAAAAAGCCCTGAGTCATAACTTATGCCTGGTCTGTGCAGGCGTAGGGATTTTGACACAGTGAAGGCGTAGAGTGATGTAGTGAAATCTTGTAGATTTCAGTGCGTCAGTTCTAGAAGGCTTTTAGCGTGGGAACGCCCACCCTGCAAACATTATACCTGACGCAGGTATAATATGATGCGGGACTTTACAATGTGACACATCTCCCTAGATGCGTCACATTGTAAATGGGCCGCAACATTTATGCCGCAGCTGCGTCACAATACAGATTTTTATACTTGCCCTATATATGGCTGTGTGTACGTTGTGTGTCTCCGTCTGCATGCAGCATACAAATGTGCCAGATCTGGTAGCCCAGTTGGGCTGATGCAGCCACACAAGAGCTCTCTGCCTGACCTCATTGTCACCAATTCAAATCAGAGAGGATCCATGCAGTCTTTCAAGGCTCTCAGGTGAAAAAATGGGCCCTAGAGCAAGGAAGAAAATAGGCCCCCTTGTTGAAGTTTGGAATATAAAATACCGCAATAATCAGGGTTCAGTGGGTCCCGCAGGTCTGTGGGCGCCAGTGCAACTGCACCTGCTGCACCAACAGAAGCTACGCCCCTGTCATAGAGCTGGGTAACATCAATTACTCAGTGCCACAAAGAGCATTAGAAATAAACTTTACATAATGTCAAACGTCAAAAACAAGAGCTTTGTCAGTTCTTGTTCTGTTTCAAACACTCCATACAATCTGTATGAACCCTCTCCACATTTTCCTACTGATAACAAATGCCTTCGCTCCCAGAAAAAAACTTTCTGGGCGGTTAGTGCACATTTGAATGGGAGATGAGACCTCGGAATAGCCCAGCCCTGCGCAGGACTGCGAGTCACCTCAGAGAGCAGAAACAAAGCCCGTCCTCTGCCCATCACTGACCCAAGCGAATCCGTGGAGCAAAGATGAGAACAAAGGGGAAGAAATAAAAGAATAACGAAAACTCATCAAGGAAAATAAATCCCTAAATTACTGCTGTATTTAAAAAGCTGAGAAAACAAAAGAGAACGTAAAGAGTAAACTGAAGCCAAATAGAGTCACCGTTTTGTCCTTGTCACAGATCACAAACCTGCAAGTAAATTGCATTGCAAAATAAACTATCTTATTTTTTAATTACATACTCTCCAGTCACCGAAGAGACTGTCAAAAATTGCCATTTCAACTATATTTCAAGTCTCCATGACGGGGTATTGGGTAAAGTTTTCAATAAGCAATAATCGCGCCTCGGTTAAACCTCATTGGCTACGATACTGCCACTGCGCAAAACTAAACAATTTAGTGTGAATTTCATGCACACTTGCCCTAGTACCTCATGTTACAAAGAACATGATTCCTTTTCAAAATATGTTATCTGTTTATGCATAACTACTCCTCCACTGCTTCTGATAGGCAATGTAAGACATATAATGGTGTTGTTTTACTAAGTTCTATCAGCTCTCTGCCCCAAAAGCGTCGATAGCCACACGCAGAGAATTATGGGAAATTGTATGCTAAATAGTTGTACAGGTAAGCAGCACCCTCCCAAGTTATGGATTTGATGCTCAGGCAGATATACCTTCACACAAAGATGAGATCTAGGCTGCTAACCATGGGTTGTGGAAAATATAAGAAGCACAAATTCATAATAGCATCCTCATAGGTCCCACTGTCTTCAAATGTTTACTAGAGAAGGAACGGCAATCAATTTAAAGGAAAATAAATTATAGATACATTTTTCCATATTCCATAATGCACGTCTGCCATTTCATGGCACTACATAGTTGCATTTACTGCATTTCATTTTTAGCTTTAGGAGGTACAATATACTTGTTTCCTGGTTTTCAAAACATTTTAGGGGAATATTCACAAGGACCTGACGCAACTGCATGGATGCATAAGTTTCCTTGAGTCAGTGCTGAATGTCCTTGTGCCACGATGAATGTGCTGTATTTACAATACAGCGCTCCATGGCGCAAGAATTAAAAGATGCGTCAGAAATTCTGACGCATCTGTTGGCACAAAAGTGACGCATTGCTGGAAATGCTCATGAAAGTGACGCAAAAAGCCCTGAGTCATAACTTATGCCTGGTCTGTGCAGGCGTAGGGATTTTGACACAGTGAAGGCGTAGAGTGATGTAGTGAAATCTTGTAGATTTCAGTGCGTCAGTTCTAGAAGGCTTTTAGCGTGGGAACGCCCACCCTGCATACATTATACCTGATGCAGGTATAATATGATGCAGGACTTTACAATGTGACACATCTCCCTAGATGCGTCACATTGTAAATGGGCCGCAACATTTATGCCGCAGCTGCGTCACAATCCAGATTTTTATACTTGCCCTATATATGGCTGTGTGTACGTTGTGTGTCTCCGTCTGCATGCAGCATACAAATGTGCCAGATATGGTAGCCCAGTTGGGCTGATGCAGCCACACAAGAGCTCTTTGCCTGACCTCATTGTCACCAATTCAAATCAGAGAGGATCCATGCAGTCTTTCAAGGCTCTCAGGTGAAAAAATGGGCCCTAGAGCAAGGAAGAAAATAGGCCCCCTTGTTGAAGTTTGGATTATAAAATACCGCAATAATCAGGGTTCAGTGGGTCCCGCAGGTCTGTGGGCGCCAGTGCAACTGCACCTGCTGCACCAACAGAAGCTACGCCCCTGTCATAGAGCTGGGTAACATCAATTACTCAGTGCCACAAAGAGCATTAGAAATAAAATTTACATAATGTCAAACGGCAAAAACAAGAGCTTTGTCAGTTCTTGTTCTGTTTCAAACACTCCATACAATCTGTATGAACCCTCTCCACATTTTCCTACTGATAACAAATGCCTTCGCTCCCAGAAAAAAACTTTCTGGGCGGTTAGTGCACATTTGAATGGGAGATGAGACCTCGGAAGAGCCCAGCCCTGCGCCGGACTGCGAGTCACCTCAGAGAGCAGAAACAAAGCCCGTCCTCTGCCCATCACTGACCCAAGCGAATCCGTGGAGCAAAGATGAGAACAAAGGGGAAGAAATAAAAGAATAACGAAAACTCATCAAGGAAAATAAATCCCTAAATTACTGCTGTATTTAAAAAGCTGAGAAAACAAAAGAGAACGTAAAGAGTAAACTGAAGCCAAATAGAGTCACCGTTTTGTCCTTGTCACAGATCACAAACCTGCAAGTAAATTGCATTGCAAAATAAACTATCTAATTTTTTAATTACATATTCTCCAGTCTCCGAAGAGACTGTCAAAAATTGCCATTTCGACTATATTTCAAGTCTCCATGACGGGGTATTGGGTAAAGTTTTCAATAAGCAATAATCGCGCCTCGGTTAAACCTCATTGGCTACGATACTGCCACTGCGCAAAGCTAAACAATTTAGTGTGAATTTCATGCACACTTGCCCTAGTACCTCATGTTACAAAGAACATGATTCCTTTTCAAAAGATGTTATCTGTTTATGCATAACTACTCCTCCACTGCTTCTGATAGGCAATATAAGACATATAATGGTGTTGTTTTACTAATTTCTATCAGCTCTCTGCCTCAAACCGTCGATAGCCACAGGCAGCGAATTATGGGAAATTGTATGCTAAATAGCTGTACAGGTAAGCAGCACCCTCCCAAGTTATGGATTTGATGCTCAGGCAGATATACCTTCACACAAAGATGAGATCTAGGCAGCGAACCATGGGTTGTGGAAAATATAAGAAGCACAAATTCATAATAGCATTCTCATAGGTCCCACTGTCTTCAAATGTTTACTAGAGAAGGAACGGCAATCAATTTAAAGGAAAATAAATTATAGATACATTTTTCCATATTCCATAATGCACGTCTGCCATTTCATGGCACTACATAGTTGCATTTGCTGCATTTCATTTTTAGCTTTAGGAGGTACAATATACTGGTTTCCTGGTTTTCAAAACATTTTAGGGGAAGATTCACAAGGACCTGACGCAACTGCATGGATGCATAAGTTTCCTTGAGTCAGTGCTGAATGTCCTTGTGCCACGATGAATGTGCTGTATTTACAATACAGCGCTCCATGGCGCAAGGATTAACAGATGCGTCAGAAATTCTGACGCATCTGTTGGCACAAAAGTGACGCATTGCTGGAAATGCTCATGAAAGTGACGCAAAAAGCCCTGAGTCATAACTTATGCCTGGTCTGTGCAGGCGTAGGGATTTTGACACAGTGAAGGCGTAGAGTGATGTAGTGAAATCTTGTAGATTTCAGTGCGTCAGTTCTAGAAGGCCTTTAGCGTGGGAACGCCCACTCTGCATACATTATACCTGACGCAGGTATAATGTGATGCGGGACTTTACAATGTGACACATCTCCCTAGATGCGTCACATTGTAAATGGGCCGCAACATTTACGCCGCAGCTGCGTCACAATACAGATTTTTATACTTGCCCTATATAAGGCTGTGTGTACGTTGTGTGTCTCCGTCTGCATGCAGCATACAAATGTGCCAGATCTGGTAGCCCAGTTGGGCTGATGCAGCCATGCAAGAGCTCTTTGCCTGACCTCATTGTCACCGATTCAAATCAGGGAGGATCCATGCAGTCTTTCAAGGCTCTCAGGTGAAAAAATGGGCCCTAAAGCAAGGAAGAAAATAGGCCCCCTTGTTGAAGTTTGGATTATAAAATACCGCAATAATCAGGGTTCAGTGCGTCCCGCAGGTCTGTGGGCGCCAGTGCAACTGCACCTGCTGCACCAACAGAAGCTACCCCCCTGTCATAGAGCGGGGTAACATCAATTACTCAGTGCCACAAAGAGCATTAGAAATAAACTTTACATAATGTCAAACGGCAAAAACAAGAGCTTTGTCAGTTCTTGTTCTGTTTCAAACACTCCATACAATCTGTATGAACCCTCTCCACATTTTCCTACTGATAACAAACGCCTTCGTTCCCAGAAAAAAACTTTCTGGGCGGTTAGTGCACATTTGAATGGGAGATGAGACCTCGGAAGAGCCCAGCCCTGCGCCGGACTGCGAGTCACCTCAGAGAGCAGAACCAAAGCCTGTCCTCTGCCCATCACTGACCCAAGCGAATCCGTGGAGCAAAGATGAGAACAAAGGGGAAGAAATAAAAGAATAACGAAAACTCATCAAGGAAAATAAATCCCTAAATTACTGCTGTATTTAAAAAGCTGAGAAAACAAAAGAGAACGTAAAGAGTAAACTGAAGCCAAATAGAGTCACCGTTTTGTCCTTGTCACAGATCACAAACCTGCAAGTAAATTGCATTGCAAAATAAACTATCTTATTTTTTAATTACATATTCTCCAGTCTCCGAAGAGACTGTCAAAAATAGCCATTTCGACTATATTTCAAGTCTCCATGACGGGGTATTGGGTAAAGTTTTCAATAAGCAATAATCGCGCCTCGGTTAAACCTCATTGGCTACGATACTGCCACTGCGCAAAGCTAAACAATTTAGTGTGAATTTCATGCACACTTGCCCTAGTACCTCATGTTACAAAGAACATGGGGGCATATTACCAAGCAATAGCGATAATTATCGCTATTGCTTGGTTAGAGACAAAAATTTACCGCTGAGCTGCGGCGATTTTTATCGCAGATAAACCTTGATATTACCAAGGTTTATCGCAAATGCGATAAAAATCAGCCGCAATGCATGAATATCGCTGAAAAGTCAGCGATATTCATGCATTACCGAGCTAATGCTCTTAGCCATGTTATCCACCTCCCATTGGATAACATGGCTAAGAACTGCTCTGGGCAGGTGGTAGCTTTTGGAGACATTCGCGCTTAGCGCGAATATCTCCAAAAGTTGGTAATAGGAGATAGTGATGTTAGCGACTGTTTCCAGTCGCTAACATCTTGGCACGCCCACTTTGCATGTCATTAGTGATAAATATCACTGACATGCAAAGTGGGACCCAAGATGGTCGCTATCTCCTACTAGCTGTCGCTAACTGGTGTTAGCAACAGCTAGGTAATAGGGAGATAATTTTATCTCCGCTTTCTTGGCATTTAAAGCCAAAAAAGCGGAGATAAACCCCCTTGATAATATGCCCCATGATTCCTTTTCAAAAGATGTTATCTGTTTATGCATAACTACTACTCCACTGCTTCTGATAGGCAATGTAAGACATATAATGGTGTTGTTTTACTAATTTCTATCAGCTCTCTGCCCCAAACCGTCGATAGCCACACGCAGAGAATTATGGGAAATTGTATGCTAAATAGCTGTCCAGGTAAGCAGCACCCTCCCAAGTTATGGATTTGATGCTCAGGCAGATATACCTTCACACAAAGATGAGATCTAGGCTGCTAACCATGGGTTGTGGAAAATATAAGAAGCACAAATTCATAATAGCATCCTCATAGGTCCCACTGTCTTCAAATGTTTACTAGAGAAGGAACGGCAATCAATTTAAAGGAAAATAAATTATAGATACATTTTTCCATATTCCATAATGCACGTCTGCCATTTCATGGCACTACATAGTTGCAATTGCTGCATTTCATTTTTAGCTTTAGGAGGTACAATATACTGGTTTCCTGGTTTTCAAAACATTTTAGGGGAATATTCACAAGGACCTGACGCAACTGCATGGATGCATAAGTTTCCTTGAGTCAGTGCTGAATGTCCTTGTGCCACGATGAATGTGCTGTATTTACAATACAGCGCTCCATGGCGCAAGAATTAACAGATGCGTCAGAAATTCTGATGCATCTGTTGGCACAAAAGTGACGCATTGCTGGAAATGCTCATGAAAGTGACGCAAAAAGCCCTGAGTCATAACTTATGCCTGGTCTGTGCAGGCGTAGGGATTTTGACACAGTGAAGGCGTAGAGTGATGTAGTGAAATCTTGTAGATTTCAGTGCGTCAGTTCTAGAAGGCTTTTAGCGTGGGAACGCCCACCCTGCATACATTATACCTGACGCAGGTAAAATATGATGCGGGACTTTACAATGTGACACATCTCCCTAGATGCGTCACATTGTAAATGGGCCGCAACATTTATGCCGCAGCTGCGTCACAATACAGATTTTTATACTTGCCCTATATATGGCTGTGTGTACGTTGTGTGGCTCCGTCTGCATGCAGCATACAAATGTGCCAGATCTGGGAGCCCAGTTGGGCTGATGCAGTCACACAAGAGCTCTTTGCCTGACCTCATTGTCACCAATTCAAATCAGAGAGGATCCATGCAGTCTTTCAAGGCTCTCAGGTGAAAAAATGGGCCCTTGAGCAAGGAAGAAAATAGGCCCCCTTGTTGAAGTTTGGAATATAAAATACCGCAATAATCAGGGTTCAGTGGGTCCCGCAGGTCTGTGGGCGCCAGTGCAACTGCACCTGCTGCACCAACAGAAGCTACGCCCCTGTCATAGAGCTGGGTAACATCAATTACTCAGTGCCACAAAGAGCATTAGAAATAAACTTTACATAATGTCAAACGGCAAAAACAAGAGCTTTGTCAGTTCTTGTTCTGTTTCAAACACACCATACAATCTGTATGAACCCTCTCCACATTTTCCTACTGATAACAAATGCCTTCGCTCCCAGAAAAAAACTTTCTGGGCAGTTAGTGCACATTTGAATGGGAGATGAGACCTCGGAAGAGCCCAGCCCTGCGCCGGACTGCGAGTCACCTCAGAGAGCAGAAACAAAGCCTGTCCTCTGCCCATCACTGACCCAAGGGAATCCGTGGAGCAAAGATGAGAACAAAGGGGAAGAAATAAAAGAATAACGAACACTCATCAAGGAAAATAAATCCCTAAATTACTGCTGTATTTAAAAAGCTGAGAAAACAAAAGAGAACGTAAAGAGTAAACTGAAGCCAAATAGAGTCACCGTTTTGTCCTTGTCACAGATCACAAACCTGCAAGTAAATTGCATTGCAAAATAAAATATCTTATTTTTTAATTACATACTCTCCAGTCACCGAAGAGACTGTCAAAAATTGCCATTTCGACTATATTTTAAGTCTCCATGACGGGGTATTGGGTAAAGTTTTCAAAAGGCAATAATCGCGCCTCAGTTAAACCTCATTGGCTATGATCCTGCCACTGCGCAAAGCTAAACAATTTAGTGTGAATTTCATGCACACTTGCCCTAGTACCTCATGTTACAAAGAACATGATTCCTTTTCAAAGGATGTTATCTGTTTATGCATAACTACTCCTCCACTGCTTCTGATAGGCAATGTAAGACATATAATGGTGTTGTTTTACTAAGTTCTATCAGCTCTCTGCCCCAAAAGCGTCGATAGCCACACGCAGAGAATTATGGGAAATTGTATGCTAAATAGCTGTACAGGTAAGCAGCACCCTCCCAAGTTATGGATTTGATGCTCAGGCAGATATACCTTCACACAAAGATGAGATCTAGGCTGCTAACTATGGGTTGTGGAAAATATAAGAAGCACAAATTCATAATAGCATCCTCATAGGTCCCACTGTCTTCAAATGTTTACTAGAGAAGGAACGGCAATCAATTTAAAGGAAAATAAATTATAGATACATTTTTCCATATTCCATAATGCACGTCTGCCATTTCATGGCACTACATAGTTGCATTTGCTGCATTTCATTTTTAGCTTTAGGAGGTACAATATACTTGTTTCCTGGTTTTCAAAACATTTTAGGGGAATATTCACAAGGACCTGACGCAACTGCATGGATGCATAAGTTTCCTTGAGTCAGTGCTGAATGTCCTTGTGCCACGATGAATGTGCTGTATTTACAATACAGCGCTCCATGGCGCAAGAATTAACAGATGCGTCAGAAATTCTGACGCATCTGTTGGCACAAAAGTGACGCATTGCTGGAAATGCTCATGAAAGTGACGCAAAAAGCCCTGAGTCATAACTTATGCCTGGTCTGTGCAGGCGTAGGGATTTTGACACAGTGAAGGCGTAGAGTGATGTAGTGAAATCTTGTAGATTTCAGTGCGTCAGTTCTAGAAGGCTTTTAGCGTGGGAACGCCCACCCTGCATACATTATACCTGACGCAGGTATAATATGATGCGGGACTTTACAATGTGACACATCTCCCTAGATGCGTCACATTGTAAATGGGCCGCAACATTTATGCCGCAGCTGCGTCACAATACAGATTTTTATACTTGCCCTATATATGGCTGTGTGTACGTTGTGTGTCTCCGTCTGCATGCAGCATACAAATGTGCCAGATCTGGTAGCCCAGTTGGGCTGATGCAGCCACACAAGAGCTCTTTGCCTGACCTCATTGTCACCAATTCAAATCAGAGAGGATCCATGCAGTCTTTCAAGGCTCTCAGGTGAAAAAATGGGCCCTAGAGCAAGGAAGAAAATAGGCCCCCTTGTTGAAGTTTGGAATATAAAATACCGCAATAATCAGGGTTCAGTGGGTCCCGCAGGTCTGTGGGCGCCAGTCCAACTGCACCTGCTGCACCAACAGAAGCTACGCCCCTGTCATAGAGCTTGGTAACATCAATTACTCAGTGCCACAAAGAGCATTAGAAATAAACTTTACATAATGTCAAACGGCAAAAACAAGAGCTTTGTCAGTTCTTGTTCTGTTTCAAACACTCCATACAATCTGTATGAACCCTCTCCACATTTTCCTACTGATAACAAATGCCTTCGCTCCAAGAAAAAAACTTTCTGGGCGGTTAGTGCACATTTGATTGGGAGATGAGACCTCGGAAGAGCCCAGCCCTGCGCCGGACTGCGAGTCACCTCAGAGAGCAGAAACAAAGCCCGTCCTCTGCCCATCACTGACCCAAGCGAATCCGTGGAGCAAAGATGAGAACAAAGGGGAAGAAATAAAAGAATAACGAAAACTCATCAAGGAAAATAAATCCCTAAATTACTGCTGTATTTAAAAAGCTGAGAAAACAAAAGAGAACGTAAAGAGTAAACTGAAGCCAAATAGAGTCACCGTTTTGTCCTTGTCACGGATCACAAACCTGCAAGTAAATTGCATTGCAAAATAAACTATCTTATTTTTTAATTACATATTCTCCAGTCTCCGAAGAGACTGTCAAAAATTGCCATTTCGACTATATTTCAAGTCTCCATGACGGGGTATTGGGTAAAGTTTTCAATAAGCAATAATCGCGCCTCGGTTAAACCTCATTGGCTACGATACTGCCACTGCGCAAAGCTAAACAATTTAGTGTGAATTTCATGCACACTTGCCCTAGTACCTCATGTTACAAAGAACATGATTCATTTTCAAAAGATGTTATCTGTTTATGCATAACTACTCCTCCACTGCTTCTGATAGGCAATGTAAGACATATAATGGTGTTGTTTTACTAATTTCTATCAGCTCTCTGCCCCAAACCGTCGATGGCCACACGCAGAGACTTATGGGAAATTGTATGCTAAATAGCTGTACAGGTAAGCAGCACCCTCCCAAGTTATGGATTTGATGCTCAGGCAGATATACCTTCACACAAAGATGAGATCTAGGCTGCTAACCATGGGTTGTGGAAAATATAAGAAGCACAAATTCATAATAGCATCCTCATAGGTCCCACTGTCTTCAAATGTTTACTAGAGAAGGAACGGCAATCAATTTAAAGGAAAATAAATTGTAGATACATTTTTCCATATTCCATAATGCACGTCTGCCATTTCATGGCACTACATAGTTGCATTTGCTGCATTTCATTTTTAGCTTTAGGAGGTACAATATACTGGTTTCCTGGTTTTCAAAACATTTTAGGGGAAGATTCACAAGGACCTGACGCAACTGCATGGATGCATAAGTTTCCTTTAGTCAGTGCTGAATGTCCTTGTGCCACGATGAATGTGCTGTATTTACAATACAGCGCTCCATGGCGCAAGAATTAACAGATGCGTCAGAAATTCTGACGCATCTGTTGGCACAAAAGTGACGCATTGCTGGAAATGCTCATGAAAGTGACGCAAAAAGCCCTGAGTCATAACTTATGCCTGGTCTGTGCAGGCGTGGGGATTTTGACACAGTGAAGGCGTAGAGTGATGTAGTGAAATCTTGTAGATTTCAGTGCGTCAGTTCTGGAAGGCTTTTAGCGTGGGAACGCCCACCCTGCATACATTATACCTGACGCAGGTATAATATGATGCGGGACTTTACAATGTGACACATCTCCCTAGATGCGTCACATTGTAAATGGGCCGCAACATTTATGCCGCAGCTGCGTCACAATACAGATTTTTATACTTGCCCTATATATGGCTGTGTGTACGTTGTGTGTCTCCGTCTGCATGCAGCATACAAATGTGCCAGATCTGGTAGCCCAGTTGGGCTGATGCAGCCACACAAGAGCTCTTTGCCTGACCTCATTGTCACCAATTCAAATCAGAGAGGATCCATGCAGTCTTTCAAGGCTCTCAGGTGAAAAAATGGGCCCTAGAGCAAGGAAGAAAATAGGCCCCCTTGTTGAAGTTTGGAATATAAAATACCGCAATAATCAGGGTTCAGTGGGTCCCGCAGGTCTGTGGGCGCCAGTGCAACTGCACCTGCTGCACCAACAGAAGCTACGCCCCTGTCATAGAGCTGGGTAACATCAATTACTCAGTGCCACAAAGAGCATTAGAAATAAACTTTACATAATGTCAAACGGCAAAAACAAGAGCTTTGTCAGTTCTTGTTCTGTTTTAAACACTCCATACAATCTGTATGAACCCTCTCCACATTTTCCTACTGATAACAAATGACTTCGCTCCCAGAAAAAAACTTTCTGGGCGGTTAGTGCACATTTGAATGGGAGATGAGACCTCGGAAGAGCCCAGCCCTGCGCCGGACTGCGAGTCACCTCAGAGAGCAGAAACAAAGCCCGTCCTCTGCCCATCACTGACCCAAGCGAATCCGTGGAGCAAAGATGAGAACAAAGGGGAAGAAATAAAAGAATAACGAAAACTCATCAAGGAAAATAAATCCCTAAATTACTGCTGTATTTAAAAAGCTGAGAAAACAAAAGAGAACGTAAAGAGTAAACTGAAGCCAAATAGAGTCACCGTTTTGTCCTTGTCACAGATCACAAACCTGCAAGTAAATTGCATTGCAAAATAAACTATCTTATTTTTTAATTACATATTCTCCAGTCTCCGAAGAGACTGTCAAAAATTGCCATTTCGACTATATTTCAAGTCTCCATGACGGGGTATTGGGTAAAGTTTTCAATAAGCAATAATCGCGCCTCGGTTAAACCTCATTGGCTACGATACTGCCACTGCGCAAAGCTAAACAATTTAGTGTGAATTTCATGCACACTTGCCCTAGTACCTCATGTTACAAAGAACATGGGGGCATATTATCAAGGGGCTTTATCTCCGCTTTTTTGGCTTTAAAAGCCAAGAAAGCGGAGATAAAATTATCTCCCTATTACCAAGCTGTCACTAACACCAGTTAGCGACAGCTAATAGGAGATAGTGACCATCTTGGGCCCCGCTTTGCATGTCAGTGATATTTATCACTAATGACATGCAAAGTGGGCGTGCCAAGATGTTAGCGACTGAAAACAGTCGCTAACATCGCTGTCTCCTATTACCAACTTTTGGAGATATTCGCGCTAAGCGCGAATATCTCCAAAAGCTAACACTTGCCCAGGAGCAGTTCTTAGCCATGTTATCCAATGGGAGGTGGATAACATGGCTAAGAGCATTTGCTCGATAATGCATGAATATCGCTGACTTTTCAGCGATATTCATGCATTGCGGCCGTTTTTTATCGCATTTGCGATAAACCTTGCTAATAGCAAGGTTTATCTGCGATAAAAATCGCCGATTTGCGGCGATAATGTTTGTCTCTAAATAAGTTAGAGACAAAAATTATCTCTATTGGTTGGTAATATGCCCCATGATTCCTTTTCAAAAGATGTTATCTGTTTATGCATAACTACTCCTCCACTGCTTCTGATAGGCAATATAAGACATATAATGGTGTTGTTTTACTAATTTCTATCAGCTCTCTGCCTCAAACCGTCGATAGCCACAGGCAGCGAATTATGGGAAATTGTATGCTAAATAGCTGTACAGGTAAGCAGCACCCTCCCAAGTTATGGATTTGATGCTCAGGCAGATATACCTTCACACAAAGATGAGATCTAGGCTGCTAACCATGGGTTGTGGAAAATATAAGAAGCACAAATTCATAATAGCATTCTCATAGGTCCCACTGTCTTCAAATGTTTACTAGAGAAGGAACGGCAATCAATTTAAAGGAAAATAAATTATAGATACATTTTTCCATATTCCATAATGCACGTCTGCCATTTCATGGCACTACATAGTTGCATTTGCTGCATTTCATTTTTAGCTTTAGGAGGTACAATATACTGGTTTCCTGGTTTTCAAAACATTTTAGGGGAAGATTCACAAGGACCTGACGCAACTGCATGGATGCATAAGTTTCCTTGAGTCAGTGCTGAATGTCCTTGTGCCACGATGAATGTGCTGTATTTACAATACAGCGCTCCATGGTGCAAGGATTAACAGATGCGTCAGAAATTCTGACGCATCTGTTGGCACAAAAGTGACGCAATGCTGGAAATGCTCATGAAAGTGACGCAAAAAGCCCTGAGTCATAACTTATGCCTGGTCTGTGCAGGCGTAGGGATTTTGACACAGTGAAGGCGTAGAGTGATGTAGTGAAATCTTTTAGATTTCAGTGCGTCAGTTCTAGAAGGCCTTTAGCGTGGGAACGCCCACCCTGCATACATTATACCTGACGCAGGTATAATGTGATGCGGTACTTTACAATGTGACACATCTCCCTAGATGCGTCACATTGTAAATGGGCCGCAACATTTACGCCGCAGCTGCGTCACAATACAGATTTTTATACTTGCCCTATATAAGGCTGTGTGTACGTTGTGTGTCTCCGTCTGCATGCAGCATACAAATGTGCCAGATCTGGTAGCCCAGTTGGGCTGATGCAGCCACACAAGAGCTCTTTGCCTGACCTCATTGTCACCGATTCAAATCAGGGAGGATCCATGCAGTCTTTCAAGGCTCTCAGGTGAAAAAATGGGCCCTAGAGCAAGGAAGAAAATAGGCCCCCTTGTTGAAGTTTGGATTATAAAATACCGCAATAATCAGGGTTCAGTGCGTCCCGCAGGTCTGTGGGCGCCAGTGCAACTGCACCTGCTGCACCAACAGAAGCTACGCCCCTGTCATAGAGCTGGGTAACATCAATTACTCAGTGCCACAAAGAGCATTAGAAATAAACTTTACATAATGTCAAACGGCAAAAACAAGAGCTTTGTCAGTTCTTGTTCTGTTTCAAACACTCCATACAATCTGTATGAACCCTCTCCACATTTTCCTACTGATAACAAACGCCTTCGCTCCCAGAAAAAAACTTTCTGGGCGGTTAGTGCACATTTGAATGGGAGATGAGACCTCGGAAGAGCCCAGCCCTGCGCCGGACTGCGAGTCACCTCAGAGAGCAGAAACAAAGCCCGTCCTCTGCCCATCACTGACCCAAGCGAATCCGTGGAGCAAAGATGAGAACAAAGGGGAAGAAATAAAAGAATAACGAAAACTCATCAAGGAAAATAAATCCCTATATTACTGCTGTATTTAAAAAGCGGAGAAAACAAAAGAAAACGTAAAGAGTAAACTGAAGCCAAATATGGTCACCGTTTTGTCCTTGTCACAGATCACAAACCTGCAAGTTAATTGCATTGCAAAATAAACTATCTTATTTTTAATTACATATTCTCCAGTCTCCGAAGAGACTGTCAAAAATTGCCATTTCGACTATATTTCAAGTCTCCATGATGGGGTATTGGGTAAAGTTTTCAATAAGCAATAATCACGCCTCGGTTAAACCTCATTGGCTACGATACTGCCACTGCGCAAAGCTAAACAATTTAGTGTGAATTTCATGCACACTTGCCCTAGTACCTCATGTTACAAAGAACATGATTCCTTTTCAAAAGATGTTATCTGTTTATGCATAACTACTCCTCCACTGCTTCTGATAGGCAATGTAAGACATATAATGGTGTTGTTTTACTAATTTCTATCAGCTCTCTGCCCCAAACCGTCGATAGCCACACGCAGAGAATTATGGGAAATTGTATGCTAAATAGCTGTCCAGGTAAGCAGCACCCTCCCAAGTTATGGATTTGATGCTCAGGCAGATATACCTTCACACAAAGATGAGATCTAGGCTGCTAACCATGGGTTGTGGAAAATATAAGAAGCACAAATTCATAATAGCATCCTCATAGGTCCCACTGTCTTCAAATGTTTACTAGAGAAGGAACGGCAATCAATTTAAAGGAAAATAAATTATAGATACATTTTTCCATATTCCATAATGCACGTCTGCCATTTCATGGCACTACATAGTTGCATTTGCTGCATTTCATTTTTAGCTTTAGGAGGTACAATATACTGGTTTCCTGGTTTTCAAAACATTTTAGGGGAAGATTCACAAGGACCTGACGCAACTGCATGGATGCATAAGTTTCCTTGAGTCAGTGCTGAATGTCCTTGTGCCACGATGAATGTGCTGTATTTACAATACAGCGCTCCATGGCGCAAGAATTAACAGATGCGTCAGAAATTCTGACGCATCTGTTGGCACAAAAGTGACGCATTGCTGGAAATGCTCATGAAAGTGACGCAAAAAGCCCTGAGTCATAACTTATGCCTGGTCTGTGCAGGCGTAGGGATTTTGACACAGTGAAGGCGTAGAGTGATGTAGTGAAATCTTGTAGATTTCAGTGCGTCAGTTCTAGAAGGCTTTTAGCGTGGGAACGCCCACCCTGCATACATTATACCTGACGCAGGTATAATATGATGCGGGACTTTACAATGTGACACATCTCCCTAGATGCGTCACATTGTAAATGGGCCGCAACATTTACGCCGCAGCTGCGTCACAATACAGATTTTTATACTTGCCCTATATATGGCTGTGTGTACGTTGCGTGTCTCCGTCTGCATGCAGCATACAAATGTGGCAGATCTGGTAGCCCAGTTCGGCTGATGCAGCCACACAAGAGCTCTTTGCCTGACCTCATTGTCACCAATTCAAATCAGAGAGGATCCATGCAGTCTTTCAAGGCTCTCAGGTGAAAAAATGGGCCCTAGAGCAAGGAAGAAAATAGGCCCCCTTGTTGAAGTTTGAAATATAAAATACCGCAATAATCAGGGTTCAGTGGGTCCCGCAGGTCTGTGGGCGCCAGTGCAACTGCACCTGCTGCACCAACAGAAGCTACGCCCCTGTCATAGAGCTGGGTAACATCAATTACTCAGTGCCACAAAGAGCATTAGAAATAAACTTTACATAATGTCAAACGGCAAAAACAAGAGCTTTGTCAGTTCTTGTTCTGTTTCAAACACTCCATACAATCTGTATGAACCCTCTCCACATTTTCCTACTGATAACAAATGCCTTCGCTCCCAGAAAAAAACTTTCTGGGCGGTTAGTGCACATTTGAATGGGAGATGAGACCTCGGAAGAGCCCAGCCCTGCGCCGGACTGCGAGTCACCTCAGAGAGCAGAAACAAAGCCCGTCCTCTGCCTATCACTGACCCAAGCGAATCCGTGGAGCAAAGATGAGAACAAAGGGGAAGAAATAAAAGAATAACGAAAACTCATCAAGGAAAATAAATCCCTAAATTACTGCTGTATTTAAAAAGCTGAGAAAACAAAAGAGAACGTAAAGAGTAAACTGAAGCCAAATAGAGTCACCGTTTTGTCCTTGTCACAGATCACAAACCTGCAAGTAAATTGCATTGCAAAATAAACTATCTTATTTTTTAATTACATATTCTCCAGTCTCCGAAGAGACTGTCAAAAATTGCCATTTCGACTATATTTCAAGTCTCCATGACGGGGTATTGGGTAAAGTTTTCAATAAGCAATAATCGCGCCTCGGTTAAACCTCATTGGCTACGATACTGCCACTGCGCAAAGCTAAACAATTTAGTGTGAATTTCATGCACACTTGCCCTAGTACCTCATGTTACAAAGAACATGGGGGCATATTACCAAGCAATAGCGATAATTATCGCTATTGCTTGGTTAGAGACAAAAATTTACCGCTGAGCTGCGGCAATTTTTATCGCAGATAAACCTTGATATTACCAAGGTTTATCGCAAATGCGATAAAAATAAGCCGCAATGCATGAATATCGCTGAAAAGTCCGCGATATTCATGCATTACCGAGCTAATGCTCTTAGCCATGTTATCCACCTCCCATTGGATAACATGGCTAAGAACTGCTCTGGGCAGGTGGTAGCTTTTGGAGACATTCGCGCTTAGCGCGAATATCTCCAAAAGTTGGTAATAGGAGATAGTGATGTTAGCGACTGTTTCCAGTCGCTAACATCTTGGCACGCCCACTTTGCATGTCATTAGTGATAAATATCACTGACATGCAAAGTGGGACCCAAGATGGTCGCTATCTCCTACTAGCTGTCGCTAACTGGTGTTAGCAACAGCTAGGTAATAGGGAGATAATTTTATCTCCGCTTTCTTGGCATTTAAAGCCAAAAAAGCGGAGATAAACCCCCTTGATAATATGCCCCATGATTCCTTTTCAAAAGATGTTATCTGTTTATGCATAACTACTCCTCCACTGCTTCTGATAGGCAATGTAAGACATATAATGGTGTTGTTTTACTAATTTCTATCAGCTGTCTGCCCCAAACCGTCGATAGCCACACGCAGAGAATTATGGGAAATTGTATGCTAAATAGCTGTCCAGGTAAGCAGCACCCTCCCAAGTTATGGATTTGATGCTCAGGCAGATATACCTTCACACAAAGATGAGATCTAGGCTGCTAACCATGGGTTGTGGAAAATATAAGAAGCACAAATTCATAATAGCATCCTCATAGGTCCCACTGTCTTCAAATGTTTACTAGAGAAGGAACGGCAATCAATTTAAAGGAAAATAAATTATAGATCAATTTTTCCATATTCCATAATGCACGTCTGCCATTTCATGGCACTACATAGTTGCATTTGCTGCATTTCATTTTTAGCTTCAGGAGGTACAATATACTGGTTTCCTGGTTTTCAAAACATTTTAGGGGAAGATTCACAAGGACCTGACGCAACTGCATGGATGCATAAGTTTCCTTGAGTCAGTGCTGAATGTCCTTGTGCCACGATGAATGTGCTGTATTTACAATACAGCACTCCATGGCACAAGAATTAACAGATGCGTCAGAAATTCTGACGCATCTGTTGGCACAAAAGTGACGCATTGCTGGAAATGCTCATGAAAGTGACGCAAAAAGCCCTGAGTCATAACTTATGCCTGGTCTGTGCAGGCGTAGGGATTTTGACACAGTGAAGGCGTAGAGTGATGTAGTGAAATCTTGTAGATTTCAGTGCGTCAGTTCTAGAAGGCTTTTAGCGTGGGAACGCCCACCCTGCATACATTATACCTGACGCAGGTATAATATGATGCGGGACTTTACAATGTGACACATCTCCCTAGATGCGTCACATTGTAAATGGACCGCAACATTTATGCCGCAGCTGCGTCACAATACAGATTTTTATACTTGCCCTATATATGGCTGTGTGTATGTTGTGTGTCTCCGTCTGCATGCAGCATACAAATGTGCCAGATCTGGTAGCCCAGTTGGGCTGATGCAGCCACACAAGAACTCTCTGCCTGACCTCATTGTCATCAATTCAAATCAGAGAGGATCCATGCAGTCTTTCAAGGCTCTCAGGTGAAAAAATGGGCCCTAGAGCAAGGAAGAAAATAGTCCCCCTTGTTGAAGTTTGGAATATAAAATACCGCAATAATCAGGGTTCAGTGGGTCCCGCAGGTCTGTGGGCGCCAGTGCAACTGCACCTGCTGCACCAACAGAAGCTACGCACCTGTCATAGAGCTGGGTAACATCAATTACTCAGTGCCACAAAGAGCATTAGAAATAAACTTTACATAATGTCAAACGGCAAAAACAAGAGCTTTGTCAGTTCTTGTTCTGTTTCAAACACTCCATACAATCTGTATGAACCCTCTCCACATTTTCCTACTGATAACAAATGCCTTCGCTCCCAGAAAAAAACTTTCTGGGCGGTTAGTGGAAAGGGGCGACCATTCGGTCCCCCCGAACGTATGGTGGAGTACCACGATCCCCCCGGGAAGCCATCTTGGGCGGGAGGCGAGTCTCGGCTGGTATGCCCGAAGCGGCGTAGCCGGGGCGCGCCTTTTTCCGCCCTGGAGTGGGTTGTCCTAGACACTGACGCACTCGGCCACGCCCTCGGTGGCGGGCGGGGGCGGGTTGACGCCCGCCCCGAAGACGGATAAAAGAAGCAACAAGCCAAGAAAACATCCTCTCGTTCCTGTGCTCTGAAGCTGCACCTCCCCACTGCACGTGAGCTCAAGACGGAACGAAGAGCCAATTTTGAGCGTTGTAATCTTTCTTTTTGTCTTACAGATATCCGTCTGGGAATGCCTAAGAAAGTCGGACAGCGGGTCAGTACCGATCAGATGCTCCGCATGCTCATGAAGGAGGTAGCCGATTTGAAGAAGCAGATGGCGGCTACGAACGGGGAGGGAGGACCGAAACGGCCTTTGCCGGGAGTAGTCCCCGGTGGGAGAGGCAAGAGGTCCAGAAAGGGGACGCTTGGGGGTGAAACTCCGGTCCCTGATACCCCACTTGAGGAGCCAACCCCGGTGCCGAAGGGGGGGAATCCGATCCCCGTGGTGGTCACCCCCGTGACCAGGGAGGATATGCCTCCCGAGTTAGCGGCACAATTGGCAGCGTGGTTGGGAAAAGAAAACGAGGGCACCACGGCTGACGACGCCCGGGCAGTAATGAGACAACTGCGGGAATCTAGGGAGGCTGGGAAGACACCAGCTTCTGTTACCCCGCCAGTTACGGCGGCGGAAAATGCAACGGGCCCAGTTTCCGCGGCGAATGCAGCTTCTGGTTCAGGTAAGCGGCCATTGCCGATCGCGGGGGAAGGGTCTGTACCTTCACGAAGGGAGAAGGTGGCTCAGCATGTTCCACTGGAAATTAAGGAAAAGATTTGGGCGAATAAGTATGTTAATATTTTTTCTTTGCTTACCGACCATTACGAGATGGAGCATGTTAAGAGCCAAAAGGAGCTCATGCATCCGAGTGTTTGGCGTGCAAAAATGGCCGCCTTTAAGGTTGACGAAAACATTGGTACTTGGGGCAGAGCGTGGGGCATTTTTACCTCCATCATGGGTGAGCGCAGGCCCGAGTTGCTGACCGAGTTGCCTATTTATCAATCGCGTATCATGGAGTACTCCGTAGCATATGGGGGCAATCAGTGGTTCTGCTATGACAATATTTTTAGAAAAGCTAAGGAACATGACCCAGTTTTGACTTGGGATTGTTACGACTCCGTGTCATGGCAAAAAATGGAGAGTACTGGAATGTTAAAAGTACCATTGTCAGGGAGTAGCGGGGGTGAATCTTCCCGCCAATACTCTGGGACACCCTTTCGGACGGGTGCAGGTAGCGAGTACCACTCGAAGACGAGTGGCAACGCAGGTAAAAGGGGAATCTGTTGGAATTTTAACAGAGGTAAATGTACGAGGCCCCAGGGGTCGTGCAAGTTCAGACATGAATGTGGGGGGTGTGGGCAGCCATCCGATCCTGAGTCCATGTGCAGAGCCAAAACGGGTGATAACGGTGGTAAGGGAAGCGCCAAACAGGTCTGAAATAGTCCGAGGGGCGACTTTACCTACTCCGATTGATACCATGGCAATGATTCCTTGGCTCAGTGAATACCCGGATCATGCTTCCGCTGGGGTGTTGCGGAACGGGTTTTCATATGGTTTCCGCATCCCAGTGGGGGATTTTCAGGGTGTAGCTAACTGTACGAATCAACTATCGGTCCTACAGCATTCGGCTGTGGTACAGGCAAAGATTGGGAAGGAGGTGACTCGAGGTCGTGTCGCCGGTCCATTTGACTTGCCACCGGTTGATAATTTTGTTTGTTCCCCTCTAGGGGTGGTCCCCAAGAAGGACCCGGGTGAGTTTCGGCTGATACATAACTTGTCAGCCCCACGGGGTCTTTCCGTGAATGATGCGATAGACCCGGAAGTATGTTCGGTGCGGTACGCATCTTTCGATGAGGCCGTCGCCATGTTGCATCGCCTGGGGCCCGGGGCGCTGATGGCAAAATCAGATATCGAGTCAGCGTTCCAGTTGCTCCCGGTACACCCAGACGATCAGCGTCTCCTTGGTTTTAGGTTTCAGGGTCGCTATTACATGGACAGATGTATGCCAATGGGATGTTCTATATCTTGTGCCTATTTTGAAATGTTCAGTTGTTTTTTGCAATGGGTCTTCACAAAGAAGACGGGTTTTCAACATGTTATGCATTATCTCGATGATTTTTTGTTCTTGGGGGCAACCGGGGATCCAGAATGTGGACAGGCTTTAAATGAATTTTGTGTCTTGATGAACCAATTTGGTGTGCCATTGGCGCCAGGTAAGACCGTGGGTCCCTCGACTTCCCTCGAGTTTCTGGGGATCGAGCTCGACTCGGTAGAGGGTTGTTTTCGACTACCAAGAGATAAGGTTTTGAAATTCAGGGCATCCCTTGAAACATGTATCAGTGAGACTAAAGTAAAACTGCATCAATTACAACAAGTGGTGGGCCAGTTGAATTTTGCCCTGAGAGTAATGCCGATGGCCCGCCCCTTTTCCCGCTCGATTGCACAAGCCATGGTCGGCCTGAAGGAGGGCCATCACCGCACGAGGCTCTCGGCAGAGGTTCGCCAGGACATGCGCATTTGGTTGGCATTTCTTGCGGATTTCAATGGTCGAATTGTCTGGATAAAACCGGCGGTGTCCTCTGAGGAGCTGGGGCTGTGGACAGATTCGGCGGGGAGTATAGGTTTTGGCGCCATATTCGGCACACAATGGACGGCTCAAAAATGGCCGTCATGGTGGCATGAGTGCGGATTGACGAGGAACATTGCTTTTCTCGAACTTTTCCCTATTTTGGTGGCCCTGAAAGCTTGGCCTGAGGGGTTCCGGGATCAGTCTGTGGTGTTTTGGTCTGACAACATGACCGTGGTAGAGTGTATCAATAGTCAGGCAGCACGTTGCAAATGGATGCTGAGACTGCTTAAAGAAATTGTGTTATTGTGCATGCAGTTGAATGTGCTCTTTAGGGCAAGACATGTCCCGGGGGTATTGAACCAAGCGGCTGATGCGCTTTCTCGTTTCCGTATGCAGGCCTTCTGGGGTTTTCTGCCCGCAGCGGACCCGGTGGCAGCACCCTTTCCCGAAGCTCTCTGGTCTCTCGGTGCCCCGAACTACAAAACCTCGTGGGAGAGAGTTTAGCGCCCAGGACAAGGAAGGCATACGAAGGGGCTTTCCGTTCCTATTGGTCCTTTTTGGGTTCTGCTAGGGGGGAGCTTTGGGGCCAGGAGGAGCTTGTCGTTAAATTTTTGCTGTCTTTACATCAGGCAGGCAAATCAGTAGCTACGGCCCAGAGGCATCGGGCCGCCATTTCCTTTATGGCAAGGGCTCATGGGATCCAGGACCCGACAGCGTCTTTCGTAGTCCAGAAAGCGCTACGGGGGTGGCAACGCCTGGAGGGTCGCAAAGCAGATGAGAGGCGCCCGATAGGTCTGGATAGGTTGGCCCTGTTATTTTCCGTACTCCCGGCAACGTGTTCATCACAGTATGAGACAATGTTATTCCGAGCCGCTTTTGCGCTAGCATTCCATGGGGCTATGCGGGTAAGCGAACTAGTGGCGAGGAACAAGCGGGATACGATGGGGGGATTGTGCCAAGAGCACGTTCAGGTCAAGGGGGAGACAATGACTGTCTCGTTTGTCAGGTCCAAAACCGATCAGGGTGCGTTTGGGGACTGCATAATCATACAGAGGATTCCCGGGTCCCCCATGTGCCCTGTGGTTTGCGTAGAGGAATATTTAGCGCAGAGAGTGGCATCATGGGGGGGGACCTTTTTGAGACACGCTGACACCACCCCACTGACAAGGTTTCAGTTCCAGCGGGTGCTTGCGATGTCGATTTCGGCCGCGGGCTTGAACCCCGGCGAGTTTGGGACCCATTCTTTTCGGATAGGGGCTGCTACAGAGGCTACAGCCAGGGGTCTGAGTGTAGAAGAAGTAAAACGTGTAGGGCGTTGGTCTTCGAACTGTTATAAAAGGTATGTGCGGTTGCACATGTTATGAAGCTGTAATGATGTACTCACGCTTCTTGTTTTGTTTGGTTTTCAGTTGCGCAAGCCTACGAGGCGGGGCGGACTGTGCAGTCGACCCGACACATGGGGACCAGCGGTCAGACATCACCGGCTGGGAAAAAGGAGGTGTGGGTCGTGGGCCACTCATACGTGAGGCGTGCCGCGGACGTATTCAAAGCAGGTGACATGATTCACGTGGCTGGGGAATACGGGTACAGTGTGTCCTTCTACGGAAAGGGCGGGCTCTGTATTGACCAGTTTCAGACCTTTTTCGAGGATTTGTTAGGGCGGACCAGGTCACCGCCGTCTATAATCATAGTTCATCTTGGGGGCAACGATTTGGTGGCCACTGGTAGACGACTTCTTCTTGAGGCAATGCTTTCCACAGTAAGTTGGTTGGCAAGGAGAGTTCCAGGGTGCACAATTGCATGGTCCCACATGATCCCACGAAAAGTGTGGCGGGGGGCTATTTCTGTTTCTGCTCTGAATCATTCAGTAAGGAAAATAAATAACAAAGTGAGTAGATTGTTTCGTTCAAGTACTCTGCATTCTGTCTCGCATGGTTGTATCAGAGGGGACAGTATGTATTTGGGGGACGGTGTTCATTTGTCCCGGGTGGGGAATGAGTTACTCATAGGAGACCTCATAGCTTGGTTAAAAAGTTTATAACATGACCTTTAGGCAGGAGTTGTTGTGGGGGGTCCGGATAGCCGGTCAACTATCCGGCCTGTGGCGGTAAGGTCATGATCGGTGAGCAGTAATTGGAAGATCCCTATGGGGGGGCGTCACCCATTACGGATGGGAGCACTCGGGGGAGGTGGCCATTGGCCCCTCAACGGGGAGGCGGTCCCGTCTAAGGATAGGCCGCCGGAAGGAAAGGAAAGGTGGTCAAGGCCCCTTCCTGGATAGGAGGGGCTACGGGCCCTCCTGGGGAATTTCCCGGGGCCAGGACATCTGCGACGGCAGATGGGTAAGTTGTGTGGGGTTCGGGAGGGGGTTTACGCTACCTCTTAGACACCTCACACGAGTCCTCGGACGACCGTTAAATGGCGTCGAGTTCATTGGGGCCCCCGTCAAGTCCAAGGGAAATTGGTAGATGCACTTGAGGTACGCCTCTGTGCGGTTGGTCCTCTCACAAGTGAGGGTTGTATTTCTGGTTTAGGGATCTGACACCGGTTACGACCTTGCCGTTGGCCCTTAACGTTAGGATGTACAATTTCAAGTCAAATGTTTTGTAGGATGTTGGATCGGCTAGGAGAATCTTTGTATTAGAGATCTGTTAAGGTTAGCCAAACATCGTAATGTGGAAATGAAATTGTACATAATATGAAACTGTTATTTTAATGTTTTGATTTTGTTTCATATTTTAATAAATACGGCCGGGAGGGTCACTCCCTCCCGCCTTCCAAAAGTTCAGAACCGTTTCGGTTTCCCATCCTTGGGGATTGTGTCGAGAGGGGGTGGCGGGTATCTCAGCCATATGGAAAGGGGCAACCATTCGGTCCCCCCGAACGTATGGTGGAGTACCACGATCCCCCCGGGAAGCCATCTTGGGCGGGAGGCGAGTCTCGGCTGGTATGCCCGAAGCGGCGTAGCCGGGGTGCGCCTTTTTCCGCCCTGGAGTGGGTTGTCCTAGACACTGACGCACTCGGCCACGCCCTCGGTGGCGGGCGGGGGCGGGTTGACGCCCGCCCCGAAGACGGATAAAAGAAGCAACAAGCCAAGAAAACATCCTCTCGTTCCTGTGCTCTGAAGCTGCACCTCCCCACTGCACGTGAGCTCAAGACGGAACGAAGAGCCAATTTTGACCCACCCACCAGCCCCTGAGGACAGCTAGTTGTTTTGAAATAAAGTTTTGATGTGGTAACTCTATTTTCTTACAGGTTGTGACGATTGTCGTGATAATTTTTTGAGTATGCAATAAAGAGGGTCACTTTCAGTATGTTGTGCAAATAAAGGTTTTTGCAGTGGTGTTGATCAGTAATCATGCCTTTAATAGGCTATAATTGTTTCGTGATTTAGTAATTTAGGTAAATTTGTCGTATTTATTGTCGGGCGGTAAGGTCATGATCGGTGAGCAGTAATTGGAAGATCCCTATGGGGGGGCGTCACCCATTACGGATGGGAGCGCTCGGGGGAGGTGGCCATTGGCCCCTCAATGGGGAGGCGGTCCCGTCTAAGGATAAGCCGCCGGAAGGAAAGGAAAGGTGGTCAAGGCCCCTTCCTGGATAGGAGGGGCTACGGGCCCTCCTGGGGAATTTCCCGGGGCCAGGACATCTGCGACGGCAGATGGGTAAGTTGTGTGGGGTTCGGGAGGGGGTTTACGCTACCTCTTAGACACCTCACACGAGTCCTCGGACGACCGTTAAATGGCGTCGAGTTCATTGGGGCCCCCGTCAAGTCCAAGGGAAATTGGTAGATGCACTTGAGGTACGCCTCTGTGCGGTTGGTCCTCTCACAAGTGAGGGTTGTATTTCTGGTTTAGGGATCTGACACCGGTTACGACCTTGCCGTTGGCCCTTAACGTTAGGATGTACAATTTCAAGTCAAATGTTTTGTAGGATGTTGGATCGGCTAGGAGAATCTTTGTATTAGAGATCTGTTAAGGTTAGCCAAACATCGTAATGTGGAAATGAAATTGTACATAATATGAAACTGTTATTTTAATGTTTTGATTTTGTTTCATATTTTAATAAATACGGCCGGGAGGGTCACTCCCTCCCGCCTTCCAAAAGTTCAGAACCGTTTCGGTTTCCCATCCTTGGGTATTGTGTCGAGAGGGGGTGGCGGGTATCTCAGCCATATGCACATTTGAATGGGAGATGAGAACTCGGAAGAGCCCAGCCCTGCGCCGGACTGCGAGTCACCTCAGAAAGCAGAAACAAAGCCCGTCCTCTGCCCATCACTGACCCAAGCGAATCCGTGGAGCAAAGATGAGAACAAAGGGGAAGAAATAAAAGAATAACGAAAACTCATCAAGGAAAATAAATCCCTAAATTACTGCTGTATTTAAAAAGCTGAGAAAACAAAAGAGAACGTAAAGAGTAAACTGAAGCCAAATAGAGTCACCGTTTTGTCCTTGTCACAGATCACAAACCTGCAAGTAAATTGCATTGCAAAATAAACTATCTTATTTTTTAATTCCATACTCTCCAGTCACCGAAAAGACTGTAAAAAATTGCCATTTCGACTATATTTCAAGTCTCCATGACGGGGTATTGGGTAAAGTTTTCAATAAGCAATAATCGCGCCTCGGTTAAACCTCATTGGCTACGATACTGCCACTGCGCAAAGCTAAACAATTTAGTGTGAATTTCATGCACACTTGCCCTAGTACCTCATGTTACAAAGAACATGATTCCTTTTCAAAAGATGTTATCTGTTTATGCATAACTACTCCTCCACTGCTTCTGATAGGCAATGTAAGACATATAATGGTGTTGTTTTACTAATTTCTATCAGCTCTCTGCCCCAAACCGTCGATAGCCACACGCAGAGAATTATGGGAAATTGTATGCTAAATAGCTGTCCAGGTAAGCAGCACCCTCCCAAGTTATGGATTTGATGCTCAGGCAGATATACCTTCACACAAAGATGAGATCTAGGCTGCTAACCATGGGTTGTGGAAAATATAAGAAGCACAAATTCATAATAGCATCCTCATAGGTCCCACTGTCTTCAAATGTTTACTAGAGAAGGAACGGCAATCAATTTAAAGGAAAATAAATTATAGATACATTTTTCCATATTCCATAATGCACGTCTGCCATTTCATGGCACTACATAGTTGCATTTGCTGCATTTCATTTTTAGCTTTAGGAGGTACAATATACTGGTTTCCTGGTTTTCAAAACATTTTAGGGGAAGATTCACAAGGACCTGACGCAACTGCATGGATGCATAAGTTTCCTTGAGTCAGTGCTGAATGTCCTTGTGCCACGATGAATGTGCTGTATTTACAATACAGCGCTCCATGGCGCAAGAATTAACAGATGCGTCAGAAATTCTGACGCATCTGTTGGCACAAAAGTGACGCATTGCTGGAAATGCTCATGAAAGTGACGCAAAAAGCCCTGAGTCATAACTTATGCCTGGTCTGTGCAGGCGTAGGGATTTTGACACAGTGAAGGCGTAGAGTGATGTAGTGAAATCTTGTAGATTTCAGTGCGTCAGTTCTAGAAGGCTTTTAGCGTGGGAACGCCCACCCTGCATACATTATACCTGACGCAGGTATAATATGATGCGGGACTTTACAATGTGACACATCTCCCTAGATGCGTCACATTGTAAATGGGCCGCAACATTTATGCCGCAGCTGCGTCACAATACAGATTTTTATACTTGCCCTATATATGGCTGTGTGTACGTTGTGTGTCTCCTTCTGCATGCAGCATACAAATGTGCCAGATCTGGTAGCCCAGTTGGGCTGATGCAGCCACACAAGAGCTCTTTGCCTGACCTCATTGTCACCAATTCAAATCAGAGAGGATCCATGCAGTCTTTCAAGGCTCTCAGGTGAAAAAATGGGCCCTAGAGCAAGGAAGAAAATAGGCCCCCTTGTTGAAGTTTGGAATATAAAATACCGCAATAATCAGGGTTCAGTGGGTCCCGCAGGTCTGTGGGCGCCAGTGCAACTGCACCTGCTGCACCAACAGAAGCTACGCCCCTGTCATAGAGCTGGGTAACATCAATTACTCAGTGCCACAAAGAGCATTAGAAATAAACTTTACATAATGTCAAACGGCAAAAACAAGAGCTTTGTCAGTTCTTGTTCTGTTTCAAACACTCCATACAATCTGTATGAACCCTCTCCACATTTTCCTACTGATAACAAATGCCTTCGCTCCCAGAAAAAAACTTTCTGGGCGGTTAGTGCACATTTGAATGGGAGATGAGACCTCGGAAGAGCCCAGCCCTGCGCCGGACTGCGAGTCACCTCAGAGAGCAGAAACAAAGCCCGTCCTCTGCCCATCACTGACCCAAGCGAATCTGTGGAGCAAAGATGAGAAAAAAGGGGAAGAAATAAAAGAATAACGAAAACTCATCAAGGAAAATAAATCCCTAAATTACTGCTGTATTTAGAAAGCTGAGAAAACAAAAGAGAACGTAAAGAGTAAACTGAAGCCAAATAGAGTCACCGTTTTGTCCTTGTCACAGATCACAAACCTGCAAGTAAATTGCATTGCAAAATAAACTATCTTATTTTTTAATTACATATTCTCCAGTCTCCGAAGAGACTGTCAAAAATTGCCATTTCGACTATATTTCAAGTCTCCATGACGGGGTATTGGGTAAAGTTTTCAATAAGCAATAATCGCGCCTCGGTTAAACCTCATTGGCTACGATACTGCCACTGCGCAAAGCTAAACAATTTAGTGTGAATTTCATGCACACTTGCCCTAGTACCTCATGTTACAAAGAACATGATTCCTTTTCAAAAGATGTTATCTGTTTATGCATAACTACTCCTCCACTGCTTCTGATAGGCAATGTAAGACATATAATGGTGTTGTTTTACTAATTTCTATCAGCTCTCTGCCCCAAACAGTCGATAGCCACACGCAGAGAATTATGGGGAATTGTATGCTAAATAGCTGTCCAGGTAAGCAGCACCCTCCCAAGTTATGGATTTGATGCTCAGGCAGATATACCTTCACACAAAGATGAGATCTAGGCTGCTAACCATGGGTTGTGGAAAATATAAGAAGCACAAATTCATAATAGCATCCTCATAGGTCCCACTGTCTTCAAAGTTTACTAGAGAAGGAACGGCAATCAATTTAAAGGAAAATAAATTATAGATAAATTTTTCCATATTCCATAATGCACGTCTGCCATTTCATGGCACTACATAGTTGCATTTGCTGCATTTCATTTTTAGGAAGTACAATATACTGGTTTCCTGGTTTTCAAAACATTTTAGGGGAAGATTCACAAGGACCTGACGCAACTGCATGGATGCATAAGTTTCCTTGAGTCAGTGCTGAATGTCCCTGTGCCACGATGAATGTGCTGTATTTACAATACAGCGCTCCATGGCGTAAGGATTAACAGATGCGTCAGAAATTCTGACGCATCTGTTGGCACAAAAGTGACGCATTGCTGGAAGTGCTCATGAAAGTAACGCAAAAAGCCCTGAGTCATAACTTATGCCTGGTCTGTGCAGGCGTAGGGATTTTGACACAGTGAAGGCGTAGAGTGATGTAGTGAAATCTTGTAGATTTCAGTGCGTCAGTTCTAGAAGGCTTTTAGCGTGGGAACGCCCACCCTGCATACATTATACCTGACGCAAGTATAATGTGATGCGGGACTTTACAATGTGACACATCTCCCTAGATGCGTCACATTGTAAATGGGCCGCAACATTTACGCCGCAGCTGCGTCACAATGCAGATTTTTATACTTGCCCTATATATGGCTGTGTGTACGTTGTGTGTCTCCGTCTGCATGCAGCATACAAATGTGCCAGATCTGGTAGCCCAGTTGGGCTGATGCAGCCACACAAGAGCTCTTTGCCTGACCTCATTGTCACCAATTCAAACCAGAGAGGATCCATGCAGTCTTTCAAGGCTCTCAGGTGAAAAAATGGGCCCTAGAGCAAGGTAGAAAATAGGCCCCCTTGTTGAAGTTTGGAATATAAAATACCGCAATAATCAGGGTTCAGTGGGTCCCGCAGGTCTGTGGGCGCCAGTGCAACTGCACCTGCTGCACCAACAGAAGCTACGCCCCTGTCATAGAGCTGGGTAACATCAATTACTCAGTGCCACAAAGAGCATTATAAATAAACTTTACATAATGTCAAACGGCAAAAACAAGATCTTTGTCAGTTCTTGTTCTGTTTCAAACACTCCATACAATCTGTATGAACCCTCTCCACATTTTCCTACTGATAACAAACGCCTTCGCTCCCAGAAAAAAACTTTCTGGGCGGTTAGTGCACATTTGAATGGGAGCTGAGACCTCGGAAGAGCCCAGCCCTGCGCCGGACTGCGAGTCACCTCAGAGAGCTGAAACAAAGCCCGTCCTCTGCCCATCACTGACCCAAGCGAATCCGTGGAGCAAAGATGAGAACAAAGAGGAAGAAATAAAATAATTACGAAAACTCATCAAGGAAAATAAATCCCTAAATTACTGCTGTATTTAAAAAGCTGAGAAAACAAAAGAGAACGTAAAGAGTAAACTGAAGCCAAATAGAGTCACCGTTTTGTCCTTGTCACAGATCACAAATCGCAAGTAAATTGCATTGCAAAATAAAGTATCTTATTTTTTAATTACATATTCTCCAGTCTCCGAAGAGACTGTCAAAAATTGCCATTTCGACTATATTTCAAGTCTCCATGACGGGGTATTGGGTAAAGTTTTCAATAAGCAATAATCGCGCCTCGGTTAAACCTCATTGGCTACGATACTGCCACTGCGCAAAGCTAAACAATTTAGTGTGAATTTCATGCACACTTGCCCTAGTACCTCATGTTACAAAGAACATGATTCCTTTTCAAAAGATGTTATCTGTTTATGCATAACTACTCCTCCACTGCTTCTGATAGGCAATGTAAGACATATAATGGTGTTGTTTTACTAATTTCTATCAGCTCTCTGCCTCAAACCGTCGATAGCCACACGCAGAGAATTATGGGAAATTGTATGCTAAATAGCTGTACAGGTAAGCAGCACCCTCCCAAGTTATGGATTTGATGCTCAGGCAGATATACCTTCACACAAAGATGAGATCTAGGCTGCTAACCATGGGTTGTGGAAAATATAAGAAGCACAAATTCATAATAGCATCCTCATAGGTCCCACTGTCTTCAAATGTTTACTAGAGAAGGAACGGCAATCAATTTAAAGGAAAATAATTTATAGATACATTTTTCCATATTCCATAATGCACGTCTGCCATTTCATGGCACTACATAGTTGCATTTTCTGCATTTCATTTTTAGCTTTAGGAGGTACAATACACTGGTTTCCTGGTTTTCAAAACATTTTAGGGGAAGATTCACAAGGACCTGACGCAACTGCATGGATGCATAAGTTTCCTTGAGTCAGTGCTGAATGTCCTTGTGCCACGATGAATGTGCTGTATTTACAATACAGCGCTCCATGTCGCAAGGATATTGAAGTGCTCCAGCCAAAGCCTATGGCCTGGACTGATCTCTATTTGATCGAAATGCGCATAACTATCAATATCCCTCCAGCCAATAACAACCTGCCTAAGACTCTTAAGCGTCCTTGGAGAAACTTGAACCTAGAGCACTTTCATCTTCTTTTGATGCAGCATCATCCTCAACCTCCTGAGGAAGTTTCCTGTGGTTATGACGACTTTTGCAAGTGGCTTGAGCAGTCTCTGGATACACTTATTCCAGCTAGGTGGAGCAAGGCTAAATCGGGCTCCCCCAGTCCTTGGTATGATGACTCCCTCAGGGTTTTGAAATCTTCTTGCAAAAAAGCTGAACGTGCCTGCGCAGAAACTATGATACTGATCTTAAAGCAGCCTATAGATCCTGTACCAGAACGTATCATAGGGCCATATGTCCTGCCAGGGCTGCTTTCTACTCACAGGAAATAAAAAACAGCACTAACCCTACCAAGACTATTTTTAGGGTGTGCAAAGACCTCACCAATAAAAGAACTGCCTCTACGTTCACTGCCTCCATGACACACTGTGAAGATCTGGCATCGTTCTTCGTTGAAAAAGTGGAGGCCCTATATAGGTCATTTGCTCTGCCTTTTGTCAGGGAAATTAATAGTGCCCCCAAGGTCTCTAAGGGGTATATTATCAAGGGGTTTATCTCCGCTTTTTTGGCTTTAAAAGCCAAGAAAGCGGAGATAAAATTATCTCCCTATTACCAAGCTGTCGCTAACACCAGTTAGTGACAGCTAATAGGAGATAGCGACCATCTTGGGCCCCGCTTTGCATGTCAGTGCTATTTATCACTAATGACATGCAAAGTGGGCGTGCCAAGATGTTAGCGACTGGAAACAGTCGCTAACATCGCTATCTCCTATTACCAACTTTTGGAGATATTCGCGCTAAGCGTGATTATCTCCAAAAGCTAACACCTGCCCTGAGCAGTTCTTCACCATATTATCCAATGGGAGGTGGATAACATGGCTAAGAACATTTGCTCGATAATGCATGAATATCGCTGACTTTTCAGCGATATTCATGCATTGCGGCCGTTTTTTATCGCATTTGCGATAAGCCTTGCTAATAGCAAGGTTTATCTGCGATAAAAATCGCCGATGTGCGGCGATAATTTTTGTCTCTAAACAAGTTAGAGACAAAAATGATCGCTAGTTGTTGGTAATATACCCCTAAATCCCTACTAGCCATTACAGGTCCTACTCAAGAGGAGTTCCTAAATTTGACGATCAAAGTTAAATCTGGCTCTCCGGATGACCCTATGAGACCCATGCAATTTCGCGATTTCGCTGATTGCTGTTACCCGGCAATGCAGAGCTTAATTGATCTCTCTTTTAGAACTGGTAGTGTTCCCACTGCCTGGAAGCAGGCTACCATCATACCAATTCTAAAAAAAACCTTCTCTCGACCCTTCCAAAGCAGAGCACTACCGACCTATCTCCCTCCTTTCTTGGATGGCTAAAATAGCTGAAGCTCACGCCAACAGGATTCTATCCCTTCACTTGCAAGAAGCTAACATACTGGATAACTCCCAGAATGGGTTTCGAGCCGGTCATAGTACCGAGACCGCCCTCTTGGCAGTGGTGGAACATATCAGGAAAATACTAGACCAAGGTCAGACGGCGGCACTGATCCTACTGGATCTAAGTGCCGCTTTCGATACGGTCTCCCATCAGATCCTATTACACCGCCTTGCGGAGGCAGGAGTCGGAGAACTAGCACTTGATTGGTTTCGATCATTTCTTATGGATCGAACCTTCAAAGTCTCCACACCTCCCTTTACTTCTGCCCCTCGCCCCATTCTGCAGGGAGTTCCACAGGGTTCGGCTCTTAGCCCCACCCTTTTTAATTTATATGTTGCACCGCTGGCGCAGGTAGCTGCCAGTTTTGGTCTTACAATAGTGTCATACGCCGACGACACACAGTTGGTTGTGTCACTCAATGGCGACTCCAATATGAGCGCCTCCACCTTTCAGGCAGCCCTTAAAGCTGTCGCCGGCTGGATGGCGAATAATCGCTTACAACTTAACGCCACCAAGACGGAGGTTATTCTCTTTGGTAGGGACAGTGAGCTATGGGGAGACCATTGGTGGCCTCTTGAATTGGGCCCTGCTCCCACTCCTGTAACTGAAGTCAGAAATTTGGGCGTATGGCTTGATGATCAATTGTCATTTATTCCTCACATCAAACGTGTCGCGGGAACTTGTTTTGGCGCTTTACAGTGCCTACGGCCTATTTTTAAATTTTTTGACGCAGACACCAGGCAGATCATAGTCCAAGCTATGGTATTGACCAGATTGGACTATGCTAGCTCCCTGTTTCTGGGTGTTAATGAAGCTGAGCTAGCCCGTCTGCAGCGGATACAAAATGCGGCGGCTAGGATGCTGGTCGGCCTCCCTAAATTTGTTTCTGCTCGCAGCACTATCCATGATCTCCACTGGCTCCCAGTAGGCCAAAGAATTAAGTTCAAGGCTTTGTGCCTTACTTTCAAAATTCTCAACTTGGCCTCCCCTCCTATTCTCACCCAGACCATTCTTCACTACGTCCCCTCAAGAGCCCTTCGGTCTGCAGGGTCAAATCTGGCCATTATTCCTTGTTTTAAAAAGTCCAGAATGGGTGGCCGGTCCTTTTCGGTGATGGCGGCTACACTGTGGAATTCTTTGCCTGCCTCACTTCGCTCCATCCCTGATTTGTTTCAGTTCAGGAAACAATTAAAAACTCATCTATTCTCCTTTGTTTAGCTTCAGTGCTACCTGGTCCTTTCTGTTGTGTTGTGTATTCCTTCTCCAATAAGCGCCGGGACGCCTCTTGGCTGCGGCATCTGTGCGCTATACAAAATAAAATAACATAACATAACATAACATAACATTAACAGATGCGTCAGAAATTCTGACGCATCTGTTGGCACAAAAGTGACGCATTGCTGGAAATGCTCATGAAAGTGACGCAAAAAGCCCTGAGTCATAACTTATGCCTGGTCTGTGCAGGCGTAGGGATTTTGACACAGTGAAGGCATAGAGTGATGTAGTGAAATCTTGTAGATTTCAGTGCGTCAGTTCTAGAAGGCTTTTAGCGTGGGAACGCCCACCCTGCATACATTATACCTGACGCAGGTATAATGTGATGCGGGACTTTACAATGTGACACATCTCCCTAGATGCGTCACATTGTAAATGGGCCTCAACATTTACGCCGCAGCTGCGTCACAATACAGATTTTTATACTTGCCCTATATATGGCTGTGTGTACGTTGTGTGTCTCCGTCTGCATGCAGCATACAAATGTGCCAGATCTGGTAGCCCAGTTGTGCTGATGCAGCCACACAAGAGCTCTTTGCCTGACCTCATTGTCACCAATTCAAATCAGAGAGGATCCATGCAGTCTTTCAAGGCTCTCAGGTGAAAAAATGGGCTCTAGAGCAAGGAAGTAAATAGGCCCCCTTGTTGAAGTTTGGAATATAAAATACCGCAATAATCAGCGTTCAGTGGGTCCCGCAGGTCTGTGGGCGCCACTGCAACTGCACCTGCTGCACCAACAGAAGCTACGCCCCTGTCATAGAGCTGGGTAACATCAATTACTCAGTGCCACAAAGAGCATTAGAAATAAACTTTACATAATGTCAAACGGCAAAAACAAGAGCTTTGTCAGTTCTTGTTCTGTTTCAAACACTCCATACAATCTGTATGAACCCTCTCCACATTTTCCTACTGATAACAAATGCCTTCGCTCCCAGAAAAAAACTTTCTGGGCAGTTAGTGTACATTTGAATGGGAGATGAGACCTCGGAAGAGCCCAGCCCTGCGCGGGACTGCGAGTCACCTCAGAGAGCAGAAACAAAGCCCTTCCTCTGCCCATCACTGACCCAAGCGAATCCATGGAGCAAAGATGAGAACAAAGGGGAAGAAATAAAAGAATAACGAAAACTCATCAAGGAAAATAAATCCCTAAATTACTGCTGTATTTAAAAAGCTGAGAAAACAAAAGAGAACGTAAAGAGTAAACTGAAGCCAAATAGAGTCACCGTTTTGTCTTTGTCACAGATCACAAATCTGCAAGAAAATTGCATTGCAAAATAAACTATCTTATTTTTTAATTACATATTCTCCAGTCTCCGAAGATACTGTCAAAAATTGCCATTTCGACTATATTTCAAGTCTCCATGACAGGGTATTGGGTAAAGTTTTCAATAAGCAATAATCACGCCTCGGTTAAACCTCATTGGCTACGATACTTCCACTGCGCAAAGCTAAACAATTTAGTGTGAATTTCATGCACACTTGCCCTAGTACCTCATGTTACAAAGAACATGATTCCTTTTCAAAAGATGTTATCTGTTTATGCATAACTACTCCTCCACTGCTTCTGATAGGCAATGTAAGACATATAATGGTGTTGTTTTACTAATTTCTATCAGCTCTCTGCCTCAAACCGTCGATAGCCACACGCAGAGAATTATGGAAAATTGTATGCTAAATAGCTGTACAGGTAAGCAGCACCCTCCCAAGTTATGGATTTGATGCTCAGGCAGATATACCTTCACACAAAGATGAGATCTAGGCTGCTAACCATGGGTTGTGGAAAATATAAGAAGCACAAATTCATAATAGCATCCTCATAGGTCCCACTGTCTTCAAATGTTTACTAGAGAAGGAACGGCAATCAATTTAAAGCAAAATAAATTATAGATACATTTTTCCATATTCCATAATGCACGTCTGCCATTTCATGGCACTACATAGTTGCATTTGCTGCATTTCATTTTTAGCTTTAGGAGGTACAATATACTGGTTTCCTGGTTTTCAAAAAATTTTAGGGGAAGATTCACAAGGACCTGACGCAACTGCATGGATGCATAAGTTTCCTTGAGTCAGTGCTGAATGTCCTTGTGCCACGATGAATGTGCTGTATTTACAATACTGCGCTCCATGGCGCAAGGATTAACAGATGCGTCAGAAATTCTGACGCATCTGTTGGCACAAAAGTGACGCATTGCTGCAAATGCTCATGAAAGTGACGCAAAAAGCCCTGAGTCATAACTTATGCCTGGTCTGTGCAGGCGTAGGTATTTTGACACAGTGAAGGCGTAGAGTGATGTAGTGAAATCTTGTAGATTTCAGTGCGTCAGTTCTAGAAGGCTTTTAGCGTGGGAACGCCCACCCTGCATACATTATACCTGACGCAGGTATAATGTGATGCGGGACTTTACAATGTGACACATCTCCCTAGATGCGTCACATTGTAAATGGGCCGCAACATTTACGCCGCAGCTGCGTCACAATACAGATTTTTATACTTGCCCTATATATGGCTGTGTGTACGTTGTGTGTCTCCGTCTGCATGCAGCATACTGTGCCAGATCTGGTAGCCCAGTTGGGCTGATGCAGCCACACAAGAGCTATTTGCCTGACCTCATTGTCACCAATTCAAATCAGAGAGGATCCATGCGTTCTTTCAAGGCTCTCAGGTGAAAAAATGGGCCCTAGAGCAAGGAAGAAAATAGGCCCCCTTGTTGAAGTTTGGAATATAAAATACCGCAATAATCAGGGTTCAGTGGGTCCCGCAGGTCTGTGGGCGCCAGTGCAACTGCAGCTGCTGCACCAACAGAAGCTACGCCCCTGTCATAGAGCTGGGTAACATCAATTACTCAGTGCCACAAAGAGCATTAGAAATAAACTTTACATAATGTCAAACGGCAAAAAAAAGAGCTTTGTCAGTTCTTATTCTGTTTCAAACACTCCATACAATCTGTATGAACCCTCTCCACATTTTCCTACTGATAACAAATGCCTTCGCTCCCAGAAAAAACTTCTGGGCGGTTAGTGCACATTTGAATGGGAGATGAGACCTCGGAAGAGCCCAGCCCTGTGCCGGACTGCGAGTCACCTCAGAGAGCAGAAACAAAGCCCGTCCTCTGCCCATCACTGACCCAAGCGAATCCGTGGAGCAAAGATGAGAACAAAGGGGAAGAAATAAAAGAATAACGAAACTCATCAAGGAAAATAAATCCCTAAATTACTGCTGTATTTAAAAAGCTGAGAAAACAAAAGAGAACGTAAAGAGTAAACTGAAGCCAAATAGATTAACCGTTTTGTCCTTGTCACAGATCACAAACCTGCAAGTAAATTGCATTGCAAAATAAACTATCTTATTTTTTAATTACTTATTCTCCAGTCTCCGAAGAGACTGTCAAAAATTGCCATTTCGACTATATTTCAAGTCTCCATGACGGGGTATTGCGTAAAGTTTTCAATAAGCAATAATCACGCCTCGGTTAAACCTCATTGGCTACGATACTTCCACTGCGCAAAGCTAAACAATTTAGTGTGAATTTCATGCACAGTTGCCCTAGTACCTCATGTTACAAAGAACATGATTCCTTTTCAAAAGATGTTATCTGTTTATGCATAACTACTCCTCCACTGCTTCTGATAGGCAATATAAGACATATAATGGTGTTGTTTTACTAATTTCTATCAGCTCTCTGCCTCAAACCGTCGATAGCCACAGGCAGCGAATTATGGGAAATTGTATGCTAAATAGCTGTACAGGTAAGCAGCACCCTCCCAAGTTATGGATTTGATGCTCAGGCAGATATACCTTCACACAAAGATGAGATCTAGGCTGCTAACCATGGGTTGTGGAAAATATAAGAAGCACAAATTCATAATAGCATTCTCATAGGTCCCACTGTCTTCAAATGTTTACTAGAGAAGGAACGGCAATCAATTTAAAGGAAAATAAATTATAGATACATTTTTCCATATTCCATAATGCACGTCTTCCATTTCATGGCACTACATAGTTGCATGTGCTGAATTTCATTTTTAGCTTTAGGAGGTACAATATACTGGTTTCCTGGTTTTCAAAACATTTTAGAGGAAGATTCACAAGGACCTGACGCAACTGCATGGATGCATAAGTTTCCTTGAGTCAGTGCTGAATGTCCTTGTGCCACGATGAATGTGCTGTATTTACAATACAGCGCTCCATGGCGCAAGGATTAACAGATGCGTCAGAAATTCTGACGCATCTGTTGGCACAAAAGTGACGCATTGCTGGAAATGCTCATAAAAGTGACGCAAAAAGCCCTGAGTCATAACTTATGCCTGGTCTGTGCAGGCGTAGGGATTTTGACACAGTGAAGGCGTAGAGTGATGTAGTGAAATCTTGTAGATTTCAGTACGTCAGTTCTAGAAGGCTTTTAGCGTGGGAACGCCCACCCTGCATACATTATACCTGACGCAGGTTTAATGTGATGCAGGACTTTACAATGTGACACATCTCCCTAGATGCGTCACATTGTAAATGGGCCGCAACATTTACGCCGCAGCTGCGTCACAATACAGATTTTTATACTTGCCCTATATAAGGCTGTGTGTACATTGTGTGTCTCCGTCTGCATGCAGCATACAAATGTGCCAGATCTGGTAGCCCAGTTGGGCTGATGCAGCCACGCAAGAGCTCTTTGCCTGACCTCATTGTCACCGATTCAAATCAGGGAGGATCCATGCAGTCTTTCAAGGCTCTCAGGTGAAAAAATGGGCCCTAGAGCAAGGAAGTAAATAGGCCCCCTTGTTGAAGTTTGGAATATAAAATACCGCAATAATCAGCGTTCAGTGGGTCCCGCAGGTCTGTGGGCGCCAGTGCAACTGCACCTGCTGCACCAACAGAAGCTACGCCCCTGTCATAGAGCTGGGTAACATCAATTACTCAGTGCCACAAAGAGCATTAGAAATAAACTTTACATAATGTCAAACGGCAAAAACAAGAGCTTTGTCAGTTCTTGTTCTGTTTCAAACACTCCATACAATCTGTATGAACCCTCTCCACATTTTCCTACTGATAACAAACGCCTTCGCTCCCAGAAAAAAACTTTCTGGGCGGTTGGTGCACATTTGAATGGGAGATGAGACCTCGGAAGAGCCCAGCCCTGCGCCGGACTGCGAGACACCTCAGAGAGCAGAAACAAAGCCCGTCCTCTGCCCATCACTGACCCAAGCGAATCTGTGGAGCAAAGATGAGAACAAAGAGGAAGAAATAAAAGAATTACGAAAACTCATCAAGGAAAATAAATCCCTATATTACTGCTGTATTTAAAAAGCTGAGAAAACAAAAGAGAACGTAAAGAGTAAACTGAAGCCAAATATGGTCACCGTTTTGTCCTTGTCACAGATCACAAATCTGCAAGAAATTTGCATTGCAAAATAAACTATCTTATTTTTTAATAACATATTCTCCAGTCTGCGAAGAGACTGTCAAAAATTGCCATTTCAACTATATTTCAAGTCTCCATGACGGGGTATTGGGTAAAGTTTTCAATAAGCAATAATCGCGCCTCGTTAAACCTCATTGGCTACGATACTGCCACTGCGCAAAGCTAAACAATTTAGTGTGAATTTCATGCACACTTGCCCTAGTACCTTATGTTACAAAGAACATGATTCCTTTTCAAAAGATGTTATCTGTTTATGCATAACTACTCCTCTACTGCTTCTGATAGGCAATGTAAGACATATAATGGTGTTGTTTACTAATTTCTATCAGCTCTCTGCCCCAAACAGTCGATAGCCACACGCAGAGAATTATGGGAAATTGTATGCTAAATAGCTGTCCAGGTAAGCAGCACCCTCCCAAGTTATGGATTTGATGCTTAGGCAGATATACCTTCACACAACGATGAGATCTAGGCTGCTAACCATGGGTTGTGGAAAATATAAGAAGCACAAATTCATAATAGCATCCTCATAGGTCCCACTGTCTTCAAATGTTTACTAGAGAAGGAACGGCAATCAATTTAAAGGAAAATAAATTATAGATACATTTTTCCATATTCCATAATGCACGTCTGCCATTTCATGGCACTACATAGTTGCATTCGCTGCATTTCGTTTTTAGCTTTAGGAGGTAAAATATACTGGTTTCCTGGTTTTCAAAACATTTTAGGGGAAGATTCACAAGGACCTGACGCAACTGCATGGATGCATAAGTTTCCTTGAGTCAGTGCTGAATGTCCTTGTGCCACGATGAATGTGCTGTATTTACAATACTGCGCTCCATGGCGCAAGGATTAACAGATGCGTCAGAAATTCTGACGCATCTGTTGGCACAAAAGTGACGCATTGCTTGAAATGCTCATGAAAGTGACGCAAAAAGCCCTGAGTCATAACTTATGCCTGGTCTGTGCAGGCGTAGGGATTTTGACACAGTGAAGGCGTAGAGTGATGTAGTGAAATCTTGTAGATTTCAGTGCGTCAGTTCTAGAAGGCTTTTAGCGAGGGGAACGCCCACCCTGCATACATTATACCTGACGCAGGTATAATGTGATGCGGGACTTTACAATGTGACACATCTCCCTAGATGCGTCACATTGTAAATGGGCCGCAACATTTACGCCGCAGCTGCGTCACAATACAGATTTTTATACTTGCCCTATATATGGCTGTGTGTACGTTGTGTGTCTCCGTTTGCATGCAGCATACAAATGTGCCAGATCTGGTAGCCCAGTTGGGCTGATGCAGCCACACAAGAGCTCTTTGCCTGACCTCATTGTCACCAATTCAAATCAGAGAGGATCCATGCAGTCTTTCAAGGCTCACAGGTGAAAAAATGGGCCCTAGAGCAAGGAAGAAAATAGGCCCCCTTGTTGAAGTTTGGAATATAAAATACCACAATAATCAGGGTTCAGTGGGTCCCGCAGGTCTGTGGGCGCCAGTGCAACTGCACCTGCTGCACCAACAGAAGCTACGCCCCTGTCATAGAGCTGGGTAACATCAATTACTCAGTGCCACAAAGAGCATTAGAAATAAACTTTACATAATGTCAAACGGCAAAAACAAGAGCTTTGTCAGTTCTTGTTCTGTTTCAAACACTCCATACAATCTGTATGAACCCTCTCCACATTTTCCTACTGATAACAAATGCCTTCGCTCCCAGAAAAAAACTTTCTGGGCGGTTAGTGCACATTTGAATGGGAGATGGGACCTCGGAAGAGCCCAGCCCTGCGCGGGACTGCGAGTCACCTCAGAGAGCAGAAACAAAGCCCTTCCTCTGCCCATCACTGACCCAAGCGAATCCGTGGAGCAAAGATGAGAACAAAGGGGAAGAAATAAAAGAATATCGAAACTCATCAAGGAAAATAAATCCCTAAATTACTGCTGTATTTAAAAAGCTGAGAAAACAAAAGAGAACGTAAAGAGTAAACTGAAGCCAAATAGAGTCACCGTTTTGTCCTTGTCACAGATCACAAACCTGCAAGTAAATTGCATTGCAAAATAAACTATCTTATTTTTTAATTACTTATTCTCCAGTCTCCGAAGAGACTGTCAAAAATTGCCATTTCGACTATATTTCAAGTCTCCATGACGGGGTATTGCGTAAAGTTTTCAATAAGCAATAATCACGCCTCGGTTAAACCTCATTGGCTACGATACTTCCACTGCGCAAAGCTAAACAATTTAGTGTGAATTTCATGCACACTTGCCCTAGTACCTCATGTTACAAAGAACATGATTCCTTTTCAAAAGATGTTATCTGTTTATGCATAACTACTCCTCCACTGCTTCTGATAGGCAATGTAAGACATATAATGGTGTTGTTTTACTAATTTCTATCAGCTCTCTGCCTCAAACCGTCGATAGCCACACGCAGAGAATTATGGGAAATTGTATGCTAAATAGCTGTCCAGGTAAGCAGCACCCTCCCAAGTTATGGATTTGATGCTCAGGCAGATATACCTTCACACAAAGATGAGATCTAGGCTGCTAACCATGGGTTGTGGAAAATATAAGAAGCACAAATTCATAATAGCATCCTCATAGGTCCCACTGTCTTCAAATGTTTACTAGAGAAGGAACGGCAATCAATTTAAAGGAAAATAAATTATAGATACATTTTTCCATATTCCATAATGCACGTCTGCCATTTCATGGCACTACATAGTTGCATTTGCTGCATTTCATTTTTAGCTTTAGGAGGTACAATATACTGGTTTCCTGGTTTTCAAAACATTTTAGGGGAAGATTCACAAGGACCTGACGCAACTGCATGGATGCATAAGTTTCCTTGAGTCAGTGCTGAATGTCCTTGTGCCACGATGAATGTGCTGTATTTACAATACTGCGCTCCATGGCGCAAGGATTAACAGATGCGTCAGAAATTCTGACGCATCTGTTGGCACAAAAGTGACGCATTGCTGGAAATGCTCATGAAAGTGACGCAAAAAGCCCTGAGTCATAACTTATGCCTGGTCTGTGCAGGCGTAGGGATTTTGACACAGTGAAGGCGTAGAGTGATGTAGTGAAATCTTGTAGATTTCAGTGCGTCAGTTCTAGAAGGCTTTTAGCGTGGGAACGCCCACCCTGCATACAGTATACCTGACGCAGGTATAATGTGATGCGGGACTTCACAATGTGACACATCTCCCTAGATGCGTCACATTGTAAATGGGCCGCAACATTTACGCCGCAGCTGCGTCACAATACAGATTTTTATACTTGCCCTATATAAGGCTGTGTGTACGTTGTGTGTCTCCGTCTGCATGCAGCATACAAATGTGCCAGATCTGGTAGCCCAGTTGGGCTGATGCAGCCATGCAAGAGCTCTTTGCCTGACCTCATTGTCACCGATTCAAATCAGGGAGGATCCATGCAGTCTTTCAAGGCTCTCAGGTGAAAAAATGGGCCCTAGAGCAAGGAAGTAAATAGGCCCCCTTGTTGAAGTTTGGAATATAAAATACCACAATAATCAGGGTTCAGTGGGTCCCGCAGGTCTGTGGGCGCCAGTGCAACTGCACCTGCTGCACCAACAGAAGCTACGCCCCTGTCATAGAGCTGGGTAACATCAATTACTCAGTGCCACAAAGAGCATTAGAAATAAACTTTACATAATGTCAAACGGCAAAAACAAGAGCTTTGTCAGTTCTTGTTCTGTTTCAAACACTCCATACAATCTGTATGAACCCTCTCCACATTTTCCTACTGATAACAAATGCCTTCGCTCCCAGAAAAAAACTTTCTGGGCGGTTAGTGCACATTTGAATGGGAGATGAGACCTCGGAAGAGCCCAGCCCTGCGCCGGACTGCGAGTCACCTCAGAGAGCAGAAACAAAGCCCGTCCTCTGCCCATCACTGACCCAAGCGAATCCGTGGAGCAAAGATGAGAACAAAGGGGAAGAAATAAAAGAATAACGAAAACTCATCAAGGAAAATAAATCCCTAAATTACTGCTGTATTTCAAAAGCTGAGAAAACAAAAGAGAACGTAAAGAGTAAACTGAAGCCAAATAGAGTCACCGTTTTGTCCTTGTCACAGATCACAAACCTGCAAGTAAATTGCATTGCAAAGTAAACTATCTTATTTTTTAATTACATATTCTGCAGTCTCCGAAGAGACTATATTTCAAGTCTCCATGACGGGGTTTTGGGTAAAGTTTTCAATAAGCAATAATCATGCCTCGGTTAAATCTCATTGGCTACGATACTGCCACTGCGCAAAGCTAAACAATTTAGTGGGAATTTCATGCACACTTGCCCTAGTACCTCATGTTACAAAGAACATGATTCCTTTTCAAAAGATGTTATCTGTTTATGCATAACTACTCCTCCACTGCTTCTGATAGGCAATGTAAGACATATAATGGTGTTGTTTTACTAATTTCTATCAGCTCTCTGCCCCAAACCGTCGATAGCCACACGCAGAGAATTATGGGAAATTGTATGCTAAATAGCTGTACAGGTAAGCAGCACCCTCCCAAGTTATGGATTTGATGCTCAGGCAGATATACCTTCACACAAAGATGAGATCTAGGCTGCTAACCATGGGTTGTGGAAAATATAAGAAGCACAAATTCATAATAGCATCCTCATATGTCCCACTGTCTTCAAATGTTTACTAGAGAAGGAACGGCAATCAATTTAAAGGAAAATAAATTATAGATACATTTTTCCATATTCCATAATGCACGTCTGCCATTTCATGGCACTACATAGTTGCATTTGCTGAATTTCATTTTTAGCTTTAGGAGGTACAATATACTGGTTTCCTGGTTTTCAAAACATTTTAGGGGAAGATTCACAAGGACCTGACGCAACTGCATGGATGCATCAGTTTCCTTGAGTCAGTGCTGAATGTCCTTGTGTCACGATGAATGTGCTGTATTTACAATACAGCGCTCCATGGCGCAAGGATTAACAGATGCGTCAGAAATTCTGACGCATCTGTTGGCACAAAAGTGACGCATTGCTGGAAATGCTCATGAAAGTGACGCAAAAAGCCCTGAGTCATAACTTATGCCAGGTCTGTGCAGGCGTAGGGATTTTGACACAGTGAAGGCGTAGAGTGATGTAGTGAAATCTTGTAGATTTCAGTGCGTCAGTTCTAGAAGGCTTTCAGCGTGGGAACGCCCACCCTGCATACATTATACCTGACGCAGGTATAATGTGATGCGGGACTTTACAATGTGACACATCTCCCTAGATGCGTCACATTGTAAATGGGCCGCAACATTTACGCCGCAGCTGCCTCACAATACAGATTTTTATACTTGCCCTATATAAGGCTGTGTGTACGTTGTGTGTCTCCGTCTGCATGCAGCATACAAATGTGCCAGATCTGGTAGCCCAGTTGGGCTGATGCAGCCACGCAAGAGCTCTTTGCCTGACCTCATTGTCACCGATTCAAATCAGGGAGGATCCATGCAGTCTTTCAAGGCTCTCAGGTGAAAAAATGGGCCCTAGAGCAAGGAAGTAAATAGGCCCCCTTGTTGAAGTTTGGAATATAAAATACCACAATAATCAGCGTTCAGTGGGTCCCGCAGGTCTGTGGGCGCCAGTGCAACTGCACCTGCTGCACCAACAGAAGCTACGCCCCAGTCATAGAGCTGGGTACCATCAATTACTCAGTGCCACAAAGAGCATTAGAAATAAACTTTACATAATGTCAAACGGCAAAAACAAGAGCTTTGTCAGTTCTTGTTCTGTTTCAAACACTCCATACAATCTGTATGAACCCTCTCCACATTTTTCTACTGATAACAAACGCCTTCGCTCCCAGAAAAAAACTTTCTGGGCGGTTAGTGCACATTTGAATGGTAGATGAGACCTCGGAAGAGCCCAGCCCTGCGCCGGACTGCGAGTCACCTCAGAGAGCAGAAACAAAGCCCGTCCTCTGCCCATCACTGACCCAAGCGAATCAGTGGAGCAAAGATGAGAACAAAGATGAAGAAATAAAAGAATTACGAAAACTCATCAAGGAAAATAAATCCCTATATTACTGCTGTATTTAAAAAGCTGAGAAAACAAAAGAGAACGTAAAGAGTAAACAGAAGCCAAATATGGTCACCGTTTTGTCCTTGTCACAGATCACAAATCTGCAAGAAATTTGCATTGCAAAATGAACTATCTTATTTTTTAATAACATATTCTCCAGTCTCCGAAGAGACTGTCAAAAATTGCCATTTCGACTATATTTCAAGTCTCCATGACGGGGTATTGGGTAAAGTTTTTAATAAGCAATAATCACGCCTCGTTTAAACCTCATTGGCAATGATACTACCACTGCGCAAAGCTAATCAATTTAGTGTGAATTTCATGCACACTTGCCCTAGTACCTCATGTTACAAAGAACATGATTCCTTTTCAAAAGATGTTATCTGTTTATGCATAACTACTCCTCCACTGCTTCTGATAGGCAATGTAAGACATATAATGGTCTTGTTTTACTAATTTCTATCAGCTCTCTGCCCCAAACCGTCGATAGCCACACGCAGAGAATTATGGGAAATTGTATGCTAAATAGCTGTCCAGGTAAGCAGAACCCTCCCAAGTTATGGATTTGATGCTCAGGCAGATATACCTTCACACAAAGATGAGATCTAGGCTGCTAACCATGGGTTGTGGAAAATATAAGAAGCACAAATTCATAATAGCATCCTCATAGGTCCCACTGTCTTCAAATGTTTACTAGAGAAGGAACGGCAATCAATTTAAAGGAAAATAAATTATAGATACATTTTTCCATATTCCATAATGCACGTCTGCCATTTCATGGCACTACATAGTTGCATTTGCTGCATTTCATTTTTAGCTTTAGGAGGTACAATATACTGGTTTCCTGGTTTTCAAAACATTTTAGGGGAAGATTCACAAGGACCTGACGCAACTGCATGGATGCATAAGTTTCCTTGAGTCAGTGCTGAATGTCCTTGTGCCACGATGAATGTGCTGTATTTACAATACAGCGCTCCATGGCGCAAGAATTAACAGATGCGTCAGAAATTCTGACGCATCTGTTGGCACAAAGGTGACGCATTGCTGGAAATGCTCATGAAAGTGACGCAAAAAGCCCTGAGTCATAACTTATGCCTGGTCTGTGCAGGCGTAGGGATTTTGACACAGTGAAGGCGTAGAGTGATGTAGTGAAATCTTGTAGATTTCAGTGCGTCAGTTCTAGAAGGCTTTTAGCGTGGGAACGCCCACCCTGCATACATTATACCTGACGCAGGTATAATATGATGCGGGACTTTACAATGTGACACATCTCCCTAGATGCGTCACATTGTAAATGGGCCGCAACATTTATGCCGCAGCTGCGTCACAATACAGATTTTTATACTTGCCCTATATATGGCTGTGTGTACGTTGTGTGTCTCCGTCTGCATGCAGCATACAAATGTGCCAGATCTGGTAGCCCAGTTGGGCTGATGCAGCCACACAAGAGCTCTTTGCCTGACCTCATTGTCACCAATTCAAATCAGAGAGGATCCATGCAGTCTTTCAAGGCTCTCAGGTGAAAAAATGGGCCCTAGAGCAAGGAAGAAAATAGGCCCCCTTGTTGAAGTTTGGAATATAAAATACCGCAATAATCAGGGTTCAGTGGGTCCCGCAGGTCTGTGGGCGCCAGTGCAACTGCACCTGCTGCACCAACAGAAGCTACGCCCCTGTCATAGAGCTGGGTAACATCAATTACTCAGTGCCACAAGAGCATTAGAAATAAACTTTACATAATGTCAAACGGCAAAAACAAGAGCTTTGTCAGTTCTTGTTCTGTTTCAAACACTCCATACAATCTGTATGAACCCTCTCCACATTTTCCTACTGATAACAAATGCCTTCGCTCCCAGAAAAAAACTTTCTGGGCGGTTAGTGCACATTTGAATGGGAGATGAGACCTCGGAAGAGCCCAGCCCTGCGCGGGACTGCGAGTCACCTCAGAGAGCAGAAACAAAGCCCTTCCTCTGCCCATCACTGACCCAAGCGAATCCGTGGAGCAAAGATGAGAACGAAGGGGAAGAAATAAAAGAATAACGAAAACTCATCAAGGAAAATAAATCCCTAAATTACAGCTGTATTTAAAAAGCTGAGAAAACAAAAGAGAACGTAAAGAGTAAACTGAAGACAAATAGAGTCACCGTTTTGTCCTTGTCACAGATCACAAATCTGCAAGAAAATTGCATTGCAAAATAAACTATCTTATTTTTTAATTACATATTCTCCAGTCTCCGAAGAGACTGTCAAAAATTGCCATTTTGACTATATTTCAAGTCTCCATGACGGGGTATTGGGTAAAGTTTTCAATAAGCAATAATCGCACCTCGGTTAAACCTCATTGGCTAAGATACTGCCACTGCGCAAAGCTAAACAATTTAGTGTGAATTTCATGCACACTTGCCCGAGTACCTCATGTTACAAAGAACATGATTCCTTTTCAAAAGATGTTATCTGTTTATGCATAACTACTCCTCCACTGCTTCTGATAGGCAATGTAAGACATATAATGGTGTTGTTTTACTAATTTCTATCAGCTCTCTGCCCCAAACCGTCGATAGCCACACGCAGAGAATTATGGGAAATTGTATGCTAAATAGCTGTACAGGTAAGCAGCACCCTCCCAAGTTATGGATTTGATGCTCAGGCAGATATACCTTCACACAAAGATGAGATCTAGGCTGCTAACCATGGGTTGTGGAAAATATAAGAAGCACAAATTCATAATAGCATCCTCATAGGTCCCACTGTCTTCAAATGTTTACTAGAGAAGGAACGGCAATCAATTTAAAGGAAAATAAATTATAGATACATTTTTCCATATTCCATAATGCACGTGTGCCATTTCATGGCACTACATAGTTGCATTTGCTGCATTTCATTTTTAGCTTTAGGAGGTACAATATACTGGTTTCCTGGTTTTCAAAACATTTTAGGGGAAGATTCACAAGGACCTGACGCAATTGCATGGATGCATAAGTTTCCTTGAGTCAGTGCTGAATGTCCTTGTGCCACGATGAATGTGCTGTATTTACAATACAGCGCTCCATGGCGCAAGAATTAACAGATGCGTCAGAAATTCTGACGCATCTGTTGGCACAAAAGTGATGCATTGCTGGAAATGCTCATGAAAGTGACGCAAAAAGCCCTGAGTCATAACTTATGCCTGGTCTGTGCAGGCGTAGGGATTTTGACACAGTGAAGGCGAAGAGTGATGTAGTGAAATCTTGTAGATTTCAGTGCATCAGTTCTAGAAGGCTTTTAGCGTGGGAACGCCCACCCTGCATACATTATACCTGACGCAGGTATAATATGATGCGGGACTTTACAATGTGACACATCTCCCTAGATGCGTCACATTGTAAATGGGCCGCAACATTTATGCCGCAGCTGCGTCACAATACAGATTTTTATACTTGCCCTGTATATGGCTGTGTGTACGTTGTGTGTCTCCGTCTGCATGCAGCATACAAATGTGCCAGATCTGGTAGCCCAGTTGGGCTGATGCAGCCACACAAGAGCTCTTTGCCTGACCTCATTGTCACCAATTCAAATCAGAGAGGATCCATGCAGTCTTTCAAGGCTCTCAGGTGAAAAAATGGGCCCTTGAGCAAGGAAGAAAATAGGCCCCCTTGTTGAAGTTTGGAATATAAAATACCGCAATAATCAGGGTTCAGTGGGTCCCGCAGGTCTGTGGGCGCCAGTGCAACTGCACCTGCTGCACCAACAGAAGCTACGCCCCTGTCATAGAGCTGGGTAACATCAATTACTCAGTGCCACAAAGAGCATTAGAAATAAACTTTACATAATGTCAAACGGCAAAAACAAGAGCTTTGTCAGTTCTTGTTCTGTTTCAAACACTCCATACAATCTGTATGAACCCTCTCCACATTTTCCTACTGATAACAAATGCCTTCGCTCCCAGAAAAAAACTTTCTGGGCGGTTAGTGCACATTTGAATGGGAGAAGAGACCTCGGAAGAGCCCAGCCCTGCGCCGGACTGCGAGTCACCTCAGAGAGCAGAAACAAAGCCCGTCCTCTGCCCATCACTGACCCAAGCGAATCCGTGGAGCAAAGATGAGAACAAAGGGGAAGAAATAAAAGAATAACGAAAACTCATCAAGGAAAATAAATCCCTAAATTACTGCTGTATTTCAAAAGCTGAGAAAACAAAAGAGAACGTAAAGAGTAAACTGAAGCCAAATAGAGTCACCGTTTTGTCCTTGTCACAGATCTCAAACCTGCAAGTAAATTGCATTGCAAAGTAAACTATCTTATTTTTTAATTACATATTCTGCAGTCTCCGAAGAGACTATATTTCAAGTCTCCATGACGGGGTATTGGGTAAAGTTTTCAATAAGCAACAATCATGCCTCGGTTAAACCTCATTGGCTACGATACTGCCACTGCGCAAAGCTAAACAATTTAGTGGGAATTTCATGCACACTTGCCCTAGTACCTCATGTTACAAAGAACATGATTCCTTTTCAAAAGATGTTATCTGTTTATGCATAACTACTCCTCCACTGCTTCTGATAGGCAATGTAAGACATATAATGGTGTTGTTTTACTAATTTCTATCAGCTCTCTGCCCCAAACCGTCGATAGCCACACGCAGAGAATTATGGGAAATTGTATGCTAAATAGCTGTACAGGTAAGCAGCACCCTCCCAAGTTATGGATTTGATGCTCAGGCAGATATACCTTCACACAAAGATGAGATCTAGGCTGCTAACCATGGGTTGTGGAAAATATAAGAAGCACAAATTCATAATAGCATCCTCATATGTCCCACTGTCTTCAAATGTTTACTAGAGAAGGAACGGCAATCAATTTAAAGGAAAATAAATTATAGATACATTTTTCCATATTCCATAATGCACGTCTGCCATTTCATGGCACTACATAGTTGCATTTGCTGAATTTCATTTTTAGCTTTAGGAGGTACAATATACTGGTTTCCTGGTTTTCAAAACATTTTAGGGGAAGATTCACAAGGACCTGACGCAACTGCATGGATGCATCAGTTTCCTTGAGTCAGTGCTGAATGTCCTTGTGTCACGATGAATGTGCTGTATTTACAATACAGCGCTCCATGGCGCAAGGATTAACAGATGCGTCAGAAATTCTGACGCATCTGTTGGCACAAAAGTGACGCATTGCTGGAAATGCTCATGAAAGTGACGCAAAAAGCCCTGAGTCATAACTTATGCCTGGTCTGTGCAGGCGTAGGGATTTTGACACAGTGAAGGCGTAGAGTGATGTAGTGAAATCTTGTAGATTTCAGTGCGTCAGTTCTAGAAGGCTTTTAGCTTGGGAACGCCCACCCTGCATACATTATACCTGACGCAGGTATAATGTGATGCGGGACTTTACAATGTGACACATCTCCCTAGATGCGTCACATTGTAAATGGGCCGCAACATTTACGCCGCAGCTGCGTCACAATACAGATTTTTATACTTGCCCTATATAAGGCTGTGTGTACGTTGTGTGTCTCCGTCTGCATGCAGCATACAAATGTGCCAGATCTGGTAGCCCAGTTGGGCTGATGCAGCCACGCAAGAGCTCTTTGCCTGACCTCATTGTCACCGATTCAAATCAGGGAGGATCCATGCAGTCTTTCAAGGCTCTCAGGTGAAAAAATGGGCCCTAGAGCAAGGAAGTAAATAGGCCCCCTTGTTGAAGTTTGGAATATAAAATACCACAATAATCAGCGTTCAGTGGGTCCCGCAGGTCTGTGGGCGCCAGTGCAACTGCACCTGCTGCACCAACAGAAGCTACGCCCCAGTCATAGAGCTGGGTAACATCAATTACTCAGTGCCACAAAGAGCATTAGAAATAAACTTTACATAATGTCAAACGGCAAAAACAAGAGCTTTGTCAGTTCTTGTTCTGTTTCAAACACTCCATACAATCTGTATGAACCCTCTCCACATTTTTCTACTGATAACAAACGCCTTCGCTCCCAGAAAAAAACTTTCTGGGCGGTTAGTGCACATTTGAATGGTAGATGAGACCTCGGAAGAGCCCAGCCCTGCGCCGGACTGCGAGTCACCTCAGAGAGCAGAAACAAAGCCCGTCCTCTGCCCATCACTGACCCAAGCGAATCAGTGGAGCAAAGATGAGAACAAAGATGAAGAAATAAAAGAATTACGAAAACTCATCAAGGAAAATAAATCCCTATATTACTGCTGTATTTAAAAAGCTGAGAAAACAAAAGAGAACGTAAAGAGTAAACTGAAGCCAAATATGGTCACCGTTTTGTCCTTGTCACAGATCACAAATCTGCAAGAAATTTGCATTGCAAAATGAACTATCTTATTTTTTAATAACATATTCTCCAGTCTCCGAAGAGACTGTCAAAAATTGCCATTTCGACTATATTTCAAGTCTCCATGACGGGGTATTGGGTAAAGTTTTTAATAAGCAATAATCACGCCTCGTTTAAACCTCATTGGCAATGATACTACCACTGCGCAAAGCTAATCAATTTAGTGTGAATTTCATGCACACTTGCCCTAGTACCTCATGTTACAAAGAACATGATTCCTTTTCAAAAGATGTTATCTGTTTATGCATAACTACTCCTCCACTGCTTCTGATAGGCAATGTAAGACATATAATGGTCTTGTTTTACTAATTTCTATCAGCTCTCTGCCCCAAACCGTCGATAGCCACACGCAGAGAATTATGGGAAATTGTATGCTAAATAGCTGTCCAGGTAAGCAGCACCCTCCCAAGTTATGGATTTGATGCTCAGGCAGATATACCTTCACACAAAGATGAGATCTAGGCTGCTAACCATGGGTTGTGGAAAATATAAGAAGCACAAATTCATAATAGCATCCTCATAGGTCCCACTGTCTTCAAATGTTTACTAGAGAAGGAACGGCAATCATTTTAAAGGAAAATAAATTATAGATACATTTTTCCATATTCCATAATGCACGTCTGCCATTTCATGGCACTACATAGTTGCATTTGCTGCATTTCATTTTTAGCTTTAGGAGGTACAATATACTGGTTTCCTGGTTTTCAAAACATTTTAGGGGAAGATTCACAAGGACCTGACGCAACTGCATGGATGCATAAGTTTCCTTGAGTCAGTGCTGAATGTCCTTGTGCCACGATGAATGTGCTGTATTTACAATACAGCGCTCCATGGCGCAAGAATTAACAGATGCGTCAGAAATTCTGACGCATCTGTTGGCTCAAAGGTGACGCATTGCTGGAAATGCTCATGAAAGTGTCGCAAAAAGCCCTGAGTCATAACTTATGCCTGGTCTGTGCAGGCGTAGGGATTTTGACACAGTGAAGGCGTAGAGTGATGTAGTGAAATCTTGTAGATTTCAGTGCGTCAGTTCTAGAAGGCTTTTAGCGTGGGAACGCCCACCCTGCATACATTATACCTGACGCAGGTATAATATGATGCGGGACTTTACAATGTGACACATCTCCCTAGATGCGTCACATTGTAAATGGGCCGCAACATTTATGCCGCAGCTGCGTCACAATACAGATTTTTATACTTGCCCTATATATGGCTGTGTGTACGTTGTGTGTCTCCGTCTGCATGCAGCATACAAATGTGCCAGATCTGGTAGCCCAGTTGGGCTGATGCAGCCACACAAGAGCTCTTTGCCTGACCTCATTGTCACCAATTCAAATCAGAGAGGATCCATGCAGTCTTTCAAGGCTCTCAGGTGAAAAAATGGGCCCTAGAGCAAGGAAGAAAATAGGCCCCCTTGTTGAAGTTTGGAATATAAAATACCGCAATAATCAGGGTTCAGTGGGTCCCGCAGGTCTGTGGGCGCCAGTGCAACTGCACCTGCTGCACCAACAGAAGCTACGCCCCTGTCATAGAGCTGGGTAACATCAATTACTCAGTGCCACAAGAGCATTAGAAATAAACTTTACATAATGTCAAACGGCAAAAACAAGAGCTTTGTCAGTTCTTGTTCTGTTTCAAACACTCCATACAATCTGTATGAACCCTCTCCACATTTTCCTACTGATAACAAATGCCTTCGCTCCCAGAAAAAAACTTTCTGGGCGGTTAGTGCACATTTGAATGGGAGATGAGACCTCGGAAGAGCCCAGCCCTGCGCCGGACTGCGAGTCACCTCAGAGAGCAGAAACAAAGCCCGTCCTCTGCCCATCACTGACCCAAGCGAATCCGTGGAGCAAAGATGAGAACAAAGGGTAAGAAATAAAAGAATAACGAAAACTCATCAAGGAAAATAAATCCCTAAATTACTGCTGTATTTAAAAAGCTGAGAAAACAAAAGAGAACGTAAAGAGTAAACTGAAGCCAAATAGAGTCACCGTTTTGTCCTTGTCACAGATCACAAACCTGCAAGTAAATTGCATTGCAAAAAAACCTATCTTATTTTTTAATTATATATTCTCCAGTCTCCCAAGAGACTGTCAAAAATTGCCATTTTGACTATATTTCAAGTCTCCATGACAGTGTATTGGGTAAAGTTTTCAATAAGCAATAATCGCACCTCGGTTAAACCTCATTGGCTACAATACTGCCACTGCGCAAAGCTAAACAATTTAGTGTGAAGTTCATGCACACTTGCCCGAGTACCTCATGTTACAAAGAACATGATTCCTTTTCAAAAGATGTTATCTGTTTATGCATAACTACTCCTCCACCGCTTCTGATAGGCAATGTAAGACATATAATGGTGTTGTTTTACTAATTTCTATCAGCTCTCTGCCCCAAACCGTCGATAGCCACACGCAGAGAATTATGGGAAATTGTATGCTAAATAGCTGTACAGGTAAGCAGCACCCTCCCAAGTTATGGATTTGGTGCTCAGGCAGATATACCTTCACACAAAGATGAGATCTAGGCTGCTAACCATGGGTTGTGGAAAATATAAGAAGCACACATTCATAATAGCATTCTCATATGTCCCACTGTCTTCAAATGTTTACTAGAGAAGGAACGGCAATCAATTTAAAGGAAAATAAATTATAGATACATTTTTCCATATTCCATAATGCACGTCTGCCATTTCATGGCACTACATAGTTGCATTTGCTGCATTTCATATTTAGCTTTAGGAGGTACAATATACTGGTTTCCTGGTTTTCAAAACATTTTAGGGGAAGATTCACAAGGACCTGACGCAACTGCATGGATGCATAAGTTTCCTTGAGTCAGTGCTGAATGTCCTTGTGCCACGATGAATGTGCTGTATTTACAATACAGCGCTCCATGGCGCAAGGATTAACAGATGCGTCAGAAATTCTGACGCATCTGTTGGCACAAAAGTGATGCATTGCTCGAAATGCTCATGAAAGTGACGCAAAAAGCCCTGAGTCATAACTTATGCCTGGTCTGTGCAGGCGTAGGGATTTTGACACAGTGAAGGCGTAGAGTGATGTAGTGAAATCTTGTAGATATCAGTGCATCAGTTCTAGAAGGCTTTTAGCGTGGGAACGCCCACCCTGCATACATTATACCTGACGCAGGTATAATGTGATGCGGGACTTCACAATGTGACACATCTCCCTAGATGCGTCTCATTGTAAATGGGTTTGCAACATTTACGCCGCAGCTGCGTCACAATACAGATTTTTATACTTGCCCTATATATGGCTGTGTGTACGTTGTGTGTCTCCGTCTGCATGCAGCATACAAATGTGCCAGATCTGGTAGCCCAGTTGGGCTGATGCAGCCACACAAGAGCTCTTTGCCTGACCTCATTGTCACCAATTCAAATCAGAGAGGATCCATGCAGTCTTTCAAGGCTCTCAGGTGAAAAAATGGGCCCTAGAGCAAGGAAGAAAATAGGCCCCCTTGTTGAAGTTTGGAATATAAAATACCGCAATAATCAGGGTTCAGTGGGTCCCGCAGGTCTGTGGGCGCCAGTGCAACTGCACCTGCTGCACCAACAGAAGCTAAGCCCCTGTCATAGAGCTGGGTAACATCAATTACTCAGTGCCACAAAGAGCATTAGAAATAAACTTTACATAATGTCAAACGGCAAAACAAGAGCTTTGTCAGTTCTTGTTCTGTTTCAAACACTCCATACAATCTGTATGAACCCTCTCCACATTTTCCTACTGATAACAAATGCCTTCGCTCCCAGAAAAAAACTTTCTGGGCGGTTAGTGCACATTTGAATGGGAGATGAGACCTCGGAAGAGCCCAGCCCTGCGCCGGACTGCGAGTCACCTCAGAGAGCAGAAACAAAGCCCGTCCTCTGCCCATCACTGACCCAAGCGAATCCGTGGAGCAAAGATGAGAACAAAGGGTAAGAAATAAAAGAATAACGAAAACTCATCAAGGAAAATAAATCCCTAAATTACTGCTGTATTTAAAAAGCTGAGAAAACAAAAGAGAACGTAAAGAGTAAACTGAAGCCAAATAGAGTCACCGTTTTGTCCTTGTCACAGATCACAAACCTGCAAGTAAATTGCATTGCAAAAAAACCTATTTTATTTTTTAATTATATATTCTCCAGTCTCCGAAGAGATTGTCAAAAATTGCCATTTCGACTATATTTCGAGTCTCCATGACGGGGTATTGGGTAAAGTTTTCAATAAGCAATAATCACGCCTCGGTTAAACCTCATTGGCTACGATACTGCCACTGCGCAAAGCTAAACAATTTAGTGGGAATTTCATGCACACTTGCCCGAGTACCTCATGTTACAAAGAACATGATTCCTTTTCAAAAGATGTTATCTGTTTATGCATAACTACTCCTCCACTGCTTCTGATAGGCAATGTAAGACATATAATGGTGTTGTTTTACTAATTTCTATCAGCTCTCTGCCCCAAACCGTCGATAGCCACACGCAGAGAATTATGGGAAATTGTATGCTAAATAGCTGTACAGGTAAGCAGCACCCTCCCAAGTTATGGATTTGATGCTCAGGCAGATATACCTTCACACAAAGATGAGATCTAGGCTGCTAACCATGGGTTGTGGAAAATATAAGAAGCACAAATTCATAATAGCATCCTCATAGGTCCCACTGTCTTCAAATGTTTACTAGAGAAGGAACGGCAATCAATTTAAAGGAAAATAAATTATAGATACATTTTTCCATATTCCATAATGCACGTGTGCCATTTCATGGCACTACATAGTTGCATTTGCTGCATTTCATTTTTAGCTTTAGGAGGTACAATATACTGGTTTCCTGGTTTTCAAAACATTTTAGGGGAAGATTCACAAGGACCTGACGCAACTGCATGGATGCATAAGTTTCCTTGAGTCAGTGCTGAATGTCCTTGTGCCACGATGAATGTGCTGTATTTACAATACAGCGCTCCATGGCGCAAGGATTAACAGATGCGTCAGAAATTCTGACGCATCTGTTGGCACAAAAGTGATGCATTGCTGGAAATGCTCATGAAAGTGACGCAAAAAGCCCTGAGTCATAACTTATGCCTGGTCTGTGCAGGCGTAGGGATTTTGACACAGTGAAGGCGTAGAGTGATGTAGTGAAATCTTGTAGATTTCAGTGCATCAGTTCTAGAAGGCTTTTAGCGTGGGAACGCCCACCCTGCATACATTATACCTGACGCAGGTATAATATGATGCGGGACTTTACAATGTGACACATCTCCCTAGATGCGTCTCATTGTAAATGGGCCGCAACATTTATGCCGCAGCTGCGTCACAATACAGATTTTTATACTTGCCCTATATATGGCTGTGTGTACGTTGTGTGTCTCCGTCTGCATGCAGCATACAAATGTGCCAGATCTGGTAGCCCAGTTGGGCTGATGCAGCCACACAAGAGCTCTTTGCCTGACCTCATTGTCACCAATTCAAATCAGAGAGGATCCATGCAGTCTTTCAAGGCTCTCAGGTGAAAAAATGGGTCCTTGAGCAAGGAAGAAAATAGGCCCCCTTGTTGAAGTTTGGAATATAAAATACCGCAATAATCAGGGTTCAGTGGGTCCCGCAGGTCTGTGGGCGCCAGTGCAACTGCACCTGCTGCACCAACAGAAGCTACGCCCCTGTCATAGAGCTGGGTAACATCAATTACTCAGTGCCACAAAGAGCATTAGAAATAAACTTTACATAATGTCAAACGGCAAAAACAAGAGCTTTGTCAGTTCTTGTTCTGTTTCAAACACTCCATACAATCTGTATGAACCCTCTCCACATTTTCCTACTGATAACAAATGCCTTCGCTCCCAGAAAAAAACTTTCTGGGCGGTTAGTGCACATTTGAATGGGAGATGAGACCTCGGAAGAGCCCAGCCCTGCGCCGGACTGCGAGTCACCTCAGAGAGCAGAAACAAAGCCCGTCCTCTGCCCATCACTGACCCAAGCGAATCCGTGGAGCAAAGATGAGAACAAAGGGGAAGAAATAAAAGAATAACGAAAACTCATCAAGGAAAATAAATCCCTATATTACTGCTGTATTTAAAAAGCTGAGAAAACAAAAGAGAACGTAAAGAGTAAACTGAAGCCAAATAGAGTCACCGTTTTGTCCTTGTCACAGATCACAAACCTGCAAGTAAATTGCATTGCAAAGTAAACTATTTTATTTTTTAATTACATATTCTGCAGTCTCCGAAGAGACTATATTTCAAGTCTCCATGACGGGGTATTGGGTAAAGTTTTCAATAAGCAATTATCATGCCTCGGTTAAACCTCATTGGCTACGATACTGCCACTGCGCAAAGCTAAACAATTTAGTGGGAATTTCATGCACACTTGCCCTAGTACCTCATGTTACAAAGAACATGATTCCTTTTCAAAAGATGTTATCTGTTTATGCATAACTACTCCTCCACTGCTTCTGATAGGCAATGTAAGACATATAATGGTGTTGTTTTACTAATTTCTATCAGCTCTCTGCCCCAAACCGTCGATAGCCACACGCAGAGAATTATGGGAAATTGTATGCTAAATAGCTGTACAGGTAAGCAGCACCCTCCCAAGTTATGGATTTGATGCTCAGGCAGATATACCTTCACACAAAGATGAGATCTAGGCTGCTAACCATGGGTTGTGGAAAATATAAGAAGCACAAATTCATAATAGCATCCTCATATGTCCCACTGTCTTCAAATGTTTACTAGAGAAGGAACGGCAATCAATTTAAAGGAAAATAAATTATAGATACATTTTTCCATATTCCATAATGCACGTCTGCCATTTCATGGCACTACATAGTTGCATTTGCTGAATTTCATTTTTAGCTTTAGGAGGTACAATATACTGGTTTCCTGGTTTTCAAAACATTTTAGGGGAAGATTCACAAGGACCTGACGCAACTGCATGGATGCATCAGTTTCCTTGAGTCAGTGCTGAATGTCCTTGTGTCACGATGAATGTGCTGTATTTACAATACAGCGCTCCATGGCGCAAGGATTAACAGATGCGTCAGAAATTCTGACGCATCTGTTGGCACAAAAGTGACGCATTGCTGGAAATGCTCATGAAAGTGACGCAAAAAGCCCTGAGTCATAACTTATGCCTGGTCTTTGCAGGCGTAGGGATTTTGACACAGTGAAGGCGTAGAGTGATGTAGTGAAATCTTGTAGATTTCAGTGCGTCAGTTCTAGAAGGCTTTTAGCGTGGGAACGCCCACCCTGCATACATTATACCTGACGCAGGTATAATGTGATGCGGGACTTTACAATGTGACACATCTCCCTAGATGCGTCACATTGTAAATGGGCCGCAACATTTACGCCGCAGCTGCGTCACAATACAGATTTTTATACTTGCCCTATATAAGGCTGTGTGTACGTTGTGTGTCTCCGTCTGCATGCAGCATACAAATGTGCCAGATCTGGTAGCCCAGTTGGGCTGATGCAGCCATGCAAGAGCTCTTTGCCTGACCTCATTGTCACCGATTCAAATCAGGGAGGATCCATGCAGTCTTTCAAGGCTCTCAGGTGAAAAAATGGGCCCTAGAGCAAGGAAGTAAATAGGCCCCCTTGTTGAAGTTTGGAATATAAAATACCACAATAATCAGCGTTCAGTGGGTCCCGCAGGTCTGTGGGCGCCAGTGCAACTGCACCTGCTGCACCAACAGAAGCTACGCCCCAGTCATAGAGCTGGGTAACATCAATTACTCAGTGCCACAAAGAGCATTAGAAATAAACTTTACATAATGTCAAACGGCAAAAACAAGAGCTTTGTCAGTTCTTGTTCTGTTTCAAACACTCCATACAATCTGTATGAACCCTCTCCACATTTTTCTACTGATAACAAACGCCTTCGCTCCCAGAAAAAAACTTTCTGGGCGGTTAGTGCACATTTGAATGGTAGATGAGACCTCGGAAGAGCCCAGCCCTGCGCCGGACTGCGAGTCACCTCAGAGAGCAGAAACAAAGCCCGTCCTCTGACCATCACTGACCCAAGCGAATCAGTGGAGCAAAGATGAGAACAAAGATGAAGAAATAAAAGAATAACGAAAACTCATCAAGGAAAATAAATCCCTATATTACTGCTGTATTTAAAAAGCTGAGAAAACAAAAGAGAACGTAAAGAGTAAACTGAAGCCAAATATGGTCACCGTTTTGTCCTTGTCACAGATCACAAATCTGCAAGAAATTTGCATTGCAAAATGAACTATCTTATTTTTTAATAACATATTCTCCAGTCTCCGAAGAGACTGTCAAAAATTGCCATTTCGACTATATTTCAAGTCTCCATGACGGGGTATTGGGTAAAGTTTTTAATAAGCAATAATCACGCCTCGTTTAAACCTCATTGGCAACGATACTACCACTGCGCAAAGCTAATCAATTTAGTGTGAATTTCATGCACACTTGCCCTAGTACCTCATGTTACAAAGAACATGATTCCTTTTCAAAAGATGTTATCTGTTTATGCATAACTACTCCTCCACTGCTTCTGATAGGCAATGTAAGACATATAATGGTCTTGTTTTACTAATTTCTATCAGCTCTCTGCCCCAAACCGTCGATAGCCACACGCAGAGAATTATGGGAAATTGTATGCTAAATAGCTGTCCAGGTAAGCAGCACCCTCCCAAGTTATGGATTTGATGCTCAGGCAGATATACCTTCACACAAAGATGAGATCTAGGCTGCTAACCATGGGTTGTGGAAAATATAAGAAGCACAAATTCATAATAGCATCCTCATAGGTCCCACTGTCTTCAAATGTTTACTAGAGAAGGAACGGCAATCAATTTAAAGGAAAATAAATTATAGATACATTTTTCCATATTCCATAATGCACGTCTGCCATTTCATGGCACTACATAGTTGCATTTGCTGCATTTCATTTTTAGCTTTAGGAGGTACAATATACTGGTTTCCTGGTTTTCAAAACATTTTAGGGGAAGATTCACAAGGACCTGACGCAACTGCATGGATGCATAAGTTTCCTTGAGTCAGTGCTGAATGTCCTTGTGCCACGATGAATGTGCTGTATTTACAATACAGCGCTCCATGGCGCAAGGATTAACAGATGCGTCAGAAATTCTGACGCATCTGTTGGCACAAAAGTGATGCATTGCTGGAAATGCTCATGAAAGTGACACAAAAAGCCCTGAGTCATAACTTATGCCTGGTCTGTGCAGGCGTACGGATTTTGACACAGTGAAGGCGTAGAGTGATGTAGTGAAATCTTGTAGATTTCAGTGCATCAGTTCTAGAAGGCTTTTAGCGTGGGAACGCCCACCCTGCATACAGTATACCTGACGCAGGTATAATGTGATGCGGGACTTCACAATGTGACACATCTCCCTAGATGCGTCACATTGTAAATGGGCCGCAACATTTACGCCGCAGCTGCGTCACAATACAGATTTTTATACTTGCCCTATATATGGCTGTGTGTACGTTGTGTGTCTCCGTCTGCATGCAGCATACAAATGTGCCAGATCTGGTAGCCCAGTTGGGCTGATGCAGCCACACAAGAGCTCTTTGCCTGACCTCATTGTCACCAATTCAAATCAGAGAGGATCCATGCAGTCTTTCAAGGCTCTCAGGTGAAAAAATGGGCCCTAGAGCAAGGAAGAAAATAGGCCCCCTTGTTGAAGTTTGGAATATAAAATACCGAAATAATCAGGGTTCAGTGGGTCCCGCAGGTCTGTGGGCGCCAGTGCAACTGCACCTGCTGCACCAACAGAAGCTACGCCCCTGTCATAGAGCTGGGTAACATCAATTACTCAGTGCCACAAAGAGCATTAGAAATAAACTTTACATAATGTCAAACGGCAAAAACAAGAGCTTTGTCAGTTCTTGTTCTGTTTCAAACACTCCATACAATCTGTATGAACCCTCTCCACATTTTCCTACTGATAACAAATGCCTTCGCTCCCAGAAAAAAACTTTCTGGGCGGTTAGTGCACATTTGAATGGGAGATGAGACCTCGGAAGAGCCCAGCCCTGCGCCGGACTGCGAGTCACCTCAGAGAGCAGAAACAAAGCCCGTCCTCTGCCCATCACTGACCCAAGCGCATCCGTGGAGCAAAGATGAGAACAAAGGGGAAGAAATAAAAGAATAACGAAAACTCATCAAGGAAAATAAATCCCTAAATTACTGCTGTATTTAAAAAGCTGAGAAAACAAAAGAGAACGTAAAGAGTAAACTGAAACCAAATAGAGTCACCGTTTTGTCCTTGTCACAGATCACAAACCTGCAAGTAAATTGCATTGCAAAAAAAACTATCTTATTTTTTAATTATATATTCTCCAGTCTCCGAAGAGACTGTCAAAAATTGCAATTTCGACTATATTTCAAGTCTCCATGACGGGGTATTGGGTAAAATTTTCAATAAGCAATAATCGCACCTCGGTTAAACCTCATTGGCTACGATACTGCCACTGCGCAAAACTAAACAATTTAGTGTGAATTTCATGCACACTTGCCCGAGTACCTCATGTTACAAAGGACATGATTCCTTTTCAAAAGATGTTATCTGTTTATGCATAACTACTCCTCCACTGCTTCTGATAGGCAATGTAAGACATATAATGGTGTTGTTTTACTAATTTCTATCAGCTCTCTGCCCCAAACCGTCGATAGCCACACGCAGAGAATTATGGGAAATTGTATGCTAAATAGCTGTACAGGTAAGCAGCACCCTCCCAAGTTATGGATTTGATGCTCAGGCAGATATACCTTCACACAAAGATGAGATCTAGGCTGCTAACCATGGGTTGTGGAAAATATAAGAAGCACAAATTCATAATAGCATCCTCATATGTCCCACTGTCTTCAAATGTTTACTAGAGAAGGAACGGCAATCAATTTAAAGGAAAATAAATTATAGATACATTTTTCCATATTCCATAATGCACGTCTGCCATTTCATGGCACTACATAGTTGCATTTGCTGAATTTCATTTTTAGCTTTGGGAGGTACAATATACTGGTTTCCTGGTTTTCAAAACATTTTAGGGGAAGATTCACAAGGACCTGACGCAACTGCATGGATGCATCAGTTTCCTTGAGTCAGTGCTGAATGTCCTTGTGTCACGATGAATGTGCTGTATTTACAATACAGCGCTCCATGGCGCAAGGATTAACAGATGCGTCAGAAATTCTGACGCATCTGTTGGCACAATAGTGACGCATTGCTGGAAATGCTCATGAAAGTGACGCAAAAAGCCCTGAGTCATAACTTATGCCTGGTCTGTGCAGGCGTAGGGATTTTGACACAGTGAAGGCGTAGAGTGATGTAGTGAAATCTTGTAGATTTCAGTGCGTCAGTTCTAGAAGGCTTTTAGCGTGGGAACGCCCACCCTGCATACATTATACCTGACGCAGGTATAATGTGATGCGGGACTTTACAATGTGACACATCTCCCTAGATGCGTCACATTGTAAATGGGCCGCAACATTTACGCCGCAGCTGCGTCACAATACAGATTTTTATACTTGCCCTATATAAGGCTGTGTGTACGTTGTGTGTCTCCGTCTGCATGCAGCATACAAATGTGCCAGATCTGGTAGCCCAGTTGGGCTGATGCAGCCACGCAAGAGCTCTTTGCCTGACCTCATTGTCACCGATTCAAATCAGGGAGGATCCATGCAGTCTTTCAAGGCTCTCAGGTGAAAAAATGGGCCCTAGAGCAAGGAAGTAAATAGGCCCCCTTGTTGAAGTTTGGAATATAAAATACCACAATAATCAGCGTTCAGTGGGTCCCGCAGGTCTGTGGGCGCCAGTGCAACTGCACCTGCTGCACCAACAGAAGCTACGCCCCAGTCATAAAGCTGGGTAACATCAATTACTCAGTGCCACAAAGAGCATTAGAAATAAACTTTACATAATGTCAAACGGCAAAAACAAGAGCTTTGTCAGTTCTTGTTCTGTTTCAAACACTCCATACAATCTGTATGAACCCTCTCCAAATTTTTCTACTGATAACAAACGCCTTCGCTCCCAGAAAAAAACTTTCTGGGCGGTTAGTGCACATTTGAATGGTAGATGAGACCTCGGAAGAGCCCAGCCCTGCGCCGTACTGCGAGTCACCTCAGAGAGCAGAAACAAAGCCCGTCCTCTGCCCATCACTGACCCAAGCGAATCAGTGGAGCAAAGATGAGAACAAAGATGAAGAAATAAAAGAATTACGAAAACTCATCAAGGAAAATAAATCCCTATATTACTGCTGTATTTAAAAAGCTGAGAAAACAAAAGAGAACGTAAAGAGTAAACTGAAGCCAAATATGGTCACCGTTTTGTCCTTGTCACAGATCACAAATCTGCAAGAAATTTGCATTGCAAAATGAACTATCTTATTTTTTAATAACATATTCTCCAGTCTCCGAAGAGACTGTCAAAAATTGCCATTTCGACTATATTTCAAGTCTACATGACGGGGTATTGGGTAAAGTTTTAATAAGCAATAATCACGCCTCGTTTAAACCTCATTGGCAACGATACTACCACTGCGCAAAGCTAAACAATTTAGTGTGAATTTCATGCACACTTGCCCTAGTACCTCATGTTACAAAGAACATGATTCCTTTTCAAAAGATGTTATCTGTTTATGCATAACTACTCCTCCACTGCTTCTGATAGGCAATGTAAGACATATAATGGTCTTGTTTTACTAATTTCTATCAGCTCTCTGCCCCAAACCGTCGATAGCCACACGCAGAGAATTATGGGAAATTGTATGCTAAATAGCTGTACAGGTAAGCAGCACCCTCCCAAGTTATGGATTTGATGCTCAGGCAGATATACCTTCACACAAAGATGAGATCTAGGCTGCTAACCATGGGTTGTGGAAAATATAAGAAGCACACATTCATAATAGCATTCTCATATGTCCCACTGTCTTCAAATGTTTACTAGAGAAGGAACGGCAATCAATTTAAAGGAAAATAAATTATAGATAAATTTTTCCATATTCCATAATGCACGTCTGCCATTTCATGGCACTACATAGTTGCATTTGCTGCATTTCATTTTTAGCTTTAGGAGGTACAATATACTGGTTTCCTGGTTTTCAAAACATTTTAGGGAAAGATTCACAAGGACCTGACGCAACTGCATGGATGCATAAGTTTCCTTGAGTCAGTGCTGAATGTCCTTGTGCCACGATGAATGTGCTGTATTTACAATACAGCGCTCCATGGCGCAAGAATTAACAGATGCGTCAGAAATTCTGACGCATCTGTTGGCACAAAGGTGACGCATTGCTCGAAATGCTCATGAAAGTGACGCAAAAAGCCCTGAGTCATAACTTATGCCTGGTCTGTGCAGGCGTAGGGATTTTGACACAGTGAAGGCGTAGAGTGATGTAGTGAAATCTTGTAGATTTCAGTGCGTCAGTTCTAGAAGGCTTTTAGCGTGGGAACGCCCACCCTGCATACATTATACCTGACGCAGGTATAATATGATGCGGGACTTTACAATGTGACACATCTCCCTAGATGCTTCACATTGTAAATGGGCCGCAACATTTACGCCGCAGCTGCGTCACAATACAGATTTTTATACTTGCCCTATATATGGCTGTGTGTACGTTGTGTGTCTCCGTCTGCATGCAGCATACAAATGTGCCAGATCTGGTAGCCCAGTTGGGCTGATGCAGCCACACAAGAGCTCTTTGCCTGACCTCATTGTCACCAATTCAAATCAGAGAGGATCCATGCAGTCTTTCAAGGCTCTCAGGTGAAAAAATGGGCCCTAGAGCAAGGAAGAAAATAGGCCCCCTTGTTGAAGTTTGGAATATAAAATACCGCAATAATCAGGGTTCAGTGGGTCCCGCAGGTCTGTGGGCGCCAGTGCAACTGCACCTGCTGCACCAACAGAAGCTACGCCCCTGTCATAGAGCTGGGTAACATCAATTACTCAGTGCCACAAAGAGCATTAGAAATAAACTTTACATAATGTCAAACGGCAAAAACAAGAGCTTTGTCAGTTCTTGTTCTGTTTCAAACACTCCATACAATCTGTATGAACCCTCTCCACATTTTCCTACTGATAACAAATGCCTTCGCTCCCAGAAAAAAACTTTCTGGGCGGTTAGTGCACATTTGAATGGGAGATGAGACCTCGGAAGAGCCCAGCCCTGCGCCGGACTGCGAGTCACCTCAGAGAGCAGAAACAAAGCCCGTCCTCTGCCCATCACTGACCCAAGCGAATCCGTGGAGCAAAGATGAGAACAAAGGGGAAGAAATAAAAGAATAACGAAAACTCATCAAGGAAAATAAATCCCTATATTACTGCTGTATTTAAAAAGCTGAGAAAACAAAAGAGAACGTAAAGAGTAAACTGAAGCCAAATAGAGTCACCGTTTTGTCCTTGTCACAGATCACAAACCTGCAAGTAAATTGCATTGCAAAGTAAACTATTTTATTTTTTAATTACATATTCTGCAGTCTCCGAAGAGACTATATTTCAAGTCTCCATGACGGGGTATTGGGTACAGTTTTCAATAAGCAATTATCATGCCTCGGTTAAACCTCATTGGCTACGATACTGCCACTGCACAAAGCTAAACAATTTAGTGGGAATTTCATGCACACTTGCCCTAGTACCTCATGTTACAAAGAACATGATTCCTTTTCAAAAGATGTTATCTGTTTATGCATAACTACTCCTCCACTGCTTCTGATAGGCAATGTAAGACATATAATGGTGTTGTTTTACTAATTTCTATCAGCTCTCTGCCCCAAACCGTCGATAGCCACACGCAGAGAATTATGGGAAATTGTATGCTAAATAGCTGTACAGGTAAGCAGCACCCTCCCAAGTTATGGATTTGATGCTCAGGCAGATATACCTTCACACAAAGATGAGATCTAGGCTGCTAACCATGGGTTGTGGAAAATATAAGAAGCACAAATTCATAATAGCATCCTCATATGTCCCACTGTCTTCAAATGTTTACTAGAGAAGGAACGGCAATCAATTTAAAGGAAAATAAATTATAGATACATTTTTCCATATTCCATAATGCACGTCTGCCATTTCATGGCACTACATAGTTGCATTTGCTGAATTTCATTTTTAGCTTTAGGAGGTACAATATACTGGTTTCCTGGTTTTCAAAACTCTTTAGGGGAAGATTCACAAGGACCTGACGCAACTGCATGGATGCATCAGTTTCCTTGAGTCAGTGCTGAATGTCCTTGTATCACGATGAATGTGCTGTATTTACAATACAGCGCTCCATGGCGCAAGGATTAACAGATGCGTCAGAAATTCTGACGCATCTGTTGGCACAAAAGTGACGCATTGCTGGAAATGCTCATGAAAGTGACGCAAAAAGCCCTGAGTCATAACTTATGCCTGGTCTTTGCAGGCGTAGGGATTTTGACACAGTGAAGGCGTAGAGTGATGTAGTGAAATCTTGTAGATTTCAGTGCGTCAGTTCTAGAAGGCTTTTAGCGTGGGAACGCCCACCCTGCATACATTATACCTGACGCAGGTATAATGTGATGCGGGACTTTACAATGTGACACATCTCCCTAGATGCGTCACATTGTAAATGGGCCGCAACATTTACGCCGCAGCTGCGTCACAATACAGATTTTTATACTTGCCCTATATAAGGCTGTGTGTACGTTGTGTGTCTCCGTCTGCATGCAGCATACAAATGTGCCAGATCTGGTAGCCCAGTTGGGCTGATGCAGCCATGCAAGAGCTCTTTGCCTGACCTCATTGTCACCGATTCAAATCAGGGAGGATCCATGCAGTCTTTCAAGGCTCTCAGGTGAAAAAATGGGCCCTAGAGCAAGGAAGTAAATAGGCCCCCTTGTTGAAGTTTGGAATATAAAATACCACAATAATCAGCGTTCAGTGGGTCCCGCAGGTCTGTGGGCGCCAGTGCAACTGCACCTGCTGCACCAACAGAAGCTACGCCCCAGTCATAGAGCTGGGTAACATCAATTACTCAGTGCCACAAAGAGCATTAGAAATAAACTTTACATAATGTCAAACGGCAAAAACAAGAGCTTTGTCAGTTCTTGTTCTGTTTCAAACACTCCATACAATCTGTATGAACCCTCTCCACATTTTTCTACTGATAACAAACGCCTTCGCTCCCAGAAAAAAACTTTCTGGGCGGTTAGTGCACATTTGAATGGTAGATGAGACCTCGGAAGAGCCCAGCCCTGCGCCGGACTGCGAGTCACCTCAGAGAGCAGAAACAAAGCCCGTCCTCTGCCCATCACTGACCCAAGCGAATCAGTGGAGCAAAGATGAGAACAAAGATGAAGAAATAAAAGAATAACGAAAACTCATCAAGGAAAATAAATCCCTATATTACTGCTGTATTTAAAAAGCTGAGAAAACAAAAGAGAACGTAAAGAGTAAACTGAAGCCAAATATGGTCACCGTTTTGTCCTTGTCACAGATCACAAATCTGCAAGAAATTTGCATTGCAAAATGAACTATCTTATTTTTTAATAACATATTCTCCAGTCTCCGAAGAGACTGTCAAAAATTGCCATTTCGACTATATTTCAAGTCTCCATGACGGGGTATTGGGTAAAGTTTTTAATAAGCAATAATCACGCCTCGTTTAAACCTCATTGGCAACGATACTACCACTGCGCAAAGCTAATCAATTTAGTGTGAATTTCATGCACACTTGCCCTAGTACCTCATGTTACAAAGAACATGATTCCTTTTCAAAAGATGTTATCTGTTTATGCATAACTACGCCTCCACTGCTTCTGATAGGCAATGTAAGACATATAATGGTCTTGTTTTACTAATTTCTATCAGCTCTCTGCCCCAAACCGTCGATAGCCACACGCAGAGAATTATGGGAAATTGTATGCTAAATAGCTGTCCAGGTAAGCAGCACCCTCCCAAGTTATGGATTTGATGCTCAGGCAGATATACCTTCACACAAAGATGAGATCTAGGCTGCTAACCATGGGTTGTGGAAAATATAAGAAGCACAAATTCATAATAGCATCCTCATAGGTCCCACTGTCGTCAAATGTTTACTAGAGAAGGAACGGCAATCAATTTAAAGGAAAATAAATTATAGATACATTTTTCCATATTCCATAATGCACGTCTGCCATTTCATGGCACTACATAGTTGCATTTGCTGCTTTCATTTTTAGCTTTAGGAGGTACAATATACTGGTTTCCTGGTTTTCAAAACATTTTAGGGGAAGATTCACAAGGACCTGACGCAACTGCATGGATGCATAAGTTTCCTTGAGTCAGTGCTGAATGTCCTTGTGCCACGATGAATGTGCTGTATTTACAATACAGCGCTCCATGGCGCAAGGATTAACAGATGCGTCAGAAATTCTGACGCATCTTTTGGCACAAAAGTGATGCATTGCTGGAAATGCTCATGAAAGTGACACAAAAAGGCCTGAGTCATAACTTATGCCTGGTCTGTGCAGGCGTACGGATTTTGACACAGTGAAGGCGTAGAGTGATGTAGTGAAATCTTGTAGATTTCAGTGCATCAGTTCTAGAAGGCTTTTAGCGTGGGAACGCCCACCCTGCATACAGTATACCTGACGCAGGTATAATGTGATGCGGGACTTCACAATGTGACACATCTCCCTAGATGCGTCACATTGTAAATGGGCCGCAACATTTATGCCGCAGCTGCGTCACAATACAGATTTTTATACTTGCCCTATATATGGCTGTGTGTACGTTGTGTGTCTCCGTCTGCATGCAGCATACAAATGTGCCAGATCTGGTAGCCCAGTTGGGCTGATGCAGCCACACAAGAGCTCTTTGCCTGACCTCATTGTCACCAATTCAAATCAGAGAGGATCCATGCAGTCTTTCAAGGCTCTCAGGTGAAAAAATGGGCCCTAGAGCAAGGAAGAAAATAGGCCCCCTTGTTGAAGTTTGGAATATAAAATACCGCAATAATCAGGGTTCAGTGGGTCCCGCAGGTCTGTGGGCGCCAGTGCAACTGCACCTGCTGCACCAACAGAAGCTACGCCCCTGTCATAGAGCTGGGTAACATCAATTACTCAGTGCCACAAAGAGCATTAGAAATAAACTTTACATAATGTCAAACGGCAAAAACAAGAGCTTTGTCAGTTCTTGTTCTGTTTCAAACACTCCATACAATCTGTATGAACCCTCTCCACATTTTCCTACTGATAACAAATGCCTTCGCTCCCAGAAAAAAACTTTCTGGGCGGTTAGTGCACATTTGAATGGGAGATGACACCTCGGAAGAGCCCAGCCCTGCGCCGGACTGCGAGTCACCTCAGAGAGCAGAAACAAAGCCCGTCCTCTGCCCATCACTGACCCAAGCGAATCCGTGGAGCAAAGATGAGAACAAAGGGTAAGAAATAAAAGAATAACGAAAACTCATCAAGGAAAATAAATCCCTAAATTACTGCTGTATTTAAAAAGCTGAGAAAACAAAAGAGAACGTAAAGAGTAAACTGAAGCCAAATAGAGTCACCGTTTTGTCCTTGTCACAGATCACAAACCTGCAAGTAAATGGCATTGCAAAAATACCTATCTTATTTTTTAATTATATATTCTCCAGTCTCCGAAGAGACTGTCAAAAATTGCCATTTCGACTATATTTCAAGTCTCCATGACGGGGTATTGGGTAAAATTTTCAATAAGCAATAATCGCACCTCGGTTAAACCTCATTGGCTACGATACTGCCACTGCGCAAAGCTAAACAATTTAGTGTGAATTTCATGCACACTTGCCCGAGTACCTCATGTTACAAAGGACATGATTCCTTTTCAAAAGATGTTATCTGTTTATGCATAACTACTCCTCCACTGCTTCTGATAGGCAATGTAAGACATATAATGGTGTTGTTTTACTAATTTCTATCAGCTCTCTGCCCCAAACCGTCGATAGCCACACGCAGAGAATTATGGGAAATTGTATGCTAAATAGCTGTACAGGTAAGCAGCACCCTCCCAAGTTATGGATTTGATGCTCAGGCAGATATACCTTCACACAAAGATGAGATCTAGGCTGCTAACCATGGGTTGTGGAAAATATAAGAAGCACAAATTCATAATAGCATCCTCATATGTCCCACTGTCTTCAAATGTTTACTAGAGAAGGAACGGCAATCAATTTAAAGGAAAATAAATTATAGATACATTTTTCCATATTCCATAATGCACGTCTGCCATTTCATGGCACTACATAGTTGCATTTGCTGCATTTCATTTTTAGCTTTAGGAGGTACAATATACTGGTTTCCTGGTTTTCAAAACATTTTAGGGAAAGATTCACAAGGACCTGACGCAACTGCATGGATGCATAAGTTTCCTTGAGTCAGTGCTGAATGTCCTTGTGCCACGATGAATGTGCTGTATTTACAATACAGCGCTCCATGGCGCAAGAATTAACAGATGCGTCAGAAATTCTGACGCATCTGTTGGCACAAAGGTGACGCATTGCTCGAAATGCTCATGAAAGTGACGCAAAAAGCCCTGAGTCATAACTTATGCCTGGTCTGTGCAGGCGTAGGGATTTTGACACAGTGAAGGCGTAGAGTGATGTAGTGAAATCTTGTAGATTTCAGTGCGTCAGTTCTAGAAGGCTTTTAGCGTGGGAACGCCCACCCTGCATACATTATACCTGACGCAGGTATAATATGATGCGGGACTTTACAATGTGACACATCTCCCTAGATGCTTCACATTGTAAATGGGCCGCAACATTTACGCCGCAGCTGCGTCACAATACAGATTTTTATACTTGCCCTATATATGGCTGTGTGTACGTTGTGTGTCTCCGTCTGCATGCAGCATACAAATGTGCCAGATCTGGTAGCCCAGTTGGGCTGATGCAGCCACACAAGAGCTCTTTGCCTGACCTCATTGTCACCAATTCAAATCAGAGAGGATCCATGCAGTCTTTCAAGGCTCTCAGGTGAAAAAATGGGCCCTAGAGCAAGGAAGAAAATAGGCCCCCTTGTTGAAGTTTGGAATATAAAATACCGCAATAATCAGGGTTCAGTGGGTCCCGCAGGTCTGTGGGCGCCAGTGCAACTGCACCTGCTGCACCAACAGAAGCTACGCCCCTGTCATAGAGCTGGGTAACATCAATTACTCAGTGCCACAAAGAGCATTAGAAATAAACTTTACATAATGTCAAACGGCAAAAACAAGAGCTTTGTCAGTTCTTGTTCTGTTTCAAACACTCCATACAATCTGTATGAACCCTCTCCACATTTTCCTACTGATAACAAATGCCTTCGCTCCCAGAAAAAAACTTTCTGGGCGGTTAGTGCACATTTGAATGGGAGATGAGACCTCGGAAGAGCCCAGCCCTGCGCCGGACTGCGAGTCACCTCAGAGAGCAGAAACAAAGCCCGTCCTCTGCCCATCACTGACCCAAGCGAATCCGTGGAGCAAAGATGAGAACAAAGGGGAAGAAATAAAAGAATAACGAAAACTCATTAAGGAAAATAAATCCCTATATTACTGCTGTATTTAAAAAGCTGAGAAAACAAAAGAGAACGTAAAGAGTAAACTGAAGCCAAATAGAGTCACCGTTTTGTCCTTGTCACAGATCACAAACCTGCAAGTAAATTGCATTGCAAAGTAAACTATTTTATTTTTTAATTACATATTCTGCAGTCTCCGAAGAGACTATATTTCAAGTCTCCATGACGGGGTATTGGGTAAAGTTTTCAATAAGCAATTATCATGCCTCGGTTAAACCTCATTGGCTACGATACTGCCACTGCGCAAAGCTAAACAATTTAGTGGGAATTTCATGCACACTTGCCCTAGTACCTCATGTTACAAAGAACATGATTCCTTTTCAAAAGATGTTATCTGTTTATGCATAACTACTCCTCCACTGCTTCTGATAGGCAATGTAAGACATATAATGGTGTTGTTTTACTAATTTCTATCAGCTCTCTGCCCCAAACCGTCGATAGCCACACGCAGAGAATTATGGGAAATTGTATGCTAAATAGCTGTACAGGTAAGCAGCACCCTCCCAAGTTATGGATTTGATGCTCAGGCAGATATACCTTCACACAAAGATGAGATCTAGGCTGCTAACCATGGGTTGTGGAAAATATAAGAAGCACAAATTCATAATAGCATCCTCATATGTCCCACTGTCTTCAAATGTTTACTAGAGAAGGAACGGCAATCAATTTAAAGGAAAATAAATTATAGATACATTTTTCCATATTCCATAATGCACGTCTGCCATTTCATGGCACTACATAGTTGCATTTGCTGAATTTCATTTTTAGCTTTAGGAGGTACAATATACTGGTTTCCTGGTTTTCAAAACATTTTAGGGGAAGATTCACAAGGACCTGACGCAACTGCATGGATGCATCAGTTTCCTTGAGTCAGTGCTGAATGTCCTTGTGTCACGATGAATGTGCTGTATTTACAATACAGCGCTCCATGGCGCAAGGATTAACAGATGCGTCAGAAATTCTGACGCATCTGTTGGCACAAAAGTGACGCATTGCTGGAAATGCTCATGAAAGTGACGCAAAAAGCCCTGAGTCATAACTTATGCCTGGTCTTTGCAGGCGTAGGGATTTTGACACAGTGAAGGCGTAGAGTGATGTAGTGAAATCTTGTAGATTTCAGTGCGTCAGTTCTAGAAGGCTTTTAGCGTGGGAACGCCCACCCTGCATACATTATACCTGACGCAGGTATAATGTGATGCGGGACTTTACAATGTGACACATCTCCCTAGATGCGTCACATTGTAAATGGGCCGCAACATTTACGCCGCAGCTGCGTCACAATACAGATTTTTATACTTGCCCTATATAAGGCTGTGTGTACGTTGTGTGTCTCCGTCTGCATGCAGCATACAAATGTGCCAGATCTGGTAGCCCAGTTGGGCTGATGCAGCCATGCAAGAGCTCTTTGCCTGACCTCATTGTCACCGATTCAAATCAGGGAGGATCCATGCAGTCTTTCAAGGCTCTCAGGTGAAAAAATGGGCCCTAGAGCAAGGAAGTAAATAGGCCCCCTTGTTGAAGTTTGGAATATAAAATACCACAATAATCAGCGTTCAGTGGGTCCCGCAGGTCTGTGGGCGCCAGTGCAACTGCACCTGCTGCACCAACAGAAGCTACGCCCCAGTCATAGAGCTGGGTAACATCAATTACTCAGTGCCACAAAGAGCATTAGAAATAAACTTTACATAATGTCAAACGGCAAAAACAAGAGCTTTGTCAGTTCTTGTTCTGTTTCAAACACTCCATACAATCTGTATGAACCCTCTCCACATTTTTCTACTGATAACAAACGCCTTCGCTCCCAGAAAAAAACTTTCTGGGCGGTTAGTGCACATTTGAATGGTAGATGAGACCTCGGAAGAGCCCAGCCCTGCGCCGGACTGCGAGTCACCTCAGAGAGCAGAAACAAAGCCCGTCCTCTGCCCATCACTGACCCAAGCGAATCAGTGGAGCAAAGATGAGAACAAAGATGAAGAAATAAAAGAATAACGAAAACTCATCAAGGAAAATAAATCCCTATATTACTGCTGTATTTAAAAAGCTGAGAAAACAAAAGAGAACGTAAAGAGTAAACTGAAGCCAAATATGGTCACCGTTTTGTCCTTGTCACAGATCACAAATCTGCAAGAAATTTGCATTGCAAAATGAACTATCTTATTTTTTAATAACATATTCTCCAGTCTCCGAAGAGACTGTCAAAAATTGCCATTTCGACTATATTTCAAGTCTCCATGACGGGGTATTGGGTAAAGTTTTTAATAAGCAATAATCACGCCTCGTTTAAACCTCATTGGCAACGATACTACCACTGCGCAAAGCTAATCAATTTAGTGTGAATTTCATGCACACTTGCCCTAGTACCTCATGTTACAAAGAACATGATTCCTTTTCAAAAGATGTTATCTGTTTATGCATAACTACGCCTCCACTGCTTCTGATAGGCAATGTAAGACATATAATGGTCTTGTTTTACTAATTTCTATCAGCTCTCTGCCCCAAACCGTCGATAGCCACACGCAGAGAATTATGGGAAATTGTATGCTAAATAGCTGTCCAGGTAAGCAGCACCCTCCCAAGTTATGGATTTGATGCTCAGGCAGATATAACTTCACACAAAGATGAGATCTAGGCTGCTAACCATGGGTTGTGGAAAATATAAGAAGCACAAATTCATAATAGCATCCTCATAGGTCCCACTGTCGTCAAATGTTTACTAGAGAAGGAACGGCAATCAATTTAAAGGAAAATAAATTATAGATACATTTTTCCATATTCCATAATGCACGTCTGCCATTTCATGGCACTACATAGTTGCATTTGCTGCATTTCATTTTTAGCTTTAGGAGGTACAATATACTGGTTTCCTGGTTTTCAAAACATTTTAGGGGAAGATTCACAAGGACCTGACGCAACTGCATGGATGCATAAGTTTCCTTGAGTCAGTGCTGAATGTCCTTGTGCCACGATGAATGTGCTGTATTTACAATACAGCGCTCCATGGCGCAAGGATTAACAGATGCGTCAGAAATTCTGACGCATCTGTTGGCACAAAAGTGATGCATTGCTGGAAATGCTCATGAAAGTGACACAAAAAGGCCTGAGTCATAACTTATGCCTGGTCTGTGCAGGCGTACGGATTTTGACACAGTGAAGGCGTAGAGTGATGTAGTGAAATCTTGTAGATTTCAGTGCATCAGTTCTAGAAGGCTTTTAGCGTGGGAACGCCCACCCTGCATACAGTATACCTGACGCAGGTATAATGTGATGCGGGACTTCACAATGTGACACATCTCCCTAGATGCGTCACATTGTAAATGGGCCGCAACATTTATGCCGCAGCTGCGTCACAATACAGATTTTTATACTTGCCCTATATATGGCTGTGTGTACGTTGTGTGTCTCCGTCTGCATGCAGCATACAAATGTGCCAGATCTGGTAGCCCAGTTGGGCTGATGCAGCCACACAAGAGCTCTTTGCCTGACCTCATTGTCACCAATTCAAATCAGAGAGGATCCATGCAGTCTTTCAAGGCTCTCAGGTGAAAAAATGGGCCCTAGAGCAAGGAAGAAAATAGGCCCCCTTGTTGAAGTTTGGAATATAAAATACCGCAATAATCAGGGTTCAGTGGGTCCCGCAGGTCTGTGGGCGCCAGTGCAACTGCACCTGCTGCACCAACAGAAGCTACGCCCCTGTCATAGAGCTGGGTAACATCAATTACTCAGTGCCACAAAGAGCATTAGAAATAAACTTTACATAATGTCAAACGGCAAAAACAAGAGCTTTGTCAGTTCTTGTTCTGTTTCAAACACTCCATACAATCTGTATGAACCCTCTCCACATTTTCCTACTGATAACAAATGCCTTCGCTCCCAGAAAAAAACTTTCTGGGCGGTTAGTGCACATTTGAATGGGAGATGAGACCTCGGAAGAGCCCAGCCCTGCGCCGGACTGCGAGTCACCTCAGAGAGCAGAAACAAAGCCCGTCCTCTGCCCATCACTGACCCAAGCGAATCCGTGGAGCAAAGATGAGAACAAAGGGTAAGAAATAAAAGAATAACGAAAACTCATCAAGGAAAATAAATCCCTAAATTACTGCTGTATTTAAAAAGCTGAGAAAACAAAAGAGAACGTAAAGAGTAAACTGAAGCCAAATAGAGTCACCGTTTTGTCCTTGTCACAGATCACAAACCTGCAAGTAAATGGCATTGCAAAAATACCTATCTTATTTTTTAATTATATATTCTCCAGTCTCCGAAGAGACTGTCAAAAATTGCCATTTCGACTATATTTCAAGTCTCCATGACGGGGTATTGGGTAAAATTTTCAATAAGCAATAATCGCACCTCGGTTAAACCTCATTGGCTACGATACTGCCACTGCGCAAAGCTAAACAATTTAGTGTGAATTTCATGCACACTTGCCCGAGTACCTCATGTTACAAAGGACATGATTCCTTTTCAAAAGATGTTATCTGTTTATGCATAACTACTCCTCCACTGCTTCTGATAGGCAATGTAAGACATATAATGGTGTTGTTTTACTAATTTCTATCAGCTCTCTGCCCCAAACCGTCGATAGCCACACGCAGAGAATTATGGGAAATTGTATGCTAAATAGCTGTACAGGTAAGCAGCACCCTCCCAAGTTATGGATTTGATGCTCAGGCAGATATACCTTCACACAAAGATGAGATCTAGGCTGCTAACCATGGGTTGTGGAAAATATAAGAAGCACAAATTCATAATAGCATCCTCATATGTCCCACTGTCTTCAAATGTTTACTAGAGAAGGAACGGCAATCAATTTAAAGGAAAATAAATTATAGATACATTTTTCCATATTCCATAATGCACGTCTGCCATTTCATGGCACTACATAGTTGCATTTGCTGAATTTCATTTTTAGCTTTAGGAGGTACAATATACTGGTTTCCTGGTTTTCAAAACATTTTAGGGGAAGATTCACAAGGACCTGACGCAACTGCATGGATGCATCAGTTTCCTTGAGTCAGTGCTGAATGTCCTTGTGTCACGATGAATGTGCTGTATTTACAATACAGCGCTCCATGGCGCAAGGATTAACAGATGCGTCAGAAATTCTGACGCATCTGTTGGCACAATAGTGACGCATTGCTGGAAATGCTCATGAAAGTGACGCAAAAAGCCCTGAGTCATAACTTATGCCTGGTCTGTGCAGGCGTAGGGATTTTGACACAGTGAAGGCGTAGAGTGATGTAGTGAAATCTTGTAGATTTCAGTGCGTCAGTTCTAGAAGGCTTTTAGCGTGGGAACGCCCACCCTGCATACATTATACCTGACGCAGGTATAATGTGATGCGGGACTTTACAATGTGACACATCTCCCTAGATGCGTCACATTGTAAATGGGCCGCAACATTTACGCCGCAGCTGCGTCACAATACAGATTTTTATACTTGCCCTATATAAGGCTGTGTGTACGTTGTGTGTCTCCGTCTGCATGCAGCATACAAATGTGCCAGATCTGGTAGCCCAGTTGGGCTGATGCAGCCACGCAAGAGCTCTTTGCCTGACCTCATTGTCACCGATTCAAATCAGGGAGGATCCATGCAGTCTTTCAAGGCTCTCAGGTGAAAAAATGGGCCCTAGAGCAAGGAAGTAAATAGGCCCCCTTGTTGAAGTTTGGAATATAAAATACCACAATAATCAGCGTTCAGTGGGTCCCGCAGGTCTGTGGGCGCCAGTGCAACTGCACCTGCTGCACCAACAGAAGCTACGCCCCAGTCATAAAGCTGGGTAACATCAATTACTCAGTGCCACAAAGAGCATTAGAAATAAACTTTACATAATGTCAAACGGCAAAAACAAGAGCTTTGTCAGTTCTTGTTCTGTTTCAAACACTCCATACAATCTGTATGAACCCTCTCCAAATTTTTCTACTGATAACAAACGCCTTCGCTCCCAGAAAAAAACTTTCTGGGCGGTTAGTGCACATTTGAATGGTAGATGAGACCTCGGAAGAGCCCAGCCCTGCGCCGTACTGCGAGTCACCTCAGAGAGCAGAAACAAAGCCCGTCCTCTGCCCATCACTGACCCAAGCGAATCAGTGGAGCAAAGATGAGAACAAAGATGAAGAAATAAAAGAATTACGAAAACTCATCAAGGAAAATAAATCCCTATATTACTGCTGTATTTAAAAAGCTGAGAAAACAAAAGAGAACGTAAAGAGTAAACTGAAGCCAAATATGGTCACCGTTTTGTCCTTGTCACAGATCACAAATCTGCAAGAAATTTGCATTGCAAAATGAACTATCTTATTTTTTAATAACATATTCTCCAGTCTCCGAAGAGACTGTCAAAAATTGCCATTTCGACTATATTTCAAGTCTCCATGACGGGGTATTGGGTAAAGTTTTAATAAGCAATAATCACGCCTCATTTAAACCTCATTGGCAACGATACTACCACTGCGCAAAGCTAAACAATTTAGTGTGAATTTCATGCACACTTGCCCTAGTACCTCATGTTACAAAGAACATGATTCCTTTTCAAAAGATGTTATCTGTTTATGCATAACTACTCCTCCACTGCTTCTGATAGGCAATGTAAGACATATAATGGTCTTGTTTTACTAATTTCTATCAGCTCTCTGCCCCAAACCGTCAATAGCCACACGCAGAGAATTATGGGAAATTGTATGCTAAATAGCTGTCCAGGTAAGCAGCACCCTCCCAAGTTATGGATTTGATGCTCAGGCAGATATACCTTCACACAAAGATGAGATCTAGGCTGCTAACCATGGGTTGTGGAAAATATAAGAAGCACAAATTCATAATAGCATCCTCATAGGTCCCACTGTCTTCAAATGTTTACTAGAGAAGGAACGGCAATCAATTTAAAGGAAAATAAATTATAGATACATTTTTCCATATTCCATAATGCACGTCTGCCATTTCATGGCACTACATAGTTGCATTTGCTGCATTTCATTTTTAGCTTTAGGAGGTACAATATACTGGTTTCCTGGTTTTCAAAACATTTTAGGGAAAGATTCACAAGGACCTGACGCAACTGCATGGATGCATAAGTTTCCTTGAGTCAGTGCTGAATGTCCTTGTGCCACGATGAATGTGCTGTATTTACAATACAGCGCTCCATGGCGCAAGAATTAACAGATGCGTCAGAAATTCTGACGCATCTGTTGGCACAAAGGTGACGCATTGCTGGAAATGCTCATGAAAGTGACGCAAAAAGCCCTGAGTCATAACTTATGCCTGGTCTGTGCAGGCGTAGGGATTTTGACACAGTGAAGGCGTAGAGTGATGTAGTGAAATCTTGTAGATTTCAGTGCGTCAGTTCTAGAAGGCTTTTAGCGTGGGAACGCCCACCCTGCATACATTATACCTGACGCAGGTATAATATGATGCGGGACTTTACAATGTGACACATCTCCCTAGATGCGTCACATTGTAAATGGGCCGCAACATTTATGCCGCAGCTGCGTCACAATACAGATTTTTATACTTGCCCTATATATGGCTGTGTGTACGTTGTGTGTCTCCGTCTGCATGCAGCATACAAATGTGCCAGATCTGGTAGCCCAGTTGGGCTGATGCAGCCACACAAGAGCTCTTTGCCTGACCTCATTGTCACCAATTAAAATCAGAGAGGATCCATGCAGTCTTTCAAGGCTCTCAGGTGAAAAAATGGGCCCTAGAGCAAGGAAGAAAATAGGCCCCCTTGTTGAAGTTTGGAATATAAAATACCGCAATAATCAGGGTTCAGTGGGTCCCGCAGGTCTGTGGGCGCCAGTGCAACTGCACCTGCTGCACCAACAGAAGCTACGCCCCTGTCATAGAGCTGGGTAACATCAATTACTCAGTGCCACAAAGAGCATTAGAAATAAACTTTACATAATGTCAAACGGCAAAAACAAGAGCTTTGTCAGTTCTTGTTCTGTTTCAAACACTCCATACAATCTGTATGAACCCTCTCCACATTTTCCTACTGATAACAAATGCCTTCGCTCCCAGAAAAAAACTTTCTGGGCGGTTAGTGCACATTTGAATGGGAGATGAGACCTCGGAAGAGCCCAGCCCTGCGCCGGACTGCGAGTCACCTCAGAGAGCAGAAACAAAGCCCGTCCTCTGCCCATCACTGACCCAAGCGAATCCGTGGAGCAAAGATGAGAACAAAGGGTAAGAAATAAAAGAATAACGAAAACTCATCAAGGAAAATAAATCCCTAAATTACTGCTGTATTTAAAAAGCTGAGAAAACAAAAGAGAACGTAAAGAGTAAACTGAAGCCAAATAGAGTCACCGTTTTGTCCTTGTCACAGATCACAAACCTGCAAGTAAATGGCATTGCAAAAAAACCTATCTTATTTTTTAATTATATATTCTCCAGTCTCCGAAGAGACTGTCAAAAATTGCCATTTCGACTATATTTCAAGTCTCCATGACGGGGTATTGGGTAAAGTTTTCAATAAGCAATAATCGCACCTCGGTTAAACCTCATTGGCTACGATACTGCCACTGCGCAAAGCTAAACAATTTAGTGTGAATTTCATGCACACTTGCCCGAGTACCTCATGTTACAAAGAACATGATTCCTTTTCAAAAGATGTTATCTGTTTATGCATAACTACTCCTCCACTGCTTCTGATAGGCAATGTAAGACATATAATGGTGTTGTTTTACTAATTTCTATCAGCTCTCTGCCCCAAACCGTCGATAGCCACACGCAGAGAATTATGGGAAATTGTATGCTAAATAGCTGTACAGGTAAGCAGCACCCTCCCAAGTTATGGATTTGATGCTCAGGCAGATATACCTTCACACAAAGATGAGATCTAGGCTGCTAACCATGGGTTGTGGAAAATATAAGAAGCACAAATTCATAATAGCATCCTCATAGGTCCCACTGTCTTCAAATGTTTACTAGAGAAGGAACGGCAATCAATTTAAAGGAAAATAAATTATAGATACAGGGGCATATTACCAACCAATAGAGATAATTTTTGTCTCTAACTTATTTAGAGACAAAAATTATCGCCGCAAATCGGCGATTTTTATCGCAGATAAACCTTGCTATTAGCAAGGTTTATCGCAAATGCGATAAAAAACGGCCGCAATGCATGAATATCGCTGAAAAGTCAGCGATATTCATGCATTATCGAGCAAATGCTCTTAGCCATGTTATCCACCTCCCATTGGATAACATGGCTAAGAACTGCTCCTGGGCAAGTGTTAGCTTTTGGAGATATTCGCGCTTAGCGCGAATATCTCCAAAAGTTGGTAATAGGAGATAGCGATGTTAGCGACTGTTTTCAGTCGCTAACATCTTGGCACGCCCACTTTGCATGTCATTAGTGATAAATATCATTGACATGCAAAGCGGGGCCCAAGATGGTCACTATCTCCTATTAGCTGTCGCTAACTGGTGTTAGCGACAGCTTGGTAATAGGGAGATAATTTTATCTCCGCTTTCTTGGCTTTTAAAGCCAAAAAAGCGGAGATAAAGCCCCTTGATAATATGCCCCACATTTTTCCATATTCCATAATGCACGTGTGCCATTTCATGGCACTACATAGTTGCATTTGCTGCATTTCATTTTTAGCTTTAGGAGGTACAATATACTGGTTTCCTGGTTTTCAAAACATTTTAGGGGAAGATTCACAAGGACCTGACGCAACTGCATGGATGCATAAGTTTCCTTGAGTCAGTGCTGAATGTCCTTGTGCCACGATGAATGTGCTGTATTTACAATACAGCGCTCCATGGCGCAAGGATTAACAGATGCGTCAGAAATTCTGACGCATCTGTTGGCACAAAAGTGATGCATTGCTGGAAATGCTCATGAAAGTGACGCAAAAAGCCCTGAGTCATAACTTATGCCTGGTCTGTGCAGGCGTAGGGATTTTGACACAGTGAAGGCGTAGAGTGATGTAGTGAAATCTTGTAGATTTCAGTGCATCAGTTCTAGAAGGCTTTTAGCGTGGGAACGCCCACCCTGCATACATTATACCTGACGCAGGTATAATATGATGCGGGACTTTACAATGTGACACATCTCCCTAGATGCGTCACATTGTAAATGGGCCGCAACATTTATGCCGCAGCTGCGTCACAATACAGATTTTTATACTTGCCCTATATATGGCTGTGTGTACGTTGTGTGTCTCCGTCTGCATGCAGCATACAAATGTGCCAGATCTGGTAGCCCAGTTGGGATGATGCAGCCACACAAGAGCTCTTTGCCTGACCTCATTGTCACCAATTCAAATCAGAGAGGATCCATGCAGTCTTTCAAGGCTCTCAGGTGAAAAAATGGGCCCTTGAGCAAGGAAGAAAATAGGCCCCCTTGTTGAAGTTTGAAATATAAAATACCGCAATAATCAGGGTTCAGTGGGTCCCGCAGGTCTGTGGGCGCCAGTGCAACTGCACCTGCTGCACCAACAGAAGTTACGCCCCTGTCATAGAGCTGGGTAACATCAATTACTCAGTGCCACAAAGAGCATTAGAAATAAACTTTACATAATGTCAAACGGCAAAAACAAGAGCTTTGTCAGTTCTTGTTCTGTTTCAAACACTCCATACAATCTGTATGAACCCTCTCCACATTTTCCTACTGATAACAAATGCCTTCGCTCCCAGAAAAAAACTTTCTGGGCGGTTAGTGCACATTTGAATGGGAGATGAGACCTCGGAAGAGCCCAGCCCTGCGCCGGACTGCGAGTCACCTCAGAGAGCAGAAACAAAGCCCGTCCTCTGCCCATCACTGACCCAAGCGAATCCGTGGAGCAAAGATGAGAACAAAGATGAAGAAATAAAAGAATTACGAAAACTCATCAAGGAAAATAAATCCCTATATTACTGCTGTATTTAAAAAGCTGAGAAAACAAAAGAGAACGTAAAGAGTAAACTGAAGCCAAATAGAGTCACCGTTTTGTCCTTGTCACAGATCACAAACCTGCAAGTAAATTGCATTGCAAAAAAACCTATCTTATTTTTTAATTATATATTCTCCAGTCTCCGAAGAGACTGTCAAAAATTGCCATTTCGACTATATTTCAAGTCTCCATGACAGTGTATTGGGTAAAGTTTTCAATAAGCAATAATCGCACCTCGGTTAAACCTCATTGGCTACGATACTGCCACTGCGCAAAGCTAAACAATTTAGTGTGAATTTCATGCACACTTGCCCGAGTACCTCATGTTACAAAGAACATGATTCCTTTTCAAAAGATGTTATCTGTTTATGCATAACTGCTCCTCCACTGCTTCTGATAGGCAATGTAAGACATATAATGGTGTTGTTTTACTAATTTCTATCAGCTCTCTGCCCCAAACCGTCGATAGCCACACGCAGAGAATTATGGGAAATTGTATGCTAAATAGCTGTACAGGTAAGCAGCACCCTCCCAAGTTATGGATTTGATGCTCAGGCAGATATACCTTCACACAAAGATGAGATCTAGGCTGCTAACCATGGGTTGTGGAAAATATAAGAAGCACAAATTCATAATAGCATCCTCATAGGTCCCACTGTCTTCAAATGTTTACTAGAGAAGGAACGGCAATCAATTTAAAGGAAAATAAATTATAGATACATTTTTCCATATTCCATAATGCACGTGTGCCATTTCATGGCACTACATAGTTGCATTTGCTGCATTTCATTTTTAGCTTTAGGGGGTACAATATACTGGTTTCCTGGTTTTCAAAACATTTTAGGGGAAGATTCACAAGGACCTGACGCAACTGCATGGATGCATAAGTTTCCTTGAGTCAGTGCTGAATGTCCTTGTGCCACGATGAATGTGCTGTATTTACAATACAGCGCTCCATGGCGCAAGGATTAACAGATGCGTCAGAAATTCTGACGCATCTGTTGGCACAAAAGTGATGCATTGCTGGAAATGCTCATGAAAGTGACACAAAAAGCCCTGAGTCATAACTTATGCCTGGTCTGTGCAGGCGTAGGGATTTTGACACAGTGAAGGCGTAGAGTGATGTAGTGAAATCTTGTAGATTTCAGTGCATCAGTTCTAGAAGGATTTTAGCGTGGGAACGCCCACCCTGCATACATTATACCTGACGCAGGTATAATGTGATGCGGGACTTCACAATGTGACACATCTCCCTAGATGCGTCACATTGTAAATGGGCCGCAACATTTATGCCGCAGCTGCGTCACAATACAGATTTTTATACTTGCCCTATATATGGCTGTGTGTACGTTGTGTGTCTCCGTCTGCATGCAGCATACAAATGTGCCAGATCTGGTAGCCCAGTTGGGCTGATGCAGCCACACAAGAGCTCTTTGCCTGACCTCATTGTCACCAATTCAAATCAGAAAGGATCCATGCAGTCTTTCAAGGCTCTCAGGTGAAAAAATGGGCCCTAGAGCAAGGAAGAAAATAGGCCCCCTTGTTGAAGTTTGGAATATAAAATACCGCAATAATGAGGGTTCAGTGGGTCCCGCAGGTCTGTGGGCGCCAGTGCAACTGCACCTGCTGCACCAACAGAAGCTACGCCCCTGTCATAGAGCTGGGTAACATCAATTACTCAGTGCCACAAAGAGCATTAGAAATAAACTTTACATAATGTCAAACGGCAAAAACAAGAGCTTTGTCAGTTCTTGTTCTGTTTCAAACACTCCATACAATCTGTATGAACCCTCTCCACATTTTCCTACTGATAACAAATGCCTTCGCTCCCAGAAAAAAACTTTCTGGGCGGTTAGTGCACATTTGAATGGGAGATGAGACCTCGGAAGAGCCCAGCCCTGCGCCGGACTGCGAGTCACCTCAGAGAGCAGAAACAAAGCCCGTCCTCTGCCCATCACTGACCCAAGCGAATCCGTGGAGCAAAGATGAGAACAAAGGGGAAGAAATAAAAGAATAACGAAAACTCATCAAGGAAAATAAATCCCTAAATTACTGCTGTTTTTAAAAAGCTGAGAAAACAAAAGAGAATGTAAAGAGTAAACTGAAGCCAAATAGAGTCACCGTTTTGTCCTTGTCACAGATCACAAACCTGCAAGTAAATTGCATTGCAAAATAAACTATCTTATTTTTTAATTACATATTCTCCAGTCTCCGAAGAGACTGTCAAAAATTGCCATTTCAACTATATTTCAAGTCTCTATGACGGGGTATTGGGTAAAGTTTTCAATAAGCAATAATCACACCTCGGTTAAACCTCATTGGCTACGATACTGCCACTGCGCAACGCTAAACAATTTAGTGTTAATTTCATGCACACTTGCCCTAGTACCTCATGTTACAAAGAACATGATTCCTTTTCAAAAGATGTTATCTGTTTATGCATAACTACTCCTCCACTGCTTCTGATAGGCAATGTAAGACATATAATGGTGTTGTTTTACTAATTTCTATCAGCTCTCTGCCCCAAACCGTCGATAGCCACACGCAGAGAATTATGGGAAATTGTATGCTAAATAGCTGTCCAGGTAAGCAGCACCCTCCCAAGTTATGGATTTGATGCTCAGGCAGATATACCTTCACACAAAGATGAGATCTAGGCTGCTAACCATGGGTTGTGGAAAATATAAGGAGCACAAATTCATAATAGCATCCTCATAGGTCCCACTGTCTTCAAATGTTTACTAGAGAAGGAACGGCAATCAATTTAAAGGAAAATAAATTATAGATACATTTTTCCATATTCCATAATGCACGTCTGCCATTTCATGGCACTACATAGTTGTATTTGCTGCATTTCATTTTTAGCTTTAGGAGGTACAATATACTGGTTTCCTGGTTTTCAAAACATTTTAGGGGAAGATTCACAAGGACCTGACGCAACTGCATGGATGCATAAGTTTCCTTGAGTCAGTGCTGAATGTCCTTGTGCCACGATGAATGTGCTGTATTTACAATACAGCGCTCCATGGTGCAAGGATTAACAGATGCGTCAGAAATTCTGACGCATCTGTTGGCACAAAAGTGATGCATTGCTGGAAATGCTCATGAAAGTGACGCAAAAAGCCCTGAGTCATAACTTATGCCTGGTCTGTGCAGGCGTAGGGATTTTGACACAGTGAAGGCGTAGAGTGATGTAGTGAAATCTTGTAGATTTCAGTGCATCAGTTCTAGAAGGCTTTTAGCGTGGGAACGCCCACCCTGCATACATTATACCTGACGCAGGTATAATATGACGCCGGACTTTACAATGTGACACATCTCCCTAGATGCGTCACATTGTAAATGGGCCGCAACATTTATGCCGCAGCTGCGTCACAATACAGATTTTTATACTTGCGCTATATATGGCTGTGTGTACGTTGTGTGTCTCCGTCTGCATGCAGCATACAAATGTGCCAGATCTGGTAGCCCAGTTGGGCTGATGCAGCCACACAAGAGCTCTTTGCCTGACCTCATTGTCACCAATTCAAATCAGAGAGGATCCATGCAGTCTTTCAAGGCTCTCAGGTGAAAAAATGGGCCCTTGAGCAAGGAAGAAAATAGGCCCCCTTGTTGAAGTTTGGAATATAAAATACCGCAATAATCAGGGTTCAGTGGGTCCCGCAGGTCTGTGGGCGCCAGTGCAACTGCACCTGCTGCACCAACAGAAGCTACGCCCCTGTCATAGAGCTGGGTAACATCAATTACTCAGTGCCACAAAGAGCATTAGAAATAAACTTTACATAATGTCAAACGGCAAAAACAAGAGCTTTGTCAGTTCTTGTTCTGTTTCAAACACTCCATACAATCTGTATGAACCCTCTCCACATTTTCCTACTGATAACAAATGCCTTCGCTCCCAGAAAAAAACTTTCTGGGCGGTTAGTGCACATTTGAATGGGAGATGAGACCTCGGAAGAGCCCAGCCCTGCGCCGGACTGCGAGTCACCTCAGAGAGCAGAAACAAAGCCCGTCCTCTGCCCATCACTGACCCAAGCGAATCCGTGGAGCAAAGATGAGAACAAAGGGGAAGAAATAAAAGAATAACGAAAACTCATCAAGGAAAATAAATCCCTAAATTACTGCTGTTTTTAAAAAGCTGAGAAAACAAAAGAGAATGTAAAGAGTAAACTGAAGCCAAATAGAGTCACCGTTTTGTCCTTGTCACAGATCACAAACCTGCAAGTAAATTGCATTGCAAAATAAACTATCTTATTTTTTAATTACATATTCTCCAGTCTCCGAAGAGACTGTCAAAAATTGCCATTTCAACTATATTTCAAGTCTCCATGACGGGGTATTGGGTAAAGTTTTCAATAAGCAATAATCACACCTCGGTTAAACCTCATTGGCTACGATACTGCCACTGCGAAAAGCTAAACAATTTAGTGTGAATTTCATGCACACTTGCCCTAGTACCTCATGTTACAAAGAACATGATTCCTTTTCAAAAGATGTTATCTGTTTATGCATAACTACTCCTCCACTGCTTCTGATAGGCAATGTAAGACATATAATGGTGTTGTTTTACTAATTTCTATCAGCTCTCTGCCCCAAACCGTCGATAGCCACACGCAGAGAATTATGGGAAATTGTATGCTAAATAGCTGTCCAGGTAAGCAGCACCCTCCCAAGTTATGGATTTGATGCTCAGGCAGATATACCTTCACACAAAGATGAGATCTAGGCTGCTAACCATGGGTTGTGGAAAATATAAGGAGCACAAATTCATAATAGCATCCTCATAGGTCCCACTGTCTTCAAATGTTTACTAGAGAAGGAACGGCAATCAATTTAAAGGAAAATAAATTATAGATACATTTTTCCATATTCCATAATGCACGTCTGCCATTTCATGGCACTACATAGTTGTATTTGCTGCATTTCATTTTTAGCTTTAGGAGGTACAATATACTGGTTTCCTGGTTTTCAAAACATTTTAGGGGAAGATTCACAAGGACCTGACGCAACTGCATGGATGCATAAGTTTCCTTGAGTCAGTGCTGAATGTCCTTGTGCCACGATGAATGTGCTGTATTTACAATACAGCGCTCCATGGCGCAAGAATTAACAGATGCGTCAGAAATTCTGACGCATCTGTTGGCACAAAAGTGACGCATTGCTGGAAATGCTCATGAAAGTGACGCAAAAAGCCCTGAGTCATAACTTATGCCTGGTCTGTGCAGGCGTAGGGATTTTGACACAGTGAAGGCGTAGAGTGATGTAGTGAAATCTTGTAGATTTCAGTGCGTCAGTTCTAGAAGGCTTTTAGCGTGGGAACGCCCACCCTGCATACATTATACCTGACGCAGGTATAATATGATGCGGGACTTTACAATGTGACACATCTCCCTAGATGCGTCACATTGTAAATGGGCCGCAACATTTATGCCGCAGCTGCGTCACAATACAGATTTTTATACTTGCCCTATATATGGCTGTGTGTACGTTGTGTGTCTCCGTCTGCATGCAGCATACAAATGTGCCAGATCTGGTCGCCCAGTTGGGCTGATGCAGCCACACAAGAGCTCTTTGCCTGACCTCATTGTCACCAATTCAAATCAGAGAGGATCCATGCAGTCTTTCAAGGCTCTCAGGTGAAAAAATGGGCCTTAGAGCAAGGAAGAAAATAGGCCCCCTTGTTGAAGTTTGGAATATAAAATACCGCAATAATCAGGGTTCAGTGGGTCCCGCAGGTCTGTGGGCGCCAGTGCAACTGCACCTGCTGCACCAACAGAAGCTACGCCCCTGTCATAGAGCTGGGTAACATCAATTACTCAGTGCCACGAAGAGCATTAGAAATAAACTTTACATAATGTCAAACGGCAAAAACAAGAGCTTTATCAGTTCTTGTTCTGTTTCAAACACTCCATACAATCTGTATGAACCCTCTCCACATTTTCCTACTGATAACAAATGCCTTCGCTCCCAGAAAAAAACTTTCTGGGCGGTTAGTGCACATTTGAATGGGAGATGAGACCTCGGAAGAGCCCAGCCCTGCGCCGGACTGCGAGTCACCTCAGAGAGCAGAAACAAAGCCCGTCCTCTGCCCATCACTGACCCAAGCGAATCCGTGGAGCAAAGATGAGAACAAAGGGGAAGAAATAAAAGAATAACGAAAACTCATCAAGGAAAATAAATCCCTAAATTACTGCTGTATTTAAAAAGCTGAGAAAACAAAAGAGAACGTAAAGAGTAAACTGAAGCCAAATAGAGTCACCGTTTTGTCCTTGTCACAGATCATAAACCTGCAAGTAAATTGCATTGCAAAATAAACTATCTTATTTTTTAATTATATATTCTCCAGTCTCCGAAGAGACTGTCAAAAATTGCCATTTCGACTATATTTCAAGTCTCCATGACGGGGTATTGGGTAAAGTTTTCAATAAACAATAATCGCACCTCGGTTTAATCTCATTGGCTACGATACTGCCACTGCGCAAAGCTAAACAATTTAGTGTGAATTTCATGCACACTTGCCCGAGTACCTCATGTTACAAAGAACATGATTCCTTTTCAAAAGATGTTATCTGTTTATGCATAACTACTCCTCCACTGCTTCTGACAGGCAATGTAAGACATATAATGGTGTTGTTTTACTAATTTCTATCAGCTCTCTGCCCCAAACCGTCGATAGCCACACGCAGAGAATTATGGGAAATTGTATGCTAAATAGCTGTACAGGTAAGCAGCACCCTCCCAAGTTATGGATTTGATGCTCAGGCAGATATACCTTCACACAAAGATGAGATCTAGGCTGCTAACCATGGGTTGTGGAAAATATAAGAAGCACAAATTCATAATAGCATCCTCATAGGTCCCACTGTCTTCAAATGTTTACTAGAGAAGGAACGGCAATCAATTTAAAGGAAAATAAATTATAGATACATTTTTCCATATTCCATAATGCACGTGTGCCATTTCATGGCACTACATAGTTGCATTTGCTGCATTTCATTTTTAGCTTTAGGAGGTACAATATACTGGTTTCCTGGTTTTCAAAACATTTTAGGGGAAGATTCACAAGGACCTGACGCAACTGCATGGATGCATAAGTTTCCTTGAGTCAGTGCTGAATGTCCTTGTGCCACGATGAATGTGCTGTATTTACAATACAGCGCTCCATGGTGCAAGGATTAACAGATGCGTCAGAAATTCTGACGCATCTGTTGGCACAAAAGTGATGCATTGCTGGAAATGCTCATGAAAGTGATGCAAAAAGCCCTGAGTCATAACTTATGCCTGGTCTGTGCAGGCGTAGGGATTTTGACACAGTGAAGGCGTAGAGTGATGTAGTGAAATCTTGTAGATTTCAGTGCATCAGTTCTAGAAGGCTTTTAGCGTGGGAACGCCCACCCTGCATACATTATACCTGACGCAGGTATAATATGACGCGGGACTTTACAATGTGACACATCTCCCTAGATGCGTCACATTGTAAATGGGCCGCAACATTTATGCCGCAGCTGCGTCACAATACAGATTTTTATACTTGCGCTATATATGGCTGTGTGTACGTTGTGTGTCTCCGTCTGCATGCAGCATACAAATGTGCCAGATCTGGTAGCCCAGTTGGGCTGATGCAGCCACACAAGAGCTCTTTGCCTGACCTCATTGTCACCAATTCAAATCAGAGAGGATCCATGCAGTCTTTCAAGGCTCTCAGGTGAAAAAATGGGCCCTTGAGCAAGGAAGAAAATAGGCCCCCTTGTTGAAGTTTGGAATATAAAATACCGCAATAATCAGGGTTCAGTGGGTCCCGCAGGTCTGTGGGCGCCAGTGCAACTGCACCTGCTGCACCAACAGAAGCTACGCCCCTGTCATAGAGCTGGGTAACATCAATTACTCAGTGCCACAAAGAGCATTAGAAATAAACTTTACATAATGTCAAACTGCAAAAACAAGAGCTTTGTCAGTTCTTGTTCTGTTTCAAACACTCCATACAATCTGTATGAACCCTCTCCACATTTTCCTACTGATAACAAATGCCTTCGCTCCCAGAAAAAAACTTTCTGGGCGGTTAGTGCACATTTGAATGGGAGATGAGACCTCGGAAGAGCCCAGCCCTGCGCCGGACTGCGAGTCACCTCAGAGAGCAGAAACAAAGCCCGTCCTCTGCCCATCACTGACCCAAGCGAATCCGTGGAGCAAAGATGAGAACAAAGGGGAAGAAATAAAAGAATAACGAAAACTCATCAAGGAAAATAAATCCCTAAATTACTGCTGTATTTAAAAAGCTGAGAAAACAAAAGAGAACGTAAAGAGTAAACTGAAGCCAACTAGAGTCACCGTTTTGTCCTTGTCACAGATCACAAACCTGCAAGTAAATTGCATTGCAAAGTAAACTATCTTATTTTTTAATTACATATTCTGCAGTCTCCGAAGAGACTGTCAATAATTGCCATTTCGACTATAATTCAAGTCTCCATGACGGGGTATTGGGTAAAGTTGTCAATAATCATGCCTCGGTTAAACCTCATTGGCTATGATACTGCCACTGCGCAAAGCGAAACAATTTAGTGGGAATTTCATGCACACTTGCCCTATTACCTCATGTTACAAAGAACATGATTCCTTTTCAAAAGATGTTATCTGTTTATGCATAACTACTCCTCCACTGCTTCTGATAGGCAATGTAAGACATATAATGGTGTTGTTTTACTAATTTCTATCAGCTCTCTGCCCCAAACCGTCGATAGCCACACGCAGAGAATTATGGGAAATTGTATGCTAAATAGCTGTACAGGTAAGCAGCACCCTCCCAAGTTATGGATTTGATGCTCAGGCAGATATACCTTCACACAAAGATGAGATCTAGGCTGCTAACCATGGGTTGTGGAAAATATAAGAAGCACAAATTCATAATAGCATCCTCATAGGTCCCACTGTCTTCAAATGTTTACTAGAGAAGGAACGGCAATCAATTTAAAGGAAAATAAATTATAGATACATTTTTCCATATTCCATAATGCATGTGTGCCATTTCATGGCACTACATAGTTGCATTTGCTGCATTTCATTTTTAGCTTTAGGAGGTACAATATACTGGTTTCCTGGTTTTCAAAACATTTTAGGGGAAGATTCACAAGGACCTGACGCAACTGCATGGATGCATAAGTTTCCTTGAGTCAGTGCTGAATGTCCTTGTGCCACGATGAATGTGCTGTATTTACAATACAGCGCTCCATGGCGCAAGGATTAACAGATGCGTCAGAAATTCTGACGCATCTGTTGGCACAAAAGTGATGCATTGCTGGAAATGCTCATGAAAGTGACGCAAAAAGCCCTGAGTCATAACTTATGCCTGGTCTGTGCAGGCGTAGGGATTTTGACACAGTGAAGGCGTAGAATGATGTAGTAAAATCTTGTAGATTTCAGTGCATCAGTTCTAGAAGGCTTTTAGCGTGGGAACGCCCACCCGGCATACATTATACCTGACGCAGGTATAATATGATGCGGGACTTTACAATGTGACACATCTCCCTAGATGCGTCACATTGTAAATGGGCCGCAACATTTATGCCGCAGCTGCGTCACAATACAGATTTTTATACTTGCCCTATATATGGCTGTGTGTACGTTGTGTGTCTCCGTCTGCATGCAGCATACAAATGTGCCAGATCTGGTAGCCCAGTTGGGCTGATGCAGCCACACAAGAGCTCTTTGCCTGACCTCATTGTCACCAATTCAAATCAGAGAGGATCCATGCAGTCTTTCAAGGCTCTCAGGTGAAAAAATGGGCCCTTGAGCAAGGAAGAAAATAGGCCCCCTTGTTGAAGTTTGGAATATAAAATACCGCAATAATCAGGGTTCAGTGGGTCCCGCAGGTCTGTGGGCGCCAGTGCAACTGCACCTGCTGCACCAACAGAAGCTACGCCCCTGTCATAGAGCTGGGTAACATCAATTACTCAGTGCCACAAAGAGCATTAGAAATAAACTTTACATAATGTCAAACGGCAAAAACAAGAGCTTTGTCAGTTCTTGTTCTGTTTCAAACACTCCATACAATCTGTATGAACCCTCTCCACATTTTCCTACTGATAACAAATGCCTTCGCTCCCAGAAAAAAACTTTCTGGGTGGTTAGTGCACATTTGAATGGGAGATGAGACCTCGGAAGAGCCCAGCCCTGCGCCGGACTGCGAGTCACTTCAGAGAGCAGAAACAAAGCCCGTCCTCTGCCCATCATTGACCCAAGCGAATCCGTGGAGCAAAGATGAGAACAAAGGGGAAGAAATAAAAGAATAACGAAAACTCATCAAGGAAAATAAATCCCTAAATTACTGCTGTATTTAAAAAGCTGAGAAAACAAAAGAGAATGTAAAGAGTAAACTGAAGCCAAATAGAGTCACCGTTTTGTCCTTGTCACAGATCACAAACCTGCAAGTAAATTGCATTGCAAAATAAACTATCTTATTTTTTAATTACATATTCTCCAGTCTCCGAAGAGACTGTCAAAAATAGCCATTTCGACTATATTTCAAGTCTCCATGACGGGGTATTGGGTAAAGTTTTCAATAAGCAATAATCGCACCTCGGTTAAACCTCATTGGCTACGATACTGCCACTGCGCAAAGCTAAACAATTTAGTGTGAATTTCATGCACACTTGCCCTAGTACCTCATGTTACAAAGAACATGATTCCTTTTCAAAAGATGTTATCTGTTTATGCATAACTACTCCTCCACTGCTTCTGATAGGCAATGTAAGACATATAATGGTGTTGTTTTACTAATTTCTATCAGCTCTCTGCCCCAAACCGTCGATAGCCACACGCAGAGAATTATGGGAAATTGTATGCTAAATAGCTGTCCAGGTAAGCAGCACCCTCCCAAGTTATGGATTTGATGCTCAGGCAGATATACCTTCACACAAAGATGAGATCTAGGCTGCTAACCATGGGTTGTGGAAAATATAAGGAGCACAAATTCATAATAGCATCCTCATAGGTCCCACTGTCTTCAAATGTTTACTAGAGAAGGAACGGCAATCAATTTAAAGGAAAATAAATTATAGATACATTTTTCCATATTCCATAATGCACGTCTGCCATTTCATGGCACTACATAGTTGTATTTGCTGCATTTCATTTTTAGCTTTAGGAGGTACAATATACTGGTTTCCTGGTTTTCAAAACATTTTAGGGGAAGATTCACAAGGACCTGACGCAACTGCATGGATGCATAAGTTTCCTTGAGTCAGTGCTGAATGTCCTTGTGCCACGATGAATGTGCTGTATTTACAATACAGCGCTCCATGGCGCAAGAATTAACAGATGCGTCAGAAATTCTGACGCATCTGTTGGCACAAAAGTGACGCATTGCTGGAAATGCTCATGAAAGTGACGCAAAAAGCCCTGAGTCATAACTTATGCCTGGTCTGTGCAGGCGTAGGGATTTTGACACAGTGAAGGCGTAGAGTGATGTAGTGAAATCTTGTAGATTTCAGTGCGTCAGTTCTAGAAGGCTTTTAGCGTGGGAACGCCCACCCTGCATACATTATACCTGACGCAGGTATAATATGATGCGGGACTTTACAATGTGACACATCTCCCTAGATGCGTCACATTGTAAATGGGCCGCAACATTTATGCCGCAGCTGCGTCACAATACAGATTTTTATACTTGCGCTATATATGGCTGTGTGTACGTTGTGTGTCTCCGTCTGCATGCAGCATACAAATGTGCCAGATCTGGTAGCCCAGTTGGGCTGATGCAGCCACACAAGAGCTCTTTGCCTGACCTCATTGTCACCAATTCAAATCAGAGAGGATCCATGCAGTCTTTCAAGGCTCTCAGGTGAAAAAATGGGCCCTTGAGCAAGGAAGAAAATAGGCCCCCTTGTTGAAGTTTGGAATATAAAATACCGCAATAATCAGGGTTCAGTGGGTCCCGCAGGTCTGTGGGCGCCAGTGCAACTGCACCTGCTGCACCAACAGAAGCTACGCCCCTGTCATAGAGCTGGGTAACATCAATTACTCAGTGCCACAAAGAGCATTAGAAATAAACTTTACATAATGTCAAACTGCAAAAACAAGAGCTTTGTCAGTTCTTGTTCTGTTTCAAACACTCCATACAATCTGTATGAACCCTCTCCACATTTTCCTACTGATAACAAATGCCTTCGCTCCCAGAAAAAAACTTTCTGGGCGGTTAGTGCACATTTGAATGGGAGATGAGACCTCGGAAGAGCCCAGCCCTGCGCCGGACTGCGAGTCACCTCAGAGAGCAGAAACAAAGCCCGTCCTCTGCCCATCACTGACCCAAGCGAATCCGTGGAGCAAAGATGAGAACAAAGGGGAAGAAATAAAAGAATAACGAAAACTCATCAAGGAAAATAAATCCCTAAATTACTGCTGTATTTAAAAAGCTGAGAAAACAAAAGAGAACGTAAAGAGTAAACTGAAGCCAAATAGAGTCACCGTTTTGTCCTTGTCACAGATCACAAACCTGCAAGTAAATTGCATTGCAAAGTAAACTATCTTATTTTTTAATTACATATTCTGCAGTCTCCAAAGAGACTGTCAATAATTGCCATTTCGACTATATTTCAAGTCTCCATGACGGGGTATTGGGTAAAGTTGTCAATAAGCAATAATCATGCCTCGGTTAAACCTCATTGGCTATGATACTGCCACTGCGCAAAGCGAAACAATTTAGTGGGAATTTCATGCACACTTGCCCTATTACCTCATGTTACAAAGAACATGATTCCTTTTCAAAAGATGTTATCTGTTTATGCATAACTACTCCTCCACTGCTTCTGATAGGCAATGTAAGACATATAATGGTGTTGTTTTACTAATTTCTATCAGCTCTCTGCCCCAAACCGTCGATAGCCACACGCAGAGAATTATGGGAAATTGTATGCTAAATAGCTGTACAGGTAAGCAGCACCCTCCCAAGTTATGGATTTGATGCTCAGGCAGATATACCTTCACACAAAGATGAGATCTAGGCTGCTAACCATGGGTTGTGGAAAATATAAGAAGCACAAATTCATAATAGCATCCTCATAGGTCCCACTGTCTTCAAATGTTTACTAGAGAAGGAACGGCAATCAATTTAAAGGAAAATAAATTATAGATACATTTTTCCATATTCCATAATGCACGTCTGCCATTTCATGGCACTACATAGTTGCATTTGCTGCATTTCATTTTTAGCTTTAGGAGGTACAATATACTGGTTTCCTGGTTTTCAAAACATTTTAGGGGTAGATTCACAAGGACCTGACGCAACTGCATGGATGCATAAGTTTCCTTGAGTCAGTGCTGAATGTCCTTGTGCCACGATGAATGTGCTGTATTTACAATACAGCGCTCCATGGCGCAAGAATTAACAGATGCGTCAGAAATTCTGACGCATCTGTTGGCACAAAAGTGACGCATTGCTGGAAATGCTCATGAAAGTGACGCAAAAAGCCCTGAGTCATAACTTATGCCTGGTCTGTGCAGGCGTAGGGATTTTGACACAGTGAAGGCGTAGAGTGATGTAGTGAAATCTTGTAGATTTCAGTGCGTCAGTTCTAGAAGGCTTTTAGCGTGGGAACGCCCACCCTGCATACATTATACCTGACGCAGGTATAATATGATGCGGGACTTTACAATGTGACACATCTCCCTAGATGCGTCACATTGTAAATGGGCCGCAACATTTATGCCGCAGCTGCGTCACAATACAGATTTTTATACTTGCCCTATATATGGCTGTGTGTACGTTGTGTGTCTCCGTCTGCATGCAGCATACAAATGTGCCAGATCTGGTAGCCCAGTTGGGCTGATGCAGCCACACAAGAGCTCTTTGCCTGACCTCATTGTCACCAATTCAAATCAGAAAGGATCCATGCAGTCTTTCAAGGCTCTCAGGTGAAAAAATGGGCCCTAGAGCAAGGAAGAAAATAGGCCCCCTTGTTGAAGTTTGGAATATAAAATACCGCAATAATGAGGGTTCAGTGGGTCCCGCAGGTCTGTGGGCGCCAGTGCAACGGCACCTGCTGCACCAACAGAAGCTACGCCCCTGTCATAGAGCTGGGTAACATCAATTACTCAGTGCCACAAAGAGCATTAGAAATAAACTTTACATAATGTCAAACGGCAAAAACAAGAGCTTTGTCAGTTCTTGTTCTGTTTCAAACACTCCATACAATCTGTATGAACCCTCTCCACATTTTCCTACTGATAACAAATGCCTTCGCTCCCAGAAAAAAACTTTCTGGGCGGTTAGTGCACATTTGAATGGGAGATGAGACCTCGGAAGAGCCCAGCCCTGCGCCGGACTGCGAGTCACCTCAGAGAGCAGAAACAAAGCCCGTCCTCTGCCCATCACTGACCCAAGCGAATCCGTGGAGCAAAGATGAGAACAAAGGGGAAGAAATAAAAGAATAACGAAAACTCATCAAGGAAAATAAATCCCTAAATTACTGCTGTATTTAAAAAGCTGAGAAAACAAAAGAGAATGTAAAGAGTAAACTGAAGCCAAATAGAGTCACCGTTTTGTCCTTGTCACAGATCACAAACCTGCAAGTAAATTGCATTGCAAAATAAACTATCTTATTTTTTAATTACATATTCTCCAGTCTCCGAAGAGACTGTCAAAAATTGCCATTTCAACTATATTTCAAGTCTCCATGACGGGGTATTGGGTAAAGTTTTCAATAAGCAATAATCACACCTCAGTTAAACCTCATTGGCTGCAATACTGCCACTGCGCAAAGCTAAACAATTTAGTGTGAATTTCATGCACACTTGCCCTAGTACCTCATGTTACAAAGAACATGATTCCTTTTCAAAAGATGTTATCTGTTTATGCATAACTACTCCTCCACTGCTTCTGATAGGCAATGTAAGACATATAATGGTGTTGTTTTACTAATTTCTATCAGCTCTCTGCCCCAAACCGTCGATAGCCACACGCAGAGAATTATGGGAAATTGTATGCTAAATAGCTGTCCAGGTAAGCAGCACCCTCCCAAGTTATGGATTTGATGCTCAGGCAGATATACCTTCACACAAAGATGAGATCTAGGCTGCTAACCATGGGTTGTGGAAAATATAAGGAGCACAAATTCATAATAGCATCCTCATAGGTCCCACTGTCTTCAAATGTTTACTAGAGAAGGAACGGCAATCAATTTAAAGGAAAATAAATTATAGATACATTTTTCCATATTCCATAATGCACGTCTGCCATTTCATGGCACTACATAGTTGTATTTGCTGCATTTCATTTTTAGCTTTAGGAGGTACAATATACTGGTTTCCTGGTTTTCAAAACATTTTAGGGGAAGATTCACAAGGACCTGACGCAACTGCATGGATGCATAAGTTTCCTTGAGTCAGTGCTGAATGTCCTTGTGCCACGATGAATGTGCTGTATTTACAATACAGCGCTCCATGGCGCAAGAATTAACAGATGCGTCAGAACTTCTGACGCATCTGTTGGCACAAAAGTGACGCATTGCTGGAAATGCTCATGAAAGTGACGCAAAAAGCCCTGAGTCATAACTTATGCCTGGTCTGTGCAGGCGTAGGGATTTTGACACAGTGAAGGCGTAGAGTGATGTAGTGAAATCTTGTAGATTTCAGTGCGTCAGTTCTAGAAGGCTTTTAGCGTGGGAACGCCCACCCTGCATACATTATACCTGACGCAGGTATAATATGATGCGGGACTTTACAATGTGACACATCTCCCTAGATGCGTCACATTGTAAATGGGCCGCAACATTTATGCCGCAGCTGCGTCACAATACAGATTTTTATACTTGCCCTATATATGGCTGTGTGTACGTTGTGTGTCTCCGTCTGCATGCAGCATACAAATGTGCCAGATCTGGTAGCCCAGTTGGGCTGATGCAGCCACACAAGAGCTCTTTGCCTGACCTCATTGTCACCAATTCAAATCAGAGAGGATCCATGCAGTCTTTCAAGGCTCTCAGGTGAAAAAATGGGCCTTAGAGCAAGGAAGAAAATAGGCCCCCTTGTTGAAGTTTGGAATATAAAATACCGCAATAATCAGGGTTCAGTGGGTCCCGCAGGTCTGTGGGCGCCAGTGCAACTGCACCTGCTGCACCAACAGAAGCTACGCCCCTGTCATAGAGCTGGGTAACATCAATTACTCAGTGCCACGAAGAGCATTAGAAATAAACTTTACATAATGTCAAACGGCAAAAACAAGAGCTTTATCAGTTCTTGTTCTGTTTCAAACACTCCATACAATCTGTATGAACCCTCTCCACATTTTCCTACTGATAACAAATGCCTTCGCTCCCAGAAAAAAACTTTCTGGGCGGTTAGTGCACATTTGAATGGGAGATGAGACCTCGGAAGAGCCCAGCCCTGCGCCGGACTGCGAGTCACCTCAGAGAGCAGAAACAAAGACCGTCCTCTGCCCATCACTGACCCAAGCGAATCCGTGGAGAAAAGATGAGAACAAAGGGGAAGAAATTAAAGAATAACGAAAACTCATCAAGGAAAATAAATCCCTAAATTACTGCTATATTTAAAAAGCTGAGAAAACAAAAGAGAACGTAAAGAGTAAACTGAAGCCAAATAGAGTCACCGTTTTGTCCTTGTCACAGATCACAAACCTACAAGTAAATTGCATTACAAAATAAACTATCTTATTTTTTAATTACATATTCTCCAGTCTCCGAAGAGACTGTCAAAAATTGCCATTTCGACTATATTTCAAGTCTCCATGACAGGGTATTGGGTAAAGTTTTCAATAAGCAATAATCGCGCCTCGGTTAAACCTCATTGGCTACGATACTGCCACTGCGCAAAGCTAAACAATTTAGTGTGAATTTCATGCACACTTGCCCTAGTACCTCATGTTACAAAGAACATGATTCCTTTTCAAAAGATGTTATCTGTTTATGCATAACTACTCCTCCACTGCTTCTGCTAGGCAATGTAAGACATATAATGGTGTTGTTTTACTAATTTCTATCAGCTCTCTGCCCCAAACCGTCGATAGCAACACACAGAGAATTATGGGAAATTGTATGCTAAATAGCTGTCCAGGTAAGCAGCACCCTCCCAAGTTATGGATTTGATGCTCAGGCAGATATACCTTCACACAAAGATGAGATCTAGGCTGCTAACCATGGGTTGTGGAAAATATAAGAAGCACAAATTCATAATAGCATCCTCATAGGTCCCACTGTCTTCAAATGTTTACTAGAGAAGGAACGGCAATCAATTTAAAGGAAAATAAATTATAGATACATTTTTCCATATTCCATAATGCACGTCTGCCATTTCATGGCACTACATAGTTGCATTTGCTGCATTTCATTTTTAGCTTTAGGAGGTACAATATACTGGTTTCCTGGTTTTCAAAACATTTTAGGGGAAGATTCACAAGGACCTGACGCAACTGCATGGATGCATACGTTTCCTTGAGTCAGTGCTGAATGTCCTTGTGCCACGACGAATGTGCTGTATTTACAATACAGCGCTCCATGGCGCAAGAATTAACAGATGCGTCAGAAATTCTGACGCATCTGTTGGCACAAAAGTGACGCATTACTAGAAATGCTCATGAAAGTGACGCAAAAAGCCCTGAGTCATAACTTATGCCTGGTCTGTGGAGGCGTAGGGATTTTGACACAGTGAAGGCGTAGATTGATGTAGTGAAATCTTGTAGATTTCAGTGCGTCAGTTCTAGAAGGCTTTTAGCGTGGGAACGCCCACCCTGCATACATTATACCTGACGTAGGTATAATATGATGCGGGACTTTACAATGTGACACATCTCCCTAGATGCGTCACATTGTAAATGGGCCGCAACATTTATGCCGCAGCTGCGTCACAATACAGATTTTTATACTTGCCCTATATATGGCTGTGTGTACGTTGTGTGTCTCCGTCTGCATGCAGCATACAAATGTGCCAGATCTGGTAGCCCAGTTGGGCTGATGCAGCCACACAAGAGCTCTTTGCCTGACCTCATTGTCACCAATTCAAATCAGAGAGGATCCATGCAGTCTTTCAAGGCTCTCAGGTGAAAAAATGGGCCCTAGAGCAAGGAAGAAAATAGGCCCCCTTGTTGAAGTTTGGAATATAAAATACCGCAATAATCAGGGTTCAGTGGGTCCCGCAGGTCTGTGGGCGCCAGTGCAACTGCACCTGCTGCACCAACAGAAGCTACGCCCCTGTCATAGAGCTGGGTAACATCAATTACTCAGTGCCACAAAGAGCATTAGAAATAAACTTTACATAATGTCAAACGGCAAAAACAAGAGCTTTGTCAGTTCTTTTTTTTTTTTTTTTTATTTTATTTTTTTTTTTTTTTTTAAAAACCTTTATTGGAGTAAGCAAGAAAATACAAGCATGGGCCTACAACCACACGGGCTGGCCGCTAAAGAGGAGTCGAAATACAAGATACCTGCCCGCAGAGGCAACAATCGACCAACAATGCAATACTCCCCACGAAATACAGGACAATACAGATTTTATTTTATATGAAAGAACAAGCACACAACAAGGCGAAAGTATAGTACTGTCAGTCAGCCCAAAGGACGTAAAGGGGGTATAGCAGCAGGAGAACATAAACGGAGCTCCAAGCTCCAAGGAGATCGGGGGGGGGGGGGTGGGGAGGGGCGAGGAGATCAGAGGGGAGAACCGGAAACACCAGCACAACCCCTGTATAAAGGGTTCCAGGAACGCTCGCCTAGGGAGACAGGGTAATCTCAGCAGTGCCTACAAGGGGAGGAGTACAAATGTCGCCACGGTAGTCATTCCATTGACCCCAAACCTTCGTCCACGCCCCGGGTCTGCCCCTGGCCACATAGACAGTCTTCTCACGGAACATGGACCAGTCCATATTATCCTCCCATTTCGAGATGTCAGGGGGCCTAGAGGCCCCCCAGAGTTGCGCGATATCCCGCTTCGCAACCATATAACCCAGGGTGGCCCATCTGGTCTGGGCCACCGAATAGTCGGTGGGTTCCCAAACATTCAAAAGACAGCGACGAGGTTCCGGACGCAAGGACACACCTGTCACCACAGCCATCACTTCAAGCACAGCCGTCCAATAAGCAGCCACCATCGGGCACTCCCAAAGAATATGCAAAAAAGTTGCACTCAAACCACAGCCACGCTTGCATAACCCGTCGGAGGAAAAGCCCATCATCACCAGACGCGGTCCCGTAACGTACACCCGATGAAGGATCTTAAGTTGAACCAGACGGAGACGAGCCGGAATAGCCACCTCCTTCGGGGAGGAGAGGGCCGATTGCCAGTCCTCATCATCAAGTTCCAACCCATCGCCCACCCACGCTTCCCGAAGTCGGACCAGTAGGTCGGCCCGATTATTAATCAACTTTTTATAGATCAGGGAGATAGTGCTATCAGGAAGATGCCCGTCAAGGATACGGTCTTCAAGGGGGGAAGAATCAGGCGGAATCTCACCAGGAGCAAATACCGAAGCAAGGGCGTGTCTGACCTGTAGATAACGAAAGAACTCCCGACCATTCAGGCCATAGTCAGCCTGGAGGGCCTGAAACGACCGCACAGAACCCTTAGAGTACACATCCCCCACCTTACTAATCCCAATCACATCCCAACGGTCGAAACCCTTGGTAGACCAGAGACCGCCCAGACGTTCCGAAGCATAAAGCGGTGTCGCCAACGTCAAGCGATCTTCCCAGCCCAAGCTCACATTCGCAGCGCGCCACACAGTCAAAGCAGTCAATGTAGGTCCCACAAGATGGCGCCCAGCGGAGCGAGAGTAAAGCACTCTGTTAAAATCACCTCCCGGGAGCTGAAGTTTATCCATCTCGAACGCCGGATTACGACCCGGCGAAAACATAACGTGATTGATAGCAGACAGGTGGGAGGCCCAATAATATCTCTTAATGTCGGGGAGCGCCATGCCCCCGTCATACCACGGGATGGAAAGTTTCGCGAGAGCAATGCGCGGACGCCCATCCCAAATAAGCTGTCTCTGAAGACTCTCAATCTCCCGAAAATAGGTCTTAGGGATAGGATCATAAAAGTTCTGGAGAGCGTAGAGAAATCGCGGCAATTACATCATTTTAAACAGGGCCGCCCGACCCAGAGGAGATAAGGGAAGTTTACGCCAGCGGGCAACGTCCAAACGTAGTCTAAGCAACGGGGGAAGGAGATTACGATCAAAGCGAAGGGACGAGTCCAATGTAACAAAAATCCCCAAGTATTTGAAGCCATCCTGGGCCACCTGAATGGGAAGTCTACTCGGCAACGGAGGCAAGACACCAGATAAAACATATACACAGGACTTGGTCCAGTTAATTACAAGGCCCGAGTTAGCACCAAAGGACGCGAGAACGTCAAATAAAACGGATAAAGACTTACGAGGGGAGGTAAGATACAAGAGGATATCGTCCGCATAAAGCGAGACACGGTCTTCAAAGTCCGGGGCCCAACGAATCCCTTTAAGGGACGGTTCCCACCGAAGCCAGGCCGCCAATGGTTCAAGAGCGAGTGCAAACAGCAGCGGAGACAAGGGGCAACCCTGGCGGGTGCCCCTGCCCAAGGAGAAGGGAGCCGACACCCTACCATTCACCACAACTTGCGCCAGAGGTTCCGCGTACAACAATTTAATCCAGCTAATAAACTCGCACCCGAATCCGAATTTCTCAAGAGTCGCCCATAAATAGGGCCACTCCACAGTATCGAAGGCCATAGAGGCATCCAAAGACGCCAAAATGGCCGGTTCCGTCAACAGCCCCGCCCTCGCTATCACGCCGTGAAGGCGACGTAGATTCAAAGCAGTGTTGCGATGCGGGATAAAGCCAGATTGATCCGGATGGACCAGGTCACCAAGAACCGACAGAAGACGGGACGCCAAAAGTTTCGCCAAAACCTTGGGTTCAACATTTAACAGGGATATAGGCCTATATGAGGAACAAAGGTCCCGCGGTTTACCATCTTTGGGGATGACGACTATCGTCGCCAGACGCTGATCGTAGGGAAGGATGTTCCGCTCTCGGGATTCTAAAAACATATCGCGGAGATACGGCGCCATCTTATCGGGACGTAACTTGTACAACTCAATAGGCAACCCGTTCGGGCCCAATGCTTTGCCCGAGCGGAGCGAACGGATAGCAGTAGCTATCTCATCAGCCGTAAAAGGGGAGTCCAAAGCAATACGGTCCAAGTCGGAGACACAGGGCAGAGTTATATCACGCAACAGAAGGCGAGAATCAGCCACATCCCTCACAGACACGGGAGCATACACAACACGGAAGTATTCGGCAAAACGGTCAACAATAGCAATCGGGTCAGTCACATTCTCACCACTCGCAGACTGAATCACGGGCACCACACGATTAACTCTTTCTTTCTTGTCCAACCACGCTAGGAGTTTACCCGCTTTATCACCCACATCATATAACCTGCCTTGTTGTTCTCGAAACATCACCTTTGCAGCGTCCGTGACCAGGGATTTATAGGCAAATTGTTTCAAACCCAGGGCGTGAAGTTTCTCAGGTGTGACACCAGAGTCCAGTTCGTTCTCCAAAGCCGAAATCTCCCCCTCAAGGTCTACCACCTCCCTCTTCCCGGCTTTCTTAGCTTCAACAATCAAGGAAAGGGCCTGTCCACGAATCACCGTTTTAAAAGCTTCCCACAGGGACACAGCCGAAGAGACCGACCCCTCGTTGTCCAGGAAATACGCATCCATGGACTTGAGCAAGAGGCTACGGGTCTCAGGGGAGGAAAGGTACCATGGGTTAATGGGAGCTACTCGGCCCGCTGCCTCCACCCCAACCTCAAAACGAAGCCAGAGCGGCGAGTGGTCAGAGATACCCCTCGGCAAATGCAAAATCTCACTGACCGCCGACGACTGGGCCGCGGGCATCAGGAAATAATCCAGCCGAGACAAACTGCCATGTGCCCCAGAGTGGAATGTGTATTGAAGCTGAGTGGGATGCAACAGTCGCCAGCAGTCCACAAGGCCAAAGGTATCTAGAAACCCACCCAACCACTGCTGAGCAGCCGGAGTATCCCTAGGGGGATGGCGATCGTGAAGGCCGGAAAGCACCGAATTAAAATCACCGGCAAGGAAGAGAGTACTATTAGGGAGATCTAACAAGACGCGGCCCAAATCAGTGAAAGTAGAAGTCTGCAAACCCGGGGGGACATATACATTGAAGAGAGATAAGGTGCGGCCCTCATATCTACCCACCAAGACCGCATACCTCCCTCGGTCATCTTGAATCACCTCATCAATTGCCAGGGGGAGGGAGGTTCGAACAAGGATACCCACACCCCTGGAACCAGAGGTAAACCCCGAGTGTGCCACAAGGCGGTAGCCCCACCTATTCATTGCATAACAAACATTTCCAATCAAATGAGTTTCTTGCAGGAAAACAATGTCCGGTGATAAACGTCGTATACATTTCAAAACCACACTGCGCTTAATACGATCTCCCAGACCGTTAACGTTCCAGGAAACGAATTTTAACCCTCTATCCCCCATCCCATCCACCCGATCCAAGACCCCACGTCCATGAGCACGACATCAGAAACAGCAGCAAACACAGGAGCAATCCGCCTTGAAAACAACACACAGAAAAGAAAGAACTTCCCAACCCCCCTCCCCCAAACTGAAAAGGAACACCCCCCACCCTGCACCCCTGCAAAAAGCTAAAGAGCCACCCCAACCTGCAGTGTGCCTGTCGCCCTAGGACCCCTATTCTACACAAAGACCCCGGAGGAGGAAAGGCCCCCGTTCCACCCGCCCCCCGACCACACCAAGAACTAAAAGGAACAAACTAAAGACAAAATAATTATGCTGTAGAGGAACGCTGGCCAACACTCCTGAAAACGTGTTCAAAGTAAGACATGAGAGCCGAACAGTCAGATCTCCGCACCACCTTCGGCACCACCAGGGTGAGCGGCGGGCTCGGTCTCAGGAGGACGGTCAGGCAAGGAGTCCAGCCAGTCATTAACAACATCTGGTCGATCAAAGAAAAGGGTACGCTCGTTATACTCGACCCGAAGCCTGGTGGGAAAGAGCATAGCATAGCGTAGGCCCCGGTCCCGAAGACGTTTCTTGGCACCACGAAATTCCATCCGTTGTCTCTGAACTTGTTGGGAAAAGTCCGGGTAAAAGTTCACCGTGGCATTTTCAAAGGCCACCGGGCCCTTCACCCGCGAAGCCTGCAGGATAGCGTCCCGGTCTCTATAGTGGAAAAGCTTCGCCACAATAGGTCTCGGCGGGGCTCCCGGCTTACCTTTGCCCCCCGGAACACGATGTGCACGTTCCACTGTGAAAAACTTAGTAAGACCAGAAGGGGCAAGATGGTTCAAGACCAGATCTTCAACCAGGAGATCCACCGAGTGGGGTTCTGGGTTCTCCGGTACACCAACCAGACGGACATTGCAGCGACGTGCCCTATTTTCAAAATCCTCCAGGCGTCGGGTCATGAAGTCGTTCACCCGACGGAGATTCCCAACCTCCGCCTGGAGCTCCGATACGTCCTTCGTGAGGCTGGATGATTTAATGTCCAATGAATGTACCCTTTCATTCGTCTTGCCGAGATCAGCACGAATCAGATTCACTTCAATAGCCACAGTGTCAAGTTTATGGGCCAAGGCCTCGTACTGTAGGCCGATGGATTCCCTCACGCCCGAAATGGCGCCCATAATGTCCTGCAGGGAGGGCTCCGCCGACTCCTCCAAAACTCGATCGGACGCTGTAATAGGACCAGGCAGGGCAGCTCCGGGGGACCCCTTAGAATGGGTATAGCGGTCCATAACATTTGATTGAACCGGAGCTCCGCGCAGAGGTGTTTTCGTCTTGCGCGTCTCCCTGTCCCCTCTGCCCGCCATCTTGAAGACGCGTCACAAGGCGAGCCACCAGGGTCAACGGGCCCGACACCAAATCGCAGGACCAAAGGTTCAAAAAAGGGCACCACACGGGTAGAGGTCGCCAAACCAGCAAATAGTCCACAGGAAGGCCCAACAGCCGATCTGCCTCCAAGTATCAGTCCCTGCACGACACGCACACTGTCGGCCCAAGTCGAAACAGAATCGAAACCGAAACTTAGGAGGGGGACCCACAAGGCTCGTTCTCCTGCCGCTGTTGTTCAATTCCAGGACGGCCACAGAACCGCACCCCGTCCCGGGCGCACCTCAAGGGCGGAGCCCAAAAGTTCAGATCACCATATCTCAGGAATCCAATGTCCAAATCGATTTCTGAAAAGTGCCAGGGTCATCAGCCAAACGTCCTCCACATGAATTCTTGCAGGAAATCAGGATTCAGTCAGGATAAAATGCCGGGAGCGGCGAGGGTCCGGAGAGCGCTGTGCTCAAGCGGCCATCTCGGATGCCCGCCAAGCTCCTCCCCCGCTTTGTCAGTTCTTGTTCTGTTTCAAACACTCCATACAATCTGTATGAACCCTCTCCACATTTTCCTACTGATAACAAATGCCTTCGCTCCCAGAAAAAAACTTTCTGGGCGGTTAGTGCACATTTGAATGGGAGATGAGACCTCGGAATAGCCCAGCCCTGCGCCGGACTGCGAGTCACCTCAGAGAGCAGAAACAAAGCCCGTCCTCTGCCCATCACTGACCCAAGCGAATCCGTGGAGCAAAGATGAGAACAAAGGGGAAGAAATAAAAGAATAACGAAAACTCATCAAGGAAAATAAATCCCTAAATTACTGCTGTATTTAAAAAGCTGAGAAAACAAAAGAGAACGTAAAGAGTAAACTGAAGCCAAATAGAGTCACCGTTTTGTCCTTGTCACAGATCACAAACCTGCAAGTAAATTGCATTGCAAATTAAACTATCTTATTTTTTAATTACATACTCTCCAGTCACCGAAGAGACTGTCAAAAATTGCCATTTCGACTATATTTCAAGTCTCCATGACAGGGTATTGGGTAAAGTTTTCAATAAGCAATAATCGCGCCTCGGTTAAACCTCATTGGCTACAATACTGCCACTGCGCAAAGCTAAACAATTTAGTGTGAATTTCATGCACACTTGCCCTAGTACCTCATGTTACAAAGAACATGATTCCTTTTCAAAAGATGTTATCTGTTTATGCATAACTACTCCTCCACTGCTTCTGATAGGCAATGTAAGACATATAATGGTGTTGATTTACTAAGTTCTATCAGCTCTCTGCCCCAAAAGCGTCGATAGCCACACGCAGAGAATTATGGGAAATTGTATGCTAAATAGCTGTACAGGTAAGCAGCACCCTCCCAAGTTATGGATTTGATGGTCAGGCAGATATACCTTCACACAAAGATGAGATCTAGGCTGCTAACCATGGGTTGTGGAAAATATAAGAAGCACAAATTCATAATAGCATCCTCATAGGTCCCACTGTCTTCAAATGTTTACTAGAGAAGGAACGGCAATCAATTTAAAGGAAAATAAATTATAGATACATTTTTCCATATTCCCTAATGCACGTCTGCCATTTCATGGCACTACATAGTTGCATTTGCTGCATTTCATTTTTAGCTTCAGGAGATACAATATACTGGTTTCCTGGTTTTCAAAACATTTTAGGGGAAGATTCACAAGGACCTGACGCAACTGCATGGATGCATAAGTTTCCTTGAGTCAGTGCTGAATGTCCTTGTGCCACGATGAATGTGCTGTATTTACAATACAGCGCTCCATGGCGCAAGAATTAACAGATGCGTCAGAAATTCTGACGCATCTGTTGGCACAAAAGTGACGCATTGCTGGAAATGCTCATGAAAGTGACGCAAAAAGCCCTGAGTCATAACTTATGCCTGGTCTGTGCAGGCGTAGGGATTTTGACACAGTGAAGGCGTAGAGTGATGTAGTGAAATCTTGTAGATTTCAGTGCGTCAGTTCTAGAAGGCTTTTAGCGTGGGAACGCCCACCCTGCATACATTATACCTGACACAGGTATAATATGATGCGGGACTTTACAATGTGACACATCTCCCTAGATGCGTCACATTGTAAATGGGCCGCAACATTTATGCCGCAGCTGCGTCACAATACAGATTTTTATACTTGCCCTATATATGGCTGTGTGTACGTTGTGTGTCTCCGTCTGCATGCAGCATACAAATGTGCCAGATCTGGTAGCCCAGTTGGGCTGATGCAGCCACACAAGAGCTCTCTGCCTGACCTCATTGTCACCAATTCAAATCAGAGAGGATCCATGCAGTCTTTCAAGGCTCTCAGGTGAAAAAATGGGCCCTCGAGGAAGGAAGAAAATAGGCCCCCTTGTTGAAGTTTGGAATATAAAATACCGCAATAATCAGGGTTCAGTGGGTCCCGCAGGTCTGTGGGCGCCAGTGCAACTGCACCTGCTGCACCAACAGAAGCTACGCCCCTGTCATAGAGCTGGGTAACATCAATTACTCAGTGCCACAAAGAGCATTAGAAATAAACTTTACATAATGTCAAACGGCAAAAACAAGAGCTTTGTCAGTTCTTGTTCTGTTTCAAACACTCCATACAATCTGTATGAACCCTCTCCACATTTTCCAACTGATAACAAATGCCTTCGCTCCCAGAAAAAAACTTTCTGGGCGGTTAGTGCACATTTGAATGGGAGATGAGACCTCGGAATAGCCCAGCCCTGCGCCGGACTGCGAGTCACCTCAGAGAGCAGAAACAAAGCCCGTCCTCTGCCCATCACTGACCCAAGCGAATCCGTGGAGCAAAGATGAGAACAAAGGGGAAGAAATAAAAGAATAACGAAAACTCATCAAGGAAAATAAATCCCTAAATTACTGCTGTATTTAAAAAGCTGAGAAAACAAAAGAGAACGTAAAGAGTAAACTGAAGCCAAATAGAGTCACCGTTTTGTCCTTGTCACAGATCACAAACCTGCAAGTAAATTGCATTGCAAAATAAACTATCTTATTTTTTAATTACATACTCTCCAGTCACCGAAGAGACTGTCAACAATTTCCATTTCGACTACATTTCAAGTCTCCATGACGGGGTATTGGGTAAAGTTTTCAATAAACAATAATCGCGCCTTGGTTAAACCTCATTGGCTACGATACTGCCACTGCGCAAAGCTAAACAATTTAGTGTGAATTTCATGCACACTTGCCCTAGTACCTCATGTTACAAAGAACATGATTCCTTTTCAAAAGATGTTATCTGTTTATGCATAACTACTCCTCCACTGCTTCTGATAGGCAATGTAAGACATATAATGGTGTTGTTTTACTAAGTTCTATCAGCTCTCTGCCCCAAAAGCGTCGATAGCCACACGCAGAGAATTATGGGAAATTGTATGCTAAATAGCTGTACAGGTAAGCAGCACCCTCCCAAGTTATGGATTTGATGCTCAGGCAGATATACCTTCACACAAAGATGAGATCTAGGCTGCTAACCATGGGTTGTGGAAAATATAAGAAGCACAAATTCATAATAGCATCCTCATAGGTCCCACTGTCATCAAATGTTTACTAGAGAAGGAACGGCAATCAATTTAAAGGAAAATAAATTATAGATAAATTTTTCCATATTCCATAATGCACGTCTGCCATTTCATGGCACTACATAGTTGCATTTGCTGCATTTCATTTTTAGCTTTAGGAGGTACAATATACTGGTTTCCTGGTTTTCAAAACATTTTAGGGGAATATTCACAAGGACCTGACGCAACTGCATGGATGCATAAGTTTCCTTGAGTCAGTGCTGAATGTCCTTGTGCCACGATGAATGTGCTGTATTTACATTACAGCGCTCCATGGCGCAAGAATTAACAGATGCGTCAGAAATTCTGACGCATCTGTTGGCACAAAAGTGACGCATTGCTGGAAATGCTCATGAAAGTGACGCAAAAAGCCCTGAGTCATAACTTATGCCTGGTCTGTGCAGGCGTAGGGATTTTGACACAGTGAAGGCGTAGAGTGATGTAGTGAAATCTTGTAGATTTCAGTGCGTCAGTTCTAGAAGGCTTTTAGCGTGGGAACGCCCACCCTGCATACATTATACCTGACGCAGGTATAATATGATGCGGGACTTTACAATGTGACACATCTCCCTAGATGCGTCACATTGTAAATGGGCCGCAACATTTATGCCGCAGCTGCGTCACAATACAGATTTTTATACTTGCCCTATATATATCTCTCTGTATGTTGTGTGTCTCCGTCTGCATGCAGCATACAAATGTGCCAGATCTGGGAGCCCAATTGGGCTGATGCAGCCACACAAGAGCTCTTTGCCTGAACTCATTGTCACCAATTCAAATCAGAGAGGATCCATGCAGTCTTTCAAGGCTCTCAGGTGAAAAAATGGGCCCTAGAGCAAGGAAGAAAATAGGCCCCCTTGTTGAAGTTTGGAATATAAAATACCGCAATAATCAGGGTTCAGTGGGTCCCGCAGGTCTGTGGGCGCCAGTGCAACTGCACCTGCTGCACCAACAGAAGCTACGCCCCTGTCATAGAGCTGGGTAACATCAATTACTCAGTGCCACAAAGAGCATTAGAAATAAACTTTACATAATGTCAAACGGCAAAAACAAGAGCTTTGTCAGTTCTTGTTCTGTTTCAAACACACCATACAATCTGTATGAACCCTCTCCACATTTTCCTACTGATAACAAATGCCTTCGCTCCCAGAAAAAAACTTTCTGGGCGGTTAGTGCACATTTGAATGGGAGATGAGACCTCGGAAGAGCCCAGCCCTGCGCCGGACTGCGAGTCACCTCAGAGAGCAGAAACAAAGCCCGTCCTCTGCCCATCACTGACCCAAGCGAATCCGTGGAGCAAAGATGAGAACAAAGGGGAAGAAATAAAAGAATAACGAAAACTCATCAAGGAAAATAAATCCCTAAATTACTGCTGTATTTAAAAAGCTGAGAAAACAAAAGAGAACGTAAAGAGTAAACTGAAGCCAAATAGAGTCACCGTTTTGTCCTTGTCACAGATCACAAACCTGCAAGTAAATTGCATTGCAAAATAAACTATCTTATTTTTTAATTACATATTCTCCAGTCTCCGAAGAGACTGTCAAAAATTGCCATTTCGACTATATTTCAAGTCTCCATGACGTGGTATTGGGTAAAGTTTTCAATAAGCAATAAACGCGCCTCGGTTAAACCTCATTGGCTACGATACTGCCACTGCGCAAAGCTAAACAATTTAGTGTGAATTTCATGCACACTTGCCCTAGTACCTCATGTTACAAAGAAAATGATTCCTTTTCAAAAGATGTTATCTGTTTATGCATAACTACTCCTCCACTGCTTCTGATAGGCAATGTAAGACATATAATGGTGTTGTTTTACTAATTTCTATCAGCTCTCTGCCCCAAACCGTCGATAGCCACACGCAGAGAATTATGGGAAATTGTATGCTAAATAGCTGTCCAGGTAAGCAGCACCCTCCCAAGTTATGAATTTGATGCTCAGGCAGATATACCTTCACACAAAGATGAGATCTAGGCTGCTAACCATGGGTTGTGGAAAATATAAGAAGCACAAATTCATAATAGCATCCTCATAGGTCCCACTGTCTTCAAATGTTTACTAGAGAAGGAACGGCAATCAATTTAAAGGAAAATAAATTATAGATACATTTTTCCATATTCCATAATGCACGTCTGCCATTTCATGGCACTACATAGTTGCATTTGCTGCATTTCATTTTTAGCTTTAGGAGGTACAATATACTGGTTTCCTGGTTTTCAAAACATTTTAGGGGAAGATTCACAAGGACCTGACGCAACTGCATGGATGCATAAGTTTCCTTGAGTCAGTGCTGAATGTCCTTGTGCCACGATGAATGTGCTGTATTTACAATACAGCGCTCCATGGCGCAAGAATTAACAGATGCGTCAGAAATTCTGACGCATCTGTTGGCACAAAAGTGACACATTGCTGGAAATGCTCATGAAAGTGACGCAAAAAGCCCTGAGTCATAACTTATGCCTGGTCTGTGCAGGCGTAGGGATTTTGACACAGTGAAGGCGTAGAGTGATGTAGTGAAATCTTGTAGATTTCAGTGCGTCAGTTCTAGAAGGCTTTTAGCGTGGGAACGCCCACCCTGCATACATTATACCTGACGCAGGTATAATATGATGCGGGACTTTACAATGTGACACATCTCCCTAGATGCGTCACATTGTAAATGGGCCGCAACATTTATGCCACAGCTGCGTCACAATACAGATTTTTATACTTGCCCTATATATGGCTGTGTGTACGTTGTGTGTCTCCGTCTGCATGCAGCATACAAATGTGCCAGATCTGGTAGCCCAGTTGGGCTGATGCAGCCACACAAGAGCTCTTTGCCTGACCTCATTGTCACCAATTCAAATCAGAGAGGATCCATGCAGTCTTTCAAGGCTCTCAGGTGAAAAAATGGGCCTTAGAGCAAGGAAGAAAATAGGCCCCCTTGTTGAAGTTTGGAATATAAAATACCGCAATAATCAGGGTTCAGTGGGTCCCGCAGGTCTGTGGGCGCCAGTGCAACTGCACCTGCTGCACCAACAGAAGCTACGCCCCTGTCATAGAGCTGGGTAACATCAATTACTCAGTGCCACAAAGAGCATTAGAAATAAACTTTACATAATGTCAAACGGCAAAAACAAGAGCTTTGTCAGTTCTTGTTCTGTTTCAAACACTCCATACAATCTGTATGAACCCTCTCCACATTTTCCTACTGATAACAAATGCCTTCGCTCCCAGAAAAAAACTTTCTGGGCGGTTAGTGCACATTTGAATGGGAGATGAGACCTTTTGAAGAGCCCAGCCCTGCGCCGAACTGCGAGTCACCTCAGAGAGCAGAAACAAAGCCAGTCCTCTGCCCATCACTGACCCAAGCGAATCCGTGGAGCAAAGATGAGATCAAAGGGGAAGAAATAAAAGAATAACGAAAACTCATCAAGGAAAATAAATCCCTAAATTACTGCTGTATTTAAAAAGCTGAGAAAACAAAAGAGAACGTAAAGAGTAAACTGAAGCCAAATAGAGTCACCGTTTTGCCCTTGTCACAGATCACAAACCTGCAAGTAAATTGCATTGCAAAATAAACTATTTTAATTTTTTAATTACATATTCTCCAGTCTCCGGAGAGACTGTCAAAAATTGCCATTTCGACTATATTTGAAGTCTCCATGACGGGGTATTGGGTAAAGTTTTCAATAAGCAATAATCGCGCCTCGGTTAAACCTCATTGGCTACGATACTGCCACTGCGCAAAGCTAAACGATTTAGTGTGAATTTCATGCACACTTGCCCTAGTACCTCATGTTACAAAGAACATGATTCCTTTTCAAAAGATGTTATCTGTTTATGCATAACTACTCCTCCACTGCTTCTGATAGGCAATGTAAGACATATAATGGTGTTGTTTTACTAAGTTCTATCAGCTCTCTGCCCCAAAAGCGTCGATAGCCACACGCAGAGAATTATGGGAAATTGTATGCTAAATAGCTGTACAGGTAAGCAGCACCCTCCCAAGTTATGGATTTGATGCTCAGGCAGATATACCTTCACACAAAGATGAGATCTAGGCTGCTAACCATGGGTTGTGGAAAATATAAGAAGCACAAATTCATAATAGCATCCTCATAGGTCCCACTGTCTTCAAATGTTTACTAGAGAAGGAACGGCAATCAATTTAAAGGAAAATAAATTATAGATACATTTTTCCATATTCCATAATGCACGTCTGCCATTTCATGGCACTACATAGTTGCATTTGCTGCATTTCATTTTTAGCTTTAGGAGGTACAATATACTGGTTTCCTGGTTTTCAAAACATTTTAGGGGAATATTCACAAGGACCTGACGCAACTGCATGGATGCATACGTTTACCTTGAGTCAGTGCTGAATGTCCTTGTGCCACGATGAATGTGCTGTATTTACCTTACAGCGCTCCATGGCGCAAGAATTAACAGATGCGTCAGAAATTCTGACGCATCTGTTGGCACAAAAGTGACGCATTGCTGGAAATGCTCATGAAAGTGACGCAAAAAGCCCTGAGTCATAACTTATGCCTGGTCTGTGCAGGCGTAGGGATTTTGACACAGTGAAGGCGTAGAGTGATGTAGTGAAATCTTGTAGATTTCAGTGCGTCAGTTCTAGAAGGCTTTTAGCGTGGGAACGCCCACCCTGCATACATTATACCTGACGCAGGTATAATATGATGCGGGACTTTACAATGTGACACATCTCCCTAGATGTGTCACATTGTAAATGGGCCGCAACATTTATGCCGCAGCTGCGTCACAATACAGATTTTTATACTTGCCCTATATATGGCTGTGTGTACGTTGTGTGTCTCCGTCTGCATGCAGCATACAAATGTGCCAGATCTGGGAGCCCAGTTGGGCTGATGCAGCGACACAAGAGCTCTTTGCCTGACCTCATTGTCACCAATTCAAATCAGAGAGGATCCATGCAGTCTTTCAAGGCTCTCAGGTGAAAAAATGGGCCCTAGAGCAAGGAAGAAAATAGGCCCCCTTGTTGAAGTTTGGAATATAAAATACCGCAATAATCAGGGTTCAGTGGGACCCGCAGGTCTGTGGGCACCAGTGCAACTGCAGCTGCTGCACCAACAGAAGCTACGCCCCTGTCATAGAGCTGGGTAACATCAATTACTCAGTGCCACAAAGAGCATTAGAAATAAACTTTACATAATGTCAAACGGCAAAAACAAGAGCTTTGTCAGTTCTTGTTCTGTTTCAAACACACCATACAATCTGTATGAACCCTCTCCACATTTTCCTACTGATAACAAATGCCTTCGCTCCCAGAAAAAAACTTTCTGGGCGGTTAGTGCACATTTGAATGGGAGATGAGACCTCAGAAGAGCCCAGTCCTGCGCCGGACTGCGAGTCACCTCAGAGAGCAGAAACAAAGCCCGTCCTCTGCCCATCACTGACCCAAGCGAATCCGTGGAGCAAAGATGAGAACAAAGGGGAAGAAATTAAAGAATAATGAAAACTCATCAAGGAAAATAAATCCCTAAATTACTGCTGTATTTAAAAAGCTGAGAAAACAAAAGAGAACGTAAAGAGTAAACTGCAGCCAAATAGAGTCACCGTTTTGGCCTTGTCACAGATCACAAACCTGCAAGTAAATTGCATTGCAAAATAAACTATCTTATTTTTTAATTACATATTCTCCAGTCTCCGAAGAGACTGTCAAAAATTGCCATTTCGACTATATTTCAAGTCTCCATGACGGGGTATTGGGTAAAGTTTTCAATAAGCAATAATCGCGCCTCGGTTAAACCTCATTGGCTACGATACTGCCACTGCGCAAAGCTAAACAATTTAGTGTGAATTTCATGCACACTTGCCCTAGTACCTCATGTTACAAAGAGCATGATTCCTTTTCAAAAGATGTTATCTGTTTATGCATAACTACTCCTCCACTGCTTCTGATAGGCAATGTAAGACATATAATGGTGTTGTTTTACTAATTTCTATCAGCTCTCTGCCCCAAACCGTCGATAGCCACACGCAGAGAATTATGGGAAATTGTATGCTAAATAGCTGTCCAGGTAAGCAGCACCCTCCCAAGTTATGGATTTGATGCTCAGGCAGATATACCTTCACACAAAGATGAGATCTAGGCTGCTAACCATGGGTTGTGGAAAATATAAGAAGCACAAATTCATAATAGCATCCTCATAGGTCCCACTGTCTTCAAATGTTTACTAGAGAAGGAACGGCAATCAATTTAAAGGAAAATAAATTATAGATACATTTTTCCATATTCCCTAATGCACGTCTGCCATTTCATGGCACTACATAGTTGCATTTGCTGCATTTCATTTTTAGCTTTAGGAGGTACAATATACTGGTTTCCTGGTTTTCAAAACATTTTAGGGGAATATTCACAAGGACCTGACGCAACTGCATGGATGCATAAGTTTCCTTGAGTCAGTGCTGAATGTCCTTGTGCCACGATGAATGTGCTGTATTTACCTTACAGCGCTCCATGGCGCAAGAATTAACAGATGCGTCAGAAATTCTGACGCATCTGTTGGCACAAAAGTGACGCATTGCTGGAAATGCTCATGAAAGTGACGCAAAAAGCCCTGAGTCATAACTTATGCCTGGTCTGTGCAGGCGTAGGGATTTTGACACAGTGAAGGCGTAGAGTGATGTAGTGAAATCTTGTAGATTTCAGTGCGTCAGTTCTAGAAGGCTTTTAGCGTGGGAACGCCCACCCTGCATACATTATACCTGACGCAGGTATAATGTGAAGCGGGACTTTACAATGTGACACATCTCCCTAGATGCGTCACATTGTAAATGGGGCGCAACATTTACGCCGCAGCTGCGTCACAATACAGATTTTTATACTTGCCCTATATATGGCTGTGTGTACGTTGTGTGTCTCCGTCTGCATGCAGCATACAAATGTGCCAGATCTGGTAGCCCAGTTGGGCTGATGCAGCCACACAAGAGCTCTTTGCCTGACCTCATTGTCACCAATTCAAATCAGAGAGGATCCATGCAGTCTTTCAAGGCTCTCAGGTGAAAAAATGGCCCTAGAGCAAGGAAGAAAATAGGCCCCCTTGTTGAAGTTTGGAATATAAAATACCGCAATAATCATTAGAATCATTATAATCATTAGAAATAAACTTTACATAATGTCAAACGGCAAAAACAAGAGCTTTGTCAGTTCTTGTTCTGTTTCAAACACTCCATACAATCTGTATGAACCCTCTCCACATTTTCCTACTGATAACAAATGCCTTCGCTCCCAGAAAAAAACTTTCTGGGCGGTTAGTGCACATTTGAATAGGAGATGAGACCTCGGAAGAGCCCAGCCCTGCGCCGGACTGCGAGTCACCTCAGAGAGCAGAAACAAAGCCCGTCCTCTGCCCATCACTGACCCAAGCGAATCCGTGGAGCAAAGATGAGAACAAAGGGGAAGAAATAAAAGAATAACGAAAACTCATCAAGGAAAATAAATCCCTAAATTACTGCTGTATTTAAAAAGCTGAGAAAACAAAAGAGAACGTAAAGAGTAAACTGAAGCCAAATAGAGTCACCATTTTGTCCTTGTCACAGATCACAAACCTGCAAGTAAATTGCATTGCAAAATAAACTATCTTATTTTTTAATTACATACTCTCCAATCACCGAAGAGACTGTCAAAAATTGCCATTTGGACTATATTTCAAGTCTCCATGACAGGGTATTGGGTAAAGTTTTCAATAAGCAATAATCACGCCTCGGTTAAAACTCATTGGCTACGATACTGCCACTGCGCAAAGCTAAACAATTTATTGTGAATTTCATGCACACTTGCCCTAGTACCTCATGTTACAAAGAACATGATTCCTTTTCAAAAGATGTTATCTGTTTATGCATAACTACTCCTCCACTGCTTCTGATAGGCAATGTAAGACATATAATGGTGTTGTTTTACTAAGTTCTATCAGCTCTCTGCCCCAAAAGCGTCGATAGCCACACGCAGAGAATTATGGGAAATTGTATGCTAAATAGCTGTACAGGTAAGCAGCACCCTCCCAAGTTATGGATTTGATGCTCAGGCAGATATACCTTCACACAAAGATGAGATCTAGGCTGCTAACCATGGGTTGTGGAAAATATAAGAAGCACAAATTCATAATAGCATCCTCATAGGTCCCACTGTCTTCAAATGTTTACTAGAGAAGGAACGGCAATCAATTTAAAGGAAAATAAATTATAGATACATTTTTCCATATTCCATAATGCACGTCTGCCATTTCATGGCACTACATAGTTGCATTTGCTGCATTTCATTTTTAGCTTTAGGAGGTACAATATACTGGTTTCCTGGTTTTCAAAACATTTTAGGGGAATATTCACAAGGACCTGACGCAACTGCATGGATGCATAAGTTTCCTTGAGTCAGTGCTGAATGTCCTTGTGCCACGATGAATGTGTTGTATTTACATTACAGCGCTCCATGGCGCAAGAATTAACAGATGCGTCAGAAATTCTGACGCATCTGTTGGCACAAAAGTGACGCATTGCTGGAAATGCTCATGAAAGTGACGCAAAAAGCCCTGAGTCATAACTTATGCCTGGTCTGTGCAGGCGTAGGGATTTTGACACAGTGAAGGCGTAGAGTGATGTAGTGAAATCTTGTAGATTTCAGTGCGTCAGTTCTAGAAGGCTTTTAGCGTGGGAACGCCCACCCTGCATACATTATACCTGACGCAGGTATAATATGATGCGGGACTTTACAATGTGACACATCTCCCTAGATGCGTCACATTGTAAATGGGCCGCAACATTTATGCCGCAGCTGCGTCACAATACAGATTTTTATACTTGCCCTATATATGGCTGTGTGTACGTTGTGTGTCTCCGTCTGCATGCAGCATACAAATGTGCCAGATCTGGGAGCCCAGTTGGGCTGATGCAGCCACACAAGAGCTCTTTGCCTGACCTCATTGTCACCAATTCAAATCAGAGAGGATCCATGCAGTCTTTCAAGGCTCTCAGGTGAAAAAATGGGCCCTAGAGCAAGGAAGAAAATAGGCCCCCTTGTTGAAGTTTGGAATATAAAATACCGCAATAATCAGGGTTCAGTGGGTCCCGCAGGTCTGTGGGCGCCAGTGCAACTGCACCTGCTGCACCAACAGAAGCTACGCCCCTGTCATAGAGCTGGGTAACATCAATTACTCAGTGCCACAAAGAGCATTAGAAATAAACTTTACATAATGTCAAACGGCAAAAACAAGAGCTTTGTCAGTTCTTGTTCTGTTTCAAACACTCCATACAATCTGTATGAACCCTCTCCACATTTTCCTACTGATAACAAATGCCTTCGCTCCCAGAAAAAAACTTTCTGGGCGGTTAGTGCACATTTGAATAGGAGATGAGACCTCGGAAGAGCCCAGCCCTGCGCCGGACTGCGAGTCACCTCAGAGAGCAGAAACAAAGCCCGTCCTCTGCCCATCACTGACCCAAGCGAATCCGTGGAGCAAAGATGAGAACAAAGGGGAAGAAATAAAAGAATAACGAAAACTCATCAAGGAAAATAAATCCCTAAATTACTGCTGTATTTAAAAAGCTGAGAAAACAAAAGAGAACGTAAAGAGTAAACTGAAGCCAAATAGAGTCACCGTTTTGTCCTTGTCACAGATCACAAACCTGCAAGTAAATTGCATTGCAAAATAAACTATCTTATTTTTTAATTACATATTCTCCAGTCACCGAAGAGACTGTCAAAAATTGCCATTTGGACTATATTTCAAGTCTCCATGACGGGGTATTGGGTAAAGTTTTCAATAAGCAATAATCACTCCTCGGTTAAACCTCATTGGCTACGATACTGCCACTGCGCAAAGCTAAACAATTTAGTGTGAATTTCATGCACACTTGCCCTAGTACCTCATGTTACAAAGAACATGATTCCTTTTCAAAAGATGTTATCTGTTTATGCATAACTACTCCTCCACTGCTTCTGATAGGCAATGTAAGACATATAATGGTGTTGTTTTACTAAGTTCTATCAGCTCTCTGCCCCAAAAGCGTCGATAGCCACACGCAGAGAATTATGGGAAATTGTATGCTAAATAGCTGTACAGGTAAGCAGCACCCTCCCAAGTTATGGATTTGATGCTCAGGCAGATATACCTTCACACAAAGATGAGATCTAGGCTGCTAACCATGGGTTGTGGAAAATATAAGAAGCACAAATTCATAATAGCATCCTCATAGGTCCCACTGTCTTCAAATGTTTACTAGAGAAGGAACGGCAATCAATTTAAAGGAAAATAAATTATAGATACATTTTTCCATATTCCATAATGCACGTCTGCCATTTCATGGCACTACATAGTTGCATTTGCTGCATTTCATTTTTAGCTTTAGGAGGTACAATATACTGGTTTCCTGGTTTTCAAAACATTTTAGGGGAATATTCACAAGGACCTGACGCAACTGCATGGATGCATAAGTTTCCTTGAGTCAGTGCTGAATGTCCTTGTGCCACGATGAATGTGTTGTATTTACATTACAGCGCTCCATGGCGCAAGAATTAACAGATGCGTCAGAAATTCTGACGCATCTGTTGGCACAAAAGTGACGCATTGCTGGAAATGCTCATGAAAGTGACGCAAAAAGCCCTGAGTCATAACTTATGCCTGGTTTGTGCAGGCGTAGGGATTTTGACACAGTGAAGGCGTAGAGTGATGTAGTGAAATCTTGTAGATTTCAGTGCGTCAGTTCTAGAAGGCTTTTAGCGTGGGAACGCCCACCCTGCATACATTATACCTGACGCAGGTATAATATGATGCGGGACTTTACAATGTGACACATCTCCCTAGATGCGTCACATTGTAAATGGGCCGCAACATTTATGCCGCAGCTGCGTCACAATACAGATTTTTATACTTGCCCTATATATGGCTGTGTGTACGTTGTGTGTCTCCGTCTGCATGCAGCATACAAATGTGCCAGATCTGGTAGCCCAGTTGGGCTGATGCAGCCACACAAGAGCTCTTTGCCTGACCTCATTGTCACCAATTCAAATCAGAGAGGATCCATGCAGTCTTTCAAGGCTCTCAGGTGAAAAAATGGGCCTTAGAGCAAGGAAGAAAATAGGCCCCCTTGTTGAAGTTTGGAATATAAAATACCGCAATAATCAGGGTTCAGTGGGTCCCGCAGGTCTGTGGGCGCCAGTGCAACTGCACCTGCTGCACCAACAGAAGCTACGCCCCTGTCATAGAGCTGGGTAACATCAATTACTCAGTGCCACAAAGAGCATTAGAAATAAACTTTACATAATGTCAAACGGCAAAAACAAGAGCTTTGTCAGTTCTTGTTCTGTTTCAAACACTCCATACAATCTGTATGAACCCTCTCCACATTTTCCTACTGATAACAAATGCCTTCGCTCCCAGAAAAAAACTTTCTGGGCGGTTAGTGCACATTTGAATGGGAGATGAGACCTTTTGAAGAGCCCAGCCCTGCGCCGAACTGCGAGTCACCTCAGAGAGCAGAAACAAAGCCAGTCCTCTGCCCATCACTGACCCAAGCGAATCCGTGGAGCAAAGATGAGATCAAAGGGGAAGAAATAAAAGAATAACGAAAACTCATCAAGGAAAATAAATCCCTAAATTACTGCTGTATTTAAAAAGCTGAGAAAACAAAAGAGAACGTAAAGAGTAAACTGAAGCCAAATAGAGTCACCATTTAGCCCTTGTCACAGATCACAAACCTGCAAGTAAATTGCATTGCAAAATAAACTATTTTAATTTTTTAATTACATATTCTCCAGTCTCCGGAGAGACTGTCAAAAATTGCCATTTCGACTATATTTCAAGTCTCCATGACGGGGTATTGGGTAAAGTTTTCAATAAGCAATAATCGCGCCTCGGTTAAACCTCATTGGCTACGATACTGCCACTGCGCAAAGCTAAACGATTTAGTGTGAATTTCATGCACACTTGCCCTAGTACCTCATGTTACAAAGAACATGATTCCTTTTCAAAAGATGTTATCTGTTTATGCATAACTACTCCTCCACTGCTTCTGATAGGCAATGTAAGACATATAATGGTGTTGTTTTACTAAGTTCTATCAGCTCTCTGCCCCAAAAGCGTCGATAGCCACACGCAGAGAATTATGGGAAATTGTATGCTAAATAGCTGTACAGGTAAGCAGCACCCTCCCAAGTTATGGATTTGATGCTCAGGCAGATATACCTTCACACAAAGATGAGATCTAGGCTGCTAACCATGGGTTGTGGAAAATATAAGAAGCACAAATTCATAATAGCATCCTCATAGGTCCCACTGTCTTCAAATGTTTACTAGAGAAGGAACGGCAATCAATTTAAAGGAAAATAAATTATAGATACATTTTTCCATATTCCATAATGCACGTCTGCCATTTCATGGCACTACATAGTTGCATTTGCTGCATTTCATTTTTAGCTTTAGGAGGTACAATATACTGGTTTCCTGGTTTTCAAAACATTTTAGGGGAATATTCACAAGGACCTGACGCAACTGCATGGATGCATACGTTTACCTTGAGTCAGTGCTGAATGTCCTTGTGCCACGATGAATGTGCTGTATTTACCTTACAGCGCTCCATGGCGCAAGAATTAACAGATGCGTCAGAAATTCTGACGCATCTGTTGGCACAAAAGTGACGCATTGCTGGAAATGCTCATGAAAGTGACGCAAAAAGCCCTGAGTCATAACTTATGCCTGGTCTGTGCAGGCGTAGGGATTTTGACACAGTGAAGGCGTAGAGTGATGTAGTGAAATCTTGTAGATTTCAGTGCGTCAGTTCTAGAAGGCTTTTAGCGTGGGAACGCCCACCCTGCATACATTATACCTGACGCAGGTATAATATGATGCGGGACTTTACAATGTGACACATCTCCCTAGATGCGTCACATTGTAAATGGGCCGCAACATTTATGCCGCAGCTGCGTCACAATACAGATTTTTATACTTGCCCTATATATGGCTGTGTGTACGTTGTGTGTCTCCGTCTGCATGCAGCATACAAATGTGCCAGATCTGGGAGCCCAGTTGGGCTGATGCAGCCACACAAGAGCTCTTTGCCTGACCTCATTGTCACCAATTCAAATCAGAGAGGATCCATGCAGTCTTTCAAGGCTCTCAGGCTAAAAAATGGGCCCTAGAGCAAGGAAGAAAATAGGCCCCCTTGTTGAAGTTTGGAATATAAAATACCGCAATAATCAGGGTTCAGTGGGACCCGCAGGTCTGTGGGCGCCAGTGCAACTGCAGCTGCTGCACCAACAGAAGCTACGCCCCTGTCATAGAGCTGGGTAACATCAATTACTCAGTGCCACAAAGAGCATTAGAAATAAACTTTACATAATGTCAAACGGCAAAAACAAGAGCTTTGTCAGTTCTTGTTCTGTTTCAAACACACCATACAATCTGTATGAACCCTCTCCACATTTTCCTACTGATAACAAATGCCTTCGCTCCCAGAAAAAAACTTTCTGGGCGGTTAGTGCACATTTGAATGGGAGATGAGACCTCAGAAGAGCCCAGCCCTGCGCCGGACTGCGAGTCACCTCAGAGAGCAGAAACAAAGCCCGTCCTCTGCCCATCACTGACCCAAGCGAAGCCGTGGAGCAAAGATGAGAACAAAGGGGAAGAAATTAAAGAATAATGAAAACTCATCAAGGAAAATAAATCCCTAAATTACTGCTGTATTTAAAAAGCTGAGAAAACAAAAGAGAACGTAAAGAGTAAACTGCAGCCAAATAGAGTCACCGTTTTGGCCTTGTCACAGATCACAAACCTGCAAGTAAATTGCATTGCAAAATAAACTATCTTATTTTTTAATTACATATTCTCCAGTCTCCGAAGAGACTGTCAAAAATTGCCATTTCGACTATATTTCAAGTCTCCATGACGGGGTATTGGGTAAAGTTTTCAATAAGCAATAATCGCGCCTCGGTTAAACCTCATTGGCTACGATACTGCCACTGCGCAAAGCTAAACAATTTAGTGTGAATTTCATGCACACTTGCCCTAGTACCTCATGTTACAAAGAGCATGATTCCTTTTCAAAAGATGTTATCTGTTTATGCATAACTACTCCTCCACTGCTTCTGATAGGCAATGTAAGACATATAATGGTGTTGTTTTACTAATTTCTATCAGCTCTCTGCCCCAAACCGTCGATAGCCACACGCAGAGAATTATGGGAAATTGTATGCTAAATAGCTGTCCAGGTAAGCAGCACCCTCCCAAGTTATGGATTTGATGCTCAGGCAGATATACCTTCACACAAAGATGAGATCTAGGCTGCTAACCATGGGTTGTGGAAAATATAAGAAGCACAAATTCATAATAGCATCCTCATAGGTCCCACTGTCTTCAAATGTTTACTAGAGAAGGAACGGCAATCAATTTAAAGGAAAATAAATTATAGATACATTTTTCCATATTCCCTAATGCACGTCTGCCATTTCATGGCACTACATAGTTGCATTTGCTGCATTTCATTTTTAGCTTTAGGAGGTACAATATACTGGTTTCCTGGTTTTCAAAACATTTTAGGGGAATATTCACAAGGACCTGACGCAACTGCATGGATGCATAAGTTTCCTTGAGTCAGTGCTGAATGTCCTTGTGCCACGATGAATGTGCTGTATTTACCTTACAGCGCTCCATGGCGCAAGAATTAACAGATGCGTCAGAAATTCTGACGCATCTGTTGGCACAAAAGTGACGCATTGCTGGAAATGCTCATGAAAGTGACGCAAAAAGCCCTGAGTCATAACTTATGCCTGGTCTGTGCAGGCGTAGGGATTTTGACACAGTGAAGGCGTAGAGTGATGTAGTGAAATCTTGTAGATTTCAGTGCGTCAGTTCTAGAAGGCTTTTAGCGTGGGAACGCCCACCCTGCATACATTATACCTGACGCAGGTATAATGTGATGCGGGACTTTACAATGTGACACATCTCCCTAGATGCGTCACATTGTAAATGGGGCGCAACATTTACGCCGCAGCTGCGTCACAATACAGATTTTTATACTTGCCCTATATATGGCTGTGTGTACGTTGTGTGTCTCCGTCTGCATGCAGCATACAAATGTGCCAGATCTGGTAGCCCAGTTGGGCTGATGCAGCCACACAAGAGCTCTTTGCCTGACCTCATTGTCACCAATTCAAATCAGAGAGGATCCATGCAGTCTTTCAAGGCTCTCAGGTGAAAAAATGGCCCTAGAGCAAGGAAGAAAATAGGCCCCCTTGTTGAAGTTTGGAATATAAAATACCGCAATAATCATTAGAATCATTATAATCATTAGAAATAAACTTTACATAATGTCAAACGGCAAAAACAAGAGCTTTGTCAGTTCTTGTTCTGTTTCAAACACTCCATACAATCTGTATGAACCCTCTCCACATTTTCCTACTGATAACAAATGCCTTCGCTCCCAGAAAAAAACTTTCTGGGCGGTTAGTGCACATTTGAATAGGAGATGAGACCTCGGAAGAGCCCAGCCCTGCGCCGGACTGCGAGTCACCTCAGAGAGCAGAAACAAAGCCCGTCCTCTGCCCATCACTGACCCAAGCGAATCCGTGGAGCAAAGATGAGAACAAAGGAGAAGAAATAAAAGAATAACGAAAACTCATCAAGGAAAATAAATCCCTAAATTACTGCTGTATTTAAAAAGCTGAGAAAACAAAAGAGAACGTAAAGAGTAAACTGAAGCCAAATAGAGTCACCGTTTTGTCCTTGTCACAGATCACAAACCTGCAAGTAAATTGCATTGCAAAATAAACTATCTTATTTTTTAATTACATACTCTCCAATCACCGAAGAGACTGTCAAAAATTGCCATTTGGACTATATTTCAAGTCTCCATGACAGGGTATTGGGTAAAGTTTTCAATAAGCAATAATCACGCCTCGGTTAAAACTCATTGGCTACGATACTGCCACTGCGCAAAGCTAAACAATTTAGTGTGAATTTCATGCACACTTGCCCTAGTACCTCATGTTACAAAGAACATGATTCCTTTTCAAAAGATGTTATCTGTTTATGCATAACTACTCCTCCACTGCTTCTGATAGGCAATGTAAGACATATAATGGTGTTGTTTTACTAAGTTCTATCAGCTCTCTGCCCCAAAAGCGTCGATAGCCACACGCAGAGAATTATGGGAAATTGTATGCTAAATAGCTGTACAGGTAAGCAGCACCCTCCCAAGTTATGGATTTGATGCTCAGGCAGATATACCTTCACACAAAGATGAGATCTAGGCTGCTAACCATGGGTTGTGGAAAATATAAGAAGCACAAATTCATAATAGCATCCTCATAGGTCCCACTGTCTTCAAATGTTTACTAGAGAAGGAACGGCAATCAATTTAAAGGAAAATAAATTATAGATACATTTTTCCATATTCCATAATGCACGTCTGCCATTTCATGGCACTACATAGTTGCATTTGCTGCATTTCATTTTTAGCTTTAGGAGGTACAATATACTGGTTTCCTGGTTTTCAAAACATTTTAGGGGAATATTCACAAGGACCTGACGCAACTGCATGGATGCATAAGTTTCCTTGAGTCAGTGCTGAATGTCCTTGTGCCACGATGAATGTGTTGTATTTACATTACAGCGCTCCATGGCGCAAGAATTAACAGATGCGTCAGAAATTCTGACGCATCTGTTGGCACAAAAGTGACGCATTGCTGGAAATGCTCATGAAAGTGACGCAAAAAGCCCTGAGTCATAACTTATGCCTGGTCTGTGCAGGCGTAGGGATTTTGACACAGTGAAGGCGTAGAGTGATGTAGTGAAATCTTGTAGATTTCAGTGCGTCAGTTCTAGAAGGCTTTTAGCGTGGGAACGCCCACCCTGCATACATTATACCTGACGCAGGTATAATATGATGCGGGACTTTACAATGTGACACATCTCCCTAGATGCGTCACATTGTAAATGGGCCGCAACATTTATGCCGCAGCTGCGTCACAATACAGATTTTTATACTTGCCCTATATATGGCTGTGTGTACGTTGTGTGTCTCCGTCTGCATGCAGCATACAAATGTGCCAGATCTGGGAGCCCAGTTGGGCTGATGCAGCCACACAAGAGCTCTTTGCCTGACCTCATTGTCACCAATTCAAATCAGAGAGGATCCATGCAGTCTTTCAAGGCTCTCAGGTGAAAAAATGGGCCCTAGAGCAAGGAAGAAAATAGGCCCCCTTGTTGAAGTTTGGAATATAAAATACCGCAATAATCAGGGTTCAGTGGGTCCCGCAGGTCTGTGGGCGCCAGTGCAACTGCACCTGCTGCACCAACAGAAGCTACGCCCCTGTCATAGAGCTGGGTAACATCAATTACTCAGTGCCACAAAGAGCATTAGAAATAAACTTTACATAATGTCAAACGGCAAAAACAAGAGCTTTGTCAGTTCTTGTTCTGTTTCAAACACACCATACAATCTGTATGAACCCTCTCCACATTTTCCTACTGATAACAAATGCCTTCGCTCCCAGAAAAAAACTTTATGGGCGGTTAGTGCACATTTGAATGGGAGATGAGACCTCGGAAGAGCCCAGCCCTGCGCCGGACTGCGAGTCACCTCAGAGAGCAGAAACAAAGCCCGTCCTCTGCCCTTCACTGACCCAAGCGAATCCGTGGAGCAAAGATGAGAACAAAGGGGAAGAAATAAAAGAATAACGAAAACTCATCAAGGAAAATAAATCCCTATATTACTGCTGTATTTAAAAAGCTGAGAAAACAAAAGAGAACGTAAAGAGTAAACTGAAGCCAAATAGAGTCACCGTTTTGTCCTTGTCACAGATCACAAACCTGCAAGTAAATTGCATTGCAAAATAAACTATCTTATTTTTTAATTACATACTCTCCAGTCACCGAAGAGACTGTCAAAAATTGCCATTTGGACTATATTTCAAGTCTCCATGACGGGGTATTGGGTAAAGTTTTCAATAAGCAATAATCACGCCTCGGTTAAACCTCATTGGCTACGATACTGCCACTGCGCAAAGCTAAACAATTTAGTGTGAATTTCATGCACACTTGCCCTAGTACCTCATGTTACAAAGAACATGATTCCTTTTCAAAAGATGTTATCTGTTTATGCATAACTACTCCTCCACTGCTTCTGATAGGCAATGTAAGACATATAATGGTGTTGTTTTACTAAGTTCTATCAGCTCTCTGCCCCAAAAGCGTCGATAGCCACACGCAGAGAATTATGGGAAATTGTATGCTAAATAGCTGTACAGGTAAGCAGCACCCTCCCAAGTTATGGATTTGATGCTCAGGCAGATATACCTTCACACAAAGATGAGATCTAGGCTGCTAACCATGGGTTGTGGAAAATATAAGAAGCACAAATTCATAATAGCATCCTCATAGGTCCCACTGTCTTCAAATGTTTACTAGAGAAGGAACGGCAATCAATTTAAAGGAAAATAAATTATAGATACATTTTTCCATATTCCATAATGCACGTTTGCCATTTCATGGCACTACATAGTTGCATTTGCTGCATTTCATTTTTAGCTTTAGGAGGTACAATATACTGGTTTCCTGGTTTTCAAAACATTTTAGGGGAATATTCACAAGGACCTGACGCAACTGCATGGATGCATAAGTTTCCTTGAGTCAGTGCTGAATGTCCTTGTGCCACGATGAATGTGTTGTATTTACATTACAGCGCTCCATGGCGCAAGAATTAACAGATGCGTCAGAAATTCTGACGCATCTGTTGGCACAAAAGTGACGCATTGCTGGAAATGCTCATGAAAGTGACGCAAAAAGCCCTGAGTCATAACTTATGCCTGGTCTGTGCAGGCGTAGGGATTTTGACACAGTGAAGGCGTAGAGTGATGTAGTGAAATCTTGTAGATTTCAGTGCGTCAGTTCTAGAAGGCTTTTAGCGTGGGAACGCCCACCCTGCATACATTATACCTGACGCAGGTATAATATGATGCGGGACTTTACAATGTGACACATCTCCCTAGATGCGTCACATTGTAAATGGGCCGCAACATTTATGCCGCAGCTGCGTCACAATACAGATTTTTATACTTGCCCTATATATGGCTGTGTGTACGTTGTGTGTCTCCGTCTGCATGCAGCATACAAATGTGCCAGATCTGGGAGCCCAGTTGGGCTGATGCAGCCACACAAGAGCTCTTTGCCTGACCTCATTGTCACCAATTCAAATCAGAGAGGATCCATGCAGTCTTTCAAGGCTCTCAGGTGAAAAAATGGGCCCTAGAGCAAGGAAGAAAATAGGCCCCCTTGTTGAAGTTTGGAATATAAAATACCGCAATAATCAGGGTTCAGTGGGTCCCGCAGGTCTGTGGGCGCCAGTGCAACTGCACCTGCTGCACCAACAGAAGCTACGCCCCTGTCATAGAGCTGGGTAACATCAATTACTCAGTGCCACAAAGAGCATTAGAAATAAACTTTACATAATGTCAAACGGCAAAAACAAGAGCTTTGTCAGTTCTTGTTCTGTTTCAAACACACCATACAATCTGTATGAACCCTCTCCACATTTTCCTACTGATAACAAATGCCTTCGCTCCCAGAAAAAAACTTTATGGGCGGTTAGTGCACATTTGAATGGGAGATGAGACCTCGGAAGAGCCCAGCCCTGCGCCGGACTGCGAGTCACCTCAGAGAGCAGAAACAAAGCCCGTCCTCTGCCCATCACTGACCCAAGCGAATCCGTGGAGCAAAGATGAGAACAAAGGGGAAGAAATTAAAGAATAACGAAAACTCATCAAGGAAAATAAATCCCTAAATTACTGCTGTATTTAAAAAGCTGAGAAAACAAAAGAGAACGTAAAGAGTAAACTGAAGCCAAAGAGTCACCGTTTTGTCCTTGTCATAGATCACAAACCTGCAAGTAAATTGCATTGCAAAATAAACTATCTTATTTTTTTATTACATATTCTCCAGTCTCCGAAGAGAATGTAAAAAATTGCCATTTCGACTATATTTCAAGTCTCCATGACGGGGTATTGGGTAAAGTTTTCAATAAGCAATAATCGCGCCTCGGTTAAACCTCATTGGCTACGATACTGCCACTGCGCAAAGCTAAACAATTTAGTGTGAATTTCATGCACACTTGCCCTAGTACCTCATGTTACAAAGAACATGATTCCTTTTCAAAAGATGTTATCTGTTTATGCATAACTACTCCTCCACTGCTTCTGCTAGGCAATGTAAGACATATAATGGTGTTGTTTTACTAATTTCTATCAGCTCTCTGCCCCAAACCGTCGATAGCCACACGCAGAGAATTATGGGAAATTGTATGCTAAATAGCTATCCAGGTAAGTAGCACCCTCCCAAGTTATGGATTTGATGCTCAGGCAGATATACCTTCACACAAAGATGAGATCTAGGCTGCTAACCATGGGTTGTGGAAAATATAAGAAGCACAAATTCATAATAGCATCCTCATAGGTCCCACTGTCTTCAAATGTTTACTAGAGAAGGAACGGCAATCAATTTAAAGGAAAATAAATTATAGATACATTTTTCCATATTCCATAATGCACGTCTGCCATTTCATGGCACTACATAGTTGCATTTGCTGCATTTCATTTTTAGCTTTAGGAGGTACAATATACTGGTTTCCTGGTTTTCAAAACATTTTAGGGGAAGATTCACAAGGACCTGACGCAACTGCATGGATGCATAAGTTTCCTTGAGTCAGTGCTGAATGTCCTTGTGCCACGATGAATGTGCTGTATTTACAATACTGCGCTCCATGGCGCAAGGATTAACAGATGCGTCAGAAATTCTGACGCATCTGTTGGCACAAAAGTGACGCATTGCTGGAAATGCTCATGAAAGTGACGCAAAAAGCCCTGAGTCATAACTTATGCCTGGTCTGTGCAGGCGTAGGGATTTTGATACAGTGAAGGCGTAGAGTGATGTAGTGAAATCTTGTAGATTTCAGTGCGTCAGTTCTAGAAGGCTTTTAGCGTGGGAACGCCCACCCTGCATACATTATACCTGACGCAGGTATAATGTGATGCGGGACTTTACAATGTGACACATCTCCCTAGATGCGTCACATTGTAAATGGGGCGCAACATTTACGCCGCAGCTGCGTCACAATACAGATTTTTATACTTGCCCTATATATGGCTGTGTGTACGTTGTGTGTCTCCGTCTGCATGCAGCATACAAATGTGCCAGATCTGGTAGCCCAGTTGGGCTGATGCAGCCACACAAGAGCTCTTTGCCTGACCTCATTGTCACCAATTCAAATCAGAGAGGATCCATGCAGTCTTTCAAGGCTCTCAGGTGAAAAAATGGCCCTAGAGCAAGGAAGAAAATAGGCCCCCTTGTTGAAGTTTGGAATATAAAATACCGCAATAATCATTAGAATCATTATAATCATTAGAAATAAACTTTACATAATGTCAAACGGCAAAAACAAGAGCTTTGTCAGTTCTTGTTCTGTTTCAAACACTCCATACAATCTGTATGAACCCTCTCCACATTTTCCTACTGATAACAAATGCCTTCGCTCCCAGAAAAAAACTTTCTGGGCGGTTAGTGCACATTTGAATAGGAGATGAGACCTCGGAAGAGCCCAGCCCTGCGCCGGACTGCGAGTCACCTCAGAGAGCAGAAACAAAGCCCGTCCTCTGCCCATCACTGACCCAAGCGAATCCGTGGAGCAAAGATGAGAACAAAGGGGAAGAAATAAAAGAATAACGAAAACTCATCAAGGAAAATAAATCCCTAAATTACTGCTGTATTTAAAAAGCTGAGAAAACAAAAGAGAACGTAAAGAGTAAACTGAAGCCAAATAGAGTCACCGTTTTGTCCTTGTCACAGATCACAAACCTGCAAGTAAATTGCATTGCAAAATAAACTATCTTATTTTTTAATTACATATTCTCCAGTCACCGAAGAGACTGTAAAAAATTGCCATTTGGACTATATTTCAAGTCTCCATGACGGGGTATTGGGTAAAGTTTTCAATAAGCAATAATCACTCCTCGGTTAAACCTCATTGGCTACGATACTGCCACTGCGCAAAGCTAAACAATTTAGTGTGAATTTCATGCACACTTGCCCTAGTACCTCATGTTACAAAGAACATGATTCCTTTTCAAAAGATGTTATCTGTTTATGCATAACTACTCCTCCACTGCTTCTGATAGGCAATGTAAGACATATAATGGTGTTGTTTTACTAAGTTCTATCAGCTCTCTGCCCCAAAAGCGTCGATAGCCACACGCAGAGAATTATGGGAAATTGTATGCTAAATAGCTGTACAGGTAAGCAGCACCCTCCCAAGTTATGGATTTGATGCTCAGGCAGATATACCTTCACACAAAGATGAGATCTAGGCTGCTAACCATGGGTTGTGGAAAATATAAGAAGCACAAATTCATAATAGCATCCTCATAGGTCCCACTGTCTTCAAATGTTTACTAGAGAAGGAACGGCAATCAATTTAAAGGAAAATAAATTATAGATACATTTTTCCATATTCCATAATGCACGTCTGCCATTTCATGGCACTACATAGTTGCATTTGCTGCATTTCATTTTTAGCTTTAGGAGGTACAATATACTGGTTTCCTGGTTTTCAAAACATTTTAGGGGAATATTCACAAGGACCTGACGCAACTGCATGGATGCATAAGTTTCCTTGAGTCAGTGCTGAATGTCCTTGTGCCACGATGAATGTGTTGTATTTACATTACAGCGCTCCATGGCGCAAGAATTAACAGATGCGTCAGAAATTCTGACGCATCTGTTGGCACAAAAGTGACGCATTGCTGGAAATGCTCATGAAAGTGACGCAAAAAGCCCTGAGTCATAACTTATGCCTGGTTTGTGCAGGCGTAGGGATTTTGACACAGTGAAGGCGTAGAGTGATGTAGTGAAATCTTGTAGATTTCAGTGCGTCAGTTCTAGAAGGCTTTTAGCGTGGGAACGCCCACCCTGCATACATTATACCTGACGCAGGTATAATATGATGCGGGACTTTACAATGTGACACATCTCCCTAGATGCGTCACATTGTAAATGGGCCGCAACATTTATGCCGCAGCTGCGTCACAATACAGATTTTTATACTTGCCCTATATATGGCTGTGTGTACGTTGTGTGTCTCCGTCTGCATGCAGCATACAAATGTGCCAGATCTGGTAGCCCAGTTGGGCTGATGCAGCCACACAAGAGCTCTTTGCCTGACCTCATTGTCACCAATTCAAATCAGAGAGGATCCATGCAGTCTTTCAAGGCTCTCAGGTGAAAAAATGGGCCTTAGAGCAAGGAAGAAAATAGGCCCCCTTGTTGAAGTTTGGAATATAAAATACCGCAATAATCAGGGTTCAGTGGGTCCCGCAGGTCTGTGGGCGCCAGTGCAACTGCACCTGCTGCACCAACAGAAGCTACGCCCCTGTCATAGAGCTGGGTAACATCAATTACTCAGTGCCACAAAGAGCATTAGAAATAAACTTTACATAATGTCAAACGGCAAAAACAAGAGCTTTGTCAGTTCTTGTTCTGTTTCAAACACTCCATACAATCTGTATGAACCCTCTCCACATTTTCCTACTGATAACAAATGCCTTCGCTCCCAGAAAAAAACTTTCTGGGCGGTTAGTGCACATTTGAATGGGAGATGAGACCTTTTGAAGAGCCCAGCCCTGCGCCGAACTGCGAGTCACCTCAGAGAGCAGAAACAAAGCCAGTCCTCTGCCCATCACTGACCCAAGCGAATCCGTGGAGCAAAGATGAGATCAAAGGGGAAGAAATAAAAGAATAACGAAAACTCATCAAGGAAAATAAATCCCTAAATTACTGCTGTATTTAAAAAGCTGAGAAAACAAAAGAGAACGTAAAGAGTAAACTGAAGCCAAATAGAGTCACCGTTTTGCCCTTGTCACAGATCACAAACCTGCAAGTAAATTGCATTGCAAAATAAACTATTTTAATTTTTTAATTACATATTCTCCAGTCTCCGGAGAGACTGTCAAAAATTGCCATTTCGACTATATTTCAAGTCTCCATGACGGGGTATTGGGTAAAGTTTTCAATAAGCAATAATCGCGCCTCGATTAAACCTCATTGGCTACGATACTGCCACTGCGCAAAGCTAAACGATTTAGTGTGAATTTCATGCACACTTGCCCTAGTACCTCATGTTACAAAGAACATGATTCCTTTTCAAAAGATGTTATCTGTTTATGCATAACTACTCCTCCACTGCTTCTGATAGGCAATGTAAGACATATAATGGTGTTGTTTTACTAAGTTCTATCAGCTCTCTGCCCCAAAAGCGTCGATAGCCACACGCAGAGAATTATGGGAAATTGTATGCTAAATAGCTGTACAGGTAAGCAGCACCCTCCCAAGTTATGGATTTGATGCTCAGGCAGATATACCTTCACACAAAGATGAGATCTAGGCTGCTAACCATGGGTTGTGGAAAATATAAGAAGCACAAATTCATAATAGCATCCTCATAGGTCCCACTGTCTTCAAATGTTTACTAGAGAAGGAACGGCAATCAATTTAAAGGAAAATAAATTATAGATACATTTTTCCATATTCCATAATGCACGTCTGCCATTTCATGGCACTACATAGTTGCATTTGCTGCATTTCATTTTTAGCTTTAGGAGGTACAATATACTGGTTTCCTGGTTTTCAAAACATTTTAGGGGAATATTCACAAGGACCTGACGCAACTGCATGGATGCATACGTTTACCTTGAGTCAGTGCTGAATGTCCTTGTGCCACGATGAATGTGCTGTATTTACCTTACAGCGCTCCATGGCGCAAGAATTAACAGATGCGTCAGAAATTCTGACGCATCTGTTGGCACAAAAGTGACGCATTGCTGGAAATGCTCATGAAAGTGACGCAAAAAGCCCTGAGTCATAACTTATGCCTGGTCTGTGCAGGCGTAGGGATTTTGACACAGTGAAGGCGTAGAGTGATGTAGTGAAATCTTGTAGATTTCAGTGCGTCAGTTCTAGAAGGCTTTTAGCGTGGGAACGCCCACCCTGCATACATTATACCTGACGCAGGTATAATATGATGCGGGACTTTACAATGTGACACATCTCCCTAGATGCGTCACATTGTAAATGGGCCGCAACATTTATGCCGCAGCTGCGTCACAATACAGATTTTTATACTTGCCCTATATATGGCTGTGTGTACGTTGTGTGTCTCCGTCTGCATGCAGCATACAAATGTGCCAGATCTGGGAGCCCAGTTGGGCTGATGCAGCCACACAAGAGCTCTTTGCCTGACCTCATTGTCACCAATTCAAATCAGAGAGGATCCATGCAGTCTTTCAAGGCTCTCAGGCTAAAAAATGGGCCCTAGAGCAAGGAAGAAAATAGGCCCCCTTGTTGAAGTTTGGAATATAAAATACCGCAATAATCAGGGTTCAGTGGGACCCGCAGGTCTGTGGGCGCCAGTGCAACTGCAGCTGCTGCACCAACAGAAGCTACGCCCCTGTCATAGAGCTGGGTAACATCAATTACTCAGTGCCACAAAGAGCATTAGAAATAAACTTTACATAATGTCAAACGGCAAAAACAAGAGCTTTGTCAGTTCTTGTTCTGTTTCAAACACACCATACAATCTGTATGAACCCTCTCCACATTTTCCTACTGATAACAAATGCCTTCGCTCCCAGAAAAAAACTTTCTGGGCGGTTAGTGCACATTTGAATGGGAGATGAGACCTCAGAAGAGCCCAGCCCTGCGCCGGACTGCGAGTCACCTCAGAGAGCAGAAACAAAGCCCGTCCTCTGCCCATCACTGACCCAAGCGAATCCGTGGAGCAAAGATGAGAACAAAGGGGAAGAAATTAAAGAATAATGAAAACTCATCAAGGAAAATAAATCCCTAAATTACTGCTGTATTTAAAAAGCTGAGAAAACAAAAGAGAACGTAAAGAGTAAACTGCAGCCAAATAGAGTCACCGTTTTGGCCTTGTCACAGATCACAAACCTGCAAGTAAATTGCATTGCAAAATAAACTATCTTATTTTTTAATTACATATTCTCCAGTCTCCGAAGAGACTGTCAAAAATTGCCATTTCGACTATATTTCAAGTCTCCATGACGGGATATTGGGTAAAGTTTTCAATAAGCAATAATCGCGCCTCGGTTAAACCTCATTGGCTACGATACTGCCACTGCGCAAAGCTAAACAATTTAGTGTGAATTTCATGCACACTTGCCCTAGTACCTCATGTTACAAAGAACATGATTCCTTTTCAAAAGATGTTATCTGTTTATGCATAACTACTCCTCCACTGCTTCTGATAGGCAATGTAAGACATATAATGGTGTTGTTTTACTAAGTTCTATCAGCTCTCTGCCCCAAAAGCGTCGATAGCCACACGCAGAGAATTATGGGAAATTGTATGCTAAATAGCTGTACAGGTAAGCAGCACCCTCCCAAGTTATGGATTTGATGCTCAGGCAGATATACCTTCACACAAAGATGAGATCTAGGCTGCTAACCATGGGTTGTGGAAAATATAAGAAGCACAAATTCATAATAGCATCCTCATAGGTCCCACTGTCTTCAAATGTTTACTAGAGAAGGAACGGCAATCAATTTAAAGGAAAATAAATTATAGATACATTTTTCCATATTCCATAATGCACGTCTGCCATTTCATGGCACTACATAGTTGCATTTGCTGCATTTCATTTTTAGCTTTAGGAGGTACAATATACTGGTTTCCTGGTTTTCAAAACATTTTAGGGGAATATTCACAAGGACCTGACGCAACTGCATGGATGCATAAGTTTCCTTGAGTCAGTGCTGAATGTCCTTGTGCCACGATGAATGTGTTGTATTTACATTACAGCGCTCCATGGCGCAAGAATTAACAGATGCGTCAGAAATTCTGACGCATCTGTTGGCACAAAAGTGACGCATTGCTGGAAATGCTCATGAAAGTGACGCAAAAAGCCCTGAGTCATAACTTATGCCTGGTCTGTGCAGGCGTAGGGATTTTGACACAGTGAAGGCGTAGAGTGATGTAGTGAAATCTTGTAGATTTCAGTGCGTCAGTTCTAGAAGGCTTTTAGCGTGGGAACGCCCACCCTGCATACATTATACCTGACGCAGGTATAATATGATGCGGGACTTTACAATGTGACACATCTCCCTAGATGCGTCACATTGTAAATGGGCCGCAACATTTATGCCGCAGCTGCGTCACAATACAGATTTTTATACTTGCCCTATATATGGCTGTGTGTACGTTGTGTGTCTCCGTCTGCATGCAGCATACAAATGTGCCAGATCTGGGAGCCCAGTTGGGCTGATGCAGCCACACAAGAGCTCTTTGCCTGACCTCATTGTCACCAATTCAAATCAGAGAGGATCCATGCAGTCTTTCAAGGCTCTCAGGTGAAAAAATGGGCCCTAGAGCAAGGAAGAAAATAGGCCCCCTTGTTGAAGTTTGGAATATAAAATACCGCAATAATCAGGGTTCAGTGGGTCCCGCAGGTCTGTGGGCGCCAGTGCAACTGCACCTGCTGCACCAACAGAAGCTACGCCCCTGTCATAGAGCTGGGTAACATCAATTACTCAGTGCCACAAAGAGCATTAGAAATAAACTTTACATAATGTCAAACGGCAAAAACAAGAGCTTTGTCAGTTCTTGTTCTGTTTCAAACACACCATACAATCTGTATGAACCCTCTCCACATTTTCCTACTGATAACAAATGCCTTCGCTCCCAGAAAAAAACTTTATGGGCGGTTAGTGCACATTTGAATGGGAGATGAGACCTCGGAAGAGCCCAGCCCTGCGCCGGACTGCGAGTCACCTCAGAGAGCAGAAACAAAGCCCGTCCTCTGCCCATCACTGACCCAAGCGAATCCGTGGAGCAAAGATGAGAACAAAGGGGAAGAAATAAAAGAATAACGAAAACTCATCAAGGAAAATAAATCCCTAAATTACTGCTGTATTTAAAAAGCTGAGAAAACAAAAGAGAACGTAAAGAGTAAACTGAAGCCAAATAGAGTCACCGTTTTGTCCTTGTCACAGATCACAAACCTGCAAGTAAATTGCATTGCAAAATAAACTATCTTATTTTTTAATTACATACTCTCCAGTCACCGAAGAGACTGTCAAAAATTGCCATTTGGACTATATTTCAAGTCTCCATGACGGGGTATTGGGTAAAGTTTTCAATAAGCAATAATCACGCCTCGGTTAAACCTCATTGGCTACGATACTGCCACTGCGCAAAGCTAAACAATTTAGTGTGAATTTCATGCACACTTGCCCTAGTACCTCATGTTACAAAGAACATGATTCCTTTTCAAAAGATGTTATCTGTTTATGCATAACTACTCCTCCACTGCTTCTGATAGGCAATGTAAGACATATAATGGTGTTGTTTTACTAAGTTCTATCAGCTCTCTGCCCCAAAAGCGTCGATAGCCACACGCAGAGAATTATGGGAAATTGTATGCTAAATAGCTGTACAGGTAAGCAGCACCCTCCCAAGTTATGGATTTGATGCTCAGGCAGATATACCTTCACACAAAGATGAGATCTAGGCTGCTAACCATGGGTTGTGGAAAATATAAGAAGCACAAATTCATAATAGCATCCTCATAGGTCCCACTGTCTTCAAATGTTTACTAGAGAAGGAACGGCAATCAATTTAAAGGAAAATAAATTATAGATACATTTTTCCATATTCCATAATGCACGTTTGCCATTTCATGGCACTACATAGTTGCATTTGCTGCATTTCATTTTTAGCTTTAGGAGGTACAATATACTGGTTTCCTGGTTTTCAAAACATTTTAGGGGAATATTCACAAGGACCTGACGCAACTGCATGGATGCATAAGTTTCCTTGAGTCAGTGCTGAATGTCCTTGTGCCACGATGAATGTGTTGTATTTACATTACAGCGCTCCATGGCGCAAGAATTAACAGATGCGTCAGAAATTCTGACGCATCTGTTGGCACAAAAGTGACGCATTGCTGGAAATGCTCATGAAAGTGACGCAAAAAGCCCTGAGTCATAACTTATGCCTGGTCTGTGCAGGCGTAGGGATTTTGACACAGTGAAGGCGTAGAGTGATGTAGTGAAATCTTGTAGATTTCAGTGCGTCAGTTCTAGAAGGCTTTTAGCGTGGGAACGCCCACCCTGCATACATTATACCTGACGCAGGTATAATATGATGCGGGACTTTACAATGTGACACATCTCCCTAGATGCGTCACATTGTAAATGGGCCGCAACATTTATGCCGCAGCTGCGTCACAATACAGATTTTTATACTTGCCCTATATATGGCTGTGTGTACGTTGTGTGTCTCCGTCTGCATGCAGCATACAAATGTGCCAGATCTGGGAGCCCAGTTGGGCTGATGCAGCCACACAAGAGCTCTTTGCCTGACCTCATTGTCACCAATTCAAATCAGAGAGGATCCATGCAGTCTTTCAAGGCTCTCAGGTGAAAAAATGGGCCCTAGAGCAAGGAAGAAAATAGGCCCCCTTGTTGAAGTTTGGAATATAAAATACCGCAATAATCAGGGTTCAGTGGGTCCCGCAGGTCTGTGGGCGCCAGTGCAACTGCACCTGCTGCACCAACAGAAGCTACGCCCCTGTCATAGAGCTGGGTAACATCAATTACTCAGTGCCACAAAGAGCATTAGAAATAAACTTTACATAATGTCAAACGGCAAAAACAAGAGCTTTGTCAGTTCTTGTTCTGTTTCAAACACACCATACAATCTGTATGAACCCTCTCCACATTTTCCTACTGATAACAAATGCCTTCGCTCCCAGAAAAAAACTTTATGGGCGGTTAGTGCACATTTGAATGGGAGATGAGACCTCGGAAGAGCCCAGCCCTGCGCCGGACTGCGAGTCACCTCAGAGAGCAGAAACAAAGCCCGTCCTCTGCCCATCACTGACCCAAGCGAATCCGTGGAGCAAAGATGAGAACAAAGGGGAAGAAATTAAAGAATAACGAAAACTCATCAAGGAAAATAAATCCCTAAATTACTGCTGTATTTAAAAAGCTGAGAAAACAAAAGAGAACGTAAAGAGTAAACTGAAGCCAAATAGAGTCACCGTTTTGCCCTTGTCACAGATCACAAACCTGCAAGTAAATTGCATTGCAAAATAAACTATTTTAATTTTTTAATTACATATTCTCCAGTCTCCGGAGAGACTGTCAAAAATTGCCATTTCGACTATATTTCAAGTCTCCATGACGGGGTATTGGGTAAAGTTTTCAATAAGCAATAATCGCGCCTCGGTTAAACCTCATTGGCTACGATACTGCCACTGCGCAAAGCTAAACGATTTAGTGTGAATTTCATGCACACTTGCCCTAGTACCTCATGTTACAAAGAACATGATTCCTTTTCAAAAGATGTTATCTGTTTATGCATAACTACTCCTCCACTGCTTCTGATAGGCAATGTAAGACATATAATGGTGTTGTTTTACTAAGTTCTATCAGCTCTCTGCCCCAAAAGCGTCGATAGCCACACGCAGAGAATTATGGGAAATTGTATGCTAAATAGCTGTACAGGTAAGCAGCACCCTCCCAAGTTATGGATTTGATGCTCAGGCAGATATACCTTCACACAAAGATGAGATCTAGGCTGCTAACCATGGGTTGTGGAAAATATAAGAAGCACAAATTCATAATAGCATCCTCATAGGTCCCACTGTCTTCAAATGTTTACTAGAGAAGGAACGGCAATCAATTTAAAGGAAAATAAATTATAGATACATTTTTCCATATTCCATAATGCACGTCTGCCATTTCATGGCACTACATAGTTGCATTTGCTGCATTTCATTTTTAGCTTTAGGAGGTACAATATACTGGTTTCCTGGTTTTCAAAACATTTTAGGGGAATATTCACAAGGACCTGACGCAACTGCATGGATGCATAAGTTTCCTTGAGTCAGTGCTGAATGTCCTTGTGCCACGATGAATGTGTTGTATTTACATTACAGCGCTCCATGGCGCAAGAATTAACAGATGCGTCAGAAATTCTGACGCATCTGTTGGCACAAAAGTGACGCATTGCTGGAAATGCTCATGAAAGTGACGCAAAAAGCCCTGAGTCATAACTTATGCCTGGTCTGTGCAGGCGTAGGGATTTTGACACAGTGAAGGCGTAGAGTGATGTAGTGAAATCTTGTAGATTTCAGTGCGTCAGTTCTAGAAGGCTTTTAGCGTGGGAACGCCCACCCTGCATACATTATACCTGACGCAGGTATAATATGATGCGGGACTTTACAATGTGACACATCTCCCTAGATGCGTCACATTGTAAATGGGCCGCAACATTTATGCCGCAGCTGCGTCACAATACAGATTTTTATACTTGCCCTATATATGGCTGTGTGTACGTTGTGTGTCTCCGTCTGCATGCAGCATACAAATGTGCCAGATCTGGTAGCCCAGTTGGGCTGATGCAGCCACACAAGAGCTCTTTGCCTGACCTCATTGTCACCAATTCAAATCAGAGAGGATCCATGCAGTCTTTCAAGGCTCTCAGGTGAAAAAATGGGCCTTAGAGCAAGGAAGAAAATAGGCCCCCTTGTTGAAGTTTGGAATATAAAATACCGCAATAATCAGGGTTCAGTGGGTCCCGCAGGTCTGTGGGCGCCAGTGCAACTGCACCTGCTGCACCAACAGAAGCTACGCCCCTGTCATAGAGCTGGGTAACATCAATTACTCAGTGCCACAAAGAGCATTAGAAATAAACTTTACATAATGTCAAACGGCAAAAACAAGAGCTTTGTCAGTTCTTGTTCTGTTTCAAACACTCCATACAATCTGTATGAACCCTCTCCACATTTTCCTACTGATAACAAATGCCTTCGCTCCCAGAAAAAAACTTTATGGGCGGTTAGTGCACATTTGAATGGGAGATGAGACCTCGGAAGAGCCCAGCCCTGCGCCGGACTGCGAGTCACCTCAGAGAGCAGAAACAAAGCCCGTCCTCTGCCCATCACTGACCCAAGCGAATCCGTGGAGCAAAGATGAGAACAAAGGGGAAGAAATAAAAGAATAACGAAAACTCATCAAGGAAAATAAATCCCTAAATTACTGCTGTATTTAAAAAGCTGAGAAAACAAAAGAGAACGTAAAGAGTAAACTGAAGCCAAATAGAGTCACCGTTTTGTCCTTGTCACAGATCACAAACCTGCAAGTAAATTGCATTGCAAAATAAACTATCTTATTTTTTAATTACATACTCTCCAGTCACCGAAGAGACTGTCAAAAATTGCCATTTGGACTATATTTCAAGTCTCCATGACGGGGTATTGGGTAAAGTTTTCAATAAGCAATAATCACGCCTCGGTTAAACCTCATTGACTACGATACTGCCACTGCGCAAAGCTAAACAATTTAGTGTGAATTTCATGCACACTTGCCCTAGTACCTCATGTTACAAAGAACATGATTCCTTTTCAAAAGATGTTATCTGTTTATGCATAACTACTCCTCCACTGCTTCTGATAGGCAATGTAAGACATATAATGGTGTTGTTTTACTAAGTTCTATCAGCTCTCTGCCCCAAAAGCGTCGATAGCCACACGCAGAGAATTATGGGAAATTGTATGCTAAATAGCTGTACAGGTAAGCAGCACCCTCCCAAGTTATGGATTTGATGCTCAGGCAGATATACCTTCACACAAAGATGAGATCTAGGCTGCTAACCATGGGTTGTGGAAAATATAAGAAGCACAAATTCATAATAGCATCCTCATAGGTCCCACTGTCTTCAAATGTTTACTAGAGAAGGAACGGCAATCAATTTAAAGGAAAATAAATTATAGATACATTTTTCCATATTCCATAATGCACGTTTGCCATTTCATGGCACTACATAGTTGCATTTGCTGCATTTCATTTTTAGCTTTAGGAGGTACAATATACTGGTTTCCTGGTTTTCAAAACATTTTAGGGGAATATTCACAAGGACCTGACGCAACTGCATGGATGCATAAGTTTCCTTGAGTCAGTGCTGAATGTCCTTGTGCCACGATGAATGTGTTGTATTTACATTACAGCGCTCCATGGCGCAAGAATTAACAGATGCGTCAGAAATTCTGACGCATCTGTTGGCACAAAAGTGACGCATTGCTGGAAATGCTCATGAAAGTGACGCAAAAAGCCCTGAGTCATAACTTATGCCTGGTCTGTGCAGGCGTAGGGATTTTGACACAGTGAAGGCGTAGAGTGATGTAGTGAAATCTTGTAGATTTCAGTGCGTCAGTTCTAGAAGGCTTTTAGCGTGGGAACGCCCACCCTGCATACATTATACCTGACGCAGGTATAATATGATGCGGGACTTTACAATGTGACACATCTCCCTAGATGCGTCACATTGTAAATGGGCCGCAACATTTATGCCGCAGCTGCGTCACAATACAGATTTTTATACTTGCCCTATATATGGCTGTGTGTACGTTGTGTGTCTCCGTCTGCATGCAGCATACAAATGTGCCAGATCTGGGAGCCCAGTTGGGCTGATGCAGCCACACAAGAGCTCTTTGCCTGACCTCATTGTCACCAATTCAAATCAGAGAGGATCCATGCAGTCTTTCAAGGCTCTCAGGTGAAAAAATGGGCCCTAGAGCAAGGAAGAAAATAGGCCCCCTTGTTGAAGTTTGGAATATAAAATACCGCAATAATCAGGGTTCAGTGGGTCCCGCAGGTCTGTGGGCGCCAGTGCAACTGCACCTGCTGCACCAACAGAAGCTACGCCCCTGTCATAGAGCTGGGTAACATCAATTACTCAGTGCCACAAAGAGCATTAGAAATAAACTTTACATAATGTCAAACGGCAAAAACAAGAGCTTTGTCAGTTCTTGTTCTGTTTCAAACACACCATACAATCTGTATGAACCCTCTCCACATTTTCCTACTGATAACAAATGCCTTCGCTCCCAGAAAAAAACTTTATGGGCGGTTAGTGCACATTTGAATGGGAGATGAGACCTCGGAAGAGCCCAGCCCTGCGCCGGACTGCGAGTCACCTCAGAGAGCAGAAACAAAGCCCGTCCTCTGCCCATCACTGACCCAAGCGAATCCGTGGAGCAAAGATGAGAACAAAGGGGAAGAAATTAAAGAATAACGAAAACTCATCAAGGAAAATAAATCCCTAAATTACTGCTGTATTTAAAAAGCTGAGAAAACAAAAGAGAACGTAAAGAGTAAACTGAAGCCAAATAGAGTCACCGTTTTGCCCTTGTCACAGATCACAAACCTGCAAGTAAATTGCATTGCAAAATAAACTATTTTAATTTTTTAATTACATATTCTCCAGTCTCCGGAGAGACTGTCAAAAATTGCCATTTCGACTATATTTCAAGTCTCCATGACGGGGTATTGGGTAAAGTTTTCAATAAGCAATAATCGCGCCTCGGTTAAACCTCATTGGCTACGATACTGCCACTGCGCAAAGCTAAACGATTTAGTGTGAATTTCATGCACACTTGCCCTAGTACCTCATGTTACAAAGAACATGATTCCTTTTCAAAAGATGTTATCTGTTTATGCATAACTACTCCTCCACTGCTTCTGATAGGCAATGTAAGACATATAATGGTGTTGTTTTACTAAGTTCTATCAGCTCTCTGCCCCAAAAGCGTCGATAGCCACACGCAGAGAATTATGGGAAATTGTATGCTAAATAGCTGTACAGGTAAGCAGCACCCTCCCAAGTTATGGATTTGATGCTCAGGCAGATATACCTTCACACAAAGATGAGATCTAGGCTGCTAACCATGGGTTGTGGAAAATATAAGAAGCACAAATTCATAATAGCATCCTCATAGGTCCCACTGTCTTCAAATGTTTACTAGAGAAGGAACGGCAATCAATTTAAAGGAAAATAAATTATAGATACATTTTTCCATATTCCATAATGCACGTCTGCCATTTCATGGCACTACATAGTTGCATTTGCTGCATTTCATTTTTAGCTTTAGGAGGTACAATATACTGGTTTCCTGGTTTTCAAAACATTTTAGGGGAATATTCACAAGGACCTGACGCAACTGCATGGATGCATAAGTTTCCTTGAGTCAGTGCTGAATGTCCTTGTGCCACGATGAATGTGTTGTATTTACATTACAGCGCTCCATGGCGCAAGAATTAACAGATGCGTCAGAAATTCTGACGCATCTGTTGGCACAAAAGTGACGCATTGCTGGAAATGCTCATGAAAGTGACGCAAAAAGCCCTGAGTCATAACTTATGCCTGGTCTGTGCAGGCGTAGGGATTTTGACACAGTGAAGGCGTAGAGTGATGTAGTGAAATCTTGTAGATTTCAGTGCGTCAGTTCTAGAAGGCTTTTAGCGTGGGAACGCCCACCCTGCATACATTATACCTGACGCAGGTATAATATGATGCGGGACTTTACAATGTGACACATCTCCCTAGATGCGTCACATTGTAAATGGGCCGCAACATTTATGCCGCAGCTGCGTCACAATACAGATTTTTATACTTGCCCTATATATGGCTGTGTGTACGTTGTGTGTCTCCGTCTGCATGCAGCATACAAATGTGCCAGATCTGGTAGCCCAGTTGGGCTGATGCAGCCACACAAGAGCTCTTTGCCTGACCTCATTGTCACCAATTCAAATCAGAGAGGATCCATGCAGTCTTTCAAGGCTCTCAGGTGAAAAAATGGGCCTTAGAGCAAGGAAGAAAATAGGCCCCCTTGTTGAAGTTTGGAATATAAAATACCGCAATAATCAGGGTTCAGTGGGTCCCGCAGGTCTGTGGGCGCCAGTGCAACTGCACCTGCTGCACCAACAGAAGCTACGCCCCTGTCATAGAGCTGGGTAACATCAATTACTCAGTGCCACAAAGAGCATTAGAAATAAACTTTACATAATGTCAAACGGCAAAAACAAGAGCTTTGTCAGTTCTTGTTCTGTTTCAAACACTCCATACAATCTGTATGAACCCTCTCCACATTTTCCTACTGATAACAAATGCCTTCGCTCCCAGAAAAAAACTTTCTGGGCGGTTAGTGCACATTTGAATGGGAGATGAGACCTTTTGAAGAGCCCAGCCCTGCGCCGAACTGCGAGTCACCTCAGAGAGCAGAAACAAAGCCAGTCCTCTGCCCATCACTGACCCAAGCGAATCCGTGGAGCAAAGATGAGATCAAAGGGGAAGAAATAAAAGAATAACGAAAACTCATCAAGGAAAATAAATCCCTAAATTACTGCTGTATTTAAAAAGCTGAGAAAACAAAAGAGAACGTAAAGAGTAAACTGAAGCCAAATAGAGTCACCGTTTTGCCCTTGTCACAGATCACAAACCTGCAAGTAAATTGCATTGCAAAATAAACTATTTTAATTTTTTAATTACATATTCTCCAGTCTCCGGAGAGACTGTCAAAAATTGCCATTTCGACTATATTTCAAGTCTCCATGACGGGGTATTGGGTAAAGTTTTCAATAAGCAATAATCGCGCCTCGGTTAAACCTCATTGGCTATGATACTACCACTGCGCAAAGCTAAACGATTTAGTGTGAATTTCATGCACACTTGCCCTAGTACCTCATGTTACAAAGAACATGATTCCTTTTCAAAAGATGTTATCTGTTTATGCATAACTACTCCTCCACTGCTTCTGATAGGCAATGTAAGACATATAATGGTGTTGTTTTACTAAGTTCTATCAGCTCTCTGCCCCAAAAGCGTCGATAGCCACACGCAGAGAATTATGGGAAATTGTATGCTAAATAGCTGTACAGGTAAGCAGCACCCTCCCAAGTTATGGATTTGATGCTCAGGCAGATATACCTTCACACAAAGATGAGATCTAGGCTGCTAACCATGGGTTGTGGAAAATATAAGAAGCACAAATTCATAATAGCATCCTCATAGGTCCCACTGTCTTCAAATGTTTACTAGAGAAGGAACGGCAATCAATTTAAAGGAAAATAAATTATAGATACATTTTTCCATATTCCATAATGCACGTCTGCCATTTCATGGCACTACATAGTTGCATTTGCTGCATTTCATTTTTAGCTTTAGGAGGTACAATATACTGGTTTCCTGGTTTTCAAAACATTTTAGGGGAATATTCACAAGGACCTGACGCAACTGCATGGATGCATACGTTTACCTTGAGTCAGTGCTGAATGTCCTTGTGCCACGATGAATGTGCTGTATTTACCTTACAGCGCTCCATGGCGCAAGAATTAACAGATGCGTCAGAAATTCTGACGCATCTGTTGGCACAAAAGTGACGCATTGCTGGAAATGCTCATGAAAGTGACGCAAAAAGCCCTGAGTCATAACTTATGCCTGGTCTGTGCAGGCGTAGGGATTTTGACACAGTGAAGGCGTAGAGTGATGTAGTGAAATCTTGTAGATTTCAGTGCGTCAGTTCTAGAAGGCTTTTAGCGTGGGAACGCCCACCCTGCATACATTATACCTGACGCAGGTATAATATGATGCGGGACTTTACAATGTGACACATCTCCCTAGATGCGTCACATTGTAAATGGGCCGCAACATTTATGCCGCAGCTGCGTCACAATACAGATTTTTATACTTGCCCTATATATGGCTGTGTGTACGTTGTGTGTCTCCGTCTGCATGCAGCATACAAATGTGCCAGATCTGGGAGCCCAGTTGGGCTGATGCAGCCACACAAGAGCTCTTTGCCTGACCTCATTGTCACCAATTCAAATCAGAGAGGATCCATGCAGTCTTTCAAGGCTCTCAGGTGAAAAAATGGGCCCTAGAGCAAGGAAGAAAATAGGCCCCCTTGTTGAAGTTTGGAATATAAAATACCGCAATAATCAGGGTTCAGTGGGACCCGCAGGTCTGTGGGCGCCAGTGCAACTGCAGCTGCTGCACCAACAGAAGCTACGCCCCTGTCATAGAGCTGGGTAACATCAATTACTCAGTGCCACAAAGAGCATTAGAAATAAACTTTACATAATGTCAAACGGCAAAAACAAGAGCTTTGTCAGTTCTTGTTCTGTTTCAAACACACCATACAATCTGTATGAACCCTCTCCACATTTTCCTACTGATAACAAATGCCTTCGCTCCCAGAAAAAAACTTTCTGGGCGGTTAGTGCACATTTGAATGGGAGATGAGACCTCAGAAGAGCCCAGCCCTGCGCCGGACTGCGAGTCACCTCAGAGAGCAGAAACAAAGCCCGTCCTCTGCCCATCACTGACCCAAGCGAATCCGTGGAGCAAAGATGAGAACAAAGGGGAAGAAATTAAAGAATAATGAAAACTCATCAAGGAAAATAAATCCCTAAATTACTGCTGTATTTAAAAAGCTGAGAAAACAAAAGAGAACGTAAAGAGTAAACTGCAGCCAAATAGAGTCACCGTTTTGGCCTTGTCACAGATCACAAACCTGCAAGTAAATTGCATTGCAAAATAAACTATCTTATTTTTTAATTACATATTCTCCAGTCTCCGAAGAGACTGTCAAAAATTGCCATTTCGACTATATTTCAAGTCTCCATGACGGGGTATTGGGTAAAGTTTTCAATAAGCAATAATCGCGCCTCGGTTAAACCTCATTGGCTACGATACTGCCACTGCGCAAAGCTAAACAATTTAGTGTGAATTTCATGCACACTTGCCCTAGTACCTCATGTTACAAAGAGCATGATTCCTTTTCAAAAGATGTTATCTGTTTATGCATAACTACTCCTCCACTGCTTCTGATAGGCAATGTAAGACATATAATGGTGTTGTTTTACTAATTTCTATCAGCTCTCTGCCCCAAACCGTCGATAGCCACACGCAGAGAATTATGGGAAATTGTATGCTAAATAGCTGTCCAGGTAAGCAGCACCCTCCCAAGTTATGGATTTGATGCTCAGGCAGATATACCTTCACACAAAGATGAGATCTAGGCTGCTAACCATGGGTTGTGGAAAATATAAGAAGCACAAATTCATAATAGCATCCTCATAGGTCCCACTGTCTTCAAATGTTTACTAGAGAAGGAACGGCAATCAATTTAAAGGAAAATAAATTATAGATACATTTTTCCATATTCCCTAATGCACGTCTGCCATTTCATGGCACTACATAGTTGCATTTGCTGCATTTCATTTTTAGCTTTAGGAGGTACAATATACTGGTTTCCTGGTTTTCAAAACATTTTAGGGGAATATTCACAAGGACCTGACGCAACTGCATGGATGCATAAGTTTCCTTGAGTCAGTGCTGAATGTCCTTGTGCCACGATGAATGTGCTGTATTTACCTTACAGCGCTCCATGGCGCAAGAATTAACAGATGCGTCAGAAATTCTGACGCATCTGTTGGCACAAAAGTGACGCATTGCTGGAAATGCTCATGAAAGTGACGCAAAAAGCCCTGAGTCATAACTTATGCCTGGTCTGTGCAGGCGTAGGGATTTTGACACAGTGAAGGCGTAGAGTGATGTAGTGAAATCTTGTAGATTTCAGTGCGTCAGTTCTAGAAGGCTTTTAGCGTGGGAACGCCCACCCTGCATACATTATACCTGACGCAGGTATAATGTGATGCGGGACTTTACAATGTGACACATCTCCCTAGATGCGTCACATTGTAAATGGGGCGCAACATTTACGCCGCAGCTGCGTCACAATACAGATTTTTATACTTGCCCTATATATGGCTGTGTGTACGTTGTGTGTCTCCGTCTGCATGCAGCATACAAATGTGCCAGATCTGGTAGCACAGTTGGGCTGATGCAGCCACACAAGAGCTCTTTGCCTGACCTCATTGTCACCAATTCAAATCAGAGAGGATCCATGCAGTCTTTCAAGGCTCTCAGGTGAAAAAATGGCCCTAGAGCAAGGAAGAAAATAGGCCCCCTTGTTGAAGTTTGGAATATAAAATACCGCAATAATCATTAGAATCATTATAATCATTAGAAATAAACTTTACATAATGTCAAACGGCAAAAACAAGAGCTTTGTCAGTTCTTGTTCTGTTTCAAACACTCCATACAATCTGTATGAACCCTCTCCACATTTTCCTACTGATAACAAATGCCTTCGCTCCCAGAAAAAAACTTTCTGGGCGGTTAGTGCACATTTGAATAGGAGATGAGACCTCGGAAGAGCCCAGCCCTGCGCCGGACTGCGAGTCACCTCAGAGAGCAGAAACAAAGCCCGTCCTCTGCCCATCACTGACCCAAGCGAATCCGTGGAGCAAAGATGAGAACAAAGGGGAAGAAATAAAAGAATAACGAAAACTCATCAAGGAAAATAAATCCCTAAATTACTGCTGTATTTAAAAAGCTGAGAAAACAAAAGAGAACGTAAAGAGTAAACTGAAGCCAAATAGAGTCACCGTTTTGTCCTTGTCACAGATCACAAACCTGCAAGTAAATTGCATTGCAAAATAAACTATCTTATTTTTTAATTACATACTCTCCAGTCACCGAAGAGACTGTCAAAAATTGCCATTTGGACTATATTTCAAGTCTCCATGACAGGGTATTGGGTAAAGTTTTCAATAAGCAATAATCACGCCTCGGTTAAACCTCATTGGCTACGATACTGCCACTGCGCAAAGCTAAACAATTTAGTGTGAATTTCATGCACACTTGCCCTAGTACCTCATGTTACAAAGAACATGATTCCTTTTCAAAAGATGTTATCTGTTTATGCATAACTACTCCTCCACTGCTTCTGATAGGCAATGTAAGACATATAATGGTGTTGTTTTACTAAGTTCTATCAGCTCTCTGCCCCAAAAGCGTCGATAGCCACACGCAGAGAATTATGGGAAATTGTATGCTAAATAGCTTTACAGGTAAGCAGCACCCTCCCAAGTTATGGATTTGATGCTCAGGCAGATATACCTTCACACAAAGATGAGATCTAGGCTGCTAACCATGGGTTGTGGAAAATATAAGAAGCACAAATTCATAATAGCATCCTCATAGGTCCCACTGTCTTCAAATGTTTACTAGAGAAGGAACGGCAATCAATTTAAAGGAAAATAAATTATAGATACATTTTTCCATATTCCATAATGCACGTTTGCCATTTCATGGCACTACATAGTTGCATTTGCTGCATTTCATTTTTAGCTTTAGGAGGTACAATATACTGGTTTCCTGGTTTTCAAAACATTTTAGGGGAATATTCACAAGGACCTGACGCAATTGCATGGATGCATAAGTTTCCTTGAGTCAGTGCTGAATGTCCTTGTGCCACGATGAATGTGTTGTATTTACATTACAGCGCTCCATGGCGCAAGAATTAACAGATGCGTCAGAAATTCTGACGCATCTGTTGGCACAAAAGTGACGCATTGCTGGAAATGCTCATGAAAGTGACGCAAAAAGCCCTGAGTCATAACTTATGCCTGGTCTGTGCAGGCGTAGGGATTTTGACACAGTGAAGGCGTAGAGTGATGTAGTGAAATCTTGTAGATTTCAGTGCGTCAGTTCTAGAAGGCTTTTAGCGTGGGAACGCCCACCCTGCATACATTATACCTGACGCAGGTATAATATGATGCGGGACTTTACAATGTGACACATCTCCCTAGATGCGTCACATTGTAAATGGGCCGCAACATTTATGCCGCAGCTGCGTCACAATACAGATTTTTATACTTGCCCTATATATGGCTGTGTGTACGTTGTGTGTCTCCGTCTGCATGCAGCATACAAATGTGCCAGATCTGGGAGCCCAGTTGGGCTGATGCAGCCACACAAGAGCTCTTTGCCTGACCTCATTGTCACCAATTCAAATCAGAGAGGATCCATGCAGTCTTTCAAGGCTCTCAGGTGAAAAAATGGGCCCTAGAGCAAGGAAGAAAATAGGCCCCCTTGTTGAAGTTTGGAATATAAAATACCGCAATAATCAGGGTTCAGTGGGTCCCGCAGGTCTGTGGGCGCCAGTGCAACTGCACCTGCTGCACCAACAGAAGCTACGCCCCTGTCATAGAGCTGGGTAACATCAATTACTCAGTGCCACAAAGAGCATTAGAAATAAACTTTACATAATGTCAAACGGCAAAAACAAGAGCTTTGTCAGTTCTTGTTCTGTTTCAAACACACCATACAATCTGTATGAACCCTCTCCACATTTTCCTACTGATAACAAATGCCTTCGCTCCCAGAAAAAAACTTTATGGGCGGTTAGTGCACATTTGAATGGGAGATGAGACCTCGGAAGAGCCCAGCCCTGCGCCGGACTGCGAGTCACCTCAGAGAGCAGAAACAAAGCCCGTCCTCTGCCCATCACTGACCCAAGCGAATCCGTGGAGCAAAGATGAGAACAAAGGGGAAGAAATTAAAGAATAACGAAAACTCATCAAGGAAAATAAATCCCTAAATTACTGCTGCATTTAAAAAGCTGAGAAAACAAAAGAGAACGTAAAGAGTAAACTGAAGCCAAAGAGTCACCGTTTTGTCCTTGTCATAGATCACAAACCTGCAAGTAAATTGCATTGCAAAATAAACTATCTTATTTTTTTATTACATATTCTCCAGTCTCCGAAGAGAATGTAAAAAATTGCCATTTCGACTATATTTCAAGTCTCCATGACGGGGTATTGGGTAAAGTTTTCAATAAGCAATAATCGCGCCTCGGTTAAACCTCATTGGCTACGATACTGCCACTGCGCAAAGCTAAACAATTTAGTGTGAATTTCATGCACACTTGCCCTAGTACCTCATGTTACAAAGAACATGATTCCTTTTCAAAAGATGTTATCTGTTTATGCATAACTACTCCTCCACTGCTTCTGCTAGGCAATGTAAGACATATAATGGTGTTGTTTTACTAATTTCTATCAGCTCTCTGCCCCAAACCGTCGATAGCCACACGCAGAGAATTATGGGAAATTGTATGCTAAATAGCTATCCAGGTAAGTAGCACCCTCCCAAGTTATGGATTTGATGCTCAGGCAGATATACCTTCACACAAAGATGAGATCTAGGCTGCTAACCATGGGTTGTGGTAAATATAAGAAGCACAAATTCATAATAGCATCCTCATAGGTCCCACTGTCTTCAAATGTTTACTAGAGAAGGAACGGCAATCAATTTAAAGGAAAATAAATTATAGATAAATTTTTCCATATTCCATAATGCACGTCTGCCATTTCATGGCACGACATAGTTGCATTTGCTGCATTTCATTTTTAGCTTTAGGAGGTACAATATACTGGTTTCCTGGTTTTCAAAACATTTTAGGGGAAGATTCACAAGGACCTGACGCAACTGCATGGATGCATAAGTTTCCTTGAGTCAGTGCTGAATGTCCTTGTGCCACGATGAATGTGCTGTATTTACAATACTGCGCTCCATGGCGCAAGGATTAACAGATGCGTCAGAAATTCTGACGCATCTGTTGGCACAAAAGTGACGCATTGCTGGAAATGCTCATGAAAGTGACGCAAAAAGCCCTGAGTCATAACTTATGCCTGGTCTGTGCAGGCGTAGGGATTTTGATACAGTGAAGGCGTAGAGTGATGTAGTGAAATCTTGTAGATTTCAGTGCGTCAGTTCTAGAAGGCTTTTAGCGTGGGAACGCCCACCCTGCATACATTATACCTGACGCAGGTATAATGTGATGCGGGACTTTACAATGTGACACATCTCCCTAGATGCGTCACATTGTAAATGGGGCGCAACATTTACGCCGCAGCTGCGTCACAATACAGATTTTTATACTTGCCCTATATATGGCTGTGTGTACGTTGTGTGTCTCCGTCTGCATGCAGCATACAAATGTGCCAGATCTGGTAGCCCAGTTGGGCTGATGCAGCCACACAAGAGCTCTTTGCCTGACCTCATTGTCACCAATTCAAATCAGAGAGGATCCATGCAGTCTTTCAAGGCTCTCAGGTGAAAAAATGGCCCTAGAGCAAGGAAGAAAATAGGCCCCCTTGTTGAAGTTTGGAATATAAAATACCGCAATAATCATTAGAATCATTATAATCATTAGAAATAAACTTTACATAATGTCAAACGGCAAAAACAAGAGCTTTGTCAGTTCTTGTTCTGTTTCAAACACTCCATACAATCTGTATGAACCCTCTCCACATTTTCCTACTGATAACAAATGCCTTCGCTCCCAGAAAAAAACTTTCTGGGCGGTTAGTGCACATTTGAATAGGAGATGAGACCTCGGAAGAGCCCAGCCCTGCGCCGGACTGCGAGTCACCTCAGAGAGCAGAAACAAAGCCCGTCCTCTGCCCATCACTGACCCAAGCGAATCTGTGGAGCAAAGATGAGAACAAAGGGGAACAAATAAAAGAATAACGAAAACTCATCAAGGAAAATAAATCCCTAAATTACTGCTGTATTTAAAAAGCTGAGAAAACAAAAGAGAACGTAAAGAGTAAACTGAAGCCAAATAGAGTCACCGTTTTGTCCTTGTCACAGATCACAAACCTGCAAGTAAATTGCATTGCAAAATAAACTATCTTATTTTTTAATTACATATTCTCCTGTCACCGAAGAGACTGTCAAAAATTGCCATTTGGACTATATTTCAAGTCTCCATGACGGGGTATTGGGTAAAGTTTTCAATAAGCAATAATCACGCCTCGGTTAAACCTCATTGGCTACGATACTGCCACTGCGCAAAGCTAAACAATTTAGTGTGAATTTCATGCACACTTGCCCTAGTACCTCATGTTACAAAGAACATGATTCCTTTTCAAAAGATGTTATCTGTTTATGCATAACTACTCCTCCACTGCTTCTGATAGGCAATGTAAGACATATAATGGTGTTGTTTTACTAAGTTCTATCAGCTCTCTGCCCCAAAAGCGTCGATAGCCACACGCAGAGAATTATGGGAAATTGTATGCTAAATAGCTGTACAGGTAAGCAGCACCCTCCCAAGTTATGGATTTGATGCTCAGGCAGATATACCTTCACACAAAGATGAGATCTAGGCTGCTAACCATGGGTTGTGGAACATATAAGAAGCACAAATTCATAATAGCATCCTCATAGGTCCCACTGTCTTCAAATGTTTACTAGAGAAGGAACGGCAATCAATATAAAGGAAAATAAATTATAGATACATTTTTCCATATTCCATAATGCACGTCTGCCATTTCATGGCACTACATAGTTGCATTTGCTGCATTTCATTTTTAGCTTTAGGAGGTACAATATACTGGTTTCCTGGTTTTCAAAACATTTTAGGGGAATATTCACAAGGACCTGACGCAACTGCATGGATGCATAAGTTTCCTTGAGTCAGTGCTGAATGTCCTTGTGCCACGATGAATGTGTTGTATTTACATTACAGCGGTCCATGGCGCAAGAATTAACAGATGCGTCAGAAATTCTGACGCATCTGTTGGCACAAAAGTGACGCATTGCTGGAAATGCTCATGAAAGTGACGCAAAAAGCCCTGAGTCATAACTTATGCCTGGTCTGTGCAGGCGTAGGGATTTTGACACAGTGAAGGCGTAGAGTGATGTAGTGAAATCTTGTAGATTTCAGTGCGTCAGTTCTAGAAGGCTTTTAGCGTGGGAACGCCCACCCTGCATACATTATACCTGACGCAGGTATAATATGATGCGGGACTTTACAATGTGACACATCTCCCTAGATGCGTCACATTGTAAATGGGCCGCAACATTTATGCCGCAGCTGCGTCACAATACAGATTTTTATACTTGCCCTATATATGGCTGTGTGTACGTTGTGTGTCTCCGTCTGCATGCAGCATACAAATGTGCCAGATCTGGGAGCCCAGTTGGGCTGATGCAGCCACACAAGAGCTCTTTGCCTGACCTCATTGTCACCAATTCAAATCAGAGAGGATCCATGCAGTCTTTCAAGGCTCTCAGGTGAAAAAATGGGCCCTAGAGCAAGGAAGAAAATAGGCCCCCTTGTTGAAGTTTGGAATATAAAATACCGCAATAATCAGGGTTCAGTGGGTCCCGCAGATCTGTGGGCGCCAGTGCAACTGCACCTGCTGCACCAACAGAAGCTACGCCCCTGTCATAGAGCTGGGTAACATCAATTACTCAGTGCCACAAAGAGCATTAGAAATAAACTTTACATAATGTCAAACGGCAAAAACAAGAGCTTTGTCAGTTCTTGTTCTGTTTCAAACACACCATACAATCTGTATGAACCCTCTCCACATTTTCCTAGTGATAACAAATGCCTTCGCTCCCAGAAAAAAACTTTCTGGGCGGTTAGTGCACATTTGAAAGGGAGATGAGACCTCGGAAGAGCCCAGCCCTGCGCCGGACTGCGAGTCACCTCAGAGAGCAGAAACAAAGCCCGTCCTCTGCCCATCACTGACCCAAGCGAATCCGTGGAGCAAAGATGAGAACAAAGGGGAAGAAATAAAAGAATAACGAAAACTCATCAAGGAAAATAAATCCCTAAATTACTGCTGTATTTAAAAAGCTGAGAAAACAAAAGAGAACGTAAAGAGTAAACTGAAGCCAAATAGAGTCACCGTTTTGTCCTTGTCATAGATCACAAACCTGCAAGTAAATTGCATTGCAAAATAAACTATCTTATTTTTTAATTACATATTCTCCAGTCTCCGAAGAGAATGTCAAAAATTGCCATTTCAACTATATTTCAAGTCTCCATGACGGGGCATTGGGTAAAGTTTTCAATAAGCAATAATCGCGCCTCGGTTAAACCTCATTGGCTACGATACTGCCACTGCGCAAAGCTAAACAATTTAGTGTGAATTTCATGCACACTTGCCCTAGTACCTCATGTTACAAAGAACATGATTCCTTTTCAAAAGATGTTATCTGTTTATGCATAACTACTCCTCCACTGCTTCTGCTAGGCAATGTAAGACATATAATGGTGTTGTTTTACTAATTTCTATCAGCTCTCTGCCCCAAACCGTCGATAGCCACACGCAGAGAATTATGGGAAATTGTATGCTAAATAGCTATCCAGGTAAGCAGCACCCTCCCAAGTTATGGATTTGATGCTCAGGCAGATATACCTTCACACAAAGATGAGATCTAGGCTGCTAACCATGGGTTGTGGAAAATATAAGAAGCACAAATTCATAATAGCATCCTCATAGGTCCCACTGTCTTCAAATGTTTACTAGAGAAGGAACGGCAATCAATTTAAAGGAAAATAAATTATAGATACATTTTTCCATATTCCATAATGCACGTCTGCCATTTCATGGCACTACATAGTTGCATTTGCTGCATTTCATTTTTAGCTTTAGGAGGTACAATATACTGGTTTCCTGGTTTCCTGGTTTTCAAAACATTTTAGGGGAAGATTCACAAGGACCTGACGCAACTGCATGGATGCATAAGTTTCCTTGAGTCAGTGCTGAATGTCCTTGTGCCACGATGAATGTGCTGTATTTACAATACTGCGCTCCATGGCGGAAGGATAAACAGATGCGTCAGAAATTCTGACGCATCTGTTGGCACAAAAGTGACGCATTGCTGGAAATGCTCATGAAAGTGACGCAAAAAGCCCTGAGTCATAACTTATGCCTGGTCTGTGCAGGCGTAGGGATTTTGACACAGTGAAGGCGTAGAGTGATGTAGTGAAATCTTGTAGATTTCAGTGCGTCAGTTCTAGAAGGCTTTTAGCGTGGGAACGCCCACCCTGCATACATTATACCTGACGCAGGTATAATGTGATGCGGGACTTTACAATGTGACACATCTCCCTAGATGCGTCACATTGTAAATGGGCCGCAACATTTACGCCGCAGCTGCGTCACAATACAGATTTTTATACTTGCCCTATATATGGCTGTGTGTACGTTGTGTGTCTCCGTCTGCATGCAGCATACAAATGTGCCAGATCTGGTAGCCCAGTTGGGCTGATGCAGCCACACAAGAGCTCTTTGCCTGACCTCATTGTCACCAATTCAAATCAGAGAGGATCCATGCAGTCTTTTAAGGCTCTCAGGGGAAAAAATGGCCCTAGAGCAAGGAAGAAAATAGGCCCCCTTGTTGAAGTTTGGAATATAAAATACCGCAATAATCATTAGAATCATTATAATCATTAGAAATAAACTTTACATAATGTCAAACGGCAAAAACAAGAGCTTTGTCAGTTCTTGTTCTGTTTCAAACACTCCATACAATCTGTATGAACCCTCTCCACATTTTCCTACTGATAACAAATGCCTTCGCTCCCAGAAAAAAACTTTCTGGGCGGTTAGTGCACATTTGAATGGGAGATGAGACCTCGGAAGAGCCCAGCCCTGCGCCGGACTGCGAGTCACCTCAGAGAGCAGAAACAAAGCCCGTCCTCTGCCCATCACTGACCCAAGCGAATCCGTGGAGCAAAGATGAGAACAAAGGGGAAGAAATAAAAGAATAACGAAAACTCATCAAGGAAAATAAATCCCTAAATTACTGCTGTATTTAAAAAGCTGAGAAAACAAAAGAGAACGTAAAGAGTAAACTGAAGCCAAATAGAGTCACCGTTTTGTCCTTGTCACAGATCACAAACCTGCAAGTAAATTGCATTGCAAAATAAACTATCTTATTTTTTAATTACATACTCTCCAGTCACCAAAGAGACTGTCAAAAATTGCCATTTGTACTATATTTCAAGTCTTCATGACGGGGTAATGGGTAAAGTTTTCAATAAGCAATAATCGCGCCTCGGTTAAACCTCATTAGCTACAATACTGCCACTGCGCAAAGCTAAACAATTTAGTGTGAATTTCATGCACACTTGCCCTAGTACCTCATGTTACAAAGAACATGATTCCTTTTCAAAAGATGTTATCTGTTTATGCATAACTACTCCTCCACTGCTTCTGATAGGCAATGTAAGACATATAATGGTGTTGTTTTACTAAGTTCTATCAGCTCTCTGCCCCAAAAGCGTCGATAGCCACACGCAGAGAATTATGGGAAATTGTATGCTAAATAGCTGTACAGGTAAGCAGCACCCTCCCAAGTTATGGATTTGATGCTCAGGCAGATATACCTTCACACAAAGATGAGATCTAGGCTGCTAACCATGGGTTGTGGAAAATATAAGAAGCAAAAATTCATAATAGCATCCTCATAGGTCCCACTGTCTTCAAATGTTTACTAGAGAAGGAACGGCAATCAATTTAAAGGAAAATAAATTATAGATAAATTTTTCCATATTCCATAATGCACGTCTGCCATTTCATGGCACTACATAGTTGCATTTGCTGCATTTCATTTTTAGCTTTAGGAGGTACAATATACTGGTTTCCTGGTTTTCAAAACATTTTAGGGGAATATTCACAAGGACCTGACACAACTGCATGGATGCATAAGTTTCCTTGAGTCAGTGCTGAATGTCCTTGTGCCACGATGAATGTGCTGTATTTACATTACAGCGCTCCATGGCGCAAGAATTAACAGATGCGTCAGAAATTCTGACGCATCTGTTGGCACAAAAGTGACGCATTGCTGGAAATGCTCATGAAAGTGACGCAAAAAGCCCTGAGTCATAACTTATGCCTGGTCTGTGCAGGCGTAGGGATTTTGACACAGTGAAGGCGTAGAGTGATGTAGTGAAATCTTGTAGATTTCAGTGCGTCAGTTCTAGAAGGCTTTTAGCGTGGGAACGCCCACCCTGCATACATTATACCTGACGCAGGTATAATATGATGCGGGACTTTACAATGTGACACATCTCCCTAGATGCGACACATTGCAAATGGGCCGCAACATTTATGCCGCAGCTGCGTCACAATACAGATTTTTATGCTTGCCCTATATATGGCTGTGTGTACGTTGTGTGTCTCCGTCTGCATGCAGCATACAAATGTGCCAGATCTGGGAGCCCAGTTGGGCTGATGCAGCCACACAAGAGCTCTTTGCCTGACCTCATTGTCACCAATTCAAATCAGAGAGGATCCATGCAGTCTTTCAAGGCTCTCAGGTGAAAAAATGGGCCCTAGAGCAAGGAAGAAAATAGGCCCCCTTGTTGAAGTTTGGAATATAAAATACCGCAATAATCAGGGTTCAGTGGGTCCCGCAGGTCTGTGGGCGCCAGTGCAACTGCACCTGCTGCACCAACAGAAGCTACGCCCCTGTCATAGAGCTGGGTAACATCAATTACTCAGTGCCACAAAGAGCATTAGAAATAAACTTTACATAATGTCAAACGGCAAAAACAAGAGCTTTGTCAGTTCTTGTTCTGTTTCAAACACACCATACAATCTGTATGAACCCTCTCCACATTTTCCTACTGATAACAAATGCCTTCGCTCCCAGAAAAAAACTTTCTGGGCGGTTAGTGCACATTTGAATGGGAGATGAGACCTCGGAAGAGCCCAGCCCTGCGCCGGACTGCGAGTCACCTCAGAGAGCAGAAACAAAGCCCGTCCTCTACCCATCACTGACCCAAGCGAATCCGTGGAGCAAAGATGAGAACAAAGGGGAAGAAATTAAAGAATAACGAAAACTCATCAAGGAAAATAAATCCCTAAATTACTGCTGTATTTAAAAAGCTGAGAAAACAAAAGAGAACGTAAAGAGTAAACTGAAGCCAAATAGAGTCACCGTTTTGTCCTTGTCACAGATCACAAACCTGCAAGTAAATTGCATTGCAAAATAAATTATCTTATTTTTTAATTACATATTCTCCAGTCTCCGAAGAGACTGTCAAAAATTGCCATTTCGACTATATTTCAAGTCTCCATGACGGGGTATTGGGTAAAGTTTTCAATAAGCAATAATCGCGCCTCGGTTAAACCTTATTGGCTACGATACTGCCACTGCGCAAAGCTAAACAATTTAGTGTGAATTTCATGCACACTTGCCCTAGTACCTCATGTTACAAAGAACATGATTCCTTTTCAAAAGATGTTATCTGTTTATGCATAACTACTCCTCCACTGCTTCTGATAGGCAATGTAAGACATATAATGGTGTTGTTTTACTAAGTTCTATCAGCTCTCTGCCCCAAAAGCGTCGATAGCCACACGCAGAGAATTATGGGAAATTGTATGCTAAATAGCTGTACAGGTAAGCAGCACCCTCCCAAGTTATGGATTTGATGCTCAGGCAGATATACCTTCACACAAAGATGAGATCTAGGCTGCTAACCATGGGTTGTGGAAAATATAAGAAGCACAAATTCATAATAGCATCCTCATAGGTCCCACTGTCTTCAAATGTTTACTAGAGAAGGAACGGCAATCAATTTAAAGGAAAATAAATTATAGATACATTTTTCCATATTCCATAATGCACGTCTGCCATTTCATGGCACTACATAGTTGCATTTGCTGCATTTCATTTTTAGCTTTAGGAGGTACAATATACTGGTTTCCTGGTTTTCAAAACATTTTAGGGGAATATTCACAAGGACCTGACGCAACTGCATGGATGCATAAGTTTCCTTGAGTCAGTGCTGAATGTCCTTGTGCCACGATGAATGTGCTGTATTTACATTACAGCGCTCCATGGCGCAAGAAGTAACAGATGCGTCAGAAATTCTGACGCATCTGTTGGCACAAAAGTGACGCATTGCTGGAAATGCTCATGAAAGTGACGCAAAAAGCCCTGAGTCATAACTTATGCCTGGTCTGTGCAGGCGTAGGGATTTTGACACAGTGAAGGCGTAGAGTGATGTAGTGAAATCTTGTAGATTTCAGTGCGTCAGTTCTAGAAGGCTTTTAGCGTGGGAACGCCCACCCTGCATACATTATACCTGAAGCAGGTATAATATGATGCGGGACTTTACAATGTGACACATCTCCCTAGATGCGTCACATTGTAAATGGGCCGCAACATTTATGCCGCAGCTGCGTCACAATACAGATTTTTATACTTGCCCTATATATGGCTGTGTGTACGTTGTGTGTCTCCGTCTGCATGCAGCATACAAATGTGCCAGATCTGGGAGCCCAGTTGGGCTGATGCAGCCACACAAGAGCTCTTTGCCTGACCTCATTGTCACCAATTCAAATCAGAGAGGATCCATGCAGTCTTTCAAGGCTCTCAGGTGAAAAAATGGGCCCTAGAGCAAGGAAGAAAATAGGCCCCCTTGTTGAAGTTTGGAATATAAAATACCGCAATAATCAGGGTTCAGTGGGTCCCGCAGGTCTGTGGGCGCCAGTGCAACTGCACTTGCTGCACCAACAGAAGCTACGCCCCTGTCATAGAGCTGGGTAACATCAATTACTCAGTGCCACAAAGAGCATTAGAAATAAACTTTACATAATGTCAAACGGCAAAAACAAGAGCTTTGTCAGTTCTTGTTCTGTTTCAAACACACCATACAATCTGTATGAACCCTCTCCACATTTTCCTACTGATAACAAATGCCTTCGCTCCCAGAAAAAAACTTTATGGGCGGTTAGTGCACATTTGAATGGGAGATGAGACCTCGGAAGAGCCCAGCCCTGCGCCGGACTGCGAGTCACCTCAGAGAGCAGAAACAAAGCCCGTCCTCTGCCCATCACTGACCCAAGCGAATCCGTGGAGCAAAGATGAGAACAAAGGGGAAGAAATTAAAGAATAACAAAAACTCATCAAGGAAAATAAATCCCTAAATTACTGCTGTATTTAAAAAGCTGAGAAAACAAAAGAGAACGTAAAGAGTAAACTGAAGCCAAATAGAGTCACCGTTTTGTCCTTGTCATAGATCACAAACCTGCAAGTAAATTGCATTGCAAAATAAACTATCTTATTTTTTAATTACATATTCTCCAGTCTCCGAAGACAATGTCAAAAATTGCCATTTCGACTATATTTCAAGTCTCCATGACGGGGTATTGGGTAAAGTTTTCAATAAGCAATAATCGCGCCTCGGTTAAACCTCATTGGCTACGATACTGCCACTGCGCAAAGCTAAACAATTTAGTGTGAATTTCATGCACACTTGCCCTAGTACCTCATGTTACAAAGAACATGATTCCTTTTCAAAAGATGTTATCTGATTATGCATAACTACTCCTCCACTGCTTCTGCTAGGCAATGTAAGACATATAATGGTGTTGTTTTACTAATTTCTATCAGCTCTCTGCCCCAAACCGTCGATAGCCACACGCAGAGAATTATGGGAAATTGTATGCTAAATAGCTATCCAGGTAAGCAGCACCCTCCCAAGTTATGGATTTGATGCTCAGGCAGATATACCTTCACACAAAGATGAGATCTAGGCTGCTAACCATGGTTTGTGGAAAATATAAGAAGCACAAATTCATAATAGCATCCTCATAGGTCCCACTGTCTTCAAATGTTTACTAGAGAAGGAACGGCAATCAATTTAAAGGAAAATAAATTATAGATACATTTTTCCATATTCCATAATGCACGTCTGCCATTTCATGGCACTACATAGTTGCATTTGCTGCATTTCATTTTTAGCTTTAGGAGGTACAATATACCGGTTTCCTGGTTTTCAAAACATTTTAGGGGAAGATTCACAAGGACCTGACGCAACTGCATGGATGCATAAGTTTCCTTGAGTCAGTGCTGAATGTCCTTGTGCCACGATGAATGTGCTGTATTTACAATACTGCGCTCCATGGCGCAAGGATTAACAGATGCGTCAGAAATTCTGACGCATCTGTTGGCACAAAAGTGACGCATTGCTGGAAATGCTCATGAAAGTGACGCAAAAAGCCCTGAGTCATAACTTATGCCTGGTCTGTGCAGGCGTAGGGATTTTGATACAGTGAAGGCGTAGAGTGATGTAGTGAAATCTTGTAGATTTCAGTGCGTCAGTTCTAGAAGGCTTTTAGCGTGGGAACGCCCACCCTGCATACATTATACCTGACGCAGGTATAATGTGATGCGGGACTTTACAATGTGACACATCTCCCTAGATGCGTCACATTGTAAATGGGCCGCAACATTTACGCCGCAGCTGCGTCACAATACAGATTTTTATACTTGTCCTATATATGGCTGTGTGTACGTTGTGTGTCTCCGTCTGCATGCAGCATACAAATGTGCCAGATCTGGTAGCCCAGTTGGGCTGATGCAGCCACACAAGAGCTCTTTGCCTGACCTCATTGTCACCAATTGAAATCAGAGAGGATCCATGCAGTCTTTCAAGGCTCTCAGGTGAAAAAATGGCCCTAGAGCAAGGAAGAAAATAGGCCCCCTTGTTGAAGTTTGGAATATAAAATACCGCAATAATCATTATAATCATTATAATCATTAGAAATAAACTTTACATAATGTCAAACGGCAAAAACAAGAGCTTTGTCAGTTCTTGTTCTGTTTCAAACACTCCATACAATCTGTATGAACCCTCTCCACATTTTCCTACTGATAACAAATGCCTTCGCTCCCAGAAAAAAACTTTCTGGGCGGTTAGTGCACATTTGAATAGGAGATGAGACCTCGGAAGAGCCCAGCCCTGCGCCGGACTGCGAGTCACCTCAGAGAGCAGAAACAAAGCCCGTCCTCTGCCCATCACTGACCCAAGCGAATCCGTGGAGCAAAGATGAGAACAAAGGGGAAGAAATAAAAGAATAACGAAAACTCATCAAGGAAAATAAATCCCTAAATTACTGCTGTATTTAAAAAGCTGAGAAAACAAAAGAGAACGTAAAGAGTAAACTGAAGCCAAATAGAGTCACCGTTTTGTCCTTGTCACAGATCACAAACCTGCAAGTAAATTGCATTGCAAAATAAACTATCTTATTTTTTAATTACATACTCTCCAGTCACCGAAGAGACTTTCAAAAATTGCCATTTGGACTATATTTCAAGTCTCCATGACGGGGTATTGGGTAAAGATTTCAATAAGCAATAATCACGCCTCGGTTAAACCTCATTGGCTACGATACTGCCACTGCGCAAAGCTAAACAATTTAGTGTGAATTTCATGCACACTTGCCCTAGTACCTCATGTTACAAAGAACATGATTCCTTTTCAAAAGATGTTATCTGTTTATGCATAACTACTCCTCCACTGCTTCTGATAGGCAATGTAAGACATATAATGGTGTTGTTTTACTAAGTTCTATCAGCTCTCTGCCCCAAAAGCGTCGATAGCCACACGCAGAGAATTATGGGAAATTGTATGCTAAATAGCTGTACAGGTAAGCAGCACCCTCCCAAGTTATGGATTTGATGCTCAGGCAGATATACCTTCACACAAAGATGAGATCTAGGCTGCTAACCATGGGTTGTGGAAAATATAAGAAGCACAAATTCATAATAGCATCCTCATAGGTCCCACTGTCTTCAAATGTTTACTAGAGAAGGAACGGCAATCAATTTAAAGGAAAATAAATTATAGATACATTTTTCCATATTCCATAATGCACGTCTGCCATTTCATGGCACTACATAGTTGCATTTGCTGCATTTCATTTTTAGCTTTAGGAGGTACAATATACTGGTTTCCTGGTTTTCAAAACATTTTAGGGGAATATTCACAAGGACCTGACGCAACTGCATGGATGCATAAGTTTCCTTGAGTCAGTGCTGAATGTCCTTGTGCCACGATGAATGTGCTGTATTTACATTACAGCGCTCCATGGCGCAAGAATTAACAGATGCGTCAGAAATTCTGACGCATCTGTTGGCACAAAAGTGACGCATTGCTGGAAATGCTCATGAAAGTGACGCAAAAAGCCCTGAGTCATAACTTATGCCTGGTCTGTGCAGGCGTAGGGATTTTGACACAGTGAAGGCGTAGAGTGATGTAGTGAAATCTTGTAGATTTCAGTGCGTCAGTTCTAGAAGGCTTTTAGCGTGGGAACGCCCACCCTGCATACATTATACCTGACGCAGGTATAATATGATGCGGGACTTTACAATGTGACACATCTCCCTAGATGCGTCACATTGTAAATGGGCCGCAACATTTATGCCGCAGCTGCGTCACAATACAGATTTTTATACTTGCCCTATATATGGCTGTGTGTACGTTGTGTGTCTCCGTCTGCATGCAGCATACAAATGTGCCAGATCTGGGAGCCCAGTTTGGCTGATGCAGCCACACAAGAGCTCTTTGCCTGACCTCATTGTCACCAATTCAAATCAGAGAGGATCCATGCAGTCTTTCAAGGCTCTCAGGTGAAAAAATGGGCCCTAGAGCAAGGAAGAAAATAGGCCCCCTTGTTGAAGTTTGGAATATAAAATACCGCAATAATCAGGGTTCAGTGGGTCCCGCAGGTCTGTGGGCGCCAGTGCAACTGCACCTGCTGCACCAACAGAAGCTACGCCCCTGTCATAGAGCTGGGTAACATCAATTACTCAGTGCCACAAAGAGCATTAGAAATAAACTTTACATAATGTCAAACGGCAAAAACAAGAGCTTTGTCAGTTCTTGTTCTGTTTCAAACACACCATACAATCTGTATGAACCCTCTCCACATTTTCCTACTGATAACAAATGCCTTCGCTCCCAGAAAAAAACTTTATGGGCGGTTAGTGCACATTTGAATGGGAGATGAGACCTCGGAAGAGCCCAGCCCTGCGCCGGACTGCGAGTCACCTCAGAGAGCAGAAACAAAGCCCGTCCTCTGCCCATCACTGACCCAAGCGAATCCGTGGAGCAAAGATGAGAACAAAGGGGAAGAAATTAAAGAATAACAAAAACTCATCAAGGAAAATAAATCCCTAAATTACTGCTGTATTTAAAAAGCTGAGAAAACAAAAGAGAACGTAAAGAGTAAACTGAAGCCAAATAGAGTCACCGTTTTGTCCTTGTCATAGATCACAAACCTGCAAGTAAATTGCATTGCAAAATAAACTATCTTATTTTTTAATTACATATTCTACAGTCTCCGAAGAGAATGTCAAAAATTGCCATTTCGACTATATTTCAAGTCTCCATGACGGGGTATTGGGTAAAGTTTTCAATAAGCAATAATCGCGCCTCGGTTAAACCTCATTGGCTACGATACTGCCACTGCGCAAAGCTAAACAATTTAGTGTGAATTTCATGCACACTTGCCCTAGTACCTCATGTTACAAAGAACATGATTCCTTTTCAAAAGATGTTATCTGATTATGCATAACTACTCCTCCACTGCTTCTGCTAGGCAATGTAAGACATATAATGGTGTTGTTTTACTAATTTCTATCAGCTCTCTGCCCCAAACCGTCGATAGCCACACGCAGAGAATTATGGGAAATTGTATGCTAAATAGCTATCCAGGTAAGCAGCACCCTCCCAAGTTATGGATTTGATGCTCAGGCAGATATACCTTCACACAAAGATGAGATCTAGGCTGCTAACCATGGTTTGTGGAAAATATAAGAAGCACAAATTCATAATAGCATCCTCATAGGTCCCACTGTCTTCAAATGTTTACTAGAGAAGGAACGGCAATCAATTTAAAGGAAAATAAATAATAGATACATTTTTCCATATTCCATAATGCACGTCTGCCATTTCATGGCACTACATAGTTGCATTTGCTGCATTTCATTTTTAGCTTTAGGAGGTACAATATACTGGTTTCCTGGTTTTCAAAACATTTTAGGGGAAGATTCACAAGGACCTGACGCAACTGCATGGATGCATAAGTTTCCTTGAGTCAGTGCTGAATGTCCTTGTGCCACGATGAATGTGCTGTATTTACAATACTGCGCTCCATGGCGCAAGGATTAACGAATGCGTCAGAAATTCTGACGCATCTGTTGGCACAAAAGTGACGCATTGCTGGAAATGCTCATGAAAGTGACGCAAAAAGCCCTGAGTCATAACTTATGCCTGGTCTGTGCAGGCGTAGGGATTTTGAAACAGTGAAGGCGTAGAGTGATGTAGTGAAATCTTGTAGATTTCAGTGCGTCAGTTCTAGAAGGCTTTTAGCGTGGGAACGCCCACCCTGCATACATTATACCTGACGCAGGTATAATGTGATGCGGGACTTTACAATGTGACACATCTCCCTAGATGCGTCACATTGTAAATGGGCCGCAACATTTACGCCGCAGCTGCGTCACAATACAGATTTTTATACTTGCCCTATATATGGCTGTGTGTACGTTGTGTGTCTCCGTCTGCATGCAGCATACAAATGTGCCAGATCTGGTAGCCCAGTTGGGCTGATGCAGCCACACAAGAGCTCTTTGCCTGACCTCATTGTCACCAATTCAAATCAGAGAGGATCCATGCAGTCTTTCAAGGCTCTCAGGTGAAAAAATGGCCCTAGAGCAAGGAAGAAAATAGGCCCCCTTGTTGAAGTTTGGAATATAAAATACCGCAATAATCATTAGAATCATTATAATCATTAGAAATAAACTTTACATAATGTCAAACGGCAAAAACAAGAGCTTTGTCAGTTCTTGTTCTGTTTCAAACACTCCATACAATCTGTATGAACCCTCTCCACATTTTCCTACTGATAACAAATGCCTTCGCTCCCAGAAAAAAACTTTCTGGGCGGTTAGTGCACATTTGAATGGGATATGAGACCTCGGAAGAGCCCAGCCATGCGCCGGACTGCGAGTCACCTCAGAGAGCAGAAACAAAGCCCGTCCTCTGCCCATCACTGACCCAAGCGAATCCGTGGAGCAAAGATGAGAACAAAGGAGAAGAAATAAAAGAATAACGAAAACTCATCAAGGAAAATAAATCCCTAAATTACTGCTGTATTTAAAAAGCTGAGAAAACAAAAGAGAACGTAAAGAGTAAACTGAAGCCAAATAGAGTCACCGTTTTGTCCTTGTCACAGATCACAAACCTGCAAGTAAATTGCATTGCAAAATAAACTATCTTATTTTTTAATTACATACTCTCCAGTCACCGAAGAGACTGTCAAAAATTGCCATTTGGACTATATTTCAAGTCTTCATGACAGGGTATTGGGTAAAGTTTTCAATAAGCAATAATCGCGCCTCGGTTAAACCTCATTGGCTACAATACTGCCACTGCGCAAAGCTAAACAATTTAGTGTGAATTTCATGCACACTTGCCCTAGTACCTCATGTTACAAAGAACATGATTCCTTTTCAAAAGATGTTATCTGTTTATGCATAACTACTCCTCCACTGCTTCTGATAGGCAATGTAAGACATATAATGGTGTTGTTTTACTAAGTTCTATCAGCTCTCTGCCCCAAAAGCGTCGATAGCCACACGCAGAGAATTATGGGAAATTGTATGCTAAATAGCTGTACAGGTAAGCAGCACCCTCCCAAGTTATGGATTTGATGCTCAGGCAGATATACCTTCACACAAAGATGAGATCTAGGCTGCTAACCATGGGTTGTGGAAAATATAAGAAGCAAAAATTCATATTAGCATCCTCATAGGTCCCACTGTCTTCAAATGTTTACTAGAGAAGGAACGGCAATCAATTTAAAGGAAAATAAATTATAGATACATTTTTCCATATTCCATAATGCACGTCTGCCATTTCATGGCACTACATAGTTGCATTTGCTGCATTTCATTTTTAGCTTTAGGAGGTACAATATACTGGTTTCCTGGTTTTCAAAACATTTTAGGGGAATATTCACAAGGACCTGACACAACTGCATGGATGCATAAGTTTCCTTGAGTCAGTGCTGAATGTCCTTGTGCCACGATGAATGTGCTGTATTTACATTACAGCGCTCCATGGCGCAAGAATTAACAGATGCGTCAGAAATTCTGACGCATCTGTTGGCACAAAAGTGACGCATTGCTGGAAATGCTCATGAAAGTGACGCAAAAAGCCCTGAGTCATAACTTATGCCTGGTCTGTGCAGGCGTAGGGATTTTGACACAGTGAAGGCGTAGAGTGATGTAGTGAAATCTTGCATGCAGCATACAAATGTACCAGATCTGGGAGCCCAGTTGGGCTGATGCAGCCACACAAGAGCTCTTTGCCTGACCTCATTGTCACCAATTCAAATCAGAGAGGATCCATGCAGTCTTTCAAGGCTCTCAGGTGAAAAAATGGGCCCTAGAGCAAGGAAGAAAATAGGCCCCCTTGTTGAAGTTTGGAATATAAAATACCGCAATAATCAGGGTTCAGTGGGTCCCGCAGGTCTGTGGGCGCCAGTGCAACTGCACCTGCTGCACCAACAGAAGCTACGCCCCTGTCATAGAGCTGGGTAACATCAATTACTCAGTGCCACAAAGAGCATTAGAAATAAACTTTACATAATGTCAAACGGCAAAAACAAGAGCTTTGTCAGTTCTTGTTCTGTTTCAAACACACCATACAATCTGTATGAACCCTCTCCACATTTTCCTACTGATAACAAATGCCTTCGCTCCCAGAAAAAAACGTTCTGGGCGGTTAGTGCACATTTGAATGGGAGATGAGACCTCGGAAGAGCCCAGCCCTGCGCCGGACTGCGAGTCACCTCAGAGAGCAGAAACAAAGCCCGTCCTCTGCCCATCACTGACCCAAGCGAATCCGTGGAGCAAAGATGAGAACAAAGGGGAAGAAATTAAAGAATAACGAAAACTCATCAAGGAAAATAAATCCCTAAATTACTGCTGTATTTAAAAAGCTGAGAAAACAAAAGAGAACGTAAAGAGTAAACTGAAGCCAAATAGAGTCACCGTTTTGTCCTTGTCATAGATCACAAACCTGCAAGTAAATTGCATTGCAAAATAAACTATCTTATTTTTTAATTACATATTCTCCAGTCTCCGAAGAAAATGTCAAAAATTGCCATTTCGACTATATTTCAAGTCTCCATGACGGGGTATTGGGTAAAGTTTTCAATAAGCAATAATCGCGCCTCGGTTAAACCTCACTGGCTACGATACTGCCACTGCGCAAAGCTAAACAATTTAGTGTGAATTTCATGCACACTTGCCCTAGTACCTCATGTTACAAAGAACATGATTCCTTTTCAAAAGATGTTATCTGATTATGCATAACTACTCCTCCACTGCTTCTGCTAGGCAATGTAAGACATATAATGGTGTTGTTTTACTAATTTCTATCAGCTCTCTGCCCCAAACCGTCGATAGCCACACGCAGAGAATTATGGGAAATTGTATGCTAAATAGCTATCCAGGTAAGCAGCACCCTCCCAAGTTATGGATTTGATGCTCAGGCAGATATACCTTCACACAAAGATGAGATCTAGGCTGCTAACCATGGTTTGTGGAAAATATAAGAAGCACAAATTCATAATAGCATCCTCATAGGTCCCACTGTCTTCAAATGTTTACTAGAGAAGGAACGGCAATCAATTTAAAGGAAAATAAATTATAGATACATTTTTCCATATTCCATAATGCACGTCTGCCATTTCATGGCACTACATAGTTGCATTTGCTGCATTTCATTTTTAGCTTTAGGAGGTACAATATACTGGTTTCCTGGTTTTCAAAAAATTTTAGGGAAAGATTCACAAGGACCTGACGCAACTGCATGGATGCATAAGTTTCCTTGAGTCAGTGCTGAATGTCCTTGTGCCACGATGAATGTGCTGTATTTACAATACTGCGCTCCATGGCGCAAGGATTAACAGATGCGTCAGAAATTCTGACGCATCTGTTGGCACAAAAGTGACGCATTGCTGGAAATGCTCATGAAAGTGACGCAAAAAGCCCTGAGTCATAACTTATGCCTGGTCTGTGCAGGCGTAGGGATTTTGATACAGTGAAGGCGTAGAGTGATGTAGTGAAATCTTGTAGATTTCAGTGCGTCAGTTCTAGAAGGCTTTTAGCGTGGGAACGCCCACCCTGCATACATTATACCTGACGCAGGTATAATATGATGCAGGACTTTACAATGTGACACATCTCCCTAGATGCGTCACATTGTAAATGGGCCGCAACATTTACGCCGCAGCTGCGTCACAATACAGATTTTTATACTTGCCCTATATATGGCTGTGTGTACGTTGTGTGTCTCCGTCTGCATGCAGCATACAAATGTGCCAGATCTGGTAGCCCAGTTGGGCTGATGCAGCCACACAAGAGCTCTTTGCCTGACCTCATTGTCACCAATTGAAATCAGAGAGGATCCATGCAGTCTTTCAAGGCTCTCAGGTGAAAAAATGGCCCTAGAGCAAGGAAGAAAATAGGCCCCCTTGTTGAAGTTTGGAATATAAAATACCGCAATAATCATTAGAATCATTATAATCATTAGAAATAAACTTTACATAATGATAAACGGCAAAAACAAGAGCTTTGTCAGTTCTTGTTCTGTTTCAAACACTCCATACAATCTGTATGAACCCTCTCCACATTTTCCTACTGATAACAAATGCCTTCGCTCCCAGAAAAAAACTTTCTGGGCGGTTAGTGCACATTTGAATAGGAGATGAGACCTCGGAAGAGCCCAGCCCTGCGCCGGACTGCGAGTCACCTCAGAGAGCAGAAACAAAGCCCGTCCTCTGCCCATCACTGACCCAAGCGAATCCGTGGAGCAAAGATGAGAACAAAGGGGAAGAAATAAAAGAATAACGAAAACTCATCAAGGAAAATAAATCCCTAAATTACTGCTGTATTTAAAAAGCTGAGAAAACAAAAGAGAACGTAAAGAGTAAACTGAAGCCAAATAGAGTCACTGTTTTGACCTTGTCACAGATCACAAACCTGCAAGTAAATTGCATTGCAAAATAAACTATCTTATTTTTTAATTACATACTCTCCAGTCACCGAAGAGACTTTCAAAAATTGCCATTTGGACTATATTTCAAGTCTCCATGACGGGGTATTGGGTAAAGTTTTCAATAAGCAATAATCGCGCCTCGGTTAAACCTCATTGGCTACGATACTGCCACTGCGCAAAGCTAAACAATTTAGTGTGAATTTCATGCACACTTGCCCTAGTACCTCATGTTACAAAGAACATGATTCCTTTTCAAAAGATGTTATCTGTTTATGCATAACTACTCCTCCACTGCTTCTGCTAGGCAATGTAAGACATATAATGGTGTTGTTTTACTAATTTCTATCAGCTCTCTGCCCCAAACCGTCGATAGCCACACGCAGAGAATTATGGGAAATTGTATGCTAAATAGCTGTCCAGGTAAGCAGCACCCTCCCAAGTTATGGATTTGATGCTCAGGCAGATATACCTTCACACAAAGATGAGATCTAGGCTGCTAACCATGGGTTGTGGAAAATATAAGGAGCACAAATTCATAATAGCATCCTCATAGGTCCCACTGTCTTCAAATGTTTACTAGAGAAGGAACGGCAATCAATTTAAAGGAAAATAAATTATAGATACATTTTTCCATATTCCATAATGCACGTCTGCCATTTCATGGCACTACATAGTTGCATTTGCTGCATTTCATTTTTTGCTTTAGGAGGTACAATATACTGGTTTCCTGGTTTTCAAAACATTTTAGGGGAAGATTCACAAGGACCTGACGCAACTGCATGGATGCATAAGTTTCCTTGAGTCAGTGCTGAATGTCCTTGTGCCACGATGAATGTGCTGTATTTACAATACTGCGCTCCATGGCGCAAGGATTAACAGATGCGTCAGAAATTCTGACGCATCTGTTGGCACAAAAGTGACGCATTGCTGGAAATGCTCATGAAAGTGACGCAAAAAGCCCTGAGTCATAACTTATGCCTGGTCTGTGCAGGCGTAGGGATTTTGACACAGTGAAGGCGTAGAGTGATGTAGTGAAATCTTGTAGATTTCAGTGCGTCAGTTCTAGAAGGCTTTTAGCATGGGAACGCCCACCCTGCATACATTATACCTGACGCAGGTATAATATGATGCAGGACTTTACAATGTGACACATCTCCCTAGATGCGTCACATTGTAAATGGGCCGCAACATTTATGCCGCAGCTGCGTCACAATACAGATTTTTATACTTGCCCTATATATGGCTGTGTGTACGTTGTGTGTCTCCGTCTGCATGCAGCATACAAATGTGCCAGATCAGGGAGCCCAGTTGGGCTGATGCAGCCACACAAGAGCTCTTTGCCTGACCTCATTGTCACCAATTCAAATCAGAGAGGATCCACGCAGTCTTTCAAGGCTCTCAGGTGAAAAAATGGGCCCTAGAGCAAGGAAGAAAATAGGCCCCCTTGTTGAAGTTTGGAATATAAAATACCGCAATAATCAGGGTTCAGTGGGTCCCGCAGGTCTGTGGGCGCCAGTGCAACTGCACCTGCTGCACCAACAGAAGCTACGCCCCTGTCATAGAGCTGGGTAACATCAATTACTCAGTGCCACAAAGAGCATTAGAAATAAACTTTACATAATGTCAAACGGCAAAAACAAGAGCTTTGTCAGTTCTTGTTCTGTTTCAAACACACCATACAATCTGTATGAACCCTCTCCACATTTTCCTACTGATAACAAATGCCTTCGCTCCCAGAAAAAAACTTTCTGGGCGGTTAGTGCACATTTGAATGGGAGATGAGACCTCGGAAGAGCCCAGCCCTGCGCCGGACTGCGAGTCACCTCAGAGAGCAGAAACAAAGCCCGTCCTCTGCCCATCACTGACCCAAGCGAATCCGTGGAGCAAAGATGAGAACAAAGGGGAAGAAATTAAAGAATAACGAAAACTCATCAAGGAAAATAAATCCCTAAATTACTGCTGTATTTAAAAAGCTGAGAAAACAAAAGAGAACGTAAAGAGTAAACTGAAGCCAAATAGAGTCACCGTTTTGTCCTTGTCACAGATCACAAACCTGCAAGTAAATTGCATTGCAAAATAAATTATCTTATTTTTTAATTACATATTCTCCAGTCTCCGAAGAGACTGTCAAAAATTGCCATTTCGACTATATTTCAAGTTTCCATGACGGGGTATTGGGTAAAGTTTTCAATAAGCAATAATCGCGCCTCTGTTAAACCTCATTGGCTACGATACTGCCACTGCGCAAAGCTAAACAATTTAGTGTGAATTTCATGCACACTTGCCCTAGTACCTCATGTTACAAAGAACATGATTCCTTTTCAAAAGATGTTATCTGTTTATGCATAACTACTCCTCCACTGCTTCTGCTAGGCAATGTAAGACATATAATGGTGTTGTTTTACTAATTTCTATTAGCTCTCTGCCCCAAACCGTCGATAGCCACACGCAGAGAATTATGGGAAATTGTATGCTAAATAGCTGTCCAGGTAAGCAGCACCCTCCCAAGTTATGGATTTGATGCTCAGGCAGATATACCTTCACACAAAGATGAGATCAAAGCTGCCTACCCTGGGTTGTGGAAAATATAAGGAGCACAAATTCATAATAGCATCCTCATAGGTCCCACTGTCTTCAAATGTTTACTAGAGAAGGAACGGCAATCAATTTAAAGGAAAATAAATTATAGATACATTTTTCCATATTCCATAATGCACGTCTGCCATTTCATGGCACTACATAGTTGCATTTGCTGCATTTCATTTTTAGCTTTAGGAGGTACAATATACTGGTTTCCTGGTTTTCAAAACATTTTAGGGGAAGATTCACAAGGACCTGACGCAACTGCATGGATGCATAAGTTTCCTTGAGTCAGTGCTGAATGTCCTTGTGCCACGATGAATGTGCTGTATTTACAATACAGCGCTCCATGGCGCAAGAATTAACAGATGCGTCAGAAATTCTGACGCATCTGTTGGCACAAAAGTGACGCATTGCTGGAAATGCTCATGAAAGTGACGCAAAAATCCCTGAGTCATAACTTATGCCTGGTCTGTGCAGGCGTAGGGATTTTGACACAGTGAAGGAGTAGAGTGATGTAGTGAAATCTTGTAGATTTCAGTGCGTCAGTTCTAGAAGGCTTTTAGCGTGGGAACGCCCACCCTGCATACATTATACCTGACGCAGGTATAATATGATGCGGGACTTTACAATGTGACACATCTCCCTAGATGCGTCACATTGTAAATGGGCCGCAACATTTATGCCGCAGCTGCGTCACAATACAGATTTTTATACTTGCCCTATATATGGCTGTGTGTACGTTGTGTGTCTCCGTCTGCATGCAGCATACAAATGTGCCAGATCTGGTAGCCCAGTTGGGCTGATGCAGCCACACAAGAGCTCTTTGCCTGACCTCATTGTCACCAATTCAAATCAGAGAGGATCCATGCAGTCTTTCAAGGCTCTCAGGTGAAAAAATGGGCCCTAGAGCAAGGAAGAAAATAGACCCCCTTGTTGAAGTTTGGAATATAAAATACCGCAATAATCAGGGTTCAGTGGGTCCCGCAGGTCTGTGGGCGCCAGTGCAACTGCACCTGCTGCACCAACAGAAGCTACGCCCCTGTCATAGAGCTAGGTAACATCAATTACTCAGTGCCACAAAGAGCATTAGAAAAAAACTTTACATAATGTCAAACGGCAAAAACAAGAGCTTTGTCAGTTCTTGTTCTGTTTCAAACACTCCATACAATCTGTATGAACCCTCTCCACATTTTCCTACTGATAACAAATGCCTTCGCTCCCAGAAAAAAACTTTCTGGGCGGTTAGTGCACATTTGAATGGGAGATGAGACCTCGGAAGAGCCCAGCCATGCGCCGGACTGCGAGTCACCTCAGAGAGCAGAAAAAAAGCCCGTCCTCTGCCCATCACTGACCCAAGCGAATCCGTGGAGCAAAGATGAGAACAAAGTGGAAGAAATAAAAGAATAACGAAAACTCATCAAGGAAAATAAATCCGTAAATTACTGCTGTATTTAAAAAGCTGAGAAAACAAAAGAGAACGTAAAGAGTAAACTGAAGCCAAATAGAGTCACCGTTTTGTCCTTGTCACAGATCACAAACCTGCAAGTAAATTGCATTGCAAAATAAACTATCTTATTTTTTAATTACATATTCTCCAGTCTCCGAAGAGACTGTCAAAAATTGCCAATTCGACTATATTTCAAGTTTTCATGACGGGGTATTGGGTAAAGTTTTCAATAAGCAATAATCACGCCTCGGTTAAACCTAATTGGCTACGATACTGCCACTGCGCAAAGCTAAACAATTTAGTGTGAATTTCATGCACACTTGCCCTGGTACCTCATGTTACAAAGAACATGATTCCTTTTCAAAAGATGTTATCTGTTTATGCATAACTACTCCTCCACTGCTTCTGATAGGCAATGTAAGACATATAATGGTGTTGTTTTACTAATTTCTATCAGCTCTCTGCCCCAAACCGTCGATAGCCACACGCAGAGAATTATGGGAAATTGTATGCTAAATAGCTGTACAGGTAAGCAGCACCCTCCCAAGTTTTGGATTTGATGCTCAGGCAGATATACCTTCACACAAAGATGAGATCTAGGCTGCTAACCATGGGTTGTGGAAAATATAAGAAGCACAAATTCATAATAGCATCCTCATAGGTCCCACTGTCTTCAAATGTTTACTAGAGAAGGAACGGCAATCAATTTAAAGGAAAATAAATTATAGATACATTTTTCCATTTTCCATAATGCACGTCTGCCATTTCATGGCACTACATAGTTGCATTTGCTGCATTTCATTTTTACCTTTAGGAGGTACAATATACTGGTTTCCTGGTTTTCAAAACATTTTAGGGGAAGATTCACAAGGACCTGACGCAACTGCATGGATGCATAAGTTTCCTTGAGTCAGTGCTGAATGTCCTTGTGCCACGATGAATGTGCTGTATTAACAATACAGCGCTCCATGGCGCAAGAATTAACAGATGCGTCAGAAATTCTGACGCATCTGTTGGCACAAAAGTGACGCATTGCTGGAAATGCTCATGAAAGTGACGCAAAAAGCCCTGAGTCATAACTTATGCCTGGTCTGTGCAGGCGTAGGGATTTTGACACAGTGAAGGCATAGAGTGATGTAGTGAAATCTTGTAGATTTCAGTGTGTCAGTTCTAGAAGGCTTTTACCGTGGGAACGCCCACCCTGCATACATTATACCTGACGCAGGTATAATATGATGCGGGACTTTACAATGTGACACATCTCCCTAGATGCGTCACATTGTAAATGGGCCGCAACATTTATGCCGCAGCTGCGTCACAATACAGATTTTTATACTTGCCCTATATATGGCTGTGTGTACGTTTTGTGTCTCCGTCTGCATGCAGCAAACAAATGTGCCAGATCTGGTAGCCCAGTTGGGCTGATGCAGCCACACAAGAGCTCTCTGCCTGACCTCATTGTCACCAATTCAAATCAGAGAGGATCCATACAGTCTTTCAAGGCTCTCAGGTGAAAAAATGGGCCCTAGAGCAAGGAAGAAAATAGGCCCCCTTGTTGAAGTTTGGAATATAAAATACCGCAATAATCAGGGTTCAGTGGGTCCCGCAGGTCTGTGGGCGCCAGTGCAACTGCACCTGCTGCACCAACAGAAGCTACGCCCCTGTCATAGAGCTGGGTAACATCAATTACTCAGTGCCACAAAGAGCATTAGAAATAAACTTTACATAATGTCAAACGGCAAAAACAAGAGCTTTGTCAGTTCTTGTTCTGTTTCAAACACTCCATACAATCTGTATGAACCCTCTCCACATTTTCCTACTGATAACAAATGCCTTCGCTCCCAGAAAAAAACTTTCTGGGCGGTTAGTGCACATTTGAATGGGAGATGAGACCTCGGAAGAGCCCAGCCCTGCGCCGGACTGCGAGTCACCTCAGAGAGCAGAAACAAAGCCCGTCCTCTGCCCATCACTGACCCAAGCGAATCCGTGGAGCAAAGATGAGAACAAAGGGGAAGAAATAAAAGAATAACGAAAACTCATCAAGGAAAATAAATCCGTATATTACTGCTGTATTTAAAAAGCTGAGAAAACAAAAGAGAACGTAAAGAGTAAACTGAAGCCAAATAGAGTCACCGTTTTGTCCTTGTCACAGATCACAAACCTGCAAGTAAATTGCATTGCAAAATAAACTATCTTATTTTTTAATTACATATTCTCCAGTCTCCGAAGAGACTGTCAAAAATTGCCATTTCGACTATATTTCAAGTTTCCATGACGGGGTATTGGGTAAAGTTTTCAATAAGCAATAATCACGCCTCGGTTAAACCTCATTGGCTACGATACTGCCACTGCGCAAAGCTAAACAATTTAGTGTGAATTTCATGCACACTTGCCCTGGTACCTCATGTTACAAAGAACATGATTCCTTTTCAAAAGATGTTATCTGTTTATGCATAACTACTCCTCCACTGCTTCTGATAGGCAATATAAGACATATAATGGTGTTGTTTTACTAATTTCTATCAGCTCTCTGCCCCAAACCGTCGATAGCCACACGCAGAGAATTATGGGAAATTGTATGCTAAATAGCTGTACAGGTAAGCAGCACCCTCCCAAGTTATGGATTTGATGCTCAGGCAGATATACCTTCACACAAAGATGAGATCTAGGCTGCTAACCATGGGTTGTGAAAAATATAAGAAGCACAAATTCATAATAGCATCCTCATAGGTCCCACTGTCTTCAAATGTTTACTAGAGAAGGAACGGCAATCAATTTAAAGGAAAATAAATTATAGATACATTTTTCCATATTCCATAATGCACGTCTGCCATTTCATGGCACTACATAGTTGCATTTGCTGCATTTCATTTTTACCTTTAGGAGGTACAATATACTGGTTTCCTGGTTTTCAAAACATTTTAGGGGAAGATTCACAAGGACCTGACGCAACTGCATGGATGCATAAGTTTCCTTGAGTCAGTGCTGAATGTCCTTGTGCCACGATGAATGTGCTGTATTAACAATACAGCGCTCCATGGCGCAAGAATTAACAGATGCGTCAGAAATTCTGACGCATCTGTTGGCACAAAAGTGACGCATTGCTGGAAATGCTCATGAAAGTAACGCAAAAAGCCCTGAGTCATAACTTATGCCTGGTCTGTGCAGGCGTAGGGATTTTGACACAGTGAAGGCATAGAGTGATGTAGTGAAATCTTGTAGATTTCAGTGTGTCAGTTCTAGAAGGCTTTTACCGTGGGAACGCCCACCCTGCATACATTATACCTGACGCAGGTATAATATGATGCGGGACTTTACAATGTGACACATCTCCCTAGATGCGTCACATTGTAAATGGGCCACAACATTTATGCCGCAGCTGCGTCACAATACAGATTTTTATACTTGCCCTATATATGGCCGTGTGTACGTTTTGTGTCTCTGTCTGCATGCAGCAAACAAATGTGCCAGATCTGGTAGCCCAGTTGGGCTGATGCAGCCACACAAGAGCTCTCTGCCTGACCTCATTGTCACCAATTCAAATCAGAGAGGATCCATGCAGTCTTTCAAGGCTCTCAGGTGAAAAAATGGGCCCTAGAGCAAGGAAGAAAATAGGCCCCCTTGTTGAAGTTTGGAATATAAAATACCGCAATAATCAGGGTTCAGTGGGTCCCGCAGGTCTGTGGGCGCCAGTGCAACTGCACCTGCTGCACCAACAGAAGCTACGCCCCTGTCATAGAGCTGGGTAACATCAATTACTCAGTGCCACAAAGAGCATTAGAAATAAACTTTACATAATGTCAAAGGCAAAAACAAGAGCTTTGTCAGTTCTTGTTCTGTTTCAAACACTCCATACAATCTGTATGAACCCTCTCCACATTTTCCTACTGATAACAAATGCCTTCGCTCCCAGAAAAAAACTTTCTGGGCGGTTAGTGCACATTTGAATGGGAGATGAGACCTCGGAATAGCCCAGCCCTGCGCCGGACTGCGAGTCACCTCAGAGAGCAGAAACAAAGCCCGTCCTCTGCCCATCACTGACCCAAGCGAAGCCGTGGAGCAAAGATGAGAACAAAGGGGAAGAAATAAAAGAATAACGAAAACTCATCAAGAAAAATAAATCCCTAAATTACTGCTGTATTTAAAAACTGAGAAAACAAAAGAGAACGTAAAGAGTAAACTGAAGCCAAATAGAGTCACCGTTTTGTCCTTGTCACAGATCACAAACCTGCAAGTAAATTGCATTGCAAAATAAACTATCTTATTTTTTAATTACATACTCTCCAGTCACCGAAGAGACTGTCAAAAATTGCCATTTCGACTATATTTCAAGTCTCCATGACAGGGTATTGGGTAAAGTTTTCAATAAGCAATAATTGCGCCTCGGTTAAACCTCATTGGCTACGATACTGCCACTGCGCAAAGCTAAACAATTTAGTGTGAATTTCATGCACACTTGCCCTAGTACCTCATGTTACAAAGAACATGATTCCTTTTCAAAAGATGTTATCTGTTTATGCATAACTACTCCTCCACTGCTTCTGATAGGCAATGTAAGACATATAATGGTGTTGTTTTACTAAGTTCTATCAGCTCTCTGCCCCAAAAGCGTCGATAGCCACACGCAGAGAATTATGGGAAATTGTATGCTAAATAGCTGTACAGGTAAGCAGCACCCTCCCAAGTTATGGATTTGATGGTCAGGCAAATATACCTTCACACAAAGATGAGATCTAGGCTGCTAACCATGGGTTGTGGAAAATATAAGAAGCACAAACTCATAATAGCATCCTCATAGGTCCCACTGTCTTCAAATGTATACTAGAGAAGGAACGGCAATCAATTTAAAGGAAAATAAATTATAGATACATTTTTCCATATTCCATAATGCACGTCTGCCATTTCATGGCACTACATAGTTGCATTTGCTGCATTTCATTTTTAGCTTTAGGAGGTACAATATACTGGTTTCCTGGTTTTCAAAACATTTTAGGGGAATATTCACAAGGACCTGACGCAACTGCATGGATGCATAAGTTTCCTTGAGTCAGTGCTGAATGTCCTTGTGCCACGATGAATGTGCTGTATTTACATTACAGCGCTCCATGGCGCAAGAATTAACAGATGCGTCAGAAATTCTGACGCATCTGTTGGCACAAAAGTGACGCATTGCTGGAAATGCTCATGAAAGTGACGCAAAAAGCCCTGAGTCATAACTTATGCCTGGTCTGTGCAGGCGTAGGGATTTTGACACAGTGAAGGCATAGAGTGATGTAGTGAAATCTTGTAGATTTCAGTGTGTCAGTTCTAGAAGGCTTTTACCGTGGGAACGCCCACCCTGCATACATTATACCTGACGCAGGTATAATATGATGCGGGACTTTACAATGTGACACATCTCCCTAGATGCGTCACATTGTAAATGGGCCGCAACATTTATGCCGCAGCTGCGTCACAATACAGATTTTTATACTTGCCCTATATATGGCTGTGTGTACGTTTTGTGTCTCCGTCTGCATGCAGCAAACAAATGTGCCAGATCTGGTAGCCCAGTTGGGCTGATGCAGCCACACAAGAGCTCTCTGCCTGACCTCATTGTCACCAATTCAAATCAGAGAGGATCCATGCAGTCTTTCAAGGCTCTCAGGTGAAAAAATGGGCCCTAGAGCAAGGAAGAAAATAGGCCCCCTTGTTGAAGTTTGGAATATAAAATACCGCAATAATCAGGGTTCAGTGGGTCCCGCAGGTCTGTGGGCGCCAGTGCAACTGCACCTGCTGCACCAACAGAAGCTACGCCCCTGTCATAGAGCTGGGTAACATCAATTACTCAGTGCCACAAAGAGCATTAGAAATAAACTTTACATAATGTCAAACGGCAAAAACAAGAGCTTTGTCAGTTCTTGTTCTGTTTCAAACACTCCATACAATCTGTATGAACCCTCTCCACATTTTCCTACTGATAACAAATGCCTTCGCTCCCAGAAAAAAACTTTCTGGGCGGTTAGTGCACATTTGAATGGGAGATGAGACCTCGGAAGAGCCCAGCCCTGCGCCGGACTGCGAGTCACCTCAGAGAGCAGAAACAAAGCCCGTCCTCTGCCCATCACTGACCCAAGCGAATCCGTGGAGCAAAGATGAGAACAAAGGGGAAGAAATAAAAGAATAACGAAAACTCATCAAGGAAAATAAATCCGTATATTACTGCTGTATTTAAAAAGCTGAGAAAACAAAAGAGAACGTAAAGAGTAAACTGAAGCCAAATAGAGTCACCGTTTTGTCCTTGTCACAGATCACAAACCTGCAAGTAAATTGCATTGCAAAATAAACTATCTTATTTTTTAATTACATATTCTCCAGTCTCCGAAGAGACTGTCAAAAATTGCCATTTCGACTATATTTCAAGTTTCCATGACGGGGTATTGGGTAAAGTTTTCAATAAGCAATAATCACGCCTCGGTTAAACCTCATTGGCTACGATACTGCCACTGCGCAAAGCTAAACAATTTAGTGTGAATTTCATGCACACTTGCCCTGGTACCTCATGTTACAAAGAACATGATTCCTTTTCAAAAGATGTTATCTGTTTATGCATAACTACTCCTCCACTGCTTCTGATAGGCAATGTAAGACATATAATGGTGTTGTTTTACTAATTTCTATCAGCTCTCTGCCCCAAACCGTCGATAGCCACACGCAGAGAATTATGGGAAATTGTATGCTAAATAGCTGTACAGGTAAGCAGCACCCTCCCAAGTTATGGATTTGATGCTCAGGCAGATATACCTTCACACAAAGATGAGATCTAGGCTGCTAACCATGGGTTGTGGAAAATATAAGAAGCACAAATTCATAATAGCATCCTCATAGGTCCCACTGTCTTCAAATGTTTACTAGAGAAGGAACGGCAATCAATTTAAAGGAAAATAAATTATAGATACATTTTTCCATATTCCATAATGCACGTCTGCCATTTCATGGCACTACATAGTTGCATTTGCTGCATTTCATTTTTACCTTTAGGAGGTACAATATACTGGTTTCCTGGTTTTCAAAACATTTTAGGGGAAGATTCACAAGGACCTGACGCAACTGCATGGATGCATAAGTTTCCTTGAGTCAGTGCTGAATGTCCTTGTGCCACGATGAATGTGCTGTATTAACAATACAGCGCTCCATGGCGCAAGAATTAACAGATGCGTCAGAAATTCTGACGCATCTGTTGGCACAAAAGTGACGCATTGCTGGAAATGCTCATGAAAGTAACGCAAAAAGCCCTGAGTCATAACTTATGCCTGGTCTGTGCAGGCGTAGGGATTTTGACACAGTGAAGGCATAGAGTGATGTAGTGAAATCTTGTAGATTTCAGTGTGTCAGTTCTAGAAGGCTTTTACCGTGGGAACGCCCACCCTGCATACATTATACCTGACGCAGGTATAATATGATGCGGGACTTTACAATGTGACACATCTCCCTAGATGCGTCACATTGTAAATGGGCCACAACATTTATGCCGCAGCTGCGTCACAATACAGATTTTTATACTTGCCCTATATATGGCTGTGTGTACGTTTTGTGTCTCTGTCTGCATGCAGCAAACAAATGTGCCAGATCTGGTAGCCCAGTTGGGCTGATGCAGCCACACAAGAGCTCTCTGCCTGACCTCATTGTCACCAATTCAAATCAGAGAGGATCCATGCAGTCTTTCAAGGCTCTCAGGTGAAAACATGGGCCCTAGAGCAAGGAAGAAAATAGGCCCCCTTGTTGAAGTTTGGAATATAAAATACCGCAATAATCAGGGTTCAGTGGGTCCCGCAGGTCTGTGGGCGCCAGTGCAACTGCACCTGCTGCACCAACAGAAGCTACGCCCCTGTCATAGAGCTGGGTAACATCAATTACTCAGTGCCACAAAGAGCATTCGAAATAAACTTTACATAATGTCAAAGGCAAAAACAAGAGCTTTGTCAGTTCTTGTTCTGTTTCAAACACTCCATACAATCTGTATGAACCCTCTCCACATTTTCCTACTGATAACAAAAGCCTTCGCTCCCAGAAAAAAACTTTCTGGGCGGTTAGTGCACATTTGAATGGGAGATGAGACCTCGGAATAGCCCAGCCCTGCGCCGGACTGCGAGTCACCTCAGAGAGCAGAAACAAAGCCCGTCCTCTGCCCATCACTGACCCAAGCGAAGCCGTGGAGCAAAGATGAGAACAAAGGGGAAGAAATAAAAGAATAACGAAAACTCATCAAGAAAAATAAATCCCTAAATTACTGCTGTATTTAAAAACTGAGAAAACAAAAGAGAACGTAAAGAGTAAACTGAAGCCAAATAGAGTCACCGTTTTGTCCTTGTCACAGATCACAAACCTGCAAGTAAATTGCATTGCAAAATAAACTATCTTATTTTTTAATTACATACTCTCCAGTCACCGAAGAGACTGTCAAAAATTGCCATTTCGACTATATTTCAAGTCTCCATGACAGGGTATTGGGTAAAGTTTTCAATAAGCAATAATCGCGCCTCGGTTAAACCTCATTGGCTACGATACTGCCACTGCGCAACGCTAAACAATTTAGTGTGAATTTCATGCACACTTGCCCTAGTACCTCATGTTACAAAGAACATGATTCCTTTTCAAAAGATGTTATCTGTTTATGCATAACTACTCCTCCACTGCTTCTGATAGGCAATGTAAGACATATTATGGTGTTGTTTTACTAAGTTCTATCAGCTCTCTGCCCCAAAAGCGTCGATAGCCACACGCAGAGAATTATGGGAAATTGTATGCTAAATAGCTGTACAGGTAAGCAGCACCCTCCCAAGTTATGGATTTGATGGTCAGGCAAATATACCTTCACACAAAGATGAGATCTAGGCTGCTAACCATGGGTTGTGGAAAATATAAGAAGCACAAACTCATAATAGCATCCTCATAGGTCCCACTGTCTTCAAATGTTTACTAGAGAAGGAACGGCAATCAATTTAAAGGAAAATAAATTATAGATACATTTTTCCATATTTCATAATGCACGTCTGCCATTTCATGGCACTACATAGTTGCATTTGCTGCATTTCATTTTTAGCTTTAGGAGGTACAATATACTGGTTTCCTGGTTTTCAAAACATTTTAGGGGAATATTCACAAGGACCTGACGCAACTGCATGGATGCATAAGTTTCCTTGAGTCAGTGCTGAATGTCCTTGTGCCACGATGAATGTGCTGTATTTACATTACAGCGCTCCATGGCGCAAGAATTAACAGATGCGTCAGAAATTCTGACGCATCTGTTGGCACAAAAGTGACGCATTGCTGGAAATGCTCATGAAAGTGATGCAAAAAGCCCTGAGTCATAACTTATGCCTGGTCTGTGCAGGCGTAGGGATTTTGACACAGTGAAGGCGTAGAGTGATGTAGTGAAATCTTGTAGATTTCAGTGCGTCAGTTCTAGAAGGCTTTTAGCGTGGGAACGCCCACCCTGCATACATTATACCTGACGCAGGTATAATATGATGCGGGACTTTACAATGTGACACATCTCCCTAGATGCGTCACATTGTAAATGGGCCGCAACATTTATGCCGCAGCTGCGTCACAATACAGATTTTTATACTTGCCCTATATATGGCTGTGTGTACGTTGTGTGTCTCCGTCTGCATGCAGCATACAAATGTGCCAGATCTGGGAGCCCAGTTGGGCTGATGCACCCACACAAGAGCTCTTTGCCTGACCTCATTGTCACCAATTCAAATCAGAGAGGATCCATGCAGTCGTTCAAGGCTCTCAGGTGAAAAAATGGGCCCTAGAGCAAGGAAGAAAATAGGCCCCCTTGTTGAAGTTTGGAATATAAAATACCGCAATAATCAGGGTTCAGTGGGTCCCGCAGGTCTGTGGGCGCCAGTGCAACTGCACCTGCTGCACCAACAGAAGCTACGCCCCTGTCATAGAGCTGGGTAACATCAATTACTCAGTGCCACAAAGAGCATTAGAAATAAACTTTACATAATGTCAAACGGCAAAAACAAGAGCTTTGTCAGTTCTTGTTCTGTTTCAAACACTCCATACAATCTGTATGAACCCTCTCCACATTTTCCTACTGATAACAAATGCCTTCGCTCCCAGAAAAAAACTTTCTGGGCGGTTAGTGCACATTTGAATGGGAGATGAGACCTCGGAAGAGCCCAGCCCTGCGCCGGACTGCGAGTCACCTCAGAGAGCAGAAACAAAGCCCGTCCTCTGCCCATCACTGACCCAAGCGAATCCGTGGAGCAAAGATGAGAACAAAGGGGAAGAAATAAAAGAATAACGAAAACTCATCAAGGAAAATAAATCCGTAAATTACTGCTATATTTAAAAAGCTGAGAAAACAAAAGAGAACGTAAAGAGTAAACTGAAGCCAAATAGAGTCACCGTTTTGTCCTTGTCACAGATCACAAACCTGCAAGTAAATTGCATTGCAAAATAAACTATCTTATTTTTTAATTACATATTCTCCAGTCTCCGAAGAGACTGTCAAAAATTGCCATTTCGACTATATTTCAAGTTTCCATGACGGGGTATTGGGTAAAGTTTTCAATAAGCAATAATCACGCCTCGGTTAAACCTCATTGGCTACGATACTGCCACTGCGCAAAGCTAAACAATTTAGTGTGAATTTCATGCACACTTGCCCTGGTACCTCATGTTACAAAGAACATGATTCCTTTTCAAAAGATGTTATCTGTTTATGCATAACTACTCCTCCACTGCTTCTGATAGGCAATGTAAGACATATAATGGTGTTGTTTTACTAATTTCTATCAGCTCTCTGCCCCAAACCGTCGATAGCCACACGCAGAGAATTATGGGAAATTGTATGCTAAATAGCTGTACAGGTAAGCAGCACCCTCCCAAGTTATGGATTTGATGCTCAGGCAGATATACCTTCACACAAAGATGAGATCTAGGCTGCTAACCATGGGTTGTGGAAAATATAAGAAGCACAAATTCATAATAGCATCCTCATAGGTCCCACTGTCTTCAAATGTTTACTAGAGAAGGAACGGCAATCAATTTAAAGGAAAATAAATTATAGATACATTTTTCCATATTCCATAATGCACGTCTGCCATTTCATGGCACTACATAGTTGCATTTGCTGCATTTCATTTTTACCTTTAGGATGTACAATATACTGGTTTCCTGGTTTTCAAAACATTTTAGGGGAAGATTCACAAGGACCTGACGCAACTGCATGGATGCATAAGTTTCCTTGAGTCAGTGCTGAATGTCCTTGAGCCACGATGAATGTGCTGTATTAACAATACAGCGCTCCATGGCGCAAGAATTAACAGATGCGTCAGAAATTCTGACGCATCTGTTGGCACAAAAGTGACGCATTGCTGGAAATGCTCATGAAAGTAACGCAAAAAGCCCTGAGTCATAACTTATGCCTGGTCTGTGCAGGCGTAGGGATTTTGACACAGTGAAGGCATAGAGTGATGTAGTGAAATCTTGTAGATTTCAGTGTGTCAGTTCTAGAAGGCTTTTACCGTGGTAACGCCCACCCTGCATACATTATACCTGACGCAGGTATAATATGATGGGGGACTTTACAATGTGACACATCTCCCTAGATGCGTCACATTGTAAATGGGCCACAACATTTATGCCGCAGCTGCGTCACAATACAGATTTTTATACTTGCCCTATATATGGCTGTGTGTACGTTTTGTGTCTCTGTCTGCATGCAGCAAACAAATGTGCCAGATCTGGTAGCCCAGTTGGGCTGATGCAGCCACACAAGAGCTCTCTGCCTGACCTCATTGTCACCAATTCAAATCAGAGAGGATCCATGCAGTCTTTCAAGGCTCTCAGGTGAAAAAATGGGCCCTAGAGCAAGGAAGAAAATAGGCCCCCTTGTTGAAGTTTGGAATATAAAATACCGCAATAATCAGGGTTCAGTGGGTCCCGCAGGTCTGTGGGCGCCAGTGCAACTGCACCTGCTGCACCAACAGAAATTACGCCCCTGTCATAGAGCTGGGTAACATCAATTACTCAGTGCCACAAAGAGCATTAGAAATAAACTTTACATAATGTCAAAGGCAAAAACAAGAGCTTTGTCAGTTCTTGTTCTGTTTCAAACACTCCATACAATCTGTATGAACCCTCTCCACATTTTCCTACTGATAACAAAAGCCTTCGCTCCCAGAAAAAAACTTTCTGGGCGGTTAGTGCACATTTGAATGGGAGATGAGACCTCGGAATAGCCCAGCCCTGCGCCGGACTGCGAGTCACCTCAGAGAGCAGAAACAAAGCCCGTCCTCTGCCCATCACTGACCCAAGCGAAGCCGTGGAGCAAAGATGAGAACAAAGGGGAAGAAATAAAAGAATAACGAAAACTCATCAAGAAAAATAAATCCCTAAATTACTGCTGTATTTAAAAACTGAGAAAAAAAAAGAGAACGTAAAGAGTAAACTGAAGCCAAATAGAGTCACCGTTTTGTCCTTGTCACAGATCACAAACCTGCAAGTAAATTGCATTGCAAAATAAACTATCTTATTTTTTAATTACATACTCTCCAGTCACCGAAGAGACTGTCAAAAATTGCCATTTCGACTATATTTCAAGTCTCCATGACAGGGTATTGGGTAAAGTTTTCAATAAGCAATAATCGCGCCTCGGTTAAACCTCATTGGCTACGATACTGCCACTGCGCAAAGCTAAACAATTTAGTGTGAATTTCATGCACACTTGCCCTAGTACCTCATGTTACAAAGAACATGATTCCTTTTCAAAAGATGTTATCTGTTTATGCATAACTACTCCTCCACTGCTTCTGATAGGCAATGTAAGACATATTATGGTGTTGTTTTACTAAGTTCTATCAGCTCTATGCCCCAAAAGCGTCGATAGCCACACGCAGAGAATTATGGGAAATTGTATGCTAAATAGCTGTACAGGTAAGCAGCACCCTCCCAAGTTATGGATTTGATGGTCAGGCAAATATACCTTCACACAAAGATGAGATCTAGGCTGCTAACCATGGGTTGTGGAAAATATAAGAAGCACAAACTCATAATAGCATCCTCATAGGTCCCACTGTCTTCAAATGTTTACTAGAGAAGGAACGGCAATCAATTTAAAGGAAAATAAATTATAGATACATTTTTCCATATTCCATAATGCACGTCTGCCATTTCATGGCACTACATAGTTGCATTTGCTGCATTTCATTTTTAGCTTTAGGAGGTACAATATACTGGTTTCCTGGTTTTCAAAACATTTTAGGGGAATATTCACAAGGACCTGACGCAACTGCATGGATGCATAAGTTTCCTTGAGTCAGTGCTGAATGTCCTTGTGCCACGATGAATGTGCTGTATTTACATTACAGCGCTCCATGGCGCAAGAATTAACAGATGCGTCAGAAATTCTGACGCATCTGTTGGCACAAAAGTGACGCATTGCTGGAAATGCTCATGAAAGTGACGCAAAAAGCCCTGAGTCATAACTTATGCCTGGTCTGTGCAGGCGTAGGGATTTTGACACAGTGAAGGCGTAGAGTGATGTAGTGAAATCTTGTAGATTTCAGTGCGTCAGTTCTAGAAGGCTTTTAGCGTGGGAACGCCCACCCTGCATACATTATACCTGACGCAGGTATAATATGATGCAGGACTTTACAATGTGACACATCTCCCTAGATGCGTCACATTGTAAATGGGCCGCAACATTTATGCCGCAGCTGCGTCACAATACAGATTTTTATACTTGCCCTATATATGGCTGTGTGTACGTTGTGTGTCTCCGTCTGCATGCAGCATACAAATGTGCCAGATCTGGGAGCCCAGTTGGGCTGATGCACCCACACAAGAGCTCTTTGCCTGACCTCATTGTCACCAATTCAAATCAGAGAGGATCCATGCAGTCTTTCAAGGCTCTCAGGTGAAAAAATGGGCCCTAGAGCAAGGAAGAAAATAGGCCCCCTTGTTGAAGTTTGGAATATAAAATACCGCAATAATCAGGGTTCAGTGGGTCCCGCAGGTCTGTGGGCGCCAGTGCAACTGCACCTGCTGCACCAACAGAAGCTACGCCCCTGTCATAGAGCTGGGTAACATCAATTACTCAGTGCCACAAAGAGCATTAGAAATAAACTTTACATAATGTCAAACGGCAAAAACAAGAGCTTTGTCAGTTCTTGTTCTGTTTCAAACACACCATACAATCTGTATGAACCCTCTCCACATTTTCCTACTGATAACAAATGCCTTCGCTCCCAGAAAAAAACTTTCTGGGCGGTTAGTGCACATTTGAATGGGAGATGAGACCTCGGAATAGCCCAGCCCTGCGCCGGACTGCGAGTCACCTCAGAGAGCAGAAACAAAGCCCGTCCTCTGCCCATCACTGACCCAAGCGAATCCGTGGAGCAAAGATGAGAACAAAGGGGAAGAAATAAAAGAATAACGAAAACTCATCAAGGAAAATAAATCCGTAAATTACTGCTGTATTTAAAAAGCTGAGAAAACAAAAGAGAACGTAAAGAGTAAACTGAAGCCAAATAGAGTCACCGTTTTGTCCTTGTCACAGATCACAAACCTGCAAGTAAATTGCATTGCAAAATAAACTATCTTATTTTTTAATTACATATTCTCCAGTCTCCGAAGAGACTGTCAAAAATTGCCAATTCGACTATATTTCAAGTTTTCATGACGGGGTATTGGGTAAAGTTTTCAATAAGCAATAATCACGCCTCGGTTAAACCTAATTGGCTACGATACTGCCACTGCGCAAAGCTAAACAATTTAGTGTGAATTTCATGCACACTTGCCCTGGTACCTCATGTTACAAAGAACATGATTCCTTTTCAAAAGATGTTATCTGTTTATGCATAACTACTCCTCCACTGCTTCTGATAGGCAATGTAAGACATATAATGGTGTTGTTTTACTAATTTCTATCAGCTCTCTGCCCCAAACCGTCGATAGCCACACGCAGAGAATTATGGGAAATTGTATGCTAAATAGCTGTACAGGTAAGCAGCACCCTCCCAAGTTTTGGATTTGATGCTCAGGCAGATATACCTTCACACAAAGATGAGATCTAGGCTGCTAACCATGGGTTGTGGAAAATATAAGAAGCACAAATTCATAATAGCATCCTCATAGGTCCCACTGTCTTCAAATGTTTACTAGAGAAGGAACGGCAATCAATTTAAAGGAAAATAAATTATAGATACATTTTTCCATATTCCATAATGCACGTCTGCCATTTCATGGCACTACATAGTTGCATTTGCTGCATTTCATTTTTACCTTTAGGAGGTACAATATACTGGTTTCCTGGTTTTCAAAACATTTTAGGGGAAGATTCACAAGGACCTGACGCAACTGCATGGATGCATAAGTTTCCTTGAGTCAGTGCTGAATGTCCTTGTGCCACGATGAATGTGCTGTATTAACAATACAGCGCTCCATGGCGCAAGAATTAACAGATGCGTCAGAAATTCTGACGCATCTGTTGGCACAAAAGTGACGCATTGCTGGAAATGCTCATGAAAGTGACGCAAAAAGCCCTGAGTCATAACTTATGCCTGGTCTGTGCAGGCGTAGGGATTTTGACACAGTGAAGGCATAGAGTGATGTAGTGAAATCTTGTAGATTTCAGTGTGTCAGTTCTAGAAGGCTTTTACCGTGGGAACGCCCACCCTGCATACATTATACCTGACGCAGGTATAATATGATGCGGGACTTTACAATGTGACACATCTCCCTAGATGCGTCACATTGTAAATGGGCCGCAACATTTATGCCGCAGCTGCGTCACAATACAGATTTTTATACTTGCCCTATATATGGCTGTGTGTACGTTTTGTGTCTCCGTCTGCATGCAGCAAACAAATGTGCCAGATCTGGTAGCCCAGTTGGGCTGATGCAGCCACACAAGAGCTCTCTGCCTGACCTCATTGTCACCAATTCAAATCAGAGAGGATCCATGCAGTCTTTCAAGGCTCTCAGGTGAAAAAATGGGCCCTAGAGCAAGGAAGAAAATAGGCCCCCTTGTTGAAGTTTGGAATATAAAATACCGCAATAATCAGGGTTCAGTGGGTCCCGCAGGTCTGTGGGCGCCAGTGCAACTGCACCTGCTGCACCAACAGAAGCTACGCCCCTGTCATAGAGCTGGGTAACATCAATTACTCAGTGCCACAAAGAGCATTAGAAATAAACTTTACATAATGTCAAACGGCAAAAACAAGAGCTTTGTCAGTTCTTGTTCTGTTTCAAACACTCCATACAATCTGTATGAACCCTCTCCACATTTTCCTACTGATAACAAATGCCTTCGCTCCCAGAAAAAAACTTTCTGGGCGGTTAGTGCACATTTGAATGGGAGATGAGACCTCGGAAGAGCCCAGCCCTGCGCCGGACTGCGAGTCACCTCAGAGAGCAGAAACAAAGCCCGTCCTCTGCCCATCACTGACCCAAGCGAATCCGTGGAGCAAAGATGAGAACAAAGGGGAAGAAATAAAAGAATAACGAAAACTCATCAAGGAAAATAAATCCCTAAATTACTGCTGTATTTAAAAAGCTGAGAAAACAAAAGAGAACGTAAAGAGTAAACTGAAGCCAAATAGAGTCACCGTTTTGTCCTTGTCACAGATCACAAACCTGCAAGTAAATTGCATTGCAAAATAAACTATCTTATTTTTTAATTACATACTCTCCAGTCACCGAAGAGACTGTCAAAAATTGCCATTTCGACTATATTTCAAGTCTCCATGACAGGGTATTGGGTAAAGTTTTCAATAAGCAATAATCGCGCCTCGGTTAAACCTCATTGGCTACGATACTGCCACTGCGCAACGCTAAACAATTTAGTGTGAATTTCATGCACACTTGCCCTAGTACCTCATGTTACAAAGAACATGATTCCTTTTCAAAAGATGTTATCTGTTTATGCATAACTACTCCTCCACTGCTTCTGATAGGCAATGTAAGACATATTATGGTGTTGTTTTACTAAGTTCTATCAGCTCTCTGCCCCAAAAGCGTCGATAGCCACACGCAGAGAATTATGGGAAATTGTATGCTAAATAGCTGTACAGGTAAGCAGCACCCTCCCAAGTTATGGATTTGATGGTCAGGCAAATATACCTTCACACAAAGATGAGATCTAGGCTGCTAACCATGGGTTGTGGAAAATATAAGAAGCACAAACTCATAATAGCATCCTCATAGGTCCCACTGTCTTCAAATGTTTACTAGAGAAGGAACGGCAATCAATTTAAAGGAAAATAAATTATAGATACATTTTTCCATATTCCATAATGCACGTCTGCCATTTCATGGCACTACATAGTTGCATTTGCTGCATTTCATTTTTAGCTTTAGGAGGTACAATATACTGGTTTCCTGGTTTTCAAAACATTTTAGGGGAATATTCACAAGGACCTGACGCAACTGCATGGATGCATAAGTTTCCTTGAGTCAGTGCTGAATGTCCTTGTGCCACGATGAATGTGCTGTATTTACATTACAGCGCTCCATGGCGCAAGAATTAACAGATGCGTCAGAAATTCTGACGCATCTGTTGGCACAAAAGTGACGCATTGCTGGAAATGCTCATGAAAGTGATGCAAAAAGCCCTGAGTCATAACTTATGCCTGGTCTGTGCAGGCGTAGGGATTTTGACACAGTGAAGGCGTAGAGTGATGTAGTGAAATCTTGTAGATTTCAGTGCGTCAGTTCTAGAAGGCTTTTAGCGTGGGAACGCCCACCCTGCATACATTATACCTGACGCAGGTATAATATGATGCGGGACTTTACAATGTGACACATCTCCCTAGATGCGTCACATTGTAAATGGGCCGCAACATTTATGCCGCAGCTGCGTCACAATACAGATTTTTATACTTGCCCTATATATGGCTGTGTGTACGTTGTGTGTCTCCGTCTGCATGCAGCATACAAATGTGCCAGATCTGGTAGCCCAGTTGGGCTGATGCAGCCACACAAGAGCTCTTTGCCTGACCTCATTGTCACCAATTCAAATCAGAGAGGATCCATGCAGTCTTTCAAGGCTCTCAGGTGAAAAAATGGGCCCTAGAGCAAGGAAGAAAATAGGCCCCCTTGTTGAAGTTTGGAATATAAAATACCGCAATAATCAGGGTTCAGTGGGTCCCGCAGGTCTGTGGGCGCCAGTGCAACTGCACCTGCTGCACCAACAGAAGCTACGCCCCTGTCATAGAGCTGGGTAACATCAATTACTCAGTGCCACAAAGAGCATTAGAAATAAACTTTACATAATGTCAAACGGCAAAAACAAGAGCTTTGTCAGTTCTTGTTCTGTTTCAAACACACCATACAATCTGTATGAACCCTCTCCACATTTTCCTACTGATAACAAATGCCTTCGCTCCCAGAAAAAAACTTTCTGGGCGGTTAGTGCACATTTGAATGGGAGATGAGACCTCGGAAGAGCCCAGCCCTGCGCCGGACTGCGAGTCACCTCAGAGAGCAGAAACAAAGCCCGTCCTCTGCCCATCACTGACCCAAGCGAATCCGTGGAGCAAAGATGAGAACAAAGGGGAAGAAATAAAAGAATAACGAAAACTCATCAAGGAAAATAAATCCGTAAATTACTGCTATATTTAAAAAGCTGAGAAAACAAAAGAGAACGTAAAGAGTAAACTGAAGCCAAATAGAGTCACCGTTTTGTCCTTGTCACAGATCACAAACCTGCAAGTAAATTGCATTGCAAAATAAACTATCTTATTTTTTAATTACATATTCTCCAGTCTCCGAAGAGACTGTCAAAAATTGCCATTTCGACTATATTTCAAGTTTCCATGACGGGGTATTGGGTAAAGTTTTCAATAAGCAATAATCACGCCTCGGTTAAACCTCATTGGCTACGATACTGCCACTGCGCAAAGCTAAACAATTTAGTGTGAATTTCATGCACACTTGCCCTGGTACCTCATGTTACAAAGAACATGATTCCTTTTCAAAAGATGTTATCTGTTTATGCATAACTACTCCTCCACTGCTTCTGATAGGCAATGTAAGACATATAATGGTGTTGTTTTACTAATTTCTATCAGCTCTCTGCCCCAAACCGTCGATAGCCACACGCAGAGAATTATGGGAAATTGTATGCTAAATAGCTGTACAGGTAAGCAGCACCCTCCCAAGTTATGGATTTGATGCTCAGGCAGATATACCTTCACACAAAGATGAGATCTAGGCTGCTAACCATGGGTTGTGGAAAATATAAGAAGCACAAATTCATAATAGCATCCTCATAGGTCCCACTGTCTTCAAATGTTTACTAGAGAAGGAACGGCAATCAATTTAAAGGAAAATAAATTATAGATACATTTTTCCATATTCCATAATGCACGTCTGCCATTTCATGGCACTACATAGTTGCATTTGCTGCATTTCATTTTTACCTTTAGGATGTACAATATACTGGTTTCCTGGTTTTCAAAACATTTTAGGGGAAGATTCACAAGGACCTGACGCAACTGCATGGATGCATAAGTTTCCTTGAGTCAGTGCTGAATGTCCTTGAGCCACGATGAATGTGCTGTATTAACAATACAGCGCTCCATGGCGCAAGAATTAACAGATGCGTCAGAAATTCTGACGCATCTGTTGGCACAAAAGTGACGCATTGCTGGAAATGCTCATGAAAGTAACGCAAAAAGCCCTGAGTCATAACTTATGCCTGGTCTGTGCAGGCGTAGGGATTTTGACACAGTGAAGGCATAGAGTGATGTAGTGAAATCTTGTAGATTTCAGTGTGTCAGTTCTAGAAGGCTTTTACCGTGGTAACGCCCACCCTGCATACATTATACCTGACGCAGGTATAATATGATGCGGGACTTTACAATGTGACACATCTCCCTAGATGCGTCACATTGTAAATGGGCCACAACATTTATGCCGCAGCTGCGTCACAATACAGATTTTTATACTTGCCCTATATATGGCTGTGTGTACGTTTTGTGTCTCTGTCTGCATGCAGCAAACAAATGTGCCAGATCTGGTAGCCCAGTTGGGCTGATGCAGCCACACAAGAGCTCTCTGCCTGACCTCATTGTCACCAATTCAAATCAGAGAGGATCCATGCAGTCTTTCAAGGCTCTCAGGTGAAAAAATGGGCCCTAGAGCAAGGAAGAAAATAGGCCCCCTTGTTGAAGTTTGGAATATAAAATACCGCAATAATCAGGGTTCAGTGGGTCCCGCAGGTCTGTGGGCGCCAGTGCAACTGCACCTGCTGCACCAACAGAAATTACGCCCCTGTCATAGAGCTGGGTAACATCAATTACTCAGTGCCACAAAGAGCATTAGAAATAAACTTTACATAATGTCAAAGGCAAAAACAAGAGCTTTGTCAGTTCTTGTTCTGTTTCAAACACTCCATACAATCTGTATGAACCCTCTCCACATTTTCCTACTGATAACAAAAGCCTTCGCTCCCAGAAAAAAACTTTCTGGGCGGTTAGTGCACATTTGAATGGGAGATGAGACCTCGGAATAGCCCAGCCCTGCGCCGGACTGCGAGTCACCTCAGAGAGCAGAAACAAAGCCCGTCCTCTGCCCATCACTGACCCAAGCGAAGCCGTGGAGCAAAGATGAGAACAAAGGGGAAGAAATAAAAGAATAACGAAAACTCATCAAGAAAAATAAATCCCTAAATTATTGCTGTATTTAAAAACTGAGAAAAAAAAAGAGAACGTAAAGAGTAAACTGAAGCCAAATAGAGTCACCGTTTTGTCCTTGTCACAGATCACAAACCTGCAAGTAAATTGCATTGCAAAATAAACTATCTTATTTTTTAATTACATACTCTCCAGTCACCGAAGAGACTGTCAAAAATTGCCATTTCGACTATATTTCAAGTCTCCATGACAGGGTATTGGGTAAAGTTTTCAATAAGCAATAATCGCGCCTCGGTTAAACCTCATTGGCTACGATACTGCCACTGCGCAAAGCTAAACAATTTAGTGTGAATTTCATGCACACTTGCCCTAGTACCTCATGTTACAAAGAACATGATTCCTTTTCAAAAGATGTTATCTGTTTATGCATAACTACTCCTCCACTGCTTCTGATAGGCAATGTAAGACATATTATGGTGTTGTTTTACTAAGTTCTATCAGCTCTATGCCCCAAAAGCGTCGATAGCCACACGCAGAGAATTATGGGAAATTGTATGCTAAATAGCTGTACAGGTAAGCAGCACCCTCCCAAGTTATGGATTTGATGGTCAGGCAAATATACCTTCACACAAAGATGAGATCTAGGCTGCTAACCATGGGTTGTGGAAAATATAAGAAGCACAAACTCATAATAGCATCCTCATAGGTCCCACTGTCTTCAAATGTTTACTAGAGAAGGAACGGCAATCAATTTAAAGGAAAATAAATTATAGATACATTTTTCCATATTCCATAATGCACGTCTGCCATTTCATGGCACTACATAGTTGCATTTGCTGCATTTCATTTTTAGCTTTAGGAGGTACAATATACTGGTTTCCTGGTTTTCAAAACATTTTAGGGGAATATTCACAAGGACCTGACGCAACTGCATGGATGCATAAGTTTCCTTGAGTCAGTGCTGAATGTCCTTGTGCCACGATGAATGTGCTGTATTTACATTACAGCGCTCCATGGCGCAAGAATTAACAGATGCGTCAGAAATTCTGACGCATCTGTTGGCACAAAAGTGACGCATTGCTGGAAATGCTCATGAAAGTGACGCAAAAAGCCCTGAGTCATAACTTATGCCTGGTCTGTGCAGGCGTAGGGATTTTGACACAGTGAAGGCGTAGAGTGATGTAGTGAAATCTTGTAGATTTCAGTGCGTCAGTTCTAGAAGGCTTTTAGCGTGGGAACGCCCACCCTGCATACATTATACCTGACGCAGGTATAATATGATGCAGGACTTTACAATGTGACACATCTCCCTAGATGCGTCACATTGTAAATGGGCCGCAACATTTATGCCGCAGCTGCGTCACAATACAGATTTTTATACTTGCCCTATATATGGCTGTGTGTACGTTGTGTGTCTCCGTCTGCATGCAGCATACAAATGTGCCAGATCTGGGAGCCCAGTTGGGCTGATGCACCCACACAAGAGCTCTTTGCCTGACCTCATTGTCACCAATTCAAATCAGAGAGGATCCATGCAGTCTTTCAAGGCTCTCAGGTGAAAAAATGGGCCCTAGAGCAAGGAAGAAAATAGGCCCCCTTGTTGAAGTTTGGAATATAAAATACCGCAATAATCAGGGTTCAGTGGGTCCCGCAGGTCTGTGGGCGCCAGTGCAACTGCACCTGCTGCACCAACAGAAGCTACGCCCCTGTCATAGAGCTGGGTAACATCAATTACTCAGTGCCACAAAGAGCATTAGAAATAAACTTTACATAATGTCAAACGGCAAAAACAAGAGCTTTGTCAGTTCTTGTTCTGTTTCAAACACACCATACAATCTGTATGAACCCTCTCCACATTTTCCTACTGATAACAAATGCCTTCGCTCCCAGAAAAAAACTTTCTGGGCGGTTAGTGCACATTTGAATGGGAGATGAGACCTCGGAATAGCCCAGCCCTGCGCCGGACTGCGAGTCACCTCAGAGAGCAGAAACAAAGCCCGTCCTCTGCCCATCACTGACCCAAGCGAATCCGTGGAGCAAAGATGAGAACAAAGGGGAAGAAATAAAAGAATAACGAAAACTCATCAAGGAAAATAAATCCGTAAATTACTGCTGTATTTAAAAAGCTGAGAAAACAAAAGAAAACGTAAAGAGTAAACTGAAGCCAAATAGAGTCACCGTTTTGTCCTTGTCACAGATCACAAACCTGCAAGTAAATTGCATTGCAAAATAAACTATCTTATTTTTTAATTACATATTCTCCAGTCTCCGAAGAGACTGTCAAAAATTGCCAATTCGACTATATTTCAAGTTTTCATGACGGGGTATTGGGTAAAGTTTTCAATAAGCAATAATCACGCCTCGGTTAAACCTAATTGGCTACGATACTGCCACTGCGCAAAGCTAAACAATTTAGTGTGAATTTCATGCACACTTGCCCTGGTACCTCATGTTACAAAGAACATGATTCCTTTTCAAAAGATGTTATCTGTTTATGCATAACTACTCCTCCACTGCTTCTGATAGGCAATGTAAGACATATAATGGTGTTGTTTTACTAATTTCTATCAGCTCTCTGCCCCAAACCGTCGATAGCCACACGCAGAGAATTATGGGAAATTGTATGCTAAATAGCTGTACAGGTAAGCAGCACCCTCCCAAGTTTTGGATTTGATGCTCAGGCAGATATACCTTCACACAAAGATGAGATCTAGGCTGCTAACCATGGGTTGTGGAAAATATAAGAAGCACAAATTCATAATAGCATCCTCATAGGTCCCACTGTCTTCAAATGTTTACTAGAGAAGGAACGGCAATCAATTTAAAGGAAAATAAATTATAGATACATTTTTCCATATTCCATAATGCACGTCTGCCATTTCATGGCACTACATAGTTGCATTTGCTGCATTTCATTTTTACCTTTAGGAGGTACAATATACTGGTTTCCTGGTTTTCAAAACATTTTAGGGGAAGATTCACAAGGACCTGACGCAACTGCATGGATGCATAAGTTTCCTTGAGTCAGTGCTGAATGTCCTTGTGCCACGATGAATGTGCTGTATTAACAATACAGCGCTCCATGGCGCAAGAATTAACAGATGCGTCAGAAATTCTGACGCATCTGTTGGCACAAAAGTGACGCATTGCTGGAAATGCTCATGAAAGTGACGCAAAAAGCCCTGAGTCATAACTTATGCCTGGTCTGTGCAGGCGTAGGGATTTTGACACAGTGAAGGCATAGAGTGATGTAGTGAAATCTTGTAGATTTCAGTGTGTCAGTTCTAGAAGGCTTTTACCGTGGGAACGCCCACCCTGCATACATTATACCTGACGCAGGTATAATATGATGCGGGACTTTACAATGTGACACATCTCCCTAGATGCGTCACATTGTAAATGGGCCGCAACATTTATGCCGCAGCTGCGTCACAATACAGATTTTTATACTTGCCCTATATATGGCTGTGTGTACGTTTTGTGTCTCCGTCTGCATGCAGCAAACAAATGTGCCAGATCTGGTAGCCCAGTTGGGCTGATGCAGCCACACAAGAGCTCTCTGCCTGACCTCATTGTCACCAATTCAAATCAGAGAGGATCCATGCAGTCTTTCAAGGCTCTCAGGTGAAAAAATGGGCCCTAGAGCAAGGAAGAAAATAGGCCCCCTTGTTGAAGTTTGGAATATAAAATACCGCAATAATCAGGGTTCAGTGGGTCCCGCAGGTCTGTGGGCGCCAGTGCAACTGCACCTGCTGCACCAACAGAAGCTACGCCCCTGTCATAGAGCTGGGTAACATCAATTACTCAGTGCCACAAAGAGCATTAGAAATAAACTTTACATAATGTCAAACGGCAAAAACAAGAGCTTTGTCAGTTCTTGTTCTGTTTCAAACACTCCATACAATCTGTATGAACCCTCTCCACATTTTCCTACTGATAACAAATGCCTTCGCTCCCAGAAAAAAACTTTCTGGGCGGTTAGTGCACATTTGAATGGGAGATGAGACCTCGGAAGAGCCCAGCCCTGCGCCGGACTGCGAGTCACCTCAGAGAGCAGAAACAAAGCCCGTCCTCTGCCCATCACTGACCCAAGCGAATCCGTGGAGCAAAGATGAGAACAAAGGGGAAGAAATAAAAGAATAACGAAAACTCATCAAGGAAAATAAATCCGTATATTACTGCTGTATTTAAAAAGCTGAGAAAACAAAAGAGAACGTAAAGAGTAAACTGAAGCCAAATAGAGTCACCGTTTTGTCCTTGTCACAGATCACAAACCTGCAAGTAAATTGCATTGCAAAATAAACTATCTTATTTTTTAATTACATATTCTCCAGTCTCCGAAGAGACTGTCAAAAATTGCCATTTCGACTATATTTCAAGTTTCCATGACGGGGTATTGGGTAAAGTTTTCAATAAGCAATAATCACGCCTCGGTTAAACCTCATTGGCTACGATACTGCCACTGCGCAAAGCTAAACAATTTAGTGTGAATTTCATGCACACTTGCCCTGGTACCTCATGTTACAAAGAACATGATTCCTTTTCAAAAGATGTTATCTGTTTATGCATAACTACTCCTCCACTGCTTCTGATAGGCAATATAAGACATATAATGGTGTTGTTTTACTAATTTCTATCAGCTCTCTGCCCCAAACCGTCGATAGCCACACGCAGAGAATTATGGGAAATTGTATGCTAAATAGCTGTACAGGTAAGCAGCACCCTCCCAAGTTATGGATTTGATGCTCAGGCAGATATACCTTCACACAAAGATGAGATCTAGGCTGCTAACCATGGGTTGTGGAAAATATAAGAAGCACAAATTCATAATAGCATCCTCATAGGTCCCACTGTCTTCAAATGTTTACTAGAGAAGGAACGGCAATCAATTTAAAGGAAAATAAATTATAGATACATTTTTCCATATTCCATAATGCACGTCTGCCATTTCATGGCACTACATAGTTGCATTTGCTGCATTTCATTTTTACCTTTAGGAGGTACAATATACTGGTTTCCTGGTTTTCAAAACATTTTAGGGGAAGATTCACAAGGACCTGACGCAACTGCATGGATGCATAAGTTTCCTTGAGTCAGTGCTGAATGTCCTTGTGCCACGATGAATGTGCTGTATTAACAATACAGCGCTCCATGGCGCAAGAATTAACAGATGCGTCAGAAATTCTGACGCATCTGTTGGCACAAAAGTGACGCATTGCTGGAAATGCTCATGAAAGTAACGCAAAAAGCCCTGAGTCATAACTTATGCCTGGTCTGTGCAGGCGTAGGGATTTTGACACAGTGAAGGCATAGAGTGATGTAGTGAAATCTTGTAGATTTCAGTGTGTCAGTTCTAGAAGGCTTTTACCGTGGGAACGCCCACCCTGCATACATTATACCTGACGCAGGTATAATATGATGCGGGACTTTACAATGTGACACATCTCCCTAGATGCGTCACATTGTAAATGGGCCACAACATTTATGCCGCAGCTGCGTCACAATACAGATTTTTATACTTGCCCTATATATGGCCGTGTGTACGTTTTGTGTCTCTGTCTGCATGCAGCAAACAAATGTGCCAGATCTGGTAGCCCAGTTGGGCTGATGCAGCCACACAAGAGCTCTCTGCCTGACCTCATTGTCACCAATTCAAATCAGAGAGGATCCATGCAGTCTTTCAAGGCTCTCAGGTGAAAAAATGGGCCCTAGAGCAAGGAAGAAAATAGGCCCCCTTGTTGAAGTTTGGAATATAAAATACCGCAATAATCAGGGTTCAGTGGGTCCCGCAGGTCTGTGGGCACCAGTGCAACTGCACCTGCTGCACCAACAGAAGCTACGCCCCTGTCATAGAGCTGGGTAACATCAATTACTCAGTGCCACAAAGAGCATTAGAAATAAACTTTACATAATGTCAAAGGCAAAAACAAGAGCTTTGTCAGTTCTTGTTCTGTTTCAAACACTCCATACAATCTGTATGAACCCTCTCCACATTTTCCTACTGATAACAAATGCCTTCGCTCCCAGAAAAAAACTTTCTGGGCGGTTAGTGCACATTTGAATGGGAGATGAGACCTCGGAATAGCCCAGCCCTGCGCCGGACTGCGAGTCACCTCAGAGAGCAGAAACAAAGCCCGTCCTCTGCCCATCACTGACCCAAGCGAAGCCGTGGAGCAAAGATGAGAACAAAGGGGAAGAAATAAAAGAATAACGAAAACTCATCAAGAAAAATAAATCCCTAAATTACTGCTGTATTTAAAAACTGAGAAAACAAAAGAGAACGTAAAGAGTAAACTGAAGCCAAATAGAGTCACCGTTTTGTCCTTGTCACAGATCACAAACCTGCAAGTAAATTGCATTGCAAAATAAACTATCTTATTTTTTAATTACATACTCTCCAGTCACCGAAGAGACTGTCAAAAATTGCCATTTCGACTATATTTCAAGTCTCCATGACAGGGTATTGGGTAAAGTTTTCAATAAGCAATAATCGCGCCTCGGTTAAACCTCATTGGCTACGATACTGCCACTGCGCAAAGCTAAACAATTTAGTGTGAATTTCATGCACACTTGCCCTAGTACCTCATGTTACAAAGAACATGATTCCTTTTCAAAAGATGTTATCTGTTTATGCATAACTACTCCTCCACTGCTTCTGATAGGCAATGTAAGACATATAATGGTGTTGTTTTACTAAGTTCTATCAGCTCTCTGCCCCAAAAGCGTCGATAGCCACACGCAGAGAATTATGGGAAATTGTATGCTAAATAGCTGTACAGGTAAGCAGCACCCTCCCAAGTTATGGATTTGATGGTCAGGCAAATATACCTTCACACAAAGATGAGATCTAGGCTGCTAACCATGGGTTGTGGAAAATATAAGAAGCACAAACTCATAATAGCATCCTCATAGGTCCCACTGTCTTCAAATGTATACTAGAGAAGGAACGGCAATCAATTTAAAGGAAAATAAATTATAGATACATTTTTCCATATTCCATAATGCACGTCTGCCATTTCATGGCACTACATAGTTGCATTTGCTGCATTTCATTTTTAGCTTTAGGAGGTACAATATACTGGTTTCCTGGTTTTCAAAACATTTTAGGGGAATATTCACAAGGACCTGACGCAACTGCTTGGATGCATAAGTTTCCTTGAGTCAGTGCTGAATGTCCTTGTGCCACGATGAATGTGCTGTATTTACATTACAGCGCTCCATGGCGCAAGAATTAACAGATGCGTCAGAAATTCTGACGCATCTGTTGGCACAAAAGTGACGCATTGCTGGAAATGCTCATGAAAGTGACGCAAAAAGCCCTGAGTCATAACTTATGCCTGGTCTGTGCAGGCGTAGGGATTTTGACACAGTGAAGGCATAGAGTGATGTAGTGAAATCTTGTAGATTTCAGTGTGTCAGTTCTAGAAGGCTTTTACCGTGGGAACGCCCACCCTGCATACATTATACCTGACGCAGGTATAATATGATGCGGGACTTTACAATGTGACACATCTCCCTAGATGCGTCACATTGTAAATGGGCCGCAACATTTATGCCGCAGCTGCGTCACAATACAGATTTTTATACTTGCCCTATATATGGCTGTGTGTACGTTTTGTGTCTCCGTCTGCATGCAGCAAACAAATGTGCCAGATCTGGTAGCCCAGTTGGGCTGATGCAGCCACACAAGAGCTCTCTGCCTGACCTCATTGTCACCAATTCAAATCAGAGAGGATCCATGCAGTCTTTCAAGGCTCTCAGGTGAAAAAATGGGCCCTAGAGCAAGGAAGAAAATAGGCCCCCTTGTTGAAGTTTGGAATATAAAATACCGCAATAATCAGGGTTCAGTGGGTCCCGCAGGTCTGTGGGCGCCAGTGCAACTGCACCTGCTGCACCAATAGAAGCTACGCCCCTGTCATAGAGCTGGGTAACATCAATTACTCAGTGCCACAAAGAGCATTAGAAATAAACTTTACATAATGTCAAACGGCAAAAACAAGAGCTTTGTCAGTTCTTGTTCTGTTTCAAACACTCCATACAATCTGTATGAACCCTCTCCACATTTTCCTACTGATAACAAATGCCTTCGCTCCCAGAAAAAAACTTTCTGGGCGGTTAGTGCACATTTGAATGGGAGATGAGACCTCGGAAGAGCCCAGCCCTGCGCCGGACTGCGAGTCACCTCAGAGAGCAGAAACAAAGCCCGTCCTCTGCCCATCACTGACCCAAGCGAATCCGTGGAGCAAAGATGAGAACAAAGGGGAAGAAATAAAAGAATAACGAAAACTCATCAAGGAAAATAAATCCGTAAATTACTGCTGTATTTAAAAAGCTGAGAAAACAAAAGAGAACGTAAAGAGTAAACTGAAGCCAAATAGAGTCACCGTTTTGTCCTTGTCACAGATCACAAACCTGCAAGTAAATTGCATTGCAAAATAAACTATCTTATTTTTTAATTACATATTCTCCAGTCTCCAAAGAGACTGTCAAAAATTGCCATTTCGACTATATTTCAAGTTTCCATGACGGGGTATTGGGTAAAGTTTTCAATAAGCAATAATCACGCCTCGGTTAAACCTCATTGGCTACGATACTGCCACTGCGCAAAGCTAAACAATTTAGTGTGAATTTCATGCACACTTGCCCTGGTACCTCATGTTACAAAGAACATGATTCCTTTTCAAAAGATGTTATCTGTTTATGCATAACTACTCCTCCACTGCTTCTGATAGGCAATGTAAGACATATAATGGTGTTGTTTTACTAATTTCTATCAGCTCTCTGCCCCAAACCGTCGATAGCCACACGCAGAGAATTATGGGAAATTGTATGCTAAATAGCTGTACAGGTAAGCAGCACCCTCCCAAGTTATGGATTTGATGCTCAGGCAGATATACCTTCACACAAAGATGAGATCTAGGCTGCTAACCATGGGTTGTGGAAAATATAAGAAGCACAAATTCATAATAGCATCCTCATAGGTCCCACTGTCTTCAAATGTTTACTAGAGAAGGAACGGCAATCAATTTAAAGGAAAATAAATTATAGATACATTTTTCCATATTCCATAATGCACGTCTGCCATTTCATGGCACTACATAGTTGCATTTGCTGCATTTCATTTTTACCTTTAGGAGGTACAATATACTGGTTTCCTGGTTTTCAAAACATTTTAGGGGAAGATTCACAAGGACCTGACGCAACTGCATGGATGCATAAGTTTCCTTGAGTCAGTGCTGAATGTCCTTGTGCCACGATGAATGTGCTGTATTAACAATACAGCGCTCCATGGCGCAAGAATTAACAGATGCGTCAGAAATTCTGACGCATCTGTTGGCACAAAAGTGACGCATTGCTGGAAATGCTCATGAAAGTAACGCAAAAAGCCCTGAGTCATAACTTATGCCTGGTCTGTGCAGGCGTAGGGATTTTGACACAGTGAAGGCATAGAGTGATGTAGTGAAATCTTGTAGATTTCAGTGTGTCAGTTCTAGAAGGCTTTTACCGTGGGAACGCCCACCCTGCATACATTATACCTGACGCAGGTATAATATGATGCGGGACTTTACAATGTGACACATCTCCCTAGATGCGTCACATTGTAAATGGGCCACAACATTTATGCCGCAGCTGCGTCACAATACAGATTTTTATACTTGCCCTATATATGGCTGTGTGTACGTTTTGTGTCTCTGTCTGCATGCAGCAAACAAATGTGCCAGATCTGGTAGCCCAGTTGGGCTGATGCAGCCACACAAGAGCTCTCTGCCTGACCTCATTGTCACCAATTCAAATCAGAGAGGATCCATGCAGTCTTTCAAGGCTCTCAGGTGAAAAAATGGGCCCTAGAGCAAGGAAGAAAATAGGCCCCCTTGTTGAAGTTTGGAATATAAAATACCGCAATAATCAGGGTTCAGTGGGTCCCGCAGGTCTGTGGGCGCCAGTGCAACTGCACCTGCTGCACCAACAGAAGCTACGCCCCTGTCATAGAGCTGGGTAACATCAATTACTCAGTGCCACAAAGAGCATTAGAAATAAACTTTACATAATGTCAAAGGCAAAAACAAGAGCTTTGTCAGTTCTTGTTCTGTTTCAAACACTCCATACAATCTGTATGAACCCTCTCCACATTTTCCTACTGATAACAAAAGCCTTCGCTCCCAGAAAAAAACTTTCTGGGCGGTTAGTGCACATTTGAATGGGAGATGAGACCTCGGAATAGCCCAGCCCTGCGCCGGACTGCGAGTCACCTCAGAGAGCAGAAACAAAGCCCGTCCTCTGCCCATCACTGACCCAAGCGAAGCCGTGGAGCAAAGATGAGAACAAAGGGGAAGAAATAAAAGAATAACGAAAACTCATCAAGAAAAATAAATCCCTAAATTACTGCTGTATTTAAAAACTGAGAAAACAAAAGAGAACGTAAAGAGTAAACTGAAGCCAAATAGAGTCACCGTTTTGTCCTTGTCACAGATCACAAACCTGCAAGTAAATTGCATTGCAAAATAAACTATCTTATTTTTTAATTACATACTCTCCAGTCACTGAAGAGACTGTCAAAAATTGCCATTTCGACTATATTTCAAGTCTCCATGACAGGGTATTGGGTAAAGTTTTCAATAAGCAATAATCGCGCCTCGGTTAAACCTCATTGGCTACGATACTGCCACTGCGCAAAGCTAAACAATTTAGTGTGAATTTCATGCACACTTGCCCTAGTACCTCATGTTACAAAGAACATGATTCCTTTTCAAAAGATGTTATCTGTTTATGCATAACTACTCCTCCACTGCTTCTGATAGGCAATGTAAGACATATTATGGTGTTGTTTTACTAAGTTCTATCAGCTCTCTGCCCCAAAAGCGTCGATAGCCACACGCAGAGAATTATGGGAAATTGTATGCTAAATAGCTGTACAGGTAAGCAGCACCCTCCCAAGTTATGGATTTGATGGTCAGGCAAATATACCTTCACACAAAGATGAGATCTAGGCTGCTAACCATGGGTTGTGGAAAATATAAGAAGCACAAACTCATAATAGCATCCTCATAGGTCCCACTGTCTTCAAATGTTTACTAGAGAAGGAACGGCAATCAATTTAAAGGAAAATAAATTATAGATACATTTTTCCATATTCCATAATGCACGTCTGCCATTTCATGGCACTACATAGTTGCATTTGCTGCATTTCATTTTTAGCTTTAGGAGGTACAATATACTGGTTTCCTGGTTTTCAAAACATTTTAGGGGAATATTCACAAGGACCTGACGCAACTGCATGGATGCATAAGTTTCCTTGAGTCAGTGCTGAATGTCCTTGTGCCACGATGAATGTGCTGTATTTACATTACAGCGCTCCATGGCGCAAGAATTAACAGATGCGTCAGAAATTCTGACGCATCTGTTGGCACAAAAGTGACGCATTGCTGGAAATGCTCATGAAAGTGACGCAAAAAGCCCTGAGTCATAACTTATGCCTGGTCTGTGCAGGCGTAGGGATTTTGACACAGTGAAGGCGTAGAGTGATGTAGTGAAATCTTGTAGATTTCAGTGCGTCAGTTCTAGAAGGCTTTTAGCGTGGGAACGCCCACCCTGCATACATTATACCTGACGCAGGTATAATATGATGCGGGACTTTACAATGTGACACATCTCCCTAGATGCGTCACATTGTAAATGGGCCGCAACATTTATGCCGCAGCTGCGTCACAATACAGATTTTTATACTTGCCCTATATATGGCTGTGTGTACGTTGTGTGTCTCCGTCTGCATGCAGCATACAAATGTGCCAGATCTGGGAGCCCAGTTGGGCTGATGCACCCACACAAGAGCTCTTTGCCTGACCTCATTGTCACCAATTCAAATCAGAGAGGATCCATGCAGTCTTTCAAGGCTCTCAGGTGAAAAAATGGGCCCTAGAGCAAGGAAGAAAATAGGCCCCCTTGTTGAAGTTTGGAATATAAAATAAAGCAATAATCAGGGTTCAGTGGGTCCCGCAGGTCTGTGGGCGCCAGTGCAACTGCACCTGCTGCACCAACAGAAGCTACGCCCCTGTCATAGAGCTGGGTAACATCAATTACTCAGTGCCACAAAGAGCATTAGAAATAAACTTTACATAATGTCAAACGGCAAAAACAAGAGCTTTGTCAGTTCTTGTTCTGTTTCAAACACACCATACAATCTGTATGAACCCTCTCCACATTTTCCTACTGATAACAAATGCCTTCGCTCCCAGAAAAAAACTTTCTGGGCGGTTAGTGCACATTTGAATGGGAGATGAGACCTCGGAAGAGCCCAGCCCTGCGCCGGACTGCGAGTCACCTCAGAGAGCAGAAACAAAGCCCGTCCTCTGCCCATCACTGACCCAAGCGAATCCGTGGAGCAAAGATGAGAACAAAGGGGAAGAAATAAAAGAATAACGAAAACTCATCAAGGAAAATAAATCCGTAAATTACTGCTGTATTTAAAAAGCTGAGAAAACAAAAGAGAACGTAAAGAGTAAACTGAAGCCAAATAGAGTCACCGTTTTGTCCTTGTCACAGATCACAAACCTGCAAGTAAATTGCATTGCAAAATAAACTATCTTATTTTTTAATTACATATTCTCCAGTCTCCGAAGAGACTGTCAAAAATTGCCAATTCGACTATATTGCAAGTTTTCATGACGGGGTATTGGGTAAAGTTTTCAATAAGCAATAATCACGCCTCGGTTAAACCTAATTGGCTACGATACTGCCACTGCGCAAAGCTAAACAATTTAGTGTGAATTTCATGCACACTTGCCCTGGTACCTCATGTTACAAAGAACATGATTCCTTTTCAAAAGATGTTATCTGTTTATGCATAACTACTCCTCCACTGCTTCTGATAGGCAATGTAAGACATATAATGGTGTTGTTTTACTAATTTCTATCAGCTCTCTGCCCCAAACCGTCGATAGCCACACGCAGAGAATTATGGGAAATTGTATGCTAAATAGCTGTACAGGTAAGCAGCACCCTCCCAAGTTTTGGATTTGATGCTCAGGCAGATATACCTTCACACAAAGATGAGATCTAGGCTGCTAACCATGGGTTGTGGAAAATATAAGAAGCACAAATTCATAATAGCATCCTCATAGGTCCCACTGTCTTCAAATGTTTACTAGAGAAGGAACGGCAATCAATTTAAAGGAAAATAAATTATAGATACATTTTTCCATATTCCATAATGCACGTCTGCCATTTCATGGCACTACATAGTTGCATTTGCTGCATTTCATTTTTACCTTTAGGAGGTACAATATACTGGTTTCCTGGTTTTCAAAACATTTTAGGGGAAGATTCACAAGGACCTGACGCAACTGCATGGATGCATAAGTTTCCTTGAGTCAGTGCTGAATGTCCTTGTGCCACGATGAATGTGCTGTATTAACAATACAGCGCTCCATGGCGCAAGAATTAACAGATGCGTCAGAAATTCTGACGCATCTGTTGGCACAAAAGTGACGCATTGCTGGAAATGCTCATGAAAGTGACGCAAAAAGCCCTGAGTCATAACTTATGCCTGGTCTGTGCAGGCGTAGGGATTTTGACACAGTGAAGGCATAGAGTGATGTAGTGAAATCTTGTAGATTTCAGTGTGTCAGTTCTAGAAGGCTTTTACCGTGGGAACGCCCACCCTGCATACATTATACCTGACGCAGGTATAATATGATGCGGGACTTTACAATGTGACACATCTCCCTAGATGCGTCACATTGTAAATGGGCCGCAACATTTATGCCGCAGCTGCGTCACAATACAGATTTTTATACTTGCCCTATATATGGCTGTGTGTACGTTTTGTGTCTCCGTCTGCATGCAGCAAACAAATGTGCCAGATCTGGTAGCCCAGTTGGGCTGATGCAGCCACACAAGAGCTCTCTGCCTGACCTCATTGTCACCAATTCAAATCAGAGAGGATCCATGCAGTCTTTCAAGGCTCTCAGGTGAAAAAATGGGCCCTAGAGCAAGGAAGAAAATAGGCCCCCTTGTTGAAGTTTGGAATATAAAATACCGCAATAATCAGGGTTCAGTGGGTCCCGCAGGTCTGTGGGCGCCAGTGCAACTGCACCTGCTGCACCAACAGAAGCTACGCCCCTGTCATAGAGCTGGGTAACATCAATTACTCAGTGCCACAAAGAGCATTAGAAATAAACTTTACATAATGTCAAACGGCAAAAACAAGAGCTTTGTCAGTTCTTGTTCTGTTTCAAACACTCCATACAATCTGTATGAACCCTCTCCACATTTTCCTACTGATAACAAATGCCTTCGCTCCCAGAAAAAAACTTTCTGGGCGGTTAGTGCACATTTGAATGGGAGATGAGACCTCGGAAGAGCCCAGCCCTGCGCCGGACTGCGAGTCACCTCAGAGAGCAGAAACAAAGCCCGTCCTCTGCCCATCACTGACCCAAGCGAATCCGTGGAGCAAAGATGAGAACAAAGGGGAAGAAATAAAAGAATAACGAAAACTCATCAAGGAAAATAAATCCGTATATTACTGCTGTATTTAAAAAGCTGAGAAAACAAAAGAGAACGTAAAGAGTAAACTGAAGCCAAATAGAGTCACCGTTTTGTCCTTGTCACAGATCACAAACCTGCAAGTAAATTGCATTGCAAAATAAACTATCTTATTTTTTAATTACATATTCTCCAGTCTCCGAAGAGACTGTCAAAAATTGCCATTTCGACTATATTTCAAGTTTCCATGACGGGGTATTGGGTAAAGTTTTCAATAAGCAATAATCACGCCTCGGTTAAACCTCATTGGCTACGATACTGCCACTGCGCAAAGCTAAACAATTTAGTGTGAATTTCATGCACACTTGCCCTGGTACCTCATGTTACAAAGAACATGATTCCTTTTCAAAAGATGTTATCTGTTTATGCATAACTACTCCTCCACTGCTTCTGATAGGCAATGTAAGACATATAATGGTGTTGTTTTAACTAATTTCTATCAGCTCTCTGCCCCAAACCGTCGATAGCCACACGCAGAGAATTATGGGAAATTGTATGCTAAATAGCTGTACAGGTAAGCAGCACCCTCCCAAGTTATGGATTTGATGCTCAGGCAGATATACCTTCACACAAAGATGAGATCTAGGCTGCTAACCATGGGTTGTGGAAAATATAAGAAGCACAAATTCATAATAGCATCCTCATAGGTCCCACTGTCTTCAAATGTTTACTAGAGAAGGAACGGCAATCAATTTAAAGGAAAATAAATTATAGATACATTTTTCCATATTCCATAATGCACGTCTGCCATTTCATGGCACTACATAGTTGCATTTGCTGCATTTCATTTTTACCTTTAGGAGGTACAATATACTGGTTTCCTGGTTTTCAAAACATTTTAGGGGAAGATTCACAAGGACCTGACGCAACTGCATGGATGCATAAGTTTCCTTGAGTCAGTGCTGAATGTCCTTGTGCCACGATGAATGTGCTGTATTAACAATACAGCGCTCCATGGCGCAAGAATTAACAGATGCGTCAGAAATTCTGACGCATCTGTTGGCACAAAAGTGACGCATTGCTGGAAATGCTCATGAAAGTAACGCAAAAAGCCCTGAGTCATAACTTATGCCTGGTCTGTGCAGGCGTAGGGATTTTGACACAGTGAAGGCATAGAGTGATGTAGTGAAATCTTGTAGATTTCAGTGTGTCAGTTCTAGAAGGCTTTTACCGTGGGAACGCCCACCCTGCATACATTATACCTGACGCAGGTATAATATGATGCGGGACTTTACAATGTGACACATCTCCCTAGATGCGTCACATTGTAAATGGGCCACAACATTTATGCCGCAGCTGCGTCACAATACAGATTTTTATACTTGCCCTATATATGGCCGTGTGTACGTTTTGTGTCTCTATCTGCATGCAGCAAACAAATGTGCCAGATCTGGTAGCCCAGTTGGGCTGATGCAGCCACACAAGAGCTCTCTGCCTGACCTCATTGTCACCAATTCAAATCAGAGAGGATCCATGCAGTCTTTCAAGGCTCTCAGGTGAAAAAATGGGCCCTAGAGCAAGGAAGAAAATAGGCCCCCTTGTTGAAGTTTGGAATATAAAATACCGCAATAATCAGGGTTCAGTGGGTCCCGCAGGTCTGTGGGCGCCAGTGCAACTGCACCTGCTGCACCAACAGAAGCTACGCCCCTGTCATAGAGCTGGGTAACATCAATTACTCAGTGCCACAAAGAGCATTAGAAATAAACTTTACATAATGTCAAAGGCAAAAACAAGAGCTTTGTCAGTTCTTGTTCTGTTTCAAACACTCCATACAATCTGTATGAACCCTCTCCACATTTTCCTACTGATAACAAATGCCTTCGCTCCCAGAAAAAAACTTTCTGGGCGGTTAGTGCACATTTGAATGGGAGATGAGACCTCGGAATAGCCCAGCCCTGCGCCGGACTGCGAGTCACCTCAGAGAGCAGAAACAAAGCCCGTCCTCTGCCCATCACTGACCCAAGCGAAGCCGTGGAGCAAAGATGAGAACAAAGGGGAAGAAATAAAAGAATAACGAAAACTCATCAAGAAAAATAAATCCCTAAATTACTGCTGTATTTAAAAACTGAGAAAACAAAAGAGAACGTAAAGAGTAAACTGAAGCCAAATAGAGTCACCGTTTTGTCCTTGTCACAGATCACAAACCTGCAAGTAAATTGCATTGCAAAATAAACTATCTTATTTTTTAATTACATACTCTCCAGTCACCGAAGAGACTGTCAAAAATTGCCATTTCGACTATATTTCAAGTCTCCATGACAGGGTATTGGGTAAAGTTTTCAATAAGCAATAATCGCGCCTCGGTTAAACCTCATTGGCTACGATACTGCCACTGCGCAAAGCTAAACAATTTAGTGTGAATTTCATGCACACTTGCCCTAGTACCTCATGTTACAAAGAACATGATTCCTTTTCAAAAGATGTTATCTGTTTATGCATAACTACTCCTCCACTGCTTCTGATAGGCAATGTAAGACATATAATGGTGTTGTTTTACTAAGTTCTATCAGCTCTCTGCCCCAAAAGCGTCGATAGCCACACGCAGAGAATTATGGGAAATTGTATGCTAAATAGCTGTACAGGTAAGCAGCACCCTCCCAAGTTATGGATTTGATGGTCAGGCAAATATACCTTCACACAAAGATGAGATCTAGGCTGCTAACCATGGGTTGTGGAAAATATAAGAAGCACAAACTCATAATAGCATCCTCATAGGTCCCACTGTCTTCAAATGTATACTAGAGAAGGAACGGCAATCAATTTAAAGGAAAATAAATTATAGATACATTTTTCCATATTCCATAATGCACGTCTGCCATTTCATGGCACTACATAGTTGCATTTGCTGCATTTCATTTTTAGCTTTAGGAGGTACAATATACTGGTTTCCTGGTTTTCAAAACATTTTAGGGGAATATTCACAAGGACCTGACGCAACTGCATGGATGCATAAGTTTCCTTGAGTCAGTGCTGAATGTCCTTGTGCCACGATGAATGTGCTGTATTTACATTACAGCGCTCCATGGCGCAAGAATTAACAGATGCGTCAGAAATTCTGACGCATCTGTTGGCACAAAAGTGACGCATTGCTGGAAATGCTCATGAAAGTGACGCAAAAAGCCCTGAGTCATAACTTATGCCTGGTCTGTGCAGGCGTAGGGATTTTGACACAGTGAAGGCATAGAGTGATGTAGTGAAATCTTGTAGATTTCAGTGTGTCAGTTCTAGAAGGCTTTTACCGTGGGAACGCCCACCCTGCATACATTATACCTGACGCAGGTATAATATGATGCGGGACTTTACAATGTGACACATCTCCCTAGATGCGTCACATTGTAAATGGGCCGCAACATTTATGCCGCAGCTGCGTCACAATACAGATTTTTATACTTGCCCTATATATGGCTGTGTGTACGTTTTGTGTCTCCGTCTGCATGCAGCAAACAAATGTGCCAGATCTGGTAGCCCAGTTGGGCTGATGCAGCCACACAAGAGCTCTCTGCCTGACCTCATTGTCACCAATTCAAATCAGAGAGGATCCATGCAGTCTTTCAAGGCTCTCAGGTGAAAAAATGGGCCCTAGAGCAAGGAAGAAAATAGGCCCCCTTGTTGAAGTTTGGAATATAAAATACCGCAATAATCAGGGTTCAGTGGGTCCCGCAGGTCTGTGGGCGCCAGTGCAACTGCACCTGCTGCACCAATAGAAGCTACGCCCCTGTCATAGAGCTGGGTAACATCAATTACTCAGTGCCACAAAGAGCATTAGAAATAAACTTTACATAATGTCAAACGGCAAAAACAAGAGCTTTGTCAGTTCTTGTTCTGTTTCAAACACTCCATACAATCTGTATGAACCCTCTCCACATTTTCCTACTGATAACAAATGCCTTCGCTCCCAGAAAAAAACTTTCTGGGCGGTTAGTGCACATTTGAATGGGAGATGAGACCTCGGAAGAGCCCAGCCCTGCGCCGGACTGCGAGTCACCTCAGAGAGCAGAAACAAAGCCCGTCCTCTGCCCATCACTGACCCAAGCGAATCCGTGGAGCAAAGATGAGAACAAAGGGGAAGAAATAAAAGAATAACGAAAACTCATCAAGGAAAATAAATCCGTAAATTACTGCTGTATTTAAAAAGCTGAGAAAACAAAAGAGAACGTAAAGAGTAAACTGAAGCCAAATAGAGTCACCGTTTTGTCCTTGTCACAGATCACAAACCTGCAAGTAAATTGCATTGCAAAATAAACTATCTTATTTTTTAATTACATATTCTCCAGTCTCCAAAGAGACTGTCAAAAATTGCCATTTCGACTATATTTCAAGTTTCCATGACGGGGTATTGGGTAAAGTTTTCAATAAGCAATAATCACGCCTCGGTTAAACCTCATTGGCTACGATACTGCCACTGCGCAAAGCTAAACAATTTAGTGTGAATTTCATGCACACTTGCCCTGGTACCTCATGTTACAAAGAACATGATTCCTTTTCAAAAGATGTTATCTGTTTATGCATAACTACTCCTCCACTGCTTCTGATAGGCAATGTAAGACATATAATGGTGTTGTTTTACTAATTTCTATCAGCTCTCTGCCCCAAACCGTCGATAGCCACACGCAGAGAATTATGGGAAATTGTATGCTAAATAGCTGTACAGGTAAGCAGCACCCTCCCAAGTTATGGATTTGATGCTCAGGCAGATATACCTTCACACAAAGATGAGATCTAGGCTGCTAACCATGGGTTGTGGAAAATATAAGAAGCACAAATTCATAATAGCATCCTCATAGGTCCCACTGTCTTCAAATGTTTACTAGAGAAGGAACGGCAATCAATTTAAAGGAAAATAAATTATAGATACATTTTTCCATATTCCATAATGCACGTCTGCCATTTCATGGCACTACATAGTTGCATTTGCTGCATTTCATTTTTACCTTTAGGAGGTACAATATACTGGTTTCCTGGTTTTCAAAACATTTTAGGGGAAGATTCACAAGGACCTGACGCAACTGCATGGATGCATAAGTTTCCTTGAGTCAGTGCTGAATGTCCTTGTGCCACGATGAATGTGCTGTATTAACAATACAGCGCTCCATGGCGCAAGAATTAACAGATGCGTCAGAAATTCTGACGCATCTGTTGGCACAAAAGTGACGCATTGCTGGAAATGCTCATGAAAGTAACGCAAAAAGCCCTGAGTCATAACTTATGCCTGGTCTGTGCAGGCGTAGGGATTTTGACACAGTGAAGGCATAGAGTGATGTAGTGAAATCTTGTAGATTTCAGTGTGTCAGTTCTAGAAGGCTTTTACCGTGGGAACGCCCACCCTGCATACATTATACCTGACGCAGGTATAATATGATGCGGGACTTTACAATGTGACACATCTCCCTAGATGCGTCACATTGTAAATGGGCCACAACATTTATGCCGCAGCTGCGTCACAATACAGATTTTTATACTTGCCCTATATATGGCTGTGTGTACGTTTTGTGTCTCTGTCTGCATGCAGCAAACAAATGTGCCAGATCTGGTAGCCCAGTTGGGCTGATGCAGCCACACAAGAGCTCTCTGCCTGACCTCATTGTCACCAATTCAAATCAGAGAGGATCCATGCAGTCTTTCAAGGCTCTCAGGTGAAAAAATGGGCCCTAGAGCAAGGAAGAAAATAGGCCCCCTTGTTGAAGTTTGGAATATAAAATACCGCAATAATCAGGGTTCAGTGGGTCCCGCAGGTCTGTGGGCGCCAGTGCAACTGCACCTGCTGCACCAACAGAAGCTACGCCCCTGTCATAGAGCTGGGTAACATCAATTACTCAGTGCCACAAAGAGCATTAGAAATAAACTTTACATAATGTCAAAGGCAAAAACAAGAGCTTTGTCAGTTCTTGTTCTGTTTCAAACACTCCATACAATCTGTATGAACCCTCTCCACATTTTCCTACTGATAACAAAAGCCTTCGCTCCCAGAAAAAAACTTTCTGGGCGGTTAGTGCACATTTGAATGGGAGATGAGACCTCGGAATAGCCCAGCCCTGCGCCGGACTGCGAGTCACCTCAGAGAGCAGAAACAAAGCCCGTCCTCTGCCCATCACTGACCCAAGCGAAGCCGTGGAGCAAAGATGAGAACAAAGGGGAAGAAATAAAAGAATAACGAAAACTCATCAAGAAAAATAAATCCCTAAATTACTGCTGTATTTAAAAACTGAGAAAACAAAAGAGAACGTAAAGAGTAAACTGAAGCCAAATAGAGTCACCGTTTTGTCCTTGTCACAGATCACAAACCTGCAAGTAAATTGCATTGCAAAATAAACTATCTTATTTTTTAATTACATACTCTCCAGTCACTGAAGAGACTGTCAAAAATTGCCATTTCGACTATATTTCAAGTCTCCATGACAGGGTATTGGGTAAAGTTTTCAATAAGCAATAATCGCGCCTCGGTTAAACCTCATTGGCTACGATACTGCCACTGCGCAAAGCTAAACAATTTAGTGTGAATTTCATGCACACTTGCCCTAGTACCTCATGTTACAAAGAACATGATTCCTTTTCAAAAGATGTTATCTGTTTATGCATAACTACTCCTCCACTGCTTCTGATAGGCAATGTAAGACATATTATGGTGTTGTTTTACTAAGTTCTATCAGCTCTCTGCCCCAAAAGCGTCGATAGCCACACGCAGAGAATTATGGGAAATTGTATGCTAAATAGCTGTACAGGTAAGCAGCACCCTCCCAAGTTATGGATTTGATGGTCAGGCAAATATACCTTCACACAAAGATGAGATCTAGGCTGCTAACCATGGGTTGTGGAAAATATAAGAAGCACAAACTCATAATAGCATCCTCATAGGTCCCACTGTCTTCAAATGTTTACTAGAGAAGGAACGGCAATCAATTTAAAGGAAAATAAATTATAGATACATTTTTCCATATTCCATAATGCACGTCTGCCATTTCATGGCACTACATAGTTGCATTTGCTGCATTTCATTTTTAGCTTTAGGAGGTACAATATACTGGTTTCCTGGTTTTCAAAACATTTTAGGGGAATATTCACAAGGACCTGACGCAACTGCATGGATGCATAGGTTTCCTTGAGTCAGTGCTGAATGTCCTTGTGCCACGATGAATGTGCTGTATTTACATTACAGCGCTCCATGGCGCAAGAATTAACAGATGCGTCAGAAATTCTGACGCATCTGTTGGCACAAAAGTGACGCATTGCTGGAAATGCTCATGAAAGTGACGCAAAAAGCCCTGAGTCATAACTTATGCCTGGTCTGTGCAGGCGTAGGGATTTTGACACAGTGAAGGCGTAGAGTGATGTAGTGAAATCTTGTAGATTTCAGTGCGTCAGTTCTAGAAGGCTTTTAGCGTGGGAACGCCCACCCTGCATACATTATACCTGACGCAGGTATAATATGATGCGGGACTTTACAATGTGACACATCTCCCTAGATGCGTCACATTGTAAATGGGCCGCAACATTTATGCCGCAGCTGCGTCACAATACAGATTTTTATACTTGCCCTATATATGGCTGTGTGTACGTTGTGTGTCTCCGTCTGCATGCAGCATACAAATGTGCCAGATCTGGGAGCCCAGTTGGGCTGATGCACCCACACAAGAGCTCTTTGCCTGACCTCATTGTCACCAATTCAAATCAGAGAGGATCCATGCAGTCTTTCAAGGCTCTCAGGTGAAAAAATGGGCCCTAGAGCAAGGAAGAAAATAGGCCCCCTTGTTGAAGTTTGGAATATAAAATAAAGCAATAATCAGGGTTCAGTGGGTCCCGCAGGTCTGTGGGCGCCAGTGCAACTGCACCTGCTGCACCAACAGAAGCTACGCCCCTGTCATAGAGCTGGGTAACATCAATTACTCAGTGCCACAAAGAGCATTAGAAATAAACTTTACATAATGTCAAACGGCAAAAACAAGAGCTTTGTCAGTTCTTGTTCTGTTTCAAACACACCATACAATCTGTATGAACCCTCTCCACATTTTCCTACTGATAACAAATGCCTTCGCTCCCAGAAAAAAACTTTCTGGGCGGTTAGTGCACATTTGAATGGGAGATGAGACCTCGGAAGAGCCCAGCCCTGCGCCGGACTGCGAGTCACCTCAGAGAGCAGAAACAAAGCCCGTCCTCTGCCCATCACTGACCCAAGCGAATCCGTGGAGCAAAGATGAGAACAAAGGGGAAGAAATAAAAGAATAACGAAAACTCATCAAGGAAAATAAATCCGTAAATTACTGCTGTATTTAAAAAGCTGAGAAAACAAAAGAGAACGTAAAGAGTAAACTGAAGCCAAATAGAGTCACCGTTTTGTCCTTGTCACAGATCACAAACCTGCAAGTAAATTGCATTGCAAAATAAACTATCTTATTTTTTAATTACATATTCTCCAGTCTCCGAAGAGACTGTCAAAAATTGCCAATTCGACTATATTTCAAGTTTTCATGACGGGGTATTGGGTAAAGTTTTCAATAAGCAATAATCACGCCTCGGTTAAACCTAATTGGCTACGATACTGCCACTGCGCAAAGCTAAACAATTTAGTGTGAATTTCATGCACACTTGCCCTGGTACCTCATGTTACAAAGAACATGATTCCTTTTCAAAAGATGTTATCTGTTTATGCATAACTACTCCTCCACTGCTTCTGATAGGCAATGTAAGACATATAATGGTGTTGTTTTACTAATTTCTATCAGCTCTCTGCCCCAAACCGTCGATAGCCACACGCAGAGAATTATGGGAAATTGTATGCTAAATAGCTGTACAGGTAAGCAGCACCCTCCCAAGTTATGGATTTGATGCTCAGGCAGATATACCTTCACACAAAGATGAGATCTAGGCTGCTAACCATGGGTTGTGGAAAATATAAGAAGCACAAATTCATAATAGCATCCTCATAGGTCCCACTGTCTTCAAATGTTTACTAGAGAAGGAACGGCAATCAATTTAAAGGAAAATAAATTATAGATACATTTTTCCATATTCCATAATGCACGTCTGCCATTTCATGGCACTACATAGTTGCATTTGCTGCATTTCATTTTTACCTTTAGGAGGTACAATATACTGGTTTCCTGGTTTTCAAAACATTTTAGGGGAAGATTCACAAGGACCTGACGCAACTGCATGGATGCATAAGTTTCCTTGAGTCAGTGCTGAATGTCCTTGTGCCACGATGAATGTGCTGTATTAACAATACAGCGCTCCATGGCGCAAGAATTAACAGATGCGTCAGAAATTCTGACGCATCTGTTGGCACAAAAGTGACGCATTGCTGGAAATGCTCATGAAAGTAACGCAAAAAGCCCTGAGTCATAACTTATGCCTGGTCTGTGCAGGCGTAGGGATTTTGACACAGTGAAGGCATAGAGTGATGTAGTGAAATCTTGTAGATTTCAGTGTGTCAGTTCTAGAAGGCTTTTACCGTGGGAACGCCCACCCTGCATACATTATACCTGACGCAGGTATAATATGATGCGGGACTTTACAATGTGACACATCTCCCTAGATGCGTCACATTGTAAATGGGCCACAACATTTATGCCGCAGCTGCGTCACAATACAGATTTTTATACTTGCCCTATATATGGCCGTGTGTACGTTTTGTGTCTCTGTCTGCATGCAGCAAACAAATGTGCCAGATCTGGTAGCCCAGTTGGGCTGATGCAGCCACACAAGAGCTCTCTGCCTGACCTCATTGTCACCAATTCAAATCAGAGAGGATCCATGCAGTCTTTCAAGGCTCTCAGGTGAAAAAATGGGCCCTAGAGCAAGGAAGAAAATAGGCCCCCTTGTTGAAGTTTGGAATATAAAATACCGCAATAATCAGGGTTCAGTGGGTCCCGCAGGTCTGTGGGCGCCAGTGCAACTGCACCTGCTGCACCAACAGAAGCTACGCCCCTGTCATAGAGCTGGGTAACATCAATTACTCAGTGCCACAAAGAGCATTAGAAATAAACTTTACATAATGTCAAAGGCAAAAACAAGAGCTTTGTCAGTTCTTGTTCTGTTTCAAACACTCCATACAATCTGTATGAACCCTCTCCACATTTTCCTACTGATAACAAATGCCTTCGCTCCCAGAAAAAAACTTTCTGGGCGGTTAGTGCACATTTGAATGGGAGATGAGACCTCGGAATAGCCCAGCCCTGCGCCGGACTGCGAGTCACCTCAGAGAGCAGAAACAAAGCCCGTCCTCTGCCCATCACTGACCCAAGCGAAGCCGTGGAGCAAAGATGAGAACAAAGGGGAAGAAATAAAAGAATAACGAAAACTCATCAAGAAAAATAAATCCCTAAATTACTGCTGTATTTAAAAACTGAGAAAACAAAAGAGAACGTAAAGAGTAAACTGAAGCCAAATAGAGTCACCGTTTTGTCCTTGTCACAGATCACAAACCTGCAAGTAAATTGCATTGCAAAATAAACTACCTTATTTTTTAATTACATACTCTCCAGTCACCGAAGAGACTGTCAAAAATTGCCATTTCGACTATATTTCAAGTCTCCATGACAGGGTATTGGGTAAAGTTTTCAATAAGCAATAATCGCGCCTCGGTTAAACCTCATTGGCTACGATACTGCCACTGCGCAAAGCTAAACAATTTAGTGTGAATTTCATGCACACTTGCCCTAGTACCTCATGTTACAAAGAACATGATTCCTTTTCAAAAGATGTTATCTGTTTATGCATAACTACTCCTCCACTGCTTCTGATAGGCAATGTAAGACATATAATGGTGTTGTTTTACTAAGTTCTATCAGCTCTCTGCCCCAAAAGCGTCGATAGCCACACGCAGAGAATTATGGGAAATTGTATGCTAAATAGCTGTACAGGTAAGCAGCACCCTCCCAAGTTATGGATTTGATGGTCAGGCAAATATACCTTCACACAAAGATGAGATCTAGGCTGCTAACCATGGGTTGTGGAAAATATAAGAAGCACAAACTCATAATAGCATCCTCATAGGTCCCACTGTCTTCAAATGTTTACTAGAGAAGGAACGGCAATCAATTTAAAGGAAAATAAATTATAGATACATTTTTCCATATTCCATAATGCACGTCTGCCATTTCATGGCACTACATAGTTGCATTTGCTGCATTTCATTTTTAGCTTTAGGAGGTACAATATACTGGTTTCCTGGTTTTCAAAACATTTTAGGGGAATATTCACAAGGACCTGACGCAACTGCATGGATGCATAAGTTTCCTTGAGTCAGTGCTGAATGACCTTGTGCCACGATGAATGTGCTGTATTTACATTACAGCGCTCCATGGCGCAAGAATTAACAGATGCGTCAGAAATTCTGACGCATCTGTTGGCACAAAAGTGACGCATTGCTGGAAATGCTCATGAAAGTGACGCAAAAAGCCCTGAGTCATAACTTATGCCTGGTCTGTGCAGGCGTAGGGATTTTGACACAGTGAAGGCGTAGAGTGATGTAGTGAAATCTTGTAGATTTCAGTGCGTCAGTTCTAGAAGGCTTTTAGCGTGGGAACGCCCACCCTGCATACATTATACCTGACGCAGGTATAATATGATGCGGGACTTTACAATGTGACACATCTCCCTAGATGCGTCACATTGTAAATGGGCCGCAACATTTATGCCGCAGCTGCGTCACAATACAGATTTTTATACTTGCCCTATATATGGCTGTGTGTACGTTGTGTGTCTCCGTCTGCATGCAGCATACAAATGTGCCAGATCTGGGAGCCCAGTTGGGCTGATGCAGCCACACAAGAGCTCTTTGCCTGACCTCATTGTCACCAATTCAAATCAGAGAGGATCCATGCAGTCTTTCAAGGCTCTCAGGTGAAAAAATGGGCCCTAGAGCAAGGAAGAAAATAGGCCCCCTTGTTGAAGTTTGGAATATAAAATACCGCAATGATCAGGGTTCAGTGGGTCCCGCAGGTCTGTGGGCGCCAGTGCAACTGCACCTGCTGCACCAACAGAAGCTACGCCCCTGTCATAGAGCTGGGTAACATCAATTACTCAGTGCCACAAAGAGCATTAGAAATAAACTTTACATAATGTCAAACGGCAAAAACAAGAGCTTTGTCAGTTCTTGTTCTGTTTCAAACACACCATACAATCTGTATGAACCCTCTCCACATTTTCCTACTGATAACAAATGCCTTCGCTCCCAGAAAAATACTTTCTGGGCGGTTAGTGCACATTTGAATGGGAGATGAGACCTCGGAAGAGCCCAGCCCTGCGCCGGACTGCGAGTCACCTCAGAGAGCAGAAACAAAGCCCGTCCTCTGCCCATCACTGACCCAAGCGAATCCGTGGAGCAAAGATGAGAACAAAGGGGAAGAAATAAAAGAATAACGAAAACTCATCAAGGAAAATAAATCCCTAAATTACTGCTGTATTTAAAAATCTGAGAAAACAAAAGAGAACGTAAAGAGTAAACTGAAGCCAAATAGAGTCACCGTTTTGTCCTTGTCACAGATCACAAACCTGCAAGTAAATTGCATTGCAAAATAAACTATCTTATTTTTTAATTACATATTCTCCAGTCTTCGAAGAGACTGTCAAAAATTGCCATTTCGACTATATTTCAAGTCTCCATGACAGGGTATTGGATAAAGTTTTCAATAAGCAATAATCGCGCCTCGGTTAAACCTCATTGGCTACGATACTGCCACTGCGCAAAGCTAAACAATTTAGTGTGAATTTCATGCACACTTGCCCTAGTACCTCATGTTACAAAGAACATGATTCCTTTTCAAAAGATGTTATCTGTTTATGCATAACTACTCCTCCACTGCTTCTGATAGGCAATGTAAGACATATAATGGTGTTGTTTTACTAATTTCTATCAGCTCTCTGCCCCAAACCGTCGATGGCCACACGCAGAGACTTATGGGAAATTGTATGCTAAATAGCTGTACAGATAAGCAGCACCCTCCCAAGTTATGGATTTGATGCTCAGGCAGATATACCTTCACACAAAGATGAGATCTAGGCTGCTAACCATGGGTTGTGGAAAATATAAGAAGCACAAATTCATAATAGCATCCTCATAGGTCCCACTGTCTTCAAATGTTTACTAGAGAAGGAACGGCAATCAATTTAAAGGAAAATAAATTATAGATACATTTTTCCATATTCCATAATGCACGTCTGCCATTTCATGGCACTACATAGTTGCATTTGCTGCATTTCATTTTTACCTTTAGGAGGTACAATATACTGGTTTCCTGGTTTTCAAAACATTTTAGGGGAAGATTCACAAGGACCTGACGCAACTGCATGGATGCATAAGTTTCCTTGAGTCAGTGCTGAATGTCCTTGAGCCACGATGAATGTGCTGTATTTACAATACAGCGCTCCATGGCGCTAGAATTAACAGATGCGTCAGAAATTCTGACGCATCTGTTGGCACAAAAGTGACGCATTGCTGGAAATGCTCATGATAGTGACGCAAAAAGCCCTGAGTCATAACTTATGCCTGGTCTGTGCAGGCGTAGGGATTTTGACACAGTGAAGGCGTAGAGTGATGTAGTGAAATCTTGTAGATTTCAGTGCGTCAGTTCTAGAAGGCTTTTAGCGTGGGAACGCCCACCCTGCATACATTATACCTGACGCAGGTATAATATGATGCGGGACTTTACAATGTGACACATCTCCCTAGATGCGTCACATTGTAAATGGGCCGCAACTTTTATGCCGCAGCTGCGTCACAATACAGATTTTTATACTTGCCCTATATATGGCTGTGTGTACGTTGTGTGTCTCCGTCTGCATGCAGCATACAAATGTGCCAGATCTGGTAGCCCAGTTGGGCTGATGCAGCCACACATGAGCTCTTTGCCTGACCTCATTGTCACTAATTCAAATCAGAGAGGATCCATGCAGTCTTTCAAGGCTCTCAGGTGAAAAAATGGGCCCTAGAGCAAGGAAGAAAATAGGCCCCCTTGTTGAAGTTTGGAATATAAAATACCGCAATAATCAGGGTTCAGTGGGTCCCGCAGGTCTGTGGGCGCCAGTGCAACTGCACCTGCTGCACCAACAGAAGCTACGCCCCTGTCATAGAGCTGGGTAACATCAATTACTCAGTGCCACAAAGAGCATTAGAAATAAACTTTACATAATGTCAAACGGCAAAAACAAGAGCTTTGTCAGTTCTTGTTCTGTTTCAAACACTCCATACAATCTGTATGAACCCTCTCCACATTTTCCTACTGATAACAAATGCCTTCGCTCCCAGAAAAAAACTTTCTGGGCGGTTAGTGCACATTTGAATGGGAGATGAGACCTCGGAATAGCCCAGCCCTGCACGGACTGCGAGTCACCTCAGAGAGCAGAAACAAAGCCCGTCCTCTGCCCATCACTGACCCAAGCGAAACCGTGGAGCAAAGATGAGAACAAAGGGGAAGAAATAAAAGAATAACGAAAACTCATCAAGGAAAATAAATCCCTAAATTACTGCTGTATTTAAAAAGCTGAGAAAACAAAAGAGAATGTAAAGAGTAAACTGAAGCCAAATAGAGTCACCGTTTTGTCCTTGTCACAGAACACAAACCTGCAAGTAAATTGCATTGCAAAATAAACTATCTTATTTTTTAATTACATACTCTCCAGTCACCGAAGAGACTGTCAAAAATTGCCATTTCGACTATATTTCAAGTCTCCATGACGGGGTATTGGGTAAAGTTTTCAATAAGCAATAATCGCGCCTCGGTTAAACCTCATTGGCTACGATACTGCCACTGCGCAAAGCTAAACAATTTAGTGTGAATTTCATGCACACTTGCCCTAGTACCTCATGTTACAAAGAACATGATTCCTTTTCAAAAGATGTTATCTGTTTATGCATAACTACTCCTCCACTGCTTCTGATAGGCAATGTAAGACATATAATGGTGTTGTTTTACTAAGTTCTATCAGCTCTCTGCCCCAAAAGCGTCGATAGCCACACGGAGAGAATTATGGGAAATTGTATGCTAAATAGCTGTACAGGTAAGAAGCACCCTCCCAAGTTATGGATTTGATGCTCAGGCAGATATACCTTCACACAAAGATGAGATCTAGGCTGCTAACCATGGGTTGTGGAAAATATAAGAAGCACAAATTCATAATAGCATCCTCATAGGTCCCACTATCTTCAAATGTTTACTAGAGAAGGAACGGCAATCAATTTAAAGGAAAATAAATTATAGATACATTTTTCCATATTCCATAATGCACGTCTGCCATTTCATGGCACTACATAGTTGCATTTGCTGCATTTCATTTTTAGCTTTAGGAGGTACAATATACTGGTTTCCTGGTTTTCAAAACATTTTAAGGGAATATTCACAAGGACCTGACGCAACTGCATGGATGCATAAGTTTCCTTGAGTCAGTGCTGAATGTCCTTGTGCCACGATGAATGTGCTGTATTTACATTACAGCGCTCCATGGCGCAAGAATTAACAGATGCGTCAGAAATTCTGACGCATCTGTTGGCACAAAAGTGACGCATTGCTGGAAATTCTCATGAAAGTGACGCAAAAAGCCCTGAGTCATAACTTATGCCTGGTCTGTGCAGGCGTAGGGATTTTGACACAGTGAAGGCGTAGAGTGATATAGTGAAATCTTGTAGATTTCAGTGCGTCAGTTCTAGAAGGCTTTTAGCGTGGGAACGCCCACCCTGCATACATTATACCTGACGCAGGTATAATATGATGCGGGACTTTACAATGTGACACATTTCCCTAGATGCGTCACATTGTAAATGGGCCGCAACATTTATGCCGCAGCTGCGTCACAATACAGATTTTTATACTTGCCCTATATATGGCTGTGTGTACGTTGTGTGTCTCCGTCTGCATGCAGCATACAAATGTGCCAGATCTGGTAGCCCAGTTGGGCTGATGCAGCCACACAAGAGCTCTTTGCCTGACCTCATTGTCACCAATTGAAATCAGAGAGGATCCATGCAGTCTTTCAAGGCTCTCAGGTGAAAAAATGGGCCCTAGAGCAAGGAAGAAAATAGGCCCCCTTGTTGAAGTTTGGAATATAAAATACCGCAATAATCAGGGTTCAGTGGGTCCCGCAGGTCTGTGGGCGCCAGTGCAACTGCACCTGCTGCACCAACAGAAGCTACGCCCCTGTCATAGAGCTGGGTAACATCAATTACTCAGTGCCACAAAGAGCATTAGAAATAAACTTTACATAATGTCAAACGGCAAAAACAAGAGCTTTGTCAGTTCTTGTTCTGTTTCAAACACTCCATACAATCTGTATGAACCCTCTCCACATTTTCCTACTGATAACAAATGCCTTCACTCCCAGAAAAAAACTTTCTGGGCGGTTAGTGCACATTTGAATGGGAGATGAGACCTCGGAAGAGCCCAGCCCTGCGCCGGACTGCGAGTCACCTCAGAGAGCAGAAACAAAGCCCGTCCTCTGCCCATCACTGACCCAAGCGAATCCGTGGAGCAAAGATGAGAACAAAGGGGAAGAAATAAAAGAATAACGAAAACTCATCAAGGAAAATAAATCCCTAAATTACTGCTGTATTTAAAAAGCTGAGAAAACAAAAGAGAACGTAAAGAGTAAACTGAAGCCAAATAGAGTCACCGTTTTGTCCTTGTCACAGATCACAAACCTGCAAGTAAATTGCATTGCAAAATAAACTATCTTATTTTTTAATTAAATATTCTCCAGTCTCCGAAGAGACTGTCAAAAATTGCCATTTCGACTATATTTCAAGACTCCATGACGGGGTATTGGGTAAAGTTTTCAATAAGCAATAATCGCGCCGCGGTTAAACCTCATTGGCTACGATACTGCCACTGCGCAAAGCTAAACAATTTAGTGTGAATTTCATGCACACTTGCCCTAGTACCTCATGTTACAAAGAACATGATTCCTTTTCAAAAGATGTTATCTGTTTATGCATAACTACTCCTCCACTGCTTCTGATAGGCAATGTAAGACATATAATGGTGTTGTTTTACTAATTTCTATCAGCTCTCTGCCCCAAACCGTCGATGGCCACACGCAGAGACTTATGGGAAATTGTATGCTAAATAGCTGTACAGGTAAGCAGCACCCTCCCAAGTTATGGATTTGATGCTCAGGCAGATATACCTTCACACAAAGATGAGATCTAGGCTGCTAACCATGGGTTGTGGAAAATATAAGAAGCACAAATTCATAATAGCATCCTCATAGGTCCCACTGTCTTCAAATGTTTACTAGAGAAGGAACGGCAATCAATTTAAAGGAAAATAAATTATAGATACATTTTTCCATATTCCATAATGCACGTCTGCCATTTCATGGCACTACATAGTTGCATTTGCTGCATTTCATTTTTACCTTTAGGAGGTACAATATACTGGTTTCCTGGTTTTCAAAACATTTTAGGGGAAGATTCACAAGGACCTGACGCAACTGCATGGATGCATAAGTTTCCTTGAGTCAGTGCTGAATGTCCTTGAGCCACGATGAATGTGCTGTATTTACAATACAGCGCTCCATGGCGCTAGAATTAACAGATGCGTCAGAAATTCTGACGCATCTGTTGGCACAAAAGTGACGCATTGCTGGAAATGCTCATGAAAGTGACGCAAAAAGCCCTGAGTCATAACTTATGCCTGGTCTGTGCAGGCGTAGGGATTTTGACACAGTGAAGGCGTAGTGTGATGTAGTGAAATCTTGTAGATTTCAGTGCGTCAGTTCTAGAAGGCTTTTAGCGTGGGAACGCCCACCCTGCATACATTATACCTGACGCAGGTATAATATGATGCGGGACTTTACAATGTGACACATCTCCCTAGATGCATCACATTGTAAATGGGCCGCAACTTTTATGCCGCAGCTGCGTCACAATACAGATTTTTATACTTGCCCTATATATGGCTGTGTGTACGTTGTGTGTCTCCGTCTGCATGCAGCATACAAATGTGCCAGATCTGGTAGCCCAGTTGGGCTGATGCAGCCACACAAGAGCTCTTTGCCTGACCTCATTGTCACTAATTCAAATCAGAGAGGATCCATGCAGTCTTTCAAGGCTCTCAGGTGAAAAAATGGGCCCTAGAGCAAGGAAGAAAATAGGCCCCCTTGTTGAAGTTTGGAATATAAAATACCGCAATAATCAGGGTTCAGTGGGTCCCGCAGGTCTGTGGGCGCCAGTGCAACTGCACCTGCTGCACCAACAGAAGCTACGCCCCTGTCATAGAGCTGGGTAACATCAATTACTCAGTGCCACAAAGAGCATTAGAAATAAACTTTACATAATGTCAAACGGCAAAAACAAGAGCTTTGTCAGTTCTTGTTCTGTTTCAAACACTCCATACAATCTGTATGAACCCTCTCCACATTTTCCTACTGATAACAATTGCCTTCGCTCCCAGAAAAAAACTTTCTGGGCGGTTAGTGCACATTTGAATGGGAGATGAGACCTCGGAAGGGCCCAGCCCTGCGCCGGACTGCGAGTCACCTCAGAGAGCAGAAACAAAGCCCGTCCTCTGCCCATCACTGACCCAAGCGAATCCGTGGAGCAAAGATGAGAACAAAGGGGAAGAAATAAAAGAATAATGAAAACTCATCAAGGAAAATAAATCCCTAAATTACTGCTGTATTTAAAAAGCTGAGAAAACAAAAGAGAACGTAAAGAGTAAACTGAAGCCAAATAGAGTCACCGTTTTGTCCTTGTCACAGATCACAAACCTGCAAGTAAATTGCATTGCAAAATAAACTATCTTATTTTTTAATTACATATTCTCCAGTCTCCGAAGAGACTGTCAAAAATTGCCATTTCGACTATATTTCAAGTCTCCATGACAGGGTATTGGGTAAAGTTTTCAATAAGCAATAATCGCGCCTCGGTTAAACCTCATTGGCTACGATACTGCCACTGCGCAAAGCTAAACAATTTAGTGTGAATTTCATGCACACTTGCCCTAGAACCTCATGTTACAAAGAACATGATTCCTTTTCAAAAGATGTTATCTGTTTATGCATAACTACTCCTCCACTGCTTCTGATAGGCAATGTAAGACATATAATGGTGTTGTTTTACTAATTTCTATCAGCTCTCTGCCCCAAACCGTCGATGGCCACACGCAGAGACTTATGGGAAATTGTATGCTAAATAGCTGTACAGGTAAGCAGCACCCTCCCAAGTTATGGATTTGATGCTCAGGCAGATATACCTTCACACAAAGATGAGATCTAGGCTTCTAACCATGGGTTGTGGAAAATATAAGAAGCACAAATTCATAATAGCATCCTCATAGGTCCCACTGTCTTCAAATGTTTACTAGAGAAGGAACGGCAATCAATTTAAAGGAAAATAAATTATAGATACATTTTTCCATATTCCATAATGCACGTCTGCCATTTCATGGCACTACATAGTTGCATTTGCTGCATTTCATTTTTACCTTTAGGAGGTACAATATACTGGTTTCCTGGTTTTCAAAACATTTTAGGGGAAGATTCACAAGGACCTGACGCAACTGCATGGATGCATAAGTTTCCTTGAGTCAGTGCTGAATGTCCTTGTGCCACGATGAATGTGCTGTATTTACAATACAGCGTTCCATGGCGCAAGAATTAACAGATGCGTCAGAAATTCTGACGCATCTGTTGGCACAAAAGTGACGCATTGCTGGAAATGCTCATGAAAGTGACGCAAAAAGCCCTGAGTCATAACTTATGCCTGGTCTGTGCAGGCATAGGGATTTTGACACAGTGAAGGCGTAGAGTGATGTAGTGAAATCTTGTAGATTTCAGTGCGTCAGTTCTAGAAGGCTTTTAGCGTGGGAACGCCCACCCTGCATACATTATACCTGACGCAGGTATAATATGATGCGGGACTTTACAATGTGACACATCTCCCTAGATGTGTCACATTGTAAATGGGCCGCAACATTTATGCCGCAGCTGCGTCACAATACAGATTTTTATACTTGCCCTATATATGGCTGGGTGTACGTTGTGTGTCTCCGTCTGCATGCAGCATACAAATGTGCCAGATCTGGGAGCCCAGTTGGGCTGATGCAGCCACACAAGAGCTCTTTGCCTGAACTCATTGTCACCAATTGAAATCAGAGAGGATCCATACAGTCTTTCAAGGCTCTCAGGTGAAAAAATGGGCCCTAGAGCAAGGAAGAAAATAGGCCCCCTTGTTGAAGTTTGGAATATAAAATACCGCAATAATCAGGGTTCAGTGGGTCCCGCAGGTCTGTGGGCGCCAGTGCAACTGCACCTGCTGCACCAACAGAAGCTACGCCCCTGTCATAGAGCTGGGTAACATCAATTACTCAGTGCCACAAAGAGCATTAGAAATAAACTTTACATAATGTCAAACGGCAAAAACAAGAGCTTTGTCAGTTCTTGTTCTGTTTCAAACACTCCATACAATCTGTATGAACCCTCTCCACATTTTCCTACTGATAACAAATGCCTTCGCTCCCAGAAAAAAACTTTCTGGGCGGTTAGTGCACATTTGAATGGGAGATGAGACCTCGGAAGAGCCCAGCCCTGCGCCGGACTGCGAGTCACCTCAGAGAGCAGAAACAAAGCCCGTCCTCTGCCCATCACTGACCCAAGCGAATCCGTGGAGCAAAGATGAGAACAAAGGGGAAGAAATAAAAGAATAACGAAAACTCATCAAGGAAAATAAATCCCTAAATTACTGCTGTATTTAAAAAGCTGAGAAAACAAAAGAGAACGTAAAGAGTAAACTGAAGCCAAATAGAGTCACCGTTTTGTCCTTGTCACAGATCACAAACCTGCAAGTAAATTGCAATGCAAAATAAACTATCTTATTTTTTAATTACATATTCTCCAGTCTCCGAAGAGACTGTCAAAAATTGCCATTTCAACTATATTTCAAGTCTCCATGACGGGGTATTGGGTAAAGTTTTCAATAAGCAATAATCGCGCCTCAGTTAAACCTCATTGGCTACGATACTGCCACTGCGCAGCGCAAAACAATTTAGTGTGAATTTCATGCACACTTGCCCTAGTACCTCACGTTACAAAGAACATGATTCCTTTTCAAAAGATGTTATCTGTTTATGCATAACTACTCCTCCACTGCTTCTGATAGGCAATGTAAGACATATAATGGTGTTGTTTTACTAAGTTCTATCAGCTCTCTGCCCCAAAAGCGTCGATAGCCACACGCAGAGAATTATGGGAAATTGTATGCTAAATAGCTGTACAGGTAAGCAGCACCCTCCCAAGTTATGGATTTGATGCTCAGGCAGCTATACCTTCACACAAAGATGAGATCTAGCCTGCTAACCATGGGTTGTGGAAAATATAAGAAGCACAAATTCATAATAGCATCCTCATAGGTCCCACTGTCTTCAAATGTTTACTAGAGAAGGAACGGCAATCAATTTAAAGGAAAATAAATTATAGATACATTTTTCCATATTCCATAATGCACGTCTGCCATTTCATGGCACTACATAGTTGCATTTGCTGCATTTCATTTTTAGCTTTAGGAGGTACAATATACTGGTTTCCTGGTTTTCAAAACATTTTAGGGGAATATTCACAAGGACCTGACGCAACTGCATGGATGCATAAGTTTCCTTGAGTCAGTGCTGAATGTCCTTGTGCCACGATGAATGTGCTGTATTTACAATACAGCGCTCCATGGCGCTAGAATTAACAGATGCGTCAGAAATTCTGACGCATCTGTTGGCACAAAAGTGACGCATTGCTGGAAATGCTCATGATAGTGACGCAAAAAGCCCTGAGTCATAACTTATGCCTGGTCTGTGCAGGCGTAGGGATTTTGACACAGTGAAGGCGTAGAGTGATGTAGTGAAATCTTGTAGATTTCAGTGCGTCAGTTCTAGAAGGCTTTTAGCGTGGGAACGCCCACCCTGCATACATTATACCTGACGCAGGTATAATATGATGCGGGACTTTACAATGTGACACATCTCCCTAGATGCGTCACATTGTAAATGGGCCGCAACTTTTATGCCGCAGCTGCGTCACAATACAGATTTTTATACTTGCCCTATATATGGCTGTGTGTACGTTGTGTGTCTCCGTCTGCATGCAGCATACAAATGTGCCAGATCTGGTAGCCCAGTTGGGCTGATGCAGCCACACAAGAGCTCTTTGCCTAACCTCATTGTCACCAATTCAAATCAGAGAGGATCCATGCAGTCTTTCAAGGCTCTCAGGTGAAACAATGGGCCCTAGAGCAAGGAAGAAAATAGGCCCCCTTGTTGAAGTTTGGAATATAAAATACCGCAATAATCAGGGTTCAGTGGGTCCCGCAGGTCTGTGGGCGCCAGTGCAACTGCACCTGCTGCACCAACAGAAGCTACGCCCCTGTCATAGAGCTGGGTAACATCAATTACTCAGTGCCACAAAGAGCATTAGAAATAAACTTTACATAATGTCAAACGGCAAAAACAAGAGCTTTGTCAGTTCTTGTTCTGTTTCAAACACTCCATACAATCTGTATGAACCCTCTCCACATTTTCCTACTGATAACAAATGCCTTCGCTCCCAGAAAAAAACTTTCTGGGCGGTTAGTGCACATTTGAATGGGAGATGAGACCTCGGAAGAGCCCAGCCCTGCGCCGGACTGCGAGTCACCTCAGAGAGCAGAAACAAAGCCCGTCCTCTGCCCATCACTGACCCAAGCGAATCCGTGGAGCAAAGATGAGAACAAAGGGGAAGAAATAAAAGAATAACTAAAACTCATCAAGGAAAATAAATCCCTAAATTACTGCTGTATTTAAAAAGCTGAGAAAACAAAAGAGAACGTAAAGAGTAAACTGAAGCCAAATATAGTCACCGTTTTGTCCTTGTCACAGATCACAAACCTGCAAGTAAATTGCATTGCAAAATAAACTATCTTATTTTTTAATTACATATTCTCCAGTCTCCGAAGAGACTGTCAAAAACTTGTTATTTCGACTATAGTTCAAGTCTTCATGACGGGGTATTGGGTAAAGTTTTTAATAAGCAATAATCACGCCTCGTTTAAACCTCATTGGCTACGATACTGCCACTGCGCAAAGCTAAACAATTTAGTGTGAATTTCATGCACACTTGCCCTAGTACCTCATGTTACAAAGAACATGATTCCTTTTCAAAAGATGTTATCTGTTTATGCATAACTACTCCTCCACTGCTTCTGATAGGCAATGTAAGACATATAATGGTGTTGTTTTACTAATTTCTATCAGCTCTCTGCCCAAACCGTCGATAGCCACACGCAGGGAATTATGGGAAATTGTATGCTAAATAGCTGTACAGGTAAGCAGCACCCTCCCAAGTTATGGATTTGATGCTCAGGCAGATATACCTTCACACAAAGATGAGATCTAGGCTGCTAACCATGGGTTGTGGAAAATATAAGAAGCACAAATTCATAATAGCATCCTCATAGGTCCCACTGTCTTCAAATGTTTACTAGAGAAGGAACGGCAATCAATTTAAAGGAAAATAAATTATAGATACATTTTTCCATATTCCATAATGCACGTCTGCCATTTCATGGCACTACATAGTTGCATTTGCTGCATTTCATTTTTAGCTTTAGGAGGTACAATATACTGGTTTCCTGGTTTTCAAAACATTTTAGGGGAAGATTCACAAGGACCTGACGCAACTGCATGGATGCATAAGTTTCCTTGAGTCAGTGCTGAATGTCCTTGTGCCACGATGAATGTGCTGTATTTACAATACAGCGCTCCATGGCGCAAGAATTAACAGATGCGTCAGAAATTCTGACGCATCTGTTGGCACAAAAGTGACGCATTGCTGGAAATGCTCATGAAAGTGACGCAAAAAGCCCTGAGTCATAACTTATGCCTGGTCTGTGCAGGCGTAGGGATTTTGACACAGTGAAGGCGTAGAGTGATATAGTGAAATCTTGTAGATTTCAGTGCGTCAGTTCTAGAAGGCTTTTAGCGTGGGAACGCCCACCCTGCATACATTATACCTGACGCAGGTATAATATGATGCGGGACTTTACAATGTGACACATCTCCCTAGATGCGTCACATTGTAAATGGGCTGCAACATTTATGCCGCAGCTGCGTCACAATACAGATTTTTATACTTGCCCTATATATGGCTGTGTGTATGTTGTGTGTCTCCGTCTGCATGCAGCATACAAATGTGCCAGATCTGGTAGCCCAGTTGGGCTGATGCAGCCACACAAGAGCTCTTTGCCTGACCTCATTGTCACCAATTCAAATCAGAGAGGATCCATGCAGTCTTTCAAGGCTCTCAGGTGAAAAAATGGGCCCTAGAGCAAGGAAGAAAATAGGCCCCCTTGTTGAAGTTTGGAATATAAAATACCGCAATAATCAGGGTTCAGTGGGTCCCGCAGGTCTGTGGGCGCCAGTGCAACTGCACCTGCTGCACCAACAGAAGCTACGCCCCTGTCATAGAGCTGGGTAACATCAATTACTCAGTGCCACAAAGAGCATTAGAAATAAACTTTACATAATGTCAAACGGCAAAAACAAGAGCTTTGTCAGTTCTTGTTCTGTTTCAAACACTCCATACAATCTGTATGAACCGTCTCCACATTTTCCTACTGATAACAAATGCCTTCGCTCCCAGAAAAAAACTTTCTGGGCGGTTAGTGCACATTTGAATGGGAGATGAGACCTCGGAAGAGCCCAGCCCTGCGCCGGACTGCGAGTCACCTCAGAGAGCAGAAACAAAGCCCGTCCTCTGCCCATCACTGACCCAAGCGAATCCGTGGAGCAAAGATGAGAACAAAGGGGAAGAAATAAAAGAATAACGAAAACTCATCAAGGAAAATAAATCCGTAAATTACTGCTGTATTTAAAAAGCTGAGAAAACAAAAGAGAACGTAAAGAGTAAACTGAAGCCAAATAGAGTCACCGTTTTGTCCTTGTCACAGATCACAAACCTGCAAGTAAATTGCATTGCAAAATAAACTATCTTATTTTTTAATTACATATTCTCCAGTCTCCGAAGAGACTGTCAAAAATTGCCATTTCGACTATATTTCAAGTCTCCATGACGGGGTATTGGGTAAAGTTTTCAATAAGCAATAATCGCGCCTCGGTTAAACCTCATTGGCTACGATACTGCCACTGCGCAAAGCTAAACAATTTAGTGTGAATTTCATGCACACTTGCCCTAGTACCTCATGTTACAAAGAACATGATTCCTTTTCAAAAGATGTTATCTGTTTATGCATAACTACTCCTCCACTGCTTCTGATAGGCAATATAAGACATATAATGGTGTTGTTTTACTAATTTCTATCAGCTCTCTGCCTCAAACCGTCGATAGCCACAGGCAGCGAATTATGGGAAATTGTATGCTAAATAGCTGTACAGGTAAGCAGCACCCTCCCAAGTTATGGATTTGATGCTCAGGCAGATATACCTTCACACAAAGATGAGATCTAGGCTGCTAACCATGGGTTGTGGAAAATATAAGAAGCACAAATTCATAATAGCATCCTCATAGGTCCCACTGTCTTCAAATGTTTACTAGAGAAGGAACGGCAATCAATTTAAAGGAAAATAAATTATAGATACATTTTTCCATATTCCATAATGCACGTCTGCCATTTCATGGCACTACATAGTTGCATTTGCTGCATTTCATTTTTAGCTTTAGGAGGTACAATATACTGGTTTCCTGGTTTTCAAAACATTTTAGGGGAAGATTCACAAGGACCTGACGCAACTGCATGGATGCATAAGTTTCCTTGAGTCAGTGCTGAATGTCCTTGTGCCACGATGAATGTGCTGTATTTACAATACAGCGCTCCATGGCGCAAGAATTAACAGATGCGTCAGAAATTCTGACGCATCTGTTGGCACAAAAGTGACGCATTGCTGGAAATGCTCATGAAAGTGACGCAAAAAGCCCTGAGTCATAACTTATGCCTGGTCTGTGCAGGCGTAGGGATTTTGACACAGTGAAGGCGTAGAGTGATGTAGTGAAATCTTGTAGATTTCAGTGCGTCAGTTCTAGAAGGCTTTTAGCGTGGGAACGCCCACCCTGCATACATTATACCTGACGCAGGTATAATATGATGCGGGACTTTACAATGTGACACATCTCCCTAGATGCGTCACATTGTAAATGGGCGGCAACATTTATGCCGCAGCTGCGTCACAATACAGATTTTTATACTTGCCCTATATATGGCTGTGTGTACGTTGTGTGTCTCCGTCTGCATGCAGCATACAAATGTGCCAGATCTGGTAGCCCAGTTGGGCTGATGCAGCCACACAAGGGCTCTGTGCCTGACCTCATTGTCACCAATTCAAATCAGAGAGGATCCATGCAGTCTTTCAAGGCTCTCAGGTGAAAAAATGGGCCCTAGAGCAAGGAAGAAAATAGGCCCCCTTGTTGAAGTTTGGAATATAAAATACCGCAATAATCAGGGTTCAGTGGGTCCCGCAGGTCTGTGGGCGCCAGTGCAACTGCACCTGCTGCACCAACAGAAGCTACGCCCCTGTAATAGAGCTGGGTAACATCAATTACTCAGTGCCACAAAGAGCATTAGAAATAAACTTTACATAATGTCAAACGGCAAAAACAAGAGCTTTGTCAGTTCTTGTTCTGTTTCAAACACTCCATACAATCTGTATGAACCCTCTCCACATTTTCCTACTGATAACAAACGCCTTCGCTCCCAGAAAAAAAGTTTCTGGGCGGTTAGTGCACATTTGAATGGGAGATGAGACCTCGGAAGAGCCCAGCCCTGCGCCGGACTGCGAGTCACCTCAGAGAGCAGAAACAAAGCCCGTCCTCTGCCCATCACTGACCCAAGCGAATCCGTGGAGCAAAGATGAGAACAAAGGGGAAGAAATAAAAGAATAAGGAAAACTCATCAAGGAAAATAAATCCCTAAATTACTGCTGTATTTAAAAAGCTGAGAAAACAAAAGAGAACGTAAAGAGTAAACTGAAGCCAAATAGAGTCACCGTTTTGTCCTTGTCACAGATCACAAACCCGCAAGTAAATTGCATTGCAAAATAAACTATCTTATTTTTTAATTACATATTCTCCAGTCTCCGAAGAGACTGTAAAAAATTGCCATTTCGGCTATATTTCAAGTCTCCATGACGGGGTATTGGGTAAAGTTTTCAATAAGCAATAATCACGCCTCCGTTAAACCTCATTGGCTACGATACTGCCACTGCGCAAAGCTAAACAATTTAGTGTGAATTTCATGCACACTTGCCCTAGTACCTCATGTTACAAAGAACATGATTCCTTTTCAAAAGATGTTATCTGTTTATGCATAACTACTCCTCCACTGCTTCTGATAGGCAATATAAGACATATAATGGTGTTGTTTTACTAATTTCTATCAGCTCTCTGCCTCAAACCGTCGATAGCCACAGGCAGCGAATTATGGGAAATTGTATGCTAAATAGCTGTACAGGTAAGCAGCACCCTCCCAAGTTATGGATTTGATGCTCAGGCAGATATACCTTCACACAAAGATGAGATCTAGGCTGCTAACCATGGGTTGTGGAAAATATAAGAAGCACAAATTCATAATAGCATCCTCATAGGTCCCACTGTCTTCAAATGTTTACTAGAGAAGGAACGGCAATCAATTTAAAGGAAAATAAATTATAGATACATTTTTCCATATTCCATAATGCACGTCTGCCATTTCATGGCACTACATAGTTGCATTTGCTGCATTTCATTTTTAGCTTTAGGAGGTACAATATACTGGTTTCCTGGTTTTCAAAACATTTTAGGGGAAGATTCACAAGGACCTGACGCAACTGCATGGATGCATAAGTTTCCTTGAGTCAGTGCTGAATGTCCTTGTGCCACGATGAATGTGCTGTATTTACAATACAGCGCTCCATGGCGCAAGGATTAACAGATGCGTCAGAAATTCTGACGCATCTGTTGGCACAAAAGTGACGCATTGCTGGAAATGCTCATGAAAGTGACGCAAAAAGCCCTGAGTCATAACTTATGCCTGGTCTGTGCAGGCGTAGGGATTTTGACACAGTGAAGGCGTAGAGTGATGTAGTGAAATCTTGTAGATTTCAGTGCGTCAGTTCTAGAAGGCTTTAAGCGTGGGAACGCCCACCCTGCATACATTATACCTGACGCAGGTATAATGTGATGCGGGACTTTACAATGTGACACATCTCCCTAGATGCGTCACATTGTAAATGGGCCGCAACATTTACGCCGCAGCTGCGTCACAATACAGATTTTTATATTTGCCCTATATATGGCTGTGTGTACGTTGTGTGTCTCCGTCTGCATGCAGCATACAAATGTGCCAGATCTGGTAGCCCAGTTGGGCTGATGCAGCCACACAAGAGCTCTTTGCCTAACCTCATTGTCACCAATTCAAATCAGAGAGGATCCATGCAGTCTTTCAAGGCTCTCAGGTGAAACAATGGGCCCTAGAGCAAGGAAGAAAATAGGCCCCCTTGTTGAAGTTTGGAATATAAAATACCGCAATAATCAGGGTTCAGTGGGTCCCGCAGGTCTGTGGGCGCCAGTGCAACTGCACCTGCTGCACCAACAGAAGCTACGCCCCTGTCATAGAGCTGGGTAACATCAATTACTCAGTGCCACAAAGAGCATTAGAAATAAACTTTACATAATGTCAAACGGCAAAAACAAGAGCTTTGTCAGTTCTTGTTCTGTTTCAAACACTCCATACAATCTGTATGAACCGTCTCCACATTTTCCTACTGATAACAAATGCCTTCGCTCCCAGAAAAAAACTTTCTGGGCGGTTAGTGCACATTTGAATGGGAGATGAGACCTCGGAAGAGCCCAGCCCTGCGCCGGACTGCGAGTCACCTCAGAGAGCAGAAACAAAGCCCGTCCTCTGCCCATCACTGACCCAAGCGAATCCGTGGAGCAAAGATGAGAACAAAGGGGAAGAAATAAAAGAATAACGAAAACTCATCAAGGAAAATAAATCCGTAAATTACTGCTGTATTTAAAAAGCTGAGAAAACAAAAGAGAACGTAAAGAGTAAACTGAAGCCAAATAGAGTCACCGTTTTGTCCTTGTCACAGATCACAAACCTGCAAGTAAATTGCATTGCAAAATAAACTATCTTATTTTTTAATTACATATTCTCCAGTCTCCGAAGAGACTGTCAAAAATTGCCATTTCGACTATATTTCAAGTCTCCATGACGGGGTATTGGGTAAAGTTTTCAATAAGCAATAATCGCGCCTCGGTTAAACCTCATTGGCTACGATACTGCCACTGCGCAAAGCTAAACAATTTAGTGTGAATTTCATGCACACTTGCCCTAGTACCTCATGTTACAAAGAACATGATTCCTTTTCAAAAGATGTTATCTGTTTATGCATAACTACTCCTCCACTGCTTCTGATAGGCAATATAAGACATATAATGGTGTTGTTTTACTAATTTCTATCAGCTCTCTGCCTCAAACCGTCGATAGCCACAGGCAGCGAATTATGGGAAATTGTATGCTAAATAGCTGTACAGGTAAGCAGCACCCTCCCAAGTTATGGATTTGATGCTCAGGCAGATATACCTTCACACAAAGATGAGATCTAGGCTGCTAACCATGGGTTGTGGAAAATATAAGAAGCACAAATTCATAATAGCATCCTCATAGGTCCCACTGTCTTCAAATGTTTACTAGAGAAGGAACGGCAATCAATTTAAAGGAAAATAAATTATAGATACATTTTTCCATATTCCATAATGCACGTCTGCCATTTCATGGCACTACATAGTTGCATTTGCTGCATTTCATTTTTAGCTTTAGGAGGTACAATATACTGGTTTCCTGGTTTTCAAAACATTTTAGGGGAAGATTCACAAGGACCTGACGCAACTGCATGGATGCATAAGTTTCCTTGAGTCAGTGCTGAATGTCCTTGTGCCACGATGAATGTGCTGTATTTACAATACAGCGCTCCATGGCGCAAGAATTAACAGATGCGTCAGAAATTCTGACGCATCTGTTGGCACAAAAGTGACGCATTGCTGGAAATGCTCATGAAAGTGACGCAAAAAGCCCTGAGTCATAACTTATGCCTGGTCTGTGCAGGCGTAGGGATTTTGACACAGTGAAGGCGTAGAGTGATGTAGTGAAATCTTGTAGATTTCAGTGCGTCAGTTCTAGAAGGCTTTTAGCGTGGGAACGCCCACCCTGCATACATTATACCTGACGCAGGTATAATATGATGCGGGACTTTACAATGTGACACATCTCCCTAGATGCGTCACATTGTAAATGGGCGGCAACATTTATGCCGCAGCTGCGTCACAATACAGATTTTTATACTTGCCCTATATATGGCTGTGTGTACGTTGTGTGTCTCCGTCTGCATGCAGCATACAAATGTGCCAGATCTGGTAGCCCAGTTGGGCTGATGCAGCCACACAAGGGCTCTGTGCCTGACCTCATTGTCACCAATTCAAATCAGAGAGGATCCATGCAGTCTTTCAAGGCTCTCAGGTGAAAAAATGGGCCCTAGAGCAAGGAAGAAAATAGGCCCCCTTGTTGAAGTTTGGAATATAAAATACCGCAATAATCAGGGTTCAGTGGGTCCCGCAGGTCTGTGGGCGCCAGTGCAACTGCACCTGCTGCACCAACAGAAGCTACGCCCCTGTAATAGAGCTGGGTAACATCAATTACTCAGTGCCACAAAGAGCATTAGAAATAAACTTTACATAATGTCAAACGGCAAAAACAAGAGCTTTGTCAGTTCTTGTTCTGTTTCAAACACTCCATACAATCTGTATGAACCCTCTCCACATTTTCCTACTGATAACAAACGCCTTCGCTCCCAGAAAAAAAGTTTCTGGGCGGTTAGTGCACATTTGAATGGGAGATGAGACCTCGGAAGAGCCCAGCCCTGCGCCGGACTGCGAGTCACCTCAGAGAGCAGAAACAAAGCCCGTCCTCTGCCCATCACTGACCCAAGCGAATCCGTGGAGCAAAGATGAGAACAAAGGGGAAGAAATAAAAGAATAAGGAAAACTCATCAAGGAAAATAAATCCCTAAATTACTGCTGTATTTAAAAAGCTGAGAAAACAAAAGAGAACGTAAAGAGTAAACTGAAGCCAAATAGAGTCACCGTTTTGTCCTTGTCACAGATCACAAACCCGCAAGTAAATTGCATTGCAAAATAAACTATCTTATTTTTTAATTACATATTCTCCAGTCTCCGAAGAGACTGTAAAAAATTGCCATTTCGGCTATATTTCAAGTCTCCATGACGGGGTATTGGGTAAAGTTTTCAATAAGCAATAATCACGCCTCCGTTAAACCTCATTGGCTACGATACTGCCACTGCGCAAAGCTAAACAATTTAGTGTGAATTTCATGCACACTTGCCCTAGTACCTCATGTTACAAAGAACATGATTCCTTTTCAAAAGATGTTATCTGTTTATGCATAACTACTCCTCCACTGCTTCTGATAGGCAATATAAGACATATAATGGTGTTGTTTTACTAATTTCTATCAGCTCTCTGCCTCAAACCGTCGATAGCCACAGGCAGCGAATTATGGGAAATTGTATGCTAAATAGCTGTACAGGTAAGCAGCACCCTCCCAAGTTATGGATTTGATGCTCAGGCAGATATACCTTCACACAAAGATGAGATCTAGGCTGCTAACCATGGGTTGTGGAAAATATAAGAAGCACAAATTCATAATAGCATCCTCATAGGTCCCACTGTCTTCAAATGTTTACTAGAGAAGGAACGGCAATCAATTTAAAGGAAAATAAATTATAGATACATTTTTCCATATTCCATAATGCACGTCTGCCATTTCATGGCACTACATAGTTGCATTTGCTGCATTTCATTTTTAGCTTTAGGAGGTACAATATACTGGTTTCCTGGTTTTCAAAACATTTTAGGGGAAGATTCACAAGGACCTGACGCAACTGCATGGATGCATAAGTTTCCTTGAGTCAGTGCTGAATGTCCTTGTGCCACGATGAATGTGCTGTATTTACAATACAGCGCTCCATGGCGCAAGGATTAACAGATGCGTCAGAAATTCTGACGCATCTGTTGGCACAAAAGTGACGCATTGCTGGAAATGCTCATGAAAGTGACGCAAAAAGCCCTGAGTCATAACTTATGCCTGGTCTGTGCAGGCGTAGGGATTTTGACACAGTGAAGGCGTAGAGTGATGTAGTGAAATCTTGTAGATTTCAGTGCGTCAGTTCTAGAAGGCTTTAAGCGTGGGAACGCCCACCCTGCATACATTATACCTGACGCAGGTATAATGTGATGCGGGACTTTACAATGTGACACATCTCCCTAGATGCGTCACATTGTAAATGGGCCGCAACATTTACGCCGCAGCTGCGTCACAATACAGATTTTTATATTTGCCCTATATATGGCTGTGTGTACGTTGTGTGTCTCCGTCTGCATGCAGCATACAAATGTGCCAGATCTGGTAGCCCAGTTGGGCTGATGCAGCCACACAAGAGCTCTTTGCCTAACCTCATTGTCACCAATTCAAATCAGAGAGGATCCATGCAGTCTTTCAAGGCTCTCAGGTGAAACAATGGGCCCTAGAGCAAGGAAGAAAATAGGCCCCCTTGTTGAAGTTTGGAATATAAAATACCGCAATAATCAGGGTTCAGTGGGTCCCGCAGGTCTGTGGGCGCCAGTGCAACTGCACCTGCTGCACCAACAGAAGCTACGCCCCTGTCATAGAGCTGGGTAACATCAATTACTCAGTGCCACAAAGAGCATTAGAAATAAACTTTACATAATGTCAAACGGCAAAAACAAGAGCTTTGTCAGTTCTTGTTCTGTTTCAAACACTCCATACAATCTGTATGAACCCTCTCCACATTTTCCTACTGATAACAAATGCCTTCGCTCCCAGAAAAAAACTTTCTGGGCGGTTAGTGCACATTTGAATGGGAGATGAGACCTCGGAAGAGCCCAGCCATGCGCCGGACTGCGAGTCACCTCAGAGAGCAGAAACAAAGCCCGTCCTCTGCCCATCACTGACCCAAGCGAATCCGTGGAGCAAAGATGAGAACAAAGGGGAAGAAATAAAAGAATAACGAAAACTCATCAAGGAAAATAAATCCCTAAATTACTGCTGTATTTAAAAAGCTGAGAAAACAAAAGAGAACGTAAAGAGTAAACTGAAGCCAAATATAGTCACCGTTTTGTCCTTGTCATAGATCACAAACCTGCAAGTAAATTGCATTGCAAACTAAACTATCTTATTTTTTAATTACATATTCTCCAGTCTCCGAAGAGACTGTCAAAAACTTGTTATTTCGACTATAGTTCAAGACTTCATGACGGGGTATTGGGTAAAGTTTTTAATAAGCAATAATCACGCCTCGTTTAAAACTCATTGGCTACGATACTGCCACTGCACAAAGCTAAACAATTTAGTGTGAATTTCATGCACACTTGCCCTAGTACCTCATGTTACAAAGAACATGATTCCTTTTCAAAAGATGTTATCTGTTTATGCATAACTACTCCTCCACTGCTTCTGATAGGCAATGTAAGACATATAATGGTGTTGTTTTACTAATTTCTATCAGCTCTCTGCCCCAAACCGTCGATAGCCACATGCAGGGAATTATGGGAAATTGTATGCTAAATAGCTGTACAGGTAAGCAGCACCCTCCCAAGTTATGGATTTGATGCTCAGGCAGATATACCTTCACACAAAGATGAGATCTAGGCTGCTAACCATGGGTTGTGGAAAATATAAGAAGCACAAATTCATAATAGCATCCTCATAGGTCCCACTGTCTTCAAATGTTTACTAGAGAAGGAACGGCAATCAATTTAAAGGAAAATAAATTATAGATACATTTTTCCATATTCCATAATGCACGTCTGCCATTTCATGGCACTACATAGTTGCATTTGCTGCATTTCATTTTTAGCTTTAGGAGGTACAATATACTGGTTTCCTGGTTTTCAAAACATTTTAGGGGAAGATTCACAAGGACCTGACGCAACTGCATGGATGCATACGTTTCCTTGAGTCAGTGCTGAATGTCCTTGTGCCACGATGAATGTGCTGTATTTACAATACAGCGCTCCATGGCGCAAGAATTAACAGATGCGTCAGAAATTCTGACGCATCTGTTGGCACAAAAGTGACGCATTGCTGGAAATGCTCATGAAAGTGACACAAAAAGCCCTGAGTCATAACTTATGCCTGGTCTTTGCAGGCGTAGGGATTTTGACACAGTGAAGGCGTAGAGTGATGTAGTGAAATCTTGTAGATTTCAGTGCGTCAGTTCTAGAAGGCTTTTAGCGTGGGAACGCCCACCCTGCATACATTATACCTGACGCAGGTATAATATGATGCGGGACTTTACAATGTGACACATCTCCCTAGATGCGTCACATTGTAAATGGGCGGCAACATTTATGCCGCAGCTGCGTCACAATACAGATTTTTATACTTGCCCTATATATGGCTGTGTGTACGTTGTGTGTCTCCGTCTGCATGCAGCATACAAATGTGCCAGATCTGGTAGCCCAGTTGGGCTGATGCAGCCACACAAGGGCTCTGTGCCTGACCTCATTGTCACCAATTCAAATCAGAGAGGATCCATGCAGTCTTTCAAGGCTCTCAGGTGAAAAAATGGGCCCTAGAGCAAGGAAGAAAATAGGCCCCCTTGTTGAAGTTTGGAATATATAATACCGCAATAATCAGGGTTCAGTGGGTCCCGCAGGTCTGTGGGCGCCAGTGCAACTGCACCTGCTGCACCAACAGAAGCTACGCCCCTGTCATAGAGCTGGGTAACATCAATTACTCAGTGCCACAAAGAGCATTAGAAATAAACTTTACATAATGTCAAACGGCAAAAACAAGAGCTTTGTCAGTTCTTGTTCTGTTTCAAACACTCCATACAATCTGTATGAACCCTCTCCACATTTTCCTACTGATAACAAACGCCTTCGCTCCCAGAAAAAAACTTTCTGGGCGGTTAGTGCACATTTGAATGGGAGATGAGACCTCGGAAGAGCCCAGCCCTGCGCCGGACTGCGAGTCACCTCAGAGAGCAGAAACAAAGCCCGTCCTCTACCCATCACTGACCCAAGCGAATCCGTGGAGCAAAGATGAGAACAAAGGGGAAGAAATAAAAGAATAAGGAAAACTCATCAAGGAAAATAAATCCCTAAATTACTGCTGTATTTAAAAAGCTGAGAAAACAAAAGAGAACGTAAAGAGTAAACTGAAGCCTAATAGAGTCACCGTTTTGTCCTTGTCACAGATCACAAACCTGCAAGTAAATTGCATTGCAAAATAAACTATCTTATTTTTTAATTACATATTCTCCAGTCGCCGAAGAGACTGTCAAAAATTGCCATTTCGGCTATATTTCAAGTCTCCATGACGGGGTATTGGGTAAAGTTTTCAATAAGCAATAATCGCGCCTCGGTTAAACCTCATTGGCTACGATACTGCCACTGCGCAAAGCTAAACAATTTAGTGTGAATTTCATGCACACTTGCCCTAGTACCTCATGTTACAAAGAACATGATTCCTTTTCAAAAGATGTTATCTGTTTATGCATAACTACTCCTCCACTGCTTCTGATAGGCAATATAAGACATATAATGGTGTTGTTTTACTAATTTCTATCAGCTCTCTGCCTCAAACCGTCGATAGCCACAGGCAGCGAATTATGGGAAATTGTATGCTAAATAGCTGTACAGGTAAGCAGCACCCTCCCAAGTTATGGATTTGATGCTCAGGCAGATATACCTTCACACAAAGATGAGATCTAGCCTGCTAACCATGGGTTGAGGAAAATATAAGAAGCACAAATTCATAATAGCATTCTCATAGGTCCCACTGTCTTCAAATGTTTACTAGAGAAGGAACGGCAATCAATTTAAAGGAAAATAAATTATAGATAAATTTTTCCATATTCCATAATGCACGTCTGCCATTTCATGGCACTACATAGTTGCATTTGCTGAATTTCATTTTTAGCTTTAGGAGGTACAATATACTGGTTTCCTGGTTTTCAAAACATTTTAGAGGAATATTCACAAGGACCTGACGCAACTGCATGGATGCATAAGTTTCCTTGAGTCAGTGCTGAATGTCCTTGTGCCACGATGAATGTGCTGTATTTACAATACAGCGCTCCATGGCTCAAGGATTAACAGATGCGTCAGAAATTCTGACGCATCTGTTGGCACAAAAGTGACGCATTGCTGGAAATGCTCATGAAAGTGACGCAAAAAGCCCTGAGTCACAACTTATGCCTGGTCTGTGCAGGCGTAGGGATTTTGACACAGTGAAGGCGTAGAGTGATGTAGTGAAATCTTGTAGATTTCAGTGCGTCAGTTCTAGAAGGCTTTAAGCGTGGGAACGCCCACCCTGCATACATTATACCTGACGCAGGTATAATGTGATGCGGGACTTTACAATGTGACACATCTCCCTAGATGCGTCACATTGTAAATGGGCCGCAACATTTACGCCGCAGCTGCGTCACAATACAGATTTTTATATTTGCCCTATATATGGCTGTGTGTACGTTGTGTGTCTCCGTCTGCATGCAGCATACAAATGTGCCAGATCTGGTAGCCCAGTTGGGCTGATGCAGCCACACAAGAGCTCTTTGCCTAACCTCATTGTCACCAATTCAAATCAGAGAGGATCCATGCAGTCTTTCAAGGCTCTCAGGTGAAACAATGGGCCCTAGAGCAAGGAAGAAAATAGGCCCCCTTGTTGAAGTTTGGAATATAAAATACCGCAATAATCAGGGTTCAGTGGGTCCCGCAGGTCTGTGGGCGCCAGTGCAACTGCACCTGCTGCACCAACAGAAGCTACGCCCCTGTCATAGAGCTGGGTAACATCAATTACTCAGTGCCACAAAGAGCATTAGAAATAAACTTTACATATTGTCAAACGGCAAAAACAAGAGCTTTGTCAGTTCTTGTTCTGTTTCAAACACTCCATACAATCTGTATGAACCCTCTCCACATTTTCCTACTGATAACAAATGCCTTCGCTCCCAGAAAAAAACTTTCTGGGCGGTTAGTGCACATTTGAATGGGAGATGAGACCTCGGAAGAGCCCAGCCCTGCGCCGGACTGCGAGTCACCTCAGAGAGCAGAAACAAAGCCCGTCCTCTGCCCATCACTGACCCAAGCGAATCCGTGGAGCAAAGATGAGAACAAAGTGGAAGAAATAAAAGAATAACAAAAACTCATCAAGGAAAATAAATCCCTATATTACTGCTGTATTTAAAAAGCAGAGAAAACAAAAGAGAACGTAAAGAGTAAACTGAAGCCAAATATAGTCACCGTTTTGTCCTTGTCACAGATCACAAACCTGCAAGTAAATTGCATTGCAAACTAAACTATCTTGTTTTTTAATTACATATTCTCCAGTCTCCGAAGAGACTGTCAAAAACTTGCCATTTCGACTATAGTTCAAGTCTTCATGACGGGGTATTGGGTAAAGTTTTTAATAAGCAATAATCACGCCTCGTTTAAACCTCATTTGCTACGATACTGCCACTGCGCAAAGCTAAACAATTTAGTGTGAATTTCATGCACACTTGCCCTAGTACCTCATGTTACAAAGAACATGATTCCTTTTCAAAAGATGTTATCTGTTTATGCATAACTACTCCTCCACTGCTTCTGATAGGCAATGTAAGACATATAATGGTGTTGTTTTACTAATTTCTATCAGCTCTCTGCCCCAAACCGTCGATAGCCACACGCAGGGAATTATGGGCAATTGTATGCTAAATAGCTGTACAGGTAAGCAGCACCCTCCCAAGTTATGGATTTGATGCTCAGGCAGATATACCTTCACACAAAGATGAGATCTAGGCTGCTAACCATGGGTTGTGGAAAATATAAGAAGCACAAATTCATAATAGCATCCTCATAGGTCCCACTGTCTTCAAATGTTTACTAGAGAAGGAACGGCAATCAATTTAAAGGAAAATAAATTATAGATACATTTTTCCATATTCCATAATGCACGTCTGCCATTTCATGGCACTACATAGTTGCATTTGCTGCATTTCATTTTTAGCTTTAGGAGGTACAATATACTGGTTTCCTGGTTTTCAAAACATTTTAGGGGAAGATTCACAAGGACCTGACGCAACTGCATGGATGCATACGTTTCCTTGAGTCAGTGCTGAATGTCCTTGTGCCACGATGAATGTGCTGTATTTACAATACAGCGCTCCATGGCGCAAGAATTAACAGATGCGTCAGAAATTCTGACGCATCTGTTGGCACAAAAGTGACGCATTGCTGGAAATGCTCATGAAAGTGACACAAAAAGCCCTGAGTCATAACTTATGCCTGGTCTTTGCAGGCGTAGGGATTTTGACACAGTGAAGGCATAGAGTGATGTAGTGAAATCTTGTAGATTTCAGTGCGTCAGTTCTAGAAGGCTTTTAGCGTGGGAACGCCCACCCTGCATACATTATACCTGACGCAGGTATAATATGATGCAGGACTTTACAATGTGACACATCTCCCTAGATGCGTCACATTGTAAATGGGCGGCAACATTTATGCCGCAGCTGCGTCACAATACAGATTTTTATACTTGCCCTATATATGGCTGTGTGTACGTTGTGTGTCTCCGTCTGCATGCAGCATACAAATGTGCCAGATCTGGTAGCCCAGTTGGGCTGATGCAGCCACACAAGGGCTCTGTGCCTGACCTCATTGTCACCAATTCAAATCAGAGAGGATCCATGCAGTCTTTCAAGGCTCTCAGGTGAAAAAATGGGCCCTAGAGCAAGGAAGAAAATAGGCCCCCTTGTTGAAGTTTGGAATATAAAATACCGCAATAATCAGGGTTCAGTGGGTCCCGCAGGTCTGTGGGCGCCAGTGCAACTGCACCTGCTGCACCAACAGAAGCTACGCCCCTGTCATAGAGCTGGGTAACATCAATTACTCAGTGCCACAAAGAGCATTAGAAATAAACTTTACATAATGTCAAACGGCAAAAACAAGAGCTTTGTCAGTTCTTGTTCTGTTTCAAACACTCCATACAATCTGTATGAACCCTCTCCACATTTTCCTACTGATAACAAATGCCTTCGCTCCCAGAAAAAAACTTTCTGGGCGGTTAGTGCACATTTGAATGGGAGATGAGACCTCGGAAGAGCCCAGCCCTGCGCCGGACTGCGAGTCACCTCAGAGAGCAGAAACAAAGCCCGTCCTCTGCCCATCACTGACCCAAGCGAATCCGTGGAGCAAAGATGAGAACAAAGGGGAAGAAATAAAAGAATAAGGAAAACTCATCAAGGAAAATAAATCCCTAAATTACTGCTGTATTTAAAAAGCTGAGAAAACAAAAGAGAACGTAAAGAGTAAACTGAAGCCAAATAGAGTCACCGTTTTGTCCTTGTCACAGATCACAAATCTGCAAGAAAATTGCATTGCAAAATAAACTATCTTATTTTTTTAATAACATATTCTCCAGTCTCCGAAGAGACTGTCAAAAACTTGCCATTTCGACTATATTTCAAGTCTTCATGACGGGGTATTGGGTAAAGTTTTTAATAAGCAATAATCACGCCTCGTTTAAACCTCATTGGCTACGATACTGCCACTGCGCAAAGCTAAGCAATTTAGTGTGAATTTCATGCACACTTGCCCTAGTACATCATGTTACAAAGAAAATGATTCCTTTTCAAAAGACGTTATCTGTTTATGCATAACTACTCCTCCACTGCTTCTGATAGGCAATGTAAGACATATAATGGTGTTGTTTTACTAATTTCTATCAGCTCTCTGCCCCAAACAGTCGATAGCCACACGCAGAGAATTATGGGAAATTGTATGCTAAATAACTGTCCAGGTAAGCAGCACCCTCCCAAGTTATGGATTTGATGCTCAGGCAGATATACCTTCACACAAAGATGAGATCTAGGCTGCTAACCATGGGTTGTGGAAAATATAAGAAGCACAAATTCATAATAGCATCCTCATAGGTCCCACTGTCTTCAAATGTTTACTAGAGAAGGAACGGCAATCAATTTAAAGGAAAATAAATTATAGATACATTTTTCCATATTCCATAATGCACGTCTGCCATTTCATGGCACTACATAGTTGCATTTGCTGCATTTCATTTTTAGCTTTAGGAGGTACAATATACTGGTTTCCTGGTTTTCAAAACATTTTAGGGGAAGATTCACAAGGACCTGACGCAACTGCATGGATGCATAAGTTTCCTTGAGTCAGTGCTGAATGTCCTTGTGCCACGATGAATGTGCTGTATTTACAATACAGCGCTCCATGGCGCAAGGATTAACAGATGCGTCAGAAATTCTGACGCATCTGTTGGCACAAAAGTGACGCATTGCTGGAAATGCTCATGAAAGTGACGCAAAAAGCCCTGAGTCATAACTTATGCCTGGTCTGTGCAGGCGTAGGGATTTTGACACAGTGAAGGCGTAGAGTGATGTAGTGAAATCTTGTAGATTTCAGTGCGTCAGTTCTAGAAGGCTTTTAGCGTGGGAACGCCCACCCTGCATACATTATACCTGACGCAGGTATAATGTGATGCGGGACTTTACAATGTGACACATCTCCCTAGATGCGTCACATTGTAAATGGGCGGCAACATTTATGCCGCAGCTGCGTCACAATACAGATTTTTATATTTGCCCTATATATGGCTGTGTGTACGTTGTGTGTCTCCGTCTGCATGCAGCATACAAATGTGCCAGATCTGGTAGCCCAGTTGGGCTGATACAGCCACACAAGAGCTCTTTGCCTGACCTCATTGTCACCAATTCAAATCAGAGAGGATCCATGCAGTCTTTCAAGGCTCTCAGGTGAAAAAATGGGCCCTAGAGCAAGGAAGAAAATAGGCCCCCTTGTTGAAGTTTGGAATATAAAATACCGCAATAATCAGGGTTCAGTGGGTCCCGCAGGTCTGTGGGCGCCAGTGCAACTGCACCTGCTGCACCAACAGAAGCTACGCCCCTGTCATAGAGCTGGGTAACATCAATTACTCAGTGCCACAAAGAGCATTAGAAATAAACTTTACATAATGTCAAACGGCAAAAACAAGAGCTTTGTCAGTTCTTGTTCTGTTTCAAACACTCCATACAATCTGTATGAACCCTCTCCACATTTTCCTACTGATAACAAATGCCTTCGCTCCCAGAAAAAAGCTTTCTGGGCGGTTAGTGCACATTTGAATGGGAGATGAGACCTCGGAAGAGCCCAGCCCTGCGCCGGACTGCGAGTCACCTCAGAGAGCAGAAACAAAGCCCGTCCTCTGCCCATCACTGACCCAAGCGAATCCGTGGAGCAAAGATGAGAACAAAGGGGAAGAAATAAAAGAATAACGAAAACTCATCAAGGAAAATAAATCCCTAAATTACTGCTGTATTTAAAAAGCTGAGAAAACAAAAGAGAACGTAATGAGTAAACTGAAGCCAAATAGAGTCACCGTTTTGTCCTTGTCACAGATCACAAACCTGCAAGTAAATTACATTGCAAAATAAACTATCTTATTTTTTAATTACATATTCTCCAGTCTCCGAAGAGACTGTCAAAAATTGCCATTTCGACTATATTTCAAGTCACCATGACGGGGTATTGGGTAAAGTTTTCAATAAGCAATAATCGCGCCTCGGTTAAACCTCATTGGCTACGATACTGCCACTGCGCAAAGCTAAACAATTTAGTGTGAATTTCATAGACACTTGCCCTAGTACCTCATGTTACAAAGAACATGATTCCTTTTCAAAAGATGTTATCTGTTTATGCATAACTACTCCTCCACTGCTTCTGATAGGCAATGTAAGACATATAATGGTGTTGTTTTACTAATTTCTATCAGCTCTCTGCCCCAAACCGTCGATAGCCACATGCAGAGAATTATGGGAAATTGTATGCTAAATAGCTGTACAGGTAAGCAGCACCCTCCCAAGATATGGATTTGATGCACAGGCAGATATACCTTCACACAAAGATGAGATCTAGGCTGCTAACCATGGGTTGTGGAAAATATAAGAAGCACAAATTCATAATAGCATCCTCATAGGTCCCACTGTCTTCAAATGTTTACTAGAGAAGGAACGGCAATCAATTTAAAGGAAAATAATTTATAGATACATTTTTCCATATTCCATAATGCACGTCTGCCATTTCATGGCACTACATAGTTGCATTTGCTGCATTTCATTTTTAGCTTTAGGAGGTACAATATATTGGTTTCCTGGTTTTCAAAACATTTTAGGGGAAGATTCACAAGGACCTGACGCAACTGCATGGATGCATAAGTTTCCTTGAGTCAGTGCTGAATGTCCTTGTGCCACGATGAATGTGCTGTATTTACAATACAGCGCTCCATGGCGCAAGAATTAACAGATGCGTCAGAAATTCTGACGCATCTGTTGGCACAAAAGTGACGCATTGCTGGAAATACTCATGAAAGTGACGCAAAAAGCCCTGAGTCATAACTTATGCCTGGTCTGTGCAGGCGTAGGGATTTTGACACAGTGAAGGCGTAGAGTGATGTAGTGAAATCTTGTAGATTTCAGTGCGTCAGTTCTAGAAGGCTTTTAGCGTGGGAACGCCCACCCTGCATACATTATACCTGACGCAGGTATAATATGATATGGGACTTTACAATGTGACACATCTCCCTAGATGCGTCACATTGTAAATGGGCGGCAACATTTATGCCGCAGCTGCGTCACAATACAGATTTTTATACTTGCCCTATATATGGCTGTGTGTACGTTGTGTGTCTCCGTCTGCATGCAGCATACAAATGTGCCAGATCTGGTAGCCCAGTTGGGCTGATGCAGCCACACAAGAGCTCTGTGCCTGACCTCATTGTCACCAATTCAAATCAGAGAGGATCCATGCAGTCTTTCAAGGCTCTCAGGTGAAAAAATGGGCCCTAGAGCAAGGAAGAAAATAGGCCCCCTTGTTGAAGTTTGGAATATAAAATACCGCAATAATCAGGGTTCAGTGGGTCCCGCAGGTCTGTGGGCGCCAGTGCAACTGCACCTGCTGCACCAACAGAAGCTACGCCCCTGTCATAGAGCTGGGTAACATCAATTACTCAGTGCCACAAAGAGCATTAGAAATAAACTTTACATAATGTCAAACGGCAAAAACAAGAGCTTTGTCAGTTCTTGTTCTGTTTCAAACACTCCATACAATCTGTATGAGCCCTCTCCACATTTTCCTACTGATAACAAATGCCTTCGCTCCCAGAAAAAAACTTTCTGGGTGGTTATTGCACATTTGAATGGGAGATGAGACCTCGGAAGAGCCCAGCCCTGCGCCGGACTGCGAGTCACCTCAGAGAGCAGAAACAAAGCCCGTCCTCTGCCCTTCACTGACCCAAGCGAATCCGTGGAGCAAAGATGAGAACAAAGGGGAAGAAATAAAAGAATAACGAAAACTCATCAAGAAAAATAAATCCCTAAATTACTGCTGTATTTAAAAAGCTGAGAAAACAAAAGAGAACGTAAAGAGTAAACTGAAGCCAAATATGGTCACCGTTTTGTCCTTGTCACAGATCACAAATCTGCAAGAAAATTGCATTGCAAAATAAACTATCTAATTTTTTTAATAACATATTCTCCAGTCTCCGAAGAGACTGTCAAAAACTTGCCATTTCGACTATATTTCAAGTCTTCATGACGGGGTATTGGGTAAAGTTTTTAATAAGCAATAATCACGCCTCGTTTAAACCTCATTGGCTACGATACTGCCACTGCGCAAAGCTAAACAATTTAGTGTGAATTTCATGCACACTTGCCCTAGTACCTCATGTTACAAAGAACATGATTCCTTTTCAAAAGATGTTATCTGTTTATGCATAACTACTCCTCCACTGCTTCTGATAGGCAATGTAAGACATATAATGGTGTTGTTTTACTAATTTCTATCAGCTCTCTGCCCCAAACAGTCGATAGCCACACGCAGAGAATTATGGGAAATTGTATGCTAAATAGCTGTCCAGGTAAGCAGCACCCTCCCAAGTTATGGATTTGATGCTCAGGCAGATATACCTTCACACAAAGATGAGATCTAGGCTGCTAACCATGGGTTGTGGAAAATATAAGAAGCACAAATTCATAATAGCATCCTCATAGGTCCCACTGTCTTCAAATGTTTACTAGAGAAGGAACGGCAATCAATTTAAAGGAAAATAAATTATAGATACATTTTTCCATATTCCATAATGCACGTCTGCCATTTCATGGCACTACATAGTTGCATTTGCTGCATTTCATTTTTAGCTTTAGGAGGTACAATATACTGGTTTCCTGGTTTTCAAAACATTTTAGGGGAAGATTCACAAGGACCTGACGCAACTGCATGGATGCATAAGTTTCCTTGAGTCAGTGCTGAATGTCCTTGTGCCACGATGAATGTGCTGTATTTACAATACAGCGCTCCATGGCGCAAGGATTAACAGATGCGTCAGAAATTCTGACGCATCTGTTGGCACAAAAGTGACGCATTGCTGGAAATGCTCATGAAAGTGACGCAAAAAGCCCTGAGTCATAACTTATGCCTGGTCTGTGCAGGCATAGGGATTTTGACACAGTGAAGGCGTAGAGTGATGTAGTGAAATCTTGTAGATTTCAGTGCGACAGTTCTAGAAGGCTTTTAGCGTGGGAACGCCCACCCTGCATACATTATACCTGACGCAGGTATAATGTGATGCGGGACTTTACAATGTGACACATCCCCCTAGATGCGTCACATTGTAAATGGGCTGCAACATTTACGCCGCAGCTGCGTCACAATACAGATTTTTATATTTGCCCTATATATGGCTGTGTGTACGTTGTGTGTCTCCGTCTGCATGCAGCATACAAATGTGGCAGATCTGGTAGCCCAGTTGGGCTGATGCAGCCACACAAGAGCTCTTTGCCTAACCTCATTGTCACCAATTCAAATCAGAGAGGATCCATGCAGTCTTTCAAGGCTCTCAGGTGAAAAAATGGGCCCTAGAGCAAGGAAGAAAATAGGCCCCCTTGTTGAAGTTTGGAATATAAAATACCGCAATAATCAGGGTTCAGTGGGTCCCGCAGGTCTGTGGGCGCCAGTGCAACTGCACCTGCTGCACCAACAGAAGCTACGCCCCTGTCATAGAGCTGGGTAACATCAATTACTCAGTGCCACAAAGAGCATTAGAAATAAACTTTACATAATGTCAAACGGCAAAAACAAGAGCTTTGTCAGTTCTTGTTCTGTTTCAAACAATCTGTATGAACCCTCTCCACATTTTCCTACTGATAACAAATGCCTTCGCTCCCAGAAAAAAACTTTCTGGGTGGTTATTGCACATTTGAATGGGAGATGAGACCTCGGAAGAGCCCAGCCCTGCGCCGGACTGCGAGTCACCTCAGAGAGCAGAAACAAAGCCCGTCCTCTGCCCTTCACTGACCCAAGCGAATCCGTGGAGCAAAGATGAGAACAAAGGGTAAGAAATAAAAGAATAACGAAAACTCATCAAGGAAAATAAATCCCTAAATTACTGCTGTATTTAAAAAGCTGAGAAAAAAAAAGAGAACGTAAAGAGTAAACTGAAGCCAAATAGAGTCACCGTTTTGTCCTTGTCACAGATCACAAACCTGCAAGTAAATTGCATTGCAAAATAAACTATCTTATTTTTTAATTACATATTCTCCAGTCTCCGAAGAGACTGTCAAAAATTGCCATTTCGACTATATTTCAAGTCTCCATGACGGGGTATTGGGTAAAGTTTTCAATAAGCAATAATCGCGCCTCGGTTAAACCTCATTGGCTACGATACTGCCACTGCGCAAAGCTAAACAATTTAGTGTGAATTTCATGCACACTTGCCCTAGTACCTCATGTTACAAAGAACATGATTCCTTTTCAAAAGATGTTATCTGTTTATGCATAACTACTCCTCCACTGCTTCTGATAGGCAATATAAGACATATAATGGTGTTGTTTTACTAATTTCTATCAGCTCTCTGCCTCAAACCGTCGATAGCCACAGGCAGCAAATTATGGGAAATTGTATGCTAAATAGCTGTACAGGTAAGCAGCACCCTCCCAAGTTATGGATTTGATGCTCAGGCAGATATACCTTCACACAAAGATGAGATCTAGGCTGCTAACCATGGGTTGTGGAAAATATAAGAAGCACAAATTCATAATAGCATCCTCATAGGTCCCACTGTGTTCAAATGTTTACTAGAGAAGGAACGGCAATCAATTTAAAGGAAAATAAATTATAGATACATTTTTCCATATTCCATAATGCACGTCTGCCATTTCATGGCACTACATAATTGCATTTGCTGCATTTCATTTTTAGCTTTAGGAGGTACAATATACTGGTTTCCTGGTTTCCAAAACATTTTAGGGGAAGATTCACAAGGACCTGACGCAACTGCATGGATGCATAAGTTTCCTTGAGTCAGTGCTGAATGTCCTTGTGCCACGATGAATGTGCTGTATTTACAATACAGCGCTCCATGGCGCAAGGATTAACAGATGCGTCAGAAATTCTGACGCATCTGTTGGCACAAAAGTGACGCATTGCTGGAAATGCTCATGAAAGTGACGCAAAAAGCCCTGAGTCATAACTTATGCCTGGTCTGTGCAGGCGTAGGGATTTTGACACAGTGAAGGCGTAGAGTGATGTAGTGAAATCTTGTAGATTTCAGTGCGTCAGTTCTAGAAGGCTTTTAGCGTGGGAACGCCCACCCTGCATACATTATACCTGACGCAGGGATAATGTGATGCGGGACTTTACAATGTGACACATCTCCCTAGATGCGTCACATTGTAAATGGGCCGCAACATTTACGCCGCAGCTGCGTCACAATACAGATTTTTATACTTGCCCTATATAAGGCTGTGTGTACGTTGTGTGTCTCCGTCTGCATGCAGCATACAAATGTGCCAGATCTGGTAGCCCAGTTGGGCTGATGCAGCCATGCAAGAGCTCTTTGCCTGACCTCATTGTCACCGATTCAAATCAGGGAGGATCCATGCAGTCTTTCAAGGCTCTCAGGTGAAAAAATGGGCCCTAGAGCAAGGAAGAAAATAGGCCCCCTTGTTGAAGTTTGGATTATAAAATACCGCAATAATCAGGGTTCAGTGCGTCCCGCAGGTCTGTGGGCGCCAGTGCAACTGCACCTGCTGCACCAACAGAAGCTACGCCCCTGTCATAGAGCTGGGTAACATCAATTACTCAGTGCCACAAAGAGCATTAGAAATAAACTTTACATAATGTCAAACGGCAAAAACAAGAGCTTTGTCAGTTCTTGGTCTGTTTCAAACACTCCATACAATCTGTATGAACCCTCTCCACATTTTCCTACTGATAACAAACGCCTTCGCTCCCAGAAAAAAACTTTCTGGGCGGTTAGTGCACATTTGAATGGGAGATGAGACCTCGGAAGAGCCCAGCCCTGCGCCGGACTGCGAGTCACCTCAGAGAGCAGAAACAAAGCCTGTCCTCTGCCCATCACTGACCCAAGCGAATCTGTGGAGCAAAGATGAGAACAAAGAGGAAGAAATAAAAGAATTACGAAAACTCATCAAGGAAAATAAATCCCTATATTACTGCTGTATTTAAAAAGCTGAGAAAACAAAAGAGAACGTAAAGAGTAAACTGAAGCCAAATATGGTCACCGTTTTGTCCTTGTCACAGATCACAAATCTGCAAGAAAATTGCATTGCAAAATAAACCATCTTATTTTTTTAATAACATATTCTCCAGTCTCCGAAGAGACTGTCAAAAACTTGCCATTTCGACTATATTTCAAGTCTTCATGACGGGGTATTGGGTAAAGTTTGTAAAAAGCAATAATCACGCCTCGTTTAAACCTCATTGGCTACAATACTACCACTGCGCAACGCTAAACAATTTAGTGTGAATTTCATGCACACTTGCCCTAGTACCTCATGTTACAAAGAACATGATTCCTTTTCAAAAGATGTTATCTGTTTATGCATAACTACTCCTCCACTGCTTCTGATAGGCAATGTAAGACATATAATGGTGTTGTTTTACTAATTTCTATCAGCTCTCTGCCCCAAACAGTCGATAGCCACACGCAGAGCATTATGGGAAATTGTATGCTAAATAGCTGTCCAGGTAAGCAGCACCCTCCCAAGTTATGGATTTGATGCTCAGGCAGATATACCTTCACACAAAGATGAGATCTAGGCTGCTAACCATGGGTTGTGGAAAATATAAGAAGCACAAATTCATAATAGCATCCTCATAGGTCCCACTGTCTTCAAATGTTTACTAGAGAAGGAACGGCAATCAATTTAAAGGAAACTAAATTATAGATACATTTTTCCATATTCCATAATGCACGTCTGCCATTTCATGGCACTACATAGTTGCATTTGCTGCATTTCATTTTTAGCTTTAGGAGGTACAATATACTGGTTTCCTGGTTTTCAAAACATTTTAGGGGAAGATTCACAAGGACCTGACGCAACTGCATGGATGCATAAGTTTCCTTGAGTCAGTGCTGAATGTCCTTGTGCCACGATGAATGTGCTGTATTTACAATACAGCGCTCCATTGCGCAAGAATTAACAGATGCTTCAGAAATTCTGATGCATCTGTTGGCACAAAAGTGACGCATTGCTGGAAATGCTCATGAAAGTGACGCAAAAAGCCCTGAGTCATAACTTATGCCTGGTCTGTGCAGGCGTAGGGATTTTGACACAGTGAAGGCGTAGAGTGATGTAGTGAAATCTTGTAGATTTCAGTGCGTCAGTTCTAGAAGCCTTTTAGCGTGGGAACGCCCACCCTGCATACATTATACCTGACGCAGGTATAATATGATGCGGGACTTTACAATGTGACACATCTCCCTAGATGCGTCAAATTGTAAATGGGCGGCAACATTTATGCCGCAGCTGCGTCACAATACAGATTTTTTTACTTGCCCTATATATGGCTGTGTGTACGTTGTGTGTCTCCGTCTGCATGCAGCATACAAATGTGCCAGATCTGGTAGCCCAGTTTGGCTGATGCAGCCACACAAGAGCTCTGTGCCTGACCTCATTGTCACCAATTCAAATCAGAGAGGATCCATGCAGTCTTTCAAGGCTCTCCGGTGAAAAAATGGGCCCTAGAGCAAGGAAGAAAATAGGCCCCCTTGTTGAAGTTTGGAATATAAAATACCGCAATAATCAGGGTTCAGTGGGTCCCGCAGGTCTGTGGGCGCCAGTGCAACTGCACCTGCTGCACCAACAGAAGCTACGCCCCTGTCATAGAGCTGGGTAACATCAATTACTCAGTGCCACAAAGAGCATTAGAAATAAACTTTACATAATGTCAAACGGCAAAAACAAGAGCTTTGTCAGTTCTTGGTCTGTTTCAAACACTCCATACAATCTGTATGAACCCTCTCCACATTTTCCTACTGATAACAAACGCCTTCGCTCCCAGAAAAAAACTTTCTGGGCGGTTAGTGCACATTTGAATGGGAGATGAGACCTCGGAAGAGCCCAGCCCTGCGCCGGACTGCGAGTCACCTCAGAGAGCAGAAACAAAGCCTGTCCTCTGCCCATCACTGACCCAAGCGAATCTGTGGAGCAAAGATGAGAACAAAGAGGAAGAAATAAAAGAATTACGAAAACTCATCAAGGAAAATAAATCCCTATATTACTGCTGTATTTAAAAAGCTGAGAAAACAAAAGAGAACGTAAAGAGTAAACTGAAGCCAAATATGGTCACCGTTTTGTCCTTGTCACAGATCACAAATCTGCAAGAAAATTGCATTGCAAAATAAACTATCTTATTTTTTTAATAACATATTCTCCAGTCTCCGAAGAGACTGTCAAAAACTTGCCATTTCGACTATATTTCAAGTCTTCATGACGGGGTATTGGGTAAAGTTTTTAATAAGCAATAATCACGCCTCGTTTAAACCTCATTGGCTACGATACTGCCACTGCGCAAAGCTAAACAATTTAGTGTGAATTTCATGCACACTTGCCCTAGTACCTCATGTTACAAAGAACATGATTCCTTTTCAAAAGATGTTATCTGTTTATGCATAACTACTCCTCCACTGCTTCTGATAGGCAATGTAAGACATATAATGGTGTTGTTTTACTAATTTCTATCAGCTCTCTGCCCCAAACAGTCGATAGCCACACGCAGAGAATTATGGGAAATTGTATGCTAAATAGCTGTCCAGGTAAGCAGCACCCTCCCAAGTTATGGATTTGATGCTCAGGCAGATATACCTTCACACAAAGATGAGATCTAGGCTGCTAACCATGGGTTGTGGAAAATATAAGAAGCACAAATTCATAATAGCATCCTCATAGGTCCCACTGTCTTCAAATGTTTACTAGAGAAGGAACGGCAATCAATTTAAAGGAAAATAAATTATAGATACATTTTTCCATATTCCATAATGCACGTCTGCCATTTCATGGCACTACATAGTTGCATTTACTGCATTTCATTTTTAGCTTTAGGAGGTACAATATACTGGTTTCCTGGTTTTCAAAACATTTTAGGGGAAGATTCACAAGGACCTGACGCAACTGCATGGATGCATAAGTTTCCTTGAGTCAGTGCTGAATGTCCTTGTGCCACGATGAATGTGCTGTATTTACAATACAGCGCTCCATGGCGCAAGAATTAACAGATGCTTCAGAAATTCTGATGCATCTGTTGGCACAAAAGTGACGCATTGCTGGAAATGCTCATGAAAGTGACGCAAAAAGCCCTGAGTCATAACTTATGCCTGGTCTGTGCAGGCGTAGGGATTTTGACACAGTGAAGGCGTAGAGTGATGTAGTGAAATCTTGTAGATTTCAGTGCGTCAGTTCTAGAAGCCTTTTAGCGTGGGAACGCCCACCCTGCATACATTATACCTGACGCAGGTATAATATGATGCGGGACTTTACAATGTGACACATCTCCCTAGATGCGTCAAATTGTAAATGGGCGGCAACATTTACGCCGCAGCTGCGTCACAATACAGATTTTTATATTTGCCCTATATATGGCTGTGTGTACGTTGTGTGTCTCCGTCTGCATGCAGCATACAAATGTGCCAGATCTGGTAGCCCAGTTGGGCTGATGCAGCCACACAAGAGCTCTGTGCCTGACCTCATTGTCACCAATTCAAATCAGAGAGGATCCATGCAGTCTTTCAAGGCTCTCAGGTGAAAAAATGGGCCCTAGAGCAAGGAAGAAAATAGGCCCCCTTGTTGAAGTTTGGAATATAAAATACCGCAATAATCAGGGTTCAGTGGGTCCCGCAGGTCTGTGGGCGCCAGTGCAACTGCACCTGCTGCACCAACAGAAGCTACGCCCCTGTCATAGAGCTGGGTAACATCAATTACTCAGTGCCACAAAGAGCATTAGAAATAAACTTTACATAATGTCAAACGGCAAAAACAAGAGCTTTGTCAGTTCTTGTTCTGTTTCAAACACTCCATACAATCTGTATGAACCCTCTCCACATTTTCCTACTGATAACAAATGCCTTCGCTCCCAGAAAAAAACTTTCTGGGCGGTTAGTGCACATTTGAATGGGAGATGAGACCTCGGAAGAGCCCAGCCCTGCGCCGGACTGCGAGTCACCTCAGAGAGCAGAAACAAAGCCCGTCCTCTGCCCATCACTGACCCAAGCGAATCCGTGGAGCAAAGATGAGAACAAAGGGGAAGAAATAAAAGAATAACGAAAACTCATCAAGGAAAATAAATCCCTAAATTACTGCTGTATTTAAAAAGCTGAGAAAACAAAAGAGAACGTAAAGAGTAAACTGAAGCCAAATATAGTCACCGTTTTGTCCTTGTCACAGATCACAAACCTGCAAGTAAATTGCATTGCAAAATAAACTATCTTATTTTTTAATTACATATTCTCCAGTCTCTGAAGAGACTGTCAAAAACTTGCCATTTCGACTATATTTCAAGTCTTCATGACGGGGTATTGAGTAAAGTTTTTAATAAGCAATAATCACGCCTCGTTTAAACATCATTGGCTACGATACTGCCACTGCGCAAAGCTAAACAATTTAGTGTGAATTTCATGCACACTTGCCCTAGTACCTCATATTACAAAGAACATGATTCCTTTTCAAAAGATGTTATCTGTTTATGCATAACTACTCCTCCACTGCTTCTGATAGGCAATGTAAGACATATAATGGTGTTGTTTTACTAATTTCTATCAGCTCTCTGCCCCAAACTGTCGATAGCCACACGCAGAGAATTATGGGAAATTGTATGCTAAATAGCTGTACAGGTAAGCAGCACCCTCCCAAGTTATGGATTTGATGCTCAGGCAGATATACCTTCACACAAAGATGAGATCTAGGCTGCTAACCATGGGTTGTGGAAAATATAAGAAGCACAAATTCATAATAGCATCCTCATAGGTCCCACTGTCTTCAAATGTTTACTAGAGAAGGAACGGCAATCAATTTAAAGGAAAATAAATTATAGATACATTTTTCCATATTCCATAATGCACGTCTGCCATTTCATGGCACTACATAGTTGCATTTGCTGCATTTCATTTTTAGCTTTAGGAGGTACAATATACTGGTTTCCTGGTTTTCAAAACATTTTAGGGGAAGATTCACAAGGACCTGACGCAACTGCATGGATGCATAAGTTTCCTTGAGTCAGTGCTGAATGTCCTTGTGCCACGATGAATGTGCTGTATTTACAATACAGCGCTCCATGGCGCAAGAATTAACAGATGCTTCAGAAATTCTGACGCATCTGTTGGCACAAAAGTGACGCATTGCTGGAAATGCTCATGAAAGTGACGCAAAAAGCCCTGAGTCATAACTTATGCCTGGTCTGTGCAGGCGTAGCGATTTTGACACAGTGAAGGCGTAGAGTGATGTAGTGAAATCTTGTAGATTTCAGTGCGTCAGTTCTAGAAGGCTTTTAGCGTGGGAACGCCCACCCTGCATACATTATACCTGACGCAGGTATAATGTGATGCGGGACTTTACAATGTGACACATCTCCCTAGATGCGTCACATTGTAAATGGGCCGCAACATTTACGCCGCAGCTGCGTCACAATACAGATTTTTATACTTGCCCTATATATGGCTGTGTGTACGTTGTGTGTCTCCGTCTGCATGCAGCATACAAATGTGCCAGATCTGGTAGCCCAGTTGGGCTGATGCAGCCACACAAGAGCTCTTTGCCTGACCTCATTGTCACCAATTCAAATCAGAGAGGATCCATGCAGTCTTTCAAGGCTCTTAGGTGAAAAAATGGGCCCCAGAGCAAGGAAGAAAATAGGCCCCCTTGTTGAAGTTTGGAATATAAAATACTGCAATAATCAGGGTTCAGTGGGTCCCGCAGGTCTGTGGGCGCCAGTGCAACTGCACCTGCTGCACCAACAGAAGCTATGCCCCTGTCATAGAGCTGGGTAACATCAATTACTCAGTGCCACAAAGAGCATTAGAAATAAACTTTACATAATGTCAAACGGCAAAAACAAGAGCTTTGTCAGTTCTTGTTCTGTTTCAAACACTCCATACAATCTGTATGAACCCTCTCCACATTTTCCTACTGATAACAAATGCCTTCGCTCCCAGAAAAAAACTTTCTGGGCGGTTACTGCACATTTGAATGGGAGATGAGACCTCGGAAGAGCCCAGCCCTGCGCCGGACTGCGAGTCACCTCAGAGAGCAGAAACAAAGCCCGTCCTCTGCCCTTCACTGACCCAAGCGAATCCGTGGAGCAAAGATGAGAACAAAGGGGAAGAAATAAAAGAATAACGAAAACTCATCAAGGAAAATAAATCCCTAAATTACTGCTGTATTTAAAAAGCTGGGAAAAAAAAGAGAACGTAAAGAGTAAACTGAAGCCAAATAGAGTCACCGTTTTGTCCTTGTCACAGATCACAAACCTGCAAGTAAATTGCATTGCAAAATAAACTATCTTATTTTTTAATTACATACTCTCCAGTCACCAAAGAGACTGTCAAAAATTGCCATTTCGACTATATTTCAAGTCTCCATGACGGGGTATTGGGTAAAGTTTTCAATAAGCAATAATCGTGCCTCGGTTAAACCTCATTGGCTACAATACTGCCACTGCGCAAAGCTATACAATTTAGTGTGAATTTCATGCACACTTGCCCTAGTACCTCATGTTACAAAGAACATGATTCCTTTTCAAAAGATGTTATCTGTTTATGCATAACTACTCCTCCACTGCTTCTGATAGGCAATATAAGACATATAATGGTGTTGTTTTACTAATTTCTATCAGCTCTCTGCCTCAAACCGTCGATAGCCACAGGCAGCAAATTATGGGAAATTGTATGCTAAATAGCTGTACAGGTAAGCAGCACCCTCCCAAGTTATGGATTTGATGCTCAGGCAGATATACCTTCACACAAAGATGAGATCTAGGCTGCTAACCATGGGTTGTGGAAAATATAAGAAGCACAAATTCATAATAGCATCCTCATAGGTCCCACTGTCTTCAAATGTTTACTAGAGAAGGAACGGCAATCAATTTAAAGGAAAATAAATTATAGATACATTTTTCCATATTCCATAATGCACGTCTGCCATTTCATGGCACTACATAGTTGCATTTGCTGCATTTCATTTTTAGCTTTAGGAGGTACAATATACTGGTTTCCTGGTTTCCAAAACATTTTAGGGGAAGATTCACAAGGACCTGACGCAACTGCATGGATGCATAAGTTTCCTTGAGTCAGTGCTGAATGTCCTTGTGCCACGATGAATGTGCTGTATTTACAATACAGCGCTCCATGGCGCAAGGATTAACAGATGCGTCAGAAATTCTGACGCATCTGTTGGCACAAAAGTGACGCATTGCTGGAAATGCTCATGAAAGTGACGCAAAAAGCCCTGAGTCATAACTTATGCCTGGTCTGTGCAGGCGTAGGGATTTTGACACAGTGAAGGCGTAGAGTGATGTAGTGAAATCTTGTAGATTTCAGTGCGTCAGTTCTAGAAGGCTTTTAGCGTGGGAACGCCCACCCTGCATACATTATACCTGACGCAGGTATAATGTTATGCGGGACTTTACAATGTGACACATCTCCCTAGATGCGTCACATTGTAAATGGGCCGCAACATTTACGCCGCAGCTGCGTCACAATACAGATTTTTATACTTGCCCTATATAAGGCTGTGTGTACGTTGTGTGTCTCCGTCTGCATGCAGCATACAAATGTGCCAGATCTGGTAGCCCAGTTGGGCTGATGCAGCCATGCAAGAGCTCTTTGCCTGACCTCATTGTCACCGATTCAAATCAGGGAGGATCCATGCAGTCTTTCAAGGCTCTCAGGTGAAAAAATGGGCCCTAGAGCAAGGAAGAAAATAGGCCCCCTTGTTGAAGTTTGGATTATAAAATACCGCAATAATCAGGGTTCAGTGCGTCCCGCAGGTCTGTGGGCGCCAGTGCAACTGCACCTGCTGCACCAACAGAAGCTACGCCCCTGTCATAGAGCTGGGTAACATCAATTACTCAGTGCCACAAAGAGCATTAGAAATAAACTTTACATAATGTCAAACGGCAAAAACAAGAGCTTTGTCAGTTCTTGGTCTGTTTCAAACACTCCATACAATCTGTATGAACCCTCTCCACATTTTCCTACTGATAACAAACGCCTTCGCTCCCAGAAAAAAACTTTCTGGGCGGTTAGTGCACATTTGAATGGGAGATGAGACCTCGGAAGAGCCCAGCCCTGCGCCGGACTGTGAGTCACCTCAGAGAGCAGAAACAAAGCCTGGCCTCTGCCCATCACTGACCCAAGCGAATCTGTGGAGCAAAGATGAGAACAAAGAGGAAGAAATAAAAGAATTACGAAAACTCATCAAGGAAAATAAATCCCTATATTACTGCTGTATTTAAAAAGCTGAGAAAACAAAAGAGAACGTAAAGAGTAAACTGAAGCCAAATATGGTCACCATTTTGTCCTTGTCACAGATCACAAATCTGCAAGAAAATTGCATTGCAAAATAAACTATCTTATTTTTTTAATAACATATTCTCCAGTCTCCGAAGAGACTGTCAAAAACTTGCCATTTCGACTATATTTCAAGTCTTTATGACGGGGTATTGGGTAAAGTTTTTAATAAGCAATAATCACGCCTCGTTTAAACCTCATTGGCTACGATACTGCCACTGCGCAAAGCTAAACAATTTAGTGTGAATTTCATGCACACTTGCCCTAGTACCTCATGTTACAAAGAACATGATTCCTTTTCAAAAGATGTTATCTGTTTATGCATAACTACTCCTCCACTGCTTCTGATAGGCAATGTAAGACATATAATGGTGTTGTTTTACTAATTTCTATCAGCTCTCTGCCCCAAACAGTCGATAGCCACACGCAGAGAATTATGGGAAATTGTATGCTAAATAGCTGTCCAGGTAAGCAGCACCCTCCCAAGTTATGGATTTGATGCTCAGGCAGATATACCTTCACACAAAGATGAGATCTAGGCTGCTAACCATGGGTTGTGGAAAATATAAGAAGCACAAATTCATAATAGCATCCTCATAGGTCCCACTGTCTTCAAATGTTTACTAGAGAAGGAACGGCAATCAATTTAAAGGAAAATAAATTATAGATAAATTTTTCCATATTCCATAATGCACGTCTGCCATTTCATGGCACTACATAGTTGCATTTGCTGCATTTCATTTTTAGCTTTAGGAGGTACAATATACTGGTTTCCTGGTTTTCAAAACATTTTAGGGGAAGATTCACAAGGACCTGACGCAACTGCATGGATGCATAAGTTTCCTTGAGTCAGTGCTGAATGTCCTTGTGCCACGATGAATGTGCTGTATTTACAATACAGCGCTCCATGGCTCAAGGATTAACAGATGCGTCAGAAATTCTGACGCATCTGTTGGCACAAAAGTGACGCATTGCTGGAAATGCTCATGAAAGTGACGCAAAAAGCCCTGAGTCATAACTTATGCCTGGTCTGTGCAGGCATAGGGATTTTGACACAGTGAAGGCGTAGAGTGATGTAGTGAAATCTTGTAGATTTCAGTGCGTCAGTTCTAGAAGGCTTTAAGCGTGGGAACGCCCACCCTGCATACATTATACCTGACGCAGGTATAATGTGATGCGGGACTTTACAATGTGACACATCTCCCTAGATGCGTCACATTGTAAATGGGCCGCAACATTTACGCCGCAGCTGCGTCACAATACAGATTTTTATATTTGCCCTATATATGGCTGTGTGTACGTTGTGTGTCTCCGTCTGCATGCAGCATACAAATGTGCCAGATCTGGTAGCCCAGTTGGGCTGATGCAGCCACACAAGAGCTCTTTGCCTAACCTCATTGTCACCAATTCAAATCAGAGAGGATCCATGCAGTCTTTCAAGGCTCTCAGGTGAAACAATGGGCCCTAGAGCAAGGAAGAAAATAGGCCCCCTTGTTGAAGTTTGGAATATAAAATACCGCAATAATCAGGGTTCAGTGGGTCCCGCAGGTCTGTGGGCGCCAGTGCAACTGCACCTGCTGCACCAACAGAAGCTACGCCCCTGTCATAGAGCTGGGTAACATCAATTACTCAGTGCCACAAAGAGCATTAGAAATAAACTTTACATAATGTCAAACGGCAAAAACAAGAGCTTTGTCAGTTCTTGTTCTGTTTCAAACACTCCATACAATCTGTATGAACCCTCTCCACATTTTCCTACTGATAACAAATGCCTTCGCTCCCAGAAAAAAACTTTCTGGGCGGTTAGTGCACATTTGAATGGGAGATGAGACCTCGGAAGAGCCCAGCCCTGCGCCGGACTGCGAGTCACCTCAGAGAGCAGAAACAAAGCCCGTCCTCTGCCCATCACTGACCCAAGCGAATCTGTGGAGCAAAGATGAGAACAAAGGGGAAGAAATAAAAGAATAACAAAAACTCATCAAGGAAAATAAATCCCTAAATTACTGCTGTATTTAAAAAGCAGAGAAAACAAAAGAGAACGTAAAGAGTAAACTGAAGCCAAATATAGTCACCGTTTTGTCCTTGTCACAGATCACAAACCTGCAAGTAAATTGCATTGCAAACTAAACTATCTTGTTTTTTAATTACATATTCTCCAGTCTCCGAAGAGACTGTCAAAAACTTGCCATTTCGACTATAGTTCAAGTCTTCATGACGGGGTATTGGGTAAAGTTTTTAATAAACAATAATCACGCCTCGTTTAAACCTCATTTGCTACGATACTGCCACTGCGCAAAAAATAACAATTTAGTGTGAATTTCATGCACACTTTCCCTAGTACCTCATGTTACAAAGAACATGATTCCTTTTCAAAAGATGTTATCTGTTTATGCATAACTACTCCTCCACTGCTTCTGATAGGCAATGTAAGACATATAATGGTGTTGTTTTACTAATTTCTATCAGCTCTCTGCCCCAAACCGTCGATAGCCACATGCAGGGAATTATGGGAAATTGTATGCTAAATAGCTGTACAGGTAAGCAGCACCCTCCCAAGTTATGGATTTGATGCTCAGGCAGATATACCTTCACACAAAGATGAGATCTAGGCTGCTAACCATGGGTTGTGGAAAATATAAGAAGCACAAATTCATAATAGCATCCTCATAGGTCCCACTGTCTTCAAATGTTTACTAGAGAAGGAACGGCAATCAATTTAAAGGAAAATAAATTATAGATACATTTTTCCATATTCCATAATGCACGTCTGCCATTTCATGGCACTACATAGTTGCATTTGCTGCATTTCATTTTTAGCTTTAGGAGGTACAATATACTGGTTTCCTGGTTTTCAAAACATTTTAGGGGAAGATTCACAAGGACCTGACGCAACTGCATGGATGCATAAGTTTCCTTGAGTCAGTGCTGAATGTCCTTGTGCCACGATGAATGTGCTGTATTTACAATACAGCGCTCCATGGCGCAAGAATTAACAGATGCGTCAGAAATTCTGACGCATCTGTTGGCACAAAAGTGACGCATTGCTGGAAATGCTCATGAAAGTGACGCAAAAAGCCCTGAGTCATAACTTATGCCTGGTCTGTGCAGGCGTAGGGATTTTGACACAGTGAAGGCGTAGAGTGATGTAGTGAAATCTTGTAGATTTCAGTGCGTCAGTTCTAGAAGGCTTTTAGCGTGGGAACGCCCACCCTGCATACATTATACCTGACGCAGGTATAATATGATGCGGGACTTTACAATGTGACACATCTCCCTAGATGCGTCACATTGTAAATGGGCGGTAACATTTATGCCGCAGCTGCGTCACAATACAGATTTTTATACTTGCCCTATATATGGCTGTGTGTACGTTGTGTGTCTCCGTCTGCATGCAGCATACAAATGTGCCAGATCTGGTAGCCCAGTTGGGCTGATGCAGCCACACAAGGGCTCTGTGCCTGACCTCATTGTCACCAATTCAAATCAGAGAGGATCCATGCAGTCTTTCAAGGCTCTCAGGTGAAAAAATGGGCCCTAGAGCAAGGAAGAAAATAGGCCCCCTTGTTGAAGTTTGGAATATAAAATACCGCAATAATCAGGGTTCAGTGGGTCCCGCAGGTCTGTGGGCACCAGTGCAACTGCACCTGCTGCACCAACAGAAGCTACGCCCCTGTCATAGAGCTGGGTAACATCAATTACTCAGTGCCACAAAGAGCATTAGAAATAAACTTTACATAATGTCAAACGGCAAAAACAAGAGCTTTGTCAGTTCTTGTTCTGTTTCAAACACTCCATACAATCTGTATGAACCCTCTCCACATTTTCCTACTGATAACAAACGCCTTCGCTCCCAGAAAAAAAGTTTCTGGGCGGTTAGTGCACATTTGAATGGGAGATGAGACCTCGGAAGAGCCCAGCCCTGCGCCGGACTGCGAGTCACCTCAGAGAGCAGAAACAAAGCCCGTCCTCTGCCCATCACTGACCCAAGCGAATCCGTGGAGCAAAGATGAGAACAAAGGGGAAGAAATAAAAGAATAAGGAAAACTCATCAAGGAAAATAAATCCCTAAATTACTGCTGTATTTAAAAAGCTGAGAAAACAAAAGAGAACGTAAAGAGTAAACTGAAGCCAAATAGAGTCACCGTTTTGTCCTTGTCACAGATCACAAACCTGCAAGTAAATTGCATTGCAAAATAAACTATCTTGTTTTTTAATTACATATTCTCCAGTCTCCGAAGAGACTGTAAAAAATTGCCATTTCGGCTATATTTCAAGTCTCCATGACGGGGTATTGGGTAAAGTTTTCAATAAGCAATAATCGCGCCTCCGTTAAACCTCATTGGCTACGATACTGCCACTGCGCAAAGCTAAACAATTTAGTGTGAATTTCATGCACACTTGCCCTAGTACCTCATGTTACAAAGAACATGATTCCTTTTCAAAAGATGTTATCTGTTTATGCATAACTACTCCTCCACTGCTTCTGATAGGCAATATAAGACATATAATGGTGTTGTTTTACTAATTTCTATCAGCTCTCTGCCTCAAACCGTCGATAGCCACAGGCAGCGAATTATGGGAAATTGTATGCTAAATAGCTGTACAGGTAAGCAGCACCCTCCCAAGTTATGGATTTGATGCTCAGGCAGATATACCTTCACACAAAGATGAGATCTAGGCTGCTAACCATGGGTTGTGGAAAATATAAGAAGCACAAATTCATAATAGCATCCTCATAGGTCCCACTGTCTTCAAATGTTTACTAGAGAAGGAACGGCAATCAATTTAAAGGAAAATAAATTATAGATACATTTTTCCATATTCCATAATGCACGTCTGCCATTTCATGGCACTACATAGTTGCATTTGCTGCATTTCATTTTTAGCTTTAGGAGGTACAATATACTGGTTTCCTGGTTTTCAAAACATTTTAGGGGAATATTCACAAGGACCTGACGCAACTGCATGGATGCATAAGTTTCCTTGAGTCAGTGCTGAATGTCCTTGTGCCACGATGAATGTGCTGTATTTACAATACAGCGCTCCATGGCGCAAGGATTAACAGATGCGTCAGAAATTCTGACGCATCTGTTGGCACAAAAGTGACGCATTGCTGGAAATGCTCATGAAAGTGACGCAAAAAGCCCTGAGTCATAACTTATGCCTGGTCTGTGCAGGCGTAGGGATTTTGACACAGTGAAGGCGTAGAGTGATGTAGTGAAATCTTGTAGATTTCAGTGCGTCAGTTCTAGAAGGCTTTAAGCGTGGGAACGCCCACCCTGCATACATTATACCTGACGCAGGTATAATGTGATGCGGGACTTTACAATGTGACACATCTCCCTAGATGCATCACATTGTAAATGGGCCGCAACATTTACGCCGCAGCTGCGTCACAATACAGATTTTTATATTTGCCCTATATATGGCTGTGTGTACGTTGTGTGTCTCCATCTGCATGCAGCATACAAATGTGCCAGATCTGGTAGCCCAGTTGGGCTGATGCAGCCACACAAGAGCTCTTTGCCTAACCTCATTGTCACCAATTCAAATCAGAGAGGATCCATGCAGTCTTTCAAGGCTCTCAGGTGAAACAATGGGCCCTAGAGCAAGGAAGAAAATAGGCCCCCTTATTGAAGTTTGGAATATAAAATACCGCAATAATCAGGGTTCAGTGGGTCCCGCAGGTCTGTGGGCGCCAGTGCAACTGCACCTGCTGCACCAACAGAAGCTACGCCCCTGTCATAGAGCTGGGTAACATCAATTACTCAGTGCCACAAAGAGCATTAGAAATAAACTTTACATAATGTCAAACGGCAAAAACAAGAGCTTTGTCAGTTCTTGTTCTGTTTCAAACACTCCATACAATCTGTATGAACCCTCTCCACATTTTCCTACTGATAACAAATGCCTTCGCTCCCAGAAAAAAACTTTCTGGGCGGTTAGTGCACATTTGAATGGGAGATGAGACCTCGGAAGAGCCCAGCCATGCGCCGGACTGCGAGTCACCTCAGAGAGCAGAAACAAAGCCCGTCCTCTGCCCATCACTGACCCAAGCGAATCCGTGGAGCAAAGATGAGAACAAAGGGGAAGAAATAAAATAATAACGAAAACTCATCAAGGAAAATAAATCCCTAAATTACTGCTGTATTTAAAAAGCTGAGAAAACAAAAGAGAACGTAAAGAGTAAACTGAAGCCAAATATAGTCACCGTTTTGTCCTTGTCACAGATCACAAACCTGCAAGTAAATTGCATTGCAAACTAAACTATCTTATTTTTTAATTACATATTCTCCAGTCTCCGAAGAGACTGTCAAAAACTTGTTATTTCGACTATAGTTCAAGTCTTCATGACGGGGTATTGGATACAGTTTTTAATAAGCAATAATCACGCCTCGTTTAAACCTCATTGGCTACGATACTGCCACTGCACAAAGCTAAACAATTTAGTGTGAATTTCATGCACACTTGCCCTAGTACCTCATGTTACAAAGAACATGATTCCTTTTCAAAAGATGTTATCTGTTTATGCATAACTACTCCTCCACTGCTTCTGATAGGCAATGTAAGACATATAATGGTGTTGTTTTACTAATTTCTATCAGCTCTCTGTCCCAAACCGTCGATAGCCACATGCAGGGAATTATGGGAAATTGTATGCTAAATAGCTGTACAGGTAAGCAGCACCCTCCCAAGTTATGGATTTGATGCTCAGGCAGATATACCTTCACACAAAGATGAGATCTAGGCTGCTAACCATGGGTTGTGGAAAATATAAGAAGCACAAATTCATAATAGCATCCTCATAGGTCCCACTGTCTTCAAATGTTTACTAGAGAAGGAACGGCAATCAATTTAAAGGAAAATAAATTATAGATAAATTTTTCCATATTCCATAATGCACGTCTGCCATTTCATGGCACTACATAGTTGCATTTGCTGAATTTCATTTTTAGCTTTAGGAGGTACAATATACTGGTTTCCTGGTTTTCAAAACATTTTAGGGGAAGATTCACAAGGACCTGACGCAACTGCATGGATGCATAAGTTTCCTTGAGTCAGTGCTGAATGTCCTTGTGCCACGATGAATGTGCTGTATTTACAATACAGCGCTCCATGGCGCAAGAATTAACAGATGCGTCAGAACTTCTGACGCATCTGTTGGCACAAAAGTGACGCATTGCTGGAAATGCTCATGAAAGTGACGCAAAAAGCCCTGAGTCATAACTTATGCCTGGTCTGTGCAGGCGTAGGGATTTTGACACAGTGAAGGCGTAGAGTGATGTAGTGAAATCTTGTAGATTTCAGTGCGTCAGTTCTAGAAGGCTTTTAGCGTGGGAACGCCCACCCTGCATACATTATACCTGACGCAGGTATAATATGATGCGGGACTTTACAATGTGACACATCTCCCTAGATGCGTCACATTGTAAATGGGCCGCAAAATTTATGCCGCAGCTGCGTCACAATACAGATTTTTATACTTGCCTATATATGGCTGTGTGTACGTTGTGTGTCTCCGTCTGCATGCAGCATACAAATGTGCCAGATCTGGTAGCCCAGTTGGGCTGATGCAGCCACACAAGAGCTCTTTGCCTGACCTCATTGTCACCAATTCAAATCAGAGAGGATCCATGCAGTCTTTCAAGGCTCTCAGGTGAAAAAATGGGCCCTAGAGCAAGGAAGAAAATAGGCCCCCTTGTTGAAGTTTGGAATATAAAATACCGCAATAATCAGGGTTCAGTGGGTCCCGCAGGTCTGTGGGCGCCAGTGCAACTGCACCTGCTGCACCAACAGAAGCTACGCCCCTGTCATAGAGCTGGGTAACATCAATTACTCAGTGCCACAAAGAGCATTAGAAATAAACTTTACATAATGTCAAACGGCAAAAACAAGAGCTTTGTCAGTTCTTGTTCTGTTTCAAACACTCCATACAATCTGTATGAACCCTCTCCACATTTTCCTACTGATAACAAATGCCTTCGCTCCCAGAAAAAAACTTTCTGGGCGGTTAGTGCACATTTGAATGGGAGATGAGACCTCGGAAGAGCCCAGCCCTGCGCCGGACTGCGAGTCACCTCAGAGAGCAGAAACAAAGCCCGTCCTCTGCCCATCACTGACCCAAGCGAATCCGTGGAGCAAAGATGAGAACAAAGGGGAAGAAATAAAAGAATAACGAAAACTCATCAAGGAAAATAAATCCGTAAATTACTGCTGTATTTAAAAAGCTGAGAAAACAAAAGAGAACGTAAAGAGTAAACTGAAGCCAAATAGAGTCACCGTTTTGTCCTTGTCACAGATCACAAACCTGCAAGTAAATTGCATTGCAAAATAAACTATCTTATTTTTTAATTACATATTCTCCAGTCTCCGAAGAGACTGTCAATAATTGCCATTTCGACTATATTTCAAGTCTCCATGACGGGGTATTGGGTAAAGTTTTCAATAAGCAATAATCGCGCCTCGGTTAAACCTCATTGGCTACGATACTGCCACTGTGCAAAGCTAAACAATTTAGTGTGAATTTCATGCACACTTGCCCTAGTACCTCATGTTACAAAGAACATGATTCCTTTTCAAAAGATGTTATCTGTTTATGCATAACTACTCCTCCACTGCTTCTGATAGGCAATATAAGACATATAATGGTGTTGTTTTACTAATTTCTATCAGCTCTCTGCCTCAAACCGTCGATAGCCACAGGCAGCGAATTATGGGAAATTGTATGCTAAATAGCTGTACAGGTAAGCAGCACCCTCCCAAGTTATGGATTTGATGCTCAGGCAGATATACCTTCACACAAAGATGAGATCTAGCCTTCTAACCATGGGTTGTGGAAAATATAAGAAGCACAAATTCATAATAGCATTCTCATAGGTCCCACTGTCTTCAAATGTTTACTAGAGAAGGAACGGCAATCAATTTAAAGGAAAATAAATTATAGATACATTTTTCCATATTCCATAATGCACGTCTGCCATTTCATGGCACTACATAGTTGCATTTGCTGAATTTCATTTTTAGCTTTAGGAGGTACAATATACTGGTTTCCTGGTTTTCAAAACATTTTAGAGGAATATTCACAAGGACCTGACGCAACTGCATGGATGCATAAGTTTCCTTGAGTCAGTGCTGAATGTCCTTGTGCCACGATGAATGTGCTGTATTTACAATACAGCGCTCCATGGCTCAAGGATTAACAGATGCGTCAGAAATTCTGACGCATCTGTTGGCACAAAAGTGACGCATTGCTGGAAATGCTCATGAAAGTGACGCAAAAAGCCCTGAGTCATAACTTATGCCTGGTCTGTGCAGGCGTAGGGATTTTGACACAGTGAAGGCGTAGAGTGATGTAGTGAAATCTTGTAGATTTCAGTGCGTCAGTTCTAGAAGGCTTTAAGCGTGGGAACGCCCACCCTGCATACATTATACCTGACGCAGGTATAATGTGATTCGGGACTTTACAATGTGACACATCTCCCTAGATGCGTCACATTGTAAATGGGCCACAACATTTACGCCGCAGCTGCGTCACAATACAGATTTTTATATTTGCCCTATATATGGCTGTGTGTACGTTGTGTGTCTCCGTCTGCATGCAGCATACAAATGTGCCAGATCTGGTAGCCCAGTTGGGCTGATGCAGCCACACAAGAGCTCTTTGCCTAACCTCATTGTCACCAATTCAAATCAGAGAGGATCCATGCAGTCTTTCAAGGCTCTCAGGTGAAACAATGGGCCCTAGAGCAAGGAAGAAAATAGGCCCCCTTGTTGAAGTTTGGAATATAAAATACCGCAATAATCAGGGTTCAGTGGGTCCCGCAGGTCTGTGGGCGCCAGTGCAACTGCACCTGCTGCACCAACAGAAGCTACGCCCCTGTCATAGAGCTGGGTAACATCAATTACTCAGTGCCACAAAGAGCATTAGAAATAAACTTTACATATTGTCAAACGGCAAAAACAAGAGCTTTGTCAGTTCTTGTTCTGTTTCAAACACTCCATACAATCTGTATGAACCCTCTCCACATTTTCCTACTGATAACAAATGCCTTCGCTCCCAGAAAAAAACTTTCTGGGCGGTTAGTGCACATTTGAATGGGAGATGAGACCTCGGAAGAGCCCAGCCCTGCGCCGGACTGCGAGTCACCTCAGAGAGCAGAAACAAAGCCCGTCCTCTGCCCATCACTGACCCAAGCGAATCCGTGGAGCAAAGATGAGAACAAAGTGGAAGAAATAAAAGAATAACAAAAACTCATCAAGGAAAATAAATCCCTAAATTACTGCTGTATTTAAAAAGCAGAGAAAACAAAAGAGAACGTAAAGAGTAAACTGAAGCCAAATATAGTCACCGTTTTGTCCTTGTCACAGATCACAAACCTGCAAGTAAATTGCATTGCAAACTAAACTATCTTGTTTTTTAATTACATATTCTCCAGTCTCCGAAGAGACTGTCAATAATTGCCATTTCGACTATATTTCAAGTCTACATGACAGGGTATTGGGTAAAGTTTTCAATAAGCAATGATCACGCCTCGTTTAAACCTCATTTGCTACAATACTGCCACTGCGCAAAGCTAAACAATTTAGTGTGAATTTCATGCACACTTGCCCTAGTACCTCATGTTACAAAGAACATGATTCCTTTTCAAAAGATGTTATCTGTTTATGCATAACTACTCCTCCACTGCTTCTGATAGGCAATGTAAGACATATAATGGTGTTGTTTTACTAATTTCTATCAGCTCTCTGCCCCAAACCGTCGATAGCCACACGCAGGGAATTATGGGCAATTGTATGCTAAATAGCTGTACAGGTAAGCAGCACCCTCCCAAGTTATGGATTTGATGCTCAGGCAGATATACCTTCACACAAAGATGAGATCTAGGCTGCTAACCATGGGTTGTGGAAAATATAAGAAGCACAAATTCATAATAGCATCCTCATAGGTCCCACTGTCTTCAAATGTTTACTAGAGAAGGAACGGCAATCAATTTAAAGGAAAATAAATTATAGATACATTTTTCCATATTCCATAATGCACGTCTGCCATTTCATGGCACTACATAGTTGCATTTGCTGCATTTCATTTTTAGCTTTAGGAGGTACAATATACTGGTTTCCTGGTTTTCAAAACATTTTAGGGGAAGATTCACAAGGACCTGACGCAACTGCATGGATGCATAAGTTTCCTTGAGTCAGTGCTGAATGTCCTTGTGCCACGATGAATGTGCTGTATTTACAATACAGCGCTCCATGGCGCAAGAATTAACAGATGCGTCAGAAATTCTGACGCATCTGTTGGCACAAAAGTGACGCATTGCTGGAAATGCTCATGAAAGTGACGCAAAAAGCCCTGAGTCATAACTTATGCCTGGTCTGTGCAGGCGTAGGGATTTTGACACAGTGAAGGCGTAGAGTGATGTAGTGAAATCTTGTAGATTTCAGTGCGTCAGTTCTAGAAGACTTTTAGCGTGGGAACGCCCACCCTGCATACATTATACCTGACGCAGGTATATTATGATGCGGGACTTTACAATGTGACACATCTCCCTAGATGCGTCACATTGTAAATGGGCGGCAACATTTATGCCGCAGCTGCGTCACAATACAGATTTTTATACTTGCCCTATATATGGCTGTGTGTACGTTGTGTGTCTCCGTCTGCATGCAGCATACAAATGTGCCAGATCTGGTAGCCCAGTTGGGCTGATGCAGCCACACAAGGGCTCTGTGCCTGACCTCATTGTCACCAATTCAAATCAGAGAGGATCCATGCAGTCTTTCAAGGCTCTCAGGTGAAAAAATGGGCCCTAGAGCAAGGAAGAAAATAGGCCCCCTTGTTGAAGTTTGGAATATAAAATACCGCAATAATCAGGGTTCAGTGGGTCCCGCAGGTCTGTGGGCGCCAGTGCAACTGCACCTGCTGCACCAACAGAAGCTACGCCCCTGTCATAGAGCTGGGTAACATCAATTACTCAGTGCCACAAAGAGCATTAGAAATAAACTTTACATAATGTCAAACGGCAAAAACAAGAGTTGTCAGTTCTTGTTCTGTTTCAAACACTCCATACAATCTGTATGAACCCTCTCCACATTTTCCTACTGATAACAAACGCCTTCGCTCCCAGAAAAAAACTTTCTGGGCGGTTAGTGCACATTTGAATGGGAGATGAGACCTCGGAAGAGCCCAGCCCTGCGCCGGACTGCGAGTCACCTCAGAGAGCAGAAACAAAGCCCGTCCTCTGCCCATCACTGACCCAAGCAAATCCGTGGAGCAAAGATGAGAACAAAGGGGAAGAAATAAAAGAATAAGGAAAACTCATCAAGGAAAATAAATCCCTAAATTACTGCTGTATTTAAAAAGCTGAGAAAACAAAAGAGAACGTAAAGAGTAAACTGAAGCCTAATAGAGTCACCGTTTTGTCCTTGTCACAGATCACAAACCTGCAAGTAAATTGCATTGCAAAATAAACTATCTTATTTTTTAATTACATATTCTCCAGTCTCCGAAGAGACTGTCAAAAATTGCCATTTCGGCTATATTTCAAGTCTCCATGACGGGGTATTGGGTAAAGTTTTCAATAAGCAATAATCGCGCCTCGGTTAAACCTCATTGGCTACGATACTGCCACTGCGCAAAGCTAAACAATTTAGTGTGAATTTCATGCACACTTGCCCTAGTACCTCATGTTACAAAGAACATGATTCCTTTTCAAAAGATGTTATCTGTTTATGCATAACTACTCCTCTACTGCTTCTGATAGGCAATGTAAGACATATAATGGTGTTGTTTTACTAATTTCTATCAGCTCTCTGCCCCAAACCGTCGATAGCCACACGCAGGGAATTATGGGCAATTGTATGCTAAATAGCTGTACAGGTAAGCAGCACCCTCCCAAGTTATGGATTTGATGCTCAGGCAGATATACCTTCACACAAAGATGAGATCTAGGCTGCTAACCATGGGTTGTGGAAAATATAAGAAGCACAAATTCATAATAGCATCCTCATAGGTCCCACTGTCTTCAAATGTTTACTAGAGAAGGAACGGCAATCAATTTAAAGGAAAATAAATTATAGATACATTTTTCCATATTCCATAATGCACGTCTGCCATTTCATGGCACTACATAGTTGCATTTGCTGCATTTCATTTTTAGCTTTAGGAGGTACAATATACTGGTTTCCTGGTTTTCAAAACATTTTAGGGGAAGATTCACAAGGACCTGACGCAACTGCATGGATGCATAAGTTTCCTTGAGTCAGTGCTGAATGTCCTTGTGCCATGATGAATGTGCTGTATTTACAATACAGCGCTCCATGGCGCAAGGATTAACAGATGCGTCAGAAATTCTAACGCATCTGTTGGCACAAAAGTGACGCATTGCTGGAAATGCTCATGAAAGTGACGCAAAAAGCCCTGAGTCATAACTTATGCCTGGTCTGTGCAGGCGTAGGGATTTTGACACAGTGAAGGCGTAGAGTGATGTAGTGAAATCTTGTAGATTTCAGTGCGTCAGTTCTAGAAGGCTTTTAGCGTGGGAACGCCCACCCTGCATACATTATACCTGACGCAGGTATAATGTGATGGGGGACTTTACAATGTGACACATCTCCCTAGATGCGTCACATTGTAAATGGGCCGCAACATTTACGCCGCAGCTGCGTCACAATACAGATTTTTATACTTGCCCTATATAAGGCTGTGTGTACGTTGTGTGTCTCCGTCTGCATGCAGCATACAAATGTGCCAGATCTGGTAGCCCAGTTGGGCTGATGCAGCCATGCAAGATCTCTTTGCCTGACCTCATTGTCACCGATTCAAATCAGGGAGGATCCATGCAGTCTTTCAAGGCTCTCAGGTTAAAAAATGGGCCCTAGAGCAAGGAAGAAAATAGGCCCCCTTGTTGAAGTTTGGATTATAAAATACCGCAATAATCAGGGTTCAGTGGGTCCCGCAGATCTGTGGGCGCCAGTGCAACTGCACCTGCTGCACCAACAGAAGCTACGCCCCTGTCATAGAGCTGGGTAACATCAATTACTCAGTGCCACAAAGAGCATTAGAAATAAACTTTACATAATGTCAAACGGCAAAAACAAGAGCTTTGTCTGTTCTTGTTCTGTTTCAAACACTCCATACAATCTGTATGAACCCTCTCCACATTTTCCTACTGATAACAAACGCCTTCGCTCCCAGAAAAAAACTTTCTGGGCGGTTAGTGCACATTTGAATGGGAGATGAGACCTCGGAAGAGCCCAGCCCTGCGCCGGACTGCGAGTCACCTCAGAGAGCAGAAACAAAGCCTGTCCTCTGCCCATCACTGACCCAAGCGAATCTGTGGAGCAAAGATGAGAACAAAGAGGAAGAAATAAAAGAATTACGAAAACTCATCAAGGAAAATAAATCCCTATATTACTGCTGTATTTAAAAAGCTGAGAAAACAAAAGAGAACGTAAAGAGTAAACTGAAGCCAAATATGGTCACCGTTTTGTCCTTGTCACAGATCACAAATCTGCAAGAAAATTGCATTGCAAAATAAACTATCTTATTTTTTTAATAACATATTCTCCAGTCTCCGAAGAGACTGTCAAAAACTTGCCATTTCGACTAAATTTCAAGTCTTCATGACGGGGTATTGGGTAAAGTTTTTAATAAGCAATAATCACGCCTCGTTTAAACCTCATTGGCTACGATACTGCCACTGCGCAAAGCTAAGCAATTTAGTGTGAATTTCATGCACACTTGCCCTAGTACATCATGTTACAAAGAAAATGATTCCTTTTCAAAAGATGTTATCTGTTTATGCATAACTACTCCTCCACTGCTTCTGATAGGCAATGTAAGACATATAATGGTGTTGTTTTACTAATTTCTATCAGCTCTCTGCCCCAAACAGTCGATAGCCACACGCAGAGAATTATGGGAAATTGTATGCTAAATAACTGTCCAGGTAAGCAGCACCCTCCCAAGTTATGGATTTGATGCTCAGGCAGATATACCTTCACACAAAGATGAGATCTAGGCTGCTAACCATGGGTTGTGGAAAATATAAGAAGCACAAATTCATAATAGCATCCTCATAGGTCCCACTGTCTTCAAATGTTTACTAGAGAAGGAACGGCAATCAATTTAAAGGAAAATAAATTATAGATACATTTTTCCATATTCCATAATGCACGTCTGCCATTTCATGGCACTACATAGTTGCATTTGCTGCATTTCATTTTTAGCTTTAGGAGGTACAATATACTGGTTTCCTGGTTTTCAAAACATTTTAGGGGAAGATTCACAAGGACCTGACGCAACTGCATGGATGCATAAGTTTCCTTGAGTCAGTGCTGAATGTCCTTGTGCCACGATGAATGTGCTGTATTTACAATGCAGCGCTCCATGGCGCAAGGATTAACAGATGCGTCAGAAATTCTGACGCATCTGTTGGCACAAAAGTGACGCATTGCTGGAAATGCTCATGAAAGTGACGCAAAAAGCCCTGAGTCATAACTTATGCCTGGTCTGTGCAGGCGTAGGGATTTTGACACAGTGAAGGCGTAGAGTGATGTAGTGAAATCTTGTAGATTTCAGTGCGTCAGTTCTAGAAGGCTTTTAGCGTGGGAACGCCCACCCTGCATACATTATACCTGACGCAGGTATAATGTGATGCGGGACTTTACAATGTGACACATCTCCCTAGATGCGTCACATTGTAAATGGGCCGCAACATTTACGCCGCAGCTGCGTCACAATACAGATTTTTATATTTGCCCTATATATGGCTGTGTGTACGTTGTGTGTCTCCGTCTGCATGCAGCATACAAATGTGCCAGATCTGGTAGCCCAGTTGGGCTGATGCAGCCACACAAGAGCTCTTTGCCTGACCTCATTGTCACCAATTCAAATCAGAGAGGATCCATGCAGTCTTTCAAGGCTCTCAGGTGAAAAAATGGGCCCTAGAGCAAGGAAGAAAATAGGCCCCCTTGTTGAAGTTTGGAATATAAAATACCGCAATAATCAGGGTTCAGTGGGTCCCGCAGGTCTGTGGGCGCCAGTGCAACTGCACCTGCTGCACCAACAGAAGCTACGCCCCTGTCATAGAGCTGGGTAACATCAATTACTCAGTGCCACAAAGAGCATTAGAAATAAACTTTACATAATGTCAAACGGCAAAAACAAGAGCTTTGTCAGTTCTTGTTCTGTTTCAAACACTCCATACAATCTGTATGAACCCTCTCCACATTTTCCTACTGATAACAAATGCCTTCGCTCCCAGAAAAAAGCTTTCTGGGCGGTTAGTGCATATTTGAATGGGAGATGAGACCTCGGAAGAGCCCAGCCCTGCGCCGGACTGCGAGTCACCTCAGAGAGCAGAAACAAAGCCCGTCCTCTGCCCATCACTGACCCAAGCGAATCCGTGGAGCAAAGATGAGAACAAAGGGGAAGAAATAAAAGAATAACGAAAACTCATCAAGGAAAATAAATCCCTAAATTACTGCTGTATTTAAAAAGCTGAGAAAACAAAAGAGAACGTAAAGAGTAAACTGAAGCCAAATAGAGTCACCGTTTTGTCCTTGTCACAGATCACAAACCTGCAAGTAAATTACATTGCAAAATAAACTATCTTATTTTTTAATTACATATTCTCCAGTCTCCGAAGAGACTGTCAAAAATTGCCATTTCAACTATATTTCAAGTCACCATGACGGGGTATTGGGTAAAGTTTTCAATAAGCAATAATCGCGCCTCGGTTAAACCTCATTGGCTACGATACTGCCACTGCGCAAAGCTAAACAATTTAGTGTGAATTTCATAGACACTTGCCCTAGTACCTCATGTTACAAAGAACATGATTCCTTTTCAAAAGATGTTATCTGTTTATGCATAACTACTCCTCCACTGCTTCTGATAGGCAATGTAAGACATATAATGGTGTTGTTTTACTAATTTCTATCAGCTCTCTGCCCCAAACCGTCGATAGCCACATGCAGAGAATTATGGGAAATTGTATGCTAAATAGCTGTACAGGTAAGCAGCACCCTCCCAAGATATGGATTTGATGCACAGGCAGATATACCTTCACACAAAGATGAGATCTAGGCTGCTAACCATGGGTTGTGGAAAATATAAGAAGCACAAATTCATAATAGCATCCTCATAGGTCCCACTGTCTTCAAATGTTTACTAGAGAAGGAACGGCAATCAATTTAAAGGAAAATAATTTATAGATAAATTTTTCCATATTCCATAATGCACGTCTGCCATTTCATGGCACTACATAGTTGCATTTGCTGCATTTTATTTTTTGCTTTAGGAGGTACAATATATTGGTATCCTGGTTTTCAAAACATTTTAAGGGAAGATTCACAAGGACCTGACGCAACTGCATGGATGCATAAGTTTCCTTGAGTCAGTGCTGAATGTCCTTGTGCCACGATGAATGTGCTGTATTTACAATACAGCGCTCCATGGCGCAAGAATTAACAGATGCGTCAGAAATTCTGACGCATCTGTTGGCACAAAAGTGACGCATTGCTGGAAATGCTCATGAAAGTGACGCAAAAAGCCCTGAGTCATAATTTATGCCTGGTCTGTGCAGGCGTAGGGATTTTGACACAGTGAAGGCGTAGAGTGATGTAGTGAAATCTTGTAGATTTCAGTGCGTCAGTTCTAGAAGGCTTTTAGCGTGGGAACGCCCACCCTGCATACATTATACCTGACGCAGGTATAATATGATATGGGACTTTACAATGTGACACATCTCCCTAGATGCGTCACATTGTAAATGGGCGGCAACATTTATGCCGCAGCTGCGTCACAATACAGATTTTTATACTTGCCCTATATATGGCTGTGTGTACGTTGTGTGTCTCCGTCTGCATGCAGCATACAAATGTGCCAGATCTGGTAGCCCAGTTGGGCTGATGCAGCCACACAAGAGCTCTGTGCCTGACCTCATTGTCACCAATTCAAATCAGAGAGGATCCATGCAGTCTTTCAAGGCTCTCAGGTGAAAAAATGGGCCCTAGAGCAAGGAAGAAAATAGGCCCCCTTGTTGAAGTTTGGAATATAAAATACCGCAATAATCAGGGTTCAGTGGGTCCCGCAGGTCTGTGGGCGCCAGTGCAACTGCACCTGCTGCACCAACAGAAGCTACGCCCCTGTCATAGAGCTGGGTAACATCAATTACTCAGTGCCACAAAGAGCATTAGAAATAAACTTTACATAATGTCAAACGGCAAAAACAAGAGCTTTGTCAGTTCTTGTTCTGTTTCAAACACTCCATACAATCTGTATGAACCCTCTCCACATTTTCCTACTGATAACAAATGCCTTCGCTCCCAGAAAAAAACTTTCTGGGTGGTTATTGCACATTTGAATGGGAGATGAGACCTCGGAAGAGCCCAGCCCTGCGCCGGACTGCGAGTCACCTCAGAGAGCAGAAACAAAGCCCGTCCTCTGCCCTTCACTGACCCAAGCGAATCCGTGGAGCAAAGATGAGAACAAAGGGGAAGAAATAAAAGAATAACGAAAACTCATCAAGGAAAATAAATCCCTAAATTACTGCTGTATTTAAAAAGCTGAGAAAACAAAAGAGAACGTAAAGAGTAAACTGAAGCCAAATATAGTCACCGTTTTGTCCTTGTCACAGATCACAAACCTGCAAGTAAATTGAATTGCAAAATAAACTATCTTTTTTTAATTACATATTCTCCAGTCTCTGAAGAGACTGTCAAAAACTTGCCATTTCGACTATATTTCAAGTCTTCATGACGGGGTATTGGGTAAAGTTTTTAATAAGCAATAATCACGCCTCGTTTAAACATCATTGGCTACGATACTGCCACTGCGCAAAGCTAAACAATTTAGTGTGAATTTCATGCACATTTGCCCTAGTACCTCATATTACAAAGAACATGATTCCTTTTCAAAAGATGTTATCTGTTTATGCATAACTACTCCTCCACTGCTTCTGATAGGCAATGTAAGACATATAATGGTGTTGTTTTACTAATTTCTATCAGCTCTCTGCCCCAAACAGTCGATAGCCACACGCAGAGAATTATGGGAAATTGTATGCTAAATAGCTGTCCAGGTAAGCAGCACCCTCCCAAGTTATGGATTTGATGCTCAGGCAGATATACCTTCACACAAAGATGAGATCTAGGCTGCTAACCATGGGTTGTGGAAAATATAAGAAGCACAAATTCATAATAGCATCCTCATAGGTCCCACTGTCTTCAAATGTTTACTAGAGAAGGAACGGCAATCAATTTAAAGGAAACTAAATTATAGATACATTTTTCCATATTCCATAATGCACGTCTGCCATTTCATGGCACTACATAGTTGCATTTGCTGCATTTCATTTTTAGCTTTAGGAGGTACAATATACTGGTTTCCTGGTTTTCAAAACATTTTAGGGGAAGATTCACAAGGACCTGACGCAACTGCATGGATGCATAAGTTTCCTTGAGTCAGTGCTGAATGTCCTTGTGCCACGATGAATGTGCTGTATTTACAATACAGCGCTCCATGGCGCAAGGATTAACAGATGCGTCAGAAATTCTGACGCATCTGTTGGCACAAAAGTGACGCATTGCTGGAAATGCTCATGAAAGTGACGCAAAAGGCCCTGAGTCATAACTTATGCCTGGTCTGTGCAGGCATAGGGATTTTGACACAGTGAAGGCGTAGAGTGATGTAGTGAAATTTTGTAGATTTCAGTGCGTCAGTTCTAGAAGGCTTTTAGCGTGGGAACGCCCACCCTGCATACATTATACCTGACGCAGGTATAATGTGATGCGGGACTTTACAATGTGACACATCTCCCTAGATGCGTCACATTGTAAATGGGCTGCAACATTTACGCCGCAGCTGCGTCACAATACAGATTTTTATATTTGCCCTATATATGGCTGTGTGTACGTTGTGTGTCTCCGTCTGCATGCAGCATACAAATGTGCCAGATCTGGTAGCCCAGTTGGGCTGATGCAGCCACACAAGAGCTCTTTGCCTAACCTCATTGTCACCAATTCAAATCAGAGAGGATCCATGCAGTCTTTCAAGGCTCTCAGGTGAAAAAATGGGCCCTAGAGCAAGGAAGAAAATAGGCCCCCTTGTTGAAGTTTGGAATATAAAATACCGCAATAATCAGGGTTCAGTGGGTCCCGCAGGTCTGTGGGCACCAGTGCAACTGCACCTGCTGCACCAACAGAAGCTACGCCCCTGTCATAGAGCTGGGTAACATCAATTACTCAGTGCCACAAAGAGCATTAGAAATAAACTTTACATAATGTCAAACGGCAAAAACAAGAGCTTTGTCAGTTCTTGTTCTGTTTCAAACAATCTGTATGAACCCTCTCCACATTTTCCTACTGATAACAAATGCCTTCGCTCCCAGAAAAAAACTTTCTGGGCGGTTAGTGCACATTTGAATGGGAGATGAGACCTCGGAAGAGCCCAGCCCTGCGCCGGACTGCGAGTCACCTCAGAGAGCAGAAACAAAGCCTGTCCTCTGCCCATCACTGACCCAAGCGAATCCGTGGAGCAAAGATGAGAACAAAGTGGAAGAAATAAAAGAATAACAAAAACTCATCAAGGAAAATAAATCCCTAAATTACTGCTGTATTTAAAAAGCAGAGAAAACAAAAGAGAACGTAAAGAGTAAACTGAAGCCAAATATAGTCACCGTTTTGTCCTTGTCACAGATCACAAACCTGCAAGTAAATTGCATTGCAAACTAAACTATCTTGTTTTTTAATTACATATTCTCCAGTCTCCGAAGAGACTGTCAAAAACTTGCCATTTCGACTATAGTTCAAGTCTTCATGACGGGGTATTGGGTAAAGTTTTTAATAAGCAATAATCACGCCTCGTTTAAACCTCATTTGCTACGATACTGCCACTGCGCAAAGCTAAACAATTTAGTGTGAATTTCATGCACACTTGCCCTAGTACCTCATGTTACAAAGAACATGATTCCTTTTCAAAAGATGTTATCTGTTTATGCATAACTACTCCTCCACTGCTTCTGATAGGCAATGTAAGACATATAATGGTGTTGTTTTACTAATTTCTATCAGCTCTCTGCCCCAAACCGTCGATAGCCACACGCAGGGAATTATGGGCAATTGTATGCTAAATAGCTGTACAGGTAAGCAGCACCCTCCCAAGTTATGGATTTGATGCTCAGGCAGATATACCTTCACACAAAGATGAGATCTAGGCTGCTAACCATGGGTTGTGGAAAATATAAGAAGCACAAATTCATAATAGCATCCTCATAGGTCCCACTGTCTTCAAATGTTTACTAGAGAAGGAACGGCAATCAATTTAAAGGAAAATAAATTATAGATAAATTTTTCCATATTCCATAATGCACGTCTGCCATTTCATGGCACTACATAGTTGCATTTGCTGCATTTCATTTTTAGCTTTAGGAGGTACAATATACTGGTTTCCTGGTTTTCAAAACATTTTAGGGGAAGATTCACAAGGACCTGACGCAACTGCATGGATGCATAAGTTTCCTTGAGTCAGTGCTGAATGTCCTTGTGCCACGATGAATGTGCTGTATTTACAATACAGCGCTCCATGGCGCAAGAATTAACAGATGCGTCAGAAATTCTGACGCATCTGTTGGCACAAAAGTGACGCATTGCTGGAAATGCTCATGAAAGTGACGCAAAAAGCCCTGAGTCATAACTTATGCCTGGTCTGTGCAGGCGTAGGGATTTTGACACAGTGAAGGCGTAGAGTGATGTAGTGAAATCTTGTAGATTTCAGTGCGTCAGTTCTAGAAGACTTTTAGCGTGGGAACGCCCACCCTGCATACATTATACCTGACGCAGGTATAATATGATGCGGGACTTTACAATGTGACACATCTCCCTAGATGCGTCACATTGTAAATGGGCGGCAACATTTATGCCGCAGCTGCGTCACAATACAGATTTTTATACTTGCCCTATATATGGCTGTGTGTACGTTGTGTGTCTCCGTCTGCATGCAGCATACAAATGTGCCAGATCTGGTAGCCCAGTTGGGCTGATGCAGCCACACAAGGGCTCTGTGCCTGACCTCATTGTCACCAATTCAAATCAGAGAGGATCCATGCAGTCTTTCAAGGCTCTCAGGTGAAAAAATGGGCCCTAGAGCAAGGAAGAAAATAGGCCCCCTTGTTGAAGTTTGGAATATAAAATACCGCAATAATCAGGGTTCAGTGGGTCCCGCAGGTCTGTGGGCGCCAGTGCAACTGCACCTGCTGCACCAACAGAAGCTACGCCCCTGTCATAGAGCTGGGTAACATCAATTACTCAGTGCCACAAAGAGCATTAGAAATAAACTTTACATAATGTCAAACGGCAAAAACAAGAGCTTTGTCAGTTCTTGTTCTGTTTCAAACACTCCATACAATCTGTATGAACCCTCTCCACATTTTCCTACTGATAACAAACGCCTTCGCTCCCAGAAAAAAACTTTCTGGGCGGTTAGTGCACATTTGAATGGGAGATGAGACCTCGGAAGAGCCCAGCCCTGCGCCAGACTGCGAGTCACCTCAGAGAGCAGAAACAAAGCCCGTCCTCTGCCCATCACTGACCCAAGCAAATCCGTGGAGCAAAGATGAGAACAAAGGGGAAGAAATAAAAGAATAAGGAAAACTCATCAAGGAAAATAAATCCCTAAATTACTGCTGTATTTAAAAAGCTGAGAAAACAAAAGAGAACGTAAAGAGTAAACTGAAGCCTAATAGAGTCACCGTTTTGTCCTTGTCACAGATCACAAACCTGCAAGTAAATTGCATTGCAAAATAAACTATCTTATTTTTTAATTACATATTCTCCAGTCTCCGAAGAGACTGTCAAAAATTGCCATTTCGGCTATATTTCAAGTCTCCATGACGGGGTATTGGGTAAAGTTTTCAATAAGCAATAATCGCGCCTCGGTTAAACCTCATTGGCTACGATACTGCCACTGCGCAAAGCTAAACAATTTAGTGTGAATTTCATGCACACTTGCCCTAGTACCTCATGTTACAAAGAACATGATTCCTTTTCAAAAGATGTTATCTGTTTATGCATAACTACTCCTCCACTGCTTCTGATAGGCAATATAAGACATATAATGGTGTTGTTTTACTAATTTCTATCAGCTCTCTGCCTCAAACCGTCGATAGCCACAGGCAGCGAATTATGGGAAATTGTATGCTAAATAGCTGTACAGGTAAGCAGCACCCTCCCAAGTTATGGATTTGATGCTCAGGCAGATATACCTTCACACAAAGATGAGATCTAGCCTGCTAACCATGGGTTGTGGAAAATATAAGAAGCACAAATTCATAATAGCATTCTCATAGGTCCCACTGTCTTCAAATGTTTACTAGAGAAGGAACGGCAATCAATTTAAAGGAAAATAAATTATAGATACATTTTTCCATATTCCATAATGCACGTCTGCCATTTCATGGCACTACATAGTTGCATTTGCTGAATTTCATTTTTAGCTTTAGGAGGTACAATATACTGGTTTCCTGGTTTTCAAAACATTTTAGAGGAATATTCACAAGGACCTGACGCAACTGCATGGATGCATAAGTTTCCTTGAGTCAGTGCTGAATGTCCTTGTGCCACGATGAATGTGCTGTATTTACAATACAGCGCTCCATGGCTCAAGGATTAACAGATGCGTCAGAAATTCTGACGCATCTGTTGGCACAAAAGTGACGCATTGCTGGAAATGCTCATGAAAGTGACGCAAAAAGCCCTGAGTCATAACTTATGCCTGGTCTGTGCAGGCGTAGGGATTTTGACACAGTGAAGGCGTAGAGTGATGTAGTGAAATCTTGTAGATTTCAGTGCGTCAGTTCTAGAAGGCTTTAAGCGTGGGAACGCCCACCCTGCATACATTATACCTGACGCAGGTATAATGTGATGCGGGACTTTACAATGTGACACATCTCCCTAGATGCGTCACATTGTAAATGGGCCGCAACATTTACGCCGCAGCTGCGTCACAATACAGATTTTTATATTTGCCCTATATATGGCTGTGTGTACGTTGTGTGTCTCCGTCTGCATGCAGCATACAAATGTGCCAGATCTGGTAGCCCAGTTGGGCTGATGCAGCCACACAAGAGCTCTTTGCCTAACCTCATTGTCACCAATTCAAATCACAGATGATCCATGCAGTCTTTCAAGGCTCTCAGGTGAAACAATGGGCCCTAGAGCAAGGAAGAAAATAGGCCCCCTTGTTGAAGTTTGGAATATAAAATACCGCAATAATCAGGGTTCAGTGGGTCCCGCAGGTCTGTGGGCGCCAGTGCAACTGCACCTGCTGCACCAACAGAAGCTACGCCCCTGTCATAGAGCTGGGTAACATCAATTACTCAGTGCCACAAAGAGCATTAGAAATAAACTTTACATATTGTCAAACGGCAAAAACAAGAGCTTTGTCAGTTCTTGTTCTGTTTCAAACACTCCATACAATCTGTATGAACCCTCTCCACATTTTCCTACTGATAACAAATGCCTTCGCTCCCTGAAAAAAACTTTCTGGGCGGTTAGTGCACATTTGAATGGGAGATGAGACCTCGGAAGAGCCCAGCCCTGCGCCGGACTGCGAGTCACCTCAGAGAGCAGAAACAAAGCCCGTCCTCTGCCCATCACTGACCCAAGCGAATCCGTGGAGCAAAGATGAGAACAAAGTGGAAGAAATAAAAGAATAACAAAAACTCATCAAGGAAAATAAATCCCTAAATTACTGCTGTATTTAAAAAGCAGAGAAAACAAAAGAGAACGTAAAGAGTAAACTGAAGCCAAATATAGTCACCGTTTTGTCCTTGTCACAGATCACAAACCTGCAAGTAAATTGCATTGCAAACTAAACTATCTTGTTTTTTAATTACATATTCTCCAGTCTCCGAAGAGACTGTCAAAAACTTGCCATTTCGACTATAGTTCAAGTCTTCATGACGGGATATTGGGTAAAGTTTTTAATAAGCAATAATCACGCCTCGTTTAAACCTCATTTGCTACGATACTGCCACTGCGCAAAGCTAAACAATTTAGTGTGAATTTCATGCACACTTGCCCTAGTACCTCATGTTACAAAGAACATGATTCCTTTTCAAAAGATGTTATCTGTTTATGCATAACTACTCCTCCACTGCTTCTGATAGGCAATGTAAGACATATAATGGTGTTGTTTTACTAATTTCTATCAGCTCTCTGCCCCAAACCGTCGATAGCCACACGCAGGGAATTATGGGAAATTGTATGCTAAATAGCTGTACAGGTAAGCAGCACCCTCCCAAGTTATGGATTTGATGCTCAGGCAGATATACCTTCACACAAAGATGAGATCTAGGCTGCTAACCATGGGTTGTGGAAAATATAAGAAGCACAAATTCATAATAGCATCCTCATAGGTCCCACTGTCTTCAAATGTTTACTAGAGAAGGAACGGCAATCAATTTAAAGGAAAATAAATTATAGATACATTTTTCCATATTCCATAATGCACGTCTGCCATTTCATGGCACTACATAGTTGCATTTGCTGCATTTCATTTTTAGCTTTAGGAGGTACAATATACTGGTTTCCTGGTTTTCAAAACATTTTAGGGGAAGATTCACAAGGACCTGACGCAACTGCATGGATGCATAAGTTTCCTTGAGTCAGTGCTGAATGTCCTTGTGCCACGATGAATGTGCTGTATTTACAATACAGCGCTCCATGGCGCAAGGATTAATAGATGCGTCAGAAATTCTGACGCATCTGTTGGCACAAAAGTGACGCATTGCTGGAAATGCTCATGAAAGTGACGCAAAAAGCCCTGAGTCATAACTTATGCCTGGTCTGTGCAGGCGTAGGGATTTTGACACAGTGAAGGCGTAGAGTGATGTAGTGAAATCTTGTAGATTTCAGTGCGTCAGTTCTAGAAGGCTTTTAGCGTGGGAACGCCCACCCTGCATACATTATACCTGACGCAGGTATAATGTGATGCGGGACTTTACAATGTGACACATCTCCCTAGATGCGTCACATTGTAAATGGGCCGCAACATTTACGCCGCAGCTGCGTCACAATACAGATTTTTATATTTGCCCTATATATGGCTGTGTGTACGTTGTGTGTCTCCGTCTGCATGCAGCATACAAATGTGCCAGATCTGGTAGCCCAGTTGGGCTGATGCAGCCACACAAGAGCTCTTTGCCTGACCTCATTGTCACCAATTCAAATCAGAGAGGATCCATGCAGTCTTTCAAGGCTCTCAGGTGAAAAAATGGGCCCTAGAGCAAGGAAGAAAATAGGCCCCCTTGTTGAAGTTTGGAATATAAAATACCGCAATAATCAGGGTTCAGTGGGTCCCGCAGGTCTGTGGGCGCCAGTGCAACTGCACCTGCTGCACCAACAGAAGCTACGCCCCTGTCATAGAGCTGGGTAACATCAATTACTCAGTGCCACAAAGAGCATTAGAAATAAACTTTACATAATGTCAAACGGCAAAAACAAGAGCTTTGTCAGTTCTTGTTCTGTTTCAAACACTCCATACAATCTGTATGAACCCTCTCCACATTTTCCTACTGCTAACAAATGCCTTCGCTCCCAGAAAAAAGCTTTCTGGGCGGTTAGTGCACATTTGAATGGGAGATGAGACCTCGGAAGAGCCCAGCCCTGCGCCGGACTGCGAGTCACCTCAGAGAGCAGAAACAAAGCCCGTCCTCTGCCCATCACTGACCCAAGCGAATCCGTGGAGCAAAGATGAGAACAAAGGGGAAGAAATAAAAGAATAACGAAAACTCATCAAGGAAAATAAATCCCTAAATTACTGCTGTATTTAAAAAGCTGAGAAAACAAAAGAGAACGTAAAGAGTAAACTGAAGCCAAATAGAGTCACCGTTTTGTCCTTGTCACAGATCACAAACCTGCAAGTAAATTACATTGCAAAATAAACTATCTTATTTTTTAATTACATATTCTCCAGTCTCCGAAGAGACTGTCAAAAATTGCCATTTCAACTATATTTCAAGTCACCATGACGAGGTATTGGGTAAAGTTTTCAATAAGCAATAATCGCGCCTCGGTTAAACCTCATTGGCTACGATACTGCCACTGCGCAAAGCTAAACAATTTAGTGTGAATTTCATAGACACTTGCCCTAGTACCTCATGTTACAAAGAACATGATTCCTTTTCAAAAGATGTTATCTGTTTATGCATAACTACTCCTCCACTGCTTCTGATAGGCAATGTAAGACATATAATGGTGTTGTTTTACTAATTTCTATCAGCTCTCTGCCCCAAACCGTCGATAGCCACATGCAGAGAATTATGGGAAATTGTATGCTAAATAGCTGTACAGGTAAGCAGCACCCTCCCAAGATATGGATTTGATGCACAGGCAGATATACCTTCACACAAAGATGAGATCTAGGCTGCTAACCATGGGTTGTGGAAAATATAAGAAGCACAAATTCATAATAGCATCCTCATAGGTCCCACTGTCTTCAAATGTTTACTAGAGAAGGAACGGCAATCAATTTAAAGGAAAATAATTTATAGATACATTTTTCCATATTCCATAATGCACGTCTGCCATTTCATGGCACTACATAGTTGCATTTGCTGCATTTCATTTTTAGCTTTAGGAGGTACAATATATTGGTTTCCTGGTTTTCAAAACATTTTAGGGGAAGATTCACAAGGACCTGACGCAACTGCATGGATGCATAAGTTTCCTTGAGTCAGTGCTGAATGTCCTTGTGCCACGATGAATGTGCTGTATTTACAATACAGCGCTCCATGGCGCAAGAATTAACAGATGCGTCAGAAATTCTGACGCATCTGTTGGCACAAAAGTGACGCATTGCTGGAAATGCTCATGAAAGTGACGCAAAAAGCCCTGAGTCATAACTTATGCCTGGTCTGTGCAGGCGTAGGGATTTTGACACAGTGAAGGCGTAGAGTGATGTAGTGAAATCTTGTAGATTTCAGTGCGTCAGTTCTAGAAGGCTTTTAGCGTGGGAACGCCCACCCTGCATACATTATACCTGACGCAGGTATAATATGATATTGGACTTTACAATGTGACACATCTCCCTAGATGCGTCACATTGTAAATGGGCGGCAACATTTATGCCGCAGCTGCGTCACAATACAGATTTTTATACTTGCCCTATATATGGCTGTGTGTACGTTGTGTGTCTCCGTCTGCATGCAGCATACAAATGTGCCAGATCTGGTAGCCCAGTTGGGCTGATGCAGCCACACAAGAGCTCTGTGCCTGACCTCATTGTCACCAATTCAAATCAGAGAGGATCCATGCAGTCTTTCAAGGCTCTCAGGTGAAAAAATGGGCCCTAGAGCAAGGAAGAAAATAGGCCCCCTTGTTGAAGTTTGGAATATAAAATACCGCAATAATCAGGGTTCAGTGGGTCCCGCAGGTCTGTGGGCGCCAGTGCAACTGCACCTGCTGCACCAACAGAAGCTACGCCCCTGTCATAGAGCTGGGTAACATCAATTACTCAGTGCCACAAAGAGCATTAGAAATAAACTTTACATAATGTCAAACGGCAAAAACAAGAGCTTTGTCAGTTCTTGGTCTGTTTCAAACACTCCATACAATCTGTATGAACCCTCTCCACATTTTCCTACTGATAACAACCGCCTTCGCGAGAAAAAAACTTTCTGGGCGGTTAGTGCACATTTGAATGGGAGATGAGACCTCGGAAGAGCCCAGCCCTGCGCCGGACTGCGAGTCACCTCAGAGAGCAGAAACAAAGCCTGTCCTCTGCCCATCACTGACCCAAGCGAATCTGTGGAGCAAAGATGAGAACAAAGAGGAAGAAATAAAAGAATGACGAAAACTCATCAAGGAAAATAAATCCCTATATTACTGCTGTATTTAAAAAGCTGAGAAAACAAAAGAGAACGTAAAGAGTAAACTGAAGCCAAATATGGTCACCGTTTTGTCCTTGTCACAGATCACAAATCTGCAAGAAAATTGCATTGCAAAATAAACTATCTTATTTTTTTAATAACATATTCTCCAGTCTCCGAAGAGACTGTCAAAAACTTGCCATTTCGACTATATTTCAAGTCTTCATGACGGGGTATTGGGTAAAGTTTTTAATAAGCAATAATCACGCCTCGTTTAAACCTCATTGGCTACGATACTGCCACTGCGCAAAGCTAAACAATTTAGTGTGAATTTCATGCACACTTGCCCTAGTACCTCATGTTACAAGGAACATGATTCCTTTTCAAAAGATGTTATCTGTTTATGCATAACTACTCCTCCACTGCTTCTGATAGGCAATGTAAGACATATAATGGTGTTGTTTTACTAATTTCTATGAGCTCTCTGCCCCAAACAGTCGATAGCCACACGCAGAGAATTATGGGAAATTGTATGCTAAATAGCTGTCCAGGTAAGCAGCACCCTCCCAAGTTATGGATTTGATGCTCAGGCAGATATACCTTCACACAAAGATGAGATCTAGGCTGCTAACCATGGGTTGTGGAAAATATAAGAAGCACAAATTCATAATAGCATCCTCATAGGTCCCACTGTCTTCAAATGTTTACTAGAGAAGGAACGGCAATCAATTTAAAGGAAAATAAATTATAGATACATTTTTCCATATTCCATAATGCACGTCTGCCATTTCATGGCACTACATAGTTGCATTTGCTGCATTTCATTTTTAGCTTTAGGAGGTACAATATACTGGTTTCCTGGTTTTCAAAACATTTTAGGGGAAGATTCACAAGGACCTGACGCAACTGCATGGATGCATAAGTTTCCTTGAGTCAGTGCTGAATGTCCTTGTGCCACGATGAATGGCGCAAGAATTAACAGATGCTTCAGAAATTCTGATGCATCTGTTGGCACAAAAGTGACGCATTGCTGGAAATGCTCATGAAAGTGACGCAAAAAGCCCTGAGTCATAACTTATGCCTGGTCTGTGCAGGCGTAGGGATTTTGACACAGTGAAGGCGTAGAGTGATGTAGTGAAATCTTGTAGATTTCAGTGCGTCAGTTCTAGAAGCCTTTTAGCGTGGGAACGCCCACCCTGCATACATTATACCTGACGCAGGTATAATATGATGCGGGACTTTACAATGTGACACATCTCCCTAGATGCGTCAAATTGTAAATGGGCGGCAACATTTATGCCGCAGCTGCGTCACAATACAGATTTTTATACTTGCCCTATATATGGCTGTGTGTACGTTGTGTGTCTCCGTCTGCATGCAGCATACAAATGTGCCAGATCTGGTAGCCCAGTTGGGCTGATGCAGCCACACAAGAGCTCTGTGCCTGACCTCATTGTCACCAATTCAAATCAGAGAGGATCCATGCAGTCTTTCAAGGCTCTCAGGTGAAAAAATGGGCCCTAGAGGAAGGAAGAAAATAGGCCCCCTTGTTGAAGTTTGGAATATAAAATACCGCAATAATCAGGGTTCAGTGGGTCCCGCAGGTCTGTGGGCGCCAGTGCAACTGCACCTGCTGCACCAACAGAAGCTACGCCCCTGTCATAGAGCTGGGTAACATCAATTACTCAGTGCCACAAAGAGCATTAGAAATAAACTTTACATAATGTCAAACGGCAAAAACAAGAGCTTTGTCAGTTCTTGTTCTGTTTCAAACACTCCATACAATCTGTATGAACCCTCTCCACATTTTCCTACTGATAACAAATGCCTTCGCTCCCAGAAAAAAACTTTCTGGGCGGTTATTGCACATTTGAATGGGAGATGAGACCTCGGAAGAGCCCAGCCCTGCGCCGGACTGCGAGTCACCTCAGAGAGCAGAAACAAAGCCCGTCCTCTGCCCTTCACTGACCCAAGCGAATCCGTGGAGCAAAGATGAGAACAAAGGGGAAGAAATAAAAGAATAACGAAAACTCATCAAGGAAAATAAATCCCTAAATTACTGCTGTATTTAAAAAGCTGAGAAAAAAAAAGAGAACGTAAAGAGTAAACTGAAGCCAAATAGAGTCACCGTTTTGTCCTTGTCACAGATCACAAACCTGCAAGTAAATTGCATTGCAAAATAAACTATCTTATTTTTTAATTACATATTCTCCAGTCTCCGAAGAGACTGTCAAAAATTGCCATTTCGACTATATTTCAAGTCTCCATGACGGGGTATTGGGTAAAGTTTTCAATAAGCAATAATCGCGCCTCGGTTAAACCTCATTGGCTACGATACTGCCACTGCGCAAAGCTAAACAATTTAGTGTGAATTTCATGCACACTTGCCCTAGTACCTCATGTTACAAAGAACATGATTCCTTTTCAAAAGATGTTATCTGTTTATGCATAACTACTCCTCCACTGCTTCTGATAGGCAATGTAAGACATATAATGGTGTTGTTTTACTAATTTCTATCAGCTCTCTGCCCCAAACAGTCGATAGCCACACGAAGAGAATTATGGGAAATTTTATGCTAAATAGCTGTCCAGGTAAGCAGCACCCTCCCAAGTTATGGATTTGATGCTCAGGCAGATATACCTTCACACAAAGATGAGATCTAGGCTGCTAACCATGGGTTGTGGAAAATATAAGAAGCACAAATTCATAATAGCATCCTCATAGGTCCCACTGTCTTCAAATGTTTACTAGAGAAGGAACGGCAATCAATTTAAAGGAAAATAAATTATAGATACATTTTTCCATATTCCATAATGCACGTCTGCCATTTCATGGCACTACATAGTTGCATTTGCTGCATTTCATTTTTAGCTTTAGGAGGTACAATATACTGGTTTCCTGGTTTTCAAAACATTTTAGGGGAAGATTCACAAGGACCTGACGCAACTGCATGGATGCATAAGTTTCCTTGAGTCAGTGCTGAATGTCCTTGTGCCACGATGAATGTGCTGTATTTACAATACAGCGCTCCATGGCGCAAGGATTAACAGATGCGTCAGAAATTCTGACGCATCTGTTGGCACAAAAGTGACGCATTGCTGGAAATGCTCATGAAAGTGACGCAAAAAGCCCTGAGTCATAACTTATGCCTGGTCTGTGCAGGCATAGGGATTTTGACACAGTGAAGGCGTAGAGTGATGTAGTGAAATCTTGTAGATTTCAGTGCGTCAGTTTTGGAAGGCTTTTAGCGTGGGAACGCCCACCCTGCATACATTATACCTGACGCAGGTATAATGTGATGCGGGACTTTACAATGTGACACATCTCCCTAGATGCGTCACATTGTAAATGGGCTGCAACATTTACGCCGCAGCTGCGTCACAATACAGATTTTTATATTTGCCCTATATATGGCTGTGTGTACGTTGTGTGTCTCCGTCTGCATGCAGCATACAAATGTGCCAGATCTGGTAGCCCAGTTGGGCTGATGCAGCCACACAAGAGCTCTTTGCCTAACCTCATTGTCACCAATTCAAATCAGAGAGGATCCATGCAGTCTTTCAAGGCTCTCAGGTGAAAAAATGGGCCCTAGAGCAAGGAAGAAAATAGGCCCCCTTGTTGAAGTTTGGAATATAAAATACCGCAATAATCAGGGTTCAGTGGGTCCCGCAGGTCTGTGGGCGCCAGTGCAACTGCACCTGCTGCACCAACAGAAGCTACGCCCCTGTCATAGAGCTGGGTAACATCAATTACTCAGTGCCACAAAGAGCATTAGAAATAAACTTTACATAATGTCAAACGGCAAAAACAAGAGCTTTGTCAGTTCTTGTTCTGTTTCAAACAATCTGTATGAACCCTCTCCACATTTTCCTACTGATAACAAATGCCTTCGCTCCCAGAAAAAAACTTTCTGGGCGGTTATTGCACATTTGAATGGGAGATGAGACCTCGGAAGAGCCCAGCCCTGCGCCGGACTGCGAGTCACCTCAGAGAGCAGAAACAAAGCCCGTCCTCTGCCCTTCATTGACCCAAGCGAATCCGTGGAGCAAAGATGAGAACAAAGGGGAAGAAATAAAAGAATAACGAAAACTCATCAAGGAAAATAAATCCCTAAATTACTGCTGTATTTAAAAAGCTGAGAAAAAAAAAGAGAACGTAAAGAGTAAACTGAAGCCAAATAGAGTCACCGTTTTGTCCTTGTCACAGATCACAAACCTGCAAGTAAATTGCATTGCAAAATAAACTATCTTTTTTTTTAATTACATATTCTCCAGTCTCCGAAGAGACTGTCAAAAATTGCCATTTCGACTATATTTCAAGTCTCCATGACGGGGTATTGGGTAAAGTTTTCAATAAGCAATAATCGCGCCTCGGTTAAACCTCATTGGCTACGATACTGCCACTGCGCAAAGCTAAACAATTTAGTGTGAATTTCATGCACACTTGCCCTAGTACCTCATGTTACAAAGAACATGATTCCTTTTCAAAAGATGTTATCTGTTTATGCATAACTACTCCTTCACTGCTTCTGATAGGCAATATAAGACATATAATGGTGTTGTTTTACTAATTTCTATCAGCTCTCTGCCTCAAACCGTCGATAGCCACAGGCAGCAAATTATGGGAAATTGTATGCTAAATAGCTGTACAGGTAAGCAGCACCCTCCCAAGTTATGGATTTGATGCTCAGGCAGATATACCTTCACACAAAGATGAGATCTAGGCTGCTAACCATGGGTTGTGGAAAATATAAGAAGCACAAATTCATAATAGCATCCTCATAGGTCCCACTGTCTTCAAATGTTTACTAGAGAAGGAACGGCAATCAATTTAAAGGAAAATAAATTATAGATACATTTTTCCATATTCCATAATGCACGTCTGCCATTTCATGGCACTACATAGTTGCATTTGCTGCATTTCATTTTTAGCTTTAGGAGGTACAATATACTGGTTTCCTGGTTTCCAAAACATTTTAGGGGAAGATTCACAAGGACCTGACGCAACTGCATGGATGCATAAGTTTCCTTGAGTCAGTGCTGAATGTCCTTGTGCCACGATGAATGTGCTGTATTTACAATACAGCGCTCCATGGCGCAAGGATTAACAGATGCGTCAGAAATTCTGACGCATCTGTTGGCACAAAAGTGACGCATTGCTGGAAATGCTCATGAAAGTGACGCAAAAAGCCCTGAGTCATAACTTATGCCTGGTCTGTGCAGGCGTAGGGATTTTGACACAGTGAAGGCGTAGAGTGATGTAGTGAAATCTTGTAGATTTCAGTGCGTCAGTTCTAGAAGGCTTTTAGCGTGGGAACGCCCACCCTGCATACATTATACCTGACGCAGGTATAATGTGATGCGGGACTTTACAATGTGACACATCTCCCTAGATGCGTCACATTGTAAATGGGCCGCAACATTTACGCCGCAGCTGCGTCACAATACAGATTTTTATACTTGCCCTATATAAGGCTGTGTGTACGTTGTGTGTCTCCGTCTGCATGCAGCATACAAATGTGCCAGATCTGGTAGCCCAGTTGGGCTGATGCAGCCATGCAAGAGCTCTTTGCCTGACCTCATTGTCACCGATTCAAATCAGGGAGGATCCATGCAGTCTTTCAAGGCTCTCAGGTGAAAAAATCGGCCCTAGAGCAAGGAAGAAAATAGGCCCCCTTGTTGAAGTTTGGATTATAAAATACCGCAATAATCAGGGTTCAGTGCGTCCCGCAGGTCTGTGGGCGCCAGTGCAACTGCACCTGCTGCACCAACAGAAGCTACGCCCCTGTCATAGAGCTGGGTAACATCAATTACTCAGTGCCACAAAGAGCATTAGAAATAAACTTTACATAATGTCAAACGGCAAAAACAAGAGCTTTGTCAGTTCTTGGTCTGTTTCAAACACTCCATACAATCTGTATGAACCCTCTCCACATTTTCCTACTGATAACAAACGCCTTCGCTCCCAGAAAAAAACTTTCTGGGCGGTTAGTGCACATTTGAATGGGAGATGAGACCTCGGAAGAGCCCAGCCCTGCGCCGGACTGCGAGTCACCTCAGAGAGCAGAAACAAAGCCTGTCCTCTGCCCATCACTGACCCAAGCGAATCTGTGGAGCAAAGATGAGAACAAAGAGGAAGAAATAAAAGAATTACGAAAACTCATCAAGGAAAATAAATCCCTATATTACTGCTGTATTTAAAAAGCTGAGAAAACAAAAGAGAACGTAAAGAGTAAACTGAAGCCAAATATGGTCACCGTATTGTCCTTGTCACAGATCACAAATCTGCAAGAAAATTGCATTGCAAAATAAACTATCTTATTTTTTTAATAACATATTCTCCAGTCTCCGAAGAGACTGTCAAAAACTTGCCATTTCGACTATATTTCAAGTCTTCATGACGGGGTATTGGGTAAAGTTTTTAATAAGCAATAATCACACCTCGTTTAAACCTCATTGGCTACGATACTGCCACTGCGCAAAGCTAAACAATTTAGTGTGAATTTCATGCACACTTGCCCTAGTACCTCATGTTACAAAGAACATGATTCCTTTTCAAAAGATGTTATCTGTTTATGCATAACTACTCCTCCACTGCTTCTGATAGGCAATGTAAGACATATAATGGTGTTGTTTTACTAATTTCTATCAGCTCTCTGCCCCAAACAGTCGATAGCCACACGCAGAGAATTATGGGAAATTGTATGCTAAATAGCTGTCCAGGTAAGCAGCACCCTCCCAAGTTATGGATTTGATGCTCAGGCAGATATACCTTCACACAAAGATGAGATCTAGGCTGCTAACCATGGGTTGTGGAAAATATAAGAAGCACAAATTCATAATAGCATCCTCATAGGTCCCACTGTCTTCAAATGTTTACTAGAGAAGGAACGGCAATCAATTTAAAGGAAAATAAATTATAGATAAATTTTTCCATATTCCATAATGCACGTCTGCCATTTCATGGCACTACATAGTTGCATTTGCTGCATTTCATTTTTAGCTTTAGGAGGTACAATATACTGGTTTCCTGGTTTTCAAAACATTTTAGGGGAAGATTCACAAGGACCTGACGCAACTGCATGGATGCATAAGTTTCCTTGAGTCAGTGCTGAATGTCCTTGTGCCACGATGAATGTGCTGTATTTACAATACAGCGCTCCATGGCGCAAGGATTAACAGATGCGTCAGAAATTCTGACGCATCTGTTGGCACAAAAGTGACGCATTGCTGGAAATGCTCATGAAAGTGACGCAAAAAGCCCTGAGTCATAACTTATGCCTGGTCTGTGCAGGCATAGGGATTTTGACACAGTGAAGGCGTAGAGTGATGTAGTGAAATCTTGTAGATTTCAGTGCGTCAGTTCTAGAAGGCTTTTAGCGTGGGAACGCCCACCCTGCATACATTATACCCGACGCAGGTATAATGTGATGCGGGACTTTACAATGTGACACATCTCCCTAGATGCGTCACATTGTAAATGGGCTGCAACATTTACGCCGCAGCTGCGTCACAATACAGATTTTTATATTTGCCCTATATATGGCTGTGTGTACGTTGTGTGTCTCCGTCTGCATGCAGCATACAAATGTGCCAGATCTGGTAGCCCAGTTGGGCTGATGCAGCCACACAAGAGCTCTTTGCCTAACCTCATTGTCACCAATTCAAATCAGAGAGGATCCATGCAGTCTTTCAAGGCTCTCAGGTGAAAAAATCGGCCCTAGAGCAAGGAAGAAAATAGGCCCCCTTGTTGAAGTTTGGATTATAAAATACCGCAATAATCAGGGTTCAGTGCGTCCCGCAGGTCTGTGGGCGCCAGTGCAACTGCACCTGCTGCACCAACAGAAGCTACGCCCCTGTCATAGAGCTGGGTAACATCAATTACTCAGTGCCACAAAGAGCATTAGAAATAAACTTTACATAATGTCAAACGGCAAAAACAAGAGCTTTGTCAGTTCTTGGTCTGTTTCAAACACTCCATACAATCTGTATGAACCCTCTCCACATTTTCCTACTGATAACAAACGCCTTCGCTCCCAGAAAAAAACTTTCTGGGCGGTTAGTGCACATTTGAATGGGAGATGAGACCTCGGAAGAGCCCAGCCCTGCGCCGGACTGCGAGTCACCTCAGAGAGCAGAAACAAAGCCTGTCCTCTGCCCATCACTGACCCAAGCGAATCTGTGGAGCAAAGATGAGAACAAAGAGGAAGAAATAAAAGAATTACGAAAACTCATCAAGGAAAATAAATCCCTATATTACTGCTGTATTTAAAAAGCTGAGAAAACAAAAGAGAACGTAAAGAGTAAACTGAAGCCAAATATGGTCACCGTATTGTCCTTGTCACAGATCACAAATCTGCAAGAAAATTGCATTGCAAAATAAACTATCTTATTTTTTTAATAACATATTCTCCAGTCTCCGAAGAGACTGTCAAAAACTTGCCATTTCGACTATATTTCAAGTCTTCATGACGGGGTATTGGGTAAAGTTTTTAATAAGCAATAATCACACCTCGTTTAAACCTCATTGGCTACGATACTGCCACTGCGCAAAGCTAAACAATTTAGTGTGAATTTCATGCACACTTGCCCTAGTACCTCATGTTACAAAGAACATGATTCCTTTTCAAAAGATGTTATCTGTTTATGCATAACTACTCCTCCACTGCTTCTGATAGGCAATGTAAGACATATAATGGTGTTGTTTTACTAATTTCTATCAGCTCTCTGCCCCAAACAGTCGATAGCCACACGCAGAGAATTATGGGAAATTGTATGCTAAATAGCTGTCCAGGTAAGCAGCACCCTCCCAAGTTATGGATTTGATGCTCAGGCAGATATACCTTCACACAAAGATGAGATCTAGGCTGCTAACCATGGGTTGTGGAAAATATAAGAAGCACAAATTCATAATAGCATCCTCATAGGTCCCACTGTCTTCAAATGTTTACTAGAGAAGGAACGGCAATCAATTTAAAGGAAAATAAATTATAGATACATTTTTCCATATTCCATAATGCACGTCTGCCATTTCATGGCACTACATAGTTGCATTTGCTGCATTTCATTTTTAGCTTTAGGAGGTACAATATACTGGTTTCCTGGTTTTCAAAACATTTTAGGGGAAGATTCACAAGGACCTGACGCAACTGCATGGATGCATAAGTTTCCTTGAGTCAGTGCTGAATGTCCTTGTGCCACGATGAATGTGCTGTATTTACAATACAGCGCTCCATGGCGCAAGGATTAACAGATGCGTCAGAAATTCTGACGCATCTGTTGGCACAAAAGTGACGCATTGCTGGAAATGCTCATGAAAGTGACGCAAAAAGCCCTGAGTCATAACTTATGCCTGGTCTGTGCAGGCATAGGGATTTTGACACAGTGAAGGCGTAGAGTGATGTAGTGAAATCTTGTAGATTTCAGTGCGTCAGTTCTAGAAGGCTTTTAGCGTGGGAACGCCCACCCTGCATACATTATACCCGACGCAGGTATAATGTGATGCGGGACTTTACAATGTGACACATCTCCCTAGATGCGTCACATTGTAAATGGGCTGCAACATTTACGCCGCAGCTGCGTCACAATACAGATTTTTATATTTGCCCTATATATGGCTGTGTGTACGTTGTGTGTCTCCGTCTGCATGCAGCATACAAATGTGCCAGATCTGGTAGCCCAGTTGGGCTGATGCAGCCACACAAGAGCTCTTTGCCTAACCTCATTGTCACCAATTCAAATCAGAGAGGATCCATGCAGTCTTTCAAGGCTCTCAGGTGAAAAAATGGGCCCTAGAGCAAGGAAGAAAATAGGCCCCCTTGTTGAAGTTTGGAATATAAAATACCGCAATAATCAGGGTTCAGTGGGTCCCGCAGGTCTGTGGGCGCCAGTGCAACTGCACCTGCTGCACCAACAGAAGCTACGCCCCTGTCATAGAGCTGGGTAACATCAATTACTCAGTGCCACAAAGAGCATTAGAAATAAACTTTACATAATGTCAAACGGCAAAAACAAGAGCTTTGTCAGTTCTTGTTCTGTTTCAAACACTCCATACAATCTGTATGAACCCTCTCCACATTTTCCTACTGATAACAAATGCCTTCGCTCCCAGAAAAAAACTTTCTGGGCGGTTAGTGCACATTTGAATGGGAGATGAGACCTCGGAAGAGCCCAGCCCTGCGCCGGACTGCGAGTCACCTCAGAGAGCAGAAACAAAGCCCGTCCTCTGCCCATCACTGACCCAAGCGAATCCGTGGAGCAAAGATGAGAACAAAGGGGAAGAAATAAAAGAATAACGAAAACTCATCAAGGAAAATAAATCCCTAAATTACTGCTGTATTTAAAAAGCTGAGAAAACAAAAGAGAACGTAAAGAGTAAACTGAAGCCAAATATAGTCACCGTTTTGTCCTTGTCACAGATCACAAACCTGCAAGTAAATTGCATTGCAAAATAAACTATCTTATTTTTTAATTACATATTCTCCAGTCTCTGAAGAGACTGTCAAAAACTTGCCATTTCGACTATATTTCAAGTCTTCATGACGGGGTATTGGGTAAAGTTTTTAATAAGCAATAATCACGCCTCGTTTAAACATCATTGGCTACGATACTGCCACTGCGCAAAGCTAAACAATTTAGTGTGAATTTCATGCACACTTGCCCTAGTACCTCATATTACAAAGAACATGATTCCTTTTCAAAAGATGTTATCTGTTTATGCATAACTACTCCTCCACTGCTTCTGATAGGCAATGTAAGACATATAATGGTGTTGTTTTACTAATTTCTATCAGCTCTCTGCCCCAAACTGTCGATAGCCACACGCAGAGAATTATGGGAAATTGTATGCTAAATAGCTGTACAGGTAAGCAGCACCCTCCCAAGTTATGGATTTGATGCTCAGGCAGATATACCTTCACACAAAGATGAGATCTAGGCTGCTAACCATGGGTTGTGGAAAATATAAGAAGCACAAATTCATAATAGCATCCTCATAGGTCCCACTGTCTTCAAATGTTTACTAGAGAAGGAACGGCAATCAATTTAAAGGAAAATAAATTATAGATACATTTTTCCATATTCCATAATGCACGTCTGCCATTTCATGGCACTACATAGTTGCATTTGCTGCATTTCATTTTTAGCTTTAGGAGGTACAATATACTGGTTTCCTGGTTTTCAAAACATTTTAGGGGAAGATTCACAAGGACCTGACGCAACTGCATGGATGCATAAGTTTCCTTGAGTCAGTGCTGAATGTCCTTGTGCCACGATGAATGTGCTGTATTTACAATACAGCGCTCCATGGCGCAAGAATTAACAGATGCTTCAGAAATTCTGACGCATCTGTTGGCACAAAAGTGACGCATTGCTGGAAATGCTCATGAAAGTGACGCAAAAAGCCCTGAGTCATAACTTATGCCTGGTCTGTGCAGGCGTAGGGATTTTGACACAGTGAAGGCGTAGAGTGATGTAGTGAAATCTTGTAGATTTCAGTGCGTCAGTTCTAGAAGCCTTTTAGCGTGGGAACGCCCACCCTGCATACATTATACCTGACGCAGGTATAATATGATGCGGGACTTTACAATGTGACACATCTCCCTAGAAGCGTCAAATTGTAAATGGGCGGCAACATTTATGCCGCAGCTGCGTCACAATACAGATTTTTATACTTGCCCTATATATGGCTGTGTGTACGTTGTGTGTCTCCGTCTGCATGCAGCATACAAATGTGCCAGATCTGGTAGCCCAGTTGGGCTGATGCAGCCACACAAGAGCTCTGTGCCTGACCTCATTGTCTCCAATTCAAATCAGAGAGGATCCATGCAGTCTTTCAAGGCTCTCAGGTGAAAAAATGGGCCCTAGAGCAAGGAAGAAAATAGGCCCCCTTGTTGAAGTTTGGAATATAAAATACCGCAATAATCAGGGTTCAGTGGGTCCCGCAGGTCTGTGGGCGCCAGTGCAACTGCACCTGCTGCACCAACAGAAGCTACGCCCCTGTCATAGAGCTGGGTAACATCAATTACTCAGTGCCACAAAGAGCATTAGAAATAAACTTTACATAATGTCAAACGGCAAAAACAAGAGCTTTGTCAGTTCTTGTTCTGTTTCAATCACTCCATACAATCTGTATGAACCCTCTCCACATTTTCCTACTGATAACAAATGCCTTCGCTCCCAGAAAAAAACTTTCTGGGCGGTTATTGCACATTTGAATGGGAGATGAGACCTCGGAAGAGCCCAGCCCTGCGCCGGACTGCGAGTCACCTCAGAGAGCAGAAACAAAGCCCGTCCTCTGCCCTTCACTGACCCAAGCGAATCCGTGGAGCAAAGATGAGAACAAAGGGGAAGAAATAAAAGAATAACGAAAACTCATCAAGGAAAATAAATCCCTAAATTACTGCTGTATTTAAAAAGCTGAGAAACAAAAAGAGAACGTAAAGAGTAAACTGAAGCCAAATAGAGTCACCGTTTTGTCCTTGTCACAGATCACAAACCTGCAAGTAAATTGCATTGCAAAATAAACTATCTTTTTTTTTAATTACATATTCTCCAGTCTCCGAAGAGACTGTCAAAAATTGCCATTTCGACTATATTTCAAGTCTCCATGACGGGGTATTGGGTAAAGTTTTCAATAAGCAATAATCGCGCCTCAGTTAAACATCATTGGCTACGATACTGCCACTGCGCAAAGCTAAACAATTTAGTGTGAATTTCATGCACACTTGCCCTAGTACCTCATGTTACAAAGAACATGATTCCTTTTCAAAAGATGTTATCTGTTTATGCATAACTACTCCTCCACTGCTTCTGATAGGCAATATAAGACATATAATGGTGTTGTTTTACTAATTTCTATCAGCTCTCTGCCTCAAACCGTCGATAGCCACAGGCAGCAAATTATGGGAAATTGTATGCTAAATAGCTGTACAGGTAAGCAGCACCCTCCCAAGTTATGGATTTGATGCTCAGGCAGATATACCTTCACACAAAGATGAGATCTAGGCTGCTAACCATGGGTTGTGGAAAATATAAGAAGCACAAATTCATAATAGCATCCTCATAGGTCCCACTGTCTTCAAATGTTTACTAGAGAAGGAACGGCAATCAATTTAAAGGAAAATAAATTATAGATACATTTTTCCATATTCCATAATGCACGTCTGCCATTTCATGGCACTACATAGTTGCATTTGCTGCATTTCATTTTTAGCTTTAGGAGGTACAATATACTGGTTTCCTGGTTTCCAAAACATTTTAGGGAAAGATTCACAAGGACCTGACGCAACTGCATGGATGCATAAGTTTCCTTGAGTCAGTGCTGAATGTCCTTGTGCCACGATGAATGTGCTGTATTTACAATACAGCGCTCCATGGCGCAAGGATTAACAGATGCGTCAGAAATTCTGACGCATCTGTTGGCACAAAAGTGACGCATTGCTGGAAATGCTCATGAAAGTGACGCAAAAAGCCCTGAGTCATAACTTATGCCTGGTCTGTGCAGGCGTAGGGATTTTGACACAGTGAAGGCGTAGAGTGATGTAGTGAAATCTTGTAGATTTCAGTGCGTCAGTTCTAGAAGGCTTTTAGCGTGGGAACGCCCACCCTGCATACATTATACCTGACGCAGGTATAATGTGATGCGGGACTTTACAATGTGACACATCTCCCTAGATGCGTCACATTGTAAATGGGCCGCAACATTTACGCCGCAGCTGCGTCACAATACAGATTTTTATACTTGCCCTATATAAGGCTGTGTGTACGTTGTGTGTCTCCGTCTGCATGCAGCATACAAATGTGCCAGATCTGGTAGCCCAGTTGGGCTGATGCAGCCATGCAAGAGCTCTTTGCCTGACCTCATTGTCACCGATTCAAATCAGGGAGGATCCATGCAGTCTTTCAAGGCTCTCAGGTGAAAAAATGGGCCCTAGAGCAAGGAAGAAAATAGGCCCCCTTGTTGAAGTTTGGATTATAAAATACCGCAATAATCAGGGTTCAGTGCGTCCCGCAGGTCTGTGGGCGCCAGTGCAACTGCACCTGCTGCACCAACAGAAGCTACGCCCCTGTCATAGAGCTGGGTAACATCAATTACTCAGTGCCACAAAGAGCATTAGAAATAAACTTTACATAATGTCAAACGGCAAAAACAAGAGCTTTGTCAGTTCTTGGTCTGTTTCAAACACTCCATACAATCTGTATGAGCCCTCTCCACATTTTCCTACTGATAACAAACGCCTTCGCTCCCAGAAAAAAACTTTCTGGGCGGTTAGTGCACATTTGAATGGGAGATGAGACCTCGGAAGAGCCCAGCCCTGCGCCGGACTGTGAGTCACCTCAGAGAGCAGAAACAAAGCCTGGCCTCTGCCCATCACTGACCCAAGCGAATCTGTGGAGCAAAGATGAGAACAAAGAGGAAGAAATAAAAGAATTACGAAAACTCATCAAGGAAAATAAATCCCTATATTACTGCTGTATTTAAAAAGCTGAGAAAACAAAAGAGAACGTAAAGAGTAAACTGAAGCCAAATATGGTCACCATTTTGTCCTTGTCACAGATCACAAATCTGCAAGAAAATTGCATTGCAAAATAAACTATCTTATTTTTTTAATAACATATTCTCCAGTCTCCGAAGAGACTGTCAAAAACTTGCCATTTCGACTATATTTCAAGTCTTTATGACGGGGTATTGGGTAAAGTTTTTAATAAGCAATAATCACGCCTCGTTTAAACCTCATTGGCTACGATACTGCCACTGCGCAAAGCTAAACAATTTAGTGTGAATTTCATGCACACTTGCCCTAGTACCTCATGTTACAAAGAACATGATTCCTTTTCAAAAGATGTTATCTGTTTATGCATAACTACTCCTCCACTGCTTCTGATAGGCAATGTAAGACATATAATGGTGTTGTTTTACTAATTTCTATCAGCTCTCTGCCCCAAACAGTCGATAGCCACACGCAGAGAATTATGGAAAATTGTATGCTAAATAGCTGTCCAGGTAAGCAGCACCCTCCCAAGTTATGGATTTGATGCTCAGGCAGATATACCTTCACACAAAGATGAGATCTAGGCTGCTAACCATGGGTTGTGGAAAATATAAGAAGCACAAATTCATAATAGCATCCTCATAGGTCCCACTGTCTTCAAATGTTTACTAGAGAAGGAACGGCAATCAATTTAAAGGAAAATAAATTATAGATAAATTTTTCCATATTCCATAATGCACGTCTGCCATTTCATGGCACTACATAGTTGCATTTGCTGCATTTCATTTTTAGCTTTAGGAGGTACAATATACTGGTTTCCTGGTTTTCAAAACATTTTAGGGGAAGATTCACAAGGACCTGACGCAACTGCATGGATGCATAAGTTTCCTTGAGTCAGTGCTGAATGTCCTTGTGCCACGATGAATGTGCTGTATTTACAATACAGCGCTCCATGGCGCAAGGATTAACAGATGCGTCAGAAATTCTGACTCATCTGTTGGCACAAAAGTGACGCATTGCTGGAAATGCTCATGAAAGTGACGCAAAAAGCCCTGAGTCATAACTTATGCCTGGTCTGTGCAGGCATAGGGATTTTGACACAGTGAAGGCGTAGAGTGATGTAGTGAAATCTTGTAGATTTCAGTGCGTCAGTTCTAGAAGGCTTTTAGCGTGGGAACGCCCACCCTGCATACATTATACCTGACGCAGGTATAATGTGATGCGGGACTTTACAATGTGACACATCTCCCTAGATGCGTCACATTGTAAATGGGCTGCAACATTTACGCCGCAGCTGCGTCACAATACAGATTTTTATATTTGCCCTATATATGGCTGTGTGTACGTTGTGTGTCTCCGTCTGCATGCAGCATACAAATGTGCCAGATCTGGTAGCCCAGTTGGACTGATGCAGCCACACAAGAGCTCTTTGCCTAACCTCATTGTCACCAATTCAAATCAGAGAGGATCCATGCAGTCTTTCAAGGCTCTCAGGTGAAAAAATGGGCCCTAGAGCAAGGAAGAAAATAGGCCCCCTTGTTGAAGTTTGGAATATAAAATACCACAATAATCAGGGTTCAGTGGGTCCCGCAGGTCTGTGGGCGCCAGTGCAACTGCACCTGCTGCACCAACAGAAGCTACGCCCCTGTCATAGACCTGGGTAACATCAATTACTCAGTGCCACAAAGAGCATTAGAAATAAACTTTACATAATGTCAAACGGCAAAAACAAGAGCTTTGTCAGTTCTTGTTCTGTTTCAAACACTCCATACAATCTGTATGAACCCTCTCCACATTTTCCTACTGATAACAAATGCCTTCGCTCCCAGAAAAAAACTTTCTGGGCGGTTAGTGCACATTTGAATGGGAGATGAGACCTCGGAAGAGCCCAGCCCTGCGCCGGACTGCGAGTCACCTCAGAGAGCAGAAACAAAGTCCGTCCTCTGCCCATCACTGACCCAAGCGAATCCGTGGAGCAAAGATGAGAACAAAGGGGAAGAAATAAAAGAATAACGAAAACTCATCAAGGAAAATAAATCCGTAAATTACTGCTGTATTTAAAAAGCTGAGAAAACAAAAGAGAACGTAAAGAGTAAACTGAAGCCAAATAGAGTCACCGTTTTGTCCTTGTCACAGATCACAAACCTGCAAGTAAATTGCATTGCAAAATAAACTATCTTATTTTTTAATTACATATTCTCCAGTCTCCGAAGAGACTGTCAATAATTGCCATTTCGACTATATTTCAAGTCTCCATGACGGGGTATTGGGTAAAGTTTTCAATAAGCAATAATCGCGCCTCGGTTAAACCTCATTGGCTACGATACTGCCACTGCGCAAAGCTAAACAATTTAGTGTGAATTTCATGCACACTTGCCCTAGTACCTCATGTTACAAAGAACATGATTCCTTTTCAAAATATGTTATCTGTTTATGCATAACTACTCTTCCACTGCTTCTGATAGGCAATATAAGACATATAATGGTGTTGTTTTACTAATTTCTATCAGCTCTCTGCCTCAAACCGTCGATAGCCACAGGCAGCGAATTATGGGAAATTGTATGCTAAATAGCTGTACAGGTAAGCAGCACCCTCCCAAGTTATGGATTTGATGCTCAGGCAGATATACCTTCACACAAAGATGAGATCTAGGCTGCTAACCATGGGTTGTGGAAAATATAAGAAGCACAAATTCATAATTGCATTCTCATAGGTCCCACTGTCTTCAAATGTTTACTAGAGAAGGAACGGCAATCAATTTAAAGGAAAATAAATTATAGATACATTTTTCCATATTCCATAATGCACGTCTGCCATTACATGGCACTACATAGTTGCATTTGCTGAATTTCATTTTTAGCTTTAGGAGGTACAATATACTGGTTTCCTGGTTTTCAAAACATTTTAGGGGAAGATTCACAAGGACCTGACGCAACTGCATGGATGCATAAGTTTCCTTGAGTCAGTGCTGAATGTCCTTGTGCCACGATGAATGTGCTGTATTTACAATACAGCGCTCCATGGCGCAAGGATTAACAGATGCGTCAGAAATTCTGACGCATCTGTTGGCACAAAAGTGACGCATTGCTGGAAATGCTCATGAAAGTGACGCAAAAAGCCCTGAGTCATAACTTATGCCTGGTCTGTGCAGGCGTAGGGATTTTGACACAGTGAAGGTGTAGAGTGATGTAGTGAAATCTTGTAGATTTCAGTGCGTCAGTTCTAGAAGGCTTTTAGCGTGGGAACGCCCACCCTGCATACATTATACCTGACGCAGGTATAATGTGATGCGGGACTTTACAATGTGACACATCTCCCTAGATGCGTCACATTGTAAATGGGCCGCAACATTTACGCCGCAGCTGCGTCACAATACAGATTTTTATACTTGCCCTATATAAGGCTGTGTGTACGTTGTGTGTCTCCGTCTGCATGCAGCATACAAATGTGCCAGATCAGGTAGCCCAGTTGGGCTGATGCAGCCACGCAAGAGCTCTTTGCCTGACCTCATTGTCACCAATTCAAATCAGGGAGGATCCATGCAGTCTTTCAAGGCTCTCAGGTGAAAAAATGGGCCCTAGAGCAAGGAAGAAAATAGGCCCCCTTGTTGAAGTTTGGATTATAAAATACCGCAATAATCAGGGTTCAGTGCGTCCCGCAGGTCTGTGGGCGCCAGTGCAACTGCACCTGCTGCACCAACAGAAGCTACGCCCCTGTCATAGAGCTGGGTAACATCAATTACTCAGTGCCACAAAGAGCATTAGAAATAAACTTTACATAATGTCAAACGGCAAAAACAAGAGCTTTGTCAGTTCTTGTTCTGTTTCAAACACTCCATACAATCTGTATGAACCCTCTCCACATTTTCCTACTGATAACAAACGCCTTCGCTCCCAGAAAAAAACTTTCTGGGCGGTTAGTGCACATTTGAATGGGAGATGAGACCTCGGAAGAGCCCAGCCCTGCTCCGGACGGCGAGTCACTTCAGAGAGCAGAAACAAAGCCCGTCCTCTGCCCATCACTGACCCAAGCGAATCTGTGGAGCAAAGATGAGAACAAAGGGGAAGAAATAAAAGAATAACGAAAACTCATCAAGGAAAATAAATCCCTAAATTACTGCTGTATTTAAAAAGCTGAGAAAACAAAAGAGAACGTAAAAAGTAAACTGAAGACAAATAGGATCACCGTTTTGTCCTTGTCACAGATCACAAATCTGCAAGAAAATTGCATTGCAAAATAAACTATCTTATTTTTTAATTACATATTCTCCAGTCTCCGAAGAGACTGTAAAAAACTTGCCATTTCGACTATATTTCAAGTCTTCATGACGGGGTATTGGGTAAAGTTTTTAATAAGCAATAATCATACCTCGTATAAACTTCATTGGCTTCGATACTGCCACTGCGCAAAGCTAAACAATTTAGTGTGAATTTCATGCACACTTGCCCTAGTACCTCATGTTACAAAGAACATGATTCCTTTTCAAAAGAGGTTATCTGTTTATGCATAACTACTCCTCCACTGCTTCTGATAGGCAATGTAAGACATATAATGGTGTTATTTTACTAATTTCTATCAGCTCTCTGCCCCAAACAGTCGATAGCCAAACGCAGAGAATTATGGGAAATTGTATGCTAAATAGCTGTCCAGGTAAGCAGCACCCTCCCAAGTTATGGATTTGATGCTCAGGCAGATATACCTTCACACAAAGATGAGATCTAGGCTGCTAACCATGGGTTGTGGAAAATATAAGAAGCACAAATTCATAATAGCATCCTCATAGTTCCCACTGTCTTCAAATGTTTACTAGAGAAGGAACGGCAATCAATTTAAAGGAAAATAAATTATAGATACATTTTTCCATATTCCATAATGCACGTCTGCCATTTCATGGCACTACATAGTTGCATTTGCTGCATTTCATTTTTAGCTTTAGGAGGTACAATATACTGGTTTCCTGGTTTTCAAAACATTTTAGGGGAAGATTCACAAGGACCTGACGCAACTGCATGGATGCATAAGTTTCCTTGAGTCAGTGCTGAATGTCCTTGTGCCACAATGAATGTGCTGTATTTACAATACAGCGCTCCATGGCGCAAGAATTAACAGATGCGTCAGAAATTCTGACGCATCTGTTGGCACAAAAGTGACGCATTGCTGGAAATGCTCATGAAAGTGACGCAAAAAGCCCTGAGTCATACCTTATGCCTGGTCTGTGCAGGCGTAGGGATTTTGACACAGTGAAGGCGTAGAGTGATGTAGTGAAATCTTGTAGATTTCAGTGCGTCAGTTCTAGAAGGCTTTTAGCGTGGGAACGCCCACCCTGCATACATTATACCTGATGCAGGTATAATATGATGCGGGACTTTACAATGTGACACATCTCCCTAGATGCGTCACATTGTAAATGGGTCGCAACATTTATGCCGCAGCTCCGTCACAATACAGATTTTTATACTTGCCCTATATATGGCTGTGTGTACGTTGTGTGTCTCCGTCTGCATGCAGCATACAAATGTGCCAGATCTGGTAGCCCAGTTGGCCTGATGCAGCCAAGCAAGAGCTCTTTGCCTGACCTCATTGTCACCGATTCAAATCAGGGAGGATCCATGCAGTCTTTCAAGGCTCTCAGGTGAAAAAATGGGCCCTAGTGCAAGGAAGAAAATAGGCCCCCTTGTTGAAGTTTGGATTATAAAATACCGCAATAATCAGGTTTCAGTGCGTCCCGCAGGTCTGTGGGCGCCAGTGCAACTGCACCTGCTGCACCAACAGAAGCTACGCCCCTGTCATAGAGCTGGGTAACATCAATTACTCAGTGCCACAAAGAGCATTAGAAATAAACTTTACATAATGTCAAACGGCAAAAACAAGAGCTTTGTCAGTTCTTGTTCTGTTTCAAACACTCCATACAATCTGTATGAACCCTCTCCACATTTTCCTACTGATAACAAACGCCTTCGCTCCCAGAAAAAAACTTTCTGGGCGGTTAGTGCACATTTGAATGGGAGATGAGACCTTGGAAGAGCCCAGCCCTGCGCCGGACTGCGAGTCACCTCAGAGAGCAGAAACAAAGCCTGTCCTCTGCCCATCACTGACCCAAGCGAATCTGTGGAGCAAAGATGAGAACAAAGAGGAAGAAATAAAAGAATTACGAAAATTCATCAAGGAAAATAAATCCCTATATTACTGCTGTATTTAAAAAGCTGAGAAAACAAAAGAGAACGTAAAGAGTAAACTGAAGCCAAATATAGTCACCGTTTTGTCCTTGTCACAGATCACAAACCTGCAAGTAAATTGCATTGCAAAATAAACTATCTTATTTTTTAATTACATATTCTCCAGTCTCCGAAGAGACTGTCAAAAAATGCCATTTCGACTATATTTCAAGTCACCATGACGGGGTATTGGGTAAAGTTTTCAATAAGCAATAATCGCGCCTCGGTTAAACCTCATTGGCTACGATACTGCCACTGCGCAAAGCTAAACAATTTAGTGTGAATTTCATGCACACTTGCCCTAGTACCTCATGTTACCAAGAACATGATTCCTTTTCAAAAGATGTTATCTGTTTATGCATAACTACTCCTCCACTGCCTCTGATAGGCAATATAAGACATATAATGGTGTTGTTTTACTAATTTCTATCAGCTCTCTGCCTCAAACCGTCGATAGCCACACGCAGCGAATTATGGGAAATTGTATGCTAAATAGCTGTACAGGTAAGCAGCACCCTCTCAAGTTATGGATTTGATGCTCAGGCAGATATACCTTCACACAAAGATGAGATCTAGGCTGCTAACCATGGGTTGTGGAAAATATAAGAAGCACAAATTCATAATAGCATTCTCATAGGTCCCACTGTCTTCAAATGTTTACTAGAGAAGGAACGGCAATCAATTTAAAGGAAAATAAATTATAGATACATTTTTCCATATTCCATAATGCACGTCTGCCATTTCATGGCAGTACATAGTTGCATTTGCTGCATTTCATTTTTAGCTTTAGGAGGTACAATATACTGGTTTCCTGGTTTTCAAAACATTTTAGGGGAAGATTCACAAGGACCTGACGCAACTGCATGGATGCACAAGTTTCCATGAGTCAGTGCTGAATGTCCTTGTGCCACGATGAATGTGCTGTATTTACAATACAGCGCTCCATGGCGCAAGGATTAACAGATGCGTCAGAAATTCTGACGCATCTGTTGGCACAAAAGTGACGCATTGCTGGAAATGCTCATGAAAGTGACGCAAAAAGCCCTGAGTCATAACTTATGCCTGGTCTGTGCAGGCGTAGGGATTTTGACACAGTGAAGGTGTAGAGTGATGTAGTGAAATCTTGTAGATTTCAGTGCGTCAGTTCTAGAAGGCTTTTAGCGTGGGAACGCCCACCCTGCATACATTATACCTGACGCAGGTATAATGTGATGCGGGACTTTACAATGTGACACATCTCCCTAGATGCGTCACATTGTAAATGGGCCGCAACATTTACGCCGCAGCTGCGTCACAATACAGATTTTTATACTTGCCCTATATAAGGCTGTGTGTACGTTGTGTGTCTCCGTCTGCATGCAGCATACAAATGTGCCAGATCAGGTAGCCCAGTTGGGCTGATGCAGCCACGCAAGAGCTCTTTGCCTGACCTCATTGTCACCGATTCAAATCAGGGAGGATCCATGCAGTCTTTCAAGGCTCTCAGGTGAAAAAATGGGCCCTAGAGCAAGGAAGAAAATAGGCCCCCTTGTTGAAGTTTGGATTATAAAATACCGCAATATTCAGGGTTCAGTGCGTCCCGCAGGTCTGTGGGCGCCAGTGCAACTGCACCTGCTGCACCAACAGAAGCTACGCCCCTGTCATAGAGCTGGGTAACATCAATTACTCAGTGCCACAAAGAGCATTAGAAATAAACTTTACATAATGTCAAACGGCAAAAACAAGAGCTTTGTCAGTTCTTGTTCTGTTTCAAACACTCCATACAATCTGTATGAACCCTCTCCACATTTTCCTACTGATAACAAATGCCTTCGCTCCCAGAAAAAAACTTTCTGGGCGGTTAGTGCACATTTGAATGGGAGATGAGACCTCGGAAGAGCCCAGCCCTGCGCCGGACTGCGAGTCACCTCAGAGAGCAGAAACAAAGCCCGTCCTCTGCCCATCACTGACCCAAGCGAATCCGTGGAGCAAAGATGAGAACAAAGGGGAAGAAATAAAAGAATAATGAAAACTCATCAAGGAAAATAAATCCCTAAATTACTGCTGTATTTAAAAAGCTGAGAAAACAAAAGAGAACGTAAAGAGTAAACTGAAGCCAAATAGAGTCACCGTTTTGTCCTTGTCACAGATCACAAACCTGCAAGTAAATTGCATTGCAAAATAAACTATCTTATTTTTTTAATAACATATACTCCAGTCTCTGAAGAGACTGTCAAAAACTTGCCATTTCGACTATATTTCAAGTCTTCATGACAGGGTATTGGGTAAAGTTTTTAATAAGCAATAATCACGCCTCGTTTAAACCTCATTGGCTACGATACTGCCACTGCGCAAAGCTAAACAATTTAGGGGCATATTACCAACAACTAGCGATAGTTTTTGTCTCATACTTGTTTAGAGACAAAAATTATCGCCGCACATCGTCGATTTTTATCGCAGATAAACCTTGCTATTAGCAAGGTTTATCGCAAATGCGATAAAAAACGGCCGCAATGCATGAATATCGCTGAAAAGTCAGCGATATTCATGCATTATCGAGCAAATGCTCTTAGCCATGTTATCCACCTCCCATTGGATAACATGGTGAAGAACTGCTCAGGGCAGGTGTTAGCTTTTGGAGATATTCGCGCTTAGCGCGAATATCTCCAAAAGTTGGTAATAGGAGATAGCGATGTTAGCGACTGTTTCCAGTCGCTAACATCTTGGCACGCCCACTTTGCATGTCATTAGTGATAAATATCACTGACATGCAAAGCGGGGCCCAAGATGGTCGCTATCTCCTATTAGCTGTCACTAACTGGTGTTAGCGACAGCTTGGTAATAGGGAGATAATTTTATCTCCGCTTTCTTGGCTTTTAAAGCCAAAAAAGCGGAGATAAACCCCCTTGATAATATGCCCCTTAGTGTGAATTTCATGCACACTTGCCCTAGTACCTCATGTTACAAAGAACATGGGGGCATATTATCAAGGGGCTTTATCTCCGCTTTTTTGGCTTTAAAAGCCAAGAAAGCGGAGATAAAATTATCTCCCTATTACCTAGCTGTCGCTAACACCAGTTAGCAACAGCTAGTAGGAGATAGCGACCATCTTGGGCCCTACTTTGCATGTCAGTGATATTTATCACTAATGACATGCAAAGTGGGCGTGCCAAGATGTTAGCGACTGGAAACAGTCGCTAACATCGCTATCTCCTATTACCAACTTTTGGAGATATTCGCGCTAAGCGCGAATATCTCCAAAAGCTAACACCTGCCCAGAGCAGTTCTTAGCCATGTTATCCAATGGGAGGTGGATAACATGGCTAAGAGCATTAGCTCGGTGATGCCTGAATATCGCTGACTTTTCAGCGATATTCATGCATTGCGGCCGTTTTTTATCGCATTTGCGATAAACCTTGCTAATAGCAAGGTTTATCTGCGGTAAAAATCGCCGATGTGCGGCGATAATTTTTGTCTCTAAACAAGTTAGAGACAAAAATTATCTCTATTGGTTGGTAATATACCCCATGATTCCTTTTCAAAAGATGTTATCTGTTTATGCATAACTACTCCTCCACTGCTTCTGATAGGCAATGTAAGACATATAATGGTGTTGTTTTACTAATTTCTATCAGCTCTCTGCCCCAAACAGTCGATAGCCACACGCAGAGAATTATGGGAAATTGTATGCTAAATAGCTGTACAGGTAAGCAGCACCCTCCCAAGTTATGGATTTGATGCTCAGGCAGATATACCTTCACACAAAGATGAGATCTAGGCTGCTAACCATGGGTTGTGGAAAATATAAGAAGCACAAATTCATAATAGCATCCTCATAGGTCCCACTGTCTTCAAATGTTTACTAGAGAAGGAACGGCAATCAATTTAAAGGAAAATAAATTATAGATACATTTTTCCATATTCCATAATGCACGTCTGCCATTTCATGGCACTACATAGTTGCATTTGCTGCATTTCATTTTTAGCGTTAGGAGGTACAATATACTGGTTTCCTGGTTTTCAAAACATTTTAGGGGAAGATTCACAAGGACCTGACGCAACTGCATGGATGCATAAGTTTCCTTGAGTCAGTGCTGAATGTCCTTGTGCCACGATGAATGTGCTGTATTTACAATACAGCGCTCCATGGCGCAAGGATTAACAGATGCGTCAGAAATTCTGACGCATCTGTTGGCACAAAAGTGACGCATTGCTGGAAATGCTCATGAAAGTGACGCAAAAAGCCCTGAGTCATAACTTATGCCTGGTCTGTGCAGGCGTAGGGATTTTGACACAGTGAAGGCGTAGAGTGATGTAGTGAAATCTTGTAGATTTCAGTGCGTCAGTTCTAGAAGGCTTTTAGCATGGGAACACCCACCCTGCATACATTATACCTGACGCAGGTATAATGTGATGCGGGACTTTACAATGTGACACATCTCCCTAGATGCGTCACATTGTAAATGGGCCGCAACATTTACGCCGCAGCTGCGTCACAATACAGATTTTTATATTTGCCCTATATATGGCTGTGTGTACGTTGTGTGTCTCCGTCTGCATGCAGCATACAAATGTGCCAGATCTGGTAGCCCAGTTGGGCTGATGCAGCCACACAAGAGCTCTTTGCCTGACCTCATTGTCACCAATTCAAATCAGAGAGGATCCATGCAGTCTTTCAAGGCTCTCAGGTGAAAAAATGGGCCCTAGAGCAAGGAAGAAAATAGGCCCCCTTGTTGAAGTTTGGAATATAAAATACCGCAATAATCAGGGTTCAGTGGGTCCCACAGGTCTGTGGGCGCCAGTGCAATTGCACCTGCTGCACCAACAGAAGCTACGCCCCTGTCATAGAGCTGGGTAACATCAATTACTCAGTGCCACAAAGAGCATTAGAAATAAACTTTACATAATGTCAAACGGCAAAAACAAGAGCTTTGTCAGTTCTTGTTCCGTTTCAAACACTCCATACAATCTGTATGAACCCTCTCCACATTTTCCTACTGATAACAAATGCCTTCGCTCCCAAAAAAAACTTTCTGGGCGGTTAGTGCACATTTGAATGGGAGATGAGACCTCGGAAGAGCCCAGCCATGCGCCGGACTGCGAGTCACCTCAGAGAGCAGAAACAAAGCCCGTCCTCTGCCCATCACTGACCCAAGCGAATCCGTGGAGCAAAGATGAGAACAAAGGGGAAGAAATAAAAGAATAACGAAAACTCATCAAGGAAAATAAATCCCTAAATTACTGCTGTATTCAAAAAGCTGAGAAAACAAAAGAGAACGTAAAGAGTAAACTGAAGCCAAATATAGTCAACGTTTTGTCCTTGTCACAGATCCCAAACCTGCAAGTAAATTGCATTGCAAAATAAACTATCTTATTTTTTCATTACATATTCTCCAGTCTCCGAAGAGACTGTCAAAAATTGCCATTTCGACTATATTTCAAGTCACCATGACGGGGTATTGGGTAAAGTTTTCAATAAGCAGTAATCGCGCCTCGGTTAAACCTCATTGGCTACGATACTGCCACTGCGCAAAGCTAAACAATTTAGTGTGAATTTCATGCACACTTGCCCTAGTACCTCATGTTACAAAGAACATGATTCCTTTTCAAAAGATGTTATCTGTTTATGCATAACTACTCCTCCACTGCCTCTGATAGGCAATATAAGACATATAATGGTGTTGTTTTACTAATTTCTATCAGCTCTCTGCCTCAAACCGTCGATAGCCACACGCAGCGAATTATGGGAAATTGTATGCTAAATAGCTGTACAGGTAAGCAGCACCCTCCCAAGTTATGGATTTGATGCTCAGGCAGATATACCTTCAGGCAGATATACCTTCACACAAAGATGAGATCTAGGCTGCTAACCATGGGTTGTGGAAAATATAAGAAGCACAAATTCATAATAGCATCCTCATAGGTCCCACTGTCTTCAAATGTTTACTAGAGAAGGAACGGCAATCAATTTAAAGGAAAATAATTTATAGATAGATTTTTCCATATTCCATAATGCACGTCTGCCATTTCATGGCACTACATAGTTGCATTTGCTGCATTTAATTTTTAGCTTTATGAGGTACAATATACTGGTTTCCTGGTTTTCAAAACGTTTTAGGGGAAGATTCACAAGGACCTGATGCAACTGCATGGATGCATAAGTTTCCTTGAGTCAGTGCTGAATGTCCTTGTGCCACGATGAATGTGCAGTATTTACAATACAGCGCTCCATGGCGCAAGGATTACCAGATGCGTCAGAAATTCTGACGCATCTGTTGGCACAAAAGTGACGCATTGCTGGAAATGCTCATGAAAGTGACGCAAAAAGCCCTGAGTCATAACTTATGCCTGGTATGTGCAGGCATAGGGATTTTGACACAGTGAAGGCGTAGAGTGATGTAGTGAAATCTTGTAGATTTCAGTGCGTCAGTTCTAGAAGGCTTTTAGCGTGGGAACGCCCACCCTGCATACATTATACCTGACGCAGGTATAATGTGATGCGGGACTTTACAATGTGACACATCTCCCTAGATGCGTCACATTGTAAATGGGCCGCAACATTTACGCCGCAGCTGCGTCACAATACAGATTTTTATATTTGCCCAATATATGGCTGTGTGTACGTTGTGTGTCTCCGTCTGCATGCAGCATACAAATGTGCCAGATCTGGTAGCCCAGTTGGGCTAATGCAGCCACGCAAGAGCTCTTTGCCTGACCTCATTGTCACCGATTCAAATCAGGGAGGATCCATGCAGTCTTTCAAGGCTCTCAGGTGAAAAAATGGGCCCTAGAGCAAGGAAGTAAATAGGCCCCCTTGTTGAAGTTTGGAATATAAAATACCGCAATAATCAGCGTTCAGTGGGTCCCGCAGGTCTGTGGGCGCCAGTGAAACTGCACCTGCTGCACCAACAGAAGCTACGCCCCTGTCATAGAGCTGGGTAACATCAATTACTAAGTGCCACAAAGAGCATTAGAAATAAACTTTACATAATGTCAAACGGCAAAAACAAGAGCTTTGTCAGTTCTCGTTCTGTTTCAAACACTCCATACAATCTGTATGAACCCTTTCCACATTTTCCTACTGATAACAAACGCCTTCGCTCCCAGAAAAAAACTTTCTGGGCGGTTAGTGCACATTTGAATGGGAGATGAGACCTCGGAAGAGCCCAGCCCTGCGCCGGACTGCGAGTCACCTCAGAGAGCAGAAACAAAGCCCGTCCTCTGCCCATCACTGACCCAAGCGAATCTGTGGAGCAAAGATGAGAACAAAGAGGAAGAAATAAAAGAATTACGAAAACTCATCAAGGAAAATAAATCCCTATATTACTGCTGTATTTAAAAAGCTGAGAAAACAAAAGAGAACGTAAAGAGTAAACTGAAGCCAAATAGAGTTACCGTTTTGTCCTTGTCACAGATCACAAATCTGCAAGTAAATTGCATTGCAAAATAAACTATCTTATTTTTTAATTACATATTCTCCAGTCTCCGAAGAGACTGTCAAAAATTGCCATTTCGACTATATTTCAAGTCTCCATGACGGGGTATTGGGTAAAGTTTTCAATAAGCAATAATCGCGCCTCGGTTAAACCTCATTGGCTACAATACTGCCACTGCGCAAAGCTAAACAATTTAGTGTGAATTTCATGCACACTTGCCCTAGTACCTCATGTTACAAAGAGCATGATTCCTTTTCAAAAGATGTTATCTGTTTATGCATAACTACTCCTCCACTGCTTCTGATAGGCAATGTAAGACATATAATGGTGTTGTTTTACTAATTTCTATCAGCTCTCTGCCCCAAACAGTCGATAGCCACACCCAGAGAATTATGGGAAATTGTATGCTAAATAGCTGTCCAGGTAAGCAGCACCCTCCCAAGTTATGGATTTGATGCTCAGGCAGATATACCTTCACACAAAGATGAGATCTAGGCTGCTAACCATGGGTTGTGGAAAATATAAGAAGCACAAATTCATAATAGCATCCTCATAGGTCCCACTGTCTTCAAATGTTTACTAGAGAAGGAACGGCAATCAATTTAAAGGAAAATAATTTATAGATACATTTTTCCATATTCCATAATGCACGTCTGCCATTTCATGGCACTACATAGTTGCATTTGCTGCATTTCATTTTTAGCTTTAGGAGGTACAATATACTGGTTTCCTGTTTTTTTTAAAACATTTTAGGGGAAGATTCACAAGGACCTGACGCAACTGCATGGATGCATAAGTTTCCTTGAGTCAGTGCTGAATGTCCTTGTGCCACGATGAATGTGCTGTATTTACAATATAGCGCTCCATGGCGCAAGGATTACCAGATGCGTCAGAAATTCTGACGCATCTGTTGGCACAAAAGTGACGCATTGCTGGAAATGCTCATGAAAGTGACGCAAAAAGTCCTGAGTCATAACTTATGCCTGGTATGTGCAGGCGTAGGGATTTTGACACAGTGAAGGCGTAGAGTGATGTAGTGAAATCTTGTAGATTTCAGTGCGTCAGTTCTAGAAGGCTTTTAGCGTGGGAACGCCCACCCTGCATACATTATACCTGACGCAGGTATAATGTGATGCGGGACTTTACAATGTGACACATCTCCCTAGATGCGTCACATTGTAAATGGGCCGCAACATTTACGCCGCAGCTGCGTCACAATACAGATTTTTATATTTGCCCTATATATGGCTGTGTGTACGTTGTGTGTCTCTGTCTGCATGCAGCATACAAATGTGCCAGATCTGGTAGCCCAGTTGGGCTGATGCAGCCACACAAGAGCTCTTTGCCTGACCTCATTGTCACCAATTCAAATCAGAGAGGATCCATGCAGTCTTTCAAGGCTCTCAGGTGAAAAAATGGGCCCTAGAGCAAGGAAGTAAATAGGCCCCCTTGTTGAAGTTTGGAATATAAAATACCGCAATAATCAGCGTTCAGTGGGTCCCGCAGGTCTGTGGGCGCCAGTGAAACTGCACCTGCTGCACCAACAGAAGCTACGCCCCTGTCATAGAGCTGGGTAACATCAATTACTAAGTGCCACAAAGAGCATTAGAAATAAACTTTACATAATGTCAAACGGCAAAAACAAGAGCTTTGTCAGTTCTCGTTCTGTTTCAAACACTCCATACAATCTGTATGAACCCTTTCCACATTTTCCTACTGATAACAAACGCCTTCGCTCCCAGAAAAAAACTTTCTGGGCGGTTAGTGCACATTTGAATGGGAGATGAGACCTCGGAAGAGCCCAGCCCTGCGCCGGACTGCGAGTCACCTCAGAGAGCAGAAACAAAGCCCGTCCTCTGCCCATCACTGACCCAAGCGAATCTGTGGAGCAAAGATGAGAACAAAGAGGAAGAAATAAAAGAATTACGAAAACTCATCAAGGAAAATAAATCCCTATATTACTGCTGTATTTAAAAAGCTGAGAAAACAAAAGAGAACGTAAAGAGTAAACTGAAGCCAAATAGAGTTACCGTTTTGTCCTTGTCACAGATCACAAATCTGCAAGTAAATTGCATTGCAAAATAAACTATCTTATTTTTTAATTACATATTCTCCAGTCTCCGAAGAGACTGTCAAAAATTGCCATTTCGACTATATTTCAAGTCTCCATGACGGGGTATTGGGTAAAGTTTTCAATAAGCAATAATCGCGCCTCGGTTAAACCTCATTGGCTACAATACTGCCACTGCGCAAAGCTAAACAATTTAGTGTGAATTTCATGCACACTTGCCCTAGTACCTCATGTTACAAAGAGCATGATTCCTTTTCAAAAGATGTTATCTGTTTATGCATAACTACTCCTCCACTGCTTCTGATAGGCAATGTAAGACATATAATGGTGTTGTTTTACTAATTTCTATCAGCTCTCTGCCCCAAACAGTCGATAGCCACACCCAGAGAATTATGGGAAATTGTATGCTAAATAGCTGTCCAGGTAAGCAGCACCCTCCCAAGTTATGGATTTGATGCTCAGGCAGATATACCTTCACACAAAGATGAGATCTAGGCTGCTAACCATGGGTTGTGGAAAATATAAGAAGCACAAATTCATAATAGCATCCTCATAGGTCCCACTGTCTTCAAATGTTTACTAGAGAAGGAACGGCAATCAATTTAAAGGAAAATAATTTATAGATACATTTTTCCATATTCCATAATGCACGTCTGCCATTTCATGGCACTACATAGTTGCATTTGCTGCATTTCATTTTTAGCTTTAGGAGGTACAATATACTGGTTTCCTGTTTTTTTTAAAACATTTTAGGGGAAGATTCACAAGGACCTGACGCAACTGCATGGATGCATAAGTTTCCTTGAGTCAGTGCTGAATGTCCTTGTGCCACGATGAATGTGCTGTATTTACAATATAGCGCTCCATGGCGCAAGGATTACCAGATGCGTCAGAAATTCTGACGCATCTGTTGGCACAAAAGTGACGCATTGCTGGAAATGCTCATGAAAGTGACGCAAAAAGTCCTGAGTCATAACTTATGCCTGGTATGTGCAGGCGTAGGGATTTTGACACAGTGAAGGCGTAGAGTGATGTAGTGAAATCTTGTAGATTTCAGTGCGTCAGTTCTAGAAGGCTTTTAGCGTGGGAACGCCCACCCTGCATACATTATACCTGACGCAGGTATAATGTGATGCGGGACTTTACAATGTGACACATCTCCCTAGATGCGTCACATTGTAAATGGGCCGCAACATTTACGCCGCAGCTGCGTCACAATACAGATTTTTATATTTGCCCTATATATGGCTGTGTGTACGTTGTGTGTCTCTGTCTGCATGCAGCATACAAATGTGCCAGATCTGGTAGCCCAGTTGGGCTAATGCAGCCACGCAAGAGCTCTTTGCCTGACCTCATTGTCACCGATTCAAATCAGGGAGGATCCATGCAGTCTTTCAAGGCTCTCAGGTGAAAAAATGGGCCCTAGAGCAAGGAAGTAAATAGGCCCCCTTGTTGAAGTTTGGAATATAAAATACCGCAATAATCAGCGTTCAGTGGGTCCCGCAGGTCTGTGGGCGCCAGTGAAACTGCACCTGCTGCACCAACAGAAGCTACGCCCCTGTCATAGAGCTGGGTAACATCAATTACTCAGTGCCACAAAGAGCATTAGAAATAAACTTTACATAATGTCAAACGGCAAAAACAAGAGCTTTGTCAGTTCTTGTTCTGTTTCAAACACTCCATACAATCTGTATGAACCCTCTCCACATTTTCCTACTGATAACAAACGCCTTCGCTCCCAGAAAAAAACTTTCTGGGCGGTTAGTGCACATTTGAATGGGAGATGAGACCTCGGAAGAGCCCAGCCCTGCGCCGGACTGCGAGTCACCTCAGAGAGCAGAAACAAAGCCCGTCCTCTGCCCATCACTGACCCAAGCGAATCTGTGGAGCAAAGATGAGAACAAAGAGGAAGAAATAAAAGAATTACGAAAACTCATCAAGGAAAATAAATCCCTATATTACTGCTGTATTTAAAAAGCTGAGAAAACAAAAGAGAACGTAAAGAGTAAACTGAAGCCAAATAGAGTTACCGTTTTGTCCTTGTCACAGATCACAAATCTTCAAGAAAATTGCATTGCAAAATAAACTATCTTATTTTTTAATTACATATTCTCCAGTCTCCGAAGAGACTGTCAAAAATTGCCATTTCGACTATATTTCAAGTCTCCATGACAGGGTATTGGGTAAAGTTTTCAATAAGCAATAATCGCGCCTCGGTTAAACCTCATTGGCTACAATACTGCCACTGCGCAAAGCTAAACAATTTAGTGTGAATTTCATGCACACTTGCCCTAGTACCTCATGTTACAAAGAGCATGATTCCTTTTCAAAAGATGTTATCTGTTTATGCATAACTACTCCTCCACTGCTTCTGATAGGCAATGTAAGACATATAATGGTGTTGTTTTACTAATTTCTATCAGCTCTCTGCCCCAAACAGTCGATAGCCACACGCAGAGAATTATGGGAAATTGTATGCTAAATAGCTGTCCAGGTAAGCAGCACCCTCCCAAGTTATGGATTTGATGCTCAGGCAGATATACCTTCACACAAAGATGAGATCTAGGCTGCTAACCATGGGTTGTGGAAAATATAAGAAGCACAAATTCATAATAGCATCCTCATAGGTCCCACTGTCTTCAAATGTTTACTAGAGAAGGAACGGCAATCAATTTAAAGGAAAATAATTTATAGATACATTTTTCCATATTCCATAATGCACGTCTGCCATTTCATGGCACTACATAGTTGCATTTGCTGCATTTCATTTTTAGCTTTAGGAGGTACAATATACTGGTTTCCTGTTTTTTTAAAAACATTTTAGGGGAAGATTCACAAGGACCTGACGCAACTGCATGGATGCATAAGTTTCCTTGAGTCAGTGCTGAATGTCCTTGTGCCACGATGAATGTGCTGTATTTACAATACAGCGCTCCATGGCGCAAGGATTAACAGATGCGTCAGAAATTCTGACGCATCTGTTGGCACAAAAGTGACGCATTGCTGGAAATGCTCATGAAAGTGACGCAAAAAGCCCCGAGTCATAACTTATGCCTGGTCTGTGCAGGCGTAGGGATTTTGACACAGTGAAGGCGTAGAGTGATGTAGTGAAATCTTGTAGATTTCAGTGCGTCAGTTCTAGAAGGCTTTTAGCGTGGGAACGCCCACCCTGCATACATTATACCTGACGCAGGTATAATGTGATGCGGGACTTTACAATGTGACACATCTCCCTAGATGCGTCACATTGTAAATGGGCCACAACATTTACGCCGCAGCTGCGTCACAATACAGATTTTTATACTTGCCCTATATATGGCTGTGTGTACGTTGTGTGTCTCCGTCTGCATGCAGCATACAAATGTGCCAGATCTGGTAGCCCAGTTGTGCTGATGCAGCCACACAAGAGCTCTTTGCCTGACCTCATTGTCACCAATTCAAATCAGAGAGGATCCATGCAGTGTTTCAAGGCTCTCAGATGAAAAAATGGGCCCTAGAGCAAGGAAGTAAATAGGCCCCCTTGTTGAAGTTTGGAATATAAAATACCGCAATAATCAGCGTTCAGTGGGTCCCGCAGGTCTGTGGGCGCCAGTGAAACTGCACCTGCTGCACCAACAGAAGCTACGCCCCTGTCATAGAGCTGGGTAACATCAATTACTCAGTGCCACAAAGAGCATTAGAAATAAACTTTACATAATGTCAAACGGCAAAAACAAGAGCTTTGTCAGTTCTTGTTCTGTTTCAAACACTCCATACAATCTGTATGAACCCTCTCCACATTTTCCTACTGATAACAAACGCCTTCGCTCCCAGAAAAAAACTTTCTGGGCGGTTAGTGCACATTTGAATGGGAGATGAGACCTCGGAAGAGCCCAGCCCTGCGCCGGACTGCGAGTCACCTCAGAGAGCAGAAACAAAGCCCGTCCTCTGCCCATCACTGACCCAAGCGAATCTGTGGAGCAAAGATGAGAACAAAGAGGAAGAAATAAAAGAATTACGAAAACTCATCAAAGAAAATAAATCCCTATATTACTGCTGTATTTAAAAAGCTGAAAAAACAAAAGAGAACGTAAAGAGTAAACTGAAGCCAAATAGAGTCACCGTTTTGTCCTTGTCACAGATCACAAATCTGCAAGTAAATTGCATCGCAAAATAAACTATCTTATTTTTTAATTACATATTCTCCAGTCTCCGAAGAGACTGTCAAAAATTGCTATTTCGACTATATTTCAAGTCTCCATGACGGCGTATTGGGTAAAGTTTTCAATAAGCAATAAGCAACAATAGCGCCTCGGTTAAACCTCATTGGCTACGATACTGCCACTGCGCAAAGCTAAACAATTTAGTGTGAATTTCATGCACACTTGCCCTAGTACCTCATGTTACAAAGAACATGATTCCTTTTCAAAAGATGTTATCTGTTTATGCATAACTACTCCTCCACTTCTTCTGATAGGCAATGTAAGACATATAATGGTGTTGTTTTACTAATTTCTATCAGCTCTCTGCCCCAAACAGTCGATAGCCACACTCAGAGAATTATGGGAAATTGTATGCTAAATAGCTGTCCAGGTAAGCAGCACCCTCCCAAGTTATGGATTTGATGCTCAGGCAGATATACCTTCACACAAAGATGAGATCTAGGCTGCTAACCATGGGTTGTGGAAAATATAAGAAGCACAAATTCATAATAGCATCCTCATAGGTCCCACTGTCTTCAAATGTTTACTAGAGAAGGAACGGCAATCAATTTAAAGGAAAATAAATTATAGATACATTTTTCCATATTCCATAATGCACGTCTGCCATTTCATGGCACTACATAGTTGCATTTGCTGCATTTCATTTTTAGCGTTAGGAGGTACAATATACTGGTTTCCTGGTTTTCAAAACATTTTAGGGGAAGATTCACAAGGACCTGACGCAACTGCATGGATGCATAAGTTTCCTTGAGTCAGTGCTGAATGTCCTTGTGCCACGATGAATGTGCTGTATTTACAATACAGCGCTCCATGGCGCAAGGATTAACAGATGCGTCAGAAATTCTGACGCATCTGTTGGCACAAAAGTGACGCATTGCTGGAAATGCTCATGAAAGTGACGCAAAAAGCCCTGAGTCATAACTTATGCCTGGTCTGTGCAGGCGTAGGGATTTTGACACAGTGAAGGCGTAGAGTGATGTAGTGAAATCTTGTAGATTTCAGTGCGTCAGTTCTAGAAGGCTTTTAGCGTGGGAACGCCCACCCTGCATACATTATACCTGACGCAGGTATAATGTGATGCGGGACTTTACAATGTGACACATCTCCCTAGATGCGTCACATTGTAAATGGGCCGCAACATTTACGCCGCAGCTGCGTCACAATACAGATTTTTATACTTGCCCTATATATGGCTGTGTGTACGTTGTGTGTCTCCGTCTGCATGCAGCATACAAATGTGCCAGATCTGGTAGCCCAGTTGGGCTGATGCGGCCACACAAGAGCTCTTTGCCTGACCTCATTGTCACCAATTCAAATCAGAGAGGATCCATGCAGTCTTTCAAGGCTCTCAGGTGAAAAAATGGGCCCTAGAGCAAGGAAGAAAATAGGCCCCCTTGTTGAAGTTTGGAATATAAAATACCGCAATAATCAGGGTTCAGTGGGTCCCGCAGGTCTGTGGGCGCCAGTGCAACTGCACCTGCTGCACCAACAGAAGCTACGCCCCTGTCATAGAGCTGGGTAACATCAATTACTCAGTGCCACAAAGAGCATTAGAAATAAACTTTACATAATGTCAAACGGCAAAAACAAGAGCTTTGTCAGTTCTTGTTCTGTTTCAAACACTCCATACAATCTGTATGAACCCTCTCCACATTTTCCTACTGATAACAAATGCCTTCGCTCCCAGAAAAAAACTTTCTGGGCGGTTAGTGCACATTTGAATGGGAGATGAGACCTCGGAAGAGCCCAGCCCTGCGCCGGACTGCGAGTCACCTCAGAGAGCAGAAACAAAGCCCATCCTCTGCCCATCACTGACCCAAGCGAATCCGTGGAGCAAAGATGAGAACAAAGGGGAAGAAATAAAAGAATAACGAAAACTCATCAAGGAAAATAAATCCCTAAATTACTGCTGTATTTAAAAAGCTGAGAAAACAAAAGAGAACGTAAAGAGTAAACTGAAGCCAAATAGAGTCACCGTTTTGTCCTTGTCACAGATCACAAACCTGCAAGTAAATTGCATTGCAAAATAAACTATCTTATTTTTTAATTACATATTCTTCAGTCTCCGAAGAGACTGTCAAAAATTGCCATTTCGACTATATTTCAAGTCTCCATGACGGGGTATTGGGTAAAGTTTTCAATAAGCAATAATCGCGCCTCGGTTAAACCTCATTGGCTACGATACTGCCACTGCGCAAAGCTAAACAATTTAGTGTGAATTTCATGCACACTTGCCCTAGTACCTCATGTTACAAAGAACATGATTCCTTTTCAAAAGATGTTATCTGTTTATGCATAACTACTCCTCCACTGCTTCTGATAGGCAATGTAAGACATATAATGGTGTTGTTTTACTAATTTCTATCAGCTCTCTGCCCCAAACAGTCGATAGCCACACGCAGAGAATTATGGGAAATTGTATGCTAAATAGCTGTCCAGGTAAGCAGCACCCTCCCAAGTTATGGATTTGATGCTCAGGCAGATATACCTTCACACAAAGATGAGATCTAGGCTGCTAACCATGGGTTGTGGAAAATATAAGAAGCACAAATTCATAATAGCATCCTCATAGGTCCCACTGTCTTCAAATGTTTACTAGAGAAGGAACGGCAATCAATTTAAAGGAAAATAATTTATAGATACATTTTTCCATATTCCATAATGCACGTCTGCCATTTCATGGCACTACATAGTTGCATTTGCTGCATTTCATTTTTAGCTTTAGGAGGTACAATATACTGGTTTCCTGTTTTTTTTAAACATTTTAGGGGAAGATTCACAAGGACCTGACGCAACTGCATGGATGCATAAGTTTCCTTGAGTCAGTGCTGAATGTCCTTGTGCCACGATGAATGTGCTGTATTTACAATACAGCGCTCCATGGCGCAAGGATTAACAGATGCGTCAGAAATTCTGACGCATCTGTTGGCACAAAAGTGACGCATTGCTGGAAATGCTCATGAAAGTGACGCAAAAAGCCCTGAGTCATAACTTATGCCTGGTCTGTGCAGGCGTAGGGATTTTGACACAGTGAAGGCGTAGAGTGATGTAGTGAAATCTTGTAGATTTCAGTGCGTCAGTTCTAGAAGGCTTTTAGCGTGGGAACGCCCACCCTGCATACATTATACCTGACGCAGGTATAATGTGATGCGGGACTTTACAATGTGACACATCTCCCTAGATGCGTCACATTGTAAATGGGCCACAACATTTACGCCGCAGCTGCGTCACAATACAGATTTTTATACTTGCCCTATATATGGCTGTGTGTACGTTGTGTGTCTCCGTCTGCATGCAGCATACAAATGTGCCAGATCTGGTAGCCCAGTTGTGCTGATGCAGCCACACAAGAGCTCTTTGCCTGACCTCATTGTCACCAATTCAAAATAGGGGGGGATCCATGCAGTGTTTCAAGGCTCTCAGATGAAAAAATGGGCCCTAGAGCAAGGAAGTAAATAGGCCCCCTTGTTGAAGTTTGGAATATAAAATACCGCAATAATCAGCGTTCAGTGGGTCCCGCAGGTCTGTGGGTGCCAGTGAAACTGCACCTGCTGCACCAACAGAAGCTACGCCCCTGTCATAGAGCTGGGTAACATCAATTACTCAGTGCCACAAAGAGCATTAGAAATAAACTTTACATAATGTCAAACGGCAAAAACAAGAGCTTTGTCAGTTCTTGTTCTGTTTCAAACACTCCATACAATCTGTATGAACCCTCTCCACATTTTCCTACTGATAACAAACGCCTTCGCTCCCAGAAAAAAACTTTCTGGGCGGTTAGTGCACATTTGAATGGGAGATGAGACCTCGGAAGAGCCCAGCCCTGCGCCGGACTGCGAGTCACCTCAGAGAGCAGAAACAAAGCCCGTCCTCTGCCCATCACTGACCCAAGCGAATCTGTGGAGCAAAGATGAGAACAAAGAGGAAGAAATAAAAGAATTACGAAAACTCATCAAGGAAAATAAATCCCTATATTACTGCTGTATTTAAAAAGCTGAGAAAACAAAAGAGAACGTAAAGAGTAAACTGAAGCCAAATAGAGTCACCGTTTTGTCCTTGTCACAGATCACAAATCTGCAAGAAAATTGCATTGCAAAATAAACTATCTTATTTTTTAATTACATATTTTCCAGTCTCTGAAGAGACTGTCAAAAATTGCCATTTCGACTATATTTCAAGTCTCCATGACGGGGTATTGGGTAAAGTTTTCAATAAGTAATAATAGCGCCTCGGTTAAACCTCATTGGCTACGATACTGCCACTGCGCAAAGCTAAACAATTTAGTGTGAATTTCATGCACACTTGCCCTAGTACCTCATGTTACAAAGAACATGATTCCTTTTCAAAAGATGTTATCTGTTTATGCATAACTACTCCTCCACTTCTTCTGATAGGCAATGTAAGACATATAATGGTGTTGTTTTACTAATTTCTATCAGCTCTCTGCCCCAAACAGTCGATAGCCACACGCAGAGAATTATGGGAAATTGTATGCTAAATAGCTGTCCAGGTAAGCAGCACCCTCCCAAGTTATGGATTTGATGCTCAGGCAGATATACCTTCACACAAAGATGAGATCTAGGCTGCTAACCATGGGTTGTGGAAAATATAAGAAGCACAAATTCATAATAGCATCCTCATAGGTCCCACTGTCTTCAAATGTTTACTAGAGAAGGAACGGCAATCAATTTAAAGGAAAATAAATTATAGATAAATTTTTCCATATTCCATAATGCACGTCTGCCATTTCATGGCACTACATAGTTGCATTTGCTGTATTTCATTTTTAGCTTTAGGAGGTACAATATACTGGTTTCCTGGTTTTCAAAACATTTTAGGGGAAGATTCACAAGGACCTGACGCAACTGCATGGATTCATAAGTTTCCTTGCGTCAGTGCTGAATGTCCTTGTGCCTCGATGAATGTGCTGTATTTACAATACAGCGCTCCATGGCGCAAGGATTAACAGATGCGTCAGAAATTCTGACGCATCTGTTGGCACGAAAGTGACGCATTGCTGGAAATGCTCATGAAAGTGACGCAAAAAGCCCTGAGTCATAACTTATGCCTGGTCTGTGCAGGCGTAGGGATTTTGACACAGTGAAGGCGTAGAGTGATGTAGTGAAATCTTGTAGATTTCAGTGCGTCAGTTCTAGAAGGCTTTTAGCGTGGGAACGCCCACCCTGCATACATTATACCTGACGCAGGTATAATGTGATGCGGGACTTTACAATGTGACACATCTCCCTAGATGCGTCACATTGTAAATGGGCCACAACATTTACGCCGCAGCTGCGTCACAATACAGATTTTTATACTTGCCCTATATATGGCTGTGTGTACGTTGTGTGTCTCCGTCTGCATGCAGCATACAAATGTGCCAGATCTGGTAGCCCAGTTGTGCTGATGCAGCCACACAAGAGCTCTTTGCCTGACCTCATTGTCACCAATTCAAATCAGAGAGGATCCATGCAGTGTTTCAAGTCTCTCAGGTGAAAAAATGGGCCCTAGAGCAAGGAAGTAAATAGGCCCCCTTGTTGAAGTTTGGAATATAAAATACCGCAATAATCAGCGTTTAGTGGGTCCCGCAGGTCTGTGGGCGCCAGTGAAACTGCACCTGCTGCACCAACAGAAGCTAGGCCCCTGTCATAGAGCTGGGTAACATCAATTACTCAGTGCCACAAAGAGCATTAGAAATAAACTTTACATAATGTCAAACGGCAAAAACAAGAGCTTTGTCAGTTCTTGTTCTGTTTCAAACACTCCATACAATCTGTATGAACCCTCTCCACATTTTCCTACTGATAACAAACGCCTTCGCTCCCAGAAAAAAACTTTCTGGGCGGTTAGTGCACATTTGAATGGGAGATGAGACCTCGGAAGAGCCCAGCCCTGCGCCGGACTGCGAGTCACCTCAGAGAGCAGAAACAAAGCCCGTCCTCTGCCCATCACTGACCCAAGCGAATCCGTGGAGCAAAGATGAGAACAAAGGGGAAGAAATAAAAGAATAACGAAAACTCATCAAGGAAAATAAATCCCTAAATTACTGCTGTATTTAAAAAGCTGAGAAAACAAAAGAGAACGTAAAGAGTAAACTGAAGCCAAATAGAGTCACCGTTTTGTCCTTGTCACAGATCACAAATCTGCAAGTAAATTGCATTGCAAAATAAACTATCTTATTTATTAATTACATATTCTCCAGTCTCCGAAGAGACTGTCAAAAATTGCCATTTCGACTATATTTCAAGTCTCCATGACGGGGTATTGGGTACAGTTTTCAATAAGCAATAATCGCGCCTCGGTTAAACCTCATTGGCTACGATACTGACACTGCGCAAAGCTAAACAATTAAGTGTGAATTTCATGCACACTTGCCCTAGTACCTCATGTTACAAAGAACATGATTCCTTTGCAAAAGATGTTATCTGTTTATGCATAACTACTCCTCCACTGCTTCTGATAGGCAATGTAAGACATATAATGGTGTTGTTTTACTAATTTCTATCAGCTCTCTGCCCCAAACAGTCGATAGCCACACGCAGAGAATTATGGGAAATTGTATGCTAAATAGCTGTCCAGGTAAGCAGCACCCTCCCAAGTTATGGATTTGATGCTCAGGCAGATATACCTTCACACAAAGATGAGATCTAGGCTGCTAACCATGGGTTGTGGAAAATATAAGAAGCACAAATTCATAATAGCATCCTCATAGGTCCCACTGTCTTCAAATGTTTACTAGAGAAGGAACGGCAATCAATTTAAAGGAAAATAAATTATAGATACATTTTTCCATATTCCATAATGCACGTCCGCCATTTCATGGCACTACATAGTTGCATTTGCTGCATTTCATTTTTAGCTTTAGGAGGTACAATATACTGGTTTCCTGGTTTTCAAAACATTTTAGGGGAAGATTCACAAGGACCTGACGCAACTGCATGGATGCATAAGTTTCCTTGAGTCAGTGCTGAATGTCCTTGTGCCACGATGAATGTGCTGTATTTACAATACAGCGCTCCATGGCGCAAGGATTAACAGATGCGTCAGAAATTCTGACGCATCTGTTGGCACAAAAGTGACGCATTGCTGGAAATGCTCATGAAAGTGACGCAAAAAGCCCTGAGTCATAACTTATGCCTGGTCTGTGCAGGCGTAGGGATTTTGACACAGTGAAGGCGTAGAGTGATATAGTGAAATCTTGTAGATTTCAGTGTGTCAGTTCTAGAAGGCTTTTAGCGTGGGAACGCCCACCCTGCATTCATTATACCTGACGCAGGTATAATGTGATGCGGGACTTTACAATGTGACACATCTCCCTAGATGCGTCACATTGTAAATGGGCCGCAACATTTACGCCGCAGCTGCGTCACAATACAGATTTTTATACTTGCCCTATATATGGCTGTGTGTACGTTGTGTGTCTCCGTCTGCATGCAGCATACAAATGTGCCAGATCTGGTAGCCCAGTTGGGCTGATGCAGCCACACAAGAGCTCTTTGCCTGACCTCATTGTCACCAATTCAAATCAGAGAGGATCCATGCAGTCTTTCAAGGCTCTCAGGTGAAAAAATGGGCCCTAGAGCAAGGAAGAAAATAGGCCCCCTTGTTGAAGTTTGGAATATAAAATACCGCAATAATCAGGGTTCAGTGGGTCCCGCAGGTCTGTGGGCGCCAGTGCAACTGCACCTGCTGCACCAACAGAAGCTACGCCCCTGTCATAGAGCTGGGTAACATCAATTACTCAGTGCCACAAAGAGCATTAGAAATAAACTTTACATAATGTCAAACGGCAAAAACAAGAGCTTTGTCAGTTCTTGTTCTGTTTCAAACACTCCATACAATCTGTATGAACCCTCTCCACATTTTCCTACTGATAACAAATGCCTTCGCTCCCAGAAAAAAACTTTCTGGGCGGTTAGTGCACATTTGAATGGGAGATGAGACCTCGGAAGAGCCCAGCCCTGCGCCGGACTGCGAGTCACCTCAGAGAGCAGAAACAAAGCCCGTCCTCTGCCCATCACTGACCCAAGCGAATCTGTGGAGCAAAGATGAGAACAAAGAGGAAGAAATAAAAGAATTACGAAAACTCATCAAGGAAAATAAATCCCTATATTACTGCTGTATTTAAAAAGCTGAGAAAACAAAAGAGAACGTAAAGAGTAAACTGAAGCCAAATAGAGTCACCGTTTTGTCCTTGTCACAGATCACAAATCTGCATTGCAAAATAAACTATCTTATTTTTTAATTACATATTCTCCAGTCTCCGAAGAGACTGTCAAAAATTGCCATTTCGACTATATTTCAAGTCTCCATGACGGGGTATTGGGTAAAGTTTTCAATAAGCAATAATAGCGCCTCGGTTAAACCTCATTGGCTACGATACTGCCACTGCGCAAAGCTAAACAATTTAGTGTGAATTTCATGCACACTTGCCCTAGTACCTCATGTTACAAAGAACATGATTCCTTTTCAAAAGATGTTATCTGTTTATGCATAACTACTCCTCCACTTCTTCTGATAGGCAATGTAAGACATATAATGGTGTTGTTTTACTAATTTCTATCAGCTCTCTGCCCCAAACAGTCGATAGCCACACGCAGAGAATTATGGGAAATTGTATGCTAAATAGCTGTCCAGGTAAGCAGCACCCTCCCAAGTTATGGATTTGATGCTCAGGCAGATATACCTTCACACAAAGATGAGATCTAGGCTGCTAACCATGGGTTGTGGAAAATATAAGAAGCACAAATTCATAATAGCATCCTCATAGGTCCCACTGTCTTCAAATGTTTACTAGAGAAGCAACGGCAATCAATTTAAAGGAAAATAAATTATAGATACATTTTTCCATATTCCATAATGCACGTCTGCCATTTCATGGCACTACATAGTTGCATTTGCTGTATTTCATTTTTAGCTTTAGGAGGTACAATATACTGGTTTCCTGGTTTTCAAAACATTTTAGGGGAAGATTCACAAGGACCTGACGCAACTGCATGGATTCATAAGTTTCTTTGCGTCAGTGCTGAATGTCCTTGTGCCTCGATGAATGTGCTGTATTTACAATACAGCGCTCCATGGCGCAAGGATTAACAGATGCGTCAGAAATTCTGACGCATCTGTTGGCACGAAAGTGACGCATTGCTGGAAATGCTCATGAAAGTGACGCAAAAAGCCCTGAGTCATAACTTATGCCTGGTCTGTGCAGGCGTAGGGATTTTGACACAGTGAAGGCGTAGAGTGATGTAGTGAAATCTTGTAGATTTCAGTGCGTCAGTTCTAGAAGGCTTTTAGCGTGGGAACGCCCACCCTGCATACATTATACCTGACGCAGGTATAATGTGATGCGGGACTTTACAATGTGACACATCTCCCTAGATGCGTCACATTGTAAATGGGCCACAACATTTACGCCGCAGCTGCGTCACAATACAGATTTTTATACTTGCCCTATATATGGCTGTGTGTACGTTGTGTGTCTCCGTCTGCATGCAGCATACAAATGTGCCAGATCTGGTAGCCCAGTTGTGCTGATGCAGCCACACAAGAGCTCTTTGCCTGACCTCATTGTCACCAATTCAAATCAGAGAGGATCCATGCAGTGTTTCAAGTCTCTCAGGTGAAAAAATGGGCCCTAGAGCAAGGAAGTAAATAGGCCCCCTTGTTGAAGTTTGGAATATAAAATACCGCAATAATCAGCGTTTAGTGGGTCCCGCAGGTCTGTGGGCGCCAGTGAAACTGCACCTGCTGCACCAACAGAAGCTAGGCCCCTGTCATAGAGCTGGGTAACATCAATTACTCAGTGCCACAAAGAGCATTCGAAATAAACTTTACATAATGTCAAACGGCAAAAACAAGAGCTTTGTCAGTTCTTGTTCTGTTTCAAACACTCCATACAATCTGTATGAACCCTCTCCACATTTTCCTACTGATAACAAACGCCTTCGCTCCTAGAAAAAAACTTTCTGGGCGGTTAGTGCACATTTGAATGGGAGATGAGACCTCGGAAGAGCCCAGCCCTGCGCCGGACTGCGAGTCACCTCAGAGAGCAGAAACAAAGCCCGTCCTCTGCCCATCACTGACCCAAGCGAATCCGTGGAGCAAAGATGAGAACAAAGGTGAAGAAATAAAAGAATAACGAAAACTCATCAAGGAAAATAAATCCCTAAATTACTGCTGTATTTAAAAAGCTGAGAAAACAAAAGAGAACGTAAAGAGTAAACTGAAGCCAAATAGAGTCACCGTTTTGTCCTTGTCACAGATCACAAATCTGCAAGTAAATTGCATTGCAAAATAAACTATCTTATTTATTAATTACATATTCTCCAGTCTCCGAAGAGACTGTCAAAAATTGCCATTTCGACTATATTTCAAGTCTCCATGACAGGGTATTGGGTACAGTTTTCAATAAGCAATAATCGCGCCTCGGTTAAACCTCATTGGCTACGATACTGACACTGCGCAAAGCTAAACAATTAAGTGTGAATTTCATGCACACTTGCCCTAGTACCTCATGTTACAAAGAACATGATTCCTTTGCAAAAGATGTTATCTGTTTATGCATAACTACTCCTCCACTGCTTCTGATAGGCAATGTAAGACATATAATGGTGTTGTTTTACTAATTTCTATCAGCTCTCTGCCCCAAACAGTCGATAGCCACACGCAGAGAATTATGGGAAATTGTATGCTAAATAGCTGTCCAGGTAAGCAGCACCCTCCCAAGTTATGGATTTGATGCTCAGGCAGATATACCTTCACACAAAGATGAGATCTAGGCTGCTAACCATGGGTTGTGGAAAATATAAGAAGCACAAATTCATAATAGCATCCTCATAGGTCCCACTGTCTTCAAATGTTTACTAGAGAAGGAACGGCAATCAATTTAAAGGAAAATAAATTATAGATACATTTTTCCATATTCCATAATGCACGTCCGCCATTTCATGGCACTACATAGTTGCATTTGCTGCATTTCATTTTTAGCTTTAGGAGGTACAATATACTGGTTTCCTGGTTTTCAAAACATTTTAGGGGAAGATTCACAAGGACCTGACGCAACTGCATGGATGCATAAGTTTCCTTGAGTCAGTGCTGAATGTCCTTGTGCCACGATGAATGTGCTGTATTTACAATACAGCGCTCCATGGCGCAAGGATTAACAGATGTGTCAGAAATTCTGACGCATCTGTTGGCACAAAAGTGACGCATTGCTGGAAATGCTCATGAAAGTGACGCAAAAAGCCCTGAGTCATAACTTATGCCTGGTCTGTGCAGGCGTAGGGATTTTGACACAGTGAAGGCGTAGAGTGATATAGTGAAATCTTGTAGATTTCAGTGTGTCAGTTCTAGAAGGCTTTTAGCGTGGGAACGCCCACCCTGCATTCATTATACCTGACGCAGGTATAATGTGATGCGGGACTTTACAATGTGACACATCTCCCTAGATGCGTCACATTGTAAATGGGCCGCAACATTTACGCCGCAGCTGCGTCACAATACAGATTTTTATACTTGCCCTATATATGGCTGTGTGTACGTTGTGTGTCTCCGTCTGCATGCAGCATACAAATGTGCCAGATCTGGTAGCCCAGTTGTGCTGATGCAGCCACACAAGAGCTCTTTGCCTGACCTCATTGTCACCAATTCAAAATAGGGGGGGATCCATGCAGTGTTTCAAGGCTCTCAGATGAAAAAATGGGCCCTAGAGCAAGGAAGTAAATAGGCCCCCTTGTTGAAGTTTGGAATATAAAATACCGCAATAATCAGCGTTCAGTGGGTCCCGCAGGTCTGTGGGTGCCAGTGAAACTGCACCTGCTGCACCAACAGAAGCTACGCCCCTGTCATAGAGCTGGGTAACATCAATTACTCAGTGCCACAAAGAGCATTAGAAATAAACTTTACATAATGTCAAACGGCAAAAACAAGAGCTTTGTCAGTTCTTGTTCTGTTTCAAACACTCCATACAATCTGTATGAACCCTCTCCACATTTTCCTACTGATAACAAACGCCTTCGCTCCCAGAAAAAAACTTTCTGGGCGGTTAGTGCACATTTGAATGGGAGATGAGACCTCGGAAGAGCCCAGCCCTGCGCCGGACTGCGAGTCACCTCAGAGAGCAGAAACAAAGCCCGTCCTCTGCCCATCACTGACCCAAGCGAATCTGTGGAGCAAAGATGAGAACAAAGAGGAAGAAATAAAAGAATTACGAAAACTCATCAAGGAAAATAAATCCCTATATTACTGCTGTATTTAAAAAGCTGAGAAAACAAAAGAGAACGTAAAGAGTAAACTGAAGCCAAATAGAGTCACCGTTTTGTCCTTGTCACAGATCACAAATCTGCAAGAAAATTGCATTGCAAAATAAACTATCTTATTTTTTAATTACATATTTTCCAGTCTCCGAAGAGACTGTCAAAAATTGCCATTTCGACTATATTTCAAGTCTCCATGACGGGGTATTGGGTAAAGTTTTCAATAAGCAATAATAGCGCCTCGGTTAAACCTCATTGGCTACGATACTGCCACTGCGCAAAGCTAAACAATTTAGTGTGAATTTCATGCACACTTGCCCTAGTACCTCATGTTACAAAGAACATGATTCCTTTTCAAAAGATGTTATCTGTTTATGCATAACTACTCCTCCACTTCTTCTGATAGGCAATGTAAGACATATAATGGTGTTGTTTTACTAATTTCTATCAGCTCTCTGCCCCAAACAGTCGATAGCCACACGCAGAGAATTATGGGAAATTGTATGCTAAATAGCTGTCCAGGTAAGCAGCACCCTCCCAAGTTATGGATTTGATGCTCAGGCAGATATACCTTCACACAAAGATGAGATCTAGGCTGCTAACCATGGGTTGTGGAAAATATAAGAAGCACAAATTCATAATAGCATCCTCATAGGTCCCACTGTCTTCAAATGTTTACTAGAGAAGGAACGGCAATCAATTTCAAGGAAAATAAATTATAGATAAATTTTTCCATATTCCATAATGCACGTCTGCCATTTCATGGCACTACATAGTTGCATTTGCTGTATTTCATTTTTAGCTTTAGGAGGTACAATATACTGGTTTCCTGGTTTTCAAAACATTTTAGGGGAAGATTCACAAGGACCTGACGCAACTGCATGGATTCATAAGTTTCCTTGCGTCAGTGCTGAATGTCCTTGTGCCTCGATGAATGTGCTGTATTTACAATACAGCGCTCCATGGCGCAAGGATTAACAGATGCGTCAGAAATTCTGACGCATCTGTTGGCACGAAAGTGACGCATTGCTGGAAATGCTCATGAAAGTGACGCAAAAAGCCCTGAGTCATAACTTATGCCTGGTCTGTGCAGGCGTAGGGATTTTGACACAGTGAAGGCGTAGAGTGATGTAGTGAAATCTTGTAGATTTCAGTGCGTCAGTTCTAGAAGGCTTTTAGCGTGGGAACGCCCACCCTGCATACATTATACCTGACGCAGGTATAATGTGATGCGGGACTTTACAATGTGACACATCTCCCTAGATGCGTCACATTGTAAATGGGCCACAACATTTACGCCGCAGCTGCGTCACAATACAGATTTTTATACTTGCCCTATATATGGCTGTGTGTACGTTGTGTGTCTCCGTCTGCATGCAGCATACAAATGTGCCAGATCTGGTAGCCCAGTTGTGCTGATGCAGCCACACAAGAGCTCTTTGCCTGACCTCATTGTCACCAATTCAAATCAGAGAGGATCCATGCAGTGTTTCAAGTCTCTCAGGTGAAAAAATGGGCCCTAGAGCAAGGAAGTAAATAGGCCCCCTTGTTGAAGTTTGGAATATAAAATACCGCAATAATCAGCGTTTAGTGGGTCCCGCAGGTCTGTGGGCGCCAGTGAAACTGCACCTGCTGCACCAACAGAAGCTAGGCCCCTGTCAAAGAGCTGGGTAACATCAATTACTCAGTGCCACAAAGAGCATTAGAAATAAACTTTACATAATGTCAAACGGCAAAAACAAGAGCTTTGTCAGTTCTTGTTCTGTTTCAAACACTCCATACAATCTGTATGAACCCTCTCCACATTTTCCTACTGATAACAAACGCCTTCGCTCCCAGAAAAAAACTTTCTGGGCGGTTAGTGCACATTTGAATGGGAGATGAGACCTCGGAAGAGCCCAGCCCTGCGCCGGACTGCGAGTCACCTCAGAGAGCAGAAACAAAGCCCGTCCTCTGCCCATCACTGACCCAAGCGAATCCGTGGAGCAAAGATGAGAACAAAGGGGAAGAAATAAAAGAATAACGAAAACTCATCAAGGAAAATAAATCCCTAAATTACTGCTGTATTTAAAAAGCTGAGAAAACAAAAGAGAACGTAAAGAGTAAACTGAAGCCAAATAGAGTCACCGTTTTGTCCTTGTCACAGATCACAAATCTGCAAGTAAATTGCATTGCAAAATAAACTATCTTATTTATTAATTACATATTCTCCAGTCTCCGAAGAGACTGTCAAAAATTGCCATTTCGACTATATTTCAAGTCTCCATGACGGGGTATTGGGTACAGTTTTCAATAAGCAATAATCGCGCCTCGGTTAAACCTCATTGGCTACGATACTGACACTGCGCAAAGCTAAACAATTAAGTGTGAATTTCATGCACACTTGCCCTAGTACCTCATGTTACAAAGAACATGATTCCTTTGCAAGAGATGTTATCTGTTTATGCATAACTACTCCTCCACTGCTTCTGATAGGCAATGTAAGACATATAATGGTGTTGTTTTACTAATTTCTATCAGCTCTCTGCCCCAAACAGTCGATAGCCACACGCAGAGAATTATGGGAAATTGTATGCTAAATAGCTGTCCAGGTAAGCAGCACCCTCCCAAGTTATGGATTTGATGCTCAGGCAGATATACCTTCACACAAAGATGAGATCTAGGCTGCTAACCATGGGTTGTGGAAAATATAAGAAGCACAAATTCATAATAGCATCCTCATAGGTCCCACTGTCTTCAAATGTTTACTAGAGAAGGAACGGCAATCAATTTAAAGGAAAATAAATTATAGATACATTTTTCCATATTCCATAATGCACGTCCGCCATTTCATGGCACTACATAGTTGCATTTGCTGCATTTCATTTTTAGCTTTAGGAGGTACAATATACTGGTTTCCTGGTTTTCAAAACATTTTAGGGGAAGATTCACAAGGACCTGACGCAACTGCATGGATGCATAAGTTTCCTTGAGTCAGTGCTGAATGTCCTTGTGCCACGATGAATGTGCTGTATTTACAATACAGCGCTCCATGGCGCAAGGATTAACAGATGCGTCAGAAATTCTGACGCATCTGTTGGCACAAAAGTGACGCATTGCTGGAAATGCTCATGAAAGTGACGCAAAAAGCCCTGAGTCATAACTTATGCCTGGTCTGTGCAGGCGTAGGGATTTTGACACAGTGAAGGCGTAGAGTGATATAGTGAAATCTTGTAGATTTCAGTGTGTCAGTTCTAGAAGGCTTTTAGCGTGGGAACGCCCACCCTGCATTCATTATACCTGACGCAGGTATAATGTGATGCGGGACTTTACAATGTGACACATCTCCCTAGATGCATCACATTGTAAATGGGCCGCAACATTTACGCCGCAGCTGCGTCACAATACAGATTTTTATACTTGCCCTATATATGGCTGTGTGTACGTTGTGTGTCTCCGTCTGCATGCAGCATACAAATGTGCCAGATCTGGTAGCCCAGTTGGGCTGATGCAGCCACACAAGAGCTCTTTGCCTGACCTCATTGTCACCAATTCAAATCAGAGAGGATCCATGCAGTCTTTCAAGGCTCTCAGGTGAAAAAATGGGCCCTAGAGCAAGGAAGAAAATAGGCCCCCTTGTTGAAGTTTGGAATATAAAATACCGCAATAATCAGGGTTCAGTGGGTCCCGCAGGTCTGTGGGCGCCAGTGCAACTGCACCTGCTGCACCAACAGAAGCTACGCCCCTGTCATAGAGCTGGGTAACATCAATTACTCAGTGCCACAAAGAGCATTAGAAATAAACTTTACATAATGTCAAACGGCAAAAACAAGAGCTTTGTCAGTTCTTGTTCTGTTTCAAACACTCCATACAATCTGTATGAACCCTCTCCACATTTTCCTACTGATAACAAATGCCTTCGCTCCCAGAAAAAAACTTTCTGGGCGGTTAGTGCACATTTGAATGGGAGATGAGACCTCGGAAGAGCCCAGCCCTGCGCCGGACTGCGAGTCACCTCAGAGAGCAGAAACAAAGCCCGTCCTCTGCCCATCACTGACCCAAGCGAATCTGTGGAGCAAAGATGAGAACAAAGAGGAAGAAATAAAAGAATTACGAAAACTCATCAAGGAAAATAAATCCCTATATTACTGCTGTATTTAAAAAGCTGAGAAAACAAAAGAGAACGTAAAGAGTAAACTGAAGCCAAATAGAGTCACCGTTTTGTCCTTGTCACAGATCACAAATCTGCAAGTAAATTGCATTGCAAAATAAACTATCTTATTTTTTAATTACATATTCTCCAGTCTCCGAAGAGACTGTCAAAAATTGCCATTTCGACTATATTTCAAGTCTCCATGACGGGGTATTGGGTAAAGTTTTCAATAAGCAATAATAGCGCCTCGGTTAAACCTCATTGGCTACGATACTGCCACTACGCAAAGCTAAACAATTTAGTGTGAATTTCATGCACACTTGCCCTAGTACCTCATGTTACAAAGAACATGATTCCTTTTCAAAAGATGTTATCTGTTTATGCATAACTACTCCTCCACTTCTTCTGATAGGCAATGTAAGACATATAATGGTGTTGTTTTACTAATTTCTATCAGCTCTCTGCCCCAAACAGTCGATAGCCACACGCAGAGAATTATGGGAAATTGTATGCTAAATAGCTGTCCAGGTAAGCAGCACCCTCCCAAGTTATGGATTTGATGCTCAGGCAGATATACCTTCACACAAAGATGAGATCTAGGCTGCTAACCATGGGTTGTGGAAAATATAAGAAGCACAAATTCATAATAGCATCCTCATAGGTCCCACTGTCTTCAAATGTTTACTAGAGAAGGAACGGCAATCAATTTAAAGGAAAATAAATTATAGATACATTTTTCCATATTCCATAATGCACGTCTGCCATTTCATGGCACTACATAGTTGCATTTGCTGTATTTCATTTTTAGCTTTAGGAGGTACAATATACTGGTTTCCTGGTTTTCAAAACATTTTAGGGGAAGATTCACAAGGACCTGACGCAACTGCATGGATTCATAAGTTTCTTTGCGTCAGTGCTGAATGTCCTTGTGCCTCGATGAATGTGCTGTATTTACAATACAGCGCTCCATGGCGCAAGGATTAACAGATGCGTCAGAAATTCTGACGCATCTGTTGGCACGAAAGTGACGCATTGCTGGAAATGCTCATGAAAGTGACGCAAAAAGCCCTGAGTCATAACTTATGCCTGGTCTGTGCAGGCGTAGGGATTTTGACACAGTGAAGGCGTAGAGTGATGTAGTGAAATCTTGTAGATTTCAGTGCGTCAGTTCTAGAAGGCTTTTAGCGTGGGAACGCCCACCCTGCATACATTATACCTGACGCAGGTATAATGTGATGCGGGACTTTACAATGTGACACATCTCCCTAGATGCGTCACATTGTAAATGGGCCACAACATTTACGCCGCAGCTGCGTCACAATACAGATTTTTATACTTGCCCTATATATGGCTGTGTGTACGTTGTGTGTCTCCGTCTGCATGCAGCATACAAATGTGCCAGATCTGGTAGCCCAGTTGTGCTGATGCAGCCACACAAGAGCTCTTTGCCTGACCTCATTGTCACCAATTCAAATCAGAGAGGATCCATGCAGTGTTTCAAGTCTCTCAGGTGAAAAAATGGGCCCTAGAGCAAGGAAGTAAATAGGCCCCCTTGTTGAAGTTTGGAATATAAAATACCGCAATAATCAGCGTTTAGTGGGTCCCGCAGGTCTGTGGGCGCCAGTGAAACTGCACCTGCTGCACCAACAGAAGCTAGGCCCCTGTCATAGAGCTGGGTAACATCAATTACTCAGTGCCACAAAGAGCATTCGAAATAAACTTTACATAATGTCAAACGGCAAAAACAAGAGCTTTGTCAGTTCTTGTTCTGTTTCAAACACTCCATACAATCTGTATGAACCTTCTCCACATTTTCCTACTGATAACAAACGCCTTCGCTCCCAGAAAAAAACTTTCTGGGCGGTTAGTGCACATTTGAATGGGAGATGAGACCTCGGAAGAGCCCAGCCCTGCGCCGGACTGCGAGTCACCTCAGGGAGCAGAAACAAAGCCCGTCCTCTGCCCATCACTGACCCAAGCGAATCCGTGGAGCAAAGATGAGAACAAAGGTGAAGAAATAAAAGAATAACGAAAACTCATCAAGGAAAATAAATCCCTAAATTACTGCTGTATTTAAAAAGCTGAGAAAACAAAAGAGAACGTAAAGAGTAAACTGAAGCCAAATAGAGTCACCGTTTTGTCCTTGTCACAGATCACAAATCTGCAAGTAAATTGCATTGCAAAATAAACTATCTTATTTATTAATTACATATTCTCCAGTCTCCGAAGAGACTGTCAAAAATTGCCATTTCAACTATATTTCAAGTCTCCATGACGGGGTATTGGGTACAGTTTTCAATAAGCAATAATCGCGCCTCGGTTAAACCTCATTGGCTACGATACTGACACTGCGCAAAGCTAAACAATTAAGTGTGAATTTCATGCACACTTGCCCTAGTACCTCATGTTACAAAGAACATGATTCCTTTGCAAAAGATGTTATCTGTTTATGCATAACTACTCCTCCACTGCTTCTGATAGGCAATGTAAGACATATAATGGTGTTGTTTTACTAATTTCTATCAGCTCTCTGCCCCAAACAGTCGATAGCCACACGCAGAGAATTATGGGAAATTGTATGCTAAATAGCTGTCCAGGTAAGCAGCACCCTCCCAAGTTATGGATTTGATGCTCAGGCAGATATACCTTCACACAAAGATGAGATCTAGGCTGCTAACCATGGGTTGTGGAAAATATAAGAAGCACAAATTCATAATAGCATCCTCATAGGTCCCACTGTCTTCAAATGTTTACTAGAGAAGGAACGGCAATCAATTTAAAGGAAAATAAATTATAGATACATTTTTCCATATTCCATAATGCACGTCCGCCATTTCATGGCACTACATAGTTGCATTTGCTGCATTTCATTTTTAGCTTTAGGAGGTACAATATACTGGTTTCCTGGTTTTCAAAACATTTTAGGGGAAGATTCACAAGGACCTGACGCAACTGCATGGATGCATAAGTTTCCTTGAGTCAGTGCTGAATGTCCTTGTGCCACGATGAATGTGCTGTATTTACAATACAGCGCTCCATGGCGCAAGGATTAACAGATGTGTCAGAAATTCTGACGCATCTGTTGGCACAAAAGTGACGCATTGCTGGAAATGCTCATGAAAGTGACGCAAAAAGCCCTGAGTCATAACTTATGCCTGGTCTGTGCAGGCGTAGGGATTTTGACACAGTGAAGGCGTAGAGTGATATAGTGAAATCTTGTAGATTTCAGTGTGTCAGTTCTAGAAGGCTTTTAGCGTGGGAACGCCCACCCTGCATTCATTATACCTGACGCAGGTATAATGTGATGCGGGACTTTACAATGTGACACATCTCCCTAGATGCGTCACATTGTAAATGGGCCGCAACATTTACGCCGCAGCTGCGTCACAATACAGATTTTTATACTTGCCCTATATATGGCTGTGTGTACGTTGTGTGTCTCCGTCTGCATGCAGCATACAAATGTGCCAGATCTGGTAGCCCAGTTGGGCTGATGCAGCCACACAAGAGCTCTTTGCCTGACCTCATTGTCACCAATTCAAATCAGAGAGGATCCATGCAGTCTTTCAAGGCTCTCAGGTGAAAAAATGGGCCCTAGAGCAAGGAAGAAAATAGGCCCCCTTGTTGAAGTTTGGAATATAAAATACCGCAATAATCAGGGTTCAGTGGGTCCCGCAGGTCTGTGGGCGCCAGTGCAACTGCACCTGCTGCACCAACAGAAGCTACGCCCCTGTCATAGAGCTGGGTAACATCAATTACTCAGTGCCACAAAGAGCATTAGAAATAAACTTTACATAATGTCAAACGGCAAAAACAAGAGCTTTGTCAGTTCTTGTTCTGTTTCAAACACTCCATACAATCTGTATGAACCCTCTCCACATTTTCCTACTGATAACAAATGCCTTCGCTCCCAGAAAAAAACTTTCTGGGCGGTTAGTGCACATTTGAATGGGAGATGAGACCTCGGAAGAGCCCAGCCCTGCGCCGGACTGCGAGTCACCTCAGAGAGCAGAAACAAAGCCCGTCCTCTGCCCATCACTGACCCAAGCAAATCCGTGGAGCAAAGATGAGAACAAAGGGGAAGAAATAAAAGAATAACAAAATCTCATCAAGGAAAATAAATCCCTAAATTACTGCTGTATTTAAAAAGCTGAGAAAACAAAAGAGAACGTAAAGAGTAAACTGAAGCCAAATAGAGTCACCGTTTTGTCCTTGTCACAGATCACAAACCTGCAAGTAAATTGCATTGCAAAATAAACTATCTTATTTTTTAATTACATATTCTCCAGTCTCCGAAGAGACTGTCAAAAATTGCCATTTCGACTATATTTCAAGTCTCCATGACGTGGTATTGGGTAAAGTTTTCAATAAGCAATAATCGCGCCTCGGTTAAACCTCATTGGCTACGATACTGCCACTGCGCAAAGCTAAACAATTTAGTGTGAATTTCATGCACACTTGCCCTAGTACCTCATGTTACAAAGAACATGATTCCTTTTCCAAAGATGTTATCTGTTTATGCATAACTACTCCTCCACTGCTTCTGATAGGCAATGTAAGACATATAATGGTGTTGTTTTACTAATTTCTATCAGCTCTCTGCCTCAAACCGTCGATAGCCACACGCAGAGAATTATGGGAAATTGTATGCTAAATAGCTGTACAGGTAAGCAGCACCCTCCCAAGTTATGGATTTGATGCTCAGGCAGATATACCTTCACACAAAGATGAGATCTAGGCTGCTAACCATGGGTTGTGGAAAATATAAGAAGCACAAATTCATAATAGCATCCTCATAGGTCCCACTGTCTTCAAATGTTTACTAGAGAAGGAACGGCAATCAATTTAAAGGAAAATAAATTATAGATAAATTTTTCCATATTCCATAATGCACGTCTGCCATTTCATGGCACTACATAGTTGCATTTGCTGCATTTCATTTTTAGCTTTAGGAGGTACAATATACTGGTTTCCTGGTTTTCAAAACATTTTAGGGGAAGATTCACAAGGACCTGACGCAACTGCATGGATGCATAAGTTTCCTTGAGTCAGTGCTGAATGTCCTTGTGCCACGATGAATGTGCTGTATTTACAATACAGCGCTCCATGGCGCAAGTATTAACAGATGCGTCAGAAATTCTGACGCATCTGTTGGCACGAAAGTGACGCATTGCTGGAAATGCTCATGAAAGTGACGCAAAAAGCCCTGAGTCATAACTTATGCCTGGTCTGTGCAGGCGTAGGGATTTTGACACAGTGAAGGCGTAGAGTGATGTAGTGAAATCTTGTAGATTTCAGTGCGTCAGTTCTAGAAGGCTTTTAGCGTGGGAACGCCCACCCTGCATACATTATAACTGACGCAGGTATAATGTGATGCGGGACTTTACAATGTGACACATCTCCCTAGATGCGTCACATTGTAAATGGGCCACAACATTTACGCCGCAGCTGCGTCACAATACAGATTTTTATACTTGCCCTATATATGGCTGTGTGTACGTTGTGTGTCTCCGTCTGCATGCAGCATACAAATGTGCCAGATCTGGTAGCCCAGTTGTGCTGATGCAGCCACACAAGAGCTCTTTGCCTGACCTCATTGTCACCAATTCAAATCAGAGAGGATCAATGCAGTGTTTCAAGTCTCTCAGGTGAAAAAATGGGCCCTAGAGCAAGGAAGTAAATAGGCCCCCTTGTTGAAGTTTGGAATATAAAATACCGCAATAATCAGCGTTCAGTGGGTCCCGCAGGTCTGTGGGCGCCAGTGAAACTGCACCTGCTGCACCAACAGAAGCTAGGCCCCTGTCATAGAGCTGGGTAACATCAATTACTCAGTGCCACAAAGAGCATTAGAAATAAACTTTACATAATGTCAAACGGCAAAAACAAGAGCTTTGTCAGTTCTTGTTCTGTTTCAAACACTCCATACAATCTGTATGAACCCTCTCCACATTTTCCTACTGATAACAAACGCCTTCGCTCCCAGAAAAAAACTTTCTGGGCGGTTAGTGCACATTTGAATGGGAGATGAGACCTCGGAAGAGCCCAGCCCTGCGCCGGACTGCGAGTCACCTCAGAGAGCAGAAACAAAGCCCGTCCTCTGCCCATCACTGACCCAAGCGAATCTGTGGAGCAAAGATGAGAACAAAGAGGAAGAAATAAAAGAATTACGAAAACTCATCAAGGAAAATAAATCCCTATATTACTGCTGTATTTAAAAAGCTGAGAAAACAAAAGAGAACGTAAAGAGTAAACTGAAGCCAAATAGAGTCACCGTTTTGTCCTTGTCACAGATCACAAATCTGCAAGTAAATTGCATTGCAAAATAAACTATCTTATTTTTTAATTACATATTCTCCAGTCTCCGAAGAGACTGTCAAAAATTGCCATTTCGACTAGATTTCAAGTCTCCATGACGGGGTATTGGGTAAAGTTTTCAATAAGCAATAATCGCGCCTCAGTTAAACCTCATTGGCTACGATACTGCCACTGCGCAAAGCTAAACAATTTAGTGTGAATTTCATGCACACTTGCCCTTGTACCTCATGTTACAAAGAACATGATTCCTTTTCAAAAGATGTTATCTGTTTATGCATAACTACTCCTCCACTGCTTCTGATAGGCAATGTAAGACATATAATGGTGTTGTTTTACTAATTTCTATCAGCTCTCTGCCCCAAACAGTCGATAGCCACACGCAGAGAATTATGGGAAATTGTATGCTAAATAGCTGTCCAGGTAAGCAGCACCCTCCCAAGTTATGGATTTGATGCTCAGGCAGATATACCTTCACACAAAGATGAGATCTAGGCTGCTAACCATGGGTTGTGGAAAATATAAGAAGCACAAATTCATAATAGCATCCTCATAGGTCCCACTGTCTTCAAATGTTTACTAGAGAAGGAACGGCAATCAATTTAAAGGAAAATAAATTATAGATACATTTTTCCATATTCCATAATGCACGTCTGCCATTTCATGGCACTACATAGTTGCATTTGCTGCATTTCATTTTTAGCTTTAGGAGGTACAATATACTGGTTTCCTGGTTTTCAAAACATTTTAGGGGAAGATTCACAAGGATCTGACGCAACTGCATGGATGCATAAGTTTCCTTGAGTCAGTGCTGAATGTCCTTGTGCCACGATGAATGTGCTGTATTTACAATACAGCGCTCCATGGCGCAAGGATTAACAGATGCGTCAGAAATTCTGACGCATCTGTTGGCACGAAAGTGACGCATTGCTGGAAATGCTCATGAAAGTGACGCAAAAAGCCCTGAGTCATAACTTATGCCTGGTCTGTGCAGGCGTAGGGATTTTGACACAGTGAAGGCGTAGAGTGATGTAGTGAAATCCTGTAGATTTCAGTGCGTCAGTTCTAGAAGGCTTTTAGCGTGGGAACGCCCACCCTGCATACATTATACCTCACGCAGGTATAATGTGATGCGGGACTTTACAATGTGACACATCTCCCTAGATGCGTCACATTGTAAATGGGCCGCAACATTTACGCCGCAGCTGCGTCACAATACAGATTTTTATACTTGCCCTATATAAGGCTGTGTGTACGTTGTGTGTCTCCGTCTGCATGCAGAATACAAATGTGCCAGATCTGGTAGCCCAGTTGGGCTGATGCAGCCACACAAGAGCTCTTTGCCTGACCTCATTGTCACCAATTCAAATCAGAGAGGATCCATGCAGTCTTTCAAGGCTCTCAGGTGAAAAAATGGGCCCTAGAGCAAGGAAGAAAATAGGCCCCCTTGTTGAAGTTTGGAATATAAAATACCGCAATAATCAGGGTTCAGTGGGTCCCGCAGGTCTGTGGGCACCAGTGCAACTGCACCTGCTGCACCAACAGAAGCTACGCCCCTGTCATAGAGCTGGGTAACATCAATTACTCAGTGCCACAAAGAGCATTAGAAATAAACTTTACATAATGTCAAACGGCAAAAACAAGAGCTTTCTCAGTTCTTGTTCTGTTTCAAACACTCCATACAATCTGTATGAACCCTCTCCACATTTTCCTACTGATAACAAATGCCTTCGCTCCCAGAAAAAAACTTTCTGGGCGGTTAGTGCACATTTGAATGGGAGATGAGACCTCGGATGAGCCCAGCCCTGCGCCGGACTGCGAGTCACCTCAGAGAGCAGAAACAAAGCCCGTCCTCTGCCCATCACTGACCCAAGCGAATCCGTGGAGCAAAGATGAGAACAAAGGGGAAGAAATAAAAGAATAACGAAAACTCATCAAGGAAAATAAATCCCTAAATTACTGCTGTATTTAAAAAGCTGAGAAAACAAAAGAGAACGTAAAGAGTAAACTGAAGCCAAATAGAGTCACCGTTTTGTCCTTGTCACAGATCACAAACCTGCAAGTAAATTGCATTGCAAAATAAACTATCTTATTTTTTAATTACATATTCTCCAATCCCCGAAGAGACTGTCAAAAATTGCCATTTCGACTATATTTCAAGTCTTCATGACGGGGTATTGGGTAAAGTTTTCAATAAGCAATAATCGCGCCTCGGTTAAACCTCATTGGCTACGATACTGCCACTGCGCAAAGCTAAACAATTTAGTGTGAATTTCATGCACACTTGCCCTAGTACCTCATGTTACAAAGAACATGATTCCTTTTCAAAAGATGTTATCTGTTTATGCATAACTACTCCTCCACTGCTTCTGATAGGCAATGTAAGACATATAATGGTGTTGTTTTACTAATTTCTATCAGCTCTCTGCCTCAAACCGTCGATAGCCACACGCAGAGAATTATGGGAAATTGTATGCTAAATAGCTGTACAGGTAAGCAGCACCCTCCCAAGTTATGGATTTGATGCTCAGGCAGATATACCTTCACACAAAGATGAGATCTAGGCTGCTAACCATGGGTTGTGGAAAATATAAGAAGCACAAATTCATAATAGCATCCTCATAGGTCCCACTGTCTTCAAATGTTTACTAGAGAAGGAACGGCAATCAATTTAAAGGAAAATAAATTATAGATACATTTTTCCATATTCCATAATGCACGTCTGCCATTTCATGGCACTACATAGTTGCATTTGCTGCATTTCATTTTTAGCTTTAGGAGGTACAATATACTGGTTTCCTGGTTTTCAAAACATTTTAGGGGAAGATTCACAAGGACCTGACGCAACTGCATGGATGCATAAGTTTCCTTGAGTCAGTGCTGAATGTCCTTGTGCCACGATGAATGTGCTGTATTTACAATACAGCGCTCCATGGAGCAAGGATTAACAGATGCGTCAGAAATTCTGACGCATCTGTTGGCACGAAAGTGACGCATTGCTGGAAATGCTCATGAAAGTGACGCAAAAAGCCCTGAGTCATAACTTATGCCTGGTCTGTGCAGGCGTAGGGATTTTGACACAGTGAAGGCGTAGAGTGATGTAGTGAAATCTTGTAGATTTCAGTGCGTCAGTTCTAGAAGGCTTTTAGCGTGGGAACGCCCACCCTGCATACATTATACCTGACGCAGGTATAATGTGATGCGGGACTTTACAATGTGACACATCTCCCTAGATGCGTCACATTGTAAATGGGCCACAACATTTACGCCGCAGCTGCGTCACAATACAGATTTTTATACTTGCCCTATATATGGCTGTGTGTACGTTGTGTGTCTCCGTCTGCATGCAGCATACAAATGTGCCAGATCTGGTAGCCCAGTTGTGCTGATGCAGCCACACAAGAGCTCTTTGCCTGACCTCATTGTCACCAATTCAAATCAGAGAGGATCCATGCAGTGTTTCAAGTCTCTCAGGTGAAAAAATGGGCCCTAGAGCAAGGAAGTAAATAGGCCCCCTTGTTGAAGTTTGGAATATAAAATACCGCAATAATCAGCGTTCAGTGGGTCCCGCAGGTCTGTGGGCGCCAGTGAAACTGCACCTGCTGCACTAACAGAAGCTAGGCCCCTGTCATAGAGCTGGGTAACATCAATTACTCAGTGCCACAAAGAGCATCAGAAATAAACTTTACATAATGTCAAACGGCAAAAACAAGAGCTTTGTCAGTTCTTGTTCTGTTTCAAACACTCCATACAATCTGTATGAACCCTCTCCACATTTTCCTACTGATAACAAACGCCTTCGCTCCCAGAAAAAAACTTTCTGGGCGGTTAGTGCACATTTGAATGGGAGATGAGACCTCGGAAGAGCCCAGCCCTGCGCCGGACTGCGAGTCACCTCAGAGAGCAGAAACAAAGCCCGTCCTCTGCCCATCACTGACCCAAGCGAATCTGTGGAGCAAAGATGAGAACAAAGAGGAAGAAATAAAAGAATTACGAAAACTCATCAAGGAAAATAAATCCCTATATTACTGCTGCATTTAAAAAGCTGAGAAAACAAAAGAGAACGTAAAGGGTAAACTGAAGCCAAATAGAGTCACCGTTTTGTCCTTGTCACAGATCACAAATCTGCATTGCAAAATAAACTATCTTATTTTTTAATTACATATTCTCCAGTCTCCGAAGAGACTGTCAAAAATTGCCATTTCGACTATATTTCAAGTCTCCATGACGGGGTATTGGGTAAAGTTTTCAATAAGCAATAATCGCGCCTCGGTTAAACCTCATTGGCTACAATACTGCCACTGCGCAAAGCTAAACAATTTAGTGTGAATTTCATGCACACTTGCCCTAGTACCTCATGTTACAAAGAACATGATTCTATTTCAAAAGATGTTATCTGTTTATGCATAACTACTCCTCCACTGCTTCTGATAGGCAATGTAAGACATATAATGGTGTTGTTTTACTAATTTCTATCAGCTCTCTGCCCCAAACAGTCGATAGCCACACGCAGAGAATTATGGGAAATTGTATGCTAAATAGCTGTCCAGGTAAGCAGCACCCTCCCAAGTTATGGATTTGATGCTCAGGCAGATATACCTTCACACAAAGATGAGATCTAGGCTGCTAACCATGGGTTGTGGAAAATATAAGAAGCACAAATTCATAATAGCATCCTCATAGGTCCCACTGTCTTCAAATGTTTACTAGAGAAGGAACAGCAATCAATTTAAAGGAAAATAAATTATAGATACATTTTTCCATATTCCATAATGCACGTCTGCCATTTCATGGCACTACATAGTTGCATTTGCTGCATTTCATTTTTAGCTTTAGGAGGTACAATATACTGGTTTCCTGGTTTTCAAAACATTTTAGGGTAAGATTCACAAGGACCTGACGCAACTGCATGGATGCATAAGTTTCCTTGAGTCAGTGCTGAATGTCCTTGTGCCACGATGAATGTGCTGTATTTACAATACAGCGCTCCATGGCGCAAGGATTAACAGATGCGTCAGAAATTCTGACGCATCTGTTGGCACAAAAGTGACGCATTGCTGGAAATGCTCATGAAAGTGACGCAAAAAGCCCTGAGTCATAACTTATGCCTGGTCTGTGCAGGCGTAGGGATTTTGACACAGTGAAGGAGTAGAGTGATGTAGTGAAATCTTGTAGATTTCAGTGCGTCAGTTCTAGAAGGCTTTTAGCGTGGGAACGCCCACCCTGCATTCATTATACCTGACGCAGGTATAATGTGATGCGGGACTTTACAATGTGACACATCTCCCTAGATGCGTCACATTGTAAATGGGCCACAACATTTACGCCGCAGCTGCGTCACAATACAGATTTTTATACTTGCCCTATATATGGCTGTGTGTACGTTGTGTGTCTCCGTCTGCATGCAGCATACAAATGTGCCAGATCTGGTAGCCCAGTTGGGCTGATGCAGCCACACAAGAGCTCTTTGCCTGACCTCATTGTCACCAATTCAAATCAGAGAGGATCCATGCAGTCTTTCAAGGCTCTCAGGTGAAAAAATGGGCCCTAGAGCAAGGAAGAAAATAGGCCCCCTTGTTGAAGTTTGGAATATAAAATACCGCAATAATCAGGGTTCAGTGGGTCCCGCAGGTCTGTGGGCGCCAGTGCAACTGCACCTGCTGCACCAACAGAAGCTACGCCCCTGTCATAGAGCTGGGTAACATCAATTACTCAGTGCCACAAAGAGCATTAGAAATAAACTTTACATAATGTCAAACGGCAAAAACAAGAGCTTTGTCAGTTCTTGTTCTGTTTCAAACACTCCATACAATCTGTATGAACCCTCTCCACATTTTCCTACTGATAACAAATGCCTTCGCTCCCAGAAAAAAACTTTCTGGGCGGTTAGTGCACATTTGAATGGGAGATGAGACCTCGGAAGAGCCCAGCCCTGCGCCGGACTGCGAGTCACCTCAGAGAGCAGAAACAAAGCCCGTCCTCTGCCCATCACTGACCCAAGCGAATCCGTGGAGCAAAGATGAGAACAAAGGGGAAGAAATAAAAGAATAACGAAAACTCATCAAGGAAAATAAATCCCTAAATTACTGCTGTATTTAAAAAGCTGAGAAAACAAAAGAGAACGTAAAGAGTAAACTGAAGCCAAATAGAGTCACCGTTTTGTCCTTGTCACAGATCACAAACCTGCAAGTAAATTGCATTGCAAAATAAACTATCTTATTTTTTAATTACATATTCTCCAGTCTCCGAAGAGACTGTCAAAAATTGCCATTTCGACTATATTTCAAGTCTCCATGACGGGGTATTGGGTAAAGTTTTCAATAAGCAATAATCGCGCCTCGGTTAAACCTCATTGGCTACGATACTGCCACTGCGCAAAGCTAAACAATTTAGTGTGAATTTCATGCACACTTGCCCTAGTACCTCATGTTACAAAGAACATGATTCCTTTTCCAAAGATGTTATCTGTTTATGCATAACTACTCCTCCACTGCTTCTGATAGGCAATGTAAGACATATAATGGTGTTGTTTTACTAATTTCTATCAGCTCTCTGCCTCAAACCGTCGATAGCCACACGCAGAGAATTATGGGAAATTGTATGCTAAATAGCTGTACAGGTAAGCAGCACCCTCCCAAGTTATGGATTTGATGCTCAGGCAGATATACCTTCACACAAAGATGAGATCTAGGCTGCTAACCATGGGTTGTGGAAAATATAAGAAGCACAAATTCATAATAGCATCCTCATAGGTCCCACTGTCTTCAAATGTTTACTAGAGAAGGAACGGCAATCAATTTAAAGGAAAATAAATTATAGATACATTTTTCCATATTCCATAATGCACGTCTGCCATTTCATGGCACTACATAGTTGCATTTGCTGCATTTCATTTTTAGCTTTAGGAGGTACAATATACTGGTTTCCTGGTTTTCAAAACATTTTAGGGGAAGATTCACAAGGACCTGACGCACGTGCATGGATGCATAAGTTTCCTTGAGTCAGTGCTGAATGTCCTTGTGCCACGATGAATGTGCTGTATTTACAATACAGCGCTCCATGGCGCAAGGATTAACAGATGCGTCAGAAATTCTGACGCATCTGTTGGCACAAAAGTGACGCATTGCTGGAAATGCTCATGAAAGTGACGCAAAAAGCCCTGAGTCATAACTTATGCCTGGTCTGTGCAGGCGTAGGGATTTTGACACAGTGAAGGAGTAGAGTGATGTAGTGAAATCTTGTAGATTTCAGTGCGTCAGTTCTAGAAGGCTTTTAGCGTGGGAACGCCCACCCTGCATTCATTATACCTGACGCAGGTATAATGTGATGCGGGACTTTACAATGTGACACATCTCCCTAGATGCGTCACATTGTAAATGGGCCACAACATTTACGCCGCAGCTGCGTCACAATACAGATTTTTATACTTGCCCTATATATGGCTGTGTGTACGTTGTGTGTCTCCGTCTGCATGCAGCATACAAATGTGCCAGATCTGGTAGCCCAGTTGGGCTGATGCAGCCACACAAGAGCTCTTTGCCTGACCTCATTGTCACCAATTCAAATCAGAGAGGATCCATGCAGTCTTTCAAGGCTCTCAGGTGAAAAAATGGGCCCTAGAGCAAGGAAGAAAATAGGCCCCCTTGTTGAAGTTTGGAATATAAAATACCGCAATAATCAGGGTTCAGTGGGTCCCGCAGGTCTGTGGGCGCCAGTGCAACTGCACCTGCTGCACCAACAGAAGCTACGCCCCTGTCATAGAGCTGGGTAACATCAATTACTCAGTGCCACAAAGAGCATTAGAAATAAACTTTACATAATGTCAAACGGCAAAAACAAGAGCTTTGTCAGTTCTTGTTCTGTTTCAAACACTCCATACAATCTGTATGAACCCTCTCCACATTTTCCTACTGATAACAAATGCCTTCGCTCCCAGAAAAAAACTTTCTGGGCGGTTAGTGCACATTTGAATGGGAGATGAGACCTCGGAAGAGCCCAGCCCTGCGCCGGACTGCGAGTCACCTCAGAGAGCAGAAACAAAGCCCGTCCTCTGCCCATCACTGACCCAAGCGAATCTGTGGAGCAAAGATGAGAACAAAGAGGAAGAAATAAAAGAATTACGAAAACTCATCAAGGAAAATAAATCCCTATATTACTGCTGTATTTAAAAAGCTGAGAAAACAAAAGAGAACGTAAAGAGTAAACTGAAGCCAAATAGAGTCACTGTTTTGTCCTTGTCACAGATCACAAATCTGCAAGTAAATTGCATTGCAAAATAAACTATCTTATTTTTTAATTACATATTCTCCAGTCTCCGAAGAGACTGTCAAAAATTGCCATTTCGACTAGATTTCAAGTCTCCATGACGGGGTATTGGGTAAAGTTTTCAATAAGCAATAATCGCGCCTCGGTTAAACCTCATTGGCTACGATACTGCCACTGCGCAAAGCTAAACAATTTAGTGTGAATTTCATGCACACTTGCCCTTGTACCTCATGTTACAAAGAACATGATTCCTTTTCAAAAGATGTTATCTGTTTATGCATAACTACTCCTCCACTGCTTCTGATAGGCAATGTAAGACATATAATGGTGTTGTTTTACTAATTTCTATCAGCTCTCTGCCCCAAACAGTCGATAGCCACACGCAGAGAATTATGGGAAATTGTATGCTAAATAGCTGTCCAGGTAAGCAGCACCCTCCCAAGTTATGGATTTGATGCTCAGGCAGATATACCTTCACACAAAGATGAGATCTAGGCTGCTAACCATGGGTTGTGGAAAATATAAGAAGCACAAATTCATAATAGCATCCTCATAGGTCCCACTGTCTTCAAATGTTTACTAGAGAAGGAACGGCAATCAATTTAAAGGAAAATAAATTATAGATACATTTTTCCATATTCCATAATGCACGTCTGCCATTTCATGGCACTACATAGTTGCATTTGCTGCATTTCATTTTTAGCTTTAGGAGGTACAATATACTGGTTTCCTGGTTTTCAAAACATTTTAGGGGAAGATTCACAAGGACCTGACGCAACTGCATGGATGCATAAGTTTCCTTGAGTCAGTGCTGAATGTCCTTGTGCCACGATGAATGTGCTGTATTTACAATACAGCGCTCCATGGCGCAAGGATTAACAGATGCGTCAGAAATTCTGACGCATCTGTTGGCACAAAAGTGACGCATTGCTGGAAATGCTCATGAAAGTGACGCAAAAAGCCCTGAGTCATAACTTATGCCTGGTCTGTGCAGGCGTAGGGATTTTGACACAGTGAAGGCGTAGAGTGATGTAGTGAAATCCTGTAGATTTCAGTGCGTCAGTTCTAGAAGGCTTTTAGAGTGGGAACGCCCACCCTGCATACATTATACCTCACGCAGGTATAATGTGATGCGGGACTTTACAATGTGACACATCTCCCTAGATGCGTCACATTGTAAATGGGCCGCAACATTTACGCCGCAGCTGTGTCACAATACAGATTTTTATACTTGCCCTATATAAGGCTGTGTGTACGTTGTGTGTCTCCGTCTGCATGCAGAATACAAATGTGCAAGATCTGGTAGCCCAGTTGGGCTGATGCAGCCACACAAGAGCTCTTTGCCTGACCTCATTGTCACCAATTCAAATCAGAGAGGATCCATGCAGTCTTTCAAGGCTCTCAGGTGAAAAAATGGGCCCTAGAGCAAGGAAGAAAATAGGCCCCCTTGTTGAAGTTTGGAATATAAAATACCGCAATAATCAGGGTTCAGTGGGTCCCGCAGGTCTGTGGGCACCAGTGCAACTGCACCTGCTGCACCAACAGAAGCTACGCCCCTGTCATAGAGCTGGGTAACATCAATTACTCAGTGCCACAAAGAGCATTAGAAATAAACTTTACATAATGTCAAACGGCAAAAACAAGAGCTTTCTCAGTTCTTGTTCTGTTTCAAACACTCCATACAATCTGTATGAACCCTCTCCACATTTTCCTACTGATAACAAATGCCTTCGCTCCCAGAAAAAAACTTTCTGGGCGGTTAGTGCACATTTGAATGGGAGATGAGACCTCGGATGAGCCCAGCCCTGCGCCGGACTGCGAGTCACCTCAGAGAGCAGAAACAAAGCACGTCCTCTGCCCATCACTGACCCAAGCGAATCCGTGGAGCAAAGATGAGAACAAAGGGGAAGAAATAAAAGAATAACGAAAACTCATCAAGGAAAATAAATCCCTAAATTACTGCTGTATTTAAAAAGCTGAGAAAACAAAAGAGAACGTAAAGAGTAAACTGAAGCCAAATAGAGTCACCGTTTTGTCCTTGTCACAGATCACAAACCTGCAAGTAAATTGCATTGCAAAATAAACTATCTTATTTTTTAATTACATATTCTCCAATCCCCGAAGAGACTGTCAAAAATTGCCATTTCGACTATATTTCAAGTCTCCATGATGGGGTATTGGGTAAAGTTTTCAATAAGCAATAATCACGCCTCGGTTAAACCTCATTGGCTACGATACTGCCACTGCGCAAAGCTAAACAATTTAGTGTGAATTTCATGCACACTTGCCCTAGTACCTCATGTTACAAAGAACATGATTCCTTTTCAAAAGATGTTATCTGTTTATGCATAACTACTCCTCCACTGCTTCTGATAGGCAATGTAAGACATATGATGGTGTTGTTTTACTAATTTCTATCAGCTCTCTGCCTCAAACCGTCGATAGCCACACGCAGAGAATTATGGGAAATTGTATGCTAAATAGCTGTACAGGTAAGCAGCACCCTCCCAAGTTATGGATTTGATGCTCAGGCAGATATACCTTCACACAAAGATGAGATCTAGGCTGCTAACCATGGGTTGTGGAAAATATAAGAAGCACAAATTCATAATAGCATCCTCATAGGTCCCACTGTCTTCAAATGTTTACTAGAGAAGGAACGGCAATCAATTTAGAGGAAAATAAATTATAGATACATTTTTCCATATTCCATAATGCACGTCTGCCATTTCATGGCACTACATAGTTGCATTTGCTGCATTTCATTTTTAGCTTTAGGAGGTACAATATACTGGTTTCCTGGTTTTCAAAACATTTTAGGGGAAGATTCACAAGGACCTGACGCAACTGCATGGATGCATAAGTTTCCTTGAGTCAGTGCTGAATGTCCTTGTGCCACGATGAATGTGCTGTATTTACAATACAGCGCTCCATGGAGCAAGGATTAACAGATGCGTCAGAAATTCTGACGCATCTGTTGGCACGAAAGTGACGCATTGCTGGAAATGCTCATGAAAGTGACGCAAAAAGCCCTGAGTCATAACTTATGCCTGGTCTGTGCAGGCGTAGGGATTTTGACACAGTGAAGGCGTAGAGTGATGTAGTGAAATCTTGTAGATTTCAGTGCGTCAGTTCTAGAAGGCTTTTAGCGTGGGAACGCCCACCCTGCATACATTATACCTGACGCAGGTATAATGTGATGCGGGACTTTACAATGTGACACATCTCCCTAGATGCGTCACATTGTAAATGGGCCACAACATTTACGCCGCAGCTGCGTCACAATACAGATTTTTATACTTGCCCTATATATGGCTGTGTGTACGTTGTGTGTCTCCGTCTGCATGCAGCATACAAATGTGCCAGATCTGGTAGCCCAGTTGTGCTGATGCAGCCACACAAGAGCTCTTTGCCTGACCTCATTGTCACCAATTCAAATCAGAGAGGATCCATGCAGTGTTTCAAGTCTCTCAGGTGAAAAAATGGGCCCTAGAGCAAGGAAGTAAATAGGCCCCCTTGTTGAAGTTTGGAATATAAAATACCGCAATAATCAGCGTTCAGTGGGTCCCGCAGGTCTGTGGGCGCCAGTGAAACTGCACCTGCTGCACCAACAGAAGCTAGGCCCCTGTCATAGAGCTGGGTAACATCAATTACTCAGTGCCACAAAGAGCATCAGAAATAAACTTTACATAATGTCAAACGGCAAAAACAAGAGCTTTGTCAGTTCTTGTTCTGTTTCAAACACTCCATACAATCTGTATGAACCCTCTCCACATTTTCCTACTGATAACAAACGCCTTCGCTCCCAGAAAAAAACTTTCTGGGCGGTTAGTGCACATTTGAATGGGAGATGAGACCTCGGAAGAGCCCAGCCCTGCGCCGGACTGCGAGTCACCTCAGAGAGCAGAAACAAAGCCCGTCCTCTGCCCATCACTGACCCAAGCGAATCTGTGGAGCAAAGATGAGAACAAAGAGGAAGAAATAAAAGAATTACGAAAACTCATCAAGGAAAATAAATCCCTATATTACTGCTGCATTTAAAAAGCTGAGAAAACAAAAGAGAACGTAAAGAGTAAACTGAAGCCAAATAGAGTCACCGTTTTGTCCTTGTCACAGATCACAAATCTGCATTGCAAAATAAACTATCTTATTTTTTAATTACATATTCTCCAGTCTCCGAAGAGACTGTCAAAAATTGCCATTTCGACTATATTTCAAGTCTCCATGACGGGGTATTGGGTAAAGTTTTCAATAAGCAATAATCGCGCCTCGGTTAAACCTCATTGGCTACGATACTGCCACTGCGCAAAGCTAAACAATTTAGTGTGAATTTCATGCACACTTGCCCTAGTACCTCATGTTACAAAGAACATGATTCTATTTCAAAAGATGTTATCTGTTTATGCATAACTACTCCTCCACTGCTTCTGATAGGCAATGTAAGACATATAATGGTGTTGTTTTACTAATTTCTATCAGCTCTCTGCCCCAAACAGTCGATAGCCACACGCAGAGAATTATGGGAAATTGTATGCTAAATAGCTGTCCAGGTAAGCAGCACCCTCCCAAGTTATGGATTTGATGCTCAGGCAGATATACCTTCACACAAAGATGAGATCTAGGCTGCTAACCATGGGTTGTGGAAAATATAAGAAGCACAAATTCATAATAGCATCCTCATAGGTCCCACTGTCTTCAAATGTTTACTAGAGAAGGAACAGCAATCAATTTAAAGGAAAATAAATTATAGATACATTTTTCCATATTCCATAATGCACGTCTGCCATTTCATGGCACTACATAGTTGCATTTGCTGCATTTCATTTTTAGCTTTAGGAGGTACAATATACTGGTTTCCTGGTTTTCAAAACATTTTAGGGTAAGATTCACAAGGACCTGACGCAACTGCATGGATGCATAAGTTTCCTTGAGTCAGTGCTGAATGTCCTTGTGCCACGATGAATGTGCTGTATTTACAATACAGCGCTCCATGGCGCAAGGATTAACAGATGCGTCAGAAATTCTGACGCATCTGTTGGCACAAAAGTGACGCATTGCTGGAAATGCTCATGAAAGTGACGCAAAAAGCCCTGAGTCATAACTTATGCCTGGTCTGTGCAGGCGTAGGGATTTTGACACAGTGAAGGAGTAGAGTGATGTAGTGAAATCTTGTAGATTTCAGTGCGTCAGTTCTAGAAGGCTTTTAGCGTGGGAACGCCCACCCTGCATTCATTATACCTGACGCAGGTATAATGTGATGCGGGACTTTACAATGTGACACATCTCCCTAGATGCGTCACATTGTAAATGGGCCACAACATTTACGCCGCAGCTGCGTCACAATACAGATTTTTATACTTGCCCTATATATGGCTGTGTGTACGTTGTGTGTCTCCGTCTGCATGCAGCATACAAATGTGCCAGATCTGGTAGCCCAGTTGGGCTGATGCAGCCACACAAGAGCTCTTTGCCTGACCTCATTGTCACCAATTCAAATCAGAGAGGATCCATGCAGTCTTTCAAGGCTCTCAGGTGAAAAAATGGGCCCTAGAGCAAGGAAGAAAATAGGCCCCCTTGTTGAAGTTTGGAATATAAAATACCGCAATAATCAGGGTTCAGTGGGTCCCGCAGGTCTGTGGGCGCCAGTGCAACTGCACCTGCTGCACCAACAGAAGCTACCCCCTGTCATAGAGCTGGGTAACATCAATTACTCAGTGCCACAAAGAGCATTAGAAATAAACTTTACATAATGTCAAACGGCAAAAACAAGAGCTTTGTCAGTTCTTGTTCTGTTTCAAACACTCCATACAATCTGTATGAACCCTCTCCACATTTTCCTACTGATAACAAATGCCTTCGCTCCCAGAAAAAAACTTTCTGGGCGGTTAGTGCACATTTGAATGGGAGATGAGACCTCGGAAGAGCCCAGCCCTGCGCCGGACTGCGAGTCACCTCAGAGAGCAGAAACAAAGCCCGTCCTCTGCCCATCACTGACCCAAGCGAATCCGTGGAGCAAAGATGAGAACAAAGGGGAAGAAATAAAAGAATAACGAAAACTCATCAAGGAAAATAAATCCCTAAATTACTGCTGTATTTAAAAAGCTGAGAAAACAAAAGAGAACGTAAAGAGTAAACTGAAGCCAAATAGAGTCACCGTTTTGTCCTTGTCACAGATCACAAACCTGCAAGTAAATTGCATTGCAAAATAAACTATCTTATTTTTTAATTACATATTCTCCAGTCTCCGAAGAGACTGTCAAAAATTGCCATTTCGACTATATTTCAAGTCTCCATGACGGGGTATTGGGTAAAGTTTTCAATAAGCAATAATCGCGCCTCGGTTAAACCTCATTGGCTACGATACTGCCACTGCGCAAAGCTAAACAATTTAGTGTGAATTTCATGCACACTTGCCCTAGTACCTCATGTTACAAAGAACATGATTCTATTTCAAAAGATGTTATCTGTTTATGCATAACTACTCCTCCACTGCTTCTGATAGGCAATGTAAGACATATAATGGTGTTGTTTTACTAATTTCTATCAGCTCTCTGCCCCAAACAGTCGATAGACACACGCAGAGAATTATGGGAAATTGTATGCTAAATAGCTGTCCAGGTAAGCAGCACCCTCCCAAGTTATGGATTTGATGCTCAGGCAGATATACCTTCACACAAAGATTAGATCTAGGCTGCTAACCATGGGTTGTGGAAAATATAAGAAGCACAAATTCATAATAGCATCCTCATAGGTCCCACTGTCTTCAAATGTTTACTAGAGAAGGAACGGCAATCAATTTAAAGGAAAATAAATTATAGATACATTTTTCCATATTCCATAATGCACGTCTGCCATTTCATGGCACTACATAGTTGCATTTGCTGCATTTCATTTTTAGCTTTAGGAGGTACAATATACTGGTTTCCTGGTTTTCAAAACATTTTAGGGGAAGATTCACAAGGACCTGACGCAACTGCATGGATGCATAAGTTTCCTTGAGTCAGTGCTGAATGTCCTTGTGCCACGATGAATGTGCTGTATTTACAATACAGCGCTCCATGGCGCAAGGATTAACAGATGCGTCAGAAATTCTGACGCATCTGTTGGCACAAAAGTGACGCATTGCTGGAAATGCTCATGAAAGTGACGCAAAAAGCCCTGAGTCATAACTTATGCCTGGTCTGTGCAGGCGTAGGGATTTTGACACAGTGAAGGAGTAGAGTGATGTAGTGAAATCTTGTAGATTTCAGTGCGTCAGTTCTAGAAGGCTTTTAGCGTGGGAACGCCCACCCTGCATTCATTATACCTGACGCAGGTATAATGTGATGCGGGACTTTACAATGTGACACATCTCCCTAGATGCGTCACATTGTAAATGGGCCACAACATTTACGCCGCAGCTGCGTCACAATACAGATTTTTATACTTGCCCTATATATGGCTGTGTGTACGTTGTGTGTCTCCGTCTGCATGCAGCATACAAATGTGCCAGATCTGGTAGCCCAGTTGGGCTGATGCAGCCACACAAGAGCTCTTTGCCTGACCTCATTGTCACCAATTCAAATCAGAGAGGATCCATGCAGTCTTTCAAGGCTCTCAGGTGAAAAAATGGGCCCTAGAGCAAGGAAGAAAATAGGCCCCCTTGTTGAAGTTTGGAATATAAAATACCGCAATAATCAGGGTTCAGTGGGTCCCGCAGGTCTGTGGGCGCCAGTGCAACTGCACCTGCTGCACCAACAGAAGCTACGCCCCTGTCATAGAGCTGGGTAACATCAATTACTCAGTGCCACAAAGAGCATTAGAAATAAACTTTACATAATGTCAAACTGCAAAAACAAGAGCTTTGTCAGTTCTTGTTCTGTTTCAAACACTCCATACAATCTGTATGAACCCTCTCCACATTTTCCTACTGATAACAAATGCCTTCGCTCCCAGAAAAAAACTTTCTGGGCGGTTAGTGCACATTTGAATGGGAGATGAGACCTCGGAAGAGCCCAGCCCTGCGCCGGACTGCGAGTCACCTCAGAGAGCAGAAACAAAGCCCGTCCTCTGCCCATCACTGACCCAAGCGAATCCGTGGAGCAAAGATGAGAACAAAGGGGAAGAAATAAAAGAATAACGAAAACTCATCAAGGAAAATAAATCCCTAAATTACTGCTGTATTTAAAAAGCTGAGAAAACAAAAGAGAACGTAAAGAGTAAACTGAAGCCAAATAGAGTCACCGTTTTGTCCTTGTCACAGATCACAAACCTGCAAGTAAAATGCATTGTAAAAATAAACTATCTTATTTTTTAATTACATATTCTCCAGTCTCCGAAGAGACTGTCAAAAATTGCCATTTCGACTATATTTCAAGTCTCCATGACGGGGTATTGGGTAAAGTTTTCAATAAGCAATAATCGCGCCTCGGTTAAACCTCATTGGCTACGATACTGCCACTGCGCAAAGCTAAACAATTTAGTGTGAATTTCATGCACACTTGCCCTAGTACCTCATGTTACAAAGAACATGATTCCTTTTCCAAAGATGTTATCTGTTTATGCATAACTACTCCTCCACTGCTTCTGATAGGCAATGTAAGACATATAATGGTGTTGTTTTACTAATTTCTATCAGCTCTCTGCCTCAAACCGTCGATAGCCACACGCAGAGAATTATGGGAAATTGTATGCTAAATAGCTGTACAGGTAAGCAGCACCCTCCCAAGTTATGGATTTGATGCTCAGGCAGATATACCTTCACACAAAGATGAGATCTAGGCTGCTAACCATGGGTTGTGGAAAATATAAGAAGCACAAATTCATAATAGCATCCTCATAGGTCCCACTGTCTTCAAATGTTTACTAGAGAAGGAACGGCAATCAATTTAAAGGAAAATAAATTATAGATACATTTTTCCATATTCCATAATGCACGTCTGCCATTTCATGGCACTACATAGTTGCATTTGCTGCATTTCATTTTTAGCTTTAGGAGGTACAATATACTGGTTTCCTGGTTTTCAAAACATTTTAGGGGAAGATTCACAAGGACCTGACGCAACTGCATGGATGCATAAGTTTCCTTGAGTCAGTGCTGAATGTCCTTGTGCCACGATGAATGTGCTGTATTTACAATACAGCGCTCCATGGCGCAAGGATTAACAGATGCGTCAGAAATTCTGACGCATCTGTTGGCACAAAAGTGACGCATTGCTGGAAATGCTCATGAAAGTGACGCAAAAAGCCCTGAGTCATAACTTATGCCTGGTCTGTGCAGGCGTAGGGATTTTGACACAGTGAAGGCGTAGAGTGATGTAGTGAAATCCTGTAGATTTCAGTGCGTCAGTTCTAGAAGGCTTTTAGCGTGGGAACGCCCACCCTGCATACATTATACCTCACGCAGGTATAATGTGATGCGGGACTTTACAATGTGACACATCTCCCTAGATGCGTCACAATGTAAATGGGCCGCAACATTTACGCCGCAGCTGCGTCACAATACAGATTTTTATTCTTGCCCTATATAAGGCTGTGTGTACGTTGTGTGTCTCCGTCTGCATGCAGAATACAAATGTGCCAGATCTGGTAGCCCAGTTGGGCTGATGCAGCCACACAAGAGCTCTTTGCCTGACCTCATTGTCACCAATTCAAATCAGAGAGGATCCATGCAGTCTTTCAAGGCTCTCAGGTGAAAAAATGGGCCCTAGAGCAAGGAAGAAAATAGGCCCCCTTGTTGAAGTTTGGAATATGAAATACCGCAATAATCAGGGTTCAGTGGGTCCCGCAGGTCTGTGGGCACCAGTGCAACTGCACCTGCTGCACCAACAGAAGCTACGCCCCTGTCATAGAGCTGGGTAACATCAATTACTCAGTGCCACAAAGAGCATTAGAAATAAACTTTACATAATGTCAAACGGCAAAAACAAGAGCTTTCTCAGTTCTTGTTCTGTTTCAAACACTCCATACAATCTGTATGAACCCTCTCCACATTTTCCTACTGATAACAAATGCCTTCGCTCCCAGAAAAAAACTTTCTGGGCAGTTAGTGCACATTTGAATGGGAGATGAGACCTCGGATGAGCCCAGCCCTGCGCCGGACTGCGAGTCACCTCAGAGAGCAGAAACAAAGCCCGTCCTCTGCCCATCACTGACCCAAGCGAATCCGTGGAGCAAAGATGAGAACAAAGGGGAAGAAATAAAAGAATAACGAAAACTCATCAAGGAAAATAAATCCCTAAATTACTGCTGTATTTAAAAAGCTGAGAAAACAAAAGAGAACGTAAAGAGTAAACTGAAGCCAAATAGAGTCACCGTTTTGTCCTTGTCACAGATCACAAACCTGCAAGTAAATTGCATTGCAAAATAAACTATCTTATTTTTTAATTACATATTCTCCAATCCCCGAAGAGACTGTCAAAAATTGCCATTTCAACTATATTTCAAGTCTCCATGACGGGGGATGGGGTAAAGTTTTCAATAAGCAATAATCACGCCTCGGTTAAGCCTCATTGGCTACGATACTGCCACTGCGCAAAGCTAAACAATTTAGTGTGAATTTCATGCACACTTGCCCTAGTACCTCATGTTACAAAGAACATGATTCCTTTTCAAAAGATGTTATCTGTTTATGCATAACTACTCCTCCACTGCTTCTGATAGGCAATGTAAGACATATAATGGTGTTGTTTTACTAATTTCTGTCAGCTCTCTGCCTCAAACCGTCGATAGCCACACGCAGAGAATTATGGGAAATTGTATGCTAAATAGCTGTACAGGTAAGCAGCACCCTCCCAAGTTATGGATTTGATGCTCAGGCAGATATACCTTCACACAAAGATGAGATCTAGGCTGCTAACCATGGGTTGTGGAAAATATAAGAAGCACAAATTCATAATAGCATCCTCATAGGTCCCACTGTCTTCAAATGTTTACTAGAGAAGGAACGGCAATCAATTTAAAGGAAAATAAATTATAGATACATTTTTCCATATTCCATAATGCACGTCTGCCATTTCATGGCACTACATAGTTGCATTTGCTGCATTTCATTTTTAGCTTTAGGAGGTACAATATACTGGTTTCCTGGTTTTCAAAACATTTTAGGGGAAGATTCACAAGGACCTGACGCAACTGCATGGATGCATAAGTTTCCTTGAGTCAGTGCTGAATGTCCTTGTGCCACGATGAATGTGCTGTATTTACAATACAGCGCTCCATGGCGCAAGGATTAACAGATGCGTCAGAAATTCTGACGCATCTGTTGGCACGAAAGTGACGCATTGCTGGAAATGCTCATGAAAGTGACGCAAAAAGCCCTGAGTCATAACTTATGCCTGGTCTGTGCAGGCGTAGGGATTTTGACACAGTGAAGGCGTAGAGTGATGTAGTGAAATCTTGTAGATTTCAGTGCGTCAGTTCTAGAAGGCTTTTAGCGTGGGAACGCCCACCCTGCATACATTATACCTGACGCAGGTATAATGTGATGCGGGACTTTACAATGTGACACATCTCCCTAGATGCGTCACATTGTAAATGGGCCACAACATTTACGCCGCAGCTGCGTCACAATACAGATTTTTATACTTGCCCTATATATGGCTGTGTGTACGTTGTGTGTCTCCGTCTGCATGCAGCATACAAATGTGCCAGATCTGGTAGCCCAGTTGTGCTGATGCAGCCACACAAGAGCTCTTTGCCTGACCTCATTGTCACCAATTCAAATCAGAGAGGATCCATGCAGTGTTTCAAGTCTCTCAGGTGAAAAAATGGGCCCTAGAGCAAGGAAGTAAATAGGCCCCCTTGTTGAAGTTTGGAATATAAAATACCGCAATAATCAGCGTTCAGTGGGTCCCGCAGGTCTGTGGGCGCCAGTGAAACTGCACCTGCTGCACCAACAGAAGCTAGGCCCCTGTCATAGAGCTGGGTAACATCAATTACTCAGTGCCACAAAGAGCATCAGAAATAAACTTTACATAATGTCAAACGGCAAAAACAAGAGCTTTGTCAGTTCTTGTTCTGTTTCAAACACTCCATACAATCTGTATGAACCCTCTCCACATTTTCCTACTGATAACAAACGCCTTCGCTCCCAGAAAAAAACTTTCTGGGCGGTTAGTGCACATTTGAATGGGAGATGAGACCTCGGAAGAGCCCAGCCCTGCGCCGGACTGCGAGTCACCTCAGAGAGCAGAAACAAAGCCCGTCCTCTGCCCATCACTGACCCAAGCAAATCCGTGGAGCAAAGATGAAAACAAAGGGGAAGAAATAAAAGAATAACGAAAACTCATCAAGGAAAATAAATCCCTAAATTACTGCTGTATTTAAAAAGCTGAGAAAACAAAAGAGAACGTAAAGAGTAAACTGAAGCCAAATAGAGTCACCGTTTTGTCCTTGTCACAGATCACAAACCTGCAAGTAAATTGCATTGCAAAATAAACTATCTTATTTTTTAATTACATATTCTCCAATCCCCGAAGAGACTGTCAAAAATTGCCATTTCGACTATATTTCAAGTCTCCATGACGGGGTATTGGGTAAAGTTTTCAATAAGCAATAATCACGCCTCGGTTAAGCCTCATTGGCTACGATACTGCCACTGCGCAAAGCTAAACAATTTAGTGTGAATTTTCATGCACACTTGCCCTAGTACCTCATGTTACAAAGAACATGGGGGCATATTATCAAGCCTGTGCGATAAAATTATCGCCGCTTTATCGGCCGAAAACGGCCGATAAAGCGGCGATAATGGGCTTGATAATATGCTCTAAGGAATTCCAATCGAAGCCCATGTTAGATGTGAAGACATCTAACATGGGCTTCGATGGGAATTCATAGAGCATATTATCAAGCCCATTACCGCCGCTTTATCGGACATTTTCGGCCGATAAAGCGGCGATAATTGTATCGCACAGGCTTGATAATATGCCCCAGGATTCCTTTTCAAAAGATGTTATCTGTTTATGCATAACTACTCCTCCACTGCTTCTGATAGGCAATGTAAGACATATAATGGTGTTGTTTTACTAATTTCTATCAGCTCTCTGCCTCAAACCGTCGATAGCCACACTCAGAGAATTATGGGAAATTGTATGCTAAATAGCTGTACAGGTAAGCAGCACCCTCCCAAGTTATGGATTTGATGCTCAGGCAGATATACCTTCACACAAAGATGAGATCTAGGCTGCTAACCATGGGTTGTGGAAAATATAAGAAGCACAAATTCATAATAGCATCCTCATAGGTCCCACTGTCTTCAAATGTTTACTAGAGAAGGAACGGCAATCAATTTAAAGGAAAATAAATTATAGATACATTTTTCCATATTCCATAATGCACGTCTGCCATTTCATGGCACTACATAGTTGCATTTGCTGCATTTCATTTTTAGCTTTAGGAGGTACAATATACTGGTTTCCTGGTTTTCAAAACATTTTAGGGGAAGATTCACAAGGACCTGACGCAACTGCATGGATGCATAAGTTTCCTTGAGTCAGTGCTGAATGTCCTTGTGCCACGATGAATGTGCTGTATTTACAATACAGCGCTCCATGGCGCAAGGATTAACAGATGCGTCAGAAATTCTGACGCATCTGTTGGCACGAAAGTGACGCATTGCTGGAAATGCTCATGAAAGTGACGCAAAAAGCCCTGAGTCATAACTTATGCCTGGTCTGTGCAGGCGTAGGGATTTTGACACAGTGAAGGCGTAGAGTGATGTAGTGAAATCTTGTAGATTTCAGTGCGTCAGTTCTAGAAGGCTTTTAGCGTGGGAACGCCCACCCTGCATACATTATACCTGACGCAGGTATAATGTGATGCGGGACTTTACAATGTGACACATCTCCCTAGATGCGTCACATTGTAAATGGGCCACAACATTTACGCCGCAGCTGCGTCACAATACAGATTTTTATACTTGCCCTATATATGGCTGTGTGTACGTTGTGTGTCTCCGTCTGCATGCAGCATACAAATGTGCCAGATCTGGTAGCCCAGTTGTGCTGATGCAGCCACACAAGAGCTCTTTGCCTGACCTCATTGTCACCAATTCAAATCAGAGAGGATCAATGCAGTGTTTCAAGTCTCTCAGGTGAAAAAATGGGCCCTAGAGCAAGGAAGTAAATAGGCCCCCTTGTTGAAGTTTGGAATATAAAATACCGCAATAATCAGCGTTCAGTGGGTCCCGCAGGTCTGTGGGCGCCAGTGAAACTGCACCTGCTGCACCAACAGAAGCTAGGCCCCCGTCATAGAGCTGGGTAACATCAATTACTCAGTGCCACAAAGAGCATCAGAAATAAACTTTACATAATGTCAAACGGCAAAAACAAGAGCTTTGTCAGTTCTTGTTCTGTTTCAAACACTCCATACAATCTGTATGAACCCTCTCCACATTTTCCTACTGATAACAAACGCCTTCGCTCCCAGAAAAAAACTTTCTGGGCGGTTAGTGCACATTTGAATGGGAGATGAGACCTCGGAAGAGCCCAGCCCTGCGCCGGACTGCGAGTCACCTCAGAGAGCAGAAACAAAGCCCGTCCTCTGCCCATCACTGACCCAAGCGAATCTGTGGAGCAAAGATGAGAACAAAGAGGAAGAAATAAAAGAATTACGAAAACTCATCAAGGAAAATAAATCCCTATATTACTGCTGTATTTAAAAAGCTGAGAAAACAAAAGAGAACGTAAAGAGTAAACTGAAGCCAAATAGAGTCACCGTTTTGTCCTTGTCACAGATCACAAATCTGCACTGCAAAATAAACTATCTTATTTTTTAATTACATATTCTCCAGTCTCCGAAGAGACTGTCAAAAACTGCCATTTCGACTATATTTCAAGTCTCCATGACGGGGTATTGGGTAAAGTTTTCAATAAGCAATAACCGCGCCTCGGTTATACCTCATTGGCTACGATACTGCCACTGCGCAAAGCTAAACAATTTAGTGTGAATTTCATGCACACTTGCCCTAGTACCTCATGTTACAAAGAACATGATTCTATTTCAAAAGATGTTATCTGTTTATGCATAACTACTCCTCCACTGCTTCTGATAGGCAATGTAAGACATATAATGGTGTTGTTTTACTAATTTCTATCAGCTCTCTGCCCCAAACAGTCGATAGCCACACGCAGAGAATTATGGGAAATTGTATGCTAAATAGCTGTCCAGGTAAGCAGCACCCTCCCAAGTTATGGATTTGATGCTCAGGCAGATATACCTTCACACAAAGATGAGATCTAGGCTGCTAACCATGGGTTGTGGAAAATATAAGAAGCACAAATTCATAATAGCATCCTCATAGGTCCCACTGTCTTCAAATGTTTACTAGAGAAGGAACGGCAATCAATTTAAAGGAAAATAAATTATAGATACATTTTTCCATATTCCATAATGCACGTCTGCCATTTCATGGCACTACATAGTTGCATTTGCTGCATTTCATTTTTAGCTTTAGGAGGTACAATATACTGGTTTCCTGGTTTTCAAAACATTTTAGGGGAAGATTCACAAGGACCTGACGCAACTGCATGGATGCATAAGTTTCCTTGAGTCAGTGCTGAATGTCCTTGTGCCACGATGAATGTGCTGTATTTACAATACAGCGCTCCATGGCGCAAGGATTAACAGATGCGTCAGAAATTCTGACGCATCTGTTGGCACAAAAGTGACGCATTGCTGGAAATGCTCATGAAAGTGACACAAAAAGCCCTGAGTCATAACTTATGCCTGGTCTGTGCAGGCGTAGGGATTTTGACACAGTGAAGGAGTAGAGTGATGTAGTGAAATCTTGTAGATTTCAGTGCGTCAGTTCTAGAAGGCTTTTAGCGTGGGAACGCCCACCCTGCATTCATTATACCTGACGCAGGTATAATGTGATGCGGGACTTTACAATGTGACACATCTCCCTAGATGCGTCACATTGTAAATGGGCCACAACATTTACGCCGCAGCTGCGTCACAATACAGATTTTTATACTTGCCCTATATATGGCTGTGTGTACGTTGTGTGTCTCCGTCTGCATGCAGCATACAAATGTGCCAGATCTGGTAGCCCAGTTGGGCTGATGCAGCCACACAAGAGCTCTTTGCCTGACCTCATTGTCACCAATTCAAATCAGAGAGGATCCATGCAGTCTTTCAAGGCTCTCAGGTGAAAAAATGGGCCCTAGAGCAAGGAAGAAAATAGGCCCCCTTGTTGAAGTTTGGAATATAAAATACCGCAATAATCAGGGTTCAGTGGGTCCCGCAGGTCTGTGGGCGCCAGTGCAACTGCACCTGCTGCACCAACAGAAGCTACGCCCCTGTCATAGAGCTGGGTAACATCAATTACTCAGTGCCACAAAGAGCATTAGAAATAAACTTTACATAATGTCAAACTGCAAAAACAAGAGCTTTGTCAGTTCTTGTTCTGTTTCAAACACTCCATACAATCTGTATGAACCCTCTCCACATTTTCCTACTGATAACAAATGCCTTTGCTCCCAGAAAAAAACTTTCTGGGCGGTTAGTGCACATTTGAATGGGAGATGAGACCTCGGAAGAGCCCAGCCCTGCGCCGGACTGCGAGTCACCTCAGAGAGCGGAAACAAAGCCCGTCCTCTGCCCATCACTGACCCAAGCGAATCCGTGGAGCAAAGATGAGAACAAAGGGGAAGAAATAAAAGAATAACGAAAACTCATCAAGGAAAATAAATCCCTAAATTACTGCTGTATTTAAAAAGCTGAGAAAACAAAAGAGAACGTAAAGAGTAAACTGAAGCCAAATAGAGTCACCGTTTTGTCCTTGTCACAGATCTGCAAGTAAATTGCATTGCAAAATAAACTATCTTATTTTTTAATTACATATTCTCCAGTCTCCGAAGAGACTGTCAAAAATTGCCATTTCGACTATATTTCAAGTCTCCATGACGGGGTATTGGGTAAAGTTTTCAATAAGCAATAATCGCGCCTCGGTTAAACCTCATTGGCTACGATACTGCCACTGCGCAAAGCTAAACAATTTAGTGTGAATTTCATGCACACTTGCCCTAGTACCTCATGTTACAAAGAACATGATTCCTTTTCCAAAGATGTTATCTGTTTATGCATAACTACTCCTCCACTGCTTCTGATAGGCAATGTAAGACATATAATGGTGTTGTTTTACTAATTTCTATCAGCTCTCTGCCTCAAACCGTCGATAGCCACACGCAGAGAATTATGGGAAATTGTATGCTAAATAGCTGTACAGGTAAGCAGCACCCTCCCAAGTTATGGATTTGATGCTCAGGCAGATATACCTTCACACAAAGATGAGATCTAGGCTGCTAACCATGGGTTGTGGAAAATATAAGAAGCACAAATTCATAATAGCATCCTCATAGGTCCCACTGTCTTCAAATGTTTACTAGAGAAGGAACGGCAATCAATTTAAAGGAAAATAAATTATAGATACATTTTTCCATATTCCATAATGCACGTCTGCCATTTCATGGCACTACATAGTTGCATTTGCTGCATTTCATTTTTAGCTTTAGGAGGTACAATATACTGGTTTCCTGGTTTTCAAAACATTTTAGGGGAAGATTCACAAGGACCTGACGCAACTGCATGTATGCATAAGTTTCCTTGAGTCAGTGCTGAATGTCCTTGTGCCACGATGAATGTGCTGTATTTACAATACAGCGCTCCATGGCGCAAGGATTAACAGATGCGTCAGAAATTCTGACGCATCTGTTGGCACAAAAGTGACGCATTGCTGGAAATGCTCATGAAAGTGACGCAAAAAGCCCTGAGTCATAACTTATGCCTGGTCTGTGCAGGCGTAGGGATTTTGACACAGTGAAGGAGTAGAGTGATGTAGTGAAATCTTGTAGATTTCAGTGCGTCAGTTCTAGAAGGCTTTTAGCGTGGGAACGCCCACCCTGCATTCATTATACCTGACGCAGGTATAATGTGATGCGGGACTTTACAATGTGACACATCTCCCTAGATGCGTCACATTGTAAATGGGCCACAACATTTACGCCGCAGCTGCGTCACAATACAGATTTTTATACTTGCCCTATATATGGCTGTGTGTACGTTGTGTGTCTCCGTCTGCATGCAGCATACAAATGTGCCAGATCTGGTAGCCCAGTTGGGCTGATGCAGCCACACAAGAGCTCTTTGCCTGACCTCATTGTCACCAATTCAAATCAGAGAGGATCCATGCAGTCTTTCAAGGCTCTCAGGTGAAAAAATGGGCCCTAGAGCAAGGAAGAAAATAGGCCCCCTTGTTGAAGTTTGGAATATAAAATACCGCAATAATCAGGGTTCAGTGGGTCCCGCAGGTCTGTGGGCGCCAGTGCAACTGCACCTGCTGCACCAACAGAAGCTACGCCCCTGTCATAGAGCTGGGTAACATCAATTACTCAGTGCCACAAAGAGCATTAGAAATAAACTTTACATAATGTCAAACGGCAAAAACAAGAGCTTTGTCAGTTCTTGTTCTGTTTCAAACACTCCATACAATCTGTATGAACCCTCTCCACATTTTCCTACTGATAACAAATGCCTTCGCTCCCAGAAAAAAACTTTCTGGGCGGTTAGTGCACATTTGAATGGGAGATGAGACCTCGGAAGAGCCCAGCCCTGCGCCGGACTGCGAGTCACCTCAGAGAGCAGAAACAAAGCCCGTCCTCTGCCCATCACTGACCCAAGCGAATCCGTGGAGCAAAGATGAGAACAAAGGGGAAGAAATAAAAGAATAACGAAAACTCATCAAGGAAAATAAATCCCTAAATTACTGCTGTATTTAAAAAGCTGAGAAAACAAAAGAGAATGTAAAGAGTAAACTGAAGCAAAATAGAGTCACCGTTTTGTCCTTGTCACAGATCACAAACCTGCAAGTAAATTGCATTGCAAAATAAACTATCTTATTTTTTAATTACATATTCTCCAGTCTCCGAAGAGACTGTCAAAAATTGCCATTTCGACTATATTTCAAGTCTCCATGACGGGGTATTGGGTAAAGTTTTCAATAAGCAATAATCGCGCCTCGGTTAAACCTCATTGGCTACGATACTGCCACTGCGCAAAGCTAAACAATTTAGTGTGAATTTCATGCACACTTGCCCTAGTACCTCATGTTACAAAGAACATGATTCCTTTTCAAAAGATGTTATCTGTTTATGCATAACTACTCCTCCACTGCTTCTGATAGGCAATATAAGACATATAATGGTGTTGTTTTACTAATTTCTATCAGCTCTCTGCCTCAAACCGTCGATAGCCACAGGCAGCAAATTATGGGAAATTGTATGCTAAATAGCTGTACAGGTAAGCAGCACCCTCCCAAGTTATGGATTTGATGCTCAGGCAGATATACCTTCACACAAAGATGAGATCTAGGCTGCTAACCATGGGTTGTGGAAAATATAAGAAGCACAAATTCATAATAGCATCCTCATAGGTCCCACTGTCTTCAAATGTTTACTAGAGAAGGAACGGCAATCAATTTAAAGGAAAATAAATTATAGATACATTTTTCCATATTCCATAATGCACGTCTGCCATTTCATGGCACTACATAGTTGCATTTGCTGCATTTCATTTTTAGCTTTAGGAGGTACAATATACTGGTTTCCTGGTTTTCAAAACATTTTAGGGTAAGATTCACAAGGACCTGACGCAACTGCATGGATGCATAAGTTTCCTTGAGTCAGTGCTGAATGTCCTTGTGCCACGATGAATGTGCTGTATTTACAATACAGCGCTCCATGGCGCAAGGATTAACAGATGCGTCAGAAATTCTGACGCATCTGTTGGCACGAAAGTGACGCATTGCTGGAAATGCTCATGAAAGTGACGCAAAAAGCCCTGAGTCATAACTTATGCTTGGTCTGTGCAGGCGTAGGGATTTTGACACAGTGAAGGCGTAGAGTGATGTAGTGAAATCTTGTAGATTTCAGTGCGTCAGTTCTAGAAGGCTTTTAGCGTGGGAACGCCCACCCTGCATACATTATACCTGACGCAGGTATAATGTGATGCGGGACTTTACAATATGACACATCTCCCTAGATGCGTCACATTGTAAATGGGCCACAACATTTACGCCGCAGCTGCGTCACAATACAGATTTTTATACTTGCCCTATATATGGCTGTGTGTACGTTGTGTGTCTCCGTCTGCATGCAGCATACAAATGTGCCAGATCTGGTCGATCAGTTGTGCTGATGCAGCCACACAAGAGCTCTTTGCCTGACCTCATTGTCACCAATTCAAATCAGAGAGGATCCATGCAGTGTTTCAAGTCTCTCAGGTGAAAAAATGGGCCCTAGAGCAAGGAAGTAAATAGGCCCCCTTGTTGAAGTTTGGAATATAAAATACCGCAATAATCAGCGTTCAGTGGGTCCCGCAGGTCTGTGGGCGCCAGTGAAACTGCACCTGCTGCACCAACAGAAGCTAGGCCCCTGTCATAGAGCTGGGTAACATCAATTACTCAGTGCCACAAAGAGCATTAGAAATAAACTTTACATAATGTCAAACGGCAAAAACAAGAGCTTTGTCAGTTCTTGTTCTGTTTCAAACACTCCATACAATCTGTATGAACCCTCTACACATTTTCCTACTGATAACAAACGCCTTCGCTCCCAGAAAAAAACTTTCTGGGCGGTTAGTGCACATTTGAATGGGAGATGAGACCTCGGAAGAGCCCAGCCCTGCGCCGGACTGCGAGTCACCTCAGAGAGCAGAAACAAAGCCCGTCCTCTGCCCATCACTGACCCAAGCGAATCTGTGGAGCAAAGATGAGAACAAAGAGGAAGAAATAAAAGAATTACGAAAACTCATCAAGGAAAATAAATCCCTATATTACTGCTGTATTTAAAAAGCTGAGAAAACAAAAGAGAACGTAAAGAGTAAACTGAAGCCAAATAGAGTCACCGTTTTGTCCTTGTCACAGATCACAAATCTGCAAGTAAATTGCATTGCAAAATAAACGATCTTATTTTTTAATTACATATTCTCCAGTCTCCGAAGAGACTGTCAAAAATTGCCATTTCGACTATATTTCAAGTCTCCATGACGGGGTATTGGGTAAAGTTTTCAATAAGCAATAATCGCGCCTCGGTTAAACCTCATTGGCTACGATACTGCCACTGCGCAAAGCTAAAAAATTTAGGGGCAGATTTATGTTAACTGGCGCATCCCCAGGGATGCGCCAGTTAATGTGCGCCACAGTGCGCCACAGCTCCGCCACCCATGGTGCGCCGCATTTACAATGCGGCGCACCATGGGGCAAAAACGGCACAGATGCGTGACGCATCTGTGCCGAAAAGGCGGCGCATTGCTGGAGTTGCGTCGCAAGCGCGACACAGCTCCAGCAAGGCTCGGGGGTGCCCTATCTGACCAATGCTGCATCAAGACCTACGCCTGCTTCAAGCAGGCGCAGGCTTTTGAACGCAGCATTGGCCTGAAAGTGACTGAGTGAAATCTTATAGATTTCACTCAGTCACTTTTGCGAGGCGCACCTGCCCCGGAACGCCCACCCTGCGCCGGAACGCCCACAAGCGGCGCAGGGCTTTACAACGTGACGCATCTGCCTAGATGCGTCACGTTGTAAATCGTTCGTAGGGATGCGCCACGTTTACGCCGCCTTGCGTGACGCAACAGCGGAGTAAACGTGGCGCAAGGCCTTCATAAATCTGCCCCTTAGTGTGAATTTCATGCACACTTGCCCTTGTACCTCATGTTACAAAGAACATGATTCCTTTTCAAAAGATGTTATCTGTTTATGCATAACTACTCCTCCACTGCTTCTGATAGGCAATGTAAGACATATAATGGTGTTGTTTTACTAATTTCTATCAGCTCTCTGCCCCAAACAGTCGATAGCCACAGGCAGAGAATTATGGGAAATTGTATGCTAAATAGCTGTCCAGGTAAGCAGCACCCTCCCAAGTTATGGATTTGATGCTCAGGCAGATATACCTTCACACAAAGATGAGATCTAGGCTGCTAACCATGGGTTGTGGAAAATATAAGAAGCACAAATTCATAATAGCATCCTCATAGGTCCCACTGTCTTCAAATGTTTACTAGAGAAGGAACGGCAATCAATTTAAAGGAAAATAAATTATAGATACATTTTTCCATATTCCATAATGCACGTCTGCCATTTCATGGCACTACATAGTTGCATTTGCTGCATTTCATTTTTAGCTTTAGGAGGTACAATATACTGGTTTCCTGGTTTTCAAAACATTTTAGGGGAAGATTCACAAGGACCTGACGCAACTGCATGGATGCATAAGTTTCCTTGAGTCAGTGCTGAATGTCCTTGTGCCACGATGAATGTGCTGTATTTACAATACAGCGCTCCATGGCGCAAGGATTAACAGATGCGTCAGAAATTCTGACGCATCTGTTGGCACGAAAGTGACGCATTGCTGGAAATGCTCATGAAAGTGACGCAAAAAGCCCTGAGTCATAACTTATGCCTGGTCTGTGCAGGCGTAGGGATTTTGACACAGTGAAGGCGTAGAGTGATGTAGTGAAATCTTGTAGATTTCAGTGCGTCAGTTCTAGAAGGCTTTTAGCGTGGGAACGCCCACCCTGCATACATTATACCTGACGCAGGTATAATGTGATGCGGGACTTTACAATGTGACACATCTCCCTAGATGCGTCACATTGTAAATGGGCCACAACATTTACGCCGCAGCTGCGTCACAATACAGATTTTTATACTTGCCCTATATATGGCTGTGTGTACGTTGTGTGTCTCCGTCTGCATGCAGCATACAAATGTGCCAGATCTGGTAGCCCAGTTGTGCTGATGCAGCCACACAAGAGCTCTTTGCCTGACCTCATTGTCACCAATTCAAATCAGAGAGGATCCATGCAGTGTTTCAAGTCTCTCAGGTGAAAAAATGGGCCCTAGAGCAAGGAAGTAAATAGGCCCCCTTGTTGAAGTTTGGAATATAAAATACCGCAATAATCAGCGTTCAGTGGGTCCCGCAGGTCTGTGGGCGCCAGTGAAACTGCACCTGCTGCACCAACAGAAGCTAGGCCCCTGTCATAGAGCTGGGTAACATCAATTACTCAGTGCCACAAAGAGCATTAGAAATAAACTTTACATAATGTCAAACGGCAAAAACAAGAGCTTTGTCAGTTCTTGTTCTGTTTCAAACACTCCATACAATCTGTATGAACCCTCTCCACATTTTCCTACTGATAACAAACGCCTTCGCTCCCAGAAAAAAACTTTCTGGGCGGTTAGTGCACATTTGAATGGGAGATGAGACCTCGGAAGAGCCCAGCCCTGCGCCGGACTGCGAGTCACCTCAGAGAGCAGAAACAAAGCCCGTCCTCTGCCCATCACTGACCCAAGCGAATCTGTGGAGCAAAGATGAGAACAAAGAGGAAGAAATAAAAGAATTACGAAAACTCATCAAGGAAAATAAATCCCTATATTACTGCTGTATTTAAAAAGCTGAGAAAACAAAAGAGAACGTAAAGAGTAAACTGAAGCCAAATAGAGTCAACGTTTTGGCCTTGTCACAGATCACAAATCTGCATTGCAAAATAAACTATCTTATTTTTTAATTACATATTCTCCAGTCTCCGAAGAGACTGTCAAAAATTGCCATTTCGACTATATTTCAAGTCTCCATGACGGGGTATTGGGTAAAGTTTTCAATAAGCAATAATCGCGCCTCGGTTAAACCTCATTGGCTACGATACTGCCACTGCGCAAAGCTAAACAATTTAGTGTGAATTTCATGCACACTTGCCCTAGTACCTCATGTTACAAAGAACATGATTCTATTTCAAAAGATGTTATCTGTTTATGCATAACTACTCCTCCACTGCTTCTGATAGACAATGTAAGACATATAATGGTGTTGTTTTACTAATTTCTATCAGCTCTTTGCCCCAAACAGTCGATAGCCACAGGCAGAGAATTATGGGAAATTGTATGCTAAATAGCTGTCCAGGTAAGCAGCACCCTCCCAAGTTATGGATTTGATGCTCAGGCAGATATACCTTCACACAAAGATGAGATCTAGGCTGCTAACCATGGGTTGTGGAAAATATAAGAAGCACAAATTCATAATAGCATCCTCATAGGTCCCACTGTCTTCAAATGTTTACTAGAGAAGGAACGGCAATCAATTTAAAGGAAAATAAATTATAGATACATTTTTCCATATTCCATAATGCACGTCTGCCATTTCATGGCACTACATAGTTGCATTTGCTGCATTTCATTTTTAGCTTTAGGAGGTACAATATACTGGTTTCCTGGTTTTCAAAACATTTTAGGGGAAGATTCACAAGGACCTGACGCAACTGCATGGATGCATAAGTTTCCTTGAGTCAGTGCTGAATGTCCTTGTGCCACGATGAATGTGCTGTATTTACAATACAGCGCTCCATGGCGCAAGGATTAACAGATGCGTCAGAAATTCTGACGCATCTGTTGGCACGAAAGTGACGCATTGCTGGAAATGCTCATGAAAGTGACGCAAAAAGCCCTGAGTCATAACTTATGCCTGGTCTGTGCAGGCGTAGGGATTTTGACACAGTGAAGGCGTAGAGTGATGTAGTGAAATCTTGTAGATTTCAGTGCGTCAGTTCTAGAAGGCTTTTAGCGTGGGAACGCCCACCCTGCATACATTATACCTGACGCAGGTATAATGTGATGCGGGACTTTACAATGTGACACATCTCCCTAGATGCGTCACATTGTAAATGGGCCACAACATTTACGCCGCAGCTGCGTCACAATACAGATTTTTATACTTGCCCTATATATGGCTGTGTGTACGTTGTGTGTCTCCGTCTGCATGCAGCATACAAATGTGCCAGATCTGGTAGCCCAGTTGTGCTGATGCAGCCACACAAGAGCTCTTTGCCTGACCTCATTGTCACCAATTCAAATCAGAGAGGATCCATGCAGTGTTTCAAGTCTCTCAGGTGAAAAAATGGGCCCTAGAGCAAGGAAGTAAATAGGCCCCCTTGTTGAAGTTTGGAATATAAAATACCGCAATAATCAGCGTTCAGTGGGTCCCGCAGGTCTGTGGGCGCCAGTGAAACTGCACCTGCTGCACCAACAGAAGCTAGGCCCCTGTCATAGAGCTGGGTAACATCAATTACTCAGTGCCACAAAGAGCATTAGAAATAAACTTTACATAATGTCAAACGGCAAAAACAAGAGCTTTGTCAGTTCTTGTTCTGTTTCAAACACTCCATACAATCTGTATGAACCCTCTCCACATTTTCCTACTGATAACAAACGCCTTCGCTCCCAGAAAAAAACTTTCTGGGCGGTTAGTGCACATTTGAAAGGGAGATGAGACCTCGGAAGAGCCCAGCCCTGCGCCGGACTGCGAGTCACCTCAGAGAGCAGAAACAAAGCCCGTCCTCTGCCCATCACTGACCCAAGCGAATCTGTGGAGCAAAGATGAGAACAAAGAGGAAGAAATAAAAGAATTACGAAAACTCATCAAGGAAAATAAATCCCTATATTACTGCTGTATTTAAAAAGCTGAGAAAACAAAAGAGAACGTAAAGAGTAAACTGAAGCCAAATAGAGTCACCGTTTTGTCCTTGTCACAGATCACAAATCTGCATTGCAAAATAAACTATCTTATTTTTTAATTACATATTCTCCAGTCTCCGAAGAGACTGTCAAAAATTGCCATTTCGACTATATTTCAAGTCTCCATGACGGGGTATTGGGTAAAGTTTTCAATAAGCAATAATCGCGCCTCGGTTAAACCTCATTGGCTACGATACTGCCACTGCGCAAAGCTAAACAATTTAGTGTGAATTTCATGCACATTTGCCCTAGTACCTCATGTTACAAAGAACATGATTCTATTTCAAAAGATGTTATCTGTTTATGCATAACTACTCCTCCACTGCTTCTGATAGGCAATGTAAGACATATAATGGTGTTGTTTTACTAATTTCTATCAGCTCTCTGCCTCAAACCGTCGATAGCCACACGCAGAGAATTATGGGAAATTGTATGCTAAATAGCTGTACAGGTAAGCAGCACCCTCCCAAGTTATGGATTTGATGCTCAGGCAGATATACCTTCACACAAAGATGAGATCTAGGCTGCTAACCATGGGTTGTGGAAAATATAAGAAGCACAAATTCATAATAGCATCCTCATAGGTCCCACTGTCTTCAAATGTTTACTAGAGAAGGAACGGCAATCAATTTAAAGGAAAATAAATTATAGATACATTTTTCCATATTCCATAATGCACGTCTGCCATTTCATGGCACTACATAGTTGCATTTGCTGCATTTCATTTTTAGCTTTAGGAGGTACAATATACTGGTTTCCTGGTTTTCAAAACATTTTAGGGGAAGATTCACAAGGACCTGACGCAACTGCATGGATGCATAAGTTTCCTTGAGTCAGTGCTGAATGTCCTTGTGCCACGATGAATGTGCTGTATTTACAATACAGCGCTCCATGGCGCAAGGATTAACAGATGCGTCAGAAATTCTGACGCATCTGTTGGCACAAAAGTGACGCATTGCTGGAAATGCTCATGAAAGTGACGCAAAAAGCCCTGAGTCATAACTTATGCCTGGTCTGTGCAGGCGTAGGGATTTTGACACAGTGAAGGCGTAGAGTGATGTAGTGAAATCCTGTAGATTTCAGTGCGTCAGTTCTAGAAGGCTTTTAGCGTGGGAACGCCCACCCTGCATACATTATACCTCACGCAGGTATAATGTGATGCGGGACTTTACAATGTGACACATCTCCCTAGATGCGTCACAATGTAAATGGGCCGCAACATTTACGCCGCAGCTGCGTCACAATACAGATTTTTATTCTTGCCCTATATAAGGCTGTGTGTACGTTGTGTGTCTCCGTCTGCATGCAGAATACAAATGTGCCAGATCTGGTAGCCCAGTTGGGCTGATGCAGCCACACAAGAGCTCTTTGCCTGACCTCATTGTCACCAATTCAAATCAGAGAGGATCCATGCAGTCTTTCAAGGCTCTCAGGTGAAAAAATGGGCCCTAGAGCAAGGAAGAAAATAGGCCCCCTTGTTGAAGTTTGGAATATGAAATACCGCAATAATCAGGGTTCAGTGGGTCCCGCAGGTCTGTGGGCACCAGTGCAACTGCACCTGCTGCACCAACAGAAGCTACGCCCCTGTCATAGAGCTGGGTAACATCAATTACTCAGTGCCACAAAGAGCATTAGAAATAAACTTTACATAATGTCAAACGGCAAAAACAAGAGCTTTCTCAGTTCTTGTTCTGTTTCAAACACTCCATACAATCTGTATGAACCCTCTCCACATTTTCCTACTGATAACAAATGCCTTCGCTCCCAGAAAAAAACTTTCTGGGCAGTTAGTGCACATTTGAATGGGAGATGAGACCTCGGATGAGCCCAGCCCTGCGCCGGACTGCGAGTCACCTCAGAGAGCAGAAACAAAGCCCGTCCTCTGCCCATCACTGACCCAAGCGAATCCGTGGAGCAAAGATGAGAACAAAGGGGAAGAAATAAAAGAATAACGAAAACTCATCAAGGAAAATAAATCCCTAAATTACTGCTGTATTTAAAAAGCTGAGAAAACAAAAGAGAACGTAAAGAGTAAACTGAAGCCAAATAGAGTCACCGTTTTGTCCTTGTCACAGATCACAAACCTGCAAGTAAATTGCATTGCAAAATAAACTATCTTATTTTTTAATTACATATTCTCCAATCCCCGAAGAGACTGTCAAAAATTGCCATTTCAACTATATTTCAAGTCTCCATGACGGGGGATGGGGTAAAGTTTTCAATAAGCAATAATCACGCCTCGGTTAAGCCTCATTGGCTACGATACTGCCACTGCGCAAAGCTAAACAATTTAGTGTGAATTTCATGCACACTTGCCCTAGTACCTCATGTTACAAAGAACATGATTCCTTTTCAAAAGATGTTATCTGTTTATGCATAACTACTCCTCCACTGCTTCTGATAGGCAATGTAAGACATATAATGGTGTTGTTTTACTAATTTCTATCAGCTCTCTGCCTCAAACCGTCGATAGCCACACGCAGAGAATTATGGGAAATTGTATGCTAAATAGCTGTACAGGTAAGCAGCACCCTCCCAAGTTATGGATTTGATGCTCAGGCAGATATACCTTCACACAAAGATGAGATCTAGGCTGCTAACCATGGGTTGTGGAAAATATAAGAAGCACAAATTCATAATAGCATCCTCATAGGTCCCACTGTCTTCAAATGTTTACTAGAGAAGGAACGGCAATCAATTTAAAGGAAAATAAATTATAGATACATTTTTCCATATTCCATAATGCACGTCTGCCATTTCATGGCACTACATAGTTGCATTTGCTGCATTTCATTTTTAGCTTTAGGAGGTACAATATACTGGTTTCCTGGTTTTCAAAACATTTTAGGGGAAGATTCACAAGGACCTGACGCAACTGCATGGATGCATAAGTTTCCTTGAGTCAGTGCTGAATGTCCTTGTGCCACGATGAATGTGCTGTATTTACAATACAGCGCTCCATGGCGCAAGGATTAACAGATGCGTCAGAAATTCTGACGCATCTGTTGGCACGAAAGTGACGCATTGCTGGAAATGCTCATGAAAGTGACGCAAAAAGCCCTGAGTCATAACTTATGCCTGGTCTGTGCAGGCGTAGGGATTTTGACACAGTGAAGGCGTAGAGTGATGTAGTGAAATCTTGTAGATTTCAGTGCGTCAGTTCTAGAAGGCTTTTAGCGTGGGAACGCCCACCCTGCATACATTATACCTGACGCAGGTATAATGTGATGCGGGACTTTACAATGTGACACATCTCCCTAGATGCGTCACATTGTAAATGGGCCACAACATTTACGCCGCAGCTGCGTCACAATACAGATTTTTATACTTGCCCTATATATGGCTGTGTGTACGTTGTGTGTCTCCGTCTGCATGCAGCATACAAATGTGCCAGATCTGGTAGCCCAGTTGTGCTGATGCAGCCACACAAGAGCTCTTTGCCTGACCTCATTGTCACCAATTCAAATCAGAGAGGATCCATGCAGTGTTTCAAGTCTCTCAGGTGAAAAAATGGGCCCTAGAGCAAGGAAGTAAATAGGCCCCCTTGTTGAAGTTTGGAATATAAAATACCGCAATAATCAGCGTTCAGTGGGTCCCGCAGGTCTGTGGGCGCCAGTGAAACTGCACCTGCTGCACCAACAGAAGCTAGGCCCCTGTCATAGAGCTGGGTAACATCAATTACTCAGTGCCACAAAGAGCATCAGAAATAAACTTTACATAATGTCAAACGGCAAAAACAAGAGCTTTGTCAGTTCTTGTTCTGTTTCAAACACTCCATACAATCTGTATGAACCCTCTCCACATTTTCCTACTGATAACAAACGCCTTCGCTCCCAGAAAAAAACTTTCTGGGCGGTTAGTGCACATTTGAATGGGAGATGAGACCTCGGAAGAGCCCAGCCCTGCGCCGGACTGCGAGTCACCTCAGAGAGCAGAAACAAAGCCCGTCCTCTGCCCATCACTGACCCAAGCAAATCCGTGGAGCAAAGATGAAAACAAAGGGGAAGAAATAAAAGAATAACGAAAACTCATCAAGGAAAATAAATCCCTAAATTACTGCTGTATTTAAAAAGCTGAGAAAACAAAAGAGAACGTAAAGAGTAAACTGAAGCCAAATAGAGTCACCGTTTTGTCCTTGTCACAGATCACAAACCTGCAAGTAAATTGCATTGCAAAATAAACTATCTTATTTTTTAATTACATATTCTCCAATCCCCGAAGAGACTGTCAAAAATTGCCATTTCGACTATATTTCAAGTCTCCATGACGGGGTATTGGGTAAAGTTTTCAATAAGCAATAATCACGCCTCGGTTAAGCCTCATTGGCTACGATACTGCCACTGCGCAAAGCTAAACAATTTAGTGTGAATTTTCATGCACACTTGCCCTAGTACCTCATGTTACAAAGAACATGGGGGCATATTATCAAGCCTGTGCGATAAAATTATCGCCGCTTTATCGGCCGAAAACGGCCGATAAAGCGGCGATAATGGGCTTGATAATATGCTCTAAGGAATTCCAATCGAAGCCCATGTTAGATGTGAAGACATCTAACATGGGCTTCGATGGGAATTCATAGAGCATATTATCAAGCCCATTACCGCCGCTTTATCGGACATTTTCGGCCGATAAAGCGGCGATAATTGTATCGCACAGGCTTGATAATATGCCCCAGGATTCCTTTTCAAAAGATGTTATCTGTTTATGCATAACTACTCCTCCACTGCTTCTGATAGGCAATGTAAGACATATAATGGTGTTGTTTTACTAATTTCTATCAGCTCTCTGCCTCAAACCGTCGATAGCCACACTCAGAGAATTATGGGAAATTGTATGCTAAATAGCTGTACAGGTAAGCAGCACCCTCCCAAGTTATGGATTTGATGCTCAGGCAGATATACCTTCACACAAAGATGAGATCTAGGCTGCTAACCATGGGTTGTGGAAAATATAAGAAGCACAAATTCATAATAGCATCCTCATAGGTCCCACTGTCTTCAAATGTTTACTAGAGAAGGAACGGCAATCAATTTAAAGGAAAATAAATTATAGATACATTTTTCCATATTCCATAATGCACGTCTGCCATTTCATGGCACTACATAGTTGCATTTGCTGCATTTCATTTTTAGCTTTAGGAGGTACAATATACTGGTTTCCTGGTTTTCAAAACATTTTAGGGGAAGATTCACAAGGACCTGACGCAACTGCATGGATGCATAAGTTTCCTTGAGTCAGTGCTGAATGTCCTTGTGCCACGATGAATGTGCTGTATTTACAATACAGCGCTCCATGGCGCAAGGATTAACAGATGCGTCAGAAATTCTGACGCATCTGTTGGCACGAAAGTGACGCATTGCTGGAAATGCTCATGAAAGTGACGCAAAAAGCCCTGAGTCATAACTTATGCCTGGTCTGTGCAGGCGTAGGGATTTTGACACAGTGAAGGCGTAGAGTGATGTAGTGAAATCTTGTAGATTTCAGTGCGTCAGTTCTAGAAGGCTTTTAGCGTGGGAACGCCCACCCTGCATACATTATACCTGACGCAGGTATAATGTGATGCGGGACTTTACAATGTGACACATCTCCCTAGATGCGTCACATTGTAAATGGGCCACAACATTTACGCCGCAGCTGCGTCACAATACAGATTTTTATACTTGCCCTATATATGGCTGTGTGTACGTTGTGTGTCTCCGTCTGCATGCAGCATACAAATGTGCCAGATCTGGTAGCCCAGTTGTGCTGATGCAGCCACACAAGAGCTCTTTGCCTGACCTCATTGTCACCAATTCAAATCAGAGAGGATCAATGCAGTGTTTCAAGTCTCTCAGGTGAAAAAATGGGCCCTAGAGCAAGGAAGTAAATAGGCCCCCTTGTTGAAGTTTGGAATATAAAATACCGCAATAATCAGCGTTCAGTGGGTCCCGCAGGTCTGTGGGCGCCAGTGAAACTGCACCTGCTGCACCAACAGAAGCTAGGCCCCCGTCATAGAGCTGGGTAACATCAATTACTCAGTGCCACAAAGAGCATCAGAAATAAACTTTACATAATGTCAAACGGCAAAAACAAGAGCTTTGTCAGTTCTTGTTCTGTTTCAAACACTCCATACAATCTGTATGAACCCTCTCCACATTTTCCTACTGATAACAAACGCCTTCGCTCCCAGAAAAAAACTTTCTGGGCGGTTAGTGCACATTTGAATGGGAGATGAGACCTCGGAAGAGCCCAGCCCTGCGCCGGACTGCGAGTCACCTCAGAGAGCAGAAACAAAGCCCGTCCTCTGCCCATCACTGACCCAAGCGAATCTGTGGAGCAAAGATGAGAACAAAGAGGAAGAAATAAAAGAATTACGAAAACTCATCAAGGAAAATAAATCCCTATATTACTGCTGTATTTAAAAAGCTGAGAAAACAAAAGAGAACGTAAAGAGTAAACTGAAGCCAAATAGAGTCACCGTTTTGTCCTTGTCACAGATCACAAATCTGCACTGCAAAATAAACTATCTTATTTTTTAATTACATATTCTCCAGTCTCCGAAGAGACTGTCAAAAACTGCCATTTCGACTATATTTCAAGTCTCCATGACGGGGTATTGGGTAAAGTTTTCAATAAGCAATAACCGCGCCTCGGTTATACCTCATTGGCTACGATACTGCCACTGCGCAAAGCTAAACAATTTAGTGTGAATTTCATGCACACTTGCCCTAGTACCTCATGTTACAAAGAACATGATTCTATTTCAAAAGATGTTATCTGTTTATGCATAACTACTCCTCCACTGCTTCTGATAGGCAATGTAAGACATATAATGGTGTTGTTTTACTAATTTCTATCAGCTCTCTGCCCCAAACAGTCGATAGCCACACGCAGAGAATTATGGGAAATTGTATGCTAAATAGCTGTCCAGGTAAGCAGCACCCTCCCAAGTTATGGATTTGATGCTCAGGCAGATATACCTTCACACAAAGATGAGATCTAGGCTGCTAACCATGGGTTGTGGAAAATATAAGAAGCACAAATTCATAATAGCATCCTCATAGGTCCCACTGTCTTCAAATGTTTACTAGAGAAGGAACGGCAATCAATTTAAAGGAAAATAAATTATAGATACATTTTTCCATATTCCATAATGCACGTCTGCCATTTCATGGCACTACATAGTTGCATTTGCTGCATTTCATTTTTAGCTTTAGGAGGTACAATATACTGGTTTCCTGGTTTTCAAAACATTTTAGGGGAAGATTCACAAGGACCTGACGCAACTGCATGGATGCATAAGTTTCCTTGAGTCAGTGCTGAATGTCCTTGTGCCACGATGAATGTGCTGTATTTACAATACAGCGCTCCATGGCGCAAGGATTAACAGATGCGTCAGAAATTCTGACGCATCTGTTGGCACAAAAGTGACGCATTGCTGGAAATGCTCATGAAAGTGACACAAAAAGCCCTGAGTCATAACTTATGCCTGGTCTGTGCAGGCGTAGGGATTTTGACACAGTGAAGGAGTAGAGTGATGTAGTGAAATCTTGTAGATTTCAGTGCGTCAGTTCTAGAAGGCTTTTAGCGTGGGAACGCCCACCCTGCATTCATTATACCTGACGCAGGTATAATGTGATGCGGGACTTTACAATGTGACACATCTCCCTAGATGCGTCACATTGTAAATGGGCCACAACATTTACGCCGCAGCTGCGTCACAATACAGATTTTTATACTTGCCCTATATATGGCTGTGTGTACGTTGTGTGTCTCCGTCTGCATGCAGCATACAAATGTGCCAGATCTGGTAGCCCAGTTGGGCTGATGCAGCCACACAAGAGCTCTTTGCCTGACCTCATTGTCACCAATTCAAATCAGAGAGGATCCATGCAGTCTTTCAAGGCTCTCAGGTGAAAAAATGGGCCCTAGAGCAAGGAAGAAAATAGGCCCCCTTGTTGAAGTTTGGAATATAAAATACCGCAATAATCAGGGTTCAGTGGGTCCCGCAGGTCTGTGGGCGCCAGTGCAACTGCACCTGCTGCACCAACAGAAGCTACGCCCCTGTCATAGAGCTGGGTAACATCAATTACTCAGTGCCACAAAGAGCATTAGAAATAAACTTTACATAATGTCAAACTGCAAAAACAAGAGCTTTGTCAGTTCTTGTTCTGTTTCAAACACTCCATACAATCTGTATGAACCCTCTCCACATTTTCCTACTGATAACAAATGCCTTTGCTCCCAGAAAAAAACTTTCTGGGCGGTTAGTGCACATTTGAATGGGAGATGAGACCTCGGAAGAGCCCAGCCCTGCGCCGGACTGCGAGTCACCTCAGAGAGCGGAAACAAAGCCCGTCCTCTGCCCATCACTGACCCAAGCGAATCCGTGGAGCAAAGATGAGAACAAAGGGGAAGAAATAAAAGAATAACGAAAACTCATCAAGGAAAATAAATCCCTAAATTACTGCTGTATTTAAAAAGCTGAGAAAACAAAAGAGAACGTAAAGAGTAAACTGAAGCCAAATAGAGTCACCGTTTTGTCCTTGTCACAGATCTGCAAGTAAATTGCATTGCAAAATAAACTATCTTATTTTTTAATTACATATTCTCCAGTCTCCGAAGAGACTGTCAAAAATTGCCATTTCGACTATATTTCAAGTCTCCATGACGGGGTATTGGGTAAAGTTTTCAATAAGCAATAATCGCGCCTCGGTTAAACCTCATTGGCTACGATACTGCCACTGCGCAAAGCTAAACAATTTAGTGTGAATTTCATGCACACTTGCCCTAGTACCTCATGTTACAAAGAACATGATTCCTTTTCCAAAGATGTTATCTGTTTATGCATAACTACTCCTCCACTGCTTCTGATAGGCAATGTAAGACATATAATGGTGTTGTTTTACTAATTTCTATCAGCTCTCTGCCTCAAACCGTCGATAGCCACACGCAGAGAATTATGGGAAATTGTATGCTAAATAGCTGTACAGGTAAGCAGCACCCTCCCAAGTTATGGATTTGATGCTCAGGCAGATATACCTTCACACAAAGATGAGATCTAGGCTGCTAACCATGGGTTGTGGAAAATATAAGAAGCACAAATTCATAATAGCATCCTCATAGGTCCCACTGTCTTCAAATGTTTACTAGAGAAGGAACGGCAATCAATTTAAAGGAAAATAAATTATAGATACATTTTTCCATATTCCATAATGCACGTCTGCCATTTCATGGCACTACATAGTTGCATTTGCTGCATTTCATTTTTAGCTTTAGGAGGTACAATATACTGGTTTCCTGGTTTTCAAAACATTTTAGGGGAAGATTCACAAGGACCTGACGCAACTGCATGTATGCATAAGTTTCCTTGAGTCAGTGCTGAATGTCCTTGTGCCACGATGAATGTGCTGTATTTACAATACAGCGCTCCATGGCGCAAGGATTAACAGATGCGTCAGAAATTCTGACGCATCTGTTGGCACAAAAGTGACGCATTGCTGGAAATGCTCATGAAAGTGACGCAAAAAGCCCTGAGTCATAACTTATGCCTGGTCTGTGCAGGCGTAGGGATTTTGACACAGTGAAGGAGTAGAGTGATGTAGTGAAATCTTGTAGATTTCAGTGCGTCAGTTCTAGAAGGCTTTTAGCGTGGGAACGCCCACCCTGCATTCATTATACCTGACGCAGGTATAATGTGATGCGGGACTTTACAATGTGACACATCTCCCTAGATGCGTCACATTGTAAATGGGCCACAACATTTACGCCGCAGCTGCGTCACAATACAGATTTTTATACTTGCCCTATATATGGCTGTGTGTACGTTGTGTGTCTCCGTCTGCATGCAGCATACAAATGTGCCAGATCTGGTAGCCCAGTTGGGCTGATGCAGCCACACAAGAGCTCTTTGCCTGACCTCATTGTCACCAATTCAAATCAGAGAGGATCCATGCAGTCTTTCAAGGCTCTCAGGTGAAAAAATGGGCCCTAGAGCAAGGAAGAAAATAGGCCCCCTTGTTGAAGTTTGGAATATAAAATACCGCAATAATCAGGGTTCAGTGGGTCCCGCAGGTCTGTGGGCGCCAGTGCAACTGCACCTGCTGCACCAACAGAAGCTACGCCCCTGTCATAGAGCTGGGTAACATCAATTACTCAGTGCCACAAAGAGCATTAGAAATAAACTTTACATAATGTCAAACGGCAAAAACAAGAGCTTTGTCAGTTCTTGTTCTGTTTCAAACACTCCATACAATCTGTATGAACCCTCTCCACATTTTCCTACTGATAACAAATGCCTTCGCTCCCAGAAAAAAACTTTCTGGGCGGTTAGTGCACATTTGAATGGGAGATGAGACCTCGGAAGAGCCCAGCCCTGCGCCGGACTGCGAGTCACCTCAGAGAGCAGAAACAAAGCCCGTCCTCTGCCCATCACTGACCCAAGCGAATCCGTGGAGCAAAGATGAGAACAAAGGGGAAGAAATAAAAGAATAACGAAAACTCATCAAGGAAAATAAATCCCTAAATTACTGCTGTATTTAAAAAGCTGAGAAAACAAAAGAGAATGTAAAGAGTAAACTGAAGCAAAATAGAGTCACCGTTTTGTCCTTGTCACAGATCACAAACCTGCAAGTAAATTGCATTGCAAAATAAACTATCTTATTTTTTAATTACATATTCTCCAGTCTCCGAAGAGACTGTCAAAAATTGCCATTTCGACTATATTTCAAGTCTCCATGACGGGGTATTGGGTAAAGTTTTCAATAAGCAATAATCGCGCCTCGGTTAAACCTCATTGGCTACGATACTGCCACTGCGCAAAGCTAAACAATTTAGTGTGAATTTCATGCACACTTGCCCTAGTACCTCATGTTACAAAGAACATGATTCCTTTTCAAAAGATGTTATCTGTTTATGCATAACTACTCCTCCACTGCTTCTGATAGGCAATATAAGACATATAATGGTGTTGTTTTACTAATTTCTATCAGCTCTCTGCCTCAAACCGTCGATAGCCACAGGCAGCAAATTATGGGAAATTGTATGCTAAATAGCTGTACAGGTAAGCAGCACCCTCCCAAGTTATGGATTTGATGCTCAGGCAGATATACCTTCACACAAAGATGAGATCTAGGCTGCTAACCATGGGTTGTGGAAAATATAAGAAGCACAAATTCATAATAGCATCCTCATAGGTCCCACTGTCTTCAAATGTTTACTAGAGAAGGAACGGCAATCAATTTAAAGGAAAATAAATTATAGATACATTTTTCCATATTCCATAATGCACGTCTGCCATTTCATGGCACTACATAGTTGCATTTGCTGCATTTCATTTTTAGCTTTAGGAGGTACAATATACTGGTTTCCTGGTTTTCAAAACATTTTAGGGTAAGATTCACAAGGACCTGACGCAACTGCATGGATGCATAAGTTTCCTTGAGTCAGTGCTGAATGTCCTTGTGCCACGATGAATGTGCTGTATTTACAATACAGCGCTCCATGGCGCAAGGATTAACAGATGCGTCAGAAATTCTGACGCATCTGTTGGCACGAAAGTGACGCATTGCTGGAAATGCTCATGAAAGTGACGCAAAAAGCCCTGAGTCATAACTTATGCTTGGTCTGTGCAGGCGTAGGGATTTTGACACAGTGAAGGCGTAGAGTGATGTAGTGAAATCTTGTAGATTTCAGTGCGTCAGTTCTAGAAGGCTTTTAGCGTGGGAACGCCCACCCTGCATACATTATACCTGACGCAGGTATAATGTGATGCGGGACTTTACAATATGACACATCTCCCTAGATGCGTCACATTGTAAATGGGCCACAACATTTACGCCGCAGCTGCGTCACAATACAGATTTTTATACTTGCCCTATATATGGCTGTGTGTACGTTGTGTGTCTCCGTCTGCATGCAGCATACAAATGTGCCAGATCTGGTCGATCAGTTGTGCTGATGCAGCCACACAAGAGCTCTTTGCCTGACCTCATTGTCACCAATTCAAATCAGAGAGGATCCATGCAGTGTTTCAAGTCTCTCAGGTGAAAAAATGGGCCCTAGAGCAAGGAAGTAAATAGGCCCCCTTGTTGAAGTTTGGAATATAAAATACCGCAATAATCAGCGTTCAGTGGGTCCCGCAGGTCTGTGGGCGCCAGTGAAACTGCACCTGCTGCACCAACAGAAGCTAGGCCCCTGTCATAGAGCTGGGTAACATCAATTACTCAGTGCCACAAAGAGCATTAGAAATAAACTTTACATAATGTCAAACGGCAAAAACAAGAGCTTTGTCAGTTCTTGTTCTGTTTCAAACACTCCATACAATCTGTATGAACCCTCTACACATTTTCCTACTGATAACAAACGCCTTCGCTCCCAGAAAAAAACTTTCTGGGCGGTTAGTGCACATTTGAATGGGAGATGAGACCTCGGAAGAGCCCAGCCCTGCGCCGGACTGCGAGTCACCTCAGAGAGCAGAAACAAAGCCCGTCCTCTGCCCATCACTGACCCAAGCGAATCTGTGGAGCAAAGATGAGAACAAAGAGGAAGAAATAAAAGAATTACGAAAACTCATCAAGGAAAATAAATCCCTATATTACTGCTGTATTTAAAAAGCTGAGAAAACAAAAGAGAACGTAAAGAGTAAACTGAAGCCAAATAGAGTCACCGTTTTGTCCTTGTCACAGATCACAAATCTGCAAGTAAATTGCATTGCAAAATAAACGATCTTATTTTTTAATTACATATTCTCCAGTCTCCGAAGAGACTGTCAAAAATTGCCATTTCGACTATATTTCAAGTCTCCATGACGGGGTATTGGGTAAAGTTTTCAATAAGCAATAATCGCGCCTCGGTTAAACCTCATTGGCTACGATACTGCCACTGCGCAAAGCTAAAAAATTTAGGGGCAGATTTATGTTAACTGGCGCATCCCCAGGGATGCGCCAGTTAATGTGCGCCACAGTGCGCCACAGCTCCGCCACCCATGGTGCGCCGCATTTACAATGCGGCGCACCATGGGGCAAAAACGGCACAGATGCGTGACGCATCTGTGCCGAAAAGGCGGCGCATTGCTGGAGTTGCGTCGCAAGCGCGACACAGCTCCAGCAAGGCTCGGGGGTGCCCTATCTGACCAATGCTGCATCAAGACCTACGCCTGCTTCAAGCAGGCGCAGGCTTTTGAACGCAGCATTGGCCTGAAAGTGACTGAGTGAAATCTTATAGATTTCACTCAGTCACTTTTGCGAGGCGCACCTGCCCCGGAACGCCCACCCTGCGCCGGAACGCCCACAAGCGGCGCAGGGCTTTACAACGTGACGCATCTGCCTAGATGCGTCACGTTGTAAATCGTTCGTAGGGATGCGCCACGTTTACGCCGCCTTGCGTGACGCAACAGCGGAGTAAACGTGGCGCAAGGCCTTCATAAATCTGCCCCTTAGTGTGAATTTCATGCACACTTGCCCTTGTACCTCATGTTACAAAGAACATGATTCCTTTTCAAAAGATGTTATCTGTTTATGCATAACTACTCCTCCACTGCTTCTGATAGGCAATGTAAGACATATAATGGTGTTGTTTTACTAATTTCTATCAGCTCTCTGCCCCAAACAGTCGATAGCCACAGGCAGAGAATTATGGGAAATTGTATGCTAAATAGCTGTCCAGGTAAGCAGCACCCTCCCAAGTTATGGATTTGATGCTCAGGCAGATATACCTTCACACAAAGATGAGATCTAGGCTGCTAACCATGGGTTGTGGAAAATATAAGAAGCACAAATTCATAATAGCATCCTCATAGGTCCCACTGTCTTCAAATGTTTACTAGAGAAGGAACGGCAATCAATTTAAAGGAAAATAAATTATAGATACATTTTTCCATATTCCATAATGCACGTCTGCCATTTCATGGCACTACATAGTTGCATTTGCTGCATTTCATTTTTAGCTTTAGGAGGTACAATATACTGGTTTCCTGGTTTTCAAAACATTTTAGGGGAAGATTCACAAGGACCTGACGCAACTGCATGGATGCATAAGTTTCCTTGAGTCAGTGCTGAATGTCCTTGTGCCACGATGAATGTGCTGTATTTACAATACAGCGCTCCATGGCGCAAGGATTAACAGATGCGTCAGAAATTCTGACGCATCTGTTGGCACGAAAGTGACGCATTGCTGGAAATGCTCATGAAAGTGACGCAAAAAGCCCTGAGTCATAACTTATGCCTGGTCTGTGCAGGCGTAGGGATTTTGACACAGTGAAGGCGTAGAGTGATGTAGTGAAATCTTGTAGATTTCAGTGCGTCAGTTCTAGAAGGCTTTTAGCGTGGGAACGCCCACCCTGCATACATTATACCTGACGCAGGTATAATGTGATGCGGGACTTTACAATGTGACACATCTCCCTAGATGCGTCACATTGTAAATGGGCCACAACATTTACGCCGCAGCTGCGTCACAATACAGATTTTTATACTTGCCCTATATATGGCTGTGTGTACGTTGTGTGTCTCCGTCTGCATGCAGCATACAAATGTGCCAGATCTGGTAGCCCAGTTGTGCTGATGCAGCCACACAAGAGCTCTTTGCCTGACCTCATTGTCACCAATTCAAATCAGAGAGGATCCATGCAGTGTTTCAAGTCTCTCAGGTGAAAAAATGGGCCCTAGAGCAAGGAAGTAAATAGGCCCCCTTGTTGAAGTTTGGAATATAAAATACCGCAATAATCAGCGTTCAGTGGGTCCCGCAGGTCTGTGGGCGCCAGTGAAACTGCACCTGCTGCACCAACAGAAGCTAGGCCCCTGTCATAGAGCTGGGTAACATCAATTACTCAGTGCCACAAAGAGCATTAGAAATAAACTTTACATAATGTCAAACGGCAAAAACAAGAGCTTTGTCAGTTCTTGTTCTGTTTCAAACACTCCATACAATCTGTATGAACCCTCTCCACATTTTCCTACTGATAACAAACGCCTTCGCTCCCAGAAAAAAACTTTCTGGGCGGTTAGTGCACATTTGAATGGGAGATGAGACCTCGGAAGAGCCCAGCCCTGCGCCGGACTGCGAGTCACCTCAGAGAGCAGAAACAAAGCCCGTCCTCTGCCCATCACTGACCCAAGCGAATCTGTGGAGCAAAGATGAGAACAAAGAGGAAGAAATAAAAGAATTACGAAAACTCATCAAGGAAAATAAATCCCTATATTACTGCTGTATTTAAAAAGCTGAGAAAACAAAAGAGAACGTAAAGAGTAAACTGAAGCCAAATAGAGTCAACGTTTTGGCCTTGTCACAGATCACAAATCTGCATTGCAAAATAAACTATCTTATTTTTTAATTACATATTCTCCAGTCTCCGAAGAGACTGTCAAAAATTGCCATTTCGACTATATTTCAAGTCTCCATGACGGGGTATTGGGTAAAGTTTTCAATAAGCAATAATCGCGCCTCGGTTAAACCTCATTGGCTACGATACTGCCACTGCGCAAAGCTAAACAATTTAGTGTGAATTTCATGCACACTTGCCCTAGTACCTCATGTTACAAAGAACATGATTCTATTTCAAAAGATGTTATCTGTTTATGCATAACTACTCCTCCACTGCTTCTGATAGACAATGTAAGACATATAATGGTGTTGTTTTACTAATTTCTATCAGCTCTCTGCCCCAAACAGTCGATAGCCACAGGCAGAGAATTATGGGAAATTGTATGCTAAATAGCTGTCCAGGTAAGCAGCACCCTCCCAAGTTATGGATTTGATGCTCAGGCAGATATACCTTCACACAAAGATGAGATCTAGGCTGCTAACCATGGGTTGTGGAAAATATAAGAAGCACAAATTCATAATAGCATCCTCATAGGTCCCACTGTCTTCAAATGTTTACTAGAGAAGGAACGGCAATCAATTTAAAGGAAAATAAATTATAGATACATTTTTCCATATTCCATAATGCACGTCTGCCATTTCATGGCACTACATAGTTGCATTTGCTGCATTTCATTTTTAGCTTTAGGAGGTACAATATACTGGTTTCCTGGTTTTCAAAACATTTTAGGGGAAGATTCACAAGGACCTGACGCAACTGCATGGATGCATAAGTTTCCTTGAGTCAGTGCTGAATGTCCTTGTGCCACGATGAATGTGCTGTATTTACAATACAGCGCTCCATGGCGCAAGGATTAACAGATGCGTCAGAAATTCTGACGCATCTGTTGGCACGAAAGTGACGCATTGCTGGAAATGCTCATGAAAGTGACGCAAAAAGCCCTGAGTCATAACTTATGCCTGGTCTGTGCAGGCGTAGGGATTTTGACACAGTGAAGGCGTAGAGTGATGTAGTGAAATCTTGTAGATTTCAGTGCGTCAGTTCTAGAAGGCTTTTAGCGTGGGAACGCCCACCCTGCATACATTATACCTGACGCAGGTATAATGTGATGCGGGACTTTACAATGTGACACATCTCCCTAGATGCGTCACATTGTAAATGGGCCACAACATTTACGCCGCAGCTGCGTCACAATACAGATTTTTATACTTGCCCTATATATGGCTGTGTGTACGTTGTGTGTCTCCGTCTGCATGCAGCATACAAATGTGCCAGATCTGGTAGCCCAGTTGTGCTGATGCAGCCACACAAGAGCTCTTTGCCTGACCTCATTGTCACCAATTCAAATCAGAGAGGATCCATGCAGTGTTTCAAGTCTCTCAGGTGAAAAAATGGGCCCTAGAGCAAGGAAGTAAATAGGCCCCCTTGTTGAAGTTTGGAATATAAAATACCGCAATAATCAGCGTTCAGTGGGTCCCGCAGGTCTGTGGGCGCCAGTGAAACTGCACCTGCTGCACCAACAGAAGCTAGGCCCCTGTCATAGAGCTGGGTAACATCAATTACTCAGTGCCACAAAGAGCATTAGAAATAAACTTTACATAATGTCAAACGGCAAAAACAAGAGCTTTGTCAGTTCTTGTTCTGTTTCAAACACTCCATACAATCTGTATGAACCCTCTCCACATTTTCCTACTGATAACAAACGCCTTCGCTCCCAGAAAAAAACTTTCTGGGCGGTTAGTGCACATTTGAAAGGGAGATGAGACCTCGGAAGAGCCCAGCCCTGCGCCGGACTGCGAGTCACCTCAGAGAGCAGAAACAAAGCCCGTCCTCTGCCCATCACTGACCCAAGCGAATCTGTGGAGCAAAGATGAGAACAAAGAGGAAGAAATAAAAGAATTACGAAAACTCATCAAGGAAAATAAATCCCTATATTACTGCTGTATTTAAAAAGCTGAGAAAACAAAAGAGAACGTAAAGAGTAAACTGAAGCCAAATAGAGTCACCGTTTTGTCCTTGTCACAGATCACAAATCTGCATTGCAAAATAAACTATCTTATTTTTTAATTACATATTCTCCAGTCTCCGAAGAGACTGTCAAAAATTGCCATTTCGACTATATTTCAAGTCTCCATGACGGGGTATTGGGTAAAGTTTTCAATAAGCAATAATCGCGCCTCGGTTAAACCTCATTGGCTACGATACTGCCACTGCGCAAAGCTAAACAATTTAGTGTGAATTTCATGCACATTTGCCCTAGTACCTCATGTTACAAAGAACATGATTCTATTTCAAAAGATGTTATCTGTTTATGCATAACTACTCCTCCACTGCTTCTGATAGGCAATGTAAGACATATAATGGTGTTGTTTTACTAATTTCTATCAGCTCTCTGCCCCAAACAGTCGATAGCCACAGGCAGAGAATTATGGGAAATTGTATGCTAAATAGCTGTCCAGGTAAGCAGCACCCTCCCAAGTTATGGATTTGATGCTCAGGCAGATATACCTTCACACAAAGATGAGATCTAGGCTGCTAACCATGGGTTGTGGAAAATATAAGAAGCACAAATTCATAATAGCATCCTCATAGGTCCCACTGTCTTCAAATGTTTACTAGAGAAGGAACGGCAATCAATTTAAAGGAAAATAAATTATAGATACATTTTTCCATATTCCATAATGCACGTCTGCCATTTCATGGCACTACATAGTTGCATTTGCTGCATTTCATTTTTAGCTTTAGGAGGTACAATATACTGGTTTCCTGGTTTTCAAAACATTTTAGGGGAAGATTCACAAGGACCTGACGCAACTGCATGGATGCATAAGTTTCCTTGAGTCAGTGCTGAATGTCCTTGTGCCACGATGAATGTGCTGTATTTACAATACAGCGCTCCATGGCGCAAGGATTAACAGATGCGTCAGAAATTCTGACGCATCTGTTGGCACGAAAGTGACGCATTGCTGGAAATGCTCATGAAAGTGACGCAAAAAGCCCTGAGTCATAACTTATGCCTGGTCTGTGCAGGCGTAGGGATTTTGACACAGTGAAGGCGTAGAGTGATGTAGTGAAATCTTGTAGATTTCAGTGCGTCAGTTCTAGAAGGCTTTTAGCGTGGGAACGCCCACCCTGCATACATTATACCTGACGCAGGTATAATGTGATGCGGGACTTTACAATGTGACACATCTCCCTAGATGCGTCACATTGTAAATGGGCCACAACATTTACGCCGCAGCTGCGTCACAATACAGATTTTTATACTTGCCCTATATATGGCTGTGTGTACGTTGTGTGTCTCCGTCTGCATGCAGCATACAAATGTGCCAGATCTGGTAGCCCAGTTGTGCTGATGCAGCCACACAAGAGCTCTTTGCCTGACCTCATTGTCACCAATTCAAATCAGAGAGGATCCATGCAGTGTTTCAAGTCTCTCAGGTGAAAAAATGGGCCCTAGAGCAAGGAAGTAAATAGGCCCCCTTGTTGAAGTTTGGAATATAAAATACCGCAATAATCAGCGTTCAGTGGGTCCCGCAGGTCTGTGGGCGCCAGTGAAACTGCACCTGCTGCACCAACAGAAGCTAGGCCCCTGTCATAGAGCTGGGTAACATCAATTACTCAGTGCCACAAAGAGCATTAGAAATAAACTTTACATAATGTCAAACGGCAAAAACAAGAGCTTTGTCAGTTCTTGTTCTGTTTCAAACACTCCATACAATCTGTATGAACCCTCTCCACATTTTCCTACTGATAACAAACGCCTTCGCTCCCAGAAAAAAACTTTCTGGGCGGTTAGTGCACATTTGAAAGGGAGATGAGACCTCGGAAGAGCCCAGCCCTGCGCCGGACTGCGAGTCACCTCAGAGAGCAGAAACAAAGCCCGTCCTCTGCCCATCACTGACCCAAGCGAATCTGTGGAGCAAAGATGAGAACAAAGAGGAAGAAATAAAAGAATTACGAAAACTCATCAAGGAAAATAAATCCCTATATTACTGCTGTATTTAAAAAGCTGAGAAAACAAAAGAGAACGTAAAGAGTAAACTGAAGCCAAATAGAGTCACCGTTTTGTCCTTGTCACAGATCACAAATCTGCATTGCAAAATAAACTATCTTATTTTTTAATTACATATTCTCCAGTCTCCGAAGAGACTGTCAAAAATTGCCATTTCGACTATATTTCAAGTCTCCATGACGGGGTATTGGGTAAAGTTTTCAATAAGCAATAATCGCGCCTCGGTTAAACCTCATTGGCTACGATACTGCCACTGCGCAAAGCTAAACAATTTAGTGTGAATTTCATGCACATTTGCCCTAGTACCTCATGTTACAAAGAACATGATTCTATTTCAAAAGATGTTATCTGTTTATGCATAACTACTCCTCCACTGCTTCTGATAGGCAATGTAAGACATATAATGGTGTTGTTTTACTAATTTCTATCAGCTCTCTGCCCCAAACAGTCGATAGCCACAGGCAGAGAATTATGGGAAATTGTATGCTAAATAGCTGTCCAGGTAAGCAGCACCCTCCCAAGTTATGGATTTGATGCTCAGGCAGATATACCTTCACACAAAGATGAGATCTAGGCTGCTAACCATGGGTTGTGGAAAATATAAGAAGCACAAATTCATAATAGCATCCTCATAGGTCCCACTGTCTTCAAATGTTTACTAGAGAAGGAACGGCAATCAATTTAAAGGAAAATAAATTATAGATACATTTTTCCATATTCCATAATGCACGTCTGCCATTTCATGGCACTACATAGTTGCATTTGCTGCATTTCATTTTTAGCTTTAGGAGGTACAATATACTGGTTTCCTGGTTTTCAAAACATTTTAGGGGAAGATTCACAAGGACCTGACGCAACTGCATGGATGCATAAGTTTCCTTGAGTCAGTGCTGAATGTCCTTGTGCCACGATGAATGTGCTGTATTTACAATACAGCGCTCCATGGCGCAAGGATTAACAGATGCGTCAGAAATTCTGACGCATCTGTTGGCACGAAAGTGACGCATTGCTGGAAATGCTCATGAAAGTGACGCAAAAAGCCCTGAGTCATAACTTATGCCTGGTCTGTGCAGGCGTAGGGATTTTGACACAGTGAAGGCGTAGAGTGATGTAGTGAAATCTTGTAGATTTCAGTGCGTCAGTTCTAGAAGGCTTTTAGCGTGGGAACGCCCACCCTGCATACATTATACCTGACGCAGGTATAATGTGATGCGGGACTTTACAATGTGACACATCTCCCTAGATGCGTCACATTGTAAATGGGCCACAACATTTACGCCGCAGCTGCGTCACAATACAGATTTTTATACTTGCCCTATATATGGCTGTGTGTACGTTGTGTGTCTCCGTCTGCATGCAGCATACAAATGTGCCAGATCTGGTAGCCCAGTTGTGCTGATGCAGCCACACAAGAGCTCTTTGCCTGACCTCATTGTCACCAATTCAAATCAGAGAGGATCCATGCAGTGTTTCAAGTCTCTCAGGTGAAAAAATGGGCCCTAGAGCAAGGAAGTAAATAGGCCCCCTTGTTGAAGTTTGGAATATAAAATACCGCAATAATCAGCGTTCAGTGGGTCCCGCAGGTCTGTGGGCGCCAGTGAAACTGCACCTGCTGCACCAACAGAAGCTAGGCCCCTGTCATAGAGCTGGGTAACATCAATTACTCAGTGCCACAAAGAGCATTAGAAATAAACTTTACATAATGTCAAACGGCAAAAACAAGAGCTTTGTCAGTTCTTGTTCTGTTTCAAACACTCCATACAATCTGTATGAACCCTCTCCACATTTTCCTACTGATAACAAACGCCTTCGCTCCCAGAAAAAAACTTTCTGGGCGGTTAGTGCACATTTGAAAGGGAGATGAGACCTCGGAAGAGCCCAGCCCTGCGCCGGACTGCGAGTCACCTCAGAGAGCAGAAACAAAGCCCGTCCTCTGCCCATCACTGACCCAAGCGAATCTGTGGAGCAAAGATGAGAACAAAGAGGAAGAAATAAAAGAATTACGAAAACTCATCAAGGAAAATAAATCCCTATATTACTGCTGTATTTAAAAAGCTGAGAAAACAAAAGAGAACGTAAAGAGTAAACTGAAGCCAAATAGAGTCACCGTTTTGTCCTTGTCACAGATCACAAATCTGCATTGCAAAATAAACTATCTTATTTTTTAATTACATATTCTCCAGTCTCCGAAGAGACTGTCAAAAATTGCCATTTCGACTATATTTCAAGTCTCCATGACGGGGTATTGGGTAAAGTTTTCAATAAGCAATAATCGCGCCTCGGTTAAACCTCATTGGCTACGATACTGCCACTGCGCAAAGCTAAACAATTTAGTGTGAATTTCATGCACATTTGCCCTAGTACCTCATGTTACAAAGAACATGATTCTATTTCAAAAGATGTTATCTGTTTATGCATAACTACTCCTCCACTGCTTCTGATAGGCAATGTAAGACATATAATGGTGTTGTTTTACTAATTTCTATCAGCTCTCTGCCCCAAACAGTCGATAGCCACAGGCAGAGAATTATGGGAAATTGTATGCTAAATAGCTGTCCAGGTAAGCAGCACCCTCCCAAGTTATGGATTTGATGCTCAGGCAGATATACCTTCACACAAAGATGAGATCTAGGCTGCTAACCATGGGTTGTGGAAAATATAAGAAGCACAAATTCATAATAGCATCCTCATAGGTCCCACTGTCTTCAAATGTTTACTAGAGAAGGAACGGCAATCAATTTAAAGGAAAATAAATTATAGATACATTTTTCCATATTCCATAATGCACGTCTGCCATTTCATGGCACTACATAGTTGCATTTGCTGCATTTCATTTTTAGCTTTAGGAGGTACAATATACTGGTTTCCTGGTTTTCAAAACATTTTAGGGGAAGATTCACAAGGACCTGACGCAACTGCATGGATGCATAAGTTTCCTTGAGTCAGTGCTGAATGTCCTTGTGCCACGATGAATGTGCTGTATTTACAATACAGCGCTCCATGGCGCAGGGATTAACAGATGCGTCAGAAATTCTGACGCATCTGTTGGCACAAAAGTGACGCATTGCTGGAAATGCTCATGAAAGTGACGCAAAAAGCCCTGAGTCATAACTTATGCCTGGTCTGTGCAGTCGTAGGGATTTTGACACAGTGAAGGAGTAGAGTGATGTAGTGAAATCTTGTAGATTTCAGTGCGTCAGTTCTAGAAGGCTTTTAGCGTGGGAACGCCCACCCTGCATTCATTATACCTGACGCAGGTATAATGTGATGCGGGACTTTACAATGTGACACATCTCCCTAGATGCGTCACATTGTAAATGGGCCACAACATTTACGCCGCAGCTGCGTCACAATACAGATTTTTATACTTGCCCTATATATGGCTGTGTGTACGTTGTGTGTCTCCGTCTGCATGCAGCATACAAATGTGCCAGATCTGGTAGCCCAGTTGGGCTGATGCAGCCACACAAGAGCTCTTTGCCTGACCTCATTGTCACCAATTCAAATCAGAGAGGATCCATGCAGTCTTTCAAGGCTCTCAGGTGAAAAAATGGGCCCTAGAGCAAGGAAGAAAATAGGCCCCCTTGTTGAAGTTTGGAATATAAAATACCGCAATAATCAGGGTTCAGTGGGTCCCGCAGGTCTGTGGGCGCCAGTGCAACTGCACCTGCTGCACCAACAGAAGCTACGCCCCTGTCATAGAGCTGGGTAACATCAATTACTCAGTGCCACAAAGAGCATTAGAAATAAACTTTACATAATGTCAAACGGCAAAAACAAGAGCTTTGTCAGTTCTTGTTCTGTTTCAAACACTCCATACAATCTGTATGAACCCTCTCCACATTTTCCTACTGATAACAAATGCCTTCGCTCCCAGAAAAAAACTTTCTGGGCGGTTAGTGCACATTTGAATGGGAGATGAGACCTCGGAAGAGCCCAGCCCTGCGCCGGACTGCGAGTCACCTCAGAGAGCAGAAACAAAGCCCGTCCTCTGCCCATCACTGACCCAAGCGAATCCGTGGAGCAAAGATGAGAACAAAGGGGAAGAAATAAAAGAATAACGAAAACTCATCAAGGAAAATAAATCCCTAAATTACTGCTGTATTTAAAAAGCTGAGAAAACAAAAGAGAACGTAAAGAGTAAACTGAAGCCAAATAGAGTCACCGTTTTGTCCTTGTCACAGATCACAAACCTGCAAGTAAATTGCATTGCAAAATAAACTATCTTATTTTTTAATTACATATTCTCCAGTCTCCGAAGAGACTGTCAAAAATTGCCATTTCGACTATATTTCAAGTCTCCATGACGGGGTATTGGGTAAAGTTTTCAATAAGCAATAATCGCGCCTCGGTTAAACCTCATTGGCTACGATACTGCCACTGCGCAAAGCTAAACAATTTAGTGTGAATTTCATGCACACTTGCCCTAGTACCTCATGTTACAAAGAACATGATTCCTTTTCCAAAGATGTTATCTGTTTATGCATAACTACTCCTCCACTGCTTCTGATAGGCAATGTAAGACATATAATGGTGTTGTTTTACTAATTTCTATCAGCTCTCTGCCTCAAACCGTCGATAGCCACACGCAGAGAATTATGGGAAATTGTATGCTAAATAGCTGTACAGGTAAGCAGCACCCTCCCAAGTTATGGATTTGATGCTCAGGCAGATATACCTTCACACAAAGATGAGATCCAGGCTGCTAACCATGGGTTGTGGAAAATATAAGAAGCACAAATTCATAATAGCATCCTCATAGGTCCCACTGTCTTCAAATGTTTACTAGAGAAGGAACGGCAATCAATTTAAAGGAAAATAAATTATAGATACATTTTTCCATATTCCATAATGCACGTCTGCCATTTCATGGCACTACATAGTTGCATTTGCTGCATTTCATTTTTAGCTTTAGGAGGTACAATATACTGGTTTCCTGGTTTTCAAAACATTTTAGGGGAAGATTCACAAGGACCTGACGCAACTGCATGGATGCATAAGTTTCCTTGAGTCAGTGCTGAATGTCCTTGTGCCACGATGAATGTGCTGTATTTACAATACAGCGCTCCATGGCGCAAGGATTAACAGATGCGTCAGAAATTCTGACGCATCTGTTGGCACGAAAGTGACGCATTGCTGGAAATGCTCATGAAAGTGACGCAAAAAGCCCTGAGTCATAACTTATGCCTGGTCTGTGCAGGCGTAGGGATTTTGACACAGTGAAGGCGTAGAGTGATGTAGTGAAATCTTGTAGATTTCAGTGCGTCAGTTCTAGAAGGCTTTTAGCGTGGGAACGCCCACCCTGCATACATTATACCTGACGCAGGTATAATGTGATGCGGGACTTTACAATGTGACACATCTCCCTAGATGCGTCACATTGTAAATGGGCCACAACATTTACGCCGCAGCTGCGTCACAATACAGATTTTTATACTTGCCCTATATATGGCTGTGTGTACGTTGTGTGTCTCCGTCTGCATGCAGCATACAAATGTGCCAGATCTGGTCGATCAGTTGTGCTGATGCAGCCACACAAGAGCTCTTTGCCTGACCTCATTGTCACCAATTCAAATCAGAGAGGATCCATGCAGTGTTTCAAGTCTCTCAGGTGAAAAAATGGGCCCTAGAGCAAGGAAGTAAATAGGCCCCCTTGTTGAAGTTTGGAATATGAAATACCGCAATAATCAGCGTTCAGTGGGTCCCGCAGGTCTGTGGGCGCCAGTGAAACTGCACCTGCTGCACCAACAGAAGCTAGGCCCCTGTCATAGAGCTGGGTAACATCAATTACTCAGTGCCACAAAGAGCATTAGAAATAAACTTTACATAATGTCAAACGGCAAAAACAAGAGCTTTGTCAGTTCTTGTTCTGTTTCAAACACTCCATACAATCTGTATGAACCCTCTCCACATTTTCCTACTGATAACAAACGCCTTCGCTCCCAGAAAAAAACTTTCTGGGCGGTTAGTGCACATTTGAATGGGAGATGAGACCTCGGAAGAGCCCAGCCCTGCGCCGGACTGCGAGTCACCTCAGAGAGCAGAAACAAAGCCCGTCCTCTGCCCATCACTGACCCAAGCGAATCTGTGGAGCAAAGATGAGAACAAAGAGGAAGAAATAAAAGAATTACGAAAACTCATCAAGGAAAATAAATCCCTATATTACTGCTGTATTTAAAAAGCTGAGAAAACAAAAGAGAACGTAAAGAGTAAACTGAAGCCAAATAGAGTCACCGTTTTGTCCTTGTCACAGATCACAAATCTGCATTGCAAAATAAACTATCTTATTTTTTAATTACATATTCTCCAGTCTCCGAAGAGACTGTCAAAAATTGCCATTTCGACTATATTTCAAGTCTCCATGACGGGGTATTGGGTAAAGTTTTCAATAAGCAATAATCGCGCCTCGGTTAAACCTAATTGGCTACGATACTGCCACTGCGCAAAGCTAAACAATTTAGTGTGAATTTCATGCACACTTGCCCTAGTACCTCATGTTACAAAGAACATGATTCTATTTCAAAAGATGTTATCTGTTTATGCATAACTACTCCTCCACTGCTTCTGATAGGCAATGTAAGACATATAATGGTGTTGTTTTACTAATTTCTATCAGCTCTCTGCCCCAAACAGTCGATAGCCACAGGCAGAGAATTATGGGAAATTGTATGGTAAATAGCTGTCCAGGTAAGCAGCACCCTCCCAAGTTATGGATTTGATGCTCAGGCAGATATACCTTCACACAAAGATGAGATCTAGGCTGCTAACCATGGGTTGTGGAAAATATAAGAAGCACAAATTCATAATAGCATCCTCATAGGTCCCACTGTCTTCAAATGTTTACTAGAGAAGGAACGGCAATCAATTTAAAGGAAAATAAATTATAGATACATTTTTCCATATTCCATAATGCACGTCTGCCATTTCATGGCACTACATAGTTGCATTTGCTGCATTTCATTTTTAGCTTTAGGAGGTACAATATACTGGTTTCCTGGTTTTCAAAACATTTTAGGGGAAGATTCACAAGGACCTGACGCAACTGCATGGATGCATAAGTTTCCTTGAGTCAGTGCTGAATGTCCTTGTGCCACGATGAATGTGCTGTATTTACAATACAGCGCTCCATGGCGCAAGGATTAACAGATGCGTCAGAAATTCTGACGCATCTGTTGGCACAAAAGTGACGCATTGCTGGAAATGCTCATGAAAGTGACGCAAAAAGCCCTGAGTCATAACTTATGCCTGGTCTGTGCAGTCGTAGGGATTTTGACACAGTGAAGGAGTAGAGTGATGTAGTGAAATCTTGTAGATTTCAGTGCGTCAGTTCTAGAAGGCTTTTAGCGTGGGAACGCCCACCCTGCATTCATTATACCTGACGCAGGTATAATGTGATGCGGGACTTTACAATGTGACACATCTCCCTAGATGCGTCACATTGTAAATGGGCCACAACATTTACGCCGCAGCTGCGTCACAATACAGATTTTTATACTTGCCCTATATATGGCTGTGTGTACGTTGTGTGTCTCCGTCTGCATGCAGCATACAAATGTGCCAGATCTGGTAGCCCAGTTGGGCTGATGCAGCCACACAAGAGCTCTTTGCCTGACCTCATTGTCACCAATTCAAATCAGAGAGGATCCATGCAGTCTTTCAAGGCTCTCAGGTGAAAAAATGGGCCCTAGAGCAAGGAAGAAAATAGGCCCCCTTGTTGAAGTTTGGAATATAAAATACCGCAATAATCAGGGTTCAGTGGGTCCCGCAGGTCTGTGGGCGCCAGTGCAACTGCACCTGCTGCACCAACAGAAGCTACGCCCCTGTCATAGAGCTGGGTAACATCAATTACTCAGTGCCACAAAGAGCATTAGAAATAAACTTTACATAATGTCAAACGGCAAAAACAAGAGCTTTGTCAGTTCTTTTTTTTTTTTTTTTTTTTTCTTTTTTTTAAACCTTTATTGAAGAACAGGTATAAGTACAAGCGCTGGCCAACAACCACAGGGGCCGGCCGCAAAGTCAGGAGAGGCAATAAACATAGCAATGTACACGACAGAATGAGCACAGGATGGTTGCAACAAACATAACATCGCCAGCGCCAGGATAAAGAGGTTTCATTTTACATTGTATAAAGGAGGCAGTAACCACATCTACCAGCGCGTCATGCAGCATATACCGAAAGTGAAAACGGGGGGGGCGGGAGGGAACAGCCCCCCATGCAAGCCGATGATATAGTAGGGCAGAGCCCAAAAATCACACACGCCCACATCAGGTACAAAATAGACAGAGAATACCAACAAACAAATAAAGTGGACGCCATACGTAACAGCCCACCCGCCCCGAAAAGGGAAAAGGTGCAGACGCTAATGAGACTAAGGAGTAAACACCAAGGGACGCAGCCCACCCCCTGAGAAAGACAAAAAGGGACCATAGAAGAAAACAAACTAAAACAACAAACACCCCTCCCACCCTACATCACTGTAATGGCTACGGTCTACCCCACTAACAGCGTGCCTGTCGCCCAGATTTACCCGAAATATAGAAGAAAGGAAACAACAACAAGAAGAGAGGAAAATAAGAAAGGGAGAAAGAGGAAAGGAAAGCAAGGAAAAAGGAAAAATTATAAAAGAGCAAAAATAGGTCCCATAGAAACTAACAAAAATGAAATATAACCCCCCACCCTACACACATGCAGAGGCTATGGTCTACCCCCCCCCCTAGCAGCGTGCCTGTCGCCCCATAAACCCGAAATGCAGCGAGAAAAGAAGACGGAAGAAAGGAGAAGAGAAAACTAGTGAAGCGTAGAAAAAGGGAAAAAAAAAAGAAGATAAGAAATGAGAATTTTCACACAGGAATAGAGGGAGGAAGAAAAGGACAAGCTGATCTATCACTCCCAAAAGAAGGATGCGGGGAGGAGCCCACACAATAATAGATCTCCCGGACCCCAAGCCGCCCGCAACCCCTACGCATTGCGAAACAAATGGTCAGCGCCATGCAGAAGCGGAGGAAGAATTCCGATGAAGCAAGCGGAGCAAGCCAGGAACAGGCCCAACCCAGGCCCCGCCCGCCCATGCACCCAACACACTAAAAGACCTAGCCCTGGCCCGATCTAAGATGTCCTCCTGCGCCCGCCCCCCCCGGGAAGCCAGCAACCGCGAAGAGAAGGGGAGAGCCCACCCCCCCAAGAACAAAGAAACAAAATGGCCACACTCGGCAATAGAGAAGAGTCCAAGGACTAAGTAAAATTCGCCAGTCCCGGCCAGAGTCAACACGTAAATGGAGCAGAATGTCAAAATCCTCAACACCACACATTGTGGGAGATAACGATGTCCCCCAGAGATAGGCACAGTCGGACAGGATAGGCAAATACTGAGGCAGCGGTCCCTGGAACCCAGTGGGCGAGGTTGCTTTCCGTGTTGGGGAGAGAGACAATGTATCAGTGCACAGGCGGGAACAATGTGGCTCGTTCCCCATGAACCGGCGAAGCTGCTGATCAATTTCACACGTCTCCGGCAACAATGTCTCACAGACCGGGGACCGCGGAGGCAGTGTAGCAGAGCAGGGAGAGAGGACGGGCAGAGTGTAGTCCAAATCAGCCAGGCAGCTATCAACTTTCCCCTCCAGCAGCCGCAAGCACGTTTGCCAGGCACCCCGCAGTCTAGTTAGAGCCAGGAAAACAGAGGCGAGAGTAGCTTGAGAGTGTAGCTCCATTACCTCCGTAATATAAGACGCGTCAGTCAAATCAGTTCCCCAACGAGGAGCAAGCCGGGGATTACGAGCAGGAGCCAGGGCGCCATCCGCCATTGCCTCAAAGGAACCGGTCGTCATGCTCCCACCGTCAAAGCAAACAGTGATTCCAGGCAGGGCCGGCGCCAGGAGAAAATGAACCGCTCCCTCGGGACCGGACAGGTCCGCAGTCGCAGGCTGCACACCGGGGGGGGGGGGGGCCCTCTCCGATCGGCACAGGAGAGGCGAGGCAGTGAGGGAGTAATGGCCGCCGAGGCGTCCCCGGCAGAAGGGAGACAATGGATGGCGATCCCGCAGCTTTTAACAGGGGGAAGGAGCAAGTCAGGCTTACAATCGGCCAGCAGTTCCAATCACCCGATCGCCAACGGAGAGGCCGGTTAACCAGTCGGTCAGCCCAGGATGATGGCGCCGCTACGAGGTAATTGGTTCCTGTAGCCACGGCAATCACAGGCGGCGCTGTGTGGAGCTTTGTCAGTTCTTGTTCTGTTTCAAACACTCCATACAATCTGTATGAACCCTCTCCACATTTTCCTACTGATAACAAATGCCTTCGCTCCCAGAAAAAAACTTTCTGGGCGGTTAGTGCACATTTGAATGGGAGATGAGACCTCGGAAGAGCCCAGCCCTGCGCCGGACTGCGAGTCACCTCAGAGAGCAGAAACAAAGCCCGTCCTCTGCCCATCACTGACCCAAGCGAATCCGTGGAGCAAAGATGAGAACAAAGGGGAAGAAATAAAAGAATAACGAAAACTCATCAAGGAAAATAAATCCCTAAATTACTGCTGTATTTAAAAAGCTGAGAAAACAAAAGAGAACGTAAAGAGTAAACTGAAGCCAAATAGAGTCACCGTTTTGTCCTTGTCACAGATCACAAACCTGCAAGTAAATTGCATTGCAAAATAAACTATCTTATTTTTTAATTACATATTCTCCAGTCTCCGAAGAGACTGTCAAAAATTGCCATTTCGACTATATTTCAAGTCTCCATGACGGGGTATTGGGTAAAGTTTTCAATAAGCAATAATCGCGCCTCGGTTAAACCTCATTGGCTACGATACTGCCACTGCGCAAAGCTAAACAATTTAGTGTGAATTTCATGCACACTTGCCCTAGTACCTCATGTTACAAAGAACATGATTCTATTTCAAAAGATGTTATCTGTTTATGCATAACTACTCCTCCACTGCTTCTGATAGGCAATGTAAGACATATAATGGTGTTGTTTTACTAATTTCTATCAGCTCTCTGCCCCAAACAGTCGATAGCCACAGGCAGAGAATTATGGGAAATTGTATGCTAAATAGCTGTCCAGGTAAGCAGCACCCTCCCAAGTTATGGATTTGATGCTCAGGCAGATATACCTTCACACAAAGATGAGATCTAGGCTGCTAACCATGGGTTGTGGAAAATATAAGAAGCACAAATTCATAATAGCATCCTCATAGGTCCCACTGTCTTCAAATGTTTACTAGAGAAGGAACGGCAATCAATTTAAAGGAAAATAAATTATAGATACATTTTTCCATATTCCATAATGCACGTCTGCCATTTCATGGCACTACATAGTTGCATTTGCTGCATTTCATTTTTAGCTTTAGGAGGTACAATATACTGGTTTCCTGGTTTTCAAAACATTTTAGGGGAAGATTCACAAGGACCTGACGCAACTGCATGGATGCATAAGTTTCCTTGAGTCAGTGCTGAATGTCCTTGTGCCACGATGAATGTGCTGTATTTACAATACAGCGCTCCATGGCGCAAGGATTAACAGATGCGTCAGAAATTCTGACGCATCTGTTGGCACAAAAGTGACGCATTGCTGGAAATGCTCATGAAAGTGACGCAAAAAGCCCTGAGTCATAACTTATGCCTGGTCTGCGCAGTCGTAGGGATTTTGACACAGTGAAGGAGTAGAGTGATGTAGTGAAATCTTGTAGATTTCAGTGCGTCAGTTCTAGAAGGCTTTTAGCGTGGGAACGCCCACCCTGCATTCATTATACCTGACGCAGGTATAATGTGATGCGGGACTTTACAATGTGACACATCTCCCTAGATGCGTCACATTGTAAATGGGCCACAACATTTACGCCGCAGCTGCGTCACAATACAGATTTTTATACTTGCCCTATATATGGCTGTGTGTACGTTGTGTGTCTCCGTCTGCATGCAGCATACAAATGTGCCAGATCTGGTAGCCCAGTTGGGCTGATGCAGCCACACAAGAGCTCTTTGCCTGACCTCATTGTCACCAATTCAAATCAGAGAGGATCCATGCAGTCTTTCAAGGCTCTCAGGTGAAAAAATGGGCCCTAGAGCAAGGAAGAAAATAGGCCCCCTTGTTGAAGTTTGGAATATAAAATAACGCAATAATCAGGGTTCAGTGGGTCCCGCAGGTCTGTGGGCGCCAGTGCAACTGCACCTGCTGCACCAACAGAAGCTACGCCCCTGTCATAGAGCTGGGTAACATCAATTACTCAGTGCCACAAAGAGCATTAGAAATAAACTTTACATAATGTCAAACGGCAAAAACAAGAGCTTTGTCAGTTCTTGTTCTGTTTCAAACACTCCATACAATCTGTATGAACCCTCTCCACATTTTCCTACTGATAACAAATGCCTTCGCTCCCAGAAAAAAACTTTCTGGGCGGTTAGTGCACATTTGAATGGGAGATGAGACCTCGGAAGAGCCCAGCCCTGCGCCGGACTGCGAGTCACCTCAGAGAGCAGAAACAAACCCGTCCTCTGCCCATCACTGACCCAAGCGAATCCGTGGAGCAAAGATGAGAACAAAGGGGAAGAAATAAAAGAATAACGAAAACTCATCAAGGAAAATAAATCCCTAAATTACTGCTGTATTTAAAAAGCTGAGAAAACAAAAGAGAACGAAAAGAGTAAACTGAAGCCAAATAGAGTCACCGTTTTGTCCTTGTCACAGATCACAAACCTGCAAGTAAATTGCATTGCAAAATAAACTATCTTATTTTTTAATTACATATTCTCCAGTCTCCGAAGAGACTGTCAAAAATTGCCATTTCGACTATATTTCAAGTCTCCATGACGGGGTATTGGGTAAAGTTTTCAATAAGCAATAATCGCGCCTCGGTTAAACCTCATTGGCTACGATACTGCCACTGCGCAAAGCTAAACAATTTAGTGTGAATTTCATGCACACTTGCCCTAGTACCTCATGTTACAAAGAACATGATTCCTTTTCCAAAGATGTTATCTGTTTATGCATAACTACTCCTCCACTGCTTCTGATAGGCAATGTAAGACATATAATGGTGTTGTTTTACTAATTTCTATCAGCTCTCTGCCTCAAACCGTCGATAGCCACACGCAGAGAATTATGGGAAATTGTATGCTAAATAGCTGTACAGGTAAGCAGCACCCTCCCAAGTTATGGATTTGATGCTCAGGCAGATATACCTTCACACAAAGATGAGATCTAGGCTGCTAACCATGGGTTGTGGAAAATATAAGAAGCACAAATTCATAATAGCATCCTCATAGGTCCCACTGTCTTCAAATGTTTACTAGAGAAGGAACGGCAATCAATTTAAAGGAAAATAAATTATAGATACATTTTTCCATATTCCATAATGCACGTCTGCCATTTCATGGCACTACATAGTTGCATTTGCTGCATTTCATTTTTAGCTTTAGGAGGTACAATATACTGGTTTCCTGGTTTTCAAAACATTTTAGGGGAAGATTCACAAGGACCTGACGCAACTGCATGGATGCATAAGTTTCCTTGAGTCAGTGCTGAATGTCCTTGTGCCACGATGAATGTGCTGTATTTACAATACAGCGCTCCATGGCGCAAGGATTAACAGATGCGTCAGAAATTCTGACGCATCTGTTGGCACGAAAGTGACGCATTGCTGGAAATGCTCATGAAAGTGACGCAAAAAGCCCTGAGTCATAACTTATGCCTGGTCTGTGCAGGCGTAGGGATTTTGACACAGTGAAGGCGTAGAGTGATGTAGTGAAATCTTGTAGATTTCAGTGCGTCAGTTCTAGAAGGCTTTTAGCGTGGGAACGCCCACCCTGCATACATTATACCTGACGCAGGTATAATGTGATGCGGGACTTTACAATGTGACACATCTCCCTAGATGCGTCACATTGTAAATGGGCCACAACATTTACGCCGCAGCTGCGTCACAATACAGATTTTTATACTTGCCCTATATATGGCTGTGTGTACGTTGTGTGTCTCCGTCTGCATGCAGCATACAAATGTGCCAGATCTGGTCGATCAGTTGTGGTGATGCAGCCACACAAGAGCTCTTTGCCTGACCTCATTGTCACCAATTCAAATCAGAGAGGATCCATGCAGTGTTTCAAGTCTCTCAGGTGAAAAAATGGGCCCTAGAGCAAGGAAGTAAATAGGCCCCCTTGTTGAAGTTTGGAATATAAAATACCGCAATAATCAGCGTTCAGTGGGTCCCGCAGGTCTGTGGGCGCCAGTGAAACTGCACCTGCTGCACCAACAGAAGCTAGGCCCCTGTCATAGAGCTGGGTAACATCAATTACTCAGTGCCACAAAGAGCATTAGAAATAAACTTTACATAATGTCAAACGGCAAAAACAAGAGCTTTGTCAGTTCTTGTTCTGTTTCAAACACTCCATACAATCTGTATGAACCCTCTACACATTTTCCTACTGATAACAAACGCCTTCGCTCCCAGAAAAAAACTTTCTGGGCGGTTAGTGCACATTTGAATGGGAGATGAGACCTCGGAAGAGCCCAGCCCTGCGCCGGACTGCGAGTCACCTCAGAGAGCAGAAACAAAGCCCGTCCTCTGCCCATCACTGACCCAAGCGAATCTGTGGAGCAAAGATGAGAACAAAGAGGAAGAAATAAAAGAATTACGAAAACTCATCAAGGAAAATAAATCCCTATATTACTGCTGTATTTAAAAAGCTGAGAAAACAAAAGAGAACGTAAAGAGTAAACTGAAGCCAAATAGAGTCACCGTTTTGTCCTTGTCACAGATCACAAATCTGCATTGCAAAATAAACTATCTTATTTTTTAATTACATATTCTCCAGTCTCCGAAGAGACTGTCAAAAATTGCCATTTCGACTATATTTCAAGTCTCCATGACGGGGTATTGGGTAAAGTTTTCAATAAGCAATAATCGCGCCTCGGTTAAACCTCATTAGCTACGATACTGCCACTGCGCAAAGCTAAACAATTTAGTGTGAATTTCATGCACACTTGCCCTAGTACCTCATGTTACAAAGAACATGATTCTATTTCAAAAGATGTTATCTGTTTATGCATAACTACTCCTCCACTGCTTCTGATAGGCAATGTAAGACATATAATGGTGTTGTTTTACTAATTTCTATCAGCTCTCTGCCCCAAACAGTCGATAGCCACAGGCAGAGAATTATGGGAAATTGTATGCTAAATAGCTGTCCAGGTAAGCAGCACCCTCCCAAGTTATGGATTTGATGCTCAGGCAGATATACCTTCACACAAAGATGAGATCTAGGCTGCTAACCATGGGTTGTGGAAAATATAAGAAGCACAAATTCATAATAGCATCCTCATAGGTCCCACTGTCTTCAAATGTTTACTAGAGAAGGAACGGCAATCAATTTAAAGGAAAATAAATTATAGATAAATTTTTCCATATTCCATAATGCACGTCTGCCATTTCATGGCACTACATAGTTGCATTTGCTGCATTTCATTTTTAGCTTTAGGAGGTACAATATACTGGTTTCCTGGTTTTCAAAACATTTTAGGGGAAGATTCACAAGGACCTGACGCAACTGCATGGATGCATAAGTTTCCTTGAGTCAGTGCTGAATGTCCTTGTGCCACGATGAATGTGCTGTATTTACAATACAGCGCTCCATGGCGCAAGGATTAACAGATGCGTCAGAAATTCTGACGCATCTGTTGGCACGAAAGTGACGCATTGCTGGAAATGCTCATGAAAGTGACGCAAAAAGCCCTGAGTCATAACTTATGCCTGGTCTGTGCAGGCGTAGGGATTTTGACACAGTGAAGGCGTAGAGTGATGTAGTGAAATCTTGTAGATTTCAGTGCGTCAGTTCTAGAAGGCTTTTAGCGTGGGAACGCCCACCCTGCATACATTATACCTGACGCAGGTATAATGTGATGCGGGACTTTACAATGTGACACATCTCCCTAGATGCGTCACATTGTAAATGGGCCACAACATTTACGCCGCAGCTGCGTCACAATACAGATTTTTATACTTGCCCTATATATGGCTGTGTGTACGTTGTGTGTCTCCGTCTGCATGCAGCATACAAATGTGCCAGATCTGGTCGATCAGTTGTGCTGATGCAGCCACACAAGAGCTCTTTGCCTGACCTCATTGTCACCAATTCAAATCAGAGAGGATCCATGCAGTGTTTCAAGTCTCTCAGGTGAAAAAATGGGCCCTAGAGCAAGGAAGTAAATAGGCCCCCTTGTTGAAGTTTGGAATATAAAATACCGCAATAATCAGCGTTCAGTGGGTCCCGCAGGTCTGTGGGCGCCAGTGAAACTGCACCTGCTGCACCAACAGAAGCTAGGCCCCTGTCATAGAGCTGGGTAACATCAATTACTCAGTGCCACAAAGAGCATTAGAAATAAACTTTACATAATGTCAAACGGCAAAAACAAGAGCTTTGTCAGTTCTTGTTCTGTTTCAAACACTCCATACAATCTGTATGAACCCTCTACACATTTTCCTACTGATAACAAACGCCTTCGCTCCCAGAAAAAAACTTTCTGGGCGGTTAGTGCACATTTGAATGGGAGATGAGACCTCGGAAGAGCCCAGCCCTGCGCCGGACTGCGAGTCACCTCAGAGAGCAGAAACAAAGCCCGTCCTCTGCCCATCACTGACCCAAGCGAATCTGTGGAGCAAAGATGAGAACAAAGAGGAAGAAATAAAAGAATTACGAAAACTCATCAAGGAAAATAAATCCCTATATTACTGCTGTATTTAAAAAGCTGAGAAAACAAAAGAGAACGTAAAGAGTAAACTGAAGCCAAATAGAGTCACCGTTTTGTCCTTGTCACAGATCACAAATCTGCAAGTAAATTGCATTGCAAAATAAACTATCTTATTTTTTAATTACATATTCTCCAGTCTCCGAAGAGACTGTCAAAAATTGCCATTTCGACTATATTTCAAGTCTCCATGACGGGGTATTGGGTAAAGTTTTCAATAAGCAATAATCGCGCCTCGGTTAAACCTCATTGGCTACGATACTGCCACTGCGCAAAGCTAAAAAATGTAGGGGCAGATTTATGTTAACTGGCGCATCCCCAGGGATGCGCCAGTTAATGTGCGCCACAGTGCGCCACAGCTCCGCCACCCATGGTGCGCCGCATTTACAATGCGGCGCACCATGGGGCAAAAACGGCACAGATGCGTGACGCATCTGTGCCGAAAAGGCGGCGCATTGCTGGAGTTGCGTCGCAAGCGCGACACAGCTCCAGCAAGGCTCGGGGGTGCCCTATCTGACCAATGCTGCATCAAGACCTACGCCTGCTTCAAGCAGGCGCAGGCTTTTGACGCAGCATTGGCCTGAAAGTGACTGAGTGAAATCTTATAGATTTCACTCAGTCACTTTTGCGAGGCGCACCTGCCCCGGAACGCCCACCCTGCGCCGGAACGCCCACAAGCGGCGCAGGGATTTACAACGTGACGCATCTGCCTAGATGCGTCACGTTGTAAATCATTCGTAGGGATGCGCCACGTTTACGCCGCCTTGCGTGACGCAACAGCGGAGTAAACGTGGCGCAAGGCCTTCATAAATCTGCCCCTTCGTGTGAATTTCATGCACACTTGCCCTTGTACCTCATGTTACAAAGAACATGATTCCTTTTCAAAAGATGTTATCTGTTTATGCATAACTACTCCTCCACTGCTTCTGATAGGCAATGTAAGACATATAATGGTGTTGTTTTACTAATTTCTATCAGCTCTCTGCCCCAAACAGTCGATAGCCACACGCAGAGAATTATGGGAAACTGTATGCTAAATAGCTGTCCAGGTAAGCAGCACCCTCCAAAGTTATGGATTTGATGCTCAGGCAGATATACCTTCACACAAAGATGAGATCTAGGCTGCTAACCATGGGTTGTGGAAAATATAAGAAGCACAAATTCATAATAGCATCCTCATAGGTCCCACTGTCTTCAAATGTTTACTAGAGAAGGAATGGCAATCAATTTAAAGGAAAATAAATTATAGATAAATTTTTCCATATTCCATAATGCACGTCTGCCATTTCATGGCACTACATAGTTGCATTTGCTGCATTTCATTTTTAGCTTTAGGAGGTACAATATACAGGTTTCCTGGTTTTCAAAACATTTTAGGGGAAGATTCACAAGGACCTGACGCAACTGCATGGATGCATAAGTTTCCTTGAGTCAGTGCTGAATGTCCTTGTGCCACGATGAATGTGCTGTATTTACAATACAGCGCTCCATGGCGCAAGGATTAACAGATGCGTCAGAAATTCTGACGCATCTGTTGGCACGAAAGTGACGCATTGCTGGAAATGCTCATGAAAGTGACGCAAAAAGCCCTGAGTCATAACTTATGCCTGGTCTGTGCAGGCGTAGGGATTTTGACACAGTGAAGGCGTAGAGTGATGTAGTGAAATCTTGTAGATTTCAGTGCGTCAGTTCTAGAAGGCTTTTAGCGTGGGAACGCCCACCCTGCATACATTATACCTGACGCAGGTATAATGTGATGCGGGACTTTACAATGTGACACATCTCCCTAGATGCGTCACATTGTAAATGGGCCACAACATTTACGCCGCAGCTGCGTCACAATACAGATTTTTATACTTGCCCTATATATGGCTGTGTGTACGTTGTGTGTCTCCGTCTGCATGCAGCATACAAATGTGCCAGATCTGGTAGCCCAGTTGTGCTGATGCAGCCACACAAGAGCTCTTTGCCTGACCTCATTGTCACCAATTCAAATCAGAGAGGATCCATGCAGTGTTTCAAGTCTCTCAGGTGAAAAAATGGGCCCTAGAGCAAGGAAGTAAATAGGCCCCCTTGTTGAAGTTTGGAATATAAAATACCGCAATAATCAGCGTTCAGTGGGTCCCGCAGGTCTGTGGGCGCCAGTGAAACTGCACCTGCTGCACCAACAGAAGCTAGGCCCCTGTCATAGAGCTGGGTAACATCAATTACTCAGTGCCACAAAGAGCATTAGAAATAAACTTTACATAATGTCAAACGGCAAAAACAAGAGCTTTGTCAGTTCTTGTTCTGTTTCAAACACTCCATGCAATCTGTATGAACCCTCTCCACATTTTCCTACTGATAACAAACGCCTTCGCTCCCAGAAAAAAACTTTCTGGGCGGTTAGTGCACATTTGAATGGGAGATGAGACCTCGGAAGAGCCCAGCCCTGCGCCGGACTGCGAGTCACCTCAGAGAGCAGAAACAAAGCCCGTCCTCTGCCCATCACTGACCCAAGCGAATCTGTGGAGCAAAGATGAGAACAAAGAGGAAGAAATAAAAGAATTACGAAAACTCATCAAGGAAAATAAATCCCTATATTACTGCTGTATTTAAAAAGCTGAGAAAACAAAAGAGAACGTAAAGAGTAAACTGAAGCCAAATAGAGTCACCGTTTTGTCCTTGTCACAGATCACAAATCTGCATTGCAAAATAAACTATTTTATTTTTTAATTACATATTCTCCAGTCTCCGAAGAGACTGTCAAAAATTGCCATTTCGACTATATTTCAAGTCTCCATGACGGGGTATTGGGTAAAGTTTTCAATAAGCAATAATCGCGCCTCGGTTAAACCTCATTGGCTACGATACTGCCACTGCGCAAAGCTAAACAATTTAGTGTGAATTTCATGCACACTTGCCCTAGTACCTCATGTTACAAAGAACATGATTCTATTTCAAAAGATGTTATCTGTTTATGCATAACTACTCCTCCACTGCTTCTGATAGGCAATGTAAGACATATAATGGTGTTGTTTTACTAATTTCTATCAGCTCTCTGCCCCCAAACAGTCGATAGCCACAGGCAGAGAATTATGGGAAATTGTATGCTAAATAGCTGTCCAGGTAAGCAGCACCCTCCCAAGTTATGGATTTGATGCTCAGGCAGATATACCTTCACACAAAGATGAGATCTAGGCTGCTAACCATGGGTTGTGGAAAATATAAGAAGCACAAATTCATAATAGCATCCTCATAGGTCCCACTGTCTTCAAATGTTTACTAGAGAAGGAACGGCAATCAATTTAAAGGAAAATAAATTATAGATACATTTTTCCATATTCCATAATGCACGTCTGCCATTTCATGGCACTACATAGTTGCATTTGCTGCATTTCATTTTTAGCTTTAGGAGGTACAATATACTGGTTTCCTGGTTTTCAAAACATTTTAGGGGAAGATTCACAAGGACCTGACGCAACTGCATGGATGCATAAGTTTCCTTGAGTCAGTGCTGAATGTCCTTGTGCCACGATGAATGTGCTGTATTTACAATACAGCGCTCCATGGCGCAAGGATTAACAGATGCGTCAGAAATTCTGACGCATCTGTTGGCACAAAAGTGACGCATTGCTGGAAATGCTCATGAAAGTGACGCAAAAAGCCCTGAGTCATAACTTATGCCTGGTCTGTGCAGTCGTAGGGATTTTGACACAGTGAAGGAGTAGAGTGATGTAGTGAAATCTTGTAGATTTCAGTGCGTCAGTTCTAGAAGGCTTTTAGCGTGGGAACGCCCACCCTGCATTCATTATACCTGACGCAGGTATAATGTGATGCGGGACTTTACAATGTGACACATCTCCCTAGATGCGTCACATTGTAAATGGGCCACAACATTTACGCCGCAGCTGCGTCACAATACAGATTTTTATACTTGCCCTATATATGGCTGTGTGTACGTTGTGTGTCTCCGTCTGCATGCAGCATACAAATGTGCCAGATCTGGTAGCCCAGTTGGGCTGATGCAGCCACACAAGAGCTCTTTGCCTGACCTCATTGTCACCAATTCAAATCAGAGAGGATCCATGCAGTCTTTCAAGGCTCTCAGGTGAAAAAATGGGCCCTAGAGCAAGGAAGAAAATAGGCCCCCTTGTTGAAGTTTGGAATATAAAATACCGCAATAATCAGGGTTCAGTGGGTCCCGCAGGTCTGTGGGCGCCAGTGCAACTGCACCTGCTGCACCAACAGAAGCTACGCCCCTGTCATAGAGCTGGGTAACATCAATTACTCAGTGCCACAAAGAGCATTAGAAATAAACTTTACATAATGTCAAACGGCAAAAACAAGAGCTTTGTCAGTTCTTGTTCTGTTTCAAACACTCCATACAATCTGTATGAACCCTCTCCACATTTTCCTACTGATACCAAATGCCTTCGCTCCCAGAAAAAAACTTTCTGGGCGGTTAGTGCACATTTGAATGGGAGATGAGACCTCGGAAGAGCCCAGCCCTGCGCCGGACTGCGAGTCACCTCAGAGAGCAGAAACAAAGCCCGTCCTCTGCCCATCACTGACCCAAGCGAATCCGTGGAGCAAAGATGAGAACAAAGGGGAAGAAATAAAAGAATAACGAAAACTCATCAAGGAAAATAAATCCCTAAATTACTGCTGTATTTAAAAAGCTGAGAAAACAAAAGAGAACGTAAAGAGTAAACTGAAGCCAAATAGAGTCACCGTTTTGTCCTTGTCACAGATCACAAACCTGCAAGTAAATTGCATTGCAAAATAAACTATCTTATTTTTTAATTACATATTCTCCAGTCTCCGAAGAGACTGTCAAAAATTGCCATTTCGACTATATTTCAAGTCTCCATGACGGGGTATTGGGTAAAGTTTTCAATAAGCAATAATCGCGCCTCGGTTAAACCTCATTGGCTACGATACTGCCACTGCGCAAAGCTAAACAATTTAGTGTGAATTTCATGCACACTTGCCCTAGTACCTCATGTTACAAAGAACATGATTCCTTTTCCAAAGATGTTATCTGTTTATGCATAACTACTCCTCCACTGCTTCTGATAGGCAATGTAAGACATATAATGGTGTTGTTTTACTAATTTCTATCAGCTCTCTGCCTCAAACCGTCGATAGCCACACGCAGAGAATTATGGGAAATTGTATGCTAAATAGCTGTACAGGTAAGCAGCACCCTCCCAAGTTATGGATTTGATGCTCAGGCAGATATACCTTCACACAAAGATGAGATCTAGGCTGCTAACCATGGGTTGTGGAAAATATAAGAAGCACAAATTCATAATAGCATCCTCATAGGTCCCACTGTCTTCAAATGTTTACTAGAGAAGGAACGGCAATCAATTTAAAGGAAAATAAATTATAGATACATTTTTCCATATTCCATAATGCACGTCTGCCATTTCATGGCACTACATAGTTGCATTTGCTGCATTTCATTTTTAGCTTTAGGAGGTACAATATACTGGTTTCCTGGTTTTCAAAACATTTTAGGGGAAGATTCACAAGGACCTGACGCAACTGCATGGATGCATAAGTTTCCTTGAGTCAGTGCTGAATGTCCTTGTGCCACGATGAATGTGCTGTATTTACAATACAGCGCTCCATGGCGCAAGGATTAACAGATGCGTCAGAAATTCTGACGCATCTGTTGGCACGAAAGTGACGCATTGCTGGAAATGCTCATGAAAGTGACGCAAAAAGCCCTGAGTCATAACTTATGCCTGGTCTGTGCAGGCGTAGGGATTTTGACACAGTGAAGGCGTAGAGTGATGTAGTGAAATCTTGTAGATTTCAGTGCGTCAGTTCTAGAAGGCTTTTAGCGTGGGAACGCCCACCCTGCATACATTATACCTGACGCAGGTATAATGTGATGCGGGACTTTACAATGTGACACATCTCCCTAGATGCGTCACATTGTAAATGGGCCACAACATTTACGCCGCAGCTGCGTCACAATACAGATTTTTATACTTGCCCTATATATGGCTGTGTGTACGTTGTGTGTCTCCGTCTGCATGCAGCATACAAATGTGCCAGATCTGGTCGATCAGTTGTGCTGATGCAGCCACACAAGAGCTCTTTGCCTGACCTCATTGTCACCAATTCAAATCAGAGAGGATCCATGCAGTGTTTCAAGTCTCTCAGGTGAAAAAATGGGCCCTAGAGCAAGGAAGTAAATAGGCCCCCTTGTTGAAGTTTGGAATATAAAATACCGCAATAATCAGCGTTCAGTGGGTCCCGCAGGTCTGTGGGCGCCAGTGAAACTGCACCTGCTGCACCAACAGAAGCTAGGCCCCTGTCATAGAGCTGGGTAACATCAATTACTCAGTGCCACAAAGAGCATTAGAAATAAACTTTACATAATGTCAAACGGCAAAAACAAGAGCTTTGTCAGTTCTTGTTCTGTTTCAAACACTCCATACAATCTGTATGAACCCTCTACACATTTTCCTACTGATAACAAACGCCTTCGCTCCCAGAAAAAAACTTTCTGGGCGGTTAGTGCACATTTGAATGGGAGATGAGACCTCGGAAGAGCCCAGCCCTGCGCCGGACTGCGAGTCACCTCAGAGAGCAGAAACAAAGCCCGTCCTCTGCCCATCACTGACCCAAGCGAATCTGTGGAGCAAAGATGAGAACAAAGAGGAAGAAATAAAAGAATTACGAAAACTCATCAAGGAAAATAAATCCCTATATTACTGCTGTATTTAAAAAGCTGAGAAAACAAAAGAGAACGTAAAGAGTAAACTGAAGCCAAATAGAGTCACCGTTTTGTCCTTGTCACAGATCACAAATCTGCAAGTAAATTGCATTGCAAAATAAACTATCTTATTTTTTAATTACATATTCTCCAGTCTCCGAAGAGACTGTCAAAAATTGCCATTTCGACTATATTTCAAGTCTCCATGACGGGGTATTGGGTAAAGTTTTCAATAAGCAATAATCGCGCCTCGGTTAAACCTCATTGGCTACGATACTACCACTGCGCAAAGCTAAAAAATTTAGTGTGAATTTCATGCACACTTGCCCTTGTACCTCATGTTACAAAGAACATGATTCCTTTTCAAAAGATGTTATCTGTTTATGCATAACTACTCCTCCACTGCTTCTGATAGGCAATGTAAGACATATAATGGTGTTGTTTTACTAATTTCTATCAGCTCTCTGCCCCAAACAGTCGATAGCCACAGGCAGAGAATTATGGGAAATTGTATGCTAAATAGCTGTCCAGGTAAGCAGCACCCTCCCAAGTTATGGATTTGATGCTCAGGCAGATATACCTTCACACAAAGATGAGATCTAGGCTGCTAACCATGGGTTGTGGAAAATATAAGAAGCACAAATTCATAATAGCATCCTCATAGGTCCCACTGTCTTCAAATGTTTACTAGAGAAGGAACGGCAATCAATTTAAAGGAAAATAAATTATAGATACATTTTTCCATATTCCATAATGCACGTCTGCCATTTCATGGCACTACATAGTTGCATTTGCTGCATTTCATTTTTAGCTTTAGGAGGTACAATATACTGGTTTCCTGGTTTTCAAAACATTTTAGGGGAAGATTCACAAGGACCTGACGCAACTGCATGGATGCATAAGTTTCCTTGAGTCAGTGCTGAATGTCCTTGTGCCACGATGAATGTGCTGTATTTACAATACAGCGCTCCATGGCGCAAGGATTAACAGATGCGTCAGAAATTCTGACGCATCTGTTGGCACAAAAGTGACGCATTGCTGGAAATGCTCATGAAAGTGACGCAAAAAGCCCTGAGTCATAACTTATGCCTGGTCTGTGCAGTCGTAGGGATTTTGACACAGTGAAGGAGTAGAGTGATGTAGTGAAATCTTGTAGATTTCAGTGCGTCAGTTCTAGAAGGCTTTTAGCGTGGGAACGCCCACCCTGCATTCATTATACCTGACGCAGGTATAATGTGATGCGGGACTTTACAATGTGACACATCTCCCTAGATGCGTCACATTGTAAATGGGCCACAACATTTACGCCGCAGCTGCGTCACAATACAGATTTTTATACTTGCCCTATATATGGCTGTGTGTACGTTGTGTGTCTCCGTCTGCATGCAGCATACAAATGTGCCAGATCTGGTAGCCCAGTTGGGCTGATGCAGCCACACAAGAGCTCTTTGCCTGACCTCATTGTCACCAATTCAAATCAGAGAGGATCCATGCAGTCTTTCAAGGCTCTCAGGTGAAAAAATGGGCCCTAGAGCAAGGAAGAAAATAGGCCCCCTTGTTGAAGTTTGGAATATAAAATACCGCAATAATCAGGGTTCAGTGGGTCCCGCAGGTCTGTGGGCGCCAGTGCAACTGCACCTGCTGCACCAACAGAAGCTACGCCCCTGTCATAGAGCTGGGTAACATCAATTACTCAGTGCCACAAAGAGCATTAGAAATAAACTTTACATAATGTCAAACGGCAAAAACAAGAGCTTTGTCAGTTCTTGTTCTGTTTCAAACACTCCATACAATCTGTATGAACCCTCTCCACATTTTCCTACTGATAACAAATGCCTTCGCTCCCAGAAAAAAACTTTCTGGGCGGTTAGTGCACATTTGAATGGGAGATGAGACCTCGGAAGAGCCCAGCCCTGCGCCGGACTGCGAGTCACCTCAGAGAGCAGAAACAAAGCCCGTCCTCTGCCCATCACTGACCCAAGCGAATCCGTGGAGCAAAGATGAGAACAAAGGGGAAGAAATAAAAGAATAACGAAAACTCATCAAGGAAAATAAATCCCTAAATTACTGCTGTATTTAAAAAGCTGAGAAAACAAAAGAGAACGTAAAGAGTAAACTGAAGCCAAATAGAGTCACCGTTTTGTCCTTGTCACAGATCACAAACCTGCAAGTAAATTGCATTGCAAAATAAACTATCTTATTTTTTAATTACATATTCTCCAGTCTCCGAAGAGACTGTCAAAAATTGCCATTTCGACTATATTTCAAGTCTCCATGACGGGGTATTGGGTAAAGTTTTCAATAAGCAATAATCGCGCCTCGGTTAAACCTCATTGGCTACGATACTGCCACTGCGCAAAGCTAAACAATTTAGTGTGAATTTCATGCACACTTGCCCTAGTACCTCATGTTACAAAGAACATGATTCCTTTTCCAAAGATGTTATCTGTTTATGCATAACTACTCCTCCACTGCTTCTGATAGGCAATGTAAGACATATAATGGTGTTGTTTTACTAATTTCTATCAGCTCTCTGCCTCAAACCGTCGATAGCCACACGCAGAGAATTATGGGAAATTGTATGCTAAATAGCTGTACAGGTAAGCAGCACCCTCCCAAGTTATGGATTTGATGCTCAGGCAGATATACCTTCACACAAAGATGAGATCTAGGCTGCTAACCATGGGTTGTGGAAAATATAAGAAGCACAAATTCATAATAGCATCCTCATAGGTCCCACTGTCTTCAAATGTTTACTAGAGAAGGAACGGCAATCAATTTAAAGGAAAATAAATTATAGATACATTTTTCCATATTCCATAATGCACGTCTGCCATTTCATGGCACTACATAGTTGCATTTGCTGCATTTCATTTTTAGCTTTAGGAGGTACAATATACTGGTTTCCTGGTTTTCAAAACATTTTAGGGGAAGATTCACAAGGACCTGACGCAACTGCATGGATGCATAAGTTTCCTTGAGTCAGTGCTGAATGTCCTTGTGCCACGATGAATGTGCTGTATTTACAATACAGCGCTCCATGGCGCAAGGATTAACAGATGCGTCAGAAATTCTGACGCATCTGTTGGCACGAAAGTGACGCATTGCTGGAAATGCTCATGAAAGTGACGCAAAAAGCCCTGAGTCATAACTTATGCCTGGTCTGTGCAGGCGTAGGGATTTTGACACAGTGAAGGCGTAGAGTGATGTAGTGAAATCTTGTAGATTTCAGTGCGTCAGTTCTAGAAGGCTTTTAGCGTGGGAACGCCCACCCTGCATACATTATACCTGACGCAGGTATAATGTGATGCGGGACTTTACAATGTGACACATCTCCCTAGATGCGTCACATTGTAAATGGGCCACAACATTTACGCCGCAGCTGCGTCACAATACAGATTTTTATACTTGCCCTATATATGGCTGTGTGTACGTTGTGTGTCTCCGTCTGCATGCAGCATACAAATGTGCCAGATCTGGTCGATCAGTTGTGCTGATGCAGCCACACAAGAGCTCTTTGCCTGACCTCATTGTCACCAATTCAAATCAGAGAGGATCCATGCAGTGTTTCAAGTCTCTCAGGTGAAAAAATGGGCCCTAGAGCAAGGAAGTAAATAGGCCCCCTTGTTGAAGTTTGGAATATAAAATACCGCAATAATCAGCGTTCAGTGGGTCCCGCAGGTCTGTGGGCGCCAGTGAAACTGCACCTGCTGCACCAACAGAAGCTAGGCCCCTGTCATAGAGCTGGGTAACATCAATTACTCAGTGCCACAAAGAGCATTAGAAATAAACTTTACATAATGTCAAACGGCAAAAACAAGAGCTTTGTCAGTTCTTGTTCTGTTTCAAACACTCCATACAATCTGTATGAACCCTCTACACATTTTCCTACTGATAACAAACGCCTTCGCTCCCAGAAAAAAACTTTCTGGGCGGTTAGTGCACATTTGAATGGGAGATGAGACCTCGGAAGAGCCCAGCCCTGCGCCGGACTGCGAGTCACCTCAGAGAGCAGAAACAAAGCCCGTCCTCTGCCCATCACTGACCCAAGCGAATCTGTGGAGCAAAGATGAGAACAAAGAGGAAGAAATAAAAGAATTACGAAAACTCATCAAGGAAAATAAATCCCTATATTACTGCTGTATTTAAAAAGCTGAGAAAACAAAAGAGAACGTAAAGAGTAAACTGAAGCCAAATAGAGTCACCGTTTTGTCCTTGTCACAGATCACAAATCTGCAAGTAAATTGCATTGCAAAATAAACTATCTTATTTTTTAATTACATATTCTCCAGTCTCCGAAGAGACTGTCAAAAATTGCCATTTCGACTATATTTCAAGTCTCCATGACGGGGTAATGGGTAAAGTTTTCAATAAGCAATAATCGCGCCTCGGTTAAACCTCATTGGCTACGATACTGCCACTGCGCAAAGCTAAAAAATTTAGTGTGAATTTCATGCACACTTGCCCTTGTACCTCATGTTACAAAGAACATGATTCCTTTTCAAAAGATGTTATCTGTTTATGCATAACTACTCCTCCACTGCTTCTGATAGGCAATGTAAGACATATAATGGTGTTGTTTTACTAATTTCTATCAGCTCTCTGCCCCAAACAGTCGATAGCCACACGCAGAGAATTATGGGAAATTGTATGCTAAATAGCTGTCCAGGTAAGCAGCACCCTCCCAAGTTATGGATTTGATGCTCAGGCAGATATACCTTCACACAAAGATGAGATCTAGGCTGCTAACCATGGGTTGTGGAAAATATAAGAAGCACAAATTCATAATAGCATCCTCATAGGTCCCACTGTCTTCAAATGTTTACTAGAGAAGGAACGGCAATCAATTTAAAGGAAAATAAATTATAGATACATTTTTCCATATTCCATAATGCACGTCTGCCATTTCATGGCACTACATAGTTGCATTTGCTGCATTTCATTTTTAGCTTTAGGAGGTACAATATACTGGTTTCCAAAACATTTTAGGGGAAGATTCACAAGGACCTGACGCAACTGCATGGATGCATAAGTTTCCTTGAGTCAGTGCTGAATGTCCTTGTGCCACGATGAATGTGCTGTATTTACAATACAGCGCTCCATGGCGCAAGGATTAACAGATGCGTCAGAAATTCTGACGCATCTGTTGGCACGAAAGTGACGCATTGCTGGAAATGCTCATGAAAGTGACGCAAAAAGCCCTGAGTCATAACTTATGCCTGGTCTGTGCAGGCGTAGGGATTTTGACGAATGTCTGACAAAATATCGAGATTCACAATATCGACGTACAAAAATATCGGAGCAAAAATATCGAAATCAAAAATATCGGGTTCCTATACTTAACTAGATATATACACAAATATCGATTTTTTAATATCGATATACAAAAACATCGTTTACTTTTATATCGACTACATTAACATCGGAAAACAAAAATATCGCTATCTACAAAAAATAATGACATTAACTATAATATCGACATCAAAAATATCGTGCACTTCAATATCGGATTATCAGCTATATCGACTTTTTATATGCATCTGTTTGCATAATTAATTAACGTTTTATATGTTTTCACATCTAAATAAACACACAATACTTAAATTAATACTATAGACACACTATTAATTTGTCAAAAATATCCTATTGGTATAATTATATCACCTACACATATAAAAATATTCTATAGTACTTTGTATAATTTTATAATTTGTTTTTGTTTTTCACTTCTATTACAAAGTAATCACAACTGAAATTCAAATATACTAACTAACCAATCACAAACCTAATTTTTTAAATGAACCAATAGCAAAATAATTACTACTGACACTCCCCTATATAAACAATTAAAATCTAAGCACAAACTACTTGCCAAAAGTCACTGAAGGAGATTCATCTCTATCCGAATTGCTGCACAACAACTAGAAGAACCAGACTATCAACCTACTATCACATCTTCTAAGTAAGTAAATAAAATAGAAAATGCATTATTTGCTAATACTACTTACTTACCTGCTAAATACCCAGTGCCCCTTTGCTATTCATACTACTTAACATGCTAAATATTTATATGAAACTATTTTTTTTAGATACAACGAGTACTGAATATTCTACTCAAAATAACTGTGAACAAACCCTAGGAATACAGATTCTAATAACTATGTAAGTAATTTCACATTGATTCATTATGTGCACATAAATCTAAACACACAGAAATAATGACTTTTGCCCCACATATTTCTTTTTTTCTGTAGATTCTACTACTGAAAACTGCACTACTAATGAACTAAGGACATCAGTACTATTTCTCCAATACATTTTACTACGTAAGTATTATGCAACTGAAATAAATGTGGAAAAACAATACAAACATTTAGAACTGTTCTAAATATGTTCTATTATATATTGTTTATTTACAGAGCAAACACAACGAATAGATATACAGACATAATACAGAACTCCACATTCTGAATAATACAGATAATAATCACAAAGTAAGTATATTAAAGAACATAATTACCAGATAATCTATTAAAAAACATACCAACATGGTGATTATTCTAATACATATGTTCCTTTTTTATTTAAGGTAACACTACAAACTACTCTCCAGAAGCTGAAGAAACAACTATACTGGCAAAGACCAACCTAAAAAAATATGTAAGTATCTTCACAATGTGAATCATGAAGATACACTTTTGTAGTAGAAATGAGCTCTAACATTGCAAATGTACCGAAACATTAATTAATAATATACTACTTTCATGTTTTTCATAACAGCTACAACAACATCACAAATAAATATCCCCAACTAAAGAAGCAAGCAGCTCCTAATTTTGCTGTAAATTCAAAAACACGTAAGTATAAACATTCCTACTTATCACTGACATAGATTATTTATCACATTTAATTTGACATTAACTATTATATATACATTTTATAGATATACAAAGTACAAAATGACCGAAGGAGCCGAATTTGTGACCAGCCAGAAAGGAAAACTATTACTATGCTACATGGGTTACACTTATACACAAGAAAAGCAATATGGCATGCAAGTTAATTGGAAATGTTGTAAATATTATTCTAACAAGTGCTATGGCAGAGCAACAACTAAAGAAGCTACAGTACTGTATACTAGGGAACACAATCATCCACCTAATGTTACTGAAATAGAAGTTAGAACAGCTTTGGAAAATATAAAAGAAGCTAGTACTGGTTCCCAAAAGCAAACAAATGTCATTTTAAAAGAAGCCATTCCTAAAATCCCAAAAACTGCCACAACTCAAATGCCAAATATCCTCTCCTTAAAAAGAACTATAGCACGAACTAAAAAAGCTACTACTTCTACAACACCATCTCCCAGAACATATCAGGATATAAATTTAACTGCTAACCAAATAATAACTTTAAATAAACAACCATTTATAGTTTACGACAACGAAAACAATGACAAAAGGCTTATAATTTTTGGTACCAGTATGAATTTAGTTAAACTGCAGCAAAGCCAATATTGGATGATGGATGGAACATTTAACATCTGTCCCAAACCATTTTTCCAATTATACACAATACATGGCCTCTACCACAACTGCAACATACCTTTGCTATATGCACTATTACCAAACAAAAATAATTCCACATATATGGAATTAATAAATATAATTAAACAAAAAACGAATGATTTTTCTCCTGAAAGTATCATTCTTGATTTTGAGCAAGCAATGCTCTCAACTATCATAAAAATCCACCCCCATACCTGCATTCAAGGCAGCTATTATCATTTAAACCAGTGTTTATGGAGACACCTTCAAAAAACTACCCTAAGTGTCGAATATGCTACAAACTCATCTTTTGCTTTCCAAATTAAAAAACTCATTGCACTTGCTTATGTACCTGAAACAGACGTAGCTGAACACTACAACATTCTTATAGACAGCCCCTTCTACAAACAAAATGAAGCTAAATTAAGTCCATTTCTCGACTACTTTGAAGACACCTGGGTAGGCAGACTCCACAGATCTGGCCACAGACGAAATCCCAAATTCCTCATACCCTGGTGGAACGTTTACAGAAGTACCCTTAACGGAGATTCAAAAACTAACAATGCAGTGGAAGGTTGGCACAATGCATTTGTACAATCAACTGGCAGAACCAAACCTACTCTAGAACATTTCATTAAATGCCTACAGAAAGAACAGAGCTACCAGGAATTTAGAATGGACCAATCTGTAACTGAACTTGTCCCTAAAACATCAAAGCAAAATAAACAAATGCACAAGTACCTGGAAGAACAAGTTAAACTTTACCCTAGTACAAAAGGCATAGAATACCTAAATATCATTGCCAAAACACTACTCTAATTAATTCCCAAAATGTTATAAAACACTAAAAGTATCACCTAAGTATGGAAAAATATGTAACGTGAGCTTCTAAAGTATTTAATGTATGCAATATATAGAGATATTATTATAATATATGCACACATTAAAACTAAATAACAAGTAAAAAACTATTCCATAATAAAAATAACATTACCCACCCACACAAAATAAGAAAGCAAGGATTTACCAATCATGTTGTCAATCCAATAACCTCCTTGTCCACCAAAGTAATCCAGGTAGTGCCAAATTAACCCCAAAAAAATGTAAAAATACAACTGTTCCAAAATTAAGACATCCACGTTATCCAGAGCCATTGAATAAGCATAAAAAACCCGAAAAATTTGAAAAATAGAATGAATCGCTCCAGCAAAACCGAAAAATGTAAAGAAGTGTTTGTAAAGCAGTGTTGAATGAAACAAACAAACACTTCCTTTAAAAAAAAACGGAACTTCCGATGTAGCGTACACCTATGACAAAAACATAGAAAACAGACATTCCCACCCACATTAATTAGCTAGTAATTAGGTACAAACATATTAAAATAGATGATTTCACTTGTAGATATACCGTAAAAGACTAAAATTCACTCTATATATAATGAGTTAACTAACTAACACTACGTGTATATACCATAAGTAATTATCTGTTTTCGAAATCTAAAACATACCTCCCTCACATTCAACAACACAAAATATAAGGTCACTAATCTCAAAACATCATTAAAATACACATAAAACATATAAAATAAACCTTACCTGAAGCGACGTGAAGTGTCTCCCAACCGCGATCAGCCCTTCTTCCAAATAACCCAAAACGACCTAACCCGGTTACAAAATAAAGCACCCAAATGCAATAAAATAGTCCCAAGTATAAAATATAATATATATACTTCACTAAATATGCAAAAATGAACATTAAGTTTCTATTATTGTAAAGAAATATTTACTTTAATCCTACAATGATTTGATTAACAAATATGTAAATGAATGTAATAAATACATATTATGAAAAGAATAATATTTATATTAACAATGTATAGAAATATAACTACATTGTCAAAAATTATAATAATAGAAAAATGTGTTAAAAATATGTGACTCACATAATAAATATTTTATGTATTGAAATAAAGTGTAAAAAATACTTTTGTTATTTCTACATTTCTTTATGAAATTACAATATGTAAAAGAGATAATAAATAATATTCATTTTTGTACAAAAAGTATGAAAATAATAATGCTTCTGTATAGTTGCTTATCATTGTGTTTATAAAATATGTTTATAAAACCAAATGTAATAAAAAGAATTTTGTAATGAAATAACATTTTATTTGTGAAACATAAATAAAAATAATGTTTCTACAATCATGTTGTACTATTTGTATCATTATCTTACTATAATGTAACAATCTTATCAGAAATTTTGCACTGTATATTAAATGTGAGTATATGTTGGTGTCTAATAATTTAATTATTACTATACCAAATCCAGCGTACATTAAATTAAAACTGACCCTGAACCCAAAAAATACCCCTTTACCCAAAAACAGAAAACTGACCCTGAACCCTAAAAATACGCCTTTACCCAAAAACCCAAAACTGACCCTGAACCCTAAAAATACCCCTTTACCCAAAAACCCAAAACTGACCCTGAACCCTAAAAATACCCCTTAACCCAAAAACTGAAAACTGACCCTGAACCCAAAAAATACCCCTTTACCCAAAAACTGAAAACTGACCCTGACCCCTAAAAATACCCCTTTACCCAAAAACCCAAAACTGACCCTGAACCCTAAAAATACCCCTTAACCCAAAAACTGAAAACTGATCCTGAACCCAAAAAATACCCCTTTACCCAAAAACTGAAAACTGACCCTGAACCCAAAAAATACCCCTTTACCCAAAAACTAAAAACTGACCCTGAACCCAAAAAATACCCCTTTACCCAAAAACTGAAAACTGACCCTGAACCCTAAAAATACCCCTTTACCCAAAAACTGAAAACTGACCCTGAACCCAAGAAATACCCCTTTACCCAAAAACTGAAAACTGACCCTGAACCCTAAAAATACCCCTTTACCCAAAAACTGAAAACTGACCCTGAACCCAAAAAATACCCCTTTACCCAAAAACTGAAAACTGACCCTGAACCCAAAAAATACCCCTTTACCCAAAAACTGAAAACTGACCCTGAACCCTAAAAATACCCCTTTACCCAAAAACTGAAAACTGACCCTGAACCCAAGAAAGACCCCTTTACCCAAAAACCGAAAACTGACCCTGAACCCTAAAAATACCCCTTTACCCAAAAACTGAAAACTGACCCTGAACCCAAAAATACCCCTTTACCCAAAAACTGAAAACTGACCCTGAACCCAAAAAATACCCCTTTACCCAAAAACTAAAAACTGACCCTGAACCCAAAAAATACCCCTTTACCCAAAAACTGAAAACTGACCCTGAACCCTAAAAATACCCCTTTACCCAAAAACTGAAAACTGACCCTGAACCCAAGAAATACCCCTTTACCCAAAAAATGAAAACTGACCCTGAACCCTAAAAATACCCCTTTACCCAAAAACTGAAAACTGACCCTGAACTCAAGAAATACCCCTTTACCCAAAAACTGAAAACTGACCCTGAACCCAAGAAATACCCCTTTACCCAAAAACAGAACACTGACCCTGAACCCTAAAAATACCCCTTTAACCAAGAACTGAAAACTGACCCTGAACTCTAACAATACTCCTTTACCCAAAAATAATTATTATTATGTAATTACAAATTAATTATTAATTAATAATAATAATAAAGTTAATATATTTGCACATTAGCTGTAAAGAAATAAATTTAATTATTAATATTATATTTTCCAAAATAATTTACAATAAGTAAAAAATATATATTAAACTAAATGAAGCTAATTAATATAATTAACTCATTTATATTAATTAATTACCAATTAATTATTATTTAAAAATATGTAAAAAATTATATTCATTAATTAACTCATTAATATTAATTAATTAACAATTATTTATTCTTTAAAAATATATTCAAAATTATATTAATTAATTAACTAGTTAATATTAATTAATTACCAAATAATTATTATTATTATTTAATTACCAATTATTTATTATTTAAAATTATGTCCAAAATTATATTAATTAATTAATTAACTAATTGATTATAATTAATTACCAATTATTAATTTTTTACAATTATGTACGATATTATATTAATTAACTAACTAATTAATATTCATTAATTACCAATTAATTATTATATAAAATAATGTACAAAATTATATTAATTAATTAACTAATTAATATTAATTAGTTACCAATTAATTATTAATACATTTTTTTTACAAATATATATTAATTTATTAATTATTTTTAAATTACTTCCCACCCTTATCCCCTATAAACCCAATAACCCGCTCCTAAAACTATATATGTTTTTTAAAAATATTTTTATATTAAATATATTGTAATTTTTTAATATAGACCTTTTTATCAAATTTTTATTTACAATTATTATATTTTTTCCTACACTATTTATTTTTTCCATTACTACACGATATTTTGTATTGTCGATATTTTGTCATACGATATTATTTTTTTCGATATTTCTACTTACTTACCTATTACGATATTTTTGTATCCGATATATTTGCTTCCCAATATTTTTTACCTTCGATATTTTAACTTCGATATTTTGTCTTTCCGATATTTTTTTCTCGATATTTTGTCTGTGTACCGATTTTGACACAGTGAAGGCGTAGAGTGATGTAGTGAAATCTTGTAGATTTCAGTGCGTCAGTTCTAGAAGGCTTTTAGCGTGGGAACGCCCACCCTGCATACATTATACCTGACGCAGGTATAATGTGATGCGGGACTTTACAATGTGACACATCTCCCTAGATGCGTCACATTGTAAATGGGCCACAACATTTACGCCGCAGCTGCGTCACAATACAGATTTTTATACTTGCCCTATATATGGCTGTGTGTACGTTGTGTGTCTCCGTCTGCATGCAGCATACAAATGTGCCAGATCTGGTAGCCCAGTTGTGCTGATGCAGCCACACAAGAGCTCTTTGCCTGACCTCATTGTCACCAATTCAAATCAGAGAGGATCCATGCAGTGTTTCAAGTCTCTCAGGTGAAAAAATGGGCCCTAGAGCAAGGAAGTAAATAGGCCCCCTTGTTGAAGTTTGAAATATAAAATACCGCAATAATCAGCGTTCAGTGGGTCCCGCAGGTCTGTGGGCGCCAGTGAAACTGCACCTGCTGCACCAACAGAAGCTAGGCCCCTGTCATAGAGCTGGGTAACATCAATTACTCAGTGCCACAAAGAGCATTAGAAATAAACTTTACATAATGTCAAACGGCAAAAACAAGAGCTTTGTCAGTTCTTGTTCTGTTTCAAACACTCCATACAATCTGAATGAACCCTCTCCACATTTTCCTACTGATAACAAACGCCTTCGCTCCCAGAAAAAAACTTTCTGGGCGGTTAGTGCACATTTGAATGGGAGATGAGACCTCGGAAGAGCCCAGCCCTGCGCCGGACTGCGAGTCACCTCAGAGAGCAGAAACAAAGCCCGTCCTCTGCCCATCACTGACCCAAGCGAATCTGTGGAGCAAAGATGAGAACAAAGAGGAAGAAATAAAAGAATTACGAAAACTCATCAAGGAAAATAAATCCCTATATTACTGCTGTATTTAAAAAGCTGAGAAAACAAAAGAGAACGTAAAGAGTAAACTGAAGCCAAATAGAGTCACCGTTTTGTCCTTGTCACAGATCACAAATCTGCATTGCAAAATAAACTATCTTATTTTTTAATTACATATTCTCCAGTCTCCGAAGAGACTGTCAAAAATTGCCATTTCGACTATATTTCAAGTCTCCATGACGGGGTATTGGGTAAAGTTTTCAATAAGCAATAATCGCGCCTCGGTTAAACCTCATTGGCTACGATACTGCCACTGCGCAAAGCTAAACAATTTAGTGTGAATTTCATGCACACTTGCCCTAGTACCTCATGTTACAAAGAACATGATTCTATTTCAAAAGATGTTATCTGTTTATGCATAACTACTCCTCCACTGCTTCTGATAGGCAATGTAAGACATATAATGGTGTTGTTTTACTAATTTCTATCAGCTCTCTGCCCCAAACAGTCGATAGCCACAGGCAGAGAATTATGGGAAATTGTATGCTAAATAGCTGTCCAGGTAAGCAGCACCCTCCCAAGTTATGGATTTGATGCTCAGGCAGATATACCTTCACACAAAGATGAGATCTAGGCTGCTAACCATGGGTTGTGGAAAATATAAGAAGCACAAATTCATAATAGCATCCTCATAGGTCCCACTGTCTTCAAATGTTTACTAGAGAAGGAACGGCAATCAATTTAAAGGAAAATAAATTATAGATACATTTTTCCATATTCCATAATGCACGTCTGCCATTTCATGGCACTACATAGTTGCATTTGCTGCATTTCATTTTTAGCTTTAGGAGGTACAATATACTGGTTTCCTGGTTTTCAAAACATTTTAGGGGAAGATTCACAAGGACCTGACGCAACTGCATGGATGCATAAGTTTCCTTGAGTCAGTGCTGAATGTCCTTGTGCCACGATGAATGTGCTGTATTTACAATACAGCGCTCCATGGCGCAAGGATTAACAGATGCGTCAGAAATTCTGACGCATCTGTTGGCACAAAAGTGACGCATTGCTGGAAATGCTCATGAAAGTGACGCAAAAAGCCCTGAGTCATAACTTATGCCTGGTCTGTGCAGTCGTAGGGATTTTGACACAGTGAAGGAGTAGAGTGATGTAGTGAAATCTTGTAGATTTCAGTGCGTCAGTTCTAGAAGGCTTTTAGCGTGGGAACGCCCACCCTGCATTCATTATACCTGACGCAGGTATAATGTGATGCGGGACTTTACAATGTGACACATCTCCCTAGATGCGTCACATTGTAAATGGGCCACAACATTTACGCCGCAGCTGCGTCACAATACAGATTTTTATACTTGCCCTATATATGGCTGTGTGTACGTTGTGTGTCTCCGTCTGCATGCAGCATACAAATGTGCCAGATCTGGTAGCCCAGTTGGGCTGATGCAGCCACACAAGAGCTCTTTGCCTGACCTCATTGTCACCAATTCAAATCAGAGAGGATCCATGCAGTCTTTCAAGGCTCTCAGGTGAAAAAATGGGCCCTAGAGCAAGGAAGAAAATAGGCCCCCTTGTTGAAGTTTGGAATATAAAATACCGCAATAATCAGGGTTCAGTGGGTCCCGCAGGTCTGTGGGCGCCAGTGCAACTGCACCTGCTGCACCAACAGAAGCTACGCCCCTGTCATAGAGCTGGGTAACATCAATTACTCAGTGCCACAAAGAGCATTAGAAATAAACTTTACATAATGTCAAACGGCAAAAACAAGAGCTTTGTCAGTTCTTGTTCTGTTTCAAACACTCCATACAATCTGTATGAACCCTCTCCACATTTTCCTACTGATAACAAATGCCTTCGCTCCCAGAAAAAAACTTTCTGGGCGGTTAGTGCACATTTGAATGGGAGATGAGACCTCGGAAGAGCCCAGCCCTGCGCCGGACTGCGAGTCACCTCAGAGAGCAGAAACAAAGCCCGTCCTCTGCCCATCACTGACCCAAGCGAATCCGTGGAGCAAAGATGAGAACAAAGGGGAAGAAATAAAAGAATAACGAAAACTCATCAAGGAAAATAAATCCCTAAATTACTGCTGTATTTAAAAAGCTGAGAAAACAAAAGAGAACGTAAAGAGTAAACTGAAGCCAAATAGAGTCACCGTTTTGTCCTTGTCACAGATCACAAACCTGCAAGTAAATTGCATTGCAAAATAAACTATCTTATTTTTTAATTACATATTCTCCAGTCTCCGAAGAGACTGTCAAAAATTGCCATTTCGACTATATTTCAAGTCTCCATGACGGGGTATTGGGTAAAGTTTTCAATAAGCAATAATCGCGCCTCGGTTAAACCTCATTGGCTACGATACTGCCACTGCGCAAAGCTAAACAATTTAGTGTGAATTTCATGCACACTTGCCCTAGTACCTCATGTTACAAAGAACATGATTCCTTTTCCAAAGATGTTATCTGTTTATGCATAACTACTCCTCCACTGCTTCTGATAGGCAATGTAAGACATATAATGGTGTTGTTTTACTAATTTCTATCAGCTCTCTGCCTCAAACCGTCGATAGCCACACGCAGAGAATTATGGGAAATTGTATGCTAAATAGCTGTACAGGTAAGCAGCACCCTCCCAAGTTATGGATTTGATGCTCAGGCAGATATACCTTCACACAAAGATGAGATCTAGGCTGCTAACCATGGGTTGTGGAAAATATAAGAAGCACAAATTCATAATAGCATCCTCATAGGTCCCACTGTCTTCAAATGTTTACTAGAGAAGGAACGGCAATCAATTTAAAGGAAAATAAATTATAGATACATTTTTCCATATTCCATAATGCACGTCTGCCATTTCATGGCACTACATAGTTGCATTTGCTGCATTTCATTTTTAGCTTTAGGAGGTACAATATACTGGTTTCCTGGTTTTCAAAACATTTTAGGGGAAGATTCACAAGGACCTGACGCAACTGCATGGATGCATAAGTTTCCTTGAGTCAGTGCTGAATGTCCTTGTGCCACGATGAATGCGCTGTATTTACAATACAGCGCTCCATGGCGCAAGGATTAACAGATGCGTCAGAAATTCTGACGCATCTGTTGGCACGAAAGTGACGCATTGCTGGAAATGCTCATGAAAGTGACGCAAAAAGCCCTGAGTCATAACTTATGCCTGGTCTGTGCAGGCGTAGGGATTTTGACACAGTGAAGGCGTAGAGTGATGTAGTGAAATCTTGTAGATTTCAGTGCGTCAGTTCTAGAAGGCTTTTAGCGTGGGAACGCCCACCCTGCATACATTATACCTGACGCAGGTATAATGTGATGCGGGACTTTACAATGTGACACATCTCCCTAGATGCGTCACATTGTAAATGGGCCACAACATTTACGCCGCAGCTGCGTCACAATACAGATTTTTATACTTGCCCTATATATGGCTGTGTGTACGTTGTGTGTCTCCGTCTGCATGCAGCATACAAATGTGCCAGATCTGGTCGATCAGTTGTGCTGATGCAGCCACACAAGAGCTCTTTGCCTGACCTCATTGTCACCAATTCAAATCAGAGAGGATCCATGCAGTGTTTCAAGTCTCTCAGGTGAAAAAATGGGCCCTAGAGCAAGGAAGTAAATAGGCCCCCTTGTTGAAGTTTGGAATATAAAATACCGCAATAATCAGCGTTCAGTGGGTCCCGCAGGTCTGTGGGCGCCAGTGAAACTGCACCTGCTGCACCAACAGAAGCTAGGCCCCTGTCATAGAGCTGGGTAACATCAATTACTCAGTGCCACAAAGAGCATTAGAAATAAACTTTACATAATGTCAAACGGCAAAAACAAGAGCTTTGTCAGTTCTTGTTCTGTTTCAAACACTCCATACAATCTGTATGAACCCTCTACACATTTTCCTACTGATAACAAACGCCTTCGCTCCCAGAAAAAAACTTTCTGGGCGGTTAGTGCACATTTGAATGGGAGATGAGACCTCGGAAGAGCCCAGCCCTGCGCCGGACTGCGAGTCACCTCAGAGAGCAGAAACAAAGCCCGTCCTCTGCCCATCACTGACCCAAGCGAATCTGTGGAGCGAAGATGAGAACAAAGAGGAAGAAATAAAAGAATTACGAAAACTCATCAAGGAAAATAAATCCCTATATTACTGCTGTATTTAAAAAGCTGAGAAAACAAAAGAGAACGTAAAGAGTAAACTGAAGCCAAATAGAGTCACCGTTTTGTCCTTGTCACAGATCACAAATCTGCAAGTAAACTGCATTGCAAAATAAACTATCTTATTTTTTAATTACATATTCTCCAGTCTCCGAAGAGACTGTCAAAAATTGCCATTTCGACTATATTTCAAGTCTCCATGACGGGGTATTGGGTAAAGTTTTCAATAAGCAATAATCGCGCCTCGGTTAAACCTCATTGGCTACGATACTGCCACTGCGCAAAGCTAAAAAATTTAGTGTGAATTTCATGCACACTTGCCCTTGTACCTCATGTTACAAAGAACATGATTCCTTTTCAAAAGATGTTATCTGTTTATGCATAACTACTCCTCCACTGCTTCTGATAGGCAATGTAAGACATATAATGGTGTTGTTTTACTAATTTCTATCAGCTCTCTGCCCCAAACAGTCGATAGCCACACGCAGAGAATTATGGGAAATTGTATGCTAAATAGCTGTCCAGGTAAGCAGCACCCTCCCAAGTTATGGATTTGATGCTCAGGCAGATATACCTTCACACAAAGATGAGATCTAGGCTGCTAACCATGGGTTGTGGAAAATATAAGAAGCACAAATTCATAATAGCATCCTCATAGGTCCCACTGTCTTCAAATGTTTACTAGAGAAGGAACGGCAATCAATTTAAAGGAAAATAAATTATAGATAAATTTTTCCATATTCCATAATGCACGTCTGCCATTTCATGGCACTACATAGTTGCATTTGCTGCATTTCATTTTTAGCTTTAGGAGGTACAATATACTGGTTTCCTGGTTTTCAAAACATTTTAGGGGAAGATTCACAAGGACCTGACGCAACTGCATGGATGCATAAGTTTCCTTGAGTCAGTGCTGAATGTCCTTGTGCCACGATGAATGTGCTGTATTTACAATACAGCGCTCCATGGCGCAAGGATTAACAGATGCGTCAGAAATTCTGACGCATCTGTTGGCACGAAAGTGACGCATTGCTGGAAATGCTCATGAAAGTGACGCAAAAAGCCCTGAGTCATAACTTATGCCTGGTCTGTGCAGGCGTAGGGATTTTGACACAGTGAAGACGTAGAGTGATGTAGTGAAATCTTGTAGATTTCAGTGCGTCAGTTCTAGAAGGCTTTTAGCGTGGGAACGCCCACCCTGCATACATTATACCTGACGCAGGTATAATGTGATGCGGGACTTTACAATGTGACACATCTCCCTAGATGCGTCACATTGTAAATGGGCCACAACATTTACGCCGCAGCTGCGTCACAATACAGATTTTTATACTTGCCCTATATATGGCTGTGTGTACGTTGTGTGTCTCCGTCTGCATGCAGCATACAAATGTGCCAGATCTGGTAGCCCAGTTGTGCTGATGCAGCCACACAAGAGCTCTTTGCCTGACCTCATTGTCACCAATTCAAATCAGAGAGGATCCATGCAGTGTTTCAAGTCTCTCAGGTGAAAAAATGGGCCCTAGAGCAAGGAAGTAAATAGGCCCCCTTGTTGAAGTTTGGAATATAAAATACCGCAATAATCAGCGTTCAGTGGGTCCCGCAGGTCTGTGGGCGCCAGTGAAACTGCACCTGCTGCACCAACAGAAGCTAGGCCCCTGTCATAGAGCTGGGTAACATCAATTACTCAGTGCCACAAAGAGCATTAGAAATAAACTTTACATAATGTCAAACGGCAAAAACAAGAGCTTTGTCAGTTCTTGTTCTGTTTCAAACACTCCATACAATCTCTATGAACCCTCTCCACATTTTCCTACTGATAACAAACGCCTTCGCTCCCAGAAAAAAACTTTCTGGGCGGTTAGTGCACATTTGAATGGGAGATGAGACCTCGGAAGAGCCCAGCCCTGCGCCGGACTGCGAGTCACCTCAGAGAGCAGAAACAAAGCCCGTCCTCTGCCCATCACTGACCCAAGCGAATCTGTGGAGCAAAGATGAGAACAAAGAGGAAGAAATAAAAGAATTACGAAAACTCATCAAGGAAAATAAATCCCTATATTACTGCTGTATTTAAAAAGCTGAGAAAACAAAAGAGAACGTAAAGAGTAAACTGAAGCCAAATAGAGTCACCGTTTTGTCCTTGTCACAGATCACAAATCTGCATTGCAAAATAAACTATCTTATTTTTTAATTACATATTCTCCAGTCTCCGAAGAGACTGTCAAAAATTGCCATTTCGACTATATTTCAAGTCTCCATGACGGGGTATTGGGTAAAGTTTTCAATAAGCAATAATCGCGCCTCGGTTAACCCTCATTGGCTACGATACTGCCACTGCGCAAAGCTAAACAATTTAGTGTGAATTTCATGCACACTTGCCCTAGTACCTCATGTTACAAAGAACATGATTCTATTTCAAAAGATGTTATCTGTTTATGCATAACTACTCCTCCACTGCTTCTGATAGGCAATGTAAGACATATAATGGTGTTGTTTTACTAATTTCTATCAGCTCTCTGCCCCAAACAGTCGATAGCCACACGCAGAGAATTATGGGAAATTGTATGCTAAATAGCTGTCCAGGTAAGCAGCACCCTCCCAAGTTATGGATTTGATGCTCAGGCAGATATACCTTCACACAAAGATGAGATCTAGGCTGCTAACCATGGGTTGTGGAAAATATAAGAAGCACAAATTCATAATAGCATCCTCATAGGTCCCACTGTCTTCAAATGTTTACTAGAGAAGGAACGGCAATCAATTTAAAGGAAAATAAATTATAGATACATTTTTCCATATTCCATAATGCACGTCTGCCATTTCATGGCACTACATAGTTGCATTTGCTGCATTTCATTTTTAGATTTAGGAGGTACAATATACTGGTTTCCTGGTTTTCAAAACATTTTAGGGGAAGATTCACAAGGACCTGACGCAACTGCATGGATGCATAAGTTTCCTTGAGTCAGTGCTGAATGTCCTTGTGCCATGATGAATGTGCTGTATTTACAATACAGCGCTCCATGGCGCAAGGATTAACAGATGCGTCAGAAATTCTGACGCATCTGTTGGCACAAAAGTGACGCATTGCTGGAAATGCTCATGAAAGTGACGCAAAAAGCCCTGAGTCATAACTTATGCCTGGTCTGTGCAGTCGTAGGGATTTTGACACAGTGAAGGAGTAGAGTGATGTAGTGAAATCTTGTAGATTTCAGTGCGTCAGTTCTAGAAGGCTTTTAGCGTGGGAACGCCCACCCTGCATTCATTATACCTGACGCAGGTATAATGTGATGCGGGACTTTACAATGTGACACATCTCCCTAGATGCGTCACATTGTAAATGGGCCACAACATTTACGCCGCAGCTGCGTCACAATACAGATTTTTATACTTGCCCTATATATGGCTGTGTGTACGTTGTGTGTCTCCGTCTGCATGCAGCATACAAATGTGCCAGATCTGGTAGCCCAGTTGGGCTGATGCAGCCACACAAGAGCTCTTTGCCTGACCTCATTGTCACCAATTCAAATCAGAGAGGATCCATGCAGTCTTTCAAGGCTCTCAGGTGAAAAAATGGGCCCTAGAGCAAGGAAGAAAATAGGCCCCCTTGTTGAAGTTTGGAATATAAAATACCGCAATAATCAGGGTTCAGTGGGTCCCGCAGGTCTGTGGGCGCCAGTGCAACTGCACCTGCTGCACCAACAGAAGCTACGCCCCTGTCATAGAGCTGGGTAACATCAATTACTCAGTGCCACAAAGAGCATTAGAAATAAACTTTACATAATGTCAAACGGCAAAAACAAGAGCTTTGTCAGTTCTTGTTCTGTTTCAAACACTCCATACAATCTGTATGAACCCTCTCCACATTTTCCTACTGATAACAAATGCCTTCGCTCCCAGAAAAAAACTTTCTGGGCGGTTAGTGCACATTTGAATGGGAGATGAGACCTCGGAAGAGCCCAGCCCTGCGCCGGACTGCGAGTCACCTCAGAGAGCAGAAACAAAGCCCGTCCTCTGCCCATCACTGACCCAAGCGAATCCGTGGAGCAAAGATGAGAACAAAGGGGAAGAAATAAAAGAATAACGAAAACTCATCAAGGAAAATAAATCCCTAAATTACTGCTGTATTTAAAAAGCTGAGAAAACAAAAGAGAACGTAAAGAGTAAACTGAAACCAAATAGAGTCACCGTTTTGTCCTTGTCACAGATCACAAACCTGCAAGTAAATTGCATTGCAAAATAAACTATCTTATTTTTTAATTACATATTCTCCAGTCTCCGAAGAGACTGTCAAAAATTGCCATTTTGACTATATTTCAAGTCTCCATGACGGGGTTTTGGGTAAAGTTTTCAATAAGCAATAATCGTGCCTCGGTTAAACCTCATTGGCTACGATACTGCCACTGCGCAAAGCTAAACAATTTAGTGTGAATTTCATGCACACTTGCCCTAGTACCTCATGTTACAAAGAACATGATTCCTTTTCCAAAGATGTTATCTGTTTATGCATAACTACTCCTCCACTGCTTCTGATAGGCAATGTAAGACATATAATGGTGTTGTTTTACTAATTTCTATCAGCTCTCTGCCTCAAACCGTCGATAGCCACACGCAGAGAATTATGGGAAATTGTATGCTAAATAGCTGTACAGGTAAGCAGCACCCTCCCAAGTTATGGATTTGATGCTCAGGCAGATATACCTTCACACAAAGATGAGATCTAGGCTGCTAACCATGGGTTGTGGAAAATATAAGAAGCACAAATTCATAATAGCATCCTCATAGGTCCCACTGTCTTCAAATGTTTACTAGAGAAGGAACGGCAATCAATTTAAAGGAAAATAAATTATAGATACATTTTTCCATATTCCATAATGCACGTCTGCCATTTCATGGCACTACATAGTTGCATTTGCTGCATTTCATTTTTAGCTTTAGGAGGTACAATATACTGGTTTCCTGGTTTTCAAAACATTTTAGGGGAAGATTCACAAGGACCTGACGCAACTGCATGGATGCATAAGTTTCCTTGAGTCAGTGCTGAATGTCCTTGTGCCACGATGAATGTGCTGTATTTACAATACAGCGCTCCATGGCGCAAGGATTAACAGATGCGTCAGAAATTCTGACGCATCTGTTGGCACAAAAGTGACGCATTGCTGGAAATGCTCATGAAAGTGACGCAAAAAGCCCTGAGTCATAACTTATGCCTGGTCTGTGCAGGCGTAGGGATTTTGACACAGTGAAGGAGTAGAGTGATGTAGTGAAATCTTGTAGATTTCAGTGCGTCAGTTCTAGAAGGCTTTTAGCGTGGGAACGCCCACCCTGCATTCATTATACCTGACGCAGGTATAATGTGATGCGGGACTATACAATGTGACACATCTCCCTAGATGCGTCACATTGTAAATGGGCCACAACATTTACGCCGCAGCTGCGTCACAATACAGATTTTTATACTTGCCCTATATATGGCTGTGTGTACGTTGTGTGTCTCCGTCTGCATGCAGCATACAAATGTGCCAGATCTGGTAGCCCAGTTGGGCTGATGCAGCCACACAAGAGCTCTTTGCCTGACCTCATTGTCACCAATTCAAATCAGAGAGGATCCATGCAGTCTTTCAAGGCTCTCAGGTGAAAAAATGGGCCCTAGAGCAAGGAAGAAAATAGGCCCCCTTGTTGAAGTTTGGAATATAAAATACCGCAATAATCAGGGATCAGTGGGTCCCGCAGGTCTGTGGGCGCCAGTGCAACTGCACCTGCTGCACCAACAGAAGCTACGCCCCTGTCATAGAGCTGGGTAACATCAATTACTCAGTGCCACAAAGAGCATTAGAAATAAACTTTACATAATGTCAAACGGCAAAAACAAGAGCTTTGTCAGTTCTTGTTCTGTTTCAAACACTCCATACAATCTGTATGAACCCTCTCCACATTTTCCTACTGATAACAAATGCCTTCGCTCCCAGAAAAAAACTTTCTGGGCGGTTAGTGCACATTTGAATGGGAGATGAGACCTCGGAAGAGCCCAGCCCTGCGCCGGACTGCGAGTCACCTCAGAGAGCAGAAACAAAGCCCGTCCTCTGCCCATCACTGACCCAAGCGAATCCGTGGAGCAAAGATGAGAACAAAGGGGAAGAAATAAAAGAATAACGAAAACTCATCAAGGAAAATAAATCCCTAAATTACTGCTGTATTTAAAAAGCTGAGAAAACAAAAGAGAACGTAAAGAGTAAACTGAAGCCAAATAGAGTCACCGTTTTGTCCTTGTCACAGATCACAAACCTGCAAGTAAATTGCACTGCAAAATAAACTATCTTATTTTTTAATTACATATTCTCCAGTCTCCGAAGAGACTGTCAAAAATTGCCATTTCGACTATATTTCAAGTCTCCATGACGGGGTATTGGGTAAAGTTTTCAATAAGCAATAATCGCGCATCGGTTAAACCTCATAGGCTACGATACTGCCACTGCGCAAAGCTAAACAATTTAGTGTGAATTTCATGCAAACTTGCCCTAGTACCTCATGTTACAAAGAACATGATTCCTTTTCCAAAGATGTTATCTGTTTATGCATAACTACTCCTCCACTGCTTCTGATAGGCAATGTAAGACATATAATGGTGTTGTTTTACTAATTTCTATCAGCTCTCTGCCTCAAACCGTCGATAGCCACACGCAGAGAATTATGGGAAATTGTATGCTAAATAGCTGTACAGGTAAGCAGCACCCTCCCAAGTTATGGATTTGATGCTCAGGCAGATATACCTTCACACAAAGATGAGATCTAGGCTGCTAACCATGGGTTGTGGAAAATATAAGAAGCACAAATTCATAATAGCATCCTCATAGGTCCCACTGTCTTCAAATGTTTACTAGAGAAGGAACGGCAATCAATTTAAAGGAAAATAAATTATAGATAACTTTTTCCATATTCCATAATGCACGTCTGCCATTTCATGGCACTACATAGTTGCATTTGCTGCATTTCATTTTTAGCTTTAGGAGGTACAATATACTGGTTTCCTGGTTTTCAAAACATTTTAGGGTAAGATTCACAAGGACCTGACGCAACTGCATGGATGCATAAGTTTCCTTGAGTCAGTGCTGAATGTCCTTGTGCCACGATGAATGTGCTGTATTTACAATACAGCGCTCCATGGCGCAAGGATTAACAGATGCGTCAGAAATTCTGACGCATCTGTTGGCACGAAAGTGACGCATTGCTGGAAATGCTCATGAAAGTGACGCAAAAAGCCCTGAGTCATAACTTATGCCTGGTCTGTGCAGGCGTAGGGATTTTGACACAGTGAAGGCGTAGAGTGATGTAGTGAAATCTTGTAGATTTCAGTGCGTCAGTTCTAGAAGGCTTTTAGCGTGGGAACGCCCACCCTGCATACATTATACCTGACGCAGGTATAATGTGATGCGGGACTTTACAATGTGACACATCTCCCTAGATGCGTCACATTGTAAATGGGCCACAACATTTACGCCGCAGCTGCGTCACAATACAGATTTTTATACTTGCCCTATATATGGCTGTGTGTACGTTGTGTGTCTCCGTCTGCATGCAGCATACAAATGTGCCAGATCTGGTCGATCAGTTGTGCTGATGCAGCCACACAAGAGCTCTTTGCCTGACCTCATTGTCACCAATTCAAATCAGAGAGGATCCATGCAGTGTTTCAAGTCTCTCAGGTGAAAAAATGGGCCCTAGAGCAAGGAAGTAAATAGGCCCCCTTGTTGAAGTTTGGAATATAAAATACCGCAATAATCAGCGTTCAGTGGGTCCCGCAGGTCTGTGGGCGCCAGTGAAACTGCACCTGCTGCACCAACAGAAGCTAGGCCCCTGTCATAGAGCTGGGTAACATCAATTACTCAGTGCCACAAAGAGCATTAGAAATAAACTTTACATAATGTCAAACGGCAAAAACAAGAGCTTTGTCAGTTCTTGTTCTGTTTCAAACACTCCATACAATCTGTATGAACCCTCTACACATTTTCCTACTGATAACAAACGCCTTCGCTCCCAGAAAAAAACTTTCTGGGCGGTTAGTGCACATTTGAATGGGAGATGAGACCTCGGAAGAGCCCAGCCCTGCGCCGGACTGCGAGTCACCTCAGAGAGCAGAAACAAAGCCCGTCCTCTGCCCATCACTGACCCAAGCGAATCCGTGGAGCAAAGATGAGAACAAAGGGGAAGAAATTAAAGAATAACAAAAACTCATCAAGGAAAATAAATCCCTAAATTACTGCTGTATTTAAAAAGATGAGAAAACAAAAGAGAACGTAAAGAGTAAACTGAAGCCAAATAGAGTCACCGTTTTGTCCTTGTCACAGATCACAAATCTGCAAGTAAATTGCATTGCAAAATAAACTATCTTATTTTTTATTTACATATTCTCCAGTCTCCGAAGAGACTGTCAAAAATTGCCATTTTGACTATATTTCAAGTCTCCATGACGAGGTATTGGGTAAAGTTTTCAATAAGCAATAATCGCGCCTCGGTTAAACCTCATTGGCTACGATACTGCCACTGCGCAAAGCTAAAAAATTTAGTGTGAATTTCATGCACACTTGCACTTTTACCTCATGTTACAAAGAACATGATTCCTTTTCAAAAGATGTTATCTGTTTATGCATAACTACTCCTCCACTGCTTCTGATAGGCAATGTAAGACATATAATGGTGTTGTTTTACTAATTTCTATCAGCTCTCTGCCCCAAACAGTCGATAGCCACACGCAGAGAATTATGGGAAATGGTATGCTAAATAGCTGTCCAGGTAAGCAGCACCCTCCCAAGTTATGGATTTGATGCTCAGGCAGATATACCTTCACACAAAGATGAGATCTAGGCTGCTAACCATGGGTTGTGGAAAATATAAGAAGCACAAATTCATAATAGCATCCTCATAGGTCCCACTGTCTTCAAATGTTTACTAGAGAAGGAACGGCAATCAATTTAAAGGAAAATAAATTATAGATACATTTTTCCATATTCCATAATGCACGTCTGCCATTTCATGGCACTACATAGTTGCATTTGCTGCATTTCATTTTTAGCTTTAGGAGGTACAATATACTGGTTTCCTGGTTTTCAAAACATTTTAGGGGAAGATTCACAAGGACCTGACGCAACTGCATGGATGCATAAGTTTCCTTGAGTCAGTGCTGAATGTCCTTGTGCCACGATGAATGTGCTGTATTTACAATACAGCGCTCCATGGCGCAAGGATTAACAGATGCGTCAGAAATTCTGACGCATCTGTTGGCACAAAAGTGACGCATTGCTGGAAATGCTCATGAAAGTGACGCAAAAAGCCCTGAGTCATAACTTATGCCTGGTCTGTGCAGGCGTAGGGATTTTGACACAGTGAAGGCGTAGAGTGATGTAGTGAAATCCTGTAGATTTCAGTGCGTCAGTTCTAGAAGGCTTTTAGCGTGGGAACGCCCACCCTGCATACATTATACCTCACGCAGGTATAATGTGATGCGGGACTTTACAATGTGACACATCTCCCTAGATGCGTCACATTGTAAATGGGCCGCAACATTTACGCCGCAGCTGCGTCACAATACAGATTTTTATACTTGCCCTATATAAGGCTGTGTGTACGTTGTGTGTCTCCGTCTGCATGCAGAATACAAATGTGCCAGATCTGGTAGCCCAGTTGGGCTGATGCAGCCACACAAGAGCTCTTTGCCTGACCTCATTGTCACCAATTCAAATCAGAGAGGATCCATGCAGTCTTTCAAGGCTCTCAGGTGAAAAAATGGGCCCTAGAGCAAGGAAGAAAATAGGCCCCCTTGTTGAAGTTTGGAATATAAAATACCGCAATAATCAGGGTTCAGTGGGTCCGGCAGGTCTGTGGGCACCAGTGCAACTGCACCTGCTGCACCAACAGAAGCTACGCCCCTGTCATAGAGCTGGGTAACATCAATTACTCAGTGCCACAAAGAGCATTAGAAATAAACTTTACATAATGTCAAACGGCAAAAACAAGAGCTTTCTCAGTTCTTGTTCTGTTTCAAACACCCCATACAATCTGTATGAACCCTCTACACATTTTCCTACTGATAACAAACGCCTTCGTTCCCAGAAAAAAACTTTCTGGGCGGTTAGTGCACATTTGAATGGGAGATGAGACCTCGGAAGAGCCCAGCCCTGCGCCGGACTGCGAGTCACCTCAGAGAGCAGAAACAAAGCCCGTCCTCTGCCCATCACTGACCCAAGCGAATCCGTGGAGCAAAGATGAGAACAAAGGGGAAGAAATTAAAGAATAACAAAAACTCATCAAGGAAAATAAATCCCTAAATTACTGCTGTATTTAAAAAGCTGAGAAAACAAAAGAGAACGTAAAGAGTAAACTGAAGCCAAATAGAGTCACCGTTTTGTCCTTGTCACAGATCACAAATCTGCAAGTAACTTGCATTGCAAAATAAACTATCTTATTTTTTAATTACATATTCTCCAGTCTCCGAAGAGACTGTCAAAAATTGCCATTTTGACTATATTTCAAGTCTCCATGACGAGGTATTGGGTAAAGATTTCAATAAGCAATAATCGCGCCTCGGTTAACCCTCATTGGCTACGATACTGCCACTGCGCAAAGCTAAACAATTTAGTGTGAATTTCATGCACACTTGCCCTAGTACCTCATGTTACAAAGAACATGATTCTATTTCAAAAGATGTTATCTGTTTATGCATAACTACTCCTCCACTGCTTCTGATAGGCAATGTAAGACATATAATGGTGTTGTTTTACTAATTTCTATCAGCTCTCTGCCCCAAACAGTCGATAGCCACACGCAGAGAATTATGGGAAATTGTATGCTAAATATCTGTCCAGGTAAGCAGCACCCTCCCAAGTTATGGATTTGATGCTCAGGCAGATATACCTTCACACAAAGATGAGATCTAGGCTGCTAACCATGGGTTGTGGAAAATATAAGAAGCACAAATTCATAATAGCATCCTCATAGGTCCCACTGTCTTCAAATGTTTACTAGAGAAGGAACGGCAATCAATTTAAAGGAAAATAAATTATAGATAAATTTTTCCATATTCCATAATGCACGTCTGCCATTTCATGGCACTACATAGTTGCATTTGCTGCATTTCATTTTTAGCTTTAGGAGGTACAATATACTGGTTTCCTGGTTTTCAAAACATTTTAGGGGAAGATTCACAAGGACCTGACGCAACTGCATGGATGCATAAGTTTCCTTGAGTCAGTGCTGAATGTCCTTGTGCCACGATGAATGTGCTGTATTTACAATACAGCGCTCCATGGCGCAAGGATTAACAGATGCGTCAGAAATTCTGACGCATCTGTTGGCACAAAAGTGACTCATTGCTGGAAATGCTCATGAAAGTGACGCAAAAAGCCCTGAGTCATAACTTATGCCTGGTCTGTGCAGTCGTAGGGATTTTGACACAGTGAAGGAGTAGAGTGATGTAGTGAAATCTTGTAGATTTCAGTGCGTCAGTTCTAGAAGGCTTTTAGCGTGGGAACGCCCACCCTGCATTCATTATACCTGACGCAGGTATAATGTGATGCGGGACTTTACAATGTGACACATCTCCCTAGATGCGTCACATTGTAAATGGGCCACAACATTTACGCCGCAGCTGCGTCACAATACAGATTTTTATACTTGCCCTATATATGGCTGTGTGTACGTTGTGTGTCTCCGTCTGCATGCAGCATACAAATGTGCCAGATCTGGTAGCCCAGTTGGGCTGATGCAGCCACACAAGAGCTCTTTGCCTGACCTCATTGTCACCAATTCAAATCAGAGAGGATCCATGCAGTCTTTCAAGGCTCTCAGGTGAAAAAATGGGCCCTAGAGCAAGGAAGAAAATAGGCCCCCTTGTTGAAGTTTGGAATATAAAATACCGCAATAATCAGGGTTCAGTGGGTCCCGCAGGTCTGTGGGCGCCAGTGCAACTGCACCTGCTGCACCAACAGAAGCTACGCCCCTGTCATAGAGCTGGGTAACATCAATTACTCAGTGCCACAAAGAGCATTAGAAATAAACTTTACATAATGTCAAACGGCAAAAACAAGAGCTTTGTCAGTTCTTGTTCTGTTTCAAACACTCCATACAATCTGTATGAACCCTCTCCACATTTTCCTACTGATAACAAATGCCTTCGCTCCCAGAAAAAAACTTTCTGGGCGGTTAGTGCACATTTGAATAGGAGATGAGACCTCGGAAGAGCCCAGCCCTGCGCCGGACTGCGAGTCACCTCAGAGACCAGAAACAAAGCCCGTCCTCTGCCCATAACTGACCCAAGCGAATCCGTGGAGCAAAGATGAGAACAAAGGGGAAGAAATAAAAGAATAACGAAAACTCATCAAGGAAAATAAATCCCTAAATTACTGCTGTATTTAAAAAGCTGAGAAAACAAAAGAGAACGTAAAGAGTAAACTGAAGCCAAATAGAGTCACCGTTTTGTCCTTGTCACAGATCACAAACCTGCAAGTAAATTGCATTGCAAAATAAACTATCTTATTTTTTAATTACATATTCTCCAGTCTCCGAAGAGACTGTCAAAAATTGCCATTTCGACTATATTTCAAGTCTCCATGACGGGGTTTTGGGTAAAGTTTTCAATAAGCAATAATCGTGCCTCGGTTAAACCTCATTGGCTACGATACTGCCACTGCGCAAAGCTAAACAATTTAGTGTGAATTTCATGCACACTTGCCCTAGTACCTCATGTTACAAAGAACATGATTCCTTTTCCAAAGATGTTATCTGTTTATGCATAACTACTCCTCCACTGCTTCTGATAGGCAATGTAAGACATATAATGGTGTTGTTTTACTAATTTCTATCAGCTCTCTGCCTCAAACCGTCGATAGCCACACGCAGAGAATTATGGGAAATTGTATGCTAAATAGCTGTACAGGTAAGCAGCACCCTCCCAAGTTATGGATTTGATGCTCAGGCAGATATACCTTCACACAAAGATGAGATCTAGGCTGCTAACCATGGGTTGTGGAAAATATAAGAAGCACAAATTCATAATAGCATCCTCATAGGTCCCACTGTCTTCAAATGTTTACTAGAGAAGGAACGGCAATCAATTTAAAGGAAAATAAATTATAGATACATTTTTCCATATTCCATAATGCACGTCTGCCATTTCATGGCACTACATAGTTGCATTTGCTGCATTTCATTTTTAGCTTTAGGAGGTACAATATACTGGTTTCCTGGTTTTCAAAACATTTTAGGGGAAGATTCACAAGGACCTGACGCAACTGCATGGATGCATAAGTTTCCTTGAGTCAGTGCTGAATGTCCTTGTGCCACGATGAATGTGCTGTATTTACAATACAGCGCTCCATGGCGCAAGGATTAACAGATGCGTCAGACATTCTGACGCATCTGTTGGCACAAAAGTGACGCATTGCTGGAAATGCTCATGAAAGTGACGCAAAAAGCCCTGAGTCATAACTTATGCCTGGTCTGTGCAGGCGTAGGGATTTTGACACAGTGAAGGAGTAGAGTGATGTAGTGAAATCTTGTAGATTTCAGTGCGTCAGTTCTAGAAGGCTTTTAGCGTGGGAACGCCCACCCTGCATTCATTATACCTGACGCAGGTATAATGTGATGCGGGACTTTACAATGTGACACATCTCCCTAGATGCGTCACATTGTAAATGGGCCACAACATTTACGCCGCAGCTGCGTCACAATACAGATTTTTATACTTGCCCTATATATGGCTGTGTGTACGTTGTGTGTCTCCGTCTGCATGCAGCATACAAATGTGCCAGATCTGGTAGCCCAGTTGGGCTGATGCAGCCACACAAGAGCTCTTTGCCTGACCTCATTGTCACCAATTCAAATCAGAGAGGATCCATGCAGTCTTTCAAGGCTCTCAGGTGAAAAAATGGGCCCTAGAGCAAGGAAGAAAATAGGCCCCCTTGTTGAAGTTTGGAATATAAAATACCGCAATAATCAGGGATCAGTGGGTCCCGCAGGTCTGTGGGCGCCAGTGCAACTGCACCTGCTGCACCAACAGAAGCTACGCCCCTGTCATAGAGCTGGGTAACATCAATTACTCAGTGCCACAAAGAGCATTAGAAATAAACTTTACATAATGTCAAACGGCAAAAACAAGAGCTTTCTCAGTTCTTGTTCTGTTTCAAACACTCCATACAATCTGTATGAACCCTCTCCACATTTTCCTACTGATAACAAATGCCTTCGCTCCCAGAAAAAAACTTTCTGGGCGGTTAGTGCACATTTGAATGGGAGATGAGACCTCGGAAGAGCCCAGCCCTGCGCCGGACTGCGAGTCACCTCAGAGAGCAGAAACAAAGCCCGTCCTCTGCCCATCACTGACCCAAGCGAATCCGTGGAGCAAAGATGAGAACAAAGGGGAAGAAATAAAAGAATAACGAAAACTCATCAAGGAAAATAAATCCCTAAATTACTGCTGTATTTAAAAAGCTGAGAAAACAAAAGAGAACGTAAAGAGTAAACTGAAGCCAAATAGAGTCACCGTTTTGTCCTTGTCACAGATCACAAACCTGCAAGTAAATTGCATTGCAAAATAAACTATCTTATTTTTTAATTACATATTCTCCAGTCTCCGAAGAGACTGTCAAAAATTGCCATTTCGACTATATTTCAAGTCTCCATGACGGGGTATTGGGTAAAGTTTTCAATAAGCAATAATCGCGCATCAGTTAAACCTCATTGGCTACGATACTGCCACTGCGCAAAGCTAAACAATTTAGTGTGAATTTCATGCACACTTGCCCTAGTACCTCATGTTACAAAGAACATGATTCCTTTTCCAAAGATGTTATCTGTTTATGCATAACTACTCCTCCACTGCTTCTGATAGGCAATGTAAGACATATAATGGTGTTGTTTTACTAATTTCTATCAGCTCTCTGCCTCAAACCGTCGATAGCCACACGCAGAGAATTATGGGAAATTGTATGCTAAATAGCTGTACAGGTAAGCAGCACCCTCCCAAGTTATGGATTTGATGCTCAGGCAGATATACCTTCACACAAAGATGAGATCTAGGCTGCTAACCATGGGTTGTGGAAAATATAAGAAGCACAAATTCATAATAGCATCCTCATAGGTCCCACTGTCTTCAAATGTTTACTAGAGAAGGAACGGCAATCAATTTAAAGGAAAATAAATTATAGATAAATTTTTCCATATTCCATAATGCACGTCTGCCATTTCATGGCACTACATAGTTGCATTTGCTGCATTTCATTTTTAGCTTTAGGAGGTACAATATACTGGTTTCCTGGTTTTCAAAACATTTTAGGGTAAGATTCACAAGGACCTGACGCAACTGCATGGATGCATAAGTTTCCTTGAGTCAGTGCTGAATGTCCTTGTGCCACGATGAATGTGCTGTATTTACAATACAGCGCTCCATGGCGCAAGGATTAACAGATGCGTCAGAAATTCTGACGCATCTGTTGGCACGAAAGTGACGCATTGCTGGAAATGCTCATGAAAGTGACGCAAAAAGCCCTGAGTCATAACTTATGCCTGGTCTGTGCAGGCGTAGGGATTTTGACACAGTGAAGGCGTAGAGTGATGTAGTGAAATCTTGTAGATTTCAGTGCGTCAGTTCTAGAAGGCTTTTAGCGTGGGAACGCCCACCCTGCATACATTATACCTGACGCAGGTATAATGTGATGCGGGACTTTACAATGTGACACATCTCCCTAGATGCGTCACATTGTAAATGGGCCACAACATTTACGCCGCAGCTGCGTCACAATACAGATTTTTATACTTGCCCTATATATGGCTGTGTGTACGTTGTGTGTCTCCGTCTGCATGCAGCATACAAATGTGCCAGATCTGGTCGATCAGTTGTGCTGATGCAGCCACACAAGAGCTCTTTGCCTGACCTCATTGTCACCAATTCAAATCAGAGAGGATCCATGCAGTGTTTCAAGTCTCTCAGGTGAAAAAATGGGCCGTAGAGCAAGGAAGTAAATAGGCCCCCTTGTTGAAGTTTGGAATATAAAATACCGCAATAATCAGCGTTCAGTGGGTCCCGCAGGTCTGTGGGCGCCAGTGAAACTGCACCTGCTGCACCAACAGAAGCTAGGCCCCTGTCATAGAGCTGGGTAACATCAATTACTCAGTGCCACAAAGAGCATTAGAAATAAACTTTACATAATGTCAAACGGCAAAAACAAGAGCTTTGTCAGTTCTTGTTCTGTTTCAAACACTCCATACAATCTGTATGAACCCTCTACACATTTTCCTACTGATAACAAACGCCTTCGCTCCCAGAAAAAAACTTTCTGGGCGGTTAGTGCACATTTGAATGGGAGATGAGACCTCGGAAGAGCCCAGCCCTGCGCCGGACGGCGAGTCACCTCAGAGAGCAGAAACAAAGCCCGTCCTCTGCCCATCACTGACCCAAGCGAATCCGTGGAGCAAAGATGAGAACAAAAGGGAAGAAATTAAAGAATAACAAAAACTCATCAAGGAAAATAAATCCCTAAATTACTGCTGTATTTAAAAAGCTGAGAAAACAAAAGAGAACGTAAAGAGTAAACTGAAGCCAAATAGAGTCACCGTTTTGTCCTTGTCACAGATCACAAATCTGCAAGTAAATTGCATTGCAAAATAAACTATCTTATTTTTTAATTACATATTCTCCAGTCTCCGAAGAGACTGTCAAAAATTGCCATTTTGACTATATTTCAAGTCTCCATGACGAGGTATTGGGTAAAGTTTTCAATAAGCAATAATCGCGCCTCGGTTAAACCTCATTGGCTACGATACTGCCACTGCGCAAAGCTAAAAAATTTAGTGTGAATTTCATGCACACTTGCACTTGTACCTCATGTTACAAAGAACATGATTCCTTTTCAAAAGATGTTATCTGTTTATGCATAACTACTCCTCCACTGCTTCTGATAGGCAATGTAAGACATATAATGGTGTTGTTTTACTAATTTCTATCAGCTCTCTGCCCCAAACAGTCGATAGCCACACGCAGAGAATTATGGGAAATGGTATGCTAAATAGCTGTCCAGGTAAGCAGCACCCTCCCAAGTTATGGATTTGATGCTCAGGCAGATATACCTTCACACAAAGATGAGATCTAGGCTGCTAACCATGGGTTGTGGAAAATATAAGAAGCACAAATTCATAATAGCATCCTCATAGGTCCCACTGTCTTCAAATGTTTACTAGAGAAGGAACGGCAATCAATTTAAAGGAAAATAAATTATAGATACATTTTTCCATATTCCATAATGCACGTCTGCCATTTCATGGCACTACATAGTTGCATTTGCTGCATTTCATTTTTAGCTTTAGGAGGTACAATATACTGGTTTCCTGGTTTTCAAAACATTTTAGGGGAAGATTCACAAGGACCTGACGCAACTGCATGGATGCATAAGTTTCCTTGAGTCAGTGCTGAATGTCCTTGTGCCACGATGAATGTGCTGTATTTACAATACAGCGCTCCATGGCGCAAGGATTAACAGATGCGTCAGAAATTCTGACGCACCTGTTGGCACAAAAGTGACGCATTGCTGGAAATGCTCATGAAAGTGACGCAAAAAGCCCTGAGTCATAACTTATGCCTGGTCTGTGCAGGCGTAGGGATTTTGACACAGTGAAGGCGTAGAGTGATGTAGTGAAATCCTGTAGATTTCAGTGCGTCAGTTCTAGAAGGCTTTTAGCGTGGGAACGCCCACCCTGCATACATTATACCTCACGCAGGTATAATGTGATGCGGGACTTTACAATGTGACACATCTCCCTAGATGCGTCACATTGTAAATGGGCCGCAACATTTACGCCGCAGCTGCGTCACAATACAGATTTTTATACTTGCCCTATATAAGGCTGTGTGTACGTTGTGTGTCTCCGTCTGCATGCAGAATACAAATGTGCCAGATCTGGTAGCCCAGTTGGGCTGATGCAGCCACACAAGAGCTCTTTGCCTGACCTCATTGTCACCAATTCAAATCAGAGAGGATCCATGCAGTCTTTCAAGGCTCTCAGGTGAAAAAATGGGCCCTAGAGCAAGGAAGAAAATAGGCCCCCTTGTTGAAGTTTGGAATATAAAATACCGCAATAATCAGCGTTTAGTGGGTCCCGCAGGTCTGTGGGCGCCAGTGAAACTGCACCTGCTGCACCAACAGAAGCTAGGCCCCTGTCATAGAGCTGGGTAACATCAATTACTCAGTGCCACAAAGAGCATTAGAAATAAACTTTACATAATGTCAAACGGCAAAAACAAGAGCTTTGTCAGTTCTTGTTCTGTTTCAAACACTCCATACAATCTGTATGAACCCTCTCCACATTTTCCTACTGATAACAAACGCCTTCGCTCCCAGAAAAAAACTTTCTGGGCGGTTAGTGCACATTTGAATGGGAGATGAGACCTCGGAAGAGCCCAGCCCTGCGCCGGACTGCGAGTCACCTCAGAGAGCAGAAACAAAGCCCGTCCTCTGCCCATCACTGACCCAAGCGAATCTGTGGAGCAAAGATGAGAACAAAGAGGAAGAAATAAAAGAATTACGAAAACTCATCAAGGAAAATAAATCCCTATATTACTGCTGTATTTAAAAAGCTGAGAAAACAAAAGAGAACGTAAAGAGTAAACTGAAGCCAAATAGAGTCACCGTTTTGTCCTTGTCACAGATCACAAATCTGCATTGCAAAATAAACTATCTTATTTTTTAATTACATATTCTCCAGTCTCCGAAGAGACTGTCAAAAATTGCCATTTCGACTATATTTCAAGTCTCCATGACGTGGTATTGGGTAAAGTTTTCAATAAGCAATAATCGCGCCTCGGTTAAACCTCATTGGCTACGATACTGCCACTGCGCAAAGCTAAACAATTTAGTGTGAATTTCATGCACACTTGCCCTAGTACCTCATGTTACAAAGAACATGATTCTATTTCAAAAGATGTTATCTGTTTATGCATAACTACTCCTCCACTGCTTCTGATAGGCAATGTAAGACATATAATGGTGTTGTTTTACTAATTTCTATCAGCTCTCTGCCCCAAACAGTCGATAGCCACACGCAGAGAATTATGGGAAATTGTATGCTAAATAGCTGTCCAGGTAAGCAGCACCCTCCCAAGTTATGGATTTGATGCTCAGGCAGATATACCTTCACACAAAGATGAGATCTAGGCTGCTAACCATGGGTTGTGGAAAATATAAGAAGCACAAATTCATAATAGCATCCTCATAGGTCCCACTGTCTTCAAATGTTTACTAGAGAAGGAACGGCAATCAATTTAAAGGAAAATAAATTATAGATACATTTTTCCATATTCCATAATGCACGTCTGCCATTTCATGGCACTACATAGTTGCATTTGCTGCATTTCATTTTTAGCTTTAGGAGGTACAATATACTGGTTTCCTGGTTTTCAAAACATTTTAGGGGAAGATTCACAAGGACCTGACGCAACTGCATGGATGCATAAGTTTCCTTGAGTCAGTGCTGAATGTCCTTGTGCCACGATGAATGTGCTGTATTTACAATACAGCGCTCCATGGCGCAAGGATTAACAGATGCGTCAGAAATTCTGACGCATCTGTTGGCACAAAAGTGACGCATTGCTGGAAATGCTCATGAAAGTGACGCAAAAAGCCCTGAGTCATAACTTATGCCTGGTCTGTGCAGGCGTAGGGATTTTGACACAGTGAAGGAGTAGAGTGATGTAGTGAAATCTTGTAGATTTCAGTGCGTCAGTTCTAGAAGGCTTTTAGCGTGGGAACGCCCACCCTGCATTCATTATACCTGACGCAGGTATAATGTGATGCGGGACTTTACAATGTGACACATCTCCCTAGATGCGTCACATTGTAAATGGGCCACAACATTTACGCCGCAGCTGCGTCACAATACAGATTTTTATACTTGCCCTATACATGGCTGTGTGTACGTTGTGTGTCTCCGTCTGCATGCAGCATACAAATGTGCCAGATCTGGTAGCCCAGTTGGGCTGATGCAGCCACACAAGAGCTCTTTGCCTGACCTCATTGTCACCAATTCAAATCAGAGAGGATCCATGCAGTCTTTCAAGGCTCTCAGGTGAAAAAATGGGCCCTAGAGCAAGGAAGAAAATAGGCCCCCTTGTTGAAGTTTGGAATATAAAATACCGCAATAATCAGGGTTCAGTGGGTCCCGCAGGTCTGTGGGCGCCAGTGCAACTGCACCTGCTGCACCAACAGAAGCTACGCCCCTGTCATAGAGCTGGGTAACATCAATTACTCAGTGCCACAAAGAGCATTAGAAATAAACTTTACATAATGTCAAACGGCAAAAACAAGAGCTTTGTCAGTTCTTGTTCTGTTTCAAACACTCCATACAATCTGTATGAACCCTCTCCACATTTTCCTACTGATAACAAATGCCTTCGCTCCCAGAAAAAAACTTTCTGGGCGGTTAGTGCACATTTGAATAGGAGATGAGACCTCGGAAGAGCCCAGCCCTGCGCCGGACTGCGAGTCACCTCAGAGACCAGAAACAAAGCCCGTCCTCTGCCCATAACTGACCCAAGCGAATCCGTGGAGCAAAGATGAGAACAAAGGGGAAGAAATAAAAGAATAACGAAAACTCATCAAGGAAAATAAATCCCTAAATTACTGCTGTATTTAAAAAGCTGAGAAAACAAAAGAGAACGTAAAGAGTAAACTGAAGCCAAATAGAGTCACCGTTTTGTCCTTGTCACAGATCACAAACCTGCAAGTAAATTGCATTGCAAAATAAACTATCTTATTTTTTAATTACATATTCTCCAGTCTCCGAAGAGACTGTCAAAAATTGCCATTTCGACTATATTTCAAGTCTCCATGACGGGGTTTTGGGTAAAGTTTTCAATAAGCAATAATCGTGCCTCGGTTAAACCTCATTGGCTACGATACTGCCACTGCGCAAAGCTAAACAATTTAGTGTGAATTTCATGCACACTTGCCCTAGTACCTCATGTTACAAAGAACATGATTCCTTTTCCAAAGATGTTATCTGTTTATGCATAACTACTCCTCCACTGCTTCTGATAGGCAATGTAAGACATATAATGGTGTTGTTTTACTAATTTCTATCAGCTCTCTGCCTCAAACCGTCGATAGCCACACGCAGAGAATTATGGGAAATTGTATGCTAAATAGCTGTACAGGTAAGCAGCACCCTCCCAAGTTATGGATTTGATGCTCAGGCAGATATACCTTCACACAAAGATGAGATCTAGGCTGCTAACCATGGGTTGTGGAAAATATAAGAAGCACAAATTCATAATAGCATCCTCATAGGTCCCACTGTCTTCAAATGTTTACTAGAGAAGGAACGGCAATCAATTTAAAGGAAAATAAATTATAGATACATTTTTCCATATTCCATAATGCACGTCTGCCATTTCATGGCACTACATAGTTGCATTTGCTGCATTTCATTTTTAGCTTTAGGAGGTACAATATACTGGTTTCCTGGTTTTCAAAACATTTTAGGGGAAGATTCACAAGGACCTGACGCAACTGCATGGATGCATAAGTTTCCTTGAGTCAGTGCTGAATGTCCTTGTGCCACGATGAATGTGCTGTATTTACAATACAGCGCTCCATGGCGCAAGGATTAACAGATGCGTCAGACATTCTGACGCATCTGTTGGCACAAAAGTGACGCATTGCTGGAAATGCTCATGAAAGTGACGCAAAAAGCCCTGAGTCATAACTTATGCCTGGTCTGTGCAGGCGTAGGGATTTTGACACAGTGAAGGAGTAGAGTGATGTAGTGAAATCTTGTAGATTTCAGTGCGTCAGTTCTAGAAGGCTTTTAGCGTGGGAACGCCCACCCTGCATTCATTATACCTGACGCAGGTATAATGTGATGCGGGACTTTACAATGTGACACATCTCCCTAGATGCGTCACATTGTAAATGGGCCACAACATTTACGCCGCAGCTGCGTCACAATACAGATTTTTATACTTGCCCTATATATGGCTGTGTGTACGTTGTGTGTCTCCGTCTGCATGCAGCATACAAATGTGCCAGATCTGGTAGCCCAGTTGGGCTGATGCAGCCACACAAGAGCTCTTTGCCTGACCTCATTGTCACCAATTCAAATCAGAGAGGATCCATGCAGTCTTTCAAGGCTCTCAGGTGAAAAAATGGGCCCTAGAGCAAGGAAGAAAATAGGCCCCCTTGTTGAAGTTTGGAATATAAAATACCGCAATAATCAGGGATCAGTGGGTCCCGCAGGTCTGTGGGCGCCAGTGCAACTGCACCTGCTGCACCAACAGAAGCTACGCCCCTGTCATAGAGCTGGGTAACATCAATTACTCAGTGCCACAAAGAGCATTAGAAATAAACTTTACATAATGTCAAACGGCAAAAACAAGAGCTTTCTCAGTTCTTGTTCTGTTTCAAACACTCCATACAATCTGTATGAACCCTCTCCACATTTTCCTACTGATAACAAATGCCTTCGCTCCCAGAAAAAAACTTTCTGGGCGGTTAGTGCACATTTGAATGGGAGATGAGACCTCGGAAGAGCCCAGCCCTGCGCCGGACTGCGAGTCACCTCAGAGAGCAGAAACAAAGCCCGTCCTCTGCCCATCACTGACCCAAGCGAATCCGTGGAGCAAAGATGAGAACAAAGGGGAAGAAATAAAAGAATAACGAAAACTCATCAAGGAAAATAAATCCCTAAATTACTGCTGTATTTAAAAAGCTGAGAAAACAAAAGAGAACGTAAAGAGTAAACTGAAGCCAAATAGAGTCACCGTTTTGTCCTTGTCACAGATCACAAACCTGCAAGTAAATTGCATTGCAAAATAAACTATCTTATTTTTTAATTACATATTCTCCAGTCTCCGAAGAGACTGTCAAAAATTGCCATTTCGACTATATTTCAAGTCTCCATGACGGGGTATTGGGTAAAGTTTTCAATAAGCAATAATCGCGCATCAGTTAAACCTCATTGGCTACGATACTGCCACTGCGCAAAGCTAAACAATTTAGTGTGAATTTCATGCACACTTGCCCTAGTACCTCATGTTACAAAGAACATGATTCCTTTTCCAAAGATGTTATCTGTTTATGCATAACTACTCCTCCACTGCTTCTGATAGGCAATGTAAGACATATAATGGTGTTGTTTTACTAATTTCTATCAGCTCTCTGCCTCAAACCGTCGATAGCCACACGCAGAGAATTATGGGAAATTGTATGCTAAATAGCTGTACAGGTAAGCAGCACCCTCCCAAGTTATGGATTTGATGCTCAGGCAGATATACCTTCACACAAAGATGAGATCTAGGCTGCTAACCATGGGTTGTGGAAAATATAAGAAGCACAAATTCATAATAGCATCCTCATAGGTCCCACTGTCTTCAAATGTTTACTAGAGAAGGAACGGCAATCAATTTAAAGGAAAATAAATTATAGATAAATTTTTCCATATTCCATAATGCACGTCTGCCATTTCATGGCACTACATAGTTGCATTTGCTGCATTTCATTTTTAGCTTTAGGAGGTACAATATACTGGTTTCCTGGTTTTCAAAACATTTTAGGGTAAGATTCACAAGGACCTGACGCAACTGCATGGATGCATAAGTTTCCTTGAGTCAGTGCTGAATGTCCTTGTGCCACGATGAATGTGCTGTATTTACAATACAGCGCTCCATGGCGCAAGGATTAACAGATGCGTCAGAAATTCTGACGCATCTGTTGGCACGAAAGTGACGCATTGCTGGAAATGCTCATGAAAGTGACGCAAAAAGCCCTGAGTCATAACTTATGCCTGGTCTGTGCAGGCGTAGGGATTTTGACACAGTGAAGGCGTAGAGTGATGTAGTGAAATCTTGTAGATTTCAGTGCGTCAGTTCTAGAAGGCTTTTAGCGTGGGAACGCCCACCCTGCATACATTATACCTGACGCAGGTATAATGTGATGCGGGACTTTACAATGTGACACATCTCCCTAGATGCGTCACATTGTAAATGGGCCACAACATTTACGCCGCAGCTGCGTCACAATACAGATTTTTATACTTGCCCTATATATGGCTGTGTGTACGTTGTGTGTCTCCGTCTGCATGCAGCATACAAATGTGCCAGATCTGGTCGATCAGTTGTGCTGATGCAGCCACACAAGAGCTCTTTGCCTGACCTCATTGTCACCAATTCAAATCAGAGAGGATCCATGCAGTGTTTCAAGTCTCTCAGGTGAAAAAATGGGCCGTAGAGCAAGGAAGTAAATAGGCCCCCTTGTTGAAGTTTGGAATATAAAATACCGCAATAATCAGCGTTCAGTGGGTCCCGCAGGTCTGTGGGCGCCAGTGAAACTGCACCTGCTGCACCAACAGAAGCTAGGCCCCTGTCATAGAGCTGGGTAACATCAATTACTCAGTGCCACAAAGAGCATTAGAAATAAACTTTACATAATGTCAAACGGCAAAAACAAGAGCTTTGTCAGTTCTTGTTCTGTTTCAAACACTCCATACAATCTGTATGAACCCTCTACACATTTTCCTACTGATAACAAACGCCTTCGCTCCCAGAAAAAAACTTTCTGGGCGGTTAGTGCACATTTGAATGGGAGATGAGACCTCGGAAGAGCCCAGCCCTGCGCCGGACGGCGAGTCACCTCAGAGAGCAGAAACAAAGCCCGTCCTCTGCCCATCACTGACCCAAGCGAATCCGTGGAGCAAAGATGAGAACAAAAGGGAAGAAATTAAAGAATAACAAAAACTCATCAAGGAAAATAAATCCCTAAATTACTGCTGTATTTAAAAAGCTGAGAAAACAAAAGAGAACGTAAAGAGTAAACTGAAGCCAAATAGAGTCACCGTTTTGTCCTTGTCACAGATCACAAATCTGCAAGTAAATTGCATTGCAAAATAAACTATCTTATTTTTTAATTACATATTCTCCAGTCTCCGAAGAGACTGTCAAAAATTGCCATTTTGACTATATTTCAAGTCTCCATGACGAGGTATTGGGTAAAGTTTTCAATAAGCAATAATCGCGCCTCGGTTAAACCTCATTGGCTACGATACTGCCACTGCGCAAAGCTAAAAAATTTAGTGTGAATTTCATGCACACTTGCACTTGTACCTCATGTTACAAAGAACATGATTCCTTTTCAAAAGATGTTATCTGTTTATGCATAACTACTCCTCCACTGCTTCTGATAGGCAATGTAAGACATATAATGGTGTTGTTTTACTAATTTCTATCAGCTCTCTGCCCCAAACAGTCGATAGCCACACGCAGAGAATTATGGGAAATGGTATGCTAAATAGCTGTCCAGGTAAGCAGCACCCTCCCAAGTTATGGATTTGATGCTCAGGCAGATATACCTTCACACAAAGATGAGATCTAGGCTGCTAACCATGGGTTGTGGAAAATATAAGAAGCACAAATTCATAATAGCATCCTCATAGGTCCCACTGTCTTCAAATGTTTACTAGAGAAGGAACGGCAATCAATTTAAAGGAAAATAAATTATAGATACATTTTTCCATATTCCATAATGCACGTCTGCCATTTCATGGCACTACATAGTTGCATTTGCTGCATTTCATTTTTAGCTTTAGGAGGTACAATATACTGGTTTCCTGGTTTTCAAAACATTTTAGGGGAAGATTCACAAGGACCTGACGCAACTGCATGGATGCATAAGTTTCCTTGAGTCAGTGCTGAATGTCCTTGTGCCACGATGAATGTGCTGTATTTACAATACAGCGCTCCATGGCGCAAGGATTAACAGATGCGTCAGAAATTCTGACGCACCTGTTGGCACAAAAGTGACGCATTGCTGGAAATGCTCATGAAAGTGACGCAAAAAGCCCTGAGTCATAACTTATGCCTGGTCTGTGCAGGCGTAGGGATTTTGACACAGTGAAGGCGTAGAGTGATGTAGTGAAATCCTGTAGATTTCAGTGCGTCAGTTCTAGAAGGCTTTTAGCGTGGGAACGCCCACCCTGCATACATTATACCTCACGCAGGTATAATGTGATGCGGGACTTTACAATGTGACACATCTCCCTAGATGCGTCACATTGTAAATGGGCCGCAACATTTACGCCGCAGCTGCGTCACAATACAGATTTTTATACTTGCCCTATATAAGGCTGTGTGTACGTTGTGTGTCTCCGTCTGCATGCAGAATACAAATGTGCCAGATCTGGTAGCCCAGTTGGGCTGATGCAGCCACACAAGAGCTCTTTGCCTGACCTCATTGTCACCAATTCAAATCAGAGAGGATCCATGCAGTCTTTCAAGGCTCTCAGGTGAAAAAATGGGCCCTAGAGCAAGGAAGAAAATAGGCCCCCTTGTTGAAGTTTGGAATATAAAATACCGCAATAATCAGCGTTTAGTGGGTCCCGCAGGTCTGTGGGCGCCAGTGAAACTGCACCTGCTGCACCAACAGAAGCTAGGCCCCTGTCATAGAGCTGGGTAACATCAATTACTCAGTGCCACAAAGAGCATTAGAAATAAACTTTACATAATGTCAAACGGCAAAAACAAGAGCTTTGTCAGTTCTTGTTCTGTTTCAAACACTCCATACAATCTGTATGAACCCTCTCCACATTTTCCTACTGATAACAAACGCCTTCGCTCCCAGAAAAAAACTTTCTGGGCGGTTAGTGCACATTTGAATGGGAGATGAGACCTCGGAAGAGCCCAGCCCTGCGCCGGACTGCGAGTCACCTCAGAGAGCAGAAACAAAGCCCGTCCTCTGCCCATCACTGACCCAAGCGAATCTGTGGAGCAAAGATGAGAACAAAGAGGAAGAAATAAAAGAATTACGAAAACTCATCAAGGAAAATAAATCCCTATATTACTGCTGTATTTAAAAAGCTGAGAAAACAAAAGAGAACGTAAAGAGTAAACTGAAGCCAAATAGAGTCACCGTTTTGTCCTTGTCACAGATCACAAATCTGCATTGCAAAATAAACTATCTTATTTTTTAATTACATATTCTCCAGTCTCCGAAGAGACTGTCAAAAATTGCCATTTCGACTATATTTCAAGTCTCCATGACGTGGTATTGGGTAAAGTTTTCAATAAGCAATAATCGCGCCTCGGTTAAACCTCATTGGCTACGATACTGCCACTGCGCAAAGCTAAACAATTTAGTGTGAATTTCATGCACACTTGCCCTAGTACCTCATGTTACAAAGAACATGATTCTATTTCAAAAGATGTTATCTGTTTATGCATAACTACTCCTCCACTGCTTCTGATAGGCAATGTAAGACATATAATGGTGTTGTTTTACTAATTTCTATCAGCTCTCTGCCCCAAACAGTCGATAGCCACACGCAGAGAATTATGGGAAATTGTATGCTAAATAGCTGTCCAGGTAAGCAGCACCCTCCCAAGTTATGGATTTGATGCTCAGGCAGATATACCTTCACACAAAGATGAGATCTAGGCTGCTAACCATGGGTTGTGGAAAATATAAGAAGCACAAATTCATAATAGCATCCTCATAGGTCCCACTGTCTTCAAATGTTTACTAGAGAAGGAACGGCAATCAATTTAAAGGAAAATAAATTATAGATACATTTTTCCATATTCCATAATGCACGTCTGCCATTTCATGGCACTACATAGTTGCATTTGCTGCATTTCATTTTTAGCTTTAGGAGGTACAATATACTGGTTTCCTGGTTTTCAAAACATTTTAGGGGAAGATTCACAAGGACCTGACGCAACTGCATGGATGCATAAGTTTCCTTGAGTCAGTGCTGAATGTCCTTGTGCCACGATGAATGTGCTGTATTTACAATACAGCGCTCCATGGCGCAAGGATTAACAGATGCGTCAGAAATTCTGACGCATCTGTTGGCACAAAAGTGACGCATTGCTGGAAATGCTCATGAAAGTGACGCAAAAAGCCCTGAGTCATAACTTATGCCTGGTCTGTGCAGGCGTAGGGATTTTGACACAGTGAAGGAGTAGAGTGATGTAGTGAAATCTTGTAGATTTCAGTGCGTCAGTTCTAGAAGGCTTTTAGCGTGGGAACGCCCACCCTGCATTCATTATACCTGACGCAGGTATAATGTGATGCGGGACTTTACAATGTGACACATCTCCCTAGATGCGTCACATTGTAAATGGGCCACAACATTTACGCCGCAGCTGCGTCACAATACAGATTTTTATACTTGCCCTATACATGGCTGTGTGTACGTTGTGTGTCTCCGTCTGCATGCAGCATACAAATGTGCCAGATCTGGTAGCCCAGTTGGGCTGATGCAGCCACACAAGAGCTCTTTGCCTGACCTCATTGTCACCAATTCAAATCAGAGAGGATCCATGCAGTCTTTCAAGGCTCTCAGGTGAAAAAATGGGCCCTAGAGCAAGGAAGAAAATAGGCCCCCTTGTTGAAGTTTGGAATATAAAATACCGCAATAATCAGGGTTCAGTGGGTCCCGCAGGTCTGTGGGCGCCAGTGCAACTGCACCTGCTGCACCAACAGAAGCTACGCCCCTGTCATAGAGCTGGGTAACATCAATTACTCAGTGCCACAAAGAGCATTAGAAATAAACTTTACATAATGTCAAACGGCAAAAACAAGAGCTTTGTCAGTTCTTGTTCTGTTTCAAACACTCCATACAATGTGTATGAACCCTCTCCACATTTTCCTACTGATAACAAATGCCTTCGCTCCCAGAAAAAAACTTTCTGGGCGGTTAGTGCACATTTGAATGGGAGATGAGACCTCGGAAGAGCCCAGCCCTGCGCCGGACTGCGAGTCACCTCAGAGAGCAGAAACAAAGCCCGTCCTCTGCCCATCACTGACCCAAGCGAATCCGTGGAGCAAAGATGAGAACAAAGGGGAAGAAATAAAAGAATAACGAAAACTCATCAAGGAAAATAAATCCCTAAATTACTGCTGTATTTAAAAAGCTGAGAAAACAAAAGAGAACGTAAAGAGTAAACTGAAGCCAAATAGAGTCACCGTTTTGTCCTTGTCACAGATCACAAACCTGCAAGTAAATTGCATTGCAAAATAAACTATCTTATTTTTTAATTACATATTCTCCACTCTCCGAAGAGACTGTCAAAAATTGCCATTTCGACTATATTTCAAGTCTCCATGACGGGGTATTGGGTAAAGTTTTCAATAAGCAATAATCGCGCCTCGGTTAAACCTCATTGGCTACGATACTGCCACTGCGCAAAGCTAAACAATTTAGTGTGAATTTCATGCACACTTGCCCTTGTAACTCAAAGAACATGATTCCTTTTCCAAAGATGTTATCTGTTTATGCATAACTACTCCTCCACTGCTTCTGATAGGCAATGTAAGACATATAATGGTGTTGTTTTACTAATTTCTATCAGCTCTCTGCCTCAAACCGTCGATAGCCACACGCAGAGAATTATGGGAAATTGTATGCTAAATAGCTGTACAGGTAAGCAGCACCCTCCCAAGTTATGGATTTGATGCTCAGGCAGATATACCTTCACACAAAGATGAGATCTAGGCTGCTAACCATGGGTTGTGGAAAATATAAGAAGCACAAATTCATAATAGCATCCTCATAGGTCCCACTGTCTTCAAATGTTTACTAGAGAAGGAACGGCAATCAATTTAAAGGAAAATAAATTATAGATACATTTTTCCATATTCCATAATGCACGTCTGCCATTTCATGGCACTACATAGTTGCATTTGCTGCATTTCATTTTTAGCTTTAGGAGGTACAATATACTGGTTTCCTGGTTTTCAAAACATTTTAGGGGAAGATTCACAAGGACCTGACGCAACTGCATGGATGCATAAGTTTCCTTGAGTCAGTGCTGAATGTCCTTGTGCCACGATGAATGTGCTGTATTTACAATACAGCGCTCCATGGCGCAAGGATTAACAGATGCGTCAGAAATTCTGACGCATCTGTTGGCACAAAAGTGACGCATTGCTGGAAATGCTCATGAAAGTGACGCAAAAAGCCCTGAGTCATAACTTATGCCTGGTCTGTGCAGGCGTAGGGATTTTGACACAGTGAAGGAGTAGAGTGATGTAGTGAAATCTTGTAGATTTCAGTGCGTCAGTTCTAGAAGGCTTTTAGCGTGGGAACGCCCACCCTGCATTCATTATACCTGACGCAGGTATAATGTGATGCGGGACTTTACAATGTGACACATCTCCCTAGATGCGTCACATTGTAAATGGGCCACAACATTTACGCCGCAGCTGCGTCACAATACAGATTTTTATACTTGCCCTATATATGGCTGTGTGTACGTTGTGTGTCTCCGTCTGCATGCAGCATACAAATGTGCCAGATCTGGTAGCCCAGTTGGGCTGATGCAGCCACACAAGAGCTCTTTGCCTGACCTCATTGTCACCTATTCAAATCAGAGAGGATCCATGCAGTCTTTCAAGGCTCTCAGGTGAAAAAATGGGCCCTAGAGCAAGGAAGAAAATAGGCCCCCTTGTTGAAGTTTGGAATATAAAATACCGCAATAATCAGGGTTCAGTGGGTCCCGCAGGTCTGTGGGCGCCAGTGCAACTGCACCTGCTGCACCAACAGAAGCTACGCCCCTGTCATAGAGCTGGGTAACATCAATTACTCAGTGCCACAAAGAGCATTAGAAATAAACTTTACATAATGTCAAACGGCAAAAACAAGAGCTTTGTCAGTTCTTGTTCTGTTTCAAACACACCATACAATCTGTATGAACCCTCTCCACATTTTCCTACTGATAACAAATGCCTTCGCTCCCAGAAAAAAACTTTCTGGGCGGTTAGTGCACATTTGAATGGGAGATGAGACCTCGGAAGAGCCCAGCCCTGCGCCGGACTGCGAGTCACCTCAGAGAGCAGAAACAAAGCCCGTCCTCTGCCCATCACTGACCCAAGCGAATCCGTGGAGCAAAGATGAGAACAAAGGGGAAGAAATAAAAGAATAACGAAAACTCATCAAGGAAAATAAATCCCTAAATTACTGCTGTATTTAAAAAGCTGAGAAAACAAAAGAGAACGTAAAGAGTAAACTGAAGCCAAATAGAGTCACCGTTTTGTCCTTGTCACAGATCACAAACCTGCAAGTAAATTGCATTGCAAAATAAACTATCTTATTTTTTAATTACATATTCTCCAGTCTCCGAAGAGACTGTCAAAAATTGCCATTTCGACTATATTTCAAGTCTCCATGACTGGGTATTGGGTAAAGTTTTCAATAAGCAATAATCGCGCATCGGTTAAACCTCATTGGCTACGATACTGCCACTGCGCAAAGCTAAACAATTTAGTGTGAATTTCATGCACACTTGCCCTAGTACCTCATGTTACAAAGAACATGATTCCTTTTCCAAAGATGTTATCTGTTTATGCATAACTACTCCTCCACTGCTTCTGATAGGCAATGTAAGACATATAATGGTGTTGTTTTACTAATTTCTATCAGCTCTCTGCCTCAAACCGTCGATAGCCACACGCAGAGAATTATGGGAAATTGTATGCTAAATAGCTGTACAGGTAAGCAGCACCCTCCCAAGTTATGGATTTGATGCTCAGGCAGATATACCTTCACACAAAGATGAGATCTAGGCTGCTAACCATGGGTTGTGGAAAATATAAGAAGCACAAATTCATAATAGCATCCTCATAGGTCCCACTGTCTTCAAATGTTTACTAGAGAAGGAACGGCAATCAATATAAAGGAAAATAAATTATAGATAAATTTTTCCATATTCCATAATGCACGTCTGCCATTTCATGGCACTACATAGTTGCATTTGCTGCATTTCATTTTTAGCTTTAGGAGGTACAATATACTGGTTTCCTGGTTTTCAAAACATTTTAGGGTAAGATTCACAAGGACCTGACGCAACTGCATGGATGCATAAGTTTCCTTGAGTCAGTGCTGAATGTCCTTGTGCCACGATGAATGTGCTGTATTTACAATACAGCGCTCCATGGTGCAAGGATTAACAGATGCGTCAGAAATTCTGACGCATCTGTTGGCACGAAAGTGACGCATTGCTGGAAATGCTCATGAAAGTGACGCAAAAAGCCCTGAGTCATAACTTATGCCTGGTCTGTGCAGGCGTAGGGATTTTGACACAGTGAAGGCGTAGAGTGATGTAGTGAAATCTTGTAGATTTCAGTGCGTCAGTTCTAGAAGGCTTTTAGCGTGGGAACGCCCACCCTGCATACATTATACCTGACGCAGGTATAATGTGATGCGGGACTTTACAATGTGACACATCTCCCTAGATGCGTCACATTGTAAATGGGCCACAACATTTACGCCGCAGCTGCGTCACAATACAGATTTTTATACTTGCCCTATATATGGCTGTGTGTACGTTGTGTGTCTCCGTCTGCATGCAGCATACAAATGTGCCAGATCTGGTCGATCAGTTGTGCTGATGCAGCCACACAAGAGCTCTTTGCCTGACCTCATTGTCACCAATTCAAATCAGAGAGGATCCATGCAGTGTTTCAAGTCTCTCAGGTGAAAAAATGGGCCCTAGAGCAAGGAAGTAAATAGGCCCCCTTGTTGAAGTTTGGAATATAAAATACCGCAATAATCAGCGTTCAGTGGGTCCCGCAGGTCTGTGGGCGCCAGTGAAACTGCACCTGCTGCACCAACAGAAGCTAGGCCCCTGTCATAGAGCTGGGTAACATCAATTACTCAGTGCCACAAAGAGCATTAGAAATAAACTTTACATAATGTCAAACGGCAAAAACAAGAGCTTTGTCAGTTCTTGTTCTGTTTCAAACACTCCATACAATCTGTATGAACCCTCTACACATTTTCCTACTGATAACAAACGCCTTCGCTCCCAGAAAAAAACTTTCTGGGCGGTTAGTGCACATTTGAATGGGAGATGAGACCTCGGAAGAGCCCAGCCCTGCGCCGGACTGCAAGTCACCTCAGAGAGCAGAAACAAAGCCCGTCCTCTGCCCATCACTGACCCAAGCGAATCTGTGGAGCAAAGATGAGAACAAAGAGGAAGAAATAAAAGAATTACGAAAACTCATCAAGGAAAATAAATCCCTATATTACTGCTGTATTTAAAAAGCTGAGAAAACAAAAGAGAACGTAAAGAGTAAACTGAAGCCAAATAGAGTCACCGTTTTGTCCTTGTCACAGATCACAAATCTGCAAGTAAATTGCATTGCAAAATAAACTATCTTATTTTTTAATTACATATTCTCCAGTCTCCGAAGAGACTGTCAAAAATTGCCATTTCGACTAGATTTCAAGTCTCCATGACGGGGTATTGGGTAAAGTTTTCAATAAGCAATAATCGCGCCTCGGTTAAACCTCATTGGCTACGATACTGCCACTGCGCAAAGCTAAACAATTTAGTGTGAATTTCATGCACACTTGCCCTTGTACCTCATGTTACAAAGAACATGATTCCTTTTCAAAAGATGTTATCTGTTTATGCATAACTACTCCTCCATTGCTTCTGATAGGCAATGTAAGACATATAATGGTGTTGTTTTACTAATTTCTATCAGCTCTCTGCCCCAAACAGTCGATAGCCACACGCAGAGAATTATGGGAAATTGTATGCTAAATAGCTGTCCAGGTAAGCAGCACCCTCCCAAGTTATGGATTTGATGCTCAGGCAGATATACCTTCACACAAAGATGAGATCTAGGCTGCTAACCATGGGTTGTGGAAAATATAAGAAGCACAAATTCATAATAGCATCCTCATAGGTCCCACTGTCTTCAAATGTTTACTAGAGAAGGAACGGCAATCAATTTAAAGGAAAATAAATTATAGATACATTTTTCCATATTCCATAATGCACGTCTGCCATTTCATGGCACTACATAGTTGCATTTGCTGCAATTCATTTTTAGCTTTAGGAGGTACAATATACTGGTTTCCTGGTTTTCAAAACATTTTAGGGGAAGATTCACAAGGACCTGACGCAACTGCATGGATGCATAAGTTTCCTTGAGTCAGTGCTGAATGTCCTTGTGCCACGATGAATGTGCTGCATTTACAATACAGCGCTCCATGGCGCAAGGATTAACAGATGCGTCAGAAATTCTGACGCATCTGTTGGCACGAAAGTGACGCATTGCTGGAAATGCTCATGAAAGTGACGCAAAAAGCCCTGAGTCATAACTTATGCCTGGTCTGTGCAGGCGTAGGGATTTTGACACAGTGAAGGCGTAGAGTGATGTAGTGAAATCTTGTAGATTTCAGTGCGTCAGTTCTAGAAGGCTTTTAGCGTGGGAACGCCCACCCTGCATACATTATACCTGACGCAGGTATAATGTGATGCGGGACTTTACAATGTGACACATCTCCCTAGATGCGTCACATTGTAAATGGGCCACAACATTTACGCCGCAGCTGCGTCACAATACAGATTTTTATACTTGCCCTATATATGGCTGTGTGTACGTTGTGTGTCTCCGTCTGCATGCAGCATACAAATGTGCCAGATCTGGTAGCCCAGTTGTGCTGATGCAGCCACACAAGAGCTCTTTGCCTGACCTCATTGTCACCAATTCAAATCAGAGAGGATCCATGCAGTGTTTCAAGTCTCTCAGGTGAAAAAATGGGCCCTAGAGCAAGGAAGTAAATAGGCCCCCTTGTTGAAGTTTGGAATATAAAATACCGCAATAATCAGCGTTCAGTGGGTCCCGCAGGTCTGTGGGCGCCAGTGAAACTGCACCTGCTGCACCAACAGAAGCTAGGCCCCTGTCATAGAGCTGGGTAACATCAATTACTCAGTGCCACAAAGAGCATTAGAAATAAACTTTACATAATGTCAAACGGCAAAAACAAGAGCTTTGTCAGTTCTTGTTCTGTTTCAAACACTCCATACAATCTGTATGAACCCTCTCCACATTTTCCTACTGATAACAAACGCCTTCGCTCCCAGAAAAAAACTTTCTGGGCGGTTAGTGCACATTTGAATGGGAGATGAGACCTCGGAAGAGCCCAGCCCTGCGCCGGACTGCGAGTCACCTCAGAGAGCAGAAACAAAGCCCGTCCTCTGCCCATCACTGACCCAAGCGAATCTGTGGAGCAAAGATGAGAACAAAGAGGAAGAAATAAAAGAATTACGAAAACTCATCAAGGAAAATAAATCCCTATATTACTGCTGTATTTAAAAAGCTGAGAAAACAAAAGAGAACGTAAAGAGTAAACTGAAGCCAAATAGAGTCACCGTTTTGTCCTTGTCACAGATCACAAATCTGCATTGCAAAATAAACTATCTTATTTTTTAATTACATATTCTCCAGTCTCCGAAGAGACTGTCAAAAATTGCCATTTCGACTATATTTCAAGTCTCCATGACGTGGTATTGGGTAAAGTTTTCAATAAGCAATAATCGCGCCTCGGTTAAACCTCATTGGCTACGATACTGCCACTGCGCAAAGCTAAACAATTTAGTGTGAATTTCATGCACACTTGCCCTAGTACCTCATGTTACAAAGAACATGATTCTATTTCAAAAGATGTTATCTGTTTATGCATAACTACTCCTCCACTGCTTCTGATAGGCAATGTAAGACATATAATGGTGTTGTTTTACTAATTTCTATCAGCTCTCTGCCCCAAACAGTCGATAGCCACACGCAGAGAATTATGGGAAATTGTATGCTAAATAGCTGTCCAGGTAAGCAGCACCCTCCCAAGTTATGGATTTGATGCTCAGGCAGATATACCTTCACACAAAGATGAGATCTAGGCTGCTAACCATGGGTTGTGGAAAATGTAAGAAGCACAAATTCATAATAGCATCCTCATAGGTCCCACTGTCTTCAAATGTTTACTAGAGAAGGAACGGCAATCAATTTAAAGGAAAATAAATTATAGATACATTTTTCCATATTCCATAATGCACGTCTGCCATTTCATGGCACTACATAGTTGCATTTGCTGCATTTCATTTTTAGCTTTAGGAGGTACAATATACTGGTTTCCTGGTTTTCAAAACATTTTAGGGGAAGATTCACAAGGACCTGACGCAACTGCATGGATGCATAAGTTTCCTTGAGTCAGTGCTGAATGTCCTTGTGCCACGATGAATGTGCTGTATTTACAATACAGCGCTCCATGGCGCAAGGATTAACAGATGCGTCAGAAATTCTGACGCATCTGTTGGCACAAAAGTGACGCATTGCTGGAAATGCTCATGAAAGTGACGCAAAAAGCCCTGAGTCATAACTTATGCCTGGTCTGTGCAGGCGTAGGGATTTTGACACAGTGAAGGAGTAGAGTGATGTAGTGAAATCTTGTAGATTTCAGTGCGTCAGTTCTAGAAGGCTTTTAGCGTGGGAACGCCCACCCTGCATTCATTATACCTGACGCAGGTATAATGTGATGCGGGACTTTACAATGTGACACATCTCCCTAGATGCGTCACATTGTAAATGGGCCACAACATTTACGCCGCAGCTGCGTCACAATACAGATTTTTATACTTGCCCTATATATGGCTGTGTGTACGTTGTGTGTCTCCGTCTGCATGCAGCATACAAATGTGCCAGATCTGGTAGCCCAGTTGGGCTGATGCAGCCACACAAGAGCTCTTTGCCTGACCTCATTGTCACCAATTCAAATCAGAGAGGATCCATGCAGTCTTTCAAGGCTCTCAGGTGAAAAAATGGGCCCTAGAGCAAGGAAGAAAATAGGCCCCCTTGTTGAAGTTTGGAATATAAAATACCGCAATAATCAGGGTTCAGTGGGTCCCGCAGGTCTGTGGGCGCCAGTGCAACTGCACCTGCTGCACCAACAGAAGCTATGCCCCTGTCATAGAGCTGGGTAACATCAATTACTCAGTGCCACAAAGAGCATTAGAAATAAACTTTACATAATGTCAAACGGCAAAAACAAGAGCTTTGTCAGTTCTTGTTCTGTTTCAAACACTCCATACAATCTGTATGAACCCTCTCCACATTTTCCTACTGATAACAAATGCCTTCGCTCCCAGAAAAAAACTTTCTGGGCGGTTAGTGCACATTTGAATGGGAGATGAGACCTCGGAAGAGCCCAGCCCTGCGCCGGACTGCGAGTCACCTCAGAGAGCAGAAACAAAGCCCGTCCTCTGCCCATCACTGACCCAAGCGAATCCGTGGAGCAAAGATGAGAACAAAGGGGAAGAAATAAAAGAATAACGAAAACTCATCAAGGAAAATAAATCCCTAAATTACTGCTGTATTTAAAAAGCTGAGAAAACAAAAGAGAACGTAAAGAGTAAACTGAAGCCAAATAGAGTCATCGTTTTGTCCTTGTCACAGATCACAAACCTGCAAGTAAATTGCATTGCAAAATAAACTATCTTATTTTTTAATTACATATTCTCCAGTCTCCGAAGAGACTGTCAAAAATTGCCATTACGACTATATTTCAAGTCTCCATGACGGGGTTTTGGGTAAAGTTTTCAATAAGCAATAATCGTGCCTCGGTTAAACCTCATTGGCTACGATACTGCCACTGCGCAAAGCTAAACAATTTAGTGTGAATTTCATGCACACTTGCCCTAGTACCTCATGTTACAAAGAACATGATTCCTTTTCCAAAGATGTTATCTGTTTATGCATAACTACTCCTCCACTGCTTCTGATAGGCAATGTAAGACATATAATGGTGTTGTTTTACTAATTTCTATCAGCTCTCTGCCTCAAACCGTCGATAGCCACACGCAGAGAATTATGGGAAATTGTATGCTAAATAGCTGTACAGGTAAGCAGCACCCTCCCAAGTTATGGATTTGATGCTCAGGCAGATATACCTTCACACAAAGATGAGATCTAGGCTGCTAACCATGGGTTGTGGAAAATATAAGAAGCACAAATTCATAATAGCATCCTCATAGGTCCCACTGTCTTCAAATGTTTACTAGAGAAGGAACGGCAATCAATTTAAAGGAAAATAAATTATAGATACATTTTTCCATATTCCATAATGCACGTCTGCCATTTCATGGCACTACATAGTTGCATTTGCTGCATTTCATTTTTAGCTTTAGGAGGTACAATATACTGGTTTCCTGGTTTTCAAAACATTTTAGGGGAAGATTCACAAGGACCTGACGCAACTGCATGGATGCATAAGTTTCCTTGAGTCAGTGCTGAATGTCCTTGTGCCACGATGAATGTGCTGTATTTACAATACAGCGCTCCATGGCGCAAGGATTAACAGATGCGTCAGACATTCTGACGCATCTGTTGGCACAAAAGTGACGCATTGCTGGAAATGCTCATGAAAGTGACGCAAAAAGCCCTGAGTCATAACTTATGCCTGGTCTGTGCAGGCGTAGGGATTTTGACACAGTGAAGGAGTAGAGTGATGTAGTGAAATCTTGTAGATTTCAGTGCGTCAGTTCTAGAAGGCTTTTAGCGTGGGAACGCCCACCCTGCATTCATTATACCTGACGCAGGTATAATGTGATGCGGGACTTTACAATGTGACACATCTCCCTAGATGCGTCACATTGTAAATGGGCCACAACATTTACGCCGCAGCTGCGTCACAATACAGATTTTTATACTTGCCCTATATATGGCTGTGTGTACGTTGTGTGTCTCCGTCTGCATGCAGCATACAAATGTGCCAGATCTGGTAGCCCAGTTGGGCTGATGCAGCCACACAAGAGCTCTTTGCCTGACCTCATTGTCACCAATTCAAATCAGAGAGGATCCATGCAGTCTTTCAAGGCTCTCAGGTGAAAAAATGGGCCCTAGAGCAAGGAAGAAAATAGGCCCCCTTGTTGAAGTTTGGAATATAAAATACCGCAATAATCAGGGATCAGTGGGTCCCGCAGGTCTGTGGGCGCCAGTGCAACTGCACCTGCTGCACCAACAGAAGCTACGCCCCTGTCATAGAGCTGGGTAACATCAATTACTCAGTGCCACAAAGAGCATTAGAAATAAACTTTACATAATGTCAAACGGCAAAAACAAGAGCTTTCTCAGTTCTTGTTCTGTTTCAAACACTCCATACAATCTGTATGAACCCTCTCCACATTTTCCTACTGATAACAAATGCCTTCGCTCCCAGAAAAAAACTTTCTGGGCGGTTAGTGCACATTTGAATGGGAGATGAGACCTCGGAAGAGCCCAGCCCTGCGCCGGACTGCGAGTCACCTCAGAGAGCAGAAACAAAGCCCGTCCTCTGCCCATCACTGACCCAAGCGAATCCGTGGAGCAAAGATGAGAACAAAGGGGAAGAAATAAAAGAATAACGAAAACTCATCAAGGAAAATAAATCCCTAAATTACTGCTGTATTTAAAAAGCTGAGAAAACAAAAGAGAACGTAAAGAGTAAACTGAAGCCAAATAGAGTCACCGTTTTGTCCTTGTCACAGATCACAAATCTGCAAGTAAATTGCATTGCAAAATAAACTATCTTATTTTTTAATTACATATTCTCCAGTCTCCGAAGAGACTGTCAAAAATTGCCATTTTGACTATATTTCAAGTCTCCATGACGAGGTATTGGGTAAAGTTTTCAATAAGCAATAATCGCGCCTCGGTTAAACCTCATTGGCTACGATACTGCCACTGCGCAAAGCTAAAAAATTTAGTGTGAATTTCATGCACACTTGCACTTGTACCTCATGTTACAAAGAACATGATTCCTTTTCAAAAGATGTTATCTGTTTATGCATAACTACTCCTCCACTGCTTCTGATAGGCAATGTAAGACATATAATGGTGTTGTTTTACTAATTTCTATCAGCTCTCTGCCTCAAACCGTCGATAGCCACACGCAGAGAATTATGGGAAATTGTATGCTAAATAGCTGTACAGGTAAGCAGCACCCTCCCAAGTTATGGATTTGATGCTCAGGCAGATATACCTTCACACAAAGATGAGATCTAGGCTGCTAACCATGGGTTGTGGAAAATATAAGAAGCACAAATTCATAATAGCATCCTCATAGGTCCCACTGTCTTCAAATGTTTACTAGAGAAGGAACGGCAATCAATTTAAAGGAAAATAAATTATAGATAAATTTTTCCATATTCCATAATGCACGTCTGCCATTTCATGGCACTACATAGTTGCATTTGCTGCATTTCATTTTTAGCTTTAGGAGGTACAATATACTGGTTTCCTGGTTTTCAAAACATTTTAGGGTAAGATTCACAAGGACCTGACGCAACTGCATGGATGCATAAGTTTCCTTGAGTCAGTGCTGAATGTCCTTGTGCCACGATGAATGTGCTGTATTTACAATACAGCGCTCCATGGCGCAAGGATTAACAGATGCGTCAGAAATTCTGACGCATCTGTTGGCACGAAAGTGACGCATTGCTGGAAATGCTCATGAAAGTGACGCAAAAAGCCCTGAGTCATAACTTATGCCTGGTCTGTGCAGGCGTAGGGATTTTGACACAGTGAAGGCGTAGAGTGATGTAGTGAAATCTTGTAGATTTCAGTGCGTCAGTTCTAGAAGGCTTTTAGCGTGGGAACGCCCACCCTGCATACATTATACCTGACGCAGGTATAATGTGATGCGGGACTTTACAATGTGACACATCTCCCTAGATGCGTCACATTGTAAATGGGCCACAACATTTACGCCGCAGCTGCGTCACAATACAGATTTTTATACTTGCCCTATATATGGCTGTGTGTACGTTGTGTGTCTCCGTCTGCATGCAGCATACAAATGTGCCAGATCTGGTCGATCAGTTGTGCTGATGCAGCCACACAAGAGCTCTTTGCCTGACCTCATTGTCACCAATTCAAATCAGAGAGGATCCATGCAGTGTTTCAAGTCTCTCAGGTGAAAAAATGGGCCGTAGAGCAAGGAAGTAAATAGGCCCCCTTGTTGAAGTTTGGAATATAAAATACCGCAATAATCAGCGTTCAGTGGGTCCCGCAGGTCTGTGGGCGCCAGTGAAACTGCACCTGCTGCACCAACAGAAGCTAGGCCCCTGTCATAGAGCTGGGTAACATCAATTACTCAGTGCCACAAAGAGCATTAGAAATAAACTTTACATAATGTCAAACGGCAAAAACAAGAGCTTTGTCAGTTCTTGTTCTGTTTCAAACACTCCATACAATCTGTATGAACCCTCTACACATTTTCCTACTGATAACAAACGCCTTCGCTCCCAGAAAAAAACTTTCTGGGCGGTTAGTGCACATTTGAATGGGAGATGAGACCTCGGAAGAGCCCAGCCCTGCGCCGGACTGCGAGTCACCTCAGAGAGCAGAAACAAAGCCCGTCCTCTGCCCATCACTGACCCAAGCGAATCCGTGGAGCAAAGATGAGAACAAAAGGGAAGAAATTAAAGAATAACAAAAACTCATCAAGGAAAATAAATCCCTAAATTACTGCTGTATTTAAAAAGCTGAGAAAACAAAAGAGAACGTAAAGAGTAAACTGAAGCCAAATAGAGTCACCGTTTTGTCCTTGTCACAGATCACAAATCTGCAAGTAAATTGCATTGCAAAATAAACTATCTTATTTTTTAATTACATATTCTCCAGTCTCCGAAGAGACTGTCAAAAATTGCCATTTTGACTATATTTCAAGTCTCCATGACGAGGTATTGGGTAAAGTTTTCAATAAGCAATAATCGCGCCTCGGTTAAACCTCATTGGCTACGATACTGCCACTGCGCAAAGCTAAAAAATTTAGTGTGAATTTCATGCACACTTGCACTTGTACCTCATGTTACAAAGAACATGATTCCTTTTCAAAAGATGTTATCTGTTTATGCATAACTACTCCTCCACTGCTTCTGATAGGCAATGTAAGACATATAATGGTGTTGTTTTACTAATTTCTATCAGCTCTCTGCCCCAAACAGTCGATAGCCACACGCAGAGAATTATGGGAAATGGTATGCTAAATAGCTGTCCAGGTAAGCAGCACCCTCCCAAGTTATGGATTTGATGCTCAGGCAGATATACCTTCACACAAAGATGAGATCTAGGCTGCTAACCATGGGTTGTGGAAAATATAAGAAGCACAAATTCATAATAGCATCCTCATAGGTCCCACTGTCTTCAAATGTTTACTAGAGAAGGAACGGCAATCAATTTAAAGGAAAATAAATTATAGATACATTTTTCCATATTCCATAATGCACGTCTGCCATTTCATGGCACTACATAGTTGCATTTGCTGCATTTCATTTTTAGCTTTAGGAGGTACAATATACTGGTTTCCTGGTTTTCAAAACATTTTAGGGGAAGATTCACAAGGACCTGACGCAACTGCATGGATGCATAAGTTTCCTTGAGTCAGTGCTGAATGTCCTTGTGCCACGATGAATGTGCTGTATTTACAATACAGCGCTCCATGGCGCAAGGATTAACAGATGCGTCAGAAATTCTGACGCACCTGTTGGCACAAAAGTGACGCATTGCTGGAAATGCTCATGAAAGTGACGCAAAAAGCCCTGAGTCATAACTTATGCCTGGTCTGTGCAGGCGTAGGGATTTTGACACAGTGAAGGCGTAGAGTGATGTAGTGAAATCCTGTAGATTTCAGTGCGTCAGTTCTAGAAGGCTTTTAGCGTGGGAACGCCCACCCTGCCTACATTATACCTCACGCAGGTATAATGTGATGCGGGACTTTACAATGTGACACATCTCCCTAGATGCGTCACATTGTAAATGGGCCGCAACATTTACGCCGCAGCTGCGTCACAATACAGATTTTTATACTTGCCCTATATAAGGCTGTGTGTACGTTGTGTGTCTCCGTCTGCATGCAGAATACAAATGTGCCAGATCTGGTAGCCCAGTTGGGCTGATGCAGCCACACAAGAGCTCTTTGCCTGACCTCATTGTCACCAATTCAAATCAGAGAGGATCCATGCAGTCTTTCAAGGCTCTCAGGTGAAAAAATGGGCCCTAGAGCAAGGAAGAAAATAGGCCCCCTTGTTGAAGTTTGGAATATAAAATACCGCAATAATCAGCGTTCAGTGGGTCCCGCAGGTCTGTGGGCGCCAGTGAAACTGCACCTGCTGCACCAACCGAAGCTAGGCCCCTGTCATAGAGCTGGGTAACATCAATTACTCAGTGCCACAAAGAGCATTAGAAATAAACTTTACATAATGTCAAACGGCAAAAACAAGAGCTTTGTCAGTTCTTGTTCTGTTTCAAACACTCCATACAATCTGTATGAACCCTCTCCACATTTTCCTACTGATAACAAACGCCTTCGCTCCCAGAAAAAAACTTTCTGGGCGGTTAGTGCACATTTGAATGGGAGATGAGACCTCGGAAGAGCCCAGCCCTGCGCCGGACTGCGAGTCACCTCAGAGAGCAGAAACAAAGCCCGTCCTCTGCCCATCACTGACCCAAGCGAATCTGTGGAGCAAAGATGAGAACAAAGAGGAAGAAATAAAAGAATTACGAAAACTCATCAAGGAAAATAAATCCCTATATTACTGCTGTATTTAAAAAGCTGAGAAAACAAAAGAGAACGTAAAGAGTAAACTGAAGCCAAATAGAGTCACCGTTTTGTCCTTGTCACAGATCACAAATCTGCATTGCAAAATAAACTATCTTATTTTTTAATTACATATTCTCCAGTCTCCGAAGAGACTGTCAAAAATTGCCATTTCGACTATATTTCAAGTCTCCATGACGTGGTATTGGGTAAAGTTTTCAATAAGCAATAATCGCGCCTCGGTTAAACCTCATTGGCTACGATACTGCCACTGCGCAAAGCTAAACAATTTAGTGTGAATTTCATGCACACTTGCCCTAGTACCTCATGTTACAAAGAACATGATTCTATTTCAAAAGATGTTATCTGTTTATGCATAACTACTCCTCCACTGCTTCTGATAGGCAATGTAAGACATATAATGGTGTTGTTTTACTAATTTCTATCAGCTCTCTGCCCCAAACAGTCGATAGCCACACGCAGAGAATTATGGGAAATTGTATGCTAAATAGCTGTCCAGGTAAGCAGCACCCTCCCAAGTTATGGATTTGATGCTCAGGCAGATATACCTTCACACAAAGATGAGATCTAGGCTGCTAACCATGGGTTGTGGAAAATATAAGAAGCACAAATTCATAATAGCATCCTCATAGGTCCCACTGTCTTCAAATGTTTACTAGAGAAGGAACGGCAATCAATTTAAAGGAAAATAAATTATAGATACATTTTTCCATATTCCATAATGCACGTCTGCCATTTCATGGCACTACATAGTTGCATTTGCTGCATTTCATTTTTAGCTTTAGGAGGTACAATATACTGGTTTCCTGGTTTTCAAAACATTTTAGGGGAAGATTCACAAGGACCTGACGCAACTGCATGGATGCATAAGTTTCCTTGAGTCAGTGCTGAATGTCCTTGTGCCACGATGAATGTGCTGTATTTACAATACAGCGCTCCATGGCGCAAGGATTAACAGATGCGTCAGAAATTCTGACGCATCTGTTGGCACAAAAGTGACGCATTGCTGGAAATGCTCATGAAAGTGACGCAAAAAGCCCTGAGTCATAACTTATGCCTGGTCTGTGCAGGCGTAGGGATTTTGACACAGTGAAGGAGTAGAGTGATGTAGTGAAATCTTGTAGATTTCAGTGCGTCAGTTCTAGAAGGCTTTTAGCGTGGGAACGCCCACCCTGCATTCATTATACCTGACGCAGGTATAATGTGATGCGGGACTTTACAATGTGACACATCTCCCTAGATGCGTCACATTGTAAATGGGCCACAACATTTACGCCGCAGCTGCGTCACAATACAGATTTTTATACTTGCCCTATACATGGCTGTGTGTACGTTGTGTGTCTCCGTCTGCATGCAGCATACAAATGTGCCAGATCTGGTAGCCCAGTTGGGCTGATGCAGCCACACAAGAGCTCTTTGCCTGACCTCATTGTCACCAATTCAAATCAGAGAGGATCCATGCAGTCTTTCAAGGCTCTCAGGTGAAAAAATGGGCCCTAGAGCAAGGAAGAAAATAGGCCCCCTTGTTGAAGTTTGGAATATAAAATACCGCAATAATCAGGGTTCAGTGGGTCCCGCAGGTCTGTGGGCGCCAGTGCAACTGCACCTGCTGCACCAACAGAAGCTACGCCCCTGTCATAGAGCTGGGTAACATCAATTACTCAGTGCCACAAAGAGCATTAGAAATAAACTTTACATAATGTCAAACGGCAAAAACAAGAGCTTTGTCAGTTCTTGTTCTGTTTCAAACACTCCATACAATGTGTATGAACCCTCTCCACATTTTCCTACTGATAACAAATGCCTTCGCTCCCAGAAAAAAACTTTCTGGGCGGTTAGTGCACATTTGAATGGGAGATGAGACCTCGGAAGAGCCCAGCCCTGCGCCGGACTGCGAGTCACCTCAGAGAGCAGAAACAAAGCCCGTCCTCTGCCCATCACTGACCCAAGCGAATCCGTGGAGCAAAGATGAGAACAAAGGGGAAGAAATAAAAGAATAACGAAAACTCATCAAGGAAAATAAATCCCTAAATTACTGCTGTATTTAAAAAGCTGAGAAAACAAAAGAGAACGTAAAGAGTAAACTGAAGCCAAATAGAGTCACCGTTTTGTCCTTGTCACAGATCACAAACCTGCAAGTAAATTGCATTGCAAAATAAACTATCTTATTTTTTAATTACATATTCTCCACTCTCCGAAGAGACTGTCAAAAATTGCCATTTCGACTATATTTCAAGTCTCCATGACGGGGTATTGGGTAAAGTTTTCAATAAGCAATAATCGCGCCTCGGTTAAACCTCATTGGCTACGATACTGCCACTGCGCAAAGCTAAACAATTTAGTGTGAATTTCATGCACACTTGCCCTAGTACCTCATGTTACAAAGAACATGATTCCTTTTCCAAAGATGTTATCTGTTTATGCATAACTACTCCTCCACTGCTTCTGATAGGCAATGTAAGACATATAATGGTGTTGTTTTACTAATTTCTATCAGCTCTCTGCCTCAAACCGTCGATAGCCACACGCAGAGAATTATGGGAAATTGTATGCTAAATAGCTGTACAGGTAAGCAGCACCCTCCCAAGTTATGGATTTGATGCTCAGGCAGATATACCTTCACACAAAGATGAGATCTAGGCTGCTAACCATGGGTTGTGGAAAATATAAGAAGCACAAATTCATAATAGCATCCTCATAGGTCCCACTGTCTTCAAATGTTTACTAGAGAAGGAACGGCAATCAATTTAAAGGAAAATAAATTATAGATACATTTTTCCATATTCCATAATGCACGTCTGCCATTTCATGGCACTACATAGTTGCATTTGCTGCATTTCATTTTTAGCTTTAGGAGGTACAATATACTGGTTTCCTGGTTTTCAAAACATTTTAGGGGAAGATTCACAAGGACCTGACGCAACTGCATGGATGCATAAGTTTCCTTGAGTCAGTGCTGAATGTCCTTGTGCCACGATGAATGTGCTGTATTTACAATACAGCGCTCCATGGCGCAAGGATTAACAGATGCGTCAGAAATTCTGACGCATCTGTTGGCACAAAAGTGACGCATTGCTGGAAATGCTCATGAAAGTGACGCAAAAAGCCCTGAGTCATAACTTATGCCTGGTCTGTGCAGGCGTAGGGATTTTGACACAGTGAAGGAGTAGAGTGATGTAGTGAAATCTTGTAGATTTCAGTGCGTCAGTTCTAGAAGGCTTTTAGCGTGGGAACGCCCACCCTGCATTCATTATACCTGACGCAGGTATAATGTGATGCGGGACTTTACAATGTGACACATCTCCCTAGATGCGTCACATTGTAAATGGGCCACAACATTTACGCCGCAGCTGCGTCACAATACAGATTTTTATACTTGCCCTATATATGGCTGTGTGTACGTTGTGTGTCTCCGTCTGCATGCAGCATACAAATGTGCCAGATCTGGTAGCCCAGTTGGGCTGATGCAGCCACACAAGAGCTCTTTGCCTGACCTCATTGTCACCTATTCAAATCAGAGAGGATCCATGCAGTCTTTCAAGGCTCTCAGGTGAAAAAATGGGCCCTAGAGCAAGGAAGAAAATAGGCCCCCTTGTTGAAGTTTGGAATATAAAATACCGCAATAATCAGGGTTCAGTGGGTCCCGCAGGTCTGTGGGCGCCAGTGCAACTGCACCTGCTGCACCAACAGAAGCTACGCCCCTGTCATAGAGCTGGGTAACATCAATTACTCAGTGCCACAAAGAGCATTAGAAATAAACTTTACATAATGTCAAACGGCAAAAACAAGAGCTTTGTCAGTTCTTGTTCTGTTTCAAACACACCATACAATCTGTATGAACCCTCTCCACATTTTCCTACTGATAACAAATGCCTTCGCTCCCAGAAAAAAACTTTCTGGGCGGTTAGTGCACATTTGAATGGGAGATGAGACCTCGGAAGAGCCCAGCCCTGCGCCGGACTGCGAGTCACCTCAGAGAGCAGAAACAAAGCCCGTCCTCTGCCCATCACTGACCCAAGCGAATCCGTGGAGCAAAGATGAGAACAAAGGGGAAGAAATAAAAGAATAACGAAAACTCATCAAGGAAAATAAATCCCTAAATTACTGCTGTATTTAAAAAGCTGAGAAAACAAAAGAGAACGTAAAGAGTAAACTGAAGCCAAATAGAGTCACCGTTTTGTCCTTGTCACAGATCACAAACCTGCAAGTAAATTGCATTGCAAAATAAACTATCTTATTTTTTAATTACATATTCTCCAGTCTCCGAAGAGACTGTCAAAAATTGCCATTTCGACTATATTTCAAGTCTCCATGACTGGGTATTGGGTAAAGTTTTCAATAAGCAATAATCGCGCATCGGTTAAACCTCATTGGCTACGATACTGCCACTGCGCAAAGCTAAACAATTTAGTGTGAATTTCATGCACACTTGCCCTAGTACCTCATGTTACAAAGAACATGATTCCTTTTCCAAAGATGTTATCTGTTTATGCATAACTACTCCTCCACTGCTTCTGATAGGCAATGTAAGACATATAATGGTGTTGTTTTACTAATTTCTATCAGCTCTCTGCCTCAAACCGTCGATAGCCACACGCAGAGAATTATGGGAAATTGTATGCTAAATAGCTGTACAGGTAAGCAGCACCCTCCCAAGTTATGGATTTGATGCTCAGGCAGATATACCTTCACACAAAGATGAGATCTAGGCTGCTAACCATGGGTTGTGGAAAATATAAGAAGCACAAATTCATAATAGCATCCTCATAGGTCCCACTGTCTTCAAATGTTTACTAGAGAAGGAACGGCAATCAATATAAAGGAAAATAAATTATAGATAAATTTTTCCATATTCCATAATGCACGTCTGCCATTTCATGGCACTACATAGTTGCATTTGCTGCATTTCATTTTTAGCTTTAGGAGGTACAATATACTGGTTTCCTGGTTTTCAAAACATTTTAGGGTAAGATTCACAAGGACCTGACGCAACTGCATGGATGCATAAGTTTCCTTGAGTCAGTGCTGAATGTCCTTGTGCCACGATGAATGTGCTGTATTTACAATACAGCGCTCCATGGCGCAAGGATTAACAGATGCGTCAGAAATTCTGACGCATCTGTTGGCACGAAAGTGACGCATTGCTGGAAATGCTCATGAAAGTGACGCAAAAAGCCCTGAGTCATAACTTATGCCTGGTCTGTGCAGGCGTAGGGATTTTGACACAGTGAAGGCGTAGAGTGATGTAGTGAAATCTTGTAGATTTCAGTGCGTCAGTTCTAGAAGGCTTTTAGCGTGGGAACGCCCACCCTGCATACATTATACCTGACGCAGGTATAATGTGATGCGGGACTTTACAATGTGACACATCTCCCTAGATGCGTCACATTGTAAATGGGCCACAACATTTACGCCGCAGCTGCGTCACAATACAGATTTTTATACTTGCCCTATATATGGCTGTGTGTACGTTGTGTGTCTCCGTCTGCATGCAGCATACAAATGTGCCAGATCTGGTCGATCAGTTGTGCTGATGCAGCCACACAAGAGCTCTTTGCCTGACCTCATTGTCACCAATTCAAATCAGAGAGGATCCATGCAGTGTTTCAAGTCTCTCAGGTGAAAAAATGGGCCCTAGAGCAAGGAAGTAAATAGGCCCCCTTGTTGAAGTTTGGAATATAAAATACCGCAATAATCAGCGTTCAGTGGGTCCCGCAGGTCTGTGGGCGCCAGTGAAACTGCACCTGCTGCACCAACAGAAGCTAGGCCCCTGTCATAGAGCTGGGTAACATCAATTACTCAGTGCCACAAAGAGCATTAGAAATAAACTTTACATAATGTCAAACGGCAAAAACAAGAGCTTTGTCAGTTCTTGTTCTGTTTCAAACACTCCATACAATCTGTATGAACCCTCTACACATTTTCCTACTGATAACAAACGCCTTCGCTCCCAGAAAAAAACTTTCTGGGCGGTTAGTGCACATTTGAATGGGAGATGAGACCTCGGAAGAGCCCAGCCCTGCGCCGGACTGCGAGTCACCTCAGAGAGCAGAAACAAAGCCCGTCCTCTGCCCATCACTGACCCAAGCGAATCTGTGGAGCAAAGATGAGAACAAAGAGGAAGAAATAAAAGAATTACGAAAACTCATCAAGGAAAATAAATCCCTATATTACTGCTGTATTTAAAAAGCTGAGAAAACAAAAGAGAACGTAAAGAGTAAACTGAAGCCAAATAGAGTCACCGTTTTGTCCTTGTCACAGATCACAAATCTGCAAGTAAATTGCATTGCAAAATAAACTATCTTATTTTTTAATTACATATTCTCCAGTCTCCGAAGAGACTGTCAAAAATTGCCATTTCGACTAGATTTCAAGTCTCCATGACGGGGTATTGGGTAAAGTTTTCAATAAGCAATAATCGCGCCTCGGTTAAACCTCATTGGCTACGATACTGCCACTGCGCAAAGCTAAACAATTTAGTGTGAATTTCATGCACACTTGCCCTTGTACCTCATGTTACAAAGAACATGATTCCTTTTCAAAAGATGTTATCTGTTTATGCATAACTACTCCTCCACTGCTTCTGATAGGCAATGTAAGACATATAATGGTGTTGTTTTACTAATTTCTATCAGCTCTCTGCCCCAAACAGTCGATAGCCACACGCAGAGAATTATGGGAAATTGTATGCTAAATAGCTGTCCAGGTAAGCAGCACCCTCCCAAGTTATGGATTTGATGCTCAGGCAGATATACCTTCACACAAAGATGAGATCTAGGCTGCTAACCATGGGTTGTGGAAAATATAAGAAGCACAAATTCATAATAGCATCCTCATAGGTCCCACTGTCTTCAAATGTTTACTAGAGAAGGAACGGCAATCAATTTAAAGGAAAATAAATTATAGATACATTTTTCCATATTCCATAATGCACGTCTGCCATTTCATGGCACTACATAGTTGCATTTGCTGCAATTCATTTTTAGCTTTAGGAGGTACAATATACTGGTTTCCTGGTTTTCAAAACATTTTAGGGGAAGATTCACAAGGACCTGACGCAACTGCATGGATGCATAAGTTTCCTTGAGTCAGTGCTGAATGTCCTTGTGCCACGATGAATGTGCTGTATTTACAATACAGCGCTCCATGGCGCAAGGATTAACAGATGCGTCAGAAATTCTGACGCATCTGTTGGCACGAAAGTGACGCATTGCTGGAAATGCTCATGAAAGTGACGCAAAAAGCCCTGAGTCATAACTTATGCCTGGTCTGTGCAGGCGTAGGGATTTTGACACAGTGAAGGCGTAGAGTGATGTAGTGAAATCTTGTAGATTTCAGTGCGTCAGTTCTAGAAGGCTTTTAGCGTGGGAACGCCCACCCTGCATACATTATACCTGACGCAGGTATAATGTGATGCGGGACTTTACAATGTGACACATCTCCCTAGATGCGTCACATTGTAAATGGGCCACAACATTTACGCCGCAGCTGCGTCACAATACATATTTTTATACTTGCCCTATATATGGCTGTGTGTACGTTGTGTGTCTCCGTCTGCATGCAGCATACAAATGTGCCAGATCTGGTAGCCCAGTTGTGCTGATGCAGCCACACAAGAGCTCTTTGCCTGACCTCATTGTCACCAATTCAAATCAGAGAGGATCCATGCAGTGTTTCAAGTCTCTCAGGTGAAAAAATGGGCCCTAGAGCAAGGAAGTAAATAGGCCCCCTTGTTGAAGTTTGGAATATAAAATACCGCAATAATCAGCGTTCAGTGGGTCCCGCAGGTCTGTGGGCGCCAGTGAAACTGCACCTGCTGCACCAACAGAAGCTAGGCCCCTGTCATAGAGCTGGGTAACATCAATTACTCAGTGCCACAAAGAGCATTAGAAATAAACTTTACATAATGTCAAACGGCAAAAACAAGAGCTTTGTCAGTTCTTGTTCTGTTTCAAACACTCCATACAATCTGTATGAACCCTCTCCACATTTTCCTACTGATAACAAACGCCTTCGCTCCCAGAAAAAAACTTTCTGGGCGGTTAGTGCACATTTGAATGGGAGATGAGACCTCGGAAGAGCCCAGCCCTGCGCCGGACTGCGAGTCACCTCAGAGAGCAGAAACAAAGCCCGTCCTCTGCCCATCACTGACCCAAGCGAATCTGTGGAGCAAAGATGAGAACAAAGAGGAAGAAATAAAAGAATTACGAAAACTCATCAAGGAAAATAAATCCCTATATTACTGCTGTATTTAAAAAGCTGAGAAAACAAAAGAGAACGTAAAGAGTAAACTGAAGCCAAATAGAGTCACCGTTTTGTCCTTGTCACAGATCACAAATCTGCATTGCAAAATAAACTATCTTATTTTTTAATTACATATTCTCCAGTCTCCGAAGAGACTGTCAAAAATTGCCATTTCGACTATATTTCAAGTCTCCATGACGTGGTATTGGGTAAAGTTTTCAATAAGCAATAATCGCGCCTCGGTTAAACCTCATTGGCTACGATACTGCCACTGCGCAAAGCTAAACAATTTAGTGTGAATTTCATGCACACTTGCCCTTGTACCTCATGTTACAAAGAACATGATTCCTTTTCAAAAGATGTTATCTGTTTATGCATAACTACTCCTCCACTGCTTCTGATAGGCAATGTAAGACATATAATGGTGTTGTTTTACTAATTTCTATCAGCTCTCTGCCCCAAACAGTCGATAGCCACACGCAGAGAATTATGGGAAATTGTATGCTAAATAGCTGTCCAGGTAAGCAGCACCCTCCCAAGTTATGGATTTGATGCTCAGGCAGATATACCTTCACACAAAGATGAGATCTAGGCTGCTAACCATGGGTTGTGGAAAATATAAGAAGCACAAATTCATAATAGCATCCTCATAGGTCCCACTGTCTTCAAATGTTTACTAGAGAAGGAACGGCAATCAATTTAAAGGAAAATAAATTATAGATACATTTTTCCATATTCCATAATGCACGTCTGCCATTTCATGGCACTACATAGTTGCGTTTGCTGCAATTCATTTTTAGCTTTAGGAGGTACAATATACTGGTTTCCTGGTTTTCAAAACATTTTAGGGGAAGATTCACAAGGACCTGACGCAACTGCATGGATGCATAAGTTTCCTTGAGTCAGTGCTGAATGTCCTTGTGCCACGATGAATGTGCTGTATTTACAATACAGCGCTCCATGGCGCAAGGATTAACAGATGCGTCAGAAATTCTGACGCATCTGTTGGCACGAAAGTGACGCATTGCTGGAAATGCTCATGAAAGTGACGCAAAAAGCCCTGAGTCATAACTTATGCCTGGTCTGTGCAGGCGTAGGGATTTTGACACAGTGAAGGCGTAGAGTGATGTAGTGAAATCTTGTAGATTTCAGTGCGTCAGTTCTAGAAGGCTTTTAGCGTGGGAACGCCCACCCTGCATACATTATACCTGACGCAGGTATAATGTGATGCGGGACTTTACAATGTGACACATCTCCCTAGATGCGTCACATTGTAAATGGGCCACAACATTTACGCCGCAGCTGCGTCACAATACATATTTTTATACTTGCCCTATATATGGCTGTGTGTACGTTGTGTGTCTCCGTCTGCATGCAGCATACAAATGTGCCAGATCTGGTAGCCCAGTTGTGCTGATGCAGCCACACAAGAGCTCTTTGCCTGACCTCATTGTCACCAATTCAAATCAGAGAGGATCCATGCAGTGTTTCAAGTCTCTCAGGTGAAAAAATGGGCCCTAGAGCAAGGAAGTAAATAGGCCCCCTTGTTGAAGTTTGGAATATAAAATACCGCAATAATCAGCGTTCAGTGGGTCCCGCAGGTCTGTGGGCGCCAGTGAAACTGCACCTGCTGCACCAACAGAAGCTAGGCCCCTGTCATAGAGCTGGGTAACATCAATTACTCAGTGCCACAAAGAGCATTAGAAATAAACTTTACATAATGTCAAACGGCAAAAACAAGAGCTTTGTCAGTTCTTGTTCTGTTTCAAACACTCCATACAATCTGTATGAACCCTCTCCACATTTTCCTACTGATAACAAACGCCTTCGCTCCCAGAAAAAAACTTTCTGGGCGGTTAGTGCACATTTGAATGGGAGATGAGACCTCGGAAGAGCCCAGCCCTGCGCCGGACTGCGAGTCACCTCAGAGAGCAGAAACAAAGCCCGTCCTCTGCCCATCACTGACCCAAGCGAATCTGTGGAGCAAAGATGAGAACAAAGAGGAAGAAATAAAAGAATTACGAAAACTCATCAAGGAAAATAAATCCCTATATTACTGCTGTATTTAAAAAGCTGAGAAAACAAAAGAGAACGTAAAGAGTAAACTGAAGCCAAATAGAGTCACCGTTTTGTCCTTGTCACAGATCACAAATCTGCATTGCAAAATAAACTATCTTATTTTTTAATTACATATTCTCCAGTCTCCGAAGAGACTGTCAAAAATTGCCATTTCGACTATATTTCAAGTCTCCATGACGTGGTATTGGGTAAAGTTTTCAATAAGCAATAATCGCGCCTCGGTTAAACCTCATTGGCTACGATACTGCCACTGCGCAAAGCTAAACAATTTAGTGTGAATTTCATGCACACTTGCCCTAGTACCTCATGTTACAAAGAACATGATTCTATTTCAAAAGATGTTATCTGTTTATGCATAACTACTCCTCCACTGCTTCTGATAGGCAATGTAAGACATATAATGGTGTTGTTTTACTAATTTCTATCAGCTCTCTGCCCCAAACAGTCGATAGCCACACGCAGAGAATTATGGGAAATTGTATGCTAAATAGCTGTCCAGGTAAGCAGCACCCTCCCAAGTTATGGATTTGATGCTCAGGCAGATATACCTTCACACAAAGATGAGATCTAGGCTGCTAACCATGGGTTGTGGAAAATGTAAGAAGCACAAATTCATAATAGCATCCTCATAGGTCCCACTGTCTTCAAATGTTTACTAGAGAAGGAACGGCAATCAATTTAAAGGAAAATAAATTATAGATACATTTTTCCATATTCCATAATGCACGTCTGCCATTTCATGGCACTACATAGTTGCATTTGCTGCATTTCATTTTTAGCTTTAGGAGGTACAATATACTGGTTTCCTGGTTTTCAAAACATTTTAGGGGAAGATTCACAAGGACCTGACGCAACTGCATGGATGCATAAGTTTCCTTGAGTCAGTGCTGAATGTCCTTGTGCCACGATGAATGTGCTGTATTTACAATACAGCGCTCCATGGCGCAAGGATTAACAGATGCGTCAGAAATTCTGACGCATCTGTTGGCACAAAAGTGACGCATTGCTGGAAATGCTCATGAAAGTGACGCAAAAAGCCCTGAGTCATAACTTATGCCTGGTCTGTGCAGGCGTAGGGATTTTGACACAGTGAAGGAGTAGAGTGATGTAGTGAAATCTTGTAGATTTCAGTGCGTCAGTTCTAGAAGGCTTTTAGCGTGGGAACGCCCACCCTGCATTCATTATACCTGACGCAGGTATAATGTGATGCGGGACTTTACAATGTGACACATCTCCCTAGATGCGTCACATTGTAAATGGGCCACAACATTTACGCCGCAGCTGCGTCACAATACAGATTTTTATACTTGCCCTATATATGGCTGTGTGTACGTTGTGTGTCTCCGTCTGCATGCAGCATACAAATGTGCCAGATCTGGTAGCTCAGTTGGGCTGATGCAGCCACACAAGAGCTCTTTGCCTGACCTCATTGTCACCAATTCAAATCAGAGAGGATCCATGCAGTCTTTCAAGGCTCTCAGGTGAAAAAATGGGCCCTAGAGCAAGGAAGAAAATAGGCCCCCTTGTTGAAGTTTGGAATATAAAATACCGCAATAATCAGGGTTCAGTGGGTCCCGCAGGTCTGTGGGCGCCAGTGCAACTGCACCTGCTGCACCAACAGAAGCTATGCCCCTGTCATAGAGCTGGGTAACATCAATTACTCAGTGCCACAAAGAGCATTAGAAATAAACTTTACATAATGTCAAACGGCAAAAACAAGAGCTTTGTCAGTTCTTGTTCTGTTTCAAACACTCCATACAATCTGTATGAACCCTCTCCACATTTTCCTACTGATAACAAATGCCTTCGCTCCCAGAAAAAAACTTTCTGGGCGGTTAGTGCACATTTGAATGGGAGATGAGACCTCGGAAGAGCCCAGCCCTGCGCCGGACTGCGAGTCACCTCAGAGAGCAGAAACAAAGCCCGTCCTCTGCCCATCACTGACCCAAGCGAATCCGTGGAGCAAAGATGAGAACAAAGGGGAAGAAATAAAAGAATAACGAAAACTCATCAAGGAAAATAAATCCCTAAATTACTGCTGTATTTAAAAAGCTGAGAAAACAAAAGAGAACGTAAAGAGTAAACTGAAGCCAAATAGAGTCATCGTTTTGTCCTTGTCACAGATCACAAACCTGCAAGTAAATTGCATTGCAAAATAAACTATCTTATTTTTTAATTACATATTCTCCAGTCTCCGAAAAGACTGTCAAAAATTGCCATTACGACTATATTTCAAGTCTCCATGACGGGGTATTGGGTAAAGTTTTCAATAAGCAATAATCGCGCCTCGGTTAAACCTCATTGGCTACGATACTGCCACTGCGCAAAGCTAAACAATTTAGTGTGAATTTCATGCACACTTGCCCTAGTACCTCATGTTACAAAGAACATGATTCCTTTTCCAAAGATGTTATCTGTTTATGCATAACTACTCCTCCACTGCTTCTGATAGGCAATGTAAGACATATAATGGTGTTGTTTTACTAATTTCTATCAGCTCTCTGCCTCAAACCGTCGATAGCCACACGCAGAGAATTATGGGAAATTGTATGCTAAATAGCTGTACAGGTAAGCAGCACCCTCCCAAGTTATGGATTTGATGCTCAGGCAGATATACCTTCACACAAAGATGAGATCTAGGCTGCTAACCATGGGTTGTGGAAAATATAAGAAGCACAAATTCATAATAGCATCCTCATAGGTCCCACTGTCTTCAAATGTTTACTAGAGAAGGAACGGCAATCAATTTAAAGGAAAATAAATTATAGATACATTTTTCCATATTCCATAATGCACGTCTGCCATTTCATGGCACTACATAGTTGCATTTGCTGCATTTCATTTTTAGCTTTAGGAGGTACAATATACTGGTTTCCTGGTTTTCAAAACATTTTAGGGGAAGATTCACAAGGACCTGACGCAACTGCATGGATGCATAAGTTTCCTTGAGTCAGTGCTGAATGTCCTTGTGCCACGATGAATGTGCTGTATTTACAATACAGCGCTCCATGGCGCAAGGATTAACAGATGCGTCAGAAATTCTGACGCATCTGTTGGCACAAAAGTGACGCATTGCTGCAAATGCTCATGAAAGTGACGCAAAAAGCCCTGAGTCATAACTTATGCCTGGTCTGTGCAGGCGTAGGGATTTTGACACAGTGAAGGAGTAGAGTGATGTAGTGAAATCTTGTAGATTTCAGTGCGTCAGTTCTAGAAGGCTTTTAGCGTGGGAACGCCCACCCTGCATTCATTATACCTGATGCAGGTATAATGTGATGCGGGACTTTACAATGTGACACATCTCCCTAGATGCGTCACATTGTAAATGGGCCACAACATTTACGCCGCAGCTGCGTCACAATACAGATTTTTATACTTGCCCTATATATGGCTGTGTGTACGTTGTGTGTCTCCGTCTGCATGCAGCATACAAATGTGCCAGATCTGGTAGCCCAGTTGGGCTGATGCAGCCACACAAGAGCTCTTTGCCTGACCTCATTGTCACCAATTCAAATCAGAGAGGATCCATGCAGTCTTTCAAGGCTCTCAGGTGAAAAAATGGGCCCTAGAGCAAGGAAGAAAATAGGCCCCCTTGTTGAAGTTTGGAATATAAAATACCGCAATAATCAGCGTTCAGTGGGTCCCGCAGGTCTGTGGGAGCCAGTGAAACTGCACCTGCTGCACCAACAGAAGCTAGGCCCCTGTCATAGAGCTGGGTAACATCAATTACTCAGTGCCACAAAGAGCATTAGAAATAAACTTTACATAATGTCAAACGGCAAAAACAAGAGCTTTGTCAGTTCTTGTTCTGTTTCAAACACTCCATACAATCTGTATGAACCCTCTACACATTTTCCTACTGATAACAAACGCCTTCGCTCCCAGAAAAACACTTTCTGGGCGGTTAGTGCACATTTGAATGGGAGATGAGACCTCGGAAGAGCCCAGCCCTGCGCCGGACTGCGAGTCACCTCAGAGAGCAGAAACAAAGCCCGTCCTCTGCCCATCACTGACCCAAGCGAATCTGTGGAGCAAAGATGAGAACAAAGAGGAAGAAATAAAAGAATTACGAAAACTCATCAAGGAAAATAAATCCCTATATTACTGCTGTATTTAAAAAGCTGAGAAAACAAAAGAGAACGTAAAGAGTAAACTGAAGCCAAATAGAGTCACCGTTTTGTCCTTGTCACAGATCACAAATCTGCAAGTAAATTGCATTGCAAAATAAACTATCTTATTTTTTAACAAACATATTCTCCAGTCTCCGAAGAGACTGTCAAAAATTGCCATTTCGACTATATTTCAAGTCTCCATGACGGGGTATTGGGTAAAGTTTTCAATAAGCAATAATCGCGCCTCGGTTAAACCTCATTGGCTACGATACTGCCACTGCGCAAAGCTAAACAATTTAGTGTGAATTTCATGCACACTTGCCCTAGTACCTCATGTTACAAAAAACATGATACCTTTTCAAAAGATGTTATCTGTTTATGCATAACTACTCCTCCACTGCTTCTGATAGGCAATGTAAGACATATAATGGTGTTGTTTTACTAATTTCTATCAGCTCTCTGCCCCAAACAGTCGATAGCCACACGCAGAGAATTATGGGAAATTGTATGCTAAATAGCTGTCCAGGTAAGCAGCACCCTCCCAAGTTATGGATTTGATGCTCAGGCAGATATACCTTCACACAAAGATGAGATCTAGGCTGCTACCCATGGGTTGTGGAAAATATAAGAAGCACAAATTCATAATAGCATCCTCATAGGTCCCACTGTCTTCAAATGTTTACTAGAGAAGGAACGGCAATCAATTTAAAGGAAAATAAATTATAGATACATTTTTCCATATTCCATAATGCACGTCTGCCATTTCATGGCACTACATAGTTGCATTTGCTGCATTTCATTTTTAGCTTTAGGAGGTACAATATACTGGTTTCCTGGTTTTCAAAACATTTTAGGGGAAGATTCACAAGGACCTGACGCAACTGCATGGATGCATAAGTTTCCTTGAGTCAGTGCTGAATGTCCTTGTGCCACGATGAATGTGCTGTATTTACAATACAGCGCTCCATGGCGCAAGGATTAACAGATGCGTCAGAAATTCTGACGCATCTGTTGGCACAAAAGTGACGCATTGCTGGAAATGCTCATGAAAGTGACGCAAAAAGCCCTGAGTCATAACTTATGCCTGGTCTGTGCAGGCGTAGGGATTTTGACACAGTGAAGGAATAGAGTGATGTAGTGAAATCTTGTAGATTTCAGTGCGTCAGTTCTAGAAGGCTTTTAGCGTGGGAACGCCCACCCTGCATTCATTATACTGACGCAGGTATAATGTGATGCGGGACTTTACAATGTGACACATCTCCCTAGATGCGTCACCTTGTAAATGGGCCACAACATTTACGCCGCAGCTGCGTCACAATACAGATTTTTATACTTGCCCTATATATGGCTGTGTGTACGTTGTGTGTCTCCGTCTGCATGCAGCATACAAATGTGCCAGATCTGGTAGCCCAGTTGGGCTGATGCAGCCACACAAGAGCTCTTTGCCTGACCTCATTGTCACCAATTCAAATCAGAGAGGATCCATGCAGTCTTTCAAGGCTCTCAGGTGAAAAAATGGGCCCTAGAGCAAGGAAGAAAATAGGCCCCCTTGTTGAAGTTTGGAATATAAAATACCGCAATAATCAGGGTTCAGTGGGTCCCGCAGGTCTGTGGGCGCCAGTGCAACTGCACCTGCTGCACCAACAGAAGCTACGCCCCTGTCATAGAGCTGGGTAACATCAATTACTCAGTGCCACAAAGAGCATTAGAAATAAACTTTACATAATGTCAAACGGCAAAAACAAGAGCTTTGTCAGTCCTTGTTCTGTTTCAAACACTCCATACAATCTGTATGAACCCTCTCCACATTTTCCTACTGATAACAAATGCCTTCGCTCCCAGAAAAAAACTTTCTGGGCGGTTAGTGCACATTTGAATGGGAGATGAGACCTCGGAAGAGCCCAGCCCTGCGCCGGACTGCGAGTCACCTCAGAGAGCAGAAACAAAGCCCGTCCTCTGCCCATCACTGACCCAAGCGAATCCGTGGAGCAAAGATGAGAACAAAGGGGAAGAAATAAAAGAATAACGAAAACTCATCAAGGAAAATAAATCCCTAAATTACTGCTGTATTTAAAAAGCTGAGAAAGCAAAAGAGAACGTAAAGAGTAAACTGAAGCCAAATAGAGTCACCGTTTTGTCCTTGTCACAGATCACAAACCTGCAAGTAAATTGCATTGCAAAATAAACTATCTTATTTTTTAATTACATATTCTCCAGTCTCCGAAGAGACTGTCAAAAATTGCCATTTCGACTATATTTCAAGTCTCCATGACGGGGTATTGGGTAAAGTTTTCAATAAGCAATAATCGCGCCTCGGTTAAACCTCATTGGCTACGATACTGCCACTGCGCAAAGCTAAACAATTTAGTGTGAATTTCATGCACACTTGCCCTAGTACCTCATGTTACAAAGAACATGATTCCTTTTCCAAAGATGTTATCTGTTTATGCATAACTACTCCTCCACTGCTTCTGATAGGCAATGTAAGACATATAATGGTGTTGTTTTACTAATTTCTATCAGCTCTCTGCCTCAAACCGTCGATAGCCACACGCAGAGAATTATGGGAAATTGTATGCTAAATAGCTGTACAGGTAAGCAGCACCCTCCCAAGTTATGGATTTGATGCTCAGGCAGATATACCTTCACACAAAGATGAGATCTAGGCTGCTAACCATGGGTTGTGGAAAATATAAGAAGCACAAATTCATAATAGCATCCTCATAGGTCCCACTGTCTTCAAATGTTTACTAGAGAAGGAACGGCAATCAATTTAAAGGAAAATAAATTATAGATACATTTTTCCATATTCCATAATGCACGTCTGCCATTTCATGGCACTACATAGTTGCATTTGCTGCATTTCATTTTTAGCTTTAGGAGGTACAATATACTGGTTTCCTGGTTTTCAAAACATTTTAGGGTAAGATTCACAAGGACCTGACGCAACTGCATGGATGCATAAGTTTCCTTGAGTCAGTGCTGAATGTCCTTGTGCCACGATGAATGTGCTGTATTTACAATACAGCGCTCCATGGCGCAAGGATTAACAGATGCGTCAGAAATTCTGACGCATCTGTTGGCACGAAAGTGACGCATTGCTGGAAATGCTCATGAAAGTGACGCAAAAAGCCCTGAGTCATAACTTATGCCTGGTCTGTGCAGGCGTAGGGATTTTGACACAGTGAAGGCGTAGAGTGATGTAGTGAAATCTTGTAGATTTCAGTGCGTCAGTTCTAGAAGGCTTTTAGCGTGGGAACGCCCACCCTGCATACATTATACCTGACGCAGGTATAATGTGATGCGGGACTTTACAATGTGACACATCTCCCTAGATGCGTCACATTGTAAATGGGCCACAACATTTACGCCGCAGCTGCGTCACAATACAGATTTTTATACTTGCCCTATATATGGCTGTGTGTACGTTGTGTGTCTCCGTCTGCATGCAGCATACAAATGTGCCAGATCTGGTAGCCCAGTTGTGCTGATGCAGCCACACAAGAGCTCTTTGCCTGACCTCATTGTCACCAATTCAAATCAGAGAGGATCCATGCAGTGTTTCAAGTCTCTCAGGTGAAAAAATGGGCCCTAGAGCAAGGAAGTAAATAGGCCCCCTTGTTGAAGTTTGGAATATAAAATACCGCAATATTCAGCGTTCAGTGGGTCCCGCAGGTCTGTGGGCGCCAGTGAAACTGCACCTGCTGCACCAACAGAAGCTAGGCCCCTGTCATAGAGCTGGGTAACATCAATTACTCAGTGCCACAAAGAGCATTAGAAATAAACTTTACATAATGTCAAACGGCAAAAACAAGAGCTTTGTCAGTTCTTGTTCTGTTTCAAACACTCCATACAATCTGTATGAACCCTCTCCACATTTTCCTACTGATAACAAACGCCTTCGCTCCCAGAAAAAAACTTTCTGGGCGGTTAGTGCACATTTGAATGGGAGATGAGACCTCGGAAGAGCCCAGCCCTGCGCCGGACTGCGAGTCACCTCAGAGAGCAGAAACAAAGCCCGTCCTCTGCCCATCACTGACCCAAGCGAATCTGTGGAGCAAAGATGAGAACAAAGAGGAAGAAATAAAAGAATTACGAAAACTCATCAAGGAAAATAAATCCCTATATTACTGCTGTATTTAAAAAGCTGAGAAAACAAAAGAGAACGTAAAGAGTAAACTGAAGCCAAATAGAGTCACCGTTTTGTCCTTGTCACAGATCACAAATCTGCATTGCAAAATAAACTATCTTATTTTTTAATTACATATTCTCCAGTCTCCGAAGAGACTGTCAAAAATTGCCATTTCGACTATATTTCAAGTCTCCATGACGTGGTATTGGGTAAAGTTTTCAATAAGCAATAATCGCGCCTCGGTTAAATCTCATTGGCTACGATACTGCCACTGCGCAAAGCTAAACAATTTAGTGTGAATTTCATGCACACTTGCCCTAGTACCTCATGTTACAAAGAACATGATTCTATTTCAAAAGATGTTATCTGTTTATGCATAACTACTCCTCCACTGCTTCTGATAGGCAATGTAAGACATATAATGGTGTTGTTTTACTAATTTCTATCAGCTCTCTGCCCCAAACAGTCGATAGCCACACGCAGAGAATTATGGGAAATTGTATGCTAAATAGCTGTCCAGGTAAGCAGCACCCTCCCAAGTTATGGATTTGATGCTCAGGCAGATATACCTTCACACAAAGATGAGATCTAGGCTGCTAACCATGGGTTGTGGAAAATATAAGAAGCACAAATTCATAATAGCATCCTCATAGGTCCCACTGTCTTCAAATGTTTACTAGAGAAGGAACGGCAATCAATTTAAAGGAAAATAAATTATAGATACATTTTTCCATATTCCATAATGCACGTCTGCCATTTCATGGCACTACATAGTTGCATTTGCTGCATTTCATTTTTAGCTTTAGGAGGTACAATATACTGGTTTCCTGGTTTTCAAAACATTTTAGGGGAAGATTCACAAGGACCTGACGCAACTGCATGGATGCATAAGTTTCCTTGAGTCAGTGCTGAATGTCCTTGTGCCACGATGAATGTGCTGTATTTACAATACAGCGCTCCATGGCGCAAGGATTAACAGATGCGTCAGAAATTCTGACGCATCTGTTGGCACAAAAGTGACGCATTGCTGGAAATGCTCATGAAAGTGACGCAAAAAGCCCTGAGTCATAACTTATGCCTGGTCTGTGCAGGCGTAGGGATTTTGACACAGTGAAGGAGTAGAGTGATGTAGTGAAATCTTGTAGATTTCAGTGCGTCAGTTCTAGAAGGCTTTTAGCGTGGGAACGCCCACCCTGCATTCATTATACCTGACGCAGGTATAATGTGATGCGGGACTTTACAATGTGACACATCTCCCTAGATGCGTCACATTGTAAATGGGCCACAACATTTACGCCGCAGCTGCGTCACAATACAGATTTTTATACTTGCCCTATACATGGCTGTGTGTACGTTGTGTGTCTCCGTCTGCATGCAGCATACAAATGTGCCAGATCTGGTAGCCCAGTTGGGCTGATGCAGCCACACAAGAGCTCTTTGCCTGACCTCATTGTCACCAATTCAAATCAGAGAGGATCCATGCAGTCTTTCAAGGCTCTCAGGTGAAAAAATGGGCCCTAGAGCAAGGAAGAAAATAGGCCCCCTTGTTGAAGTTTGGAATATAAAATACCGCAATAATCAGGGTTCAGTGGGTCCCGCAGGTCTGTGGGCGCCAGTGCAACTGCACCTGCTGCACCAACAGAAGCTACGCCCCTGTCATAGAGCTGGGTAACATCAATTACTCAGTGCCACAAAGAGCATTAGAAATAAACTTTACATAATGTCAAACGGCAAAAACAAGAGCTTTGTCAGTTCTTGTTCTGTTTCAAACACTCCATACAATGTGTATGAACCCTCTCCACATTTTCCTACTGATAACAAATGCCTTCGCTCCCAGAAAAAAACTTTCTGGGCGGTTAGTGCACATTTGAATGGGAGATGAGACCTCGGAAGAGCCCAGCCCTGCGCCGGACTGCGAGTCACCTCAGAGAGCAGAAACAAAGCCCGTCCTCTGCCCATCACTGACCCAAGCGAATCCGTGGAGCAAAGATGAGAACAAAGGGGAAGAAATAAAAGAATAACGAAAACTCATCAAGGAAAATAAATCCCTAAATTACTGCTGTATTTAAAAAGCTGAGAAAACAAAAGAGAACGTAAAGAGTAAACTGAAGCCAAATAGAGTCACCGTTTTGTCCTTGTCACAGATCACAAACCTGCAAGTAAATTGCATTGCAAAATAAACTATCTTATTTTTTAATTACATATTCTCCACTCTCCGAAGAGACTGTCAAAAATTGCCATTTCGACTATATTTCAAGTCTCCATGACGGGGTATTGGGTAAAGTTTTCAATAAGCAATAATCGCGCCTCGGTTAAACCTCATTGGCTACAATACTGCCACTGCGCAAAGCTAAACAATTTAGTGTGAATTTCATGCACACTTGCCCTAGTACCTCATGTTACAAAGAACATGATTCCTTTTCCAAAGATGTTATCTGTTTATGCATAACTACTCCTCCACTGCTTCTGATAGGCAATGTAAGACATATAATGGTGTTGTTTTACTAATTTCTATCAGCTCTCTGCCTCAAACCGTCGATAGCCACACGCAGAGAATTATGGGAAATTGTATGCTAAATAGCTGTACAGGTAAGCAGCACCCTCCCAAGTTATGGATTTGATGCTCAGGCAGATATACCTTCACACAAAGATGAGATCTAGGCTGCTAACCATGGGTTGTGGAAAATATAAGAAGCACAAATTCATAATAGCATCCTCATAGGTCCCACTGTCTTCAAATGTTTACTAGAGAAGGAACGGCAATCAATTTAAAGGAAAATAAATTATAGATACATTTTTCCATATTCCATAATGCACGTCTGCCATTTCATGGCACTACATAGTTGCATTTGCTGCATTTCATTTTTAGCTTTAGGAGGTACAATATACTGGTTTCCTGGTTTTCAAAACATTTTAGGGGAAGATTCACAAGGACCTGACGCAACTGCATGGATGCATAAGTTTCCTTAAGTCAGTGCTGAATGTCCTTGTGCCACGATGAATGTGCTGTATTTACAATACAGCGCTCCATGGCGCAAGGATTAACAGATGCGTCAGAAATTCTGACGCATCTGTTGGCACAAAAGTGACGCATTGCTGGAAATGCTCATGAAAGTGACGCAAAAAGCCCTGAGTCATAACTTATGCCTGGTCTGTGCAGGCGTAGGGATTTTGACACAGTGAAGGAGTAGAGTGATGTAGTGAAATCTTGTAGATTTCAGTGCGTCAGTTCTAGAAGGCTTTTAGCGTGGGAACGCCCACCCAGCATTCATTATACCTGACGCAGGTATAATGTGATGCGGGACTTTACAATGTGACACATCTCCCTAGATGCGTCACATTGTAAATGGGCCACAACATTTACGCCGCAGCTGCGTCACAATACAGATTTTTATACTTGCCCTATATATGGCTGTGTGTACGTTGTGTGTCTCCGTCTGCATGCAGCATACAAATGTGCCAGATCTGGTAGCCCAGTTGGGCTGATGCAGCCACACAAGAGCTCTTTGCCTGACCTCATTGTCACCTATTCAAATCAGAGAGGATCCATGCAGTCTTTCAAGGCTCTCAGGTGAAAAAATGGGCCCTAGAGCAAGGAAGAAAATAGGCCCCCTTGTTGAAGTTTGGAATATAAAATACCGCAATAATCAGGGTTCAGTGGGTCCCGCAGGTCTGTGGGCGCCAGTGCAACTGCACCTGCTGCACCAACAGAAGCTACGCCCCTGTCATAGAGCTGGGTAACATCAATTACTCAGTGCCACAAAGAGCATTAGAAATAAACTTTACATAATGTCAAACGGCAAAAACAAGAGCTTTGTCAGTTCTTGTTCTGTTTCAAACACTCCATACAATCTGTATGAACCCTCTACACATTTTCCTACTGATAACAAACGCCTTCGCTCCCAGAAAAAAACTTTCTGGGCGGTTAGTGCACATTTGAATGGGAGATGAGACCTCGGAAGAGCCCAGCCCTGCGCCGGACTGCGAGTCACCTCAGAGAGCAGAAACAAAGCCCGTCCTCTGCCCATCACTGACCCAAGCGAATCTGTGGAGCAAAGATGAGAACAAAGAGGAAGAAATAAAAGAATTACGAAAACTCATCAAGGAAAATAAATCCCTATATTACTGCTGTATTTAAAAAGCTGAGAAAACAAAAGAGAACGTAAAGAGTAAACTGAAGCCAAATAGAGTCACCGTTTTGTCCTTGTCACAGATCACAAATCTGCAAGTAAATTGCATTGCAAAATAAACTATCTTATTTTTTAATTACATATTCTCCAGTCTCCGAAGAGACTGTCAAAATTTGCCATTTCGACTATATTTCAAGTCTCCATGACGGGGTATTGGGTAAAGTTTTCAATAAGCAATAATCGCGCCTCGGTTAAACCTCATTGGCTACGATACTGCCACTGCGCAAAGCTAAACAATTTAGTGTGAATTTCATGCACACTTGCCCTAGTACCTCATGTTACAAAAAACATGATTCCTTTTCAAAAGATGTTATCTGTTTATGCATAACTACTCCTCCACTGCTTCTGATAGGCAATGTAAGACATATAATGGTGTTGTTTTACTAATTTCTATCAGCTCTCTGCCCCAAACAGTCGATAGCCACACGCAGAGAATTATGGGAAATTGTATGCTAAATAGCTGTCCAGGTAAGCAGCACCCTCCCAAGTTATGGATTTGATGCTCAGGCAGATATACCTTCACACAAAGATGAGATCTAGGCTGCTAACCATGGGTTGTGGAAAATATAAGAAGCACAAATTCATAATAGCATCCTCATAGGTCCCACTGTCTTCAAATGTTTACTAGAGAAGGAACGGCAATCAATTTAAAGGAAAATAAATTATAGATACATTTTTCCATATTCCATAATGCACGTCTGCCATTTCATGGCACTACATAGTTGCATTTGCTGCATTTCATTTTTAGCTTTAGGAGGTACAATATACTGGTTTCCTGGTTTTCAAAACATTTTAGGGGAAGATTCACAAGGACCTGACGCAACTGCATGGATGCATAAGTTTCCTTGAGTCAGTGCTGAATGTCCTTGTGCCACGATGAATGTGCTGTATTTACAATACAGCGCTCCATGGCGCAAGGATTAACAGATGCGTCAGAAATTCTGACGCATCTGTTGGCACGAAAGTGACGCATTGCTGGAAATGCTCATGAAAGTGACGCAAAAAGCCCTGAGTCATAACTTATGCCTGGTCTGTGCAGGCGTAGGGATTTTGACACAGTGAAGGCGTAGAGTGATGTAGTGAAATCTTGTAGATTTCAGTGCATCAGTTCCTGAAGGCTTTTAGCGTGGGAACGCCCACCCTGCATACATTATACCTGACGCAGGTATAATGTGATGCGGGACTTTACAATGTGACACATCTCCCTAGATGCGTCACATTGTAAATGGGCCACAACATTTACGCCGCAGCTGCGTCACAATACAGATTTTTATAAATGCCCTATATATGGCTGTGTGTACTTTGTGTGTCTCCGTCTGCATGCAGCATACAAATGTGCCAGATCTGGTACCCCAGTTGTGCTGATGCAGCCACACAAGAGCTCTTTGCCTGACCTCATTGTCACCAATTCAAATCAGAGAGGATCCATGCAGTGTTTCAAGTCTCTCAGGTGAAAAAATGGGCCCTAGAGCAAGGAAGTAAATAGGCCCCCTTGTTGAAGTTTGGAATATAAAATACCGCAATAATCAGCGTTCAGTGGGTCCCGCAGGTCTGTGGGCGCCAGTGAAACTGCACCTGCTGCACCAACAGAAGCTAGGCCCCTGTCATAGAGCTGGGTAACATCAATTACTCAGTGCCACAAAGAGCATTAGAAATAAACTTTACATAATGTCAAACGGCAAAAACAAGAGCTTTGTCAGTTCTTGTTCTGTTTCAAACACTCCATACAATCTGTATGAACCCTCTCCACATTTTCGTACTGATAACAAACGCCTTCGCTCCCAGAAAAAAAGGTTCTGGGCGGTTAGTGCACATTTGAATGGGAGATGAGACCTCGGAAGAGCCCAGCCCTGCGCCGGACTGCGAGTCACTTCAGAGAGCAGAAACAAAGCCCGTCCTCTGCCCATCACTGACCCAAGCGAATCTGTGGAGCAAAGATGAGAACAAAGAGGAAGAAATAAAAGAATTACGAAAACTCATCAAGGAAAATAAATCCCTATATTACTGCTGTATTTAAAAAGCTGAGAAAACAAAAGAGAACGTAAAGAGTAAACTGAAGCCAAATAGAGTCACCGTTTTGTCCTTGTCACAGATCACAAATCTGCAAGTAAATTGCATTGCAAAATAAACTATCTTATTTTTTAATTACATATTCTCCAGTCTCCGAAGAGACTGTCAAAATTTGCCATTTCGACTATATTTCAAGTCTCTATGACGGGGTATTGGGTAAAGTTTTCAATAAGCAATAATCGCCCCTCGGTTAAACCTCATTGGCTACGATACTGCCACTGCGCAAAGCTAAACAATTTAGTGTGAATTTCATGCACACTTGCCCTAGTACCTCATGTTACAAAGAACATGATTCCTTTTCAAAAGATGTTATCTGTTTATGCATAACTACTCCTCCACTGCTTCTGATAGGCAATGTAAGACATATAATGGTGTTGTTTTACTAATTTCTATCAGCTCTCTGCCCCAAACAGTCGATAGCCACACGCAGAGAATTATGGGAAATTGTATGCTAAATAGCTGTCCAGGTAAGCAGCACCCTCCCAAGTTATGGATTTGATCCTCAGGCAGATATACCTTCACACAAAGATGAGATCTAGGCTGCTAACCATGGGTTGTGGAAAATATAAGAAGCACAAATTCATAATAGCATCCTCATAGGTCCCACTGTCTTCAAATGTTTACTAGAGAAGGAACGGCAATCAATTTAAAGGAAAATAAATTATAGATACATTTTTCCATATTCCATAATGCACGTCTGCCATTTCATGGCACTACGTAGTTGCATTTGCTGCATTTCATTTTTAGCTTTAGGAGGTACAATATACTGGTTTCCTGGTTTTCAAAACATTTTAGGGGAAGATTCACAAGGACCTGATGCAACTGCATGGATGCATAAGTTTCCTTGAGTCAGTGCTGAATGTCCTTGTGCCACGATGAATGTGCTGTATTTACAATACAGCGCTCCATGGCGCAAGGATTAACAGATGCGTCAGAAATTCTGACGCATCTGTTGGCACAAAAGTGACGCATTGATTGAAATGCTCATGAAAGTGACGCAAAAAGCCCTGAGTCATAACTTATGCCTGGTCTGTGCAGGCGTAGGGATTTTGACACAGTGAAGGCGTAGAGTGATGTAGTGAAATCTTGTAGATTTCAGTGCGTCAGTTCTAGAAGGCTTTTAGCGTGGGAACGCCCCCCCTGCATTCATTATACCTGACGCAGGTATAATGTGATGCGGGACTTTACAATGTGACACATCTCCCTAGATGCGTCACATTGTAAATGGGCCGCAACATTTACGCCGCAGCTGCGTCACAATACAGATTTTTATACTTGCCCTATATAAGGCTGTGTGTACGTTGTGTGTCTCCGTCTGCATGCAGCATACAAATGTGCCAGATCTGGTAGCCCAGTTGGGCTGATGCAGCCACGCAAGAGCTCTTTGCCTGACCTCATTGTCACCGATTCAAATCAGGGAGGATCCATGCAGTCTTTCAAGGCTCTCAGGTGAAAAAATGGGCCCTAGAGCAAGGAAGAAAATAGGCCCCCTTGTTGAAGTTTGGATTATAAAATACCGCAATAATCAGGGTTCAGTGCGGCCCGCAGGTCTTTGGGCGCCAGTGCAACTGCACCTGCTGCACCAACAGAAGCTACGCCCCTGTCATAGAGCTGGGTAACATCAATTACTCAGTGCCACAAAGAGCATTAGAAATAAACTTTACATAATGTCAAACGGCAAAAACAAGAGCTTTGTCAGTTCTTGTTCTGTTTGAAACACTCCATACAATCTGTATGAACCCTCTCCATATTTTCCTACTGATAACAAACGCCTTCGCTTCCAGAAAAAAACTTTCTGGGCGGTTAGTGCACATTTGAATGGGAGATGAGACCTCGGAAGAGCCCAGCCTTGCACCGGACTGCGAGTCACTTCAGAGAGCAGAAACAAAGCCCGTCCTCTGCCCATCACTGACCCAAGCGAATCTGTGGAGCAAAGATGAGAACAAAGGGGAAGAAATAAAAGAATAACGAAAACTCATCAAGGAAAATAAATCCCTAAATTACTGCTGTATTTAAAAAGCTGAGAAAACAAAAGAGAACGTAAAGAGTAAACTGAAGACAAATAGGATCACCGTTTTGTCCTTGTCACAGATCACAAATCTGCAAGAAAATTGCATTGCAAAATAAACTATCTTATTTTTTAATTACATATTCTCCAGTCTCCGAAGAGACTGTCAAAAATTGCGATTTCGACTATATTTCAAGTCTCCATGACGGGGTATTGGGTAAAGTTTTCAATAAGCAATAATCGCGCCTCGGTTAAACCTCATTGGCTACGATACTGCCACTGCGCAAAGCTAAACAATTTAGTGTGAATTTCATGCACACTTGCCCCAGTACCTCATGTTACAAAGAACATGATTCCTTTTCAAAAGATGTTATCTGTTTATGCATAACTACTCCTCCACTGCTTCTGATAGGCAATGTAAGACATATAATGGTGTTGTTTTACTAATTTCTATCAGCTCTCTGCCCCAAACAGTCGATAGCCACACGCAGAGAATTATGGGAAATTGTATGCTAAATAGCTGTCCAGGTAAGCAGCACCCTCCCAAGTTATGGATTTGATGCTCAGACAGATATACCTTCACACAAAGATGAGATCTAGGCTGCTAACCATGGGTTGTGGAAAATATAAGAAGCACAAATTCATAATAGCATCCTCATAGGTCCCACTGTCTTCAAATGTTTACTAGAGAAGGAACGGCAATCAATTTAAAGGAAAATAAATTATAGATACATTTTTCCATATTCCATAATGCACGTCTGCCATTTCATGGCACTACATAGTTGCATTTGCTGCATTTCATTTTTAGCTTTAGGAGGTACAATATACTGGTTTCCTGGTTTTCAAAACATTTTAGGGGAAGATTCACAAGGACCTGACGCAACTGCATGGATGCATAAGTTTCCTTGAGTCAGTGCTGAATGTCCTTGTGCCACGATGAATGTGCTGTATTTACAATACAGCGCTCCATGGCGCAAGGATTAACAGATGCGTCAGAAATTCTGACGCATCTGTTGGCACAAAAGTGACGCATTGCTGGAAATGCTCATGAAAGTGACGCAAAAAGCCCTGAGTCATAACTTATGCCTGGTCTGTGCAGGCGTAGGGATTTTGACACAGTGAAGGAGTAGAGTGATGTAGTGAAATCTTGTAGATTTCAGTGTGTCAGTTCTAGAAGGCTTTTAGCGTGGGAACGCCCACCCTGCATTCATTATACCTGACGCAGGTATAATGTGATGCGGGACTTTACAATGTGACACATCTCCCTAGATGCGTCACATTGTAAATGGGCCGCAACATTTACGCCGCAGCTGCGTCACAATACAGATTTTTATACTTGCCCTATATATGGCTGTGTGTACGTTGTGTGTCTCCGTCTGCATGCAGCATACAAATGTGCCAGATCTGGTAGCCTAGTTGGGCTGATGCAGCCACACAAGAGCTCTTTGCCTGACCTCATTGTCACCAATTCAAATCAGAGAGGATCCATGCAGTCTTTCAAGGCTCTCAGGTGAAAAAATGGGCCCTAGAACAAGGAAGAAAATAGGCCCCCTTGTTGAAGTTTGGAATATAAAATACCGCAATAATCAGGGTTCAGTGGGTCCCGCAGGTCTGTGGGCACCAGTGCAACTGCACCTGCTGCACCAACAGAAGCTACGCCCCTGTCATAGAGCTGGGTAACATCAATTACTCAGTGCCACAAAGAGCATTAGAAATAAACTTTACATAATGTCAAACAGCAAAAACAAGAGCTTTGTCAGTTCTTGTTCTGTTTCAAACACTCCATACAATCTGTATGAACCCTCTCCACATTTTCCTACTGATAACAAATGCCTTCGCTCCCAGAAAAAAACTTTCTGTGCGGTTAGTGCACATTTGAATGGGAGATGAGACCTCGGAAGAGCCCAGCCCTGCGCCGGACTGCGAGTCACCTCAGAGAGCAGAAACAAAGCCCGTCCTCTGCCCATCACTGACCCAAGCGAATCCGTGGAGCAAAGATGAGAACAAAGGGGAAGAAATAAAAGAATAACGAAAACTCATCAAGGAAAATAAATCCCTAAATTACTGCTGTATTTAAAAAGCTGAGAAAACAAAAGAGAACGTAAAGAGTAAACTGAAGCCAAATAGAGTCACCGTTTTGTCCTTGTCACAGATCACAAACCTGCAAGTAAATTGCATTGCAAAATTAACTATCTTATTTTTTAATTTCATATTCTCCAGTCTCCGAAGAGACTGTCAAAAATTGCTATTTCAACTATATTTCAAGTCTCCATGACGGGGTATTGGGTAAAGTTTTCAATAAGCAATAATCGCGCCTCGGTTAAACCTCATTGGCTACGATACTGCCACTGCACAAAGCTAAACAATTTAGTGTGAATTTCATGCACACTTGCCCTAGTACCTCATGTTACAAAGAACATGATTCCTTTTCAAAAGATGTTATCTGTTTATGCATAACTACTCCTCCACTGCTTCTGATAGGCAATGTAAGACATATAATGGTGTTGTTTTACTAATTTCTATCAGCTCTCTGCCTCAAACCGTCGATAGCCACACGCAGAGAATTATGGGAAATTGTATGCTAAATAGCTGTACAGGTAAGCAGCACCCTCCCAAGTTATGGATTTGATGCTCAGGCAGATATACCTTCACACAAAGATGAGATCTAGGCTGCTAACCATGAGTTGTGGAAAATATAAGAAGCACAAATTCATAATAGCATCCTCATAGGTCCCACTGTCTTCAAATGTTTACTAGAGAAGGAACGGCAATCAATTTAAAGGAAAATAAATTATAGATACATTTTTCCATATTCCATAATGCACGTCTGCCATTTCATGGCACTACATAGTTGCATTTGCTGCATTTCATTTTTAGCTTTAGGAGGTACAATATACTGGTTTCCTGGTTTTCAAAACATTTTAGGGGAAGATTCACAAGGACCTGACGCAACTGCATGGATGCATAAGTTTCCTTGAGTCAGTGCTGAATGTCCTTGTGCCACGATGAATGTGCTGTATTTACAATACAGCGCTCCATGGCGCAAGGATTAACAGATGCGTCAGAAATTCTGACGCATCTGTTGGCACGAAAGTGACGCATTGCTGGAAATGCTCATGAAAGTGACGCAAAAAGCCCTGAGTCATAACTTATGCCTGGTCTGTGCAGGCGTAGGGATTTTGACACAGTGAAGGCGTAGAGTGATGTAGTGAAATCTTGTAGATTTCAGTGCGTCAGTTCTAGAAGGCTTTTAGCGTGGGAACGCCCACCCTGCATACATTATACCTGACGCAGGTATAATGTGATGCGGGACTTTACAATGTGACACATCTCCCTAGATGCGTCACATTGTAAATGGGCCACAACATTTACGCCGCAGCTGCGTCACAATACAGATTTTTATACTTGCCCTATATATGGCTGTGTGTACGTTGTGTGTCTCCGTCTGCATGCAGCATACAAATGTGCCAGATCTGGTCGATCAGTTGTGCTGATGCAGCCACACAAGAGCTCTTTGCCTGACCTCATTGTCACCAATTCAAATCAGAGAGGTTCCATGCAGTGTTTCAAGTCTCTCAGGTGAAAAAATGGGCCCTAGAGCAAGGAAGTAAATAGGCCCCCTTGTTGAAGTTTGGAATATAAAATACCGCAATAATCAGCGTTCAGTGGGTCCCGCAGGTCTGTGGGCGCCAGTGAAACTGCACCTGCTGCACCAACAGAAGCTAGGCCCCTGTCATAGAGCTGGGTAACATCAATTACTCAGTGCCACAAAGAGCATTAGAAATAAACTTTACATAATGTCAAACGGCAAAAACAAGAGCTTTGTCAGTTCTTGTTCTGTTTCAAACACTCCATACAATCTGTATGAACCCTCTACACATTTTCCTACTCATAACAAACGCCTTCGCTCCCAGAAAAAAACTTTCTGGGCGGTTAGTGCACATTTGAATGGGAGATGAGACCTCGGAAGAGCCCAGCCCTGCGCCGGACTGCGAGTCACCTCAGAGAGCAGAAACAAAGCCCGTCCTCTGCCCATCACTGACCCAAGCGAATCTGTGGAGCAAAGATGAGAACAAAGAGGAAGAAATAAAAGAATTACGAAAACTCATCAAGGAAAATAAATCCCTATATTACTGCTGTATTTAAAAAGCTGAGAAAACAAAAGAGAACGTAAAGAGTAAACTGAAGGCAAATAGAGTCACCGTTTTGTCCTTGTCACAGATCACAAATCTGCAAGTAAATTGCATTGCAAAATAAACTATCTTATTTTTTAATTACATATTCTCCAGTCTCCGAAGAGACTGTCAAAAATTGCCATTTCGACTATATTTCAAGTCTCCATGACGGGGTATTGGGTAAAGTTTTCAATAAGCAATAATCGCGCCTCGGTTAAACCTCATTGGCTACGATACTGCCACTGCGCAAAGCTAAACAATTTAGTGTGAATTTCATGCACACTTGCCCTAGTACCTCATGTTACAAAGAACATGATTCCTTTTCAAAAGATGTTATCTGTTTATGCATAACTACTCCTCCACTGCTTCTGATAGGCAATGTAAGACATATAATGGTGTTGTTTTACTAATTTCTATCAGCTCTCTGCCCCAAACAGTCGATAGCCACACGCAGAGAATTATGGGAAATTGTATGCTAAATAGCTGTCCAGGTAAGCAGCACCCTCCCAAGTTATGGATTTGATCCTCAGGCAGATATACCTTCACACAAAGATGAGATCTAGGCTGCTAACCATGGGTTGTGGAAAATATAAGAAGCACAAATTCATAATAGCATCCTCATAGGTCCCACTGTCTTCAAATGTTTACTAGAGAAGGAACGGCAATCAATTTAAAGGAAAATAAATTATAGATACATTTTTCCATATTCCATAATGCACGTCTGCCATTTCATGGCACTACGTAGTTGCATTTGCTGCATTTCATTTTTAGCTTTAGGAGGTACAATATACTGGTTTCCTGGTTTTCAAAACATTTTAGGGGAAGATTCACAAGGACCTGATGCAACTGCATGGATGCATAAGTTTCCTTGAGTCAGTGCTGAATGTCCTTGTGCCACGATGAATGTGCTGTATTTACAATACAGCGCTCCATGGCGCAAGGATTAACAGATGCGTCAGAAATTCTGACGCATTTGTTGGCACAAAAGTGACGCATTGATTGAAATGCTCATGAAAGTGACGCAAAAAGCCCTGAGTCATAACTTATGCCTGGTCTGTGCAGGCGTAGGGATTTTGACACAGTGAAGGCGTAGAGTGATGTAGTGAAATCTTGTAGATTTCAGTGCGTCAGTTCTAGAAGGCTTTTAGCGTGGGAACGCCCCCCCTGCATTCATTATACCTGACGCAGGTATAATGTGATGCGGGACTTTACAATGTGACACATCTCCCTAGATGCGTCACATTGTAAATGGGCCGCAACATTTACGCCGCAGCTGCGTCACAATACAGATTTTTATACTTGCCCTATATAAGGCTGTGTGTACGTTGTGTGTCTCCGTCTGCATGCAGCATACAAATGTGCCAGATCTGGTAGCCCAGTTGGGCTGATGCAGCCACGCAAGAGCTCTTTGCCTGACCTCATTGTCACCGATTCAAATCAGGGAGGATCCATGCAGTCTTTCAAGGCTCTCAGGTGAAAAAATGGGCCCTAGAGCAAGGAAGAAAATAGGCCCCCTTGTTGAAGTTTGGATTATAAAATACCGCAATAATCAGGGTTCAGTGCGGCCCGCAGGTCTTTGGGCGCCAGTGCAACTGCACCTGCTGCACCAACAGAAGCTACGCCCCTGTCATAGAGCTGGGTAACATCAATTACTCAGTGCCACAAAGAGCATTAGAAATAAACTTTACATAATGTCAAACGGCAAAAACAAGAGCTTTGTCAGTTCTTGTTCTGTTTGAAACACTCCATACAATCTGTATGAACCCTCTCCATATTTTCCTACTGATAACAAACGCCTTCGCTTCCAGAAAAAAACTTTCTGGGCGGTTAGTGCACATTTGAATGGGAGATGAGACCTCGGAAGAGCCCAGCCTTGCACCGGACTGCGAGTCACTTCAGAGAGCAGAAACAAAGCCCGTCCTCTGCCCATCACTGACCCAAGCGAATCTGTGGAGCAAAGATGAGAACAAAGGGGAAGAAATAAAAGAATAACGAAAACTCATCAAGGAAAATAAATCCCTAAATTACTGCTGTATTTAAAAAGCTGAGAAAACAAAAGAGAACGTAAAGAGTAAACTGAAGACAAATAGGATCACCGTTTTATCCTTGTCACAGATCACAAATCTGCAAGAAAATTGCATTGCAAAATAAACTATCTTATTTTTTAATTACATATTCTCCAGTCTCCGAAGAGACTGTCAAAAATTGCGATTTCGACTATATTTCAAGTCTCCATGACGGGGTATTGGGTAAAGTTTTCAATAAGCAATAATCGCGCCTCGGTTAAACCTCATTGGCTACGATACTGCCACTGCGCAAAGCTAAACAATTTAGTGTGAATTTCATGCACACTTGCCCCAGTACCTCATGTTACAAAGAACATGATTCCTTTTCAAAAGATGTTATCTGTTTATGCATAACTACTCCTCCACTGCTTCTGATAGGCAATGTAAGACATATAATGGTGTTGTTTTACTAATTTCTATCAGCTCTCTGCCCCAAACAGTCGATAGCCACACGCAGAGAATTATGGGAAATTGTATGCTAAATAGCTGTCCAGGTAAGCAGCACCCTCCCAAGTTATGGATTTGATGCTCAGACAGATATACCTTCACACAAAGATGAGATCTAGGCTGCTAACCATGGGTTGTGGAAAATATAAGAAGCACAAATTCATAATAGCATCCTCATAGGTCCCACTGTCTTCAAATGTTTACTAGAGAAGGAACGGCAATCAATTTAAAGGAAAATAAATTATAGATACATTTTTCCATATTCCATAATGCACGTCTGCCATTTCATGGCACTACATAGTTGCATTTGCTGCATTTCATTTTTAGCTTTAGGAGGTACAATATACTGGTTTCCTGGTTTTCAAAACATTTTAGGGGAAGATTCACAAGGACCTGACGCAACTGCATGGATGCATAAGTTTCCTTGAGTCAGTGCTGAATGTCCTTGTGCCACGATGAATGTGCTGTATTTACAATACAGCGCTCCATGGCGCAAGGATTAACAGATGCGTCAGAAATTCTGACGCATCTGTTGGCACAAAAGTGACGCATTGCTGGAAATGCTCATGAAAGTGACGCAAAAAGCCCTGAGTCATAACTTATGCCTGGTCTGTGCAGGCGTAGGGATTTTGACACAGTGAAGGAGTAGAGTGATGTAGTGAAATCTTGTAGATTTCAGTGCGTCAGTTCTAGAAGGCTTTTAGCGTGGGAACGCCCACCCTGCATTCATTATACCTGACGCAGGTATAATGTGATGCGGGACTTTACAATGTGACACATCTCCCTAGATGCGTCACATTGTAAATGGGCCGCAACATTTACGCCGCAGCTGCGTCACAATACAGATTTTTATACTTGCCCTATATATGGCTGTGTGTACGTTGTGTGTCTCCGTCTGCATGCAGCATACAAATGTGCCAGATCTGGTAGCCTAGTTGGGCTGATGCGATGCAGCCACACAAGAGCTCTTTGCCTGACCTCATTGTCGCCAATTCAAATCAGAGAGGATCCATGCAGTCTTTCAAGGCTCTCAGGTGAAAAAATGGGCCCTAGAGCAAGGAAGAAAATAGGCCCCCTTGTTGAAGTTTGGAATATAAAATACCGCAATAATCAGGGTTCAGTGGGTCCCGCAGGTCTGTGGGCGCCAGTGCAACTGCACCTGCTGCACCAACAGAAGCTACGCCCCTGTCATAGAGCTGGGTAACATCAATTACTCAGTGCCACAAAGAGCATTAGAAATAAACTTTACATAATGTCAAACGGCAAAAACAAGAGCTTTGTCAGTTCTTGTTCTGTTTCAAACACTCCATACAATCTGTATGAACCCTCTCCACATTTTCCTACTGATAACAAACGCCTTCGCTCCCAGAAAAAAACTTTCTGGGCGGTTAGTGCACATTTGAATGGGAGATGAGACCTCGGAAGAGCCCAGCCCTGCGCCGGACTGCGAGTCACCTCAGAGAGCAGAAACAAAGCCCGTCCTCTGCCCATCACTGACCCAAGCGAATCCGTGGAGCAAAGATGAGAACAAAGGGGAAGAAATAAAAGAATAACGAAAACTCATCAAGGAAAATAAATCCCTAAATTACTGCTGTATTTAAAAAGCTGAGAAAACAAAAGAGAACGTAAAGAGTAAACTGAAGCCAAATAGAGTCACCGTTTTGTCCTTGTCACAGATCACAAACCTTCAAGTAAATTGCATTGCAAAATAAACTATCTTATTTTTTAATTTCATATTCTCCAGTCTCCGAAGAGACTGTCAAAAATTGCCATTTCAACTATATTTCAAGTCTCCATGACGGGGTATTGGGTAAAGTTTTCAATAAGCAATAATCGCGCCTCGGTTAAACCTCATTGGCTACGATACTGCCACTGCACAAAGCTAAACAATTTAGTGTGAATTTCATGCACACTTGCCCTAGTACCTTATGTTACAAAGAACATGATTCCTTTTCAAAAGATGTTATCTGTTTATGCATAACTACTCCTCCACTGCTTCTGATAGGCAATGTAAGACATATAATGGTGTTGTTTTACTAATTTCTATCAGCTCTCTGCCCCAAACAGTCGATAGCCACACGCAGAGAATTATGGGAAATTGTATGCTAAATAGCTGTCCAGGTAAGCAGCACCCTCCCAAGTTATGGATTTGATCCTCAGGCAGATATACCTTCACACAAAGATGAGATCTAGGCTGCTAACCATGGGTTGTGGAAAATATAAGAAGCACAAATTCATAATAGCATCCTCATAGGTCCCACTGTCTTCAAATGTTTACTAGAGAAGGAACGGCAATCAATTTAAAGGAAAATAAATTATAGATACATTTTTCCATATTCCATAATGCACGTCTGCCATTTCATGGCACTACGTAGTTGCATTTGCTGCATTTCATTTTTAGCTTTAGGAGGTACAATATACTGGTTTCCTGGTTTTCAAAACATTTTAGGGGAAGATTCACAAGGACCTGATGCAACTGCATGGATGCATAAGTTTCCTTGAGTCAGTACTGAATGTCCTTGTGCCACGATGAATGTGCTGTATTTACAATACAGCGCTCCATGGCGCAAGGATTAACAGATGCGTCAGAAATTCTGACGCATCTGTTGGCACAAAAGTGACGCATTGATTGAAATGCTCATGAAAGTGACGCAAAAAGCCCTGAGTCATAACTTATGCCTGGTCTGTGCAGGCGTAGGGATTTTGACACAGTGAAGGCGTAGAGTGATGTAGTGAAATCTTGTAGATTTCAGTGCGTCAGTTCTAGAAGGCTTTTAGCGTGGGAACGCCCCCCCTGCATTCATTATACCTGACGCAGGTATAATGTGATGCGGGACTTTACAATGTGACACATCTCCCTAGATGCGTCACATTGTAAATGGGCCGCAACATTTACGCTGCAGCTGCGTCACAATACAGATTTTTATACTTGCCCTATATAAGGCTGTGTGTACGTTGTGTGTCTCCGTCTGCATGCAGCATACAAATGTGCCAGATCTGGTAGCCCAGTTGGGCTGATGCAGCCACGCAAGAGCTCTTTGCCTGACCTCATTGTCACCGATTCAAATCAGGGAGGATCCATGCAGTCTTTCAAGGCTCTCAGGTGAAAAAATGGGCCCTAGAGCAAGGAAGAAAATAGGCCCCCTTGTTGAAGTTTGGATTATAAAATACCGCAATAATCAGGGTTCAGTGCGGCCCGCAGGTCTTTGGGCGCCAGTGCAACTGCACCTGCTGCACCAACAGAAGCTACGCCCCTGTCATAGAGCTGGGTAACATCAATTACTCAGTGCCACAAAGAGCATTAGAAATAAACTTTACATAATGTCAAACGGCAAAAACAAGAGCTTTGTCAGTTCTTGTTCTGTTTGAAACACTCCATACAATCTGTATGAACCCTCTCCATATTTTCCTACTGATAACAAACGCCTTCGCTTCCAGAAAAAAACTTTCTGGGCGGTTAGTGCACATTTGAATGGGAGATGAGACCTCGGAAGAGCCCAGCCTTGCACCGGACTGCGAGTCACTTCAGAGAGCAGAAACAAAGCCCGTCCTCTGCCCATCACTGACCCAAGCGAATCTGTGGAGCAAAGATGAGAACAAAGGGGAAGAAATAAAAGAATAACGAAAACTCATCAAGGAAAATAAATCCCTAAATTACTGCTGTATTTAAAAAGCTGAGAAAACAAAAGAGAACGTAAAGAGTAAACTGAAGACAAATAGGATCACCGTTTTATCCTTGTCACAGATCACAAATCTGCAAGAAAATTGCATTGCAAAATAAACTATCTTATTTTTTAATTACATATTCTCCAGTCTCCGAAGAGACTGTCAAAAATTGCGATTTCGACTATATTTCAAGTCTCCATGACGGGGTATTGGGTAAAGTTTTCAATAAGCAATAATCGCGCCTCGGTTAAACCTCATTGGCTACGATACTGCCACTGCGCAAAGCTAAACAATTTAGTGTGAATTTCATGCACACTTGCCCCAGTACCTCATGTTACAAAGAACATGATTCCTTTTCAAAAGATGTTATCTGTTTATGCATAACTACTCCTCCACTGCTTCTGATAGGCAATGTAAGACATATAATGGTGTTGTTTTACTAATTTCTATCAGCTCTCTGCCCCAAACAGTCGATAGCCACACGCAGAGAATTATGGGAAATTGTATGCTAAATAGCTGTCCAGGTAAGCAGCACCCTCCCAAGTTATGGATTTGATGCTCAGACAGATATACCTTCACACAAAGATGAGATCTAGGCTGCTAACCATGGGTTGTGGAAAATATAAGAAGCACAAATTCATAATAGCATCCTCATAGGTCCCACTGTCTTCAAATGTTTACTAGAGAAGGAACGGCAATCAATTTAAAGGAAAATAAATTATAGATACATTTTTCCATATTCCATAATGCACGTCTGCCATTTCATGGCACTACATAGTTGCATTTGCTGCATTTCATTTTTAGCTTTAGGAGGTACAATATACTGGTTTCCTGGTTTTCAAAACATTTTAGGGGAAGATTCACAAGGACCTGACGCAACTGCATGGATGCATAAGTTTCCTTGAGTCAGTGCTGAATGTCCTTGTGCCACGATGAATGTGCTGTATTTACAATACAGCGCTCCATGGCGCAAGGATTAACAGATGCGTCAGAAATTCTGACGCATCTGTTGGCACAAAAGTGACGCATTGCTGGAAATGCTCATGAAAGTGACGCAAAAAGCCCTGAGTCATAACTTATGCCTGGTCTGTGCAGGCGTAGGGATTTTGACACAGTGAAGGAGTAGAGTGATGTAGTGAAATCTTGTAGATTTCAGTGCGTCAGTTCTAGAAGGCTTTTAGCGTGGGAACGCCCACCCTGCATTCATTATACCTGACGCAGGTATAATGTGATGCGGGACTTTACAATGTGACACATCTCCCTAGATGCGTCACATTGTAAATGGGCCGCAACATTTACGCCGCAGCTGCGTCACAATACAGATTTTTATACTTGCCCTATATATGGCTGTGTGTACGTTGTGTGTCTCCGTCTGCATGCAGCATACAAATGTGCCAGATCTGGTAGCCTAGTTGGGCTGATGCAGCCACACAAGAGCTCTTTGCCTGACCTCATTGTCGCCAATTCAAATCAGAGAGGATCCATGCAGTCTTTCAAGGCTCTCAGGTGAAAAAATGGGCCCTAGAGCAAGGAAGAAAATAGGCCCCCTTGTTGAAGTTTGGAATATAAAATACCGCAATAATCAGGGTTCAGTGGGTCCCGCAGGTCTGTGGGCGCCAGTGCAACTGCACCTGCTGCACCAACAGAAGCTACGCCCCTGTCATAGAGCTGGGTAACATCAATTACTCAGTGCCACAAAGAGCATTAGAAATAAACTTTACATAATGTCAAACGGCAAAAACAAGAGCTTTGTCAGTTCTTGTTCTGTTTCAAACACTCCATACAATCTGTATGAACCCTCTCCACATTTTCCTACTGATAACAAACGCCTTCGCTCCCAGAAAAAAACTTTCTGGGCGGTTAGTGCACATTTGAATGGGAGATGAGACCTCGGAAGAGCCCAGCCCTGCGCCGGACTGCGAGTCACCTCAGAGAGCAGAAACAAAGCCCGTCCTCTGCCCATCACTGACCCAAGCGAATCCGTGGAGCAAAGATGAGAACAAAGGGGAAGAAATAAAAGAATAACGAAAACTCATCAAGGAAAATAAATCCCTAAATTACTGCTGTATTTAAAAAGCTGAGAAAACAAAAGAGAACGTAAAGAGTAAACTGAAGCCAAATAGAGTCACCGTTTTGTCCTTGTCACAGATCACAAACCTTCAAGTAAATTGCATTGCAAAATAAACTATCTTATTTTTTAATTTCATATTCTCCAGTCTCCGAAGAGACTGTCAAAAATTGCCATTTCAACTATATTTCAAGTCTCCATGACGGGGTATTGGGTAAAGTTTTCAATAAGCAATAATCGCGCCTCGGTTAAACCTCATTGGCTACGATACTGCCACTGCACAAAGCTAAACAATTTAGTGTGAATTTCATGCACACTTGCCCTAGTACCTTATGTTACAAAGAACATGATTCCTTTTCAAAAGATGTTATCTGTTTATGCATAACTACTCCTCCACTGCTTCTGATAGGCAATGTAAGACATATAATGGTGTTGTTTTACTAATTTCTATCAGCTCTCTGCCTCAAACCGTCGATAGCCACACGCAGAGAATTATGGGAAATTGTATGCTAAATAGCTGTACAGGTAAGCAGCACCCTCCCAAGTTATGGATTTGATGCTCAGGCAGATATACCTTCACACAAAGATGAGATCTAGGCTGCTAACCATGAGTTGTGGAAAATATAAGAAGCACAAATTCATAATAGCATCCTCATAGGTCCCACTGTCTTCAAATGTTTACTAGAGAAGGAACGGCAATCAATTTAAAGGAAAATAAATTATAGATACATTTTTCCATATTCCATAATGCACGTCTGCCATTTCATGGCACTACATAGTTGCATTTGCTGCATTTCATTTTTAGCTTTAGGAGGTACAATATACTGGTTTCCTGGTTTTCAAAACATTTTAGGGGAAGATTCACAAGGACCTGACGCAACTGCATGGATGCATACGTTTCCTTGAGTCAGTGCTGAATGTCCTTGTGCCACGATGAATGTGCTGTATTTACAATACAGCGCTTCATGGCGCAAGGATTAACAGATGCGTCAGAAATTCTGACGCATCTGTTGGCACAAAAGTGACGCATTGCTGGAAATGCTCATGAAAGTGACGCAAAAAGCCCTGAGTCATAACTTATGCCTGGTCTGTGCAGGCGTAGGGATTTTGACACAGTGAAGGAGTAGAGTGATGTAGTGAAATCTTGTAGATTTCAGTGCGTCAGTTCTAGAAGGCTTTTAGCGTGGGAACGCCCACCCTGCATTCATTATACCTGACGCAGGTATAATGTGATGCGGGACTTTACAATGTGACACATCTCCCTAGATGCGTCACATTGTAAATGGGCCGCAACATTTACGCCGCAGCTGCGTCACAATACAGATTTTTATACTTGCCCTATATATGGCTGTGTGTACGTTGTGTGTCTCCGTCTGCATGCAGCATACAAATGTGCCAGATCTGGTAGCCCAATTGGGCTGATGCAGCCACACAAGAGCTCTTTGCCTGACCTCATTGTCACCAATTCAAATCAGAGAGGATCCATGCAGTCTTTCAAGGCTCTCAGGTGAAAAAATGGGCCCTAGAGCAAGGAAGAAAATAGGCCCCCTTGTTGAAGTTTGGAATATAAAATACCGCAATAATCAGGGTTCAGTGGGTCCCGCAGGTCTGTGGGCGCCAGTGCAACTGCACCTGCTGCACCAACAGAAGCTACGCCCCTGTCATAGAGCTGGGTAACATCAATTACTCAGTGCCACAAAGAGCATTAGAAATAAACTTTACATAATGTCAAACGGCAAAAACAAGAGCTTTGTCAGTTCTTGTTCTGTTTCAAACACTCCATACAATCTGTATGAACCCTCTCCACATTTTCCTACTGATAACAAATGCCTTCGCTCCCAGAAAAAAACTTTCTGGGCGGTTAGTGCACATTTGAATGGGAGATGAGACCTCGGAAGAGCCCAGCCCTGCGCCGGACTGCGAGTCACCTCAGAGAGCAGAAACAAAGCCCGTCCTCTGCCCATCACTGACCCAAGCGAATCCGTGGAGCAAAGATGAGAACAAAGGGGAAGAAATAAAAGAATAACGAAAACTCATCAAGGAAAATAAATCCCTAAATTACTGCTGTATTTAAAAAGCTGAGAAAACAAAAGAGAACGTAAAGAGTAAACTGAAGCCAAATAGAGTCACCGTTTTGTCCTTGTCACAGATCACAAACCTGCAAGTAAATTGCATTGCAAAATAAACTATCTTATTTTTTAATTACATATTCTCCAGTCTCCGAAGAGACTGTCAAAAATTGCCATTTCGACTATATTTCAAGTCTCCATGACGGGGTATTGGGTAAAGTTTTCAATAAGCAATAATCGCGCCTCGGTTAAACCTCATTGGCTACGATACTGCCACTGCGCAAAGCTAAACAATTTAGTGTGAATTTCATGCACACTTGCCCTAGTACCTCATGTTACAAAGAACATGATTCCTTTTCCAAAGATGTTATCTGTTTATGCATAACTACTCCTCCACTGCTTCTGATAGGCAATGTAAGACATATAATGGTGTTGTTTTACTAATTTCTATCAGCTCTCTGCCTCAAACCGTCGATAGCCACACGCAGAGAATTATGGGAAATTGTATGCTAAATAGCTGTACAGGTAAGCAGCACCCTCCCAAGTTATGGATTTGATGCTCAGGCAGATATACCTTCACACAAAGATGAGATCTAGGCTGCTAACCATGGGTTGTGGAAAATATAAGAAGCACAAATTCATAATAGCATCCTCATAGGTCCCACTGTCTTCAAATGTTTACTAGAGAAGGAACGGCAATCAATTTAAAGGAAAATAAATTATAGATACATTTTTCCATATTCCATAATGCACGTCTGCCATTTCATGGCACTACATAGTTGCATTTGCTGCATTTCATTTTTAGCTTTAGGAGGTACAATATACTGGTTTCCTGGTTTTCAAAACATTTTAGGGTAAGATTCACAAGGACCTGACGCAACTGCATGGATGCATAAGTTTCCTTGAGTCAGTGCTGAATGTCCTTGTGCCACGATGAATGTGCTGTATTTACAATACAGCGCTCCATGGCGCAAGGATTAACAGATGCGTCAGAAATTCTGACGCATCTGTTGGCACGAAAGTGACGCATTGCTGGAAATGCTCATGAAAGTGACGCAAAAAGCCCTGAGTCATAACTTATGCCTGGTCTGTGCAGGCGTAGGGATTTTGACACAGTGAAGGCGTAGAGTGATGTAGTGAAATCTTGTAGATTTCAGTGCGTCAGTTCTAGAAGGCTTTTAGCGTGGGAACGCCCACCCTGCATACATTATACCTGACGCAGGTATAATGTGATGCGGGACTTTACAATGTGACACATCTCCCTAGATGCGTCACATTGTAAATGGGCCACAACATTTACGCCGCAGCTGCGTCACAATACAGATTTTTATACTTGCCCTATATATGGCTGTGTGTACGTTGTGTGTCTCCGTCTGCATGCAGCATACAAATGTGCCAGATCTGGTCGATCAGTTGTGCTGATGCAGCCACACAAGAGCTCTTTGCCTGACCTCATTGTCACCAATTCAAATCAGAGAGGTTCCATGCAGTGTTTCAAGTCTCTCAGGTGAAAAAATGGGCCCTAGAGCAAGGAAGTAAATAGGCCCCCTTGTTGAAGTTTGGAATATAAAATACCGCAATAATCAGCGTTCAGTGGGTCCCGCAGGTCTGTGGGCGCCAGTGAAACTGCACCTGCTGCACCAACAGAAGCTAGGCCCCTGTCATAGAGCTGGGTAACATCAATTACTCAGTGCCACAAAGAGCATTAGAAATAAACTTTACATAATGTCAAACGGCAAAAACAAGAGCTTTGTCAGTTCTTGTTCTGTTTCAAACACTCCATACAATCTGTATGAACCCTCTACACATTTTCCTACTGATAACAAACGCCTTCGCTCCCAGAAAAAAACTTTCTGGGCGGTTAGTGCACATTTGAATGGGAGATGAGACCTCGGAAGAGCCCAGCCCTGCGCCGGACTGCGAGTCACTTCAGAGAGCAGAAACAAAGCCCGTCCTCTGCCCATCACTGACCCAAGCGAATCTGTGGAGCAAAGATGAGAACAAAGAGGAAGAAATAAAAGAATTACGAAAACTCATCAAGGAAAATAAATCCCTATATTACTGCTGTATTTAAAAAGCTGAGAAAACAAAAGAGAACGTAAAGAGTAAACTGAAGCCAAATAGAGTCACCGTTTTGTCCTTGTCACAGATCACAAATCTGCAAGTAAATTGCATTGCAAAATAAACTATCTTATTTTTTAATTACATATTCTCCAGTCTCCGAAGAGACTGTCAAAATTTGCCATTTCGACTATATTTCAAGTCTCTATGACGGGGTATTGGGTAAAGTTTTCAATAAGCAATAATCGCCCCTCGGTTAAACCTCATTGGCTACGATACTGCCACTGCGCAAAGCTAAACAATTTAGTGTGAATTTCATGCACACTTGCCCCAGTACCTCATGTTACAAAGAACATGATTCCTTTTCAAAAGATGTTATCTGTTTATGCATAACTACTCCTCCACTGCTTCTGATAGGCAATGTAAGACATATAATGGTGTTGTTTTACTAATTTCTATCAGCTCTCTGCCCCAAACAGTCGATAGCCACACGCAGAGAATTATGGGAAATTGTATGCTAAATAGCTGTCCAGGTAAGCAGCACCCTCCCAAGTTATGGATTTGATGCTCAGACAGATATACCTTCACACAAAGATGAGATCTAGGCTGCTAACCATGGGTTGTGGAAAATATAAGAAGCACAAATTCATAATAGCATCCTCATAGGTCCCACTGTCTTCAAATGTTTACTAGAGAAGGAACGGCAATCAATTTAAAGGAAAATAAATTATAGATACATTTTTCCATATTCCATAATGCACGTCTGCCATTTCATGGCACTACATAGTTGCATTTGCTGCATTTCATTTTTAGCTTTAGGAGGTACAATATACTGGTTTCCTGGTTTTCAAAACATTTTAGGGGAAGATTCACAAGGACCTGACGCAACTGCATGGATGCATAAGTTTCCTTGAGTCAGTGCTGAATGTCCTTGTGCCACGATGAATGTGCTGTATTTACAATACAGCGCTCCATGGCGCAAGGATTAACAGATGCGTCAGAAATTCTGACGCATCTGTTGGCACAAAAGTGACGCATTGCTGGAAATGCTCATGAAAGTGACGCAAAAAGCCCTGAGTCATAACTTATGCCTGGTCTGTGCAGGCGTAGGGATTTTGACACAGTGAAGGAGTAGAGTGATGTAGTGAAATCTTGTAGATTTCAGTGCGTCAGTTCTAGAAGGCTTTTAGCGTGGGAATGCCCACCCTGCATTCATTATACCTGACGCAGGTATAATGTGATGCGGGACTTTACAATGTGACACATCTCCCTAGATGCGTCACATTGTAAATGGGCCGCAACATTTACGCCGCAGCTGCGTCACAATACAGATTTTTATACTTGCCCTATATATGGCTGTGTGTACGTTGTGTGTCTCCGTCTGCATGCAGCATACAAATGTGCCAGATCTGGTAGCCTAGTTGGGCTGATGCAGCCACACAAGAGCTCTTTGCCTGACCTCATTGTCACCAATTCAAATCAGAGAGGATCCATGCAGTCTTTCAAGGCTCTCAGGTGAAAAAATGGGCCCTAGAGCAAGGAAGAAAATAGGCCCCCTTGTTGAAGTTTGGAATATAAAATACCGCAATAATCAGGGTTCAGTGGGTCCCGCAGGTCTGTGGGCGCCAGTGCAACTGCACCTGCTGCACCAACAGAAGCTACGCCCCTGTCATAGAGCTGGGTAACATCAATTACTCAGTGCCACAAAGAGCATTAGAAATAAACTTTACATAATGTCAAACGGCAAAAACAAGAGCTTTGTCAGTTCTTGTTCTGTTTCAAACACTCCATACAATCTGTATGAACCCTCTCCACATTTTCCTACTGATAACAAATGCCTTCGCTCCCAGAAAAAAACTTTCTGGGCGGTTAGTGCACATTTGAATGGGAGATGAGACCTCGGAAGAGCCCAGCCCTGCGCCGGACTGCGAGTCACCTCAGAGAGCAGAAACAAAGCCCGTCCTCTGCCCATCACTGACCCAAGCGAATCCGTGGAGCAAAGATGAGAACAAAGGGGAAGAAATAAAAGAATAACGAAAACTCATCAAGGAAAATAAATCCCTAAATTACTGCTGTATTTAAAAAGCTGAGAAAACAAAAGAGAACGTAAAGAGTAAACTGAAGCCAAATAGAGTCACCGTTTTGTCCTTGTCACAGATCACAAACCTGCAAGTAAATTGCATTGCAAAATAAACTATCTTATTTTTTAATTTCATATTCTCCAGTCTCCGAAGAGACTGTCAAAAATTGCCATTTCAACTATATTTCAAGTCTCCATGACGGGGTATTGGGTAAAGTTTTCAATAAGCAATAATCACGCCTCGGTTAAACCTCATTGGCTACGATACTGCCACTGCACAAAGCTAAACAATTTAGTGTGAATTTCATGCACACTTGCCCTAGTACCTCATGTTACAAAGAACATGATTCCTTTTCAAAAGATGTTATCTGTTTATGCATAACTACTCCTCCACTGCTTCTGATAGGCAATGTAAGACATATAATGGTGTTGTTTTACTAATTTCTATCAGCTCTCTGCCTCAAACCGTCGATAGCCACACGCAGAGAATTATGGGAAATTGTATGCTAAATAGCTGTACAGGTAAGCAGCACCCTCCCAAGTTATGGATTTGATGCTCAGGCAGATATACCTTCACACAAAGATGAGATCTAGGCTGCTAACCATGAGTTGTGGAAAATATAAGAAGCACAAATTCATAATAGCATCCTCATAGGTCCCACTGTCTTCAAATGTTTACTAGAGAAGGAACGGCAATCAATTTAAAGGAAAATAAATTATAGATACATTTTTCCATATTCCATAATGCACGTCTGCCATTTCATGGCACTACATAGTTGAATTTGCTGCATTTCATTTTTAGCTTTAGGAGGTACAATATACTGGTTTCCTGGTTTTCAAAACATTTTAGGGGAAGATTCACAAGGACCTGACGCAACTGCATGGATGCATAAGTTTCCTTGAGTCAGTGCTGAATGTCCTTGTGCCACGATGAATGTGCTGTATTTACAATACAGCGCTCCATGGCGCAAGGATTAACAGATGCGTCAGAAATTCTGACGCATCTGTTGGCACAAAAGTGACGCATTGCTGGAAATGCTCATGAAAGTGACGCAAAAAGCCCTGAGTCATAACTTATGCCTGGTCTGTGCAGGCGTAGGGATTTTGACACAGTGAAGGAGTAGAGTGATGTAGTGAAATCTTGTAGATTTCAGTGCGTCAGTTCTAGAAGGCTTTTAGCGTGGGAACGCCCACCCTGCATTCATTATACCTGACGCAGGTATAATGTGATGCGGGACTTTACAATGTGACACATCTCCCTAGATGCGTCACATTGTAAATGGGCCGCAACATTTACGCCGCAGCTGCGTCACAATACAGATTTTTATACTTGCCCTATATATGGCTGTGTGTACGTTGTGTGTCTCCGTCTGCATGCAGCATACAAATGTGCCAGATCTGGTAGCCCAGTTGGGCTGATGCAGCCACACAAGAGCTCTTTGCCTGACCTCATTGTCACCAATTCAAATCAGAGAGGATCCATGCAGTCTTTCAAGGCTCTCAGGTGAAAAAATGGGCCCTAGAGCAAGGAAGAAAATAGGCCCCCTTGTTGAAGTTTGGAATATAAAATACCGCAATAATCAGGGTTCAGTGGGTCCCGCAGGTCTGTGGGCGCCAGTGCAACTGCACCTGCTGCACCAACAGAAGCTACGCCCCTGTCATAGAGCTGGGTAACATTGAGAGAGCGCAAACTGACCTAAATGTATGAGTGCATCACACTTACCCGTAGTAAGCACAAATCATGAGGAGAAATGCCATGAGTGCTAGTAGTATCTGCAATTATATTCTGAATGTATAGCTAATGTAGAGATTTAAGTAGAAGTGGAACTAATACAGAAATGTGTGACACTATATGATTTTATTAGATGTGATTATTCCTGAATCCATGTCGTGTAGCTGCTAAAATGTAAGATGGCATGTGGTTAAACGCAGAATGTGGTAGGCCTCAGGGCCAGAGCTAGAAGGGAAGGGGAAGGTGTTTCTTTTCACGACATAGATTGCACTAATGTTTTGGTCATTGCATTAATGGGCCATGATGTATAGATGTGTTTACTGAAAAATAGAATAAGAGTATTAACATGCTTTAATTAATGAAGAAGTTGAATGCTATAATTATTATGAGAAATGCTGTAGGCCTGAAATGTTTTAACATTGATTTACACGTACTGGTCTGGGCCGAGAAATGTTGCGAAACTTTTTGGAAGTCTATGAGAGTTGGGATCTTGGCTGCAGATGTCTGTCTGCAAGAGAAAAGGGGGGATCCAATTATAAATAATATGAATAGAGGTCTGTTCAGAAGACGGCCCAGACATGGAGGAGGGTTCCGGAATGTTTTAAGGGGTATCAGCGGGCCGGAGAAGAGTCTGAGAAGCAAGGTCAACTCCAACGTATGAGGCCCAATACAAAGCAGCATGGAAAAAGCCAGAAGCTACACCACGTGAGGGGCGTCTCACGAGGGGCGTCTCAAATGTTGTTGACTGTTTTGTATTAGGGACAGCACCCCTGGGTGGAGTTAGAACAGATGCCTGAGGACCCTTTAGAGAGCGGATGGGTAGGCAGAGAGGGGTCATGACTGGAGAACTATAGGTTTTCACCAAGAGACTAAGAGTGAGTGACTTCCCTTGGGGGTCATTCACTGCTGACACCTTTTGTTAGGTTGAGACTTGGTTAAGTAGGGATACCATCTAGAGCAGGGTAGGGACAGCCTAACCTGTGTGTTTTCCCTCCAACTTAAATGAAGGAGAGATCTCAATATGCGTCAATGCTGATAGCTTTATTATTCTTAGAACTTGTGCTGGTAATTTCCGTTGCTCGTCTGAGGGCTTTCAGAGAGCACATGTATGTAGTTGGACCTGTGTATCTCGTGAATCTCATTCTGAGATGCCTGTATTTGCAGCTTATCCTAACCTTACAATAAACTTTTGAAAGCTAGAAGTTGTTTGTGATCTTTTGGAGCGGAGTCCTTTATTGGGTGAACTAACTTGGTAAGAGATGCACTTTCTTCCCTCAATGACAGGCAACAAAGGTTCAGTCGACCAGATCGGGGTTTAGATCAATAGTGATAAGGTATCGATCAAAATCTCGCCCTTCCAGTTGGTAGCAGAGGATGGTTGCCTTCTTGAGGACGGTGACCTAGGCCAGGTTAGCTTACCCCAAGGCCCTTAGAGATCGATGATCGGAAGAACCGCCCGCCGAAGAAGATCCGGATGACGTGAGACAGAAAAAGCAGCAGTATCGGTCGAGAGTGAGTATAAAGGGTCATGCGTGTTAGATTGCGGTGTTTTTGTATTGTATCTATGTTGTAATGTCTGGCGGAGTTGAATGTCTGTAGAGTGACTGTGGAACAGGTTGTGAGCGCGCGCAACCGGTGGAAATCTTAAGTTCAAGGAGAGCTTAAGTGGTTTGGGTGTATCGGACACCCAGAGTAATTGTCAACTAGTGTGAAGGGGGTCATGAGGTACCATTGATCACCCGAAAGACCGAGATAGGGGGAACGTAAGAGTGAGTGCGTGAGTAACGGACGCTGGTCGGAGGTTACTGTGTGTGTAAGCAACCTATCAGAGAGACGATAGACATTTCGTCAGTTGTGTTGACAATTACATATAGACTGTGGACGTACAGTCGAGGGAAGTGACCGCTTGGTCGGAAGTAGTCATTTTTCGGTGTATGAATGGGACGCATGCATGACCGGGAGACGAGTTGAGAAAGGAGGGGTGCTGCTGCGAAGCGGAGAAAAGTGACGTCAGGAAGTGTCGCGCTGTGATTGGCCGACCGGAGAAAGACCGCGCTGTGATAGGCCAGCTAGCAAAGACGTCAGAAAGTGTCGAGCTGGGATTGGCCGACCGGAGAAAGACCGCGCTGCGATAGGCCAAGTTAGCAAAGCCGCGCTAGGATTGGTGGATTGTCATCAGGAAGTAAACAGAGTAGCGAGGCTGGATATTGTGCGTATAATTATGAAGTGTTTTAAATGGCTGAGAGCGGCGTTTAAGAAAGAGAAGCGGGGATCGGATGAAGGGGAAGAAGCCCCGCCGGAGGGTACGCCGGCTCGTTACATGGCAGTGAATGTTGGGCTGCATACGATCCTTTGGATAACAGAGTGGAGTAAGATTACGGAAGGAAATGAGGAACTGACGTTCCCGAAGTACGGGACGTTCAGATTAGAGGTGTTACATCGATTAAAATCAGTCATGACCTCAATGAGACCCTTGCCTAGACCGACCCAGTTTGAAGCCCTTGATGCATGGATTAGGGCAGCGCATGTAAAGAATATGAACAGACGACAAGAAAGGGTGAAACGATCGGTAAGGGCAGTACAGGATGCCAGATGGGATGCGGATGCTAAAAGATGGAGAGTGCATAACATGGAAGTCAATAAACTGTACCCAGTGTTAGAGGTGCCCGGAAATAAAAGCCCCCTAGAAGAAGATGATGAGAGCGAAACAGAGGACAGCCTGATAAACAGATTATTGACAGACAGACCACCCCCGTATAATAGAGCAGGGGGAGAGGTCGAGCATAGTGAAAGAGAAAAGGGGGGCAATGCAGGAGAGCATGGACCGCTTCCCAGTTCAGAGTGGGATCCTGAGGCAAAGAAAGAGCTGTCCCAGCCTAGTCAGGTGCAACAGGTAGTCGGGAGGTTTGTGGTACAAAGAGCGCCGGAAACGGAGTGCGCCACATCCTACGCATTACCAGATGCACTACAGGTACCTGTTACCATAGGTCCTATAATATCGATATATGACCCAGAGAGAGCAAGAGGGGAAGAACGGGTACGGAAGGACGGAGAAAGAGCAGAGACGGCAAGGAGGAACGATACGATCAATTTCCCAAGTCAGATGCCGATACCAAGAGAGTGGAGCACCCCGGTGCACACAGCAGGGGATCCAGGAGGGGATCCTGGGGGCCCTAGATGGCCAGTGGATATGAGGGGATCTGGACGAAAATCCTTTCAAGAGCTAAATGAGTACATGAAGAAGTGGGATGAGGCAGTGGAGGCTCACAAGAGCATCATAGCTGCGGAAGCTGAAAGGGAAAGTCAGGACAGCAGAGCTCGGACTCACTGCGGGGCTGGGGAGAGCAGCCCGGAGTGGGACTGGAGAGAGAGAGATAGTAGGGGAGTCACCCATTGGGCCCGGAGTGGAGATAGAACGGACCTGGAAAACGGGGGCCCCGGGAGTGGAGGGGTGGCGCGCCCAATACTCAGTGAAGGGGAGAGGAGAACGCAAGAGTACAGAAACAGCTTTAAGTGTACCCACTGTGTGCCCGGCACCAGAGAACTGAATGGGAGTTGTGAGAGGTCACACCACAGTCCCTGTGATGACGGACACGAGCGCAGCCCAGGGAATATGGGGAACCAGGAAGGATCGTATCGGATACTGAGCGATACTAGACAAAGGGAGAGTAGCGACCAGAGGGAAAATAACAGAGAGGCGTACGGTGAAAGGAGAGAAGAAGGAGAGAGTGGGCAGAGCAAGAGTGGGGGTAACAGGCCCGTGTTCCACCACCTTCCAAGATCGGATGGCCGAGCATGGGACCTGGAGAGATGGGAGCAAGGGAGAGCACTCATTAACTCTCCCGAGCCCAAACGTAGAGCTCGGAGTTGGGATGGTAGGGAGACCAGTGAGCCCCCTTCGAAAGACATATTGCGAGCTGAGATAAAAGCCAAGAGACTCGATGTCGCCAGCTTAAGGTCAGACCTGGATGACATGGTAGATGGTACCCTGCCTTTAGAGAGAATGGAAATGTATGAGCAGGATGAAATACTGTATATGGCAAAGGACATCACTCGAAAGGCGAGAGCAATCCATGAGAAGTTAGTCGAATTAGCAGGCAAATATATGGTGGACCTGTCAAGAACCAAAGCATTACAGGGTAACCACAGGCTACATTACACAGATCGAGACCTAGATGAGAGGAGAACGATCGGGCTGAAAACGCACATAAGGGAACTGATCACTGGAATAAGGACATGGAGGGCACTAGATAAGTGGGAAGAGAGGTGGTCCAAGAAAGGGACCGTCAGGAGAAGCACGCTTGGTACGACACCAGGAAGGCTGCAGGGAATAGGAGCATACCCTTTGCGTGAAGTCGCAAATGGGAATTATGTGCATGTCCCTTGGAGTAGGGGAGATTTAGCTGCTTTTACCACCTCCTTCCCCAAATTGCGGGAAAACCCAGTGGAGTGGTACAAGCAAGTTGAGAGATTTGTAAAAATCTCAAAGGTCCTATGGATAGATCTGAACACGCTGTTTGACATTGTAGTACCAGGAGATCTGTGGACAGCATGCAAGGTTAGCGCTGAGTGGCCCACAACGGAGCCGGAGAGAGATGCTAAGACTAATGGGCCGTCCGAGATTGTGATGGCAAAATTCGAGAGAGTGATGACTTGGCTGAAAGAGAAAGTGCCAATGCAAGACATAGATTGGGTCAGAATAGACCGAACTAGACAGGAACCCAAAGAGACAGTCCACGAATATTACGAGAGATTGCTGAAGGCGTTTAAACAGTATAGCGGTTTGGATGTAATGGATCCAAAAGACATAGGGCAATTTGTGTCCAAGTTCGTCCTGGGACTGAGACCGGATATTAGTTTAATGATTCAGCAACACTTGATTTGTTGGCAAAATAAACCCCTAGACGAAATACTGAGATATGCCAGGTACTGCTGTGATGAGATAGACTCCAAGGCTAAGAAACTAAAAGAAAAATTGATGGTGGTACAGATGCAGGCAGCAGGGAAGGGGGGACAGCAGCAACAGCAGCAAGGAACAGGTACAGGAGGAAAGAAGCAGTACAGTCAGAACAAGGGCAATGAGGAGAGTTCCACCTTTAGACCCAGAATAGACGTAGCTGCCTTGAAGAAAACGACTAGGTGCCACCAGTGTAACGAGGTGGGACATTGGAAACGCGAGTGTCCCTACAATGTAGAGATAGGAGAACAAGAGATAGAGGAGGAAGAGGTCCAGAGCGCGCCTACAAGAGGGGTGACGCCATACCAGGGAAAGGTGCTCAAAGGGGGGGGGGCTCCTCCCCGAGCCCAGTTCCCGCAACCTCCCCGAGTAGGGACTATGGGTAAGACCTATAGACAGATGCCCCTGTTTGTAGAAGGAGAAGAGTGCTATTATGTGGACCCATTAACCGGACAGAGAGTGGAAAGAGAAGACTGCACCCTCGGGGCAGCCTTGGAGGTGGACCAGAGGGGACCCTATGTCGAAGCAGAAGTAGCAGGGTGCCCCACGACATTTCTGGTGGACACAGGAGCCACTAGATCCACGATCAGATCAGCTGCAGTTCCAGACCTGCCCATGTCTGGAGAGACCATACAAGTGGTGGGGGTCGCAAACAGGAGAATAACCAGCCAATTGACAGAACCGGTACAGGTGAAAATAGGGAAGTACAGCGATGAGCACCAGTTTGTGGTTTGCGATTCAAGTCCTGTGTGTCTGCTAGGCAGAGACCTGTTGTGTAAATTGAATTGTACAATATACTGTACACCTCAGGGAGTGGAGGTATTGACCAATGATGATGACGCAGACTTCAAAGTTGCAAACTCAAGAATATGCGTGGAGCTGTACCCTACTTTGACAGTAGATGAGCTCCCCTGGGACTTGAGAGAGACAGTGGCACCAGAAGTATGGGACTTCACTGGGGAAGAGATTGGATTGGTCAAAGGGGTGGACCCAGTGAAAATTGTAGTGAAACCGCATGCTGAGTTCCCAAGAACACCCCAATATAAATTGACTCCAGAAACGATTGCAGGCATAAAACCCGTGATCGAGTCCATGATTAAACAGGGAATACTGAAAGAAATCGTGGGTAGTCCATGCAACTCCCCGATTATGGGTCTGCAGAAACCAAATGGGAAATTCCGGATAGTGCAGGACCTCCGAAAGATTAATAACATAGTCGTTTCATGTTGTCCAGTGGTACCGAATCCATCAGTGATACTGTTTCAGATTCCATTCCAAGCTGAGTGGTTCACTGTGATTGATCTTTGTCAGGCTTTCTTTTCGATCCCTCTGGACGAAGAAAGCCATTTTCTTTTCGCATTTAAGCTGGAAGGTCGCGTCCTAACATGGTGTCGTATTCCTCAGGGGTATACAGAAAGCCCATCGATCTTCAACCAGCTTTTGAAGAAAAATCTTGAAAGTCTAGTGCTGCCCCAGAAGTCAGTTCTGGTCCAGTACATAGACGACCTCCTCGTGGCGTCAGAAACAGAAGAAGCTTGCAGGGAGGACTCCATTGCTTTGTTAAATCACCTAGCTGCCAATGGGCACAAGGTGTCCCCGGGAAAGTTGCAGTACTGCCTGACAGAAGTGCAGTACTTGGGACACCGAATAGAGAAAGGCAAACGAAAGGTGTCACCAGACAGGATAGAGGCGATCATGAAAATGAATGCGCCTAAGACACAGAGAGAGGTCAGGATGTTCCTAGGGATGGTGGGTTATTGCCGACAGTGGATCGCGAACTTTTCACTGAAAGCAAAGCCCTTGCAAAAACTGACGCATAAGGAGGTGAGCGATCCGGTACCATGGGACAAAGACTGTTTGATGGCATTCCTACAGCTGCGAGAGGACCTGTGTCGTGCTCCGGCATTGGGAATGCCTGATTACAATAAACCATTTTTTCTTTACTGTTGTGAGAGAGAAGGTTGCGCGTTGTCTGTGTTAGTCCAAATCCATGGGAATGCCCGTAGACCAGTTGCTTATTTCTCGGCTACTTTAGACCCAGTAGCCGCAGCGTTGCCCGGATGTCTCAAATCCGTTGCTGCAACGGGTGTCAGCATTGAGAGATGTGAAAATATCGTCATGGGGCACCCGTTAGAGGTGTGCGTGCCCCATTCTGTTGAACTGTTGATGACCAGGACCAAAACACAGCATCTGACCAACAGCAGGCTCACGCGCTATGAGCAAGTTATTCTTGCTGCAGAGAATGTGACCCTCAGGAGATGCTCTGTTTTGAACCCTGCCACCTTGATGCCACTCCCAAATGATATCGAGGATGATGATGAATGTACAGACCATGACTGCCTCGATGTGACTGAACTATGCACCAAACCCAGACCCGACATCGTAGATGAGCCACTGACCGACCCAGACGAAATTTTCTTTGTCGATGGCTCATGTGTAAGAGACGAAGTTGGGCAGTTGAGAGCAGCTTACGCTGTTTGTACAATTACTGGAGTTGTGGAAGCTGGGTGCCTGGAAGGAGTACACTCCGCTCAGGTAGCCGAGATTATTGCCTTGACACGTGCTTGCTTGGCAAGCAATCAAATTCGAGTCACCATATACACCGACAGCCAATATGGTTATGGGGTGGTTCATGATTACGGGCAGTTATGGTCTCAAAGAGGGTTCATGACCTCTTCAGGCTCTCCCATTCGCAATGGAGAGTTTGTGCGCCTGTTGTTAGAGGCGTTGCAATGTCCAGCAGGTATCGCAGTTGTAAAGTGCACCGCACATACCAGAAATGTGGACTTCGTCTCGAAAGGCAATAGATATGCCGACGAAGTCGCGCGGTATTGCGCGGAACAAGGGTACTCTTTCACAGAGGTGGAAGTGGGTGGAATAAATGTAAGGACTGAATTAGCCATGATATTGGAAACTGTTGATACTTGGGACGAACTGACAAACATGCAAGAAAATGCTCCTGATTTTGAAAAGGAAACATGGGAAAAGGCAGGATGTGTAGTGGGTGAGTACCATTTTTGGGTCTCAGCAGATGGCAGAGCAGTGTTGCCCAATGAGATGGTGAGCCCAATGGCCAGACACATACATGGTCCCGTACACCTAGGGAGAGACGCTATGCTGAGAGTGTTTAGACAGACCTGGTACAATCCTAAGTTTAGAATAGCAGCAGAAGCAGTGTGCCAGCGTTGTGTGACCTGTCAGCAGCTGAACGTAGGGAAAAGAACACCAGTTGCACTGAGCCACATAGGAAGGTCTGGAGGTCCATTCAATCGAATGCAGATAGATTTCATTGAAATGCCGAGGTGCAACCGCCTCCGCTATGTCCTGGTGGTTGTTTGTGTATTCTCCAGATGGGTTGAGGCATACCCTACACGTAGGTGCGACACCCTCACAGTGGCCAAGTTACTGCTTAGGGAACTCATTCCGCGCTTCGGGGTGCCGGCCTCTTTGGAATCAGATAGGGGAACGCATTTCAACAGCGAGCTTGTGAAGATGATTTGTGCGGCTCTGAACATAGATCAGAAATTGCATTGCAGTTACCGACCAGAAGCCTCAGGAATTGTGGAGCAGATCAATGGCACGATCAAAGCCAGAATTGCAAAAGTGTGTTCCTCAACGACCCTGAGTTGGCCTGACGCCCTGCCATTGGTCCTCATGAGCCTTCGTAGTACCCCAGACAGAAGAACGGGGTTGTCACCACATGAGGTGTTAATGGGAAGAGCAATGAGGCTGCCATCTGTCCCAACTACTGCACTGTTAAATATCACAGATGATATGATCCTGGACTATTGTAAGGGGCTGTCTGACGCCATTCATTCTGTGTCCCTTCAGGTGCAGGCTGCCGAGGTTCCATCGTGCCAGGGCCCGTGCCATGACCTGTATCCTGGGGACTGGGTCCTGGTGAAAAAACATGTGAGAAGAAGCTGCCTGGATGTTCGTTGGCGTGGGCCCTTCCAGATCATCCTGATCGCGAACACGGCTGTGAAGGTGGGAGGCCTGCCCAATTGGATCCACGCGTCACATACGCGAAGGGTTCCAGCACCTCTGGAAGAAACAGCTCCTCTCTCGGATAAACGTCCAGCAGAGGACCGAGAAGCCATAGAGGGGGCTAGCCAAGCTGTAGAGGTGCCAGCGGAAGCAGGGAACGAGTCTGACCAAGCTGAGGACGGTCAGTACAACAGCGAAACAGACGACGCTACAGAAGGAGAAAGTAGCTGGGAGTACGAGTCAGACACTGACAGGTCTGACAGAGAGCGAGAACAGACAAGAAGGAGAAGGAGTAGAAGGGCACGTGGAGAAGCTAATTGGCCGCAAAGAAGGAGCTCTAGCCTGAGGTCAACTCCAGAGATAACCCTTCCTCCGATATCAGAAGACTCAGACCCGGAAGAAGGTGCTCAGGGCGCTGAAGCACCGGACCGAAGAAGGTCAAGAAGAGTGCGTGTGCCTAGCAGAAGATACTCCACCCCTGAGTGGACATATCTGGCGACAAATGTCTTTGAAACAGGAGACAGGGAGGATTCGAGCGGTGGTGGTGTCCAGTTCTGAGCCCATCGTCACCGTGGAAATACGACTGTTGGTACCCGGAGTCGAACAAGAAGGGTCACTAACATTCATGCTCCCCAGACCTCCCCGCCTCAGCAAGTTAAAGCACATGTTTCTCTCAGAATTGCAATTCCCCGACTTTGGTACAACGATAACAGCCCATGAAGAGCACAATCTTCGTTTGGAAATACTGAACTTTGCTATCGAAGCTGCAGGCACAAACCTGATAGTAGATGCTTAAAGGACTTTGTAAATAAAGCGAGCAGAACAAGAAGATTACCTAGCGCCCAGGAAGCAGAGAATATTAGGGACCTTCCCTTGAGTTGATGGAGAAGGGCTAGGGTTGTCTGTATTGAACTGTTAAAGGACCTTTGCGAAGAAGGTTGTCAGCTTCCAGTTGTGTGGATTCTAAAGACAAAAGGAGTAAAAAGAGACTGTAAAGGAACGAGAAGAAAAGAACTTTGTGCCAAGATAAGAGAGAGCCATATTGTCTGACGAAATGGAAGCCGGCACCCAGAACCGCAGAGCTAAATGTATAATAGGTACACTAATAGTAGGAGTGATAATATTAATAGCTTTAGTGGTAACAATTTCTTATGTAAAGGGACATAAGGAAGAGGCGAAGGTAACTGATGTGAAATCTGTAGAAACGCTTACACCCACTGTTGCTGGTGAGAAAGGGGAAAACACTCACGAGAAAGCGTTATTAGCTGCAGAAGCCCGCAGGTTACACGTAGATGAGTCCCAAGGAGACTTTAGGTCAAATGCTTATGCTAAACTCTTATATGAATACGTGGATGCCATGGAGGTTAAGGACTGTTACGTCTGCATGCAGTTGCCGGCGTCTGTAGATGAAGGCATTAGATATCATCACCTCCCGCTGACATATGGCATTACATGTAGCTTATTGCTTAGTATATTTTATGGGAGAGATAGTTTTGAATACTATTTCTCCAACTATGATTCAGTGTTGCCAGAAGTCCCAAATTATAAGCAGATGAACAAATGGGACTACTGGAAGAGTGAAGACAGATTGGCCAAGTTCTTCATTCCTTGGATTACCTTAGATACTTCACATGCCCGTAAAAATAACCTGACATGCAAAGTGTCAGAAGTCGAGAAGAAGTTCATAGGGCAGGTGGATGATCGTTACAGGAGACAAAAGATTTTGAAAAAATCAGGACAATGGAAAACAGATTGGACCGAGGAAGAGAAGGCACACAAGAGAAAGGGTAGTAGTGGTCCAATAGCTTTAGATAAGACGCAGAGAGGAAAGCTATGTCTTCACCGAGCCAAAACGTATTACGAAAATGTATACGTGGGAGAAGTCAGCTGTGAACATGCTTTCAATATAGAGTACTATACTAAAGATTTCCTGAAGGGAATGCAAGTGATTCCAAATGTGTATTTTGTATGTGGAAGAAATGCCTACGTGAGACTACCTGACAACTGGTATGGATCATGTTACCTAGCAATTGTCTTTCCCAAAATATATCATGCACAAGACTTAGAGATCATCGAGGGCAAGACATCATCGAGGGGAAGGAGAGATATAGGAGATGCAGAAATGGTTGGAGATGTCTTTGGAGCTGTGTTCCCTCTTTTGGGACTAATCCTTAATGATGTTAAAATTAGACGACTGGCAACAGTCGTCGACAGGTTGTCTGCCAGCACTGCTCAGTCCTTAATGCTGGTAGAAGGAGAGATGCAATCGATAAGGGCTATGGTTCTTCAGAACCGTCTTGCGTTAGACGTCCTACTAGCAAAAGAGGGCGGAGTCTGTAAGGCTTTGAAGGTCCAGGAATGTTGTACTTATATTCCAGACAATTCAAAGCCCCTTGGGAAAGTTATTAGGAACATAACTGATATTCACAAGGAGATCGAAGACTTGAGTAGAGAAAATGTCTGGGAAAAGGTGGGCCACGGAATGAGTGAAGTTGGAGGGTGGATCTCCACCCTAGGCAAAAGCTTTGTGTGGTATATACTAAAACCTATCATCATAATATTGATCTGTGGGATCATATTGTGGGGATTGGTGAGGGTATTCAAATGGTACAGAGCAAAAAGGTCAGAAAGGGCCCAAAGAGAGCAGCTGCAGAGATTGGCTGCCATACAAGATAATCAGTACAGGAGTCTGAGGGCTCTGGAAACGCAGAGACAAGTTATGCTAGCAATAACTGCAGTTTAAATGTTAGTGATGACCCCGAGAGGTCATCAAAGGGGGGAACTGAGAGAGCGCAAACTGACCTAAATGTATGAGTGCATCACACTTACCCGTAGTAAGCACAAATCATGAGGAGAAATGCCATGAGTGCTAGTAGTATCTGCAATTATATTCTGAATGTATAGCTAATGTAGAGATTTAAGTAGAAGTGGAACTAATACAGAAATGTGTGACACTATATGATTTTATTAGATGTGATTATTCCTGAATCCATGTCGTGTAGCTGCTAAAATGTAAGATGGCATGTGGTTAAACGCAGAATGTGGTAGGCCTCAGGGCCAGAGCTAGAAGGGAAGGGGAAGGTGTTTCTTTTCACGACATAGATTGCACTAATGTTTTGGTCATTGCATTAATGGGCCATGATGTATAGATGTGTTTACTGAAAAATAGAATAAGAGTATTAACATGCTTTAATTAATGAAGAAGTTGAATGCTATAATTATTATGAGAAATGCTGTAGGCCTGAAATGTTTTAACATTGATTTACACGTACTGGTCTGGGCCGAGAAATGTTGCGAAACTTTTTGGAAGTCTATGAGAGTTGGGATCTTGGCTGCAGATGTCTGTCTGCAAGAGAAAAGGGGGGATCCAATTATAAATAATATGAATAGAGGTCTGTTCAGAAGACGGCCCAGACATGGAGGAGGGTTCCGGAATGTTTTAAGGGGTATCAGCGGGCCGGAGAAGAGTCTGAGAAGCAAGGTCAACTCCAACGTATGAGGCCCAATACAAAGCAGCATGGAAAAAGCCAGAAGCTACACCACGTGAGGGGCGTCTCACGAGGGGCGTCTCAAATGTTGTTGACTGTTTTGTATTAGGGACAGCACCCCTGGGTGGAGTTAGAACAGATGCCTGAGGACCCTTTAGAGAGCGGATGGGTAGGCAGAGAGGGGTCATGACTGGAGAACTATAGGTTTTCACCAAGAGACTAAGAGTGAGTGACTTCCCTTGGGGGTCATTCACTGCTGACACCTTTTGTTAGGTTGAGACTTGGTTAAGTAGGGATACCATCTAGAGCAGGGTAGGGACAGCCTAACCTGTGTGTTTTCCCTCCAACTTAAATGAAGGAGAGATCTCAATATGCGTCAATGCTGATAGCTTTATTATTCTTAGAACTTGTGCTGGTAATTTCCGTTGCTCGTCTGAGGGCTTTCAGAGAGCACATGTATGTAGTTGGACCTGTGTATCTCGTGAATCTCATTCTGAGATGCCTGTATTTGCAGCTTATCCTAACCTTACAATAAACTTTTGAAAGCTAGAAGTTGTTTGTGATCTTTTGGAGCGGAGTCCTTTATTGGGTGAACTAACTTGGTAAGAGATGCACTTTCTTCCCTCAATGACAGGCAACAAAGGTTCAGTCGACCAGATCGGGGTTTAGATCAATAGTGATAAGGTATCGATCAAAATCTCGCCCTTCCAACATCAATTACTCAGTGCCACAAAGAGCATTAGAAATAAACTTTACATAATGTCAAACGGCAAAAACAAGAGCTTTGTCAGTTCTTGTTCTGTTTCAAACACTCCATACAATCTGTATGAACCCTCTCCACATTTTCCTACTGATAACAAATGCCTTCGCTCCCAGAAAAAAACTTTCTGGGCGGTTAGTGCACATTTGAATGGGAGATGAGACCTCGGAAGAGCCCAGCCCTGCGCCGGACTGCGAGTCACCTCAGAGAGCAGAAACAAAGCCCGTCCTCTGCCCATCACTGACCCAAGCAAATCCGTGGAGCAAAGATGAGAACAAAGGGGAAGAAATAAAAGAATAACGAAAACTCATCAAGGAAAATAAATCCCTAAATTACTGCTGTATTTAAAAAGCTGAGAAAACAAAAGAGAACGTAAAGAGTAAACTGAAGCCAAATAGAGTCACCGTTTTGTCCTTGTCACAGATCACAAACCTGCAAGTAAATTGCATTGCAAAATAAACTATCTTATTTTTTAATTACATATTCTCCAGTCTCCGAAGAGACTGTCAAAAATTGCCATTTCGACTATATTTCAAGTCTCCATGACAGGGTATTGGGTAAAGTTTTCAATAAGCAATAATCGCGCCTCGGTTAAACCTCATTGGCTACGATACTGCCACTGCGCAAAGCTAAACAATTTAGTGTGAATTTCATGCACACTTGCCCCAGTACCTCATGTTACAAAGAACATGATTCCTTTTCAAAAGATGTTATCTGTTTATACATAACTACTCCTCCACTGCTTCTGATAGGCAATGTAAGACATATAATGGTGTTGTTTTACTAATTTCTATCAGCTCTCTGCCTCAAACCGTCGATAGCCACACGCAGAGAATTATGGGAAATTGTATGCTAAATAGCTGTCCAGGTAAGCAGCACCCTCCCAAGTTATGGATTTGATGCTCAGGCAGATATACCTTCACACAAAGATGAGATCTAGGCTGCTAACCATGGGTTGTGGAAAATATAAGAAGCACAAATTCATAATAGCATCCTCATAGGTCCCACTGTCTTCAAATGTTTACTAGAGAAGGAACGGCAATCAATTTAAAGGAAAATAAATTATAGATACATTTTTCCATATTCCATAATGCACGTCTGCCATTTCATGGCACTACATAGTTGCATTTGCTGCATTTCATTTTTAGCTTTAGGAGGTACAATATACTGGTTTCCTGGTTTTCAAAACATTTTAGGGGAAGATTCACAAGGACCTGACGCAACTGCATGGATGCATAAGTTTCCTTGATTCAGTGCTGAATGTCCTTGTGCCACGATGAATGTGCTGTATTTACAATACAGCACTCCATGGCGCAAGGATTAACAGATGCGTCAGAAATTCAGACACATCTGTTGGCACAAAAGTGACGCATTGCTGGAAATGCTCATGAAAGTGACGCAAAAAGCCCTGAGTCATAACTTATGCCTGGTCTGTGCAGGCGTAGGGATTTTGACACAGTGAAGGCGTAGAGTGATGTAGTGAAATCTTGTAGATTTCAGTGCGTCAGTTCTAGAAGGCTTTTAGCGTGGGAACGCCCACCCTGCATACATTATACCTGACGCAGGTATAATGTGATGCGGGACTTTACAATGTGACACATCTCCCTAGATGCGTCATATTGTAAATGGGCCGCAACATTTACGCCGCAGCTGCGTCACAATACAGATTTTTATACTTGCCCTATATATGGCTGTATGTACGTTGTGTGTCTCCGTCTGCATGCAGCATACAAATGTGCCAGATCTGGTAGCCCAGTTGGGCTGATGCAGCCACACAAGAGCTCTTTGCCTGACCTCGTTGTCACCAATTCAAATCAGAGAGGATCCATGCAGTCTTTCAAGGCTCTCAGGTGAAAAAATGGGCCCTAGAGCAAGGAAGAAAATAGGCCCCCTTGTTGAAGTTTGGAATATAAAATACCGCAATAATCAGGGTTCAGTGGGTCCCGCAGGTCTGTGGGCGCCAGTGCAACTGCACCTGCTGCACCAACAGAAGCTACGCCCCTGTCATAGAGCTGGGTAACATCAATTACTCAGTGCCACAAAGAGCATTAGAAATAAACTTTACATAATGTCAAACGGCAAAAACAAGAGCTTTGTCAGTTCTTGTTCTGTTTCAAACACTCCATACAATCTGTATGAACCCTCTCCACATTTTCCTACTGATAATAAATGCCTTCGCTCCCAGAAAAAAACTTTCTGGGCGGTTAGTGCACATTTGAATGGGAGATGAGACCTCGGAAGAGCCCAGCCCTGCGCCGGACTGCGAGTCACCTCAGAGAGCAGAAACAAAGCCCGTCCTCTGCCCATCACTAACCCAAGCGAATCCGTGGAGCAAAGATGAGAACAAAGGGGAAGAAATAAAAGAATAACGAAAACTCATCAAGGAAAATAAATCCCTAAATTACTGCTGTATTTAAATGCTGAGAAAACAAAAGAGAACGTAAAGAGTAAACTGAAGCCAAATAGAGTCACCGTTTTGTCCTTGTCACAGATCACAAACCTGCAAGTAAATTGCATTGCAAAATAAACTATCTTATTTTTTAATTACATATTCTCCAGTCTCCGAAGAGACTGTCAAAAATTGCCATTTCAACTATATTTCAAGTCTCCATGACGGGGTATTGGGTAAAGTTTTCAATAAGCAATAATCGCGCCTCGGTTAAACCTCATTGGCTACGATACTGCCACTGCGCCACGCTAAACAATTTAGTCTGAATTTCATGCACACTTGCCCTAGTACCTCATGTTACAAAGAACATGATTCCTTTTCAAAAGATGTTATCTGTTTATGCATAACTACTCCTCCACTGTTTCTGATAGGCAATGTAAGACATATAATGGTGTTGTTTTACTAATTTCTATCAGCTCTCTGCCTCAAACCGTCGATAGCCACACGCAGAGAATTATGGGAAATTGTATGCTAAATAGCTGTACAGGTAAGCAGCACCCTCCCAAGTTATGGATTTGATGCTCAGGCAGATATACCTTCACACAAAGATGAGATCTAGGCTGCTAACCATGGGTTGTGGAAAATATAAGAAGCACAAATTCATAATAGCATCCTCATAGGTCCCACTGTCTTCAAATGTTTACTAGAGAAGGAACGGCAATCAATTTAAAGGAAAATAATTTATAGATACATTTTTCCATATTCCATAATGCACGTCTGCCATTTCATGGCACTACATAGTTGCATTTGCTGCATTTCATTTTTAGCTTTAGGAGGTACAATATACTGGTTTCCTGTTTTTTTTTAAACATTTTAGGGGAAGATTCACAAGGACCTGACGCAACTGCATGGATGCATAAGTTTCCTTGAGTCAGTGCTGAATGTCCTTGTGCCACGATGAATGTGCGCTCCATGGCGCAAGGTTTAAGAGATGCGTCAGAAATTCTGACGCATCTGTTGGCACAAAAGTGACGCATTGCTGGAAATGCTCATGAAAGTGACGCAAAAAGCCCTGAGTCATAACTTATGCCTGGTCTGTGCAGGCGTAGGGATTTTGACACAGTGAAGGCGTAGAGTGATGTAGTGAAATCTTGTAGATTTCAGTGCGTCAGTTCTAGAAGGCTTTTAGCGTGGGAACGCCCACCCTGCATACATTATACCTGACGCAGGTATAATGTGATGCGGGACTTTACAATGTGACACATCTCCCTAGATGCGTCACATTGTAAATGGGCCACAACATTTACGCCGCAGCTGCGTCACAATACAGATTTTTATACTTGCCCTATATATGGCTGTGTGTACGTTGTGTGTCTCCGTCTGCATGCAGATTACAAATGTGCCAGATCTGGTAGCCCAGTTGGGCTGATGCAGCCACACAAGAGCTCTTTGCCTGACCTCATTGTCACCAATTCAAATCAGAGAGGATCCATGCAGTCTTTCAAGGCTCTCAGGTGAAAAAATGGGCCCTAGAGCAAGGAAGAAAATAGGCCCCCTTGTTGAAGTTTGGAATATAAAATACCGCAATAATCAGGGTTCAGTGGGTCCCGCAGGTCTGTGGGCGCCAGTGCAACTGCACCTGCTGCACCAACAGAAGCTACGCCCCTGTCATAGAGCTGGGTAACATCAATTACTCAGTGCCACAAAGAGCATTAGAAATAAACTTTACATAATGTCAAACGGCAAAAACAAGAGCTTTGTCAGTTCTTGTTCTGTTTCAAACACTCCATACAATCTGTATGAACCCTCTCCACATTTTCCTACTGATAACAAATGCCTTCGCTCCCAGAAAAAAACTTTCTGGGCGGTTAGTGCACATTTGAATGGGAGATGAGACCTCGGATGAGCCCAGCCCTGCGCCGGACTGCGAGTCACCTCAGAGAGCAGAAACAAAGCCCGTCCTCTGCCCATCACTGACCCAAGCGAATCCGTGGAGCAAAGAGGAGAACACAGGGGAAGAAATAAAAGAATAACGAAAACTCATCAAGGAAAATAAATCCCTAAATTACTGCTGTATTTAAAAAGCTGAGAAAACAAAAGAGAACGTAAAGAGTAAACTGAAGCCAAATAGAGTCACCGTTTTGTCCTTGTCACAGATCACAAACCTGTAAGTAAATTGCATTGCAAAATAAACTATCTTATTTTTTAATTACATATTCTCCAGTCTCCAAAGAGACTATATTTCAAGTCTCCATGACGGGGTATTGGGTAAAGTTTTCAATAAGCAATAATCGCGCCTCGGTTAAACCTCATTGGTTACGATACTGCCACTGCGCAAAGCTAAACAATTTAGTGTGAATTTCATGCACACTTGCCCTAGTACCTCATGTTACAAAGAACATGATTCCTTTTCAAAAGATGTTATCTGTTTATGCATAACTACTCCTCCACTGCTTCTGATAGGCAATGTAAGACATATAATGGTGTTGTTTTACTAATTTCTATCAGCTCTCTGCCTCAAACCGTCGATAGCCACACGCAGAGAATTATGGGAAATTGTATGCTAAATAGCTGTCCAGGTAAGCAGCACCCTCCCAAGTTATGGATTTGATGCTCAGGCAGATATACCTTCACACAAAGATGAGATCTAGGCTGCTAACCATGGGTTGTGGAAAATATAAGAAGCACAAATTCATAATAGCATCCTCATAGGTCCCACTGTCTTCATATGTTTACTAGAGAAGGAACGGCAATCAATTTAAAGGAAAATAAATTATAGATAAATTTTTTCCATATTCCATAATGCACGTCTGCCATTTCATGGCACTACATAGTTGCATTTGCTGCATTTCATTTTTAGCTTTAGGAGGTACAATATACTGGTTTCCTGGTTTTCAAAACATTTTAGGGGAAGATTCACAAGGACCTGACGCAACTGCATGGATGCATAAGTTTCCTTGAGTCAGTGCTGAATGTCCTTGTGCCACGATGAATGTGCTGTATTTACAATACAGCGCTCCATGGCGCAAGGATTAACAGATGCGTCAGAAATTCTGACGCATCTGTTGGCACGAAAGTGACGCATTGCTGGAAATGCTCATGAAAGTGACGCAAAAAGCCCTGAGTCATAACTTATGCCTGGTCTGTGCAGGCGTAGGGATTTTGACACAGTGAAGGCGTAGAGTGATGTAGTGAAATCTTGTAGATTTCAGTGCGTCAGTTCTAGAAGGCTTTTAGCGTGGGAACGCCCACCCTGCATACATTATACCTGACGCAGGTATAATGTGATGCGGGACTTTACAATGTGACACATCTCCCTAGATGCGTCACATTGTAAATGGGCCACAACATTTACGCCGCAGCTGCGTCACAATACAGATTTTTATACTTGCCCTATATATGGCTGTGTGTACGTTGTGTGTCTCCGTCTGCATGCAGCATACAAATGTGCCAGATCTGGTACCCCAGTTGTGCTGATGCAGCCACGCAAGAGCTCTTTGCCTGACCTCATTGTCACCGATTCAAATCAGGGAGGATCCATGCAGTGTTTCAAGTCTCTCAGGTGAAAAAATGGGCCCTAGAGCAAGGAAGAAAATAGGCCCCCTTCTTGAAGTTTGGATTATAAAATACCGCAATAATCAGGGTTCAGTGCGGCCCGCAGGTCTTTGGGCGCCAGTGCAACTGCACCTGCTGCACCAACAGAAGCTACGCCCCTGTCATAGAGCTGAGTAACATCAATTACTCAGTGCCACAAAGAGCATTAGAAATAAACTTTACATAATGTCAAACGGCAAAAACAAGAGCTTTGTCAGTTCTTGTTCTGTTTGAAACACTCCATACAATCTGTATGAACCCTCTCCACATTTTCCTACTGATAACAAACGCCTTCGCTTCCAGAAAAAAACTTTCTGGGCGGTTAGTGCACATTTGAATGGGAGATGAGACCTCGGAAGAGCCCAGCCTTGCACCGGACTGCGAGTCACTTCAGAGAGCAGAAACAAAGCCCGTCCTCTGCCCATCACTGACCCAAGCGAATCTGTGGAGCAAAGATGAGAACAAAGGGGAAGAAATAAAAGAATAACGAAAACTCATCAAGGAAAATAAATCCCTAAATTACTGCTGTATTTAAAAAGCTGAGAAAACAAAAGAGAACGTAAAGAGTAAACTGAAGACAAATAGGATCACCGTTTTGTCCTTGTCACAGATCACAAATCTGCAAGAAAATTGCATTGCAAAATAAACTATCTTATTTTTTAATTACATATTCTCCAGTCTCCGAAAAAGACTGTCAAAAATTGCAATTTTGACTATATTTCAAGTCTCCATGACAGGGTATTGGGTAAAGTTTTCAATAAGCAATAATCGCGCCTCGGTTAAACCTCATTGGCTACGATATTGCCACTGCGCAAAGCTAAACAAGTTAGTGTGAATTTCATGCACACTTGCCCTAGTACCTCATGTTACAAAGAACATGATTCCTTTTCAAAAGATGTTATCTGTTTATGCATAACTACTCCTCCACTGTTTCTGATAGGCAATGTAAGACATATAATGGTGTTGTTTTACTAATTTCTATCAGCTCTCTGCCTCAAACCGTCGATAGCCACACGCAGAGAATTATGGGAAATTGTATGCTAAATAGCTGTACAGGTAAGCAGCACCCTCCCAAGTTATGGATTTGATGCTCAGGCAGATATACCTTCACACAAAGATGAGATCTAGGCTGCTAACCATGGGTTGTGGAAAATATAAGAAGCACAAATTCATAATAGCATCCTCATAGGTCCCACTGTCTTCAAATGTTTACTAGAGAAGGAACGGCAATCAATTTAAAGGAAAATAATTTATAGATACATTTTTCCATATTCCATAATGCACGTCTGCCATTTCATGGCACTACATAGTTGCATTTGCTGCATTTCATTTTTAGCTTTAGGAGGTACAATATACTGGTTTCCTGTTTTTTTTTAAACATTTTAGGGGAAGATTCACAAGGACCTGACGCAACTGCATGGATGCATAAGTTTCCTTGAGTCAGTGCTGAATGTCCTTGTGCCACGATTAATGTGCGCTCCATGGCGCAAGGATTAACAGATGCGTCAGAAATTCTGACGCATCTGTTGGCACAAAAGTGACGCATTGCTGGAAATGCTCATGAAAGTGACGCAAAAAGCCCTGAGTCATAACTTATGCCTGGTCTGTGCAGGCGTAGGGATTTTGACACAGTGAAGGCGTAGAGTGATGTAGTGAAATCTTGTAGATTTCAGTGCGTCAGTTCTAGAAGGCTTTTAGCGTGGGAACGCCCACCCTGCATACATTATACCTGACGCAGGTATAATGTGATGCGGGACTTTACAATGTGACACATCTCCCTAGATGCGTCACATTGTAAATGGGCCACAACATTTACGCCGCAGCTGCGTCACAATACAGATTTTTATACTTGCCCTATATATGGCTGTGTGTACGTTGTGTGTCTCCGTCTGCATGCAGATTACAAATGTGCCAGATCTGGTAGCCCAGTTGGGCTGATGCAGCCACACAAGAGCTCTTTGCCTGACCTCATTGTCACCAATTCAAATCAGAGAGGATCCATGCAGTCTTTCAAGGCTCTCAGGTCAAAAAATGGGCCCTAGAGCAAGGAAGAAAATAGGCCCCCTTGTTGAAGTTTGGAATATAAAATACCGCAATAATCAGGGTTCAGTGGGTCCCGCAGGTCTGTGGGCGCCAGTGCAACTGCACCTGCTGCACCAACAGAAGCTACGCCCCTGTCATAGAGCTGGGTAACATCAATTACTCAGTGCCACAAAGAGCATTAGAAATAAACTTTACATAATGTCAAACGGCAAAAACAAGAGCTTTGTCAGTTCTTGTTCTGTTTCAAACACTCCATACAATCTGTATGAACCCTCTCCACATTTTCCTACTGATAACAAATGCCTTCGCTCCCAGAAAAAAACTTTCTGGGCGGTTAGTGCACATTTGAATGGGAGATGAGACCTCGGATGAGCCCAGCCCTGCGCCGGACTGCGAGTCACCTCAGAGAGCAGAAACAAAGCCCGTCCTCTGCCCATCACTGACCCAAGCGAATCCGTGGAGCAAAGATGAGAACACAGGGGAAGAAATAAAAGAATAACGAAAACTCATCAAGGAAAATAAATCCCTAAATTACTGCTGTATTTAAAAAGCTGAGAAAACAAAAGAGAACGTAAAGAGTAAACTGAAACCAAATAGAGTCACCGTTTTGTCCTTGTCACAGATCACAAACCTGCAAGTAAATTGCATTGCAAAATAAACTATCTTATTTTTTAATTACATATTCTCCAGTCTCCGAAGAGACTGTCAAAAATTGCCATTTCGATTATATTTCAAGTCTTCATGACGGGGTATTGGGTAAAGTTTTCAATAAGCAATAATCGCGCCTCGGTTAAACCTCATTGGCTACGATTCTGCCACTGCGCAAAGCTAAACAATTTAGTGTGAATTTCATGCACACTTGCCCTAGTACCTCATGTTACAAAGAACATGATTCCTTTTCAAAAGATGTTATCTGTTTATGCATAACTACTCCTCCACTGCTTCTGATAGGCAATGTAAGACATATAATGGTGTTGTTTTACTAATTTCTATCAGCTCTCTGCCTCAAACCGTCGATAGCCACACGCAGAGAATTATGGGAAAGTGTATGCTAAATAGCTGTACAGGTAAGCAGCACCCTCCCAAGTTATGGATTTGATGCTCAGGCAGATATACCTTCACACAAAGATGAGATCTAGGCTGCTAACCATGGGTTGTGGAAAATATAAGAAGCACAAATTCATAATAGCATCCTCATAGGTCCCACTGTCTTCAAATGTTTACTAGAGAAGGAACGGCAATCAATTTAAAGGAAAATAAATTATAGATACATTTTTCCATATTCCATAATGCACGTCTGCCATTTCATGGCACTACATAGTTGCATTTGCTGCATTTCATTTTTAGCTTTAGGAGGTACAATATACTGGTTTCCTGGTCTTCAAAACATTTATGGGGAAGATTCACAAGGACCTGACGCAACTGCATGGATGCATAAGTTTCCTTGAGTCAGTGCTGAATGTCCTTGTGCCACGATGAATGTGCTGTATTTACAATACAGCGCTCCATGGCGCAAGGATTAACAGATGCGTCAGAAATTCTGACGCATCTGTTGGCACGAAACTGACGCATTGCTGGAAATGCTCATGAAAGTGACGCAAAAAGCCCTGAGTCATAACTTATGCCTGGTCTGTGCAGGCGTAGGGATTTTGACACAGTGAAGGCGTAGAGTGATGTAGTGAAATCTTGTAGATTTCAGTGCGTCAGTTCTAGAAGGCTTTTAGCGTGGGAACGCCCACCCTGCATACATTATACCTGATGCAGGTATAATGTGATGCGGGACTTTACAATGTGACACATCTCCCTAGATGCGTCACATTGTAAATGGGCCACAACATTTACGCCGCAGCTGCGTCACAATACAGATTTTTATACTTGCCCTATATATGGCTGTGTGTACGTTGTGTGTCTCCGTCTGCATGCAGCATACAAATGTGTCAGATCTGGTAGCCCAGTTGTGCTGATGCAGCCACACAAGAGCTCTTTGCCCGACCTCAGTGTCACCAATTCAAATCAGAGAGGATCCATGCAGTGTTTCAAGTCTCTCAGGTGAAAAAATGGGCCCTAGAGCAAGGAAGTAAATAGGCCCCCTTGTTGAAGTTTGGAATATAAAATACCGCAATAATCAGCGTTCAGTGGGTCCCGCAGGTCTGTGGGTGCAAGTGAAACTGCACCTGCTGCACCAACAGAAGCTAGGCCCCTGTCATAGAGCTGGGTAACATCAATTACTCAGTGCCACAAAGAGCATTAGAAATAAACTTTACATAATGTCAAACGGCAAAAACAAGAGCTTTGTCAGTTCTTGTTCTGTTTCAAACACTCCATACAATCTGTATGAACCCTCTCCACATTTTCCTACTGATAACAAATGCCTTCGCTCCCAGAAAAAAACTTTCTGGGCGGTTAGTGCACATTTGAATGGGAGATGAGACCTCGGAAGAGCCCAGCCCTGCGCCGGACTGCGAGTCACCTCAGAGAGCAGAAACAAAGCCCGTCCTCTGCCCATCACTGACCCAAGCGAATCCGTGGAGCAAAGATGAGAACAAAGGGGAAGAAATAAAAGAATAACGAAAACTCATCAAGGAAAATAAATCCCTATGTAACTGCTGTATTTAAAAAGCTGAGAAAACAAAAGAGAACGTAAAGAGTAAACTGAAGCCAAATAGAGTCACAGTTTTGTCCTTGTCACAGATCACAAATTTGCAAGTAAATTGCATTGCAAAATAAACTATCTTATTTTTTAATTACATATTCTCCAGTCTCCGAAGAGACTGTCAAAAATTGCCATTTCGACTATATTTCAAGTCTCCATGACGGGGTATTGGGTAAAGTTTTCAATAAGCAATAATCGCGCCTCGGTTAAACCTCATTGGCTACGATACTGCCACTGCGCCACGCTAAACAATTTAGTGTGAATTTCATGCACACTTGCCCTAGTACCTCATGTTACAAAGAACATGATTCCTTTTCAAAAGATGTTATCTGTTTATGCATAACTACTCCTCCACTGTTTCTGATAGGCAATGTAAGACATATAATGGTGTTGTTTTACTAATTTCTATCAGCTCTCTGCCTCAAACCGTCGATAGCCACACGCAGAGAATTATGGGAAATTGTATGCTAAATAGCTGTACAGGTAAGCAGCACCCTCCCAAGTTATGGATTTGATGCTCAGGCAGATATACCTTCACACAAAGATGAGATCTAGGCTGCTAACCATGGGTTGTGGAAAATATAAGAAGCACAAATTCATAATAGCATCCTCATAGGTCCCACTGTCTTCAAATGTTTACTAGAGAAGGAACGGCAATCAATTTAAAGGAAAATAATTTATAGATACATTTTTCCATATTCCATAATGCACGTCTGCCATTTCATGGCACTACATAGTTGCATTTGCTGCATTTCATTTTTAGCTTTAGGAGGTACAATATACTGGTTTCCTGGTTTTTTTTAAACATTTTAGGGGAAGATTCACAAGGACCTGACGCAACTGCATGGATGCATAAGTTTCCTTGAGTCAGTGCTGAATGTCCTTGTGCCACGATGAATGTGCGCTCCATGGCGCAAGGATTAACAGATGCGTCAGAAATTCTGACGCATCTGTTGGCACAAAAGTGACGCATTGCTGGAAATGCTCATGAAAGTGACGCAAAAAGCCCTGAGTCATAACTTATGCCTGGTCTGTGCAGGCGTAGGGATTTTGACACAGTGAAGGCGTAGAGTGATGTAGTGAAATCTTGTAGATTTCAGTGCGTCAGTTCTAGAAGGATTTTAGCGTGGGAACGCCCACCCTGCATACATTATACCTGACGCAGGTATAATGTGATGCGGGACTTTACAATGTGACACATCTCCCTAGATGCGTCACATTGTAAATGGGCCACAACATTTACGCCGCAGCTGCGTCACAATACAGATTTTTATACTTGCCCTATATATGGCTGTGTGTACGTTGTGTGTCTCCGTCTGCATGCAGATTACAAATGTGCCAGATCTGGTAGCCCAGTTGGGCTGATGCAGCCACACAAGAGCTCTTTGCCTGACCTCATTGTCACCAATTCAAATCAGAGAGGATCCATGCAGTCTTTCAAGGCTCTCAGGTGAAAAAATGGGCCCTAGAGCAAGGAAGAAAATAGGCCCCCTTGTTGAAGTTTGGAATATAAAATACCGCAATAATCAGGGTTCAGTGGGTCCCGCAGGTCTGTGGGCGCCAGTGCAACTGCACCTGCTGCACCAACAGAAGCTACGCCCCTGTCATAGAGCTGGGTAACATCAATTACTCAGTGCCACAAAGAGCATTAGAAATAAACTTTACATAATGTCAAACGGCAAAAACAAGAGCTTTGTCAGTTCTTGTTCTGTTTCAAACACTCCATACAATCTGTATGAACCCTCTCCACATTTTCCTACTGATAACAAATGCCTTCGCTCCCAGAAAAAAACTTTCTGGGCGGTTAGTGCACATTTGAATGGGAGATGAGACCTCGGATGAGCCCAGCCCTGCGCCGGACTGCGAGTCACCTCAGAGAGCAGAAACAAAGCCCGTCCTCTGCCCATCACTGACCCAAGCGAATCCGTGGAGCAAAGAGGAGAACACAGGGGAAGAAATAAAAGAATAACGAAAACTCATCAAGGAAAATAAATCCCTAAATTACTGCTGTACTTAAAAAGCTGAGAAAACAAAAGAGAACGTAAAGAGTAAACTGAAGCCAAATAGAGTCACCGTTTTGTCCTTGTCACAGATCACAAACCTGTAAGTAAATTGCATTGCAAAATAAACTATCTTATTTTTTAATTACATATTCTCCAGTCTCCAAAGAGACTATATTTCAAGTCTCCATGACGGGGTATTGGGTAAAGTTTTCAATAAGCAATAATCGCGCCTCGGTTAAACCTCATTGGTTACGATACTGCCACTGCGCAAAGCTAAACAATTTAGTGTGAATTTCATGCACACTTGCCCTAGTACCTCATGTTACAAAGAACATGATTCCTTTTCAAAAGATGTTATCTGTTTATGCATAACTACTCCTCCACTGCTTCTGATAGGCAATGTAAGACATATAATGGTGTTGTTTTACTAATTTCTATCAGCTCTCTGCCTCAAACCGTCGATAGCCACACGCAGAGAATTATGGGAAATTGTATGCTAAATAGCTGTCCAGGTAAGCAGCACCCTCCCAAGTTATGGATTTGATGCTCAGGCAGATATACCTTCACACAAAGATGAGATCTAGGCTGCTAACCATGGGTTGTGGAAAATATAAGAAGCACAAATTCATAATAGCATCCTCATAGGTCCCACTGTCTTCATATGTTTACTAGAGAAGGAACGGCAATCAATTTAAAGGAAAATAAATTATAGATAAATTTTTTCCATATTCCATAATGCACGTCTGCCATTTCATGGCACTACATAGTTGCATTTGCTGCATTTCATTTTTAGCTTTAGGAGGTACAATATACTGGTTTCCTGGTTTTCAAAACATTTTAGGGGAAGATTCACAAGGACCTGACGCAACTGCATGGATGCATAAGTTTCCTTGAGTCAGTGCTGAATGTCCTTGTGCCACGATGAATGTGCTGTATTTACAATACAGCGCTCCATGGCGCAAGGATTAACAGATGCGTCAGAAATTCTGACGCATCTGTTGGCACGAAAGTGACGCATTGCTGGAAATGCTCATGAAAGTGACGCAAAAAGCCCTGAGTCATAACTTATGCCTGGTCTGTGCAGGCGTAGGGATTTTGACACAGTGAAGGCGTAGAGTGATGTAGTGAAATCTTGTAGATTTCAGTGCGTCAGTTCTAGAAGGCTTTTAGCGTGGGAACGCCCACCCTGCATACATTATACCTGACGCAGGTATAATGTGATGCGGGACTTTACAATGTGACACATCTCCCTAGATGCGTCACATTGTAAATGGGCCACAACATTTACGCCGCAGCTGCGTCACAATACAGATTTTTATACTTGCCCTATATATGGCTGTGTGTACGTTGTGTGTCTCCGTCTGCATGCAGCATACAAATGTGCCAGATCTGGTACCCCAGTTGTGCTGATGCAGCCACGCAAGAGCTCTTTGCCTGACCTCATTGTCACCAATTCAAATCAGAGAGGATCCATGCAGTCTTTCAAGGCTCTCAGGTGAAAAAATGGGCCCTAGAGCAAGGAAGAAAATAGGCCCCCTTGTTGAAGTTTGGATTATAAAATACCGCAATAATCAGGGTTCAGTGCGGCCCGCAGGTCTTTGGGCGCCAGTGCAACTGCACCTGCTGCACCAACAGAAGCTACGCCCCTGTCATAGAGCTGAGTAACATCAATTACTCAGTGCCACAAAGAGCATTAGAAATAAACTTTACATAATGTCAAACGGCAAAAACAAGAGCTTTGTCAGTTCTTGTTCTGTTTGAAACACTCCATACAATCTGTATGAACCCTCTCCACATTTTCCTACTGATAACAAACGCCTTCGCTTCCAGAAAAAAACTTTCTGGGCGGTTAGTGCACATTTGAATGGGAGATGAGACCTCGGAAGAGCCCAGCCTTGCACCGGACTGCGAGTCACTTCAGAGAGCAGAAACAAAGCCCGTCCTCTGCCCATCACTGACCCAAGCGAATCTGTGGAGCAAAGATGAGAACAAAGGGGAAGAAATAAAAGAATAACGAAAACTCATCAAGGAAAATAAATCCCTAAATTACTGCTGTATTTAAAAAGCTGAGAAAACAAAAGAGAACGTAAAGAGTAAACTGAAGACAAATAGGATCACCGTTTTGTCCTTGTCACAGATCACAAATCTGCAAGAAAATTGCATTGCAAAATAAACTATCTTATTTTTTAATTACATATTCTCCAGTCTCCGAAAAAGACTGTCAAAAATTGCAATTTTGACTATATTTCAAGTCTCCATGACAGGGTATTGGGTAAAGTTTTCAATAAGCAATAATCGCGCCTCGGTTAAACCTCATTGGCTACGATACTGCCACTGCGCAAAGCTAAACAAGTTAGTGTGAATTTCATGCACACTTGCCCTAGTACCTCATGTTACAAAGAACATGATTCCTTTTCAAAAGATGTTATCTGTTTATGCATAACTACTCCTCCACTGTTTCTGATAGGCAATGTAAGACATATAATGGTGTTGTTTTACTAATTTCTATCAGCTCTCTGCCTCAAACCGTCGATAGCCACACGCAGAGAATTATGGGAAATTGTATGCTAAATAGCTGTACAGGTAAGCAGCACCCTCCCAAGTTATGGATTTGATGCTCAGGCAGATATACCTTCACACAAAGATGAGATCTAGGCTGCTAACCATGGGTTGTGGAAAATATAAGAAGCACAAATTCATAATAGCATCCTCATAGGTCCCACTGTCTTCAAATGTTTACTAGAGAAGGAACGGCAATCAATTTAAAGGAAAATAATTTATAGATACATTTTTCCATATTCCATAATGCACGTCTGCCATTTCATGGCACTACATAGTTGCATTTGCTGCATTTCATTTTTAGCTTTAGGAGGTACAATATACTGGTTTCCTGTTTTTTTTTAAACATTTTAGGGGAAGATTCACAAGGACCTGACGCAACTGCATGGATGCATAAGTTTCCTTGAGTCAGTGCTGAATGTCCTTGTGCCACGATTAATGTGCGCTCCATGGCGCAAGGATTAACAGATGCGTCAGAAATTCTGACGCATCTGTTGGCACAAAAGTGACGCATTGCTGGAAATGCTCATGAAAGTGACGCAAAAAGCCCTGAGTCATAACTTATGCCTGGTCTGTGCAGGCGTAGGGATTTTGACACAGTGAAGGCGTAGAGTGATGTAGTGAAATCTTGTAGATTTCAGTGCGTCAGTTCTAGAAGGCTTTTAGCGTGGGAACGCCCACCCTGCATACATTATACCTGACGCAGGTATAATGTGATGCGGGACTTTACAATGTGACACATCTCCCTAGATGCGTCACATTGTAAATGGGCCACAACATTTACGCCGCAGCTGCGTCACAATACAGATTTTTATACTTGCCCTATATATGGCTGTGTGTACGTTGTGTGTCTCCGTCTGCATGCAGATTACAAATGTGCCAGATCTGGTAGCCCAGTTGGGCTGATGCAGCCACACAAGAGCTCTTTGCCTGACCTCATTGTCACCAATTCAAATCAGAGAGGATCCATGCAGTCTTTCAAGGCTCTCAGGTGAAAAAATGGGCCCTAGAGCAAGGAAGAAAATAGGCCCCCTTGTTGAAGTTTGGAATATAAAATACCGCAATAATCAGGGTTCAGTGGGTCCCGCAGGTCTGTGGGCGCCAGTGCAACTGCACCTGCTGCACCAACAGAAGCTACGCCCCTGTCATAGAGCTGGGTAACATCAATTACTCAGTGCCACAAAGAGCATTAGAAATAAACTTTACATAATGTCAAACGGCAAAAACAAGAGCTTTGTCAGTTCTTGTTCTGTTTCAAACACTCCATACAATCTGTATGAACCCTCTCCACATTTTCCTACTGATAACAAATGCCTTCGCTCCCAGAAAAAAACTTTCTGGGCGGTTAGTGCACATTTGAATGGGAGATGAGACCTCGGATGAGCCCAGCCCTGCGCCGGACTGCGAGTCACCTCAGAGAGCAGAAACAAAGCCCGTCCTCTGCCCATCACTGACCCAAGCGAATCCGTGGAGCAAAGATGAGAACACAGGGGAAGAAATAAAAGAATAACGAAAACTCATCAAGGAAAATAAATCCCTAAATTACTGCTGTATTTAAAAAGCTGAGAAAACAAAAGAGAACGTAAAGAGTAAACTGAAACCAAATAGAGTCACCGTTTTGTCCTTGTCACAGATCACAAATCTGCATTGCAAAATAAACTATCTTATTTTTTAATTACATATTCTCCAGTCTCCGAAGAGACTGTCAAAAATTGCCATTTCGATTATATTTCAAGTCTTCATGACGGGGTATTGGGTAAAGTTTTCAATAAGCAATAATCGCGCCTCGGTTAAACCTCATTGGCTACGATACTGCCACTGCGCAAAGCTAAACAATTTAGTGTGAATTTCATGCACACTTGCCCTAGTACCTCATGTTACAAAGAACATGATTCCTTTTCAAAAGATGTTATCTGTTTATGCATAACTACTCCTCCACTGCTTCTGATAGGCAATGTAAGACATATAATGGTGTTGTTTTACTAATTTCTATCAGCTCTCTGCCTCAAACCGTCGATAGCCACACGCAGAGAATTATGGGAAAGTGTATGCTAAATAGCTGTACAGGTAAGCAGCACCCTCCCAAGTTATGGATTTGATGCTCAGGCAGATATACCTTCACACAAAGATGAGATCTAGGCTGCTAACCATGGGTTGTGGAAAATATAAGAAGCACAAATTCATAATAGCATCCTCATAGGTCCCACTGTCTTCAAATGTTTACTAGAGAAGGAACGGCAATCAATTTAAAGGAAAATAAATTATAGATACATTTTTCCATATTCCATAATGCACGTCTGCCATTTCATGGCACTACATAGTTGCATTTGCTGCATTTCATTTTTAGCTTTAGGAGGTACAATATACTGGTTTCCTGGTCTTCAAAACATTTATGGGGAAGATTCACAAGGACCTGACGCAACTGCATGGATGCATAAGTTTCCTTGAGTCAGTGCTGAATGTCCTTGTGCCACGATGAATGTGCTGTATTTACAATACAGCGCTCCATGGCGCAAGGATTAACAGATGCGTCAGAAATTCTGACGCATCTGTTGGCACGACACTGACGCATTGCTGGAAATGCTCATGAAAGTGACGCAAAAAGCCCTGAGTCATAACTTATGCCTGGTCTGTGCAGGCGTAGGGATTTTGACACAGTGAAGGCGTAGAGTGATGTAGTGAAATCTTGTAGATTTCAGTGCGTCAGTTCTAGAAGGCTTTTAGCGTGGGAACGCCCACCCTGCATACATTATACCTGATGCAGGTATAATGTGATGCGGGACTTTACAATGTGACACATCTCCCTAGATGCGTCACATTGTAAATGGGCCACAACATTTACGCCGCAGCTGCGTCACAATACAGATTTTTATACTTGCCCTATATATGGATGTGTGTACGTTGTGTGTCTCCGTCTGCATGCAGCATACAAATGTGTCAGATCTGGTAGCCCAGTTGTGCTGATGCAGCCACACAAGAGCTCTTTGCCCGACCTCAGTGTCACCAATTCAAATCAGAGAGGATCCATGCAGTGTTTCAAGTCTCTCAGGTGAAAAAATGGGCCCTAGAGCAAGGAAGTAAATAGGCCCCCTTGTTGAAGTTTGGAATATAAAATACCGCAATAATCAGCGTTCAGTGGGTCCCGCAGGTCTGTGGGTGCAAGTGAAACTGCACCTGCTGCACCAACAGAAGCTAGGCCCCTGTCATAGAGCTGGGTAACATCAATTACTCAGTGCCACAAAGAGCATTAGAAATAAACTTTACATAATGTCAAACGGCAAAAACAAGAGCTTTGTCAGTTCTTGTTCTGTTTCAAACACTCCATACAATCTGTATGAACCCTCTCCACATTTTCCTACTGATAACAAATGCCTTCGCTCCCAGAAAAAAACTTTCTGGGCGGTTAGTGCACATTTGAATGGGAGATGAGACCTCGGAAGAGCCCAGCCCTGCGCCGGACTGCGAGTCACCTCAGAGAGCAGAAACAAAGCCCGTCCTCTGCCCATCACTGACCCAAGCGAATCCGTGGAGCAAAGATGAGAACAAAGGGGAAGAAATAAAAGAATAACGAAAACTCATCAAGGAAAATAAATCCCTATGTAACTGCTGTATTTAAAAAGCTGAGAAAACAAAAGAGAACGTAAAGAGTAAACTGAAGCCAAATAGAGTCACAGTTTTGTCCTTGTCACAGATCACAAATTTGCAAGTAAATTGCATTGCAAAATAAACTATCTTATTTTTTAATTACATATTCTCCAGTCTCCGAAGAGACTGTCAAAAATTGCCATTTCGACTATATTTCAAGTCTCCATGACGGGGTATTGGGTAAAGTTTTCAATAAGCAATAATCGCGCCTCGGTTAAACCTCATTGGCTACGATACTGCCACTGCGCAAAGCTAAACAATTTAGTGTGAATTTCATGCACACTTGCCCTAGTACCTCATGTTACAAAGAACATGATTCCTTTTCAAAAGATGTTATCTGTTGATGCATAACTACTCCTCCACTGCTTCTGATAGGCTATGTAAGACATATAATGGTGTTGTTTTACTAATTTCTATCAGCTCTCTGCCTCAAACCGTCGATAGCCACACGCAGAGAATTATGGGAAATTGTATGCTAAATAGCTGTACAGGTAAGCAGCACCCTCCCAAGTTATGGATTTGATGCTCAGGCAGATATACCTTCACACAAAGATGAGATCTAGGCTGCTAACCATGGGTTGTGGAAAATATAAGAAGCACAAATTCATAATAGCATCCTCATAGGTCCCACTGTCTTCAAATGTTTACTAGAGAAGGAACGGCAATCAATTTAAAGGAAAATAAATTATAGATAAATTTTTCCATATTCCATAATGCACGTCTGCCATTTCATGGCACTACATAGTTGCATTTGCTGCATTTCATTTTTAGCTTTAGGAGGTACAATATACTGGTTTCCTGGTTTTCAAAACATTTTAGGGGAAGATTCACAAGGACCTGATGCAACTGCATGGATGCATAAGTTTCCTTGAGTCAGTGCTGAATGTCCTTGTGCCACGATGAATGTGCTGTATTTACAATACAGCGCTCCATGGCGCAAGGATTAACAGATGCGTCAGAAATTCTGACGCATCTGTTGGCACAAAAGTGACGCATTGCTGGAAATGCTCATGAAAGTGACGCAAAAAGCCCTGAGTCATAACTTATGCCTGGTCTGTGCAGGCGTAGGGATTTTGACACAGTGAAGGCGTAGAGTGATGTAGTGAAATCTTGTAGATTTCAGTGCGTCAGTTCTAGAAGGCTTTTAGCGTGGGAACGCCCCCCCTGCATTCATTATACCTGACGCAGGTATAATGTGATGCGGGACTTTACAATGTGACACATCTCCCTAGATGCGTCACATTGTAAATGGGCCGCAACATTTACGCCGCAGCTGCGTCACAATACAGATTTTTATACTTGCCCTATATATGGCTGTGTGTACGTTGTGTGTCTCCGTCTGCATGCAGCATACAAATGTGCCAGATCTGGTAGCCCAGTTGGGCTGATGCAGCCACACAAGAGCTCTTTGCCTGACCTCATTGTCACCAATTCAAATCAGAGAGGATCCATGCAGTCTTTCAAGGCTCTCAGGTGAAAAAATGGGCCCTAGAGCAAGGAAGAAAATAGGCCCCCTTGTTGAAGTTTGGAATATAAAATACCGCAATAATCAGGGTTCAGTGGGTCCCGCAGGTCTGTGGGCGCCAGTGCAACTGCACCTGCTGCACCAACAGAAGCTACGCCCCTGTCATAGAGCTGGGTAACATCAATTACTCAGTGCCACAAAGAGCATTAGAAATAAACTTTACATAATGTCAAACGGCAAAAACAAGAGCTTTGTCAGTTCTTGTTCTGTTTCAAACACTCCATACAATCTGTATGAACCCTCTCCACATTTTCCTACTGATAACAAATGCCTTCGCTCCCAGAAAAAAACTTTCTGGCCGGTTAGTGCACATTTGAATGGGAGATGAGACCTCGGAAGAGCCCAGCCCTGCGCCGGACTGCGAGTCACCTCAGAGAGCAGAAACAAAGCCCGTCCTCTGCCAATCACTGACCCAAGCGAATCCGTGGAGCAAAGATGAGAACAAAGGGGAAGAAATAAAAGAATAACGAAAACTCATCAAGGAAAATAAATTCCTAAATTACTGCTGTATTTAAAAAGCTGAGAAAACAAAAGAGAACGTAAAGAGTAAACTGAAGCCAAATAGAGTCACCGTTTTGTCCTTGTCACAGATCACAAACCTGCAAGTAAATTGCATTGCAAAATAAACTATCTTATTTTTTAATTACATATTCTCCAGTCTCCGAAAAGACTGTCAAAAATTGCCATTTCGACTATATTTCAAGTCTCCATGACAGGACATTGGGTAAAGTTTTCAATAAGCAATAATCGCGCCTCGGTTAAACCTCATTGGCTACGATACTGCCACTGCGCAAAGCTAAACAATTTAGTGTGAATTTCATGCACACTTGCCCTAGTACCTCATGTTACAAAGAACATGATTCCTTTTCAAAAGATGTTATCTGTTTATGCATAACTACTCCTCCACTGCTTCTGATAGGCAATGTAAGACATATAATGGTGTTGTTTTACTAATTTCTATCAGCTCTCTGCCTCAAACCGTCGATAGCCACACGCAGAGAATTATGGGAAATTGTATGCTAAATAGCTGTACAGGTAAGCAGCACCCTCCCAAGTTATGGATTTGATGCTCAGGCAGATATACCTTCACACAAGGATGAGATCTAGGCTGCTAACCATGGGTTGTGGAAAATATAAGAAGCACAAATTCATAATAGCATCCTCATAGGTCCCACTGTCTTCAAATGTTTACTAGAGAAGGAACGGCAATCAATTTAAAGGAAAATAAATTATAGATACATTTTTCCATATTCCATAATGCACGTCTGCCATTTCATGGCACTACATAGTTGCATTTGCTGCATTTCATTTTTAGCTTTAGGAGGTACAATATACTGGTTTCCTGGTTTTCAAAACATTTTAGGGGAAGATTCACAAGGACCTGACGCAACTGCATGGATGCATAAGTTTCCTTGAGTCAGTGCTGAATGTCCTTGTGCCACGATGAATGTGCTGTATTTACAATACAGCGCTCCATGGCGCAAGGATTAACAGATGCGTCAGAAATTCTGACGCATCTGTTGGCACGAAAGTGACGCATTGCTGGAAATGCTCATGAAAGTGACGCAAAAAGCCCTGAGTCATAACTTATGCCTGGTCTGTGCAGGCGTAGGGATTTTGACACAGTGAAGGCGTAGAGTGATGTAGTGAAATCTTGTAGATTTCAGTGCGTCAGTTCTAGAAGGCTTTTAGCGTGGGAACGCCCACCCTGCATACATTATACCTGACGCAGGTATAATGTGATGCGGGACTTTACAATGTGACACATCTCCCTAGATGCGTCACATTGTAAATGGGCCACAACATTTACGCCGCAGCTGCGTCACAATACAGATTTTTATACTTGCCCTATATATGGCTGTGTGTACGTTGTGTGTCTCCGTCTGCATGCAGCATACAAATGTGCCAGATCTGGTAGCCCAGTTGTGCTGATGCAGCCACACAAGAGCTCTTTGCCTGACCTCATTGTCACCAATTCAAATCAGAGAGGATCCATGCAGTGTTTCAAGTCTCTCAGGTGAAAAAATGGGCCCTAGAGCAAGGAAGTAAATAGGCCCCCTTGTTGAAGTTTGGAATATAAAATACCGCAATAATCAGCGTTCAGTGGGTCCCGCAGGTCTGTGGGCGCCAGTGAAACTGCACCTGCTGCACCAACAGAACCTAGGCCCCTGTCATAGAGCTGGGTAACATCAATTACTCAGTGCCACAAAGAGCATTAGAAATAAACTTTACATAATGTCAAACGGCAAAAACAAGAGCTTTGTCAGTTCTTGTTCTGTTTCAAACACTCCATACAATCTGTATGAACCCTCTCCACATTTTCCTACTGATAACAAACGCCTTCGCTCCCAGAAAAAAACTTTCTGGGCGGTTAGTGCACATTTGAATGGGAGATGAGACCTCGGAAGAGCCCAGCCCTGCGCCGGACTGCGAGTCTCCTCAGAGAGCAGAAACTAAGCCCGTCCTCTGCCCATCACTGACCCAAGCGAATCTGTGGAGCAAAGATGAGAACAAAGAGGAAGAAATAAAAGAATTACGAAAACTCATCAAGGAAAATAAATCCCTATATTACTGCTGTATTTAAAAAGCTGAGAAAACAAAAGAGAACGTAAAGAGTAAACTGAAGCCAAATAGAGTCACGTTTTGTCCTTGTCACAGATCACAAATCTGCAAGTAAATTGCATTGCAAAAAAAACTATCTTATTTTTTAATTACATATTCTCCAGTCTCCGAAGAGACTGTCAAAATTTGCCATTTCGACTATATTTCAAGTCTCTATGACGGGGTATTGGGTAAAGTTTTCAATAAGCAATAATCGCCCCTCGGTTAAACCTCATTGGCTACGATACTGCCACTGCGCAAAACTAAACAATTTAGTGTGAATTTCATGCACACTTGCCCTAGTACCTCATGTTACAAAGAACATGATTCCTTTTCAAAAGATGTTATCTGTTTATGCATAACTACTCCTCCACTGCTTCTGATAGGCAATGTAAGACATGTAATGGTGTTGTTTTACTAATTTCTATCAGCTCTCTGCCCCAAACAGTTGATAGCCACACGCAGAGAATTATGGGAAATTGTATGCTAAATAGCTGTCCAGGTAAGCAGCACCCTCCCAAGTTATGGATTTGATGCTCAGGCAGATATACCTTCACACAAAGATGAGATCTAGGCTGCTAACCATGGGTTGTGGAAAATATAAGAAGCACAAATTCATAATAGCATCCTCATAGGTCCCACTGTCTTCAAATGTTTACTAGAGAAGGAACGGCAATCAATTTAAAGGAAAATAAATTATAGATACATTTTTCCATATTCCATAATGCACGTCTGCCATTTCATGGCACTACATAGTTGCATTTGCTGCATTTCATTTTTAGCTTTAGGAGGTACAATATACTGGTTTCCTGGTTTTCAAAACATTTTAGGGGAAGATTCACAAGGACCTGACGCAACTGCATGGATGCATAAGTTTCCTTGAGTCAGTGCTGAATGTCCTTGTGCCACGATGAATGTGCTGTATTTACAATACAGCGCTCCATGGCGCAAGGATTAACAGATGCGTCAGAAATTCTGACGCATCTGTTGGCACAAAAGTGACGCATTGCTGGAAATGCTCATGAAAGTGACGCAAAAAGCCCTGAGTCATAACTTATGCCTGGTCTGTGCAGGCGTAGGGATTTTGACACAGTGAAGGCGTAGAGTGATGTAGTGAAATCTTGTAGATTTCAGTGCGTCAGTTCTAGAAGGCTTTTAGCGTGGGAACGCCCACCCTGCATACATTATACCTGACGCAGGTATAATGTGATGCGGGACTTTACAATGTGACACATCTCCCTAGATGCGTCACATTGTAAATGGGCCGCAACATTTACGCCGCAGCTGCGTCACAATACAGATTTTTATACTTGCCCTATATAAGGCTGTGTGTACGTTGTGTGTCTCCGTCTGCATGCAGCATACAAATGTGCCAGATCTGGTAGCCCAGTTGGGCTGATGCAGCCACGCAAGAGCTCTTTGCCTGACCTCATAATCACCGATTCAAATCAGGGAGGATCCATGCAGTCTTTCAAGGCTCTCAGGTGAAAAAAAGGGCCCTAGAGCAAGGAAGAAAATAGGCCCCCTTGTTGAAGTTTGGATTATAAAATACCGCAATAATCAGGGTTCAGTGCGTCCCGCAGGTCTGTGGGCGCCAGTGCAACTGCACCTGCTGCACCAACAGAAGCTACGCCCCTGTCATAGAGCTGGGTAACATCAATTACTCAGTGCCACAAAGAGCATTAGAAATAAACTTTACATAATGTCAAACGGCAAAAACAAGAGCTTTGTCAGTTCTTGTTCTGTTTCAAACACTCCATACAATCTGTATGAACCCTCTCCACATTTTCCTACTGATAACAAACGCCTTCGCTCCCAGAAAAAAACTTTCTGGGCGGTTAGTGCACATTTGAATGGGAGATGAGACCTCGGAAGAGCCCAGCCTTGCACCGGACTGCGAGTCACTTCAGAGAGCAGAAACAAAGCCCGTCCTCTGCCCATCACTGACCCAAGCGAATCTGTGGAGCAAAGATGAGAACAAAGGGGAAGAAATAAAAGAATAACGAAAACTCATCAAGGAAAATAAATCCCTAAATTACTGCTGTATTTAAAAAGCTGAGAAAACAAAAGAGAATGTAAAGAGTAAACTGAAGACAAATAGAGTCACCGTTTTGTCCTTGTCACAGATCACAAACCTGCAAGTAAATTGCATTGCAAAATAAACTATCTTATTTTTTAATTACATATTCTCCAATCTCCGAAGAGAGTGTCAAAAATTACCATTTCGACTATATTTCAAGTATCCATGACGGGGTATTGGGTAAAGTTTTCAATAAGCAATAATCGCGCCTCGGTTAAAACTCATTGGCTATGATACTGCCACTGCGCAAAGCTAAACAATTTAGTGTGAATTTCATGCACACTTGCCCTAGTACCTCATGTTACAAAGAACATGATTCCTTTTCAAAAGATGTTATCTGTTTATGCATAACTACTCCTCCACTGCTTCTGATAGGCAATGTAAGACATATAATGGTGTTGTTTTACTAATTTCTATCAGCTCTCTGCCTCAAACCGTCGATAGCCACACGCAGAGAATTATGGGAAATTGCATGCTAAATAGCTGTACAGGTAAGCAGCACCCTCCCAAGTTATGGATTTGATGCTTATACCTTCACACAAAGATGAGATCTAGGCTGCTAACCATGGGTTGTGGAAAATATAAGAAGCACAAATTCATAATAGCATTCTCATAGGTCCCACTGTCTTCAAATGTTTACTAGAGAAGGACCGGCAATCAATTTAAAGGAAAATAATTTATAGATACATTTTTCCATATTCCATAATGCACGTCTGCCATTTCATGGCACTACATAGTTGCATTTGCTGCATTTCATTTTTAGCTTTAGGAGGTACAATATACTGGTTTCCTGGTTTTCAAAACATTTTAGGGGAAGATTCACAAGGACCTGACGCAACTGCATGGATGCATAAGTTTCCTTGAGTCAGTGCTGAATGTCCTTGTGCCACGATGAATGTGCTGTATTTACAATACAGCGCTCCATGGCGCAAGGATTAACAGATGCGTCAGAAATTCTGACGCATCTGTTGGCACAAAAGTGACACATTGCTGGAAATGCTCATGAAAGTGACGCAAAAAGCCCTGAGTCATAACTTATGCCTGGTCTGTGCAGGCGTAGGGATTTTGACACAGTGAAGGCGTAGAGTGATGTAGTGAAATCTTGTAGATTTCAGTGCGTCAGTTCTAGAAGGCTTTTAGCGTGGGAATGCCCACCCTGCATACATTATACCTGACGCAGGTATAATGTGATGCGGGACTTTACAATGTGACACATCTCCCTAGATGCGTCACATTGTAAATGGGCCACAACATTTACGCCGCAGCTGCGTCACAATACAGATTTTTATACTTGCCCTATATATGGCTGTGTGTACGTTGTGTGTCTCCGTCTGCATGCAGCATACAAACGTGCCAGATGTGGTAGCCCAGTTGTGCTGATGCAGCCACACAAGAGCTCTTTGCCTGACCTCATTGTCACCAATTCAAATCAGAGAGGATCCATGCAGTCTTTCAAGGCTCTCAGGTGAAAAAATGGGCCCTAGAGCAAGGAAGTAAATAGGCCCCCTTGTTGAAGTTTGGAATATGAAATACCGCAATAATCAGCGTTCAGTGGGTCCCGCAGGTCTGTGGGCGCCAGTGCAACTGCACCTGCTGCACCAACAGAAGCTAAGCCCCTGTCATAGAGCTGGGTAACATCAATTACTCAGTGCCACAAAGAGCATTAGAAATAAACTTTACATAATGTCAAACGGCAAAAACAAGAGCTTTGTCAGTTCTTGTTCTGTTTCAAACACTCCATACAATCTGTATGAACCCTCTCCACATTTTCCTACTGATAACAAACGCCTTCGCTCCCAGAAAAAAACTTTCTGGGCGGTTAGTGCACATTTGAATGGGAGATGAGACCTCGGAAGAGCCCAGCCCTGCGCCGGACTGCGAGTCACCTCAGAGAGCAGAAACAAAGCCCGTCCTCTGCCCATCACTGACCCAAGCGAATCCGTGGAGCAAAGATGAGAACAAAGAGGAAGAAATAAAAGAATTACGGAAACTCATCAAGGAAAATAAATCCCTAAATTACTGCTGTGTTTAAAAAGCTGAGAAAACAAAAAAGAACGTAAAGAGTAAACTGAAGCCAAATAGAGTCACCGTTTTGTCCTTGTCACAGATCACAAATCTGCAAGTAAATTGCATTGCAAAATAAACTATCTTATTTTTTCATTACATATTCTCCAGTCTCCGAAGAGACTGTCAAAAATTGCCATTTCGACTATATTTCAAGTCTCCATGACAGGGTATTGGGTAAAGTTTTCAATAAGCAATAATCGCGCCTCGGTTAAACCTCATTGGCTACAATACTGCCACTGCGCAAAGCTAAACAATTTAGTGTGAATTTCATGCACACTTGCCCTAGTACCTCATGTTACAAAGAACATGATTCCTTTTCAAAAGATGTTATCTGTTTATGCATAACTACTCCTCCACTGCTTCTGATAGGCAATGTAAGACATATAATGGTGTTGTTTTACTAATTTCTATCAGCTCTCTGCCTCAAACCGTCGATAGCCACACGCAGAGAATTATGGGAAATTGTATGCTAAATAGCTGTACAGGTAAGCAGCACCCTCCCAAGTTATGGATTTGATGCTCAGGCAGATATACCTTCACACAAAGATGAGATCTAGGCTGCTAACCATGGGTTGTGGAAAATATAAGAAGCACAAATTCATAATAGCATTCTCATAGGTCCCACTGTCTTCAAATGTTTACTAGAGAAGGAACGGCAATCAATTTAAAGGAAAATAATTTATAGATAAATGTTTCCATATTCCATAATGCACATCTGCCATTTCATGGCACTACATAGTTGCATTTGCTGCATTTCATTTTTAGCTTTAGGAGGTACAATACACTGGTTTCCTGGTTTTCAAAACATTTTAGGGGAAGATTCACAAGGACCTGACGCAACTGCATGGATGCATAAGTTTCCTTGAGTCAGTGCTGAATGTCCTTGTGCCAAGATGAATGTGCTGTATTTACAATACAGCGCTCCATGGCGCAAGGATTAACAGATGCGTCAGAAATTCTGACGCATCTGTTGGCACAAAAGTGACGCATTGCTGGAAATGCTCATGAAAGTGACGCAAAAAGCCCTGAGTCATAACTTATGCCTGGTCTGTGCAGGCGTAGGGATTTTGACACAGTGAAGGCGTAGAGTGATGTAGTGAAATCTTGTAGATTTCAGTGCGTCAGTTCTAGAAGGCTTTTAGCGTCGGAACGCCCACCCTGCATACATTATACCTGACGGAGGTATAATGTGATGCGGGACTTTACAATGTGACACATCTCCCTAGATGCGTCACATTGTAAATGGGCCACAACATTTACACCGCAGCTGCGTCACAATACAGATTTTTATACTTGCCCTATATATGGCTGTGTGTACGTTGTGTGTCTCCGTCTGCATGCAGCATACAAATGTGCCAGATCTGGTAGCGCAGTTGGGCTGATGCAGCCACACAAGAGCTCTTTGCCTGACCTCATTGTCACCAATTCAAATCAGAGAGGATCCATGCAGTCTTTCAAGGCTCCCAGGTGAAAAAATGGGCCCTAGAGCAAGGAAGTAAATAGGCCCCCTTGTTGAAGTTTGGAATATAAAATACCGCAATAATCAGCGTTCAGTGGGTCCCGCAGGTCTGTGGGCGCCAGTGCAACTGCACCTGCTGCACCAACAGAAGCTACGCCCCTGTCATAGAGCTGGGTAACATCAATTACTCAGTGCCACAAAGAGCATTAGAAATAAACTTTACATAATGTCAAACGGCAAAAAAAGAGCTTTGTCAGTTCTTGTTCTGTTTCAAACACTCCATACAATCTGTATGAACCCTCTCCACATTTTCCTACTGATAACAAACGCCTTCGCTCCCAGAAAAAAACTTTCTGGGCGGTTAGTGCACATTTGAATGGGAGATGAGACCTCGGAAGAGCCCAGCCCTGCGCCGGACTGCGAGTCACCTCAGAGAGCAGAAACAAAGCCCGTCCTCTGCCCATCACTGACCCAAGCGAATCTGTGGAGCAAAGATGAGAACAAAGAGGAAGAAATAAAAGAATTACGAAAACTCATCAAGGAAAATAAATCCCTATATTACTGCTGTATTTAAAAAGCTGAGAAAACAAAAGAGAACGTAAAGAGTAAACTGAAGCCAAATAGAGTCACCGTTTTGTCCTTGTCACAGATCACAAATCTGCAAGTAAATTGCATTGCAAAATAAACTATCTTATTTTTTAATTACATATTCTCCAGTCTCCGAAGAGACTGTCAAAAATTGCCATTTCGACTATATTTCAAGTCTCCATGATGGGGCAATGGGTAAAGTTTTCAATAAGCAATAATCGCGCCTCGGTTAAACCTCATTGGCTACGATACTGGCACTGCGCAAAGCTAAACAATTTAGTGTGAATTTCATGCACACTTGCCCTAGTACCTCATGTTACAAAGAACATGATTCCTTTTCAAAAGATGTTATCTGTTTATGCATAACTACTCCTCCACTGCTTCTGATAGGCAATGTAAGACATGTAATGGTGTTGTTTTACTAATTTCTATCAGCTCTCTGCCCCAAACAGTTGATAGCCACACCCAGAGAATTATGGGAAATTGTATGCTAAATAGCTGTCCAGGTAAGCAGCACCCTCCCAAGTTATGGATTTGATGCTCAGGCAGATATACCTTCACACAAAGATGAGATCTAGGCTGCTAACCATGGGTTGTGGAAAATATAAGAAGCACAAATTCATAATAGCATCCTCATAGGTCCCACTGTCTTCAAATGTTTACTAGAGAAGGAACGGCAATCAATTTAAAGGAAAATAAATTATAGATACATTTTTCCATATTCCATAATGCACGTCTGCCATTTCATGGCACTACATAGTTGCATTTGCTGCATTTCATTTTTAGCTTTAGGAGGTACAATATACTGGTTTCCTGGTTTTCAAAACATTTTAGGGGAAGATTCACAAGGACCTGACGCAACTGCATGGATGCATAGGTTTCCTTGAGTCAGTGCTGAATGTCCTTGTGCCACGATGAATGTGCTGTATTTACAATACAGCGCTCCATGGCGCAAGGATTAACAGATGCGTCAGAAATTCTGACGCATCTGTTGGCACAAAAGTGACGCATTGCTGGAAATGCTCATGAAAGTGACGCAAAAAGCCCTGAGTCATAACTTATGCCTGGTCTGTGCAGGCGTAGGGATTTTGACACAGTGAAGGCGTAGAGTGATGTAGTGAAATCTTGTAGATTTCAGTGCGTCAGTTCTAGAAGGCTTTTAGCGTGGGAACGCCCACCCTGCATACATTATACCTGACGCAGGTATAATGTGATGCGGGACTTTACAATGTGACACATCTCCCTAGATGCGTCACATTGTAAATGGGCCGCAACATTTACGCCGCAGCTGCGTCACAATACAGATTTTTATACTTGCCCTATGTAAGGCTGTGTGTACGTTGTGTGTCTCCGTCTGCATGCAGCATACAAATGTGCCAGATCTGGTAGCCCAGTTGGGCTGATGCAGCCACGCAAGAGCTCTTTGCCTGACCTCATTGTCACCGATTCAAATCAGGGAGGATCCATGCAGTCTTTCAAGGCTCTCAGGTGAAAAAATGGGCCCTAGAGCAAGGAAGAAAATAGGCCCCCTTGTTGAAGTTTGGATTATAAAATACCGCAATAATCAGGGTTCAGTGCGTCCCGCAGGTCTGTGGGCGCCAGTGCAACTGCACCTGCTGCACCAACAGAAGCTACGCCCCTGTCATAGAGCTGGGTAACATCAATTACTCAGTGCCACAAAGAGCATTAGAAATAAACTTTACATAATGTCAAATGGCAAAAACAAGAGCTTTGTCAGTTCTTGTTCTGTTTCAAACACTCCATACAATCTGAATGAATCCTCTCCACATTTTCCTACTGATAACAAACGCCTTCGCTCCCAGAAAAAAACTTTCTGGGCGGTTAGTGCACATTTGAATGGGAGATGAGACCTCGGAAGAGCCCAGCCCTGCGCCGGACTGCGAGTCACCTCAGAGAGCAGAAACAAAGCCTGTCCTCTGCCCATCACTGACCCAAGCGAATCTGTGGAGCAAAGATGAGAACAAAGGGGAAGACATAAAAGAATAACGAAAACTCATCAAGGAAAATAAATCCCTATATTACTGCTGTATTTAAAAAGCTGAGAAAACAAAAGAGAACGTAAAGAGTAAACTGCAGACAAATAGAGTCACCGTTTTGTCCTTGTCACAGATCACAAACCTGCAAGTAAATTGCATTGCAAAATAAACTATCTTATTTTTTAATTACATATTCTCCAGTCTCCGAAGAGACTGTCAAAATTTCCCATTTCGACTATATTTCAAGTCTCCATGACGGGGTATTGGGTAAACTTTTCAATAAGCAATAATCGCGCCTTGGTTAAACCTCATTGGCTACAATACTGCCACTGCGCAAAGCTAAACAATTTAGTGTGAATTTCATGCACACTTGCCCTAGTACCTCATGTTACAAAGAACATGATTCCTTTTCAAAAGATGTTATCTGTTTATGCATAACTACTCCTCCACTGCTTCTGATAGGCAATGTAAGACATATAATGGTGTTGTTTTACTAATTTCTATCAGCTCTCTGCCTCAAACCGTCGATAGCCACACGCAGAGAATTATGGGAAATTGCATGCTAAATAGCTGTACAGGTAAGCAGCACCCTCCCAAGTTATGGATTTGATGCTCAGGCAGATATACCTTCACACAAAGATGAGATCTAGGCTGCTAACCATGGGTTGTGGAAAATATAAGAAGCACAAATTCATAATAGCATTCTCATAGGTCCCACTGTCTTCAAATGTTTACTAGAGAAGGACCGGCAATCAATTTAAAGGAAAATAATTTATAGATAAATTTTTCCATATTCCATAATGCACGTCTGCCATTTCATGGCACTACATAGTTGCATTTGCTGCATTTCATTTTTAGCTTTAGGAGGTACAATATACTGGTTTCCTGGTTTTCAAAACATTTTAGGGGAAGATTCACAAGGACCTGACGCAACTGCATGGATGCATAAGTTTCCTTGAGTCAGTGCTGAATGTCCTTGTGCCACGATGAATGTGCTGTATTTACAATACAGCGCTCCATGGCGCAAGGATTAACAGATGCGTCAGAAATTCTGACGCATCTGTTGGCACAAAAGTGACACATTGCTGGAAATGCTCATGAAAGTGACGCAAAAAGCCCTGAGTCATAACTTATGCCTGGTCTGTGCAGGCGTAGGGATTTTGACACAGTGAAGGCGTAGAGTGATGTAGTGAAATCTTGTAGATTTCAGTGCGTCAGTTCTAGAAGGCTTTTAGCGTGGGAATGCCCACCCTGCATACATTATACCTGACGCAGGTATAATGTGATGCGGGAATTTACAATGTGACACATCTCCCTAGATGCGTCACATTGTAAATGGGCCACAACATTTACGCCGCAGCTGCGTCACAATACAGATTTTTATACTTGCCCTATATATGGCTGTGTGTACGTTGTGTGTCTCCGTCTGCATGCAGCATACAAACGTGCCAGATGTGGTAGCCCAGTTGTGCTGATGCAGCCACACAAGAGCTCTTTGCCTGACCTCATTGTCACCAATTCAAATCAGAGAGGATCCATGCAGTCTTTCAAGGCTCTCAGGTGAAAAAATGGGCCCTAGAGCAAGGAAGTAAATAGGCCCCCTTGTTGAAGTTTGGAATATGAAATACCGCAATAATCAGCGTTCAGTGGGTCCCGCAGGTCTGTGGGCGCCAGTGCAACTGCACCTGCTGCACCAACAGAAGCTAAGCCCCTGTCATAGAGCTGGGTAACATCAATTACTCAGTGCCACAAAGAGCATTAGAAATAAACTTTACATAATGTCAAACGGCAAAAACAAGAGCTTTGTCAGTTCTTGTTCTGTTTCAAACACTCCATACAATCTGTATGAACCCTCTCCACATTTTCCTACTGATAACAAACGCCTTCGCTCCCAGAAAAAAACTTTCTGGGCGGTTAGTGCACATTTGAATGGGAGATGAGACCTCGGAAGAGCCCAGCCCTGCGCCGGACTGCGAGTCACCTCAGAGAGCAGAAACAAAGCCCGTCCTCTGCCCATCACTGACCCAAGCGAATCCGTGGAGCAAAGATGAGAACAAAGAGGAAGAAATAAAAGAATTACGGAAACTCATCAAGGAAAATAAATCCCTAAATTACTGCTGTATTTAAAAAGCTGAGAAAACAAAAGAGAACGTAAAGAGTAAACTGAAGCCAAATAGAGTCACCGTGTTGTCCTTGTCACAGATCACAAATCTGCAAGTAAATTGCATTGCAAAATAAACTATCTTATTTTTTCATTATATATTCTCCAGTCTCCGAAGAGACTGTCAAAAATTGCCATTTCGACTATATTTCAAGTCTCCATGACGGGGTATTGGGTAAAGTTTTCAATAAGCAATAATCGCACCTCGGTTAAACCTCATTGGCTACAATACTGCCACTGCGCAAAGCTAAACAATTTAGTGTGAATTTCATGCACACTTGCCCTAGTACCTCATGTTACAAAGAACATGATTCCTTTTCAAAAGATGTTATCTGTTTATGCATAACTACTCCTCCACTGCTTCTGATAGGCAATGTAAGACATATAATGGTGTTGTTTTACTAATTTCTATCAGCTCTCTGCCTCAAACCGTCGATAGCCACACGCAGAGAATTATGGGAAATTGTATGCTAAATAGCTGTACAGGTAAGCAGCACCCTCCCAAGTTATGGATTTGATGCTCAGGCAGATATACCTTCACACAAAGATGAGATCTAGGCTGCTAACCATGGGTTGTGGAAAATATAAGAAGCACAAATTCATAATAGCATTCTCATAGGTCCCACTGTCTTCAAATGTTTACTAGAGAAGGAACGGCAATCAATTTAAAGGAAAATAATTTATAGATAAATGTTTCCATATTCCATAATGCACATCTGCCATTTCATGGCACTACATAGTTGCATTTGCTGCATTTCATTTTTAGCTTTAGGAGGTACAATACACTGGTTTCCTGGTTTTCAAAACATTTTAGGGGAAGATTCACAAGGACCTGACGCAACTGCATGGATGCATAAGTTTCCTTGAGTCAGTGCTGAATGTCCTTGTGCCAAGATGAATGTGCTGTATTTACAATACAGCGCTCCATGGCGCAAGGATTAACAGATGCGTCAGAAATTCTGACGCATCTGTTGGCACAAAAGTGACGCATTGCTGGAAATGCTCATGAAAGTGACGCAAAAAGCCCTGAGTCATAACTTATGCCTGGTCTGTGCAGGCGTAGGGATTTTGACACAGTGAAGGCGTAGAGTGATGTAGTGAAATCTTGTAGATTTCAGTGCGTCAGTTCTAGAAGGCTTTTAGCGTGGGAACGCCCACCCTGCATACATTATACCTGACGGAGGTATAATGTGATGCGGGACTTTACAATGTGACACATCTCCCTAGATGCGTCACATTGTAAATGGGCCACAACATTTACGCCGCAGCTGCGTCACAATACAGATTTTTATACTTGCCCTATATATGGCTGTGTGTACGTTGTGTGTCTCCGTCTGCATGCAGCATACAAATGTGCCAGATCTGGTAGCCCAGTTGTGCTGATGCAGCCACACAAGAGCTCTTTGCCTGACCTCATTGTCACCAATTCAAATCAGAGAGGATCCATGCAGTCTTTCAAGGCTCCCAGGTGAAAAAATGGGCCCTAGAGCAAGGAAGTAAATAGGCCCCCTTGTTGAAGTTTGGAATATAAAATACCGCAATAATCAGCGTTCAGTGGGTCCCGCAGGTCTGTGGGCGCCAGTGCAACTGCACCTGCTGCACCAACAGAAGCTACGCCCCTGTCATAGAGCTGGGTAACATCAATTACTCAGTGCCACAAAGAGCATTAGAAATAAACTTTACATAATGTCAAACGGCAAAAAAAGAGCTTTGTCAGTTCTTGTTCTGTTTCAAACACTCCATACAATCTGTATGAACCCTCTCCACATTTTCCTACTGATAACAAACGCCTTCGCTCCCAGAAAAAAACTTTCTGGGCGGTTAGTGCACATTTGAATGGGAGATGAGACCTCGGAAGAGCCCAGCCCTGCGCCGGACTGCGAGTCACCTCAGAGAGCAGAAACAAAGCCCGTCCTCTGCCCATCACTGACCCAAGCGAATCTGTGGAGCAAAGATGAGAACAAAGAGAAAGAAATAAAAGAATTACAAAAACTCATCAAGGAAAATAAATCCCTATATTACTGCTGTATTTAAAAAGCTGAGAAAACAAAAGAGAACGTAAAGAGTAAACTGAAGCCAAATAGAGTCACCGTTTTGTCCTTGTCACAGATCACAAATCTGCAAGTAAATTGCATTGCAAAATAAACTATCTTATTTTTTAATTACATATTCTCCAGTCTCCGAAGAGACTGTCAAAAATTGCCATTTCGACTATATTTCAAGTCTCCATGATGGGGCAATGGGTAAAGTTTTCAATAAGCAATAATCGCGCCTCGGTTAAACCTCATTGGCTACGATACTGGCACTGCGCAAAGCTAAACAATTTAGTGTGAATTTCATGCACACTTGCCCTAGTACCTCATGTTACAAAGAACATGATTCCTTTTCAAAAGATGTTATCTGTTTATGCATAACTACTCCTCCACTGCTTCTGATAGGCAATGTAAGACATGTAATGGTGTTGTTTTACTAATTTCTATCAGCTCTCTGCCCCAAACAGTTGATAGCCACACGCAGAGAATTATGGGAAATTGTATGCTAAATAGCTGTCCAGGTAAGCAGCACCCTCCCAAGTTATGGATTTGATGCTCAGGCAGATATACCTTCACACAAAGATGAGATCTAGGCTGCTAACCATGGGTTGTGGAAAATATAAGAAGCACAAATTCATAATAGCATCCTCATAGGTCCCACTGTCTTCAAATGTTTACTAGAGAAGGAACGGCAATCAATTTAAAAGAAAATAAATTATAGATACATTTTTCCATATTCCATAATGCACGTCTGCCATTTCATGGCACTACATAGTTGCATTTGCTGCATTTCATTTTTAGCTTTAGGAGGTACAATATACTGGTTTCCTGGTTTTCAAAACATTTTAGGGGAAGATTCACAAGGACCTGACGCAACTGCATGGATGCATAAGTTTCCTTGAGTCAGTGCTGAATGTCCTTGTGCCACGATGAATGTGCTGTATTTACAATACAGCGCTCCATGGCGCAAGGATTAACAGATGCGTCAGAAATTCTGACGCATCTGTTGGCACAAAAGTGACGCATTGCTGGAAATGCTCATGAAAGTGACGCAAAAAGCCCTGAGTCATAACTTATGCCTGGTCTGTGCAGGCGTAGGGATTTTGACACAGTGAAGGCGTAGAGTGATGTAGTGAAATCTTGTAGATTTCAGTGCGTCAGTTCTAGAAGGCTTTTAGCGTGGGAACGCCCACCCTGCATACATTATACCTGACGCAGGTATAATGTGATGCGGGACTTTACAATGTGACACATCTCCCTAGATGCGTCACATTGTAAATGGGCCGCAACATTTACGCCGCAGCTGCGTCACAATACAGATTTTTATACTTGCCCTATGTAAGGCTGTGTGTACGTTGTGTGTCTCCGTCTGCATGCAGCATACAAATGTGCCAGATCTGGTAGCCCAGTTGGGCTGATGCAGCCACGCAAGAGCTCTTTGCCTGACCTCATTGTCACCGATTCAAATCAGGGAGGATCCATGCAGTCTTTCAAGGCTCTCAGGTGAAAAAATGGGCCCTAGAGCAAGGAAGAAAATAGGCCCCCTTGTTGAAGTTTGGATTATAAAATACCGCAATAATCAGGGTTCAGTGCGTCCCGCAGGTCTGTGGGCGCCAGTGCAACTGCACCTGCTGCACCAACAGAAGCTACGCCCCTGTCATAGAGCTGGGTAACATCAATTACTCAGTGCCACAAAGAGCATTAGAAATAAACTTTACATAATGTCAAACGGCAAAAACAAGAGCTTTGTCAGTTCTTGTTCTGTTTCAAACACTCCATACAATCTGTATGAACCCTCTCCACATTTTCCTACTGATAACAAACGCCTTCGCTCCCAGAAAAAAACTTTCTGGGCGGTTAGTGCACATTTGAATGGGAGATGAGACCTCGGAAGAGCCCAGCCTTGCACCGGACTGCGAGTCACTTCAGAGAGCAGAAACAAAGCCCGTCCTCTGCCCATCACTGACCCAAGCGAATCTGTGGAGCAAAGATGAGAACAAAGGGGAAGAAATAAAAGAATAACGAAAACTCATCAAGGAAAATAAATCCCTAAATTACTGCTGTATTTAGAAAGCTGAGAAAACAAAAGAGAACGTAAAGAGTAAACTGAAGACAAATAGAGTCACCGTTTTGTCCTTGTCACAGATCACAAACCTGCAAGTAAATTGCATTGCAAAATAAACTATCTTATTTTTTAATTACATATTCTCCAGTCTCCGAAGAGACTGTCAAAATTTCCCATTTCGACTTTATTTCAAGTCTCCATGACGGGGTATTGGGTAAACTTTTCAATAAGCAATAATCGCGCCTTGGTTAAACCTCATTGGCTACAATACTGCCACTGCGCAAAGCTAAACAATTTAGTGTGAATTTCATGCACACTTGCCCTAGTACCTCATGTTACAAAGAACATGATTCCTTTTCAAAAGATGTTATCTGTTTATGCATAACTACTCCTCCACTGCTTCTGATAGGCAATGTAAGACATATAATGGTGTTGTTTTACTAATTTCTATCAGCTCTCTGCCTCAAACCGTCGATAGCCACACGCAGAGAATTATGGGAAATTGCATGCTAAATAGCTGTACAGGTAAGCAGCACCCTCCCAAGTTATGGATTTGATGCTCAGGCAGATATACCTTCACACAAAGATGAGATCTAGGCTGCTAACCATGGGTTGTGGAAAATATAAGAAGCACAAATTCATAATAGCATTCTCATAGGTCCCACTGTCTTCAAATGTTTACTAGAGAAGGACCGGCAATCAATTTAAAGGAAAATAATTTATAGATAAATTTTTCCATATTCCATAATGCACGTCTGCCATTTCATGGCACTACATAGTTGCATTTGCTGCATTTCATTTTTAGCTTTAGGAGGTACAATATACTGGTTTCCTGGTTTTCAAAACATTTTAGGGGAAGATTCACAAGGACCTGACGCAACTGCATGGATGCATAAGTTTCCTTGAGTCAGTGCTGAATGTCCTTGTGCCACGATGAATGTGCTGTATTTACAATACAGCGCTCCATGGCGCAAGGATTAACAGATGCGTCAGAAATTCTGACGCATCTGTTGGCACAAAAGTGACACATTGCTGGAAATGCTCATGAAAGTGACGCAAAAAGCCCTGAGTCATAACTTATGCCTGGTCTGTGCAGGCGTAGGGATTTTGACACAGTGAAGGCGTAGAGTGATGTAGTGAAATCTTGTAGATTTCAGTGCGTCAGTTCTAGAAGGCTTTTAGCGTGGGAATGCCCACCCTGCATACATTATACCTGACGCAGGTATAATGTGATGCGGGAATTTACAATGTGACACATCTCCCTAGATGCGTCACATTGTAAATGGGCCACAACATTTACGCCGCAGCTGCGTCACAATACAGATTTTTATACTTGCCCTATATATGGCTGTGTGTACGTTGTGTGTCTCCGTCTGCATGCAGCATACAAACGTGCCAGATGTGGTAGCCCAGTTGTGCTGATGCAGCCACACAAGAGCTCTTTGCCTGACCTCATTGTCACCAATTCAAATCAGAGAGGATCCATGCAGTCTTTCAAGGCTCTCAGGTGAAAAAATGGGCCCTAGAGCAAGGAAGTAAATAGGCCCCCTTGTTGAAGTTTGGAATATGAAATACCGCAATAATCAGCGTTCAGTGGGTCCCGCAGGTCTGTGGGCGCCAGTGCAACTGCACCTGCTGCACCAACAGAAGCTAAGCCCCTGTCATAGAGCTGGGTAACATCAATTACTCAGTGCCACAAAGAGCATTAGAAATAAACTTTACATAATGTCAAACGGCAAAAACAAGAGCTTTGTCAGTTCTTGTTCTGTTTCAAACACTCCATACAATCTGTATGAACCCTCTCCACATTTTCCTACTGATAACAAACGCCTTCGCTCCCAGAAAAAAACTTTCTGGGCGGTTAGTGCACATTTGAATGGGAGATGAGACCTCGGAAGAGCCCAGCCCTGCGCCGGACTGCGAGTCACCTCAGAGAGCAGAAACAAAGCCCGTCCTCTGCCCATCACTGACCCAAGCGAATCCGTGGAGCAAAGATGAGAACAAAGAGGAAGAAATAAAAGAATTACGGAAACTCATCAAGGAAAATAAATCCCTAAATTACTGCTGTATTTTAAAAGCTGAGAAAACAAAAGAGAACGTAAAGAGTAAACTGAAGCCAAATAGAGTCACCGTTTTGTCCTTGTCACAGATCACAAATCTGCAAGTAAATTGCATTGCAAAATAAACTATCTTATTTTTTCATTATATATTCTCCAGTCTCCGAAGAGACTGTCAAAAATTGCCATTTCGACTATATTTCAAGTCTCCATGACGGGGTATTGGGTAAAGTTTTCAATAAGCAATAATCGCGCCTCGGTTAAACCTCATTGGCTACAATACTGCCACTGCGCAAAGCTAAACAATTTAGTGTGAATTTCATGCACACTTGCCCTAGTACCTCATGTTACAAAGAACATGATTCCTTTTCAAAAGATGTTATCTGTTTATGCATAACTACTCCTCCACTGCTTCTGATAGGCAATGTAAGACATATAATGGTGTTGTTTTACTAATTTCTATCAGCTCTCTGCCTCAAACCGTCGATAGCCACACGCAGAGAATTATGGGAAATTGTATGCTAAATAGCTGTACAGGTAAGCAGCACCCTCCCAAGTTATGGATTTGATGCTCAGGCAGATATACCTTCACACAAAGATGAGATCTAGGCTGCTAACCATGGGTTGTGGAAAATATAAGAAGCACAAATTCATAATAGCATTCTCATAGGTCCCACTGTCTTCAAATGTTTACTAGAGAAGGAACGGCAATCAATTTAAAGGAAAATAATTTATAGATAAATGTTTCCATATTCCATAATGCACATCTGCCATTTCATGGCACTACATAGTTGCATTTGCTGCATTTCATTTTTAGCTTTAGGAGGTACAATACACTGGTTTCCTGGTTTTCAAAACATTTTAGGGGAAGATTCACAAGGACCTGACGCAACTGCATGGATGCATAAGTTTCCTTGAGTCAGTGCTGAATGTCCTTGTGCCAAGATGAATGTGCTGTATTTACAATACAGCGCTCCATGGCGCAAGGATTAACAGATGCGTCAGAAATTCTGACGCATCTGTTGGCACAAAAGTGACGCATTGCTGGAAATGCTCATGAAAGTGACGCAAAAAGCCCTGAGTCATAACTTATGCCTGGTCTGTGCAGGCGTAGGGATTTTGACACAGTGAAGGCGTAGAGTGATGTAGTGAAATCTTGTAGATTTCAGTGCGTCAGTTCTAGAAGGCTTTTAGCGTGGGAACGCCCACCCTGCATACATTATACCTGACGCAGGTATAATGTGATGCGGGACTTTACAATGTGACACATCTCCCTAGATGCGTCACATTGTAAATGGGCCACAACATTTACGCCGCAGCTGCGTCACAATACAGATTTTTATACTTGCCCTATATATGGCTGTGTGTACGTTGTGTGTCTCCGTCTGCATGCAGCATACAAATGTGCCAGATCTGGTAGCCCAGTTGTGCTGATGCAGCCACACAAGAGCTCTTTGCCTGACCTCATTGTCACCAATTCAAATCAGAGAGGATCCATGCAGTCTTTCAAGGCTCCCAGGTGAAAAAATGGGCCCTAGAGCAAGGAAGTAAATAGGCCCCCTTGTTGAAGTTTGGAATATAAAATACCGCAATAATCAGCGTTCAGTGGGTCCCGCAGGTCTGTGGGCGCCAGTGCAACTGCACCTGCTGCACCAACAGAAGCTACGCCCCTGTCATAGAGCTGGGTAACATCAATTACTCAGTGCCACAAAGAGCATTAGAAATAAACTTTACATAATGTCAAACGGCAAAAAAAGAGCTTTGTCAGTTCTTGTTCTGTTTCAAACACTCCATACAATCTGTATGAACCCTCTCCACATTTTCCTACTGATAACAAACGCCTTCGCTCCCAGAAAAAAACTTTCTGGGCGGTTAGTGCACATTTGAATGGGAGATGAGACCTCGGAAGAGCCCAGCCCTGCGCCGGACTGCGAGTCACCTCAGAGAGCAGAAACAAAGCCCGTCCTCTGCCCATCACTGACCCAAGCGAATCTGTGGAGCAAAGATGAGAACAAAGAGGAAGAAATAAAAGAATTACGAAAACTCATCAAGGAAAATAAATCCCTATATTACTGCTGTATTTAAAAAGCTGAGAAAACAAAAGAGAACGTAAAGAGTAAACTGAAGCCAAATAGAGTCACCATTTTGTCCTTGTCACAGATCACAAATCTGCAAGTAAATTGCATTGCAAAATAAACTATCTTATTTTTTAATTACATATTCTCCAGTCTCCGAAGAGACTGTCAAAAATTGCCATTTCGACTATATTTCAAGTCTCCATGATGGGGCAATGGGTAAAGTTTTCAATAAGCAATAATCGCGCCTCGGTTAAACCTCATTGGCTACGATACTGGCACTGCGCAAAGCTAAACAATTTAGTGTGAATTTCATGCACACTTGCCCTAGTACCTCATGTTACAAAGAACATGATTCCTTTTCAAAAGATGTTATCTGTTTATGCATAACTACTCCTCCACTGCTTCTGATAGGCAATGTAAGACATGTAATGGTGTTGTTTTACTAATTTCTATCAGCTCTCTGCCCCAAACAGTTGATAGCCACACGCAGAGAATTATGGGAAATTGTATGCTAAATAGCTGTCCAGGTAAGCAGCACCCTCCCAAGTTATGGATTTGATGCTCAGGCAGATATACCTTCACACAAAGATGAGATCTAGGCTGCTAACCATGGGTTGTGGAAAATATAAGAAGCACAAATTCATAATAGCATCCTCATAGGTCCCACTGTCTTCAAATGTTTACTAGAGAAGGAACGGCAATCAATTTAAAGGAAAATAAATTATAGATACATTTTTCCATATTCCATAATGCACGTCTGCCATTTCATGGCACTACATAGTTGCATTTGCTGCATTTCATTTTTAACTTTAGGAGGTACAATATACTGGTTTCCTGGTTTTCAAAACATTTTAGGGGAAGATTCACAAGGACCTGACGCAACTGCATGGATGCATAAGTTTCCTTGAGTCAGTGCTGAATGTCCTTGTGCCACGATGAATGTGCTGTATTTACAATACAGCGCTCCATGGCGCAAGGATTAACAGATGCGTCAGAAATTCTGACGCATCTGTTGGCACAAAAGTGACGCATTGCTGGAAATTCTCATGAAAGTGACGCAAAAAGCCCTGAGTCATAACTTATGCCTGGTCTGTGCAGGCGTAGGGATTTTGACACAGTGAAGGCGTAGAGTGATGTAGTGAAATCTTGTAGATTTCAGTGCGTCAGTTCTAGAAGGCTTTTAGCGTGGGAACGCCCACCCTGCATACATTATACCTGACGCAGGTATAATGTGATGCGGGACTTTACAATGTGACACATCTCCCTAGATGCGTCACATTGTAAATGGGCCGCAACATTTACGCCGCAGCTGCGTCACAATACAGATTTTTATACTTGCCCTATATAAGGCTGTGTGTACGTTGTGTGTCTCCGTCTGCATGCAGCATACAAGCTGCATTCACCAGCTTAACAAAATAGGAGTGTCAGGCACAGCACTCATTTGGCTGAGGTCTTTCCTTACGGATAGATCCTTCCAGGTCTTTGAAAGGGACTTCACCTCAGCCAGTAAACCCCTCACTTGTGGAGTGCCTCAGGGCTCCTCCCTGAGCCCTACCCTTTTTAATGTCTACCTACGCCCCCTAGCTGATGTCGTCCGCCCATTCGGGGTGAAAATTGTCACCTACGCGGACGACACGCAGCTAGTGGTAGCACTGGACCCCCCCCTGAACTCTCATCACAGATTACATATCTGCCTTGAAGCCGTCGCTGCTTGGATGTCTAGCTCTTGTCTCAAACTTAACGGGGACAAAACAGAGATAATGCTCCTTGGAAATAACATCTCGAAATCCATCAATCCCATCTGGCCTCTCTGCTTAGGAAGCCCCCCGCAACCCAAGGAGCAAATCAAGAGCTTAGGCATCTGGCTCGACCACACTCTAACCTTCAACTACCAAGCCACCAAGCTTGCTGCCACCTGCTTCGGGCTGATGAGACTTCTCCGCAAAATCCTCCCCCTCCTTCCGTTCCATTCAAGACGGATTATGGTTCAAGGCCTGATCCTCTCCCGTCTCGATTGTGGAAACGCCCTATATCTGGGGGCCCCACAATCTACACTTAACAGACTCCAGGTCATTCAAAACTGTGCGGCAAGAATCCTCCTGGATATCCCCCGCCGAACTTCAGTCAGAGCCAGACTGAAGGATCTTCACTGGCTCCCGGTGAGATCCAGAATTGAATTTAAGAGCATGTGCATCGCACACCGATCCTACTGGGGTACAGGCCCCTCTATTAACTCCCCCCTGATGAAAGCCTATCTACCCTCCCGCCCACTCAGGTCTACAACCTCCCACCTCGCCTCAGTACCACGCATTAGGAAGGCCAGATGTGGAGGCCGCTCGCTTTCTTACAACCTGGCTAGGATCTGGAACTCCCTTCCCCTCCCTATCAGATCAGAACCTAACCTTCTCACCTTCCGTAAACTATTAAAAACTTGGCTCTTCAGCAAAATTCCAATCTAACTTTTCACTCAGCTTCTCTTACTCCAGCCTCTCCAGCCCAACTCACTCTTTTCTATAGCGCTGGGACGCCCCTGGGTAGCCAACGCGCTTTACAAATCATCAATTCAATTCAATACAAATGTGCCAGATCTGGTAGCCCAGTTGGGCTGATGCAGCCACGCAAGAGCTCTTTGCCTGACCTCATTGTCACCGATTCAAATCAGGGAGGATCCATGCAGTCTTTCAAGGCTCTCAGGTGAAAAAATGGGCCCTAGAGCAAGGAAGAAAATAGGCCCCCTTGTTGAAGTTTGGATTATAAAATACCGCAATAATCAGGGTTCAGTGCGTCCCGCAGGTCTGTGGGCGCCAGTGCAACTGCACCTGCTGCACCAACAGAAGCTACGCCCCTGTCATAGAGCTGGGTAACATCAATTACTCAGTGCCACAAAGAGCATTAGAAATAAACTTTACATAATGTCAAACGGCAAAAACAAGAGCTTTGTCAGTTCTTGTTCTGTTTCAAACACTCCATACAATCTGTATGAACCCTCTCCACATTTTCCTACTGATAACAAACGCCTTCGCTCCCAGAAAAAAACTTTCTGGGCGGTTAGTGCACATTTGAATGGGAGATGAGACCTCGGAAGAGCCCAGCCTTGCACCGGACTGCGAGTCACTTCAGAGAGCAGAAACAAAGCCCGTCCTCTGCCCATCACTGACCCAAGCGAATCTGTGGAGCAAAGATGAGAACAAAGGGGAAGAAATAAAAGAATAACGAAAACTCATCAAGGAAAATAAATCCCTAAATTACTGCTGTATTTAAAAAGCTGAGAAAACAAAAGAGAATGTAAAGAGTAAACCGAAGACAAATAGAGTCACCGTTTTGTCCTTGTCACAGATCACAAACCTGCAAGTAAATTGCATTGCAAAATAAACTATCTTATTTTTTAATTAAATATTCTCCAATCTCCGAAGAGAGTGTCAAAAATTACCATTTCGACTATATTTCAAGTATCCATGACGGGGTATTGGGTAAAGTTTTCAATAAGCAATAATCGCGCCTCGGTTAAACCTCATTGGCTATGATACTGCCACTGCGCAAAGCTAAACAATTTAGTGTGAATTTCATGCACACTTGCCCTAGTACCTCATGTTACAAAGAACATGATTCCTTTTCAAAAGATGTTATCTGTTTATGCATAACTACTCCTCCACTGCTTCTGATAGGCAATGTAAGACATATAATGGTGTTGTTTTACTAATTTCTATCAGCTCTCTGCCTCAAACCGTCGATAGCCACACGCAGAGAATTATGGGAAATTGCATGCTAAATAGCTGTACAGGTAAGCAGCACCCTCCCAAGTTATGGATTTGATGCTCAGGCAGATATACCTTCACACAAAGATGAGATCTAGGCTGCTAACCATGGGTTGTGGAAAATATAAGAAGCACAAATTCATAATAGCATTCTCATAGGTCCCACTGTCTTCAAATGTTTACTAGAGAAGGACCGGCAATCAATTTAAAGGAAAATAATTTATAGATACATTTTTCCATATTCCATAATGCACGTCTGCCATTTCATGGCACTACATAGTTGCATTTGCTGCATTTCATTTTTAGCTTTAGGAGGTACAATATACTGGTTTCCTGGTTTTCAAAACATTTTAGGGGAAGATTCACAAGGACCTGACGCAACTGCATGGATGCATAAGTTTCCTTGAGTCAGTGCTGAATGTCCTTGTGCCACGATGAATGTGCTGTATTTACAATACAGCGCTCCATGGCGCAAGGATTAACAGATGCGTCAGAAATTCTGACGCATCTGTTGGCACAAAAGTGACACATTGCTGGAAATGCTCATGAAAGTGACGCAAAAAGCCCTGAGTCATAACTTATGCCTGGTCTGTGCAGGCGTAGGGATTTTGACACAGTGAAGGCGTAGAGTGATGTAGTGAAATCTTGTAGATTTCAGTGCGTCAGTTCTAGAAGGCTTTTAGCGTGGGAATGCCCACCCTGCATACATTATACCTGACACAGGTATAATGTGATGCGGGACTTTACAATGTGACACATCTCCCTAGATGCGTCACATTGTAAATGGGCCACAACATTTACGCCGCAGCTGCGTCACAATACAGATTTTTATACTTGCCCTATATATGGCTGTGTGTACGTTGTGTGTCTCCGTCTGCATGCAGCATACAAACGTGCCAGATGTGGTAGCCCAGTTGTGCTGATGCAGCCACACAAGAGCTCTTTGCCTGACCTCATTGTCACCAATTCAAATCAGAGAGGATCCATGCAGTCTTTCAAGGCTCTCAGGTGAAAAAATGGGCCCTAGAGCAAGGAAGTAAATAGGCCCCCTTGTTGAAGTTTGGAATATGAAATACCGCAATAATCAGCGTTCAGTGGGTCCCGCAGGTCTGTGGGCGCCAGTGCAACTGCACCTGCTGCACCAACAGAAGCTAAGCCCCTGTCATAGAGCTGGGTAACATCAATTACTCAGTGCCACAAAGAGCATTAGAAATAAACTTTACATAATGTCAAACGGCAAAAACAAGAGCTTTGTCAGTTCTTGTTCTGTTTCAAACACTCCATACAATCTGTATGAACCCTCTCCACATTTTCCTACTGATAACAAACGCCTTCGCTCCCAGAAAAAAACTTTCTGGGCGGTTAGTGCACATTTGAATGGGAGATGAGACCTCGGAAGAGCCCAGCCCTGCGCCGGACTGCGAGTCACCTCAGAGAGCAGAAACAAAGCCCGTCCTCTGCCCATCACTGACCCAAGCGAATCCGTGGAGCAAAGATGAGAACAAAGAGGAAGAAATAAAAGAATTACGGAAACTCATCAAGGAAAATAAATCCCTAAATTACTGCTGTATTTAAAAAGCTGAGAAAACAAAAGAGAACGTAAAGAGTAAACTGAAGCCAAATAGAGTCACCGTTTTGTCCTTGTCACAGATCACAAATCTGCAAGTAAATTGCATTGCAAAATAAACTATCTTATTTTTTCATTACATATTCTCCAGTCTCCGAAGAGACTGTCAAAAATTGCCATTTCGACTATATTTCAAGTCTCCATGACGGGGTATTGGGTAAAGTTTTCAATAAGCAATAATCGCGCCTCGGTTAAACCTCATTGGTTACAATACTGCCACTGCGCAAAGCTAAACAATTTAGTGTGAATTTCATGCACACTTGCCCTAGTACCTCATGTTACAAAGAACATGATTCCTTTTCAAAATATGTTATCTGTTTATGCATAACTACTCCTCCACTGCTTCTGATAGGCAATGTAAGACATGTAATGGTGTTGTTTTACTAATTTCTATCAGCTCTCTGCCCCAAACAGTTGATAGCCACACGCAGAGAATTATGGGAAATTGTATGCTAAATAGCTGTCCAGGTAAGCAGCACCCTCCCAAGTTATGGATTTGATGCTCAGGCAGATATACCTTCACACAAAGATGAGATATAGGCTGCTAACCATGGGTTGTGGAAAATATAAGAAGCACAAATTCATAATAGCATCCTCATAGGTCCCACTGTCTTCAAATGTTTACTAGAGAAGGAACGGCAATCAATTTAAAGGAAAATAAATTATAGATACATTTTTCCATATTCCATAATGCACGTCTGCCATTTCATGGCACTACATAGTTGCATTTGCTGCATTTCATTTTTAGCTTTAGGAGGTACAATATACTGGTTTCCTGGTTTTCAAAACATTTTAGGGGAAGATTCACAAGGACCTGACGCAACTGCATGGATGCATAAGTTTCCTTAAGTCAGTGCTGAATGTCCTTGTGCCACGATGAATGTGCTGTATTTACAATACAGCGCTCCATGGCGCAAGGATTAACAGATGCGTCAGAAATTCTGACGCATCTGTTGGCACAAAAGTGACGCATTGCTGGAAATGCTCATGAAAGTGACGCAAAAAGCCCTGAGTCATAACTTATGCCTGGTCTGTGCAGGCGTAGGGATTTTGACACAGTGAAGGCGTAGAGTGATGTAGTGAAATCTTGTAGATTTCAGTGCGTCAGTTCTAGAAGGCTTTTAGCGTGGGAACGATCACCCTGCATACATTATACCTGACGCAGGTATAATGTGATGCGGGACTTTACAATGTGACACATCTCCCTAGATGCGTCACATTGTAAATGGGCCGCAACATTTACGCCGCAGCTGCGTCACAATACAGATTTTTATACTTGCCCTATATAAGGCTGTGTGTACGTTGTGTGTCTCCGTCTGCATGCAGCATACAAATGTGCCAGATCTGGTAGCCCAGTTGGGCTGATGCAGCCACGCAAGAGCTCTTTGCCTGACCTCATTGTCACCGATTCAAATCAGGGAGGATCCATGCAGTCTTTCAAGGCTCTCAGGTGAAAAAATGGGCCCTAGAGCAAGGAAGAAAATAGGCCCCCTTGTTGAAGTTTGGATTATAAAATACCGCAATAATCAGGGTTCAGTGCGTCCCGCAGGTCTGTGGGCGCCAGTGCAACTGCACCTGCTGCACCAACAGAAGCTACGCCCCTGTCATAGAGCTGGGTAACATCAATTACTCAGTGCCACAAAGAGCATTAGAAATAAACTTTACATAATGTCAAACGGCAAAAACAAGAGCTTTGTCAGTTCTTGTTCTGTTTCAAACACTCCATACAATCTGTATGAACCCTCTCCACATTTTCCTACTGATAACAAACGCCTTCGCTCCCAGAAAAAAACTTTCTGGGCGGTTAGTGCACATTTGAATGGGAGATGAGACCTCGGAAGAGCCCAGCCCTGCGCCGGACTGCGAGTCACTTCAGAGAGCAGAAACAAAGCCCGTCCTCTGCCCATCACTGACCCAAGCGAATCTGTGGAGCAAAGATGAGAACAAAGGGGAAGAAATAAAAGAATAACGAAAACTCATCAAGGAAAATAAATCCCTAAATTACTGCTGTATTTAAAAAGCTGAGAAAACAAAAGAGAATGTAAAGAGTAAACTGAAGACAAATAGAGTCACCGTTTTGTCCTTGTCACAGATCACAAACCTGCAAGTAAATTGCATTGCAAAATAAACTATCTTATTTTTTAATTACATATTCTCCAATCTCCGAAGAGAGTGTCAAAAATTACCATTTCGACTATATTTCAAGTATCCATGACTGGGTATTGGGTAAAGTTTTCAATAAGTAATAATCGCGCCTCGGTTAAACCTCATTGGCTATGATACTGCCACTGCGCAAAGCTAAACAATTTAGTGTGAATTTCATGCACACTTGCTCTAGTACCTCATGTTACAAAGAACATGATTCCTTTTCAAAAGATGTTATCTGTTTATGCATAACTACTCCTCCACTGCTTCTGATAGGCAATGTAAGACATATAATGGTGTTGTTTTACTAATTTCTATCAGCTCTCTGCCTCAAACCGTCGATAGCCACACGCAGAGAATTATGGGAAATTGCATGCTAAATAGCTGTACAGGTAAGCAGCACCCTCCCAAGTTATGGATTTGATGCTCAGGCAGATATACCTTCACACAAAGATGAGATCTAGGCTGCTAACCATGGGTTGTGGAAAATATAAGAAGCACAAATTCATAATAGCATTCTCATAGGTCCCACTGTCTTCAAATGTTTACTAGAGAAGGACCGGCAATCAATTTAAAGGAAAATAATTTATAGATACATTTTTCCATATTCCATAATGCACGTCTGCCATTTCATGGCACTACATAGTTGCATTTGCTGCATTTCATGTTTAGCTTTAGGAGGTACAATATACTGGTTTCCTGGTTTTCAAAACATTTTAGGGGAAGATTCACAAGGACCTGACGCAACTGCATGGATGCATAAGTTTCCTTGAGTCAGTGCTGAATTTCCTTGTGCCACGATGAATGTGCTGTATTTACAATACAGCGCTCCATGGCGCAAGGATTAACAGATGCGTCAGAAATTCTGACGCATCTGTTGGCACAAAAGTGACACATTGCTGGAAATGCTCATGAAAGTGACGCAAAAAGCCCTGAGTCATAACTTATGCCTGGTCTGTGCAGGCGTAGGGATTTTGACACAGTGAAGGCGTAGAGTGATGTAGTGAAATCTTGTAGATTTCAGTGCGTCAGTTCTAGAAGGCTTTTAGCGTGGGAATGCCCACCCTGCATACATTATACCTGACGCAGGTATAATGTGATGCGGGACTTTACAATGTGACACATCTCCCTAGATGCGTCACATTGTAAATGGGCCACAACATTTACGCCGCAGCTGCGTCACAATACAGATTTTTATACTTGCCCTATATATGGCTGTGTGTACGTTGTGTGTCTCCGTCTGCATGCAGCATACAAACGTGCCAGATGTGGTAGCCCAGTTGTGCTGATGCAGCCACACAAGAGCTCTTTGCCTGACCTCATTGTCACCAATTCAAATCAGAGAGGATCCATGCAGTCTTTCAAGGCTCTCAGGTGAAAAAATGGGCCCTAGAGCAAGGAAGTAAATAGGCCCCCTTGTTGAAGTTTGGAATATGAAATACCGCAATAATCAGCGTTCAGTGGGTCCCGCAGGTCTGTGGGCGCCAGTGCAACTGCACCTGCTGCACCAACAGAAGCTAAGCCCCTGTCATAGAGCTGGGTAACATCAATTACTCAGTGCCACAAAGAGCATTAGAAATAAACTTTACATAATGTCAAACGGCAAAAACAAGAGCTTTGTCAGTTCTTGTTCTGTTTCAAACACTCCATACAATCTGTATGAACCCTCTCCACATTTTCCTACTGATAACAAACGCCTTCGCTCCCAGAAAAAAACTTTCTGGGCGGTTAGTGCACATTTGAATGGGAGATGAGACCTCGGAAGAGCCCAGCCCTGCGCCGGACTGCGAGTCACCTCAGAGAGCAGAAACAAAGCCCGTCCTCTGCCCATCACTGACCCAAGCGAATCCGTGGAGCAAAGATGAGAACAAAGAGGAAGAAATAAAAGAATTACGGAAACTCATCAAGGAAAATAAATCCCTAAATTACTGCTGTATTTAAAAAGCTGAGAAAACAAAAGAGAACGTAAAGAGTAAACTGAAGCCAAATAGAGTCACCGTTTTGTCCTTGTCACAGATCACAAATCTGCAAGTAAATTGCATTGCAAAATAAACTATCTTATTTTTTCATTACATATTCTCCAGTCTCCGAAGAGACTGTCAAAAATTGTCATTTCGACTATATTTCAAGTCTCCATGACGGGGTATTGGGTAAAGTTTTCAATAAGCAATAATCGCGGCTCGGTTAAACCTCATTGGCTACAATACTGCCACTGCGCAAAGCTAAACAATTTAGTGTGAATTTCATGCACACTTGACCTAGTACCTCATGTTACAAAGAACATGATTCCTTTTCAAAAGATGTTATCTGTTTATGCATAACTACTCCTCCACTGCTTCTGATAGGCAATGTAAGACATGTAATGGTGTTGTTTTACTAATTTCTATCAGCTCTCTGCCCCAAACAGTTGATAGTCACACGCAGAGAATTATGGGAAATTGTATGCTAAATAGCTGTCCAGGTAAGCAGCACCCTCTCAAGTTATGGATTTGATGCTCAGGCAGATATACCTTCACACAAAGATGAGATCTAGGCTGCTAACCATGGGTTGTGGAAAATATAAGAAGCACAAATTCATAATAGCATCCTCATAGGTCCCACTGTCTTCAAATGTTTACTAGAGAAGGAACGGCAATCAATTTAAAGGAAAATAAATTATAGATACATTTTTCCATATTCCATAATGCACGTCTGCCATTTCATGGCACTACATAGTTGCATTTGCTGCATTTCATTTTTAGCCTTAGGAGGTACAATATACTGGTTTCCTGGTTTTCAAAACATTTTAGGGGAAGATTCACAAGGACCTGACGCAACTGCATGGATGCATAAGTTTCCTTGAGTCAGTGCTGAATGTCCTTGTGCCACGATGAATGTGCTGTATTTACAATACAGCGCTCCATGGCGCAAGGATTAACAGATGCGTCAGAAATTCTGACGCATCTGTTGGCACAAAAGTGACGCATTGCTGGAAATGCTCATGAAAGTGACGCAAAAAGCCCTGAGTCATAACTTATGCCTGGTCTGTGCAGGAGTAGGGATTTTGACACAGTGAAGGCGTAGAGTGATGTAGTGAAATCTTGTAGATTTCAGTGCGTCAGTTCTAGAAGGCTTTTAGCGTGGGAACGATCACCCTGCATACATTATACCTGACGCAGGTATAATGTGATGCGGGACTTTACAATGTGACACATCTCCCTAGATGCGTCACATTGTAAATGGGCCGCAACATTTACGCCGCAGCTGCGTCACAATACAAATTTTTATACTTGCCCTATATAAGGCTGTGTGTACGTTGTGTGTCTCCGTCTGCATGCAGCATACAAATGTGCCAGATCTGGTAGCCCAGTTGGGCTGATGCAGCCACGCAAGAGCTCTTTGCCTGACCTCATTGTCACCGATTCAAATCAGGGAGGATCCATGCAGTCTTTCAAGGCTCTCAGGTGAAAAAATGGGCCCTAGAGCAAGGAAGAAAATAGGCCCCCTTGTTGAAGTTTGGATTATAAAATACCGCAATAATCAGGGTTCAGTGCGTCCCGCAGGTCTGTGGGCGCCAGTGCAACTGCACCTGCTGCACCAACAGAAGCTACGCCCCTGTCATAGAGCTGGGTAACATCAATTACTCAGTGCCACAAAGAGCATTAGAAATAAACTTTACATAATGTCAAACGGCAAAAACAAGAGCTTTGTCAGTTCTTGGTCTATTTCAAACACTCCATACAATCTGTATGAACCCTCTCCACATTTTCCTACTGATAACAAACGCCTTCGCGAGAAAAAAACTTTCTGGGCGGTTAGTGCACATTTGAATGGGAGATGAGACCTCGGAAGAGCCCAGCCCTGCGCCGGACTGCGAGTCACCTCAGAGAGCAGAAACAAAGCCTGTCCTCTGCCCATCACTGACCCAAGCGAATCTGTGGAGCAAAGATGAGAACAAAGAGGAAGAAATAAAAGAATTACGAAAACTCATCAAGGAAAATAAATCCCTATATTACTGCTGTATTTAAAAAGCTGAGAAAACAAAAGAGAACGTAAAGAGTAAACTGAAGCCAAATATGGTCACCGTTTTGTCCTTGTCACAGATCACAAATCTGCAAGAAAATTGCATTGCAAAATAAACTATCTTATTTTTTTAATAACATATTCTCCAGTCTCCGAAGAGACTGTCAAAAACTTGCCATTTCGACTATATTTCAAGTCTTCATGACAGGGTATTGGGTAAAGTTTTTAATAAGCAATAATCACGCCTCGTTTAAACCTCATTGGCTACGATACTGCCACTGCGCAAAGCTAAACAATTTAGTGTGAATTTCATGCACACTTGCCCTAGTACCTCATGTTACAAAGAACATGATTCCTTTTCAAAAGATGTTATCTGTTTATGCATAACTACTCCTCCACTGCTTCTGATAGGCAATGTAAGACATATAATGGTGTTGTTTTACTAATTTCTATCAGCTCTCTGCCCCAAACAGTCGATAGCCACACGCAGAGAATTATGGGAAATTGTATGCTAAATAGCTGTCCAGGTAAGCAGCACCCTCCCAAGTTATGGATTTGATGCTCAGGCAGATATACCTTCACACAAAGATGAGATCTAGGCTGCTAACCATGGGTTGTGGAAAATATAAGAAGCACAAATTCATAATAGCATTCTCATAGGTCCCACTGTCTTCAAATGTTTACTAGAGAAGGACCGGCAATCAATTTAAAGGAAAATAATTTATAGATACATTTTTCCATATTCCATAATGCACGTCTGCCATTTCATGGCACTACATAGTTGCATTTGCTGCATTTCATTTTTAGCTTTAGGAGGTACAATATACTGGTTTCCTGGTTTTCAAAACATTTTAGGGGAAGATTCACAAGGACCTGACGCAACTGCATGGATGCATAAGTTTCCTTGAGTCAGTGCTGAATTTCCTTGTGCCACGATGAATGTGCTGTATTTACAATACAGCGCTCCATGGCGCAAGGATTAACAGATGCGTCAGAAATTCTGACGCATCTGTTGGCACAAAAGTGACACATTGCTGGAAATGCTCATGAAAGTGACGCAAAAAGCCCTGAGTCATAACTTATGCCTGGTCTGTGCAGGCGTAGGGATTTTGACACAGTGAAGGCGTAGAGTGATGTAGTGAAATCTTGTAGATTTCAGTGCGTCAGTTCTAGAAGGCTTTTAGCGTGGGAATGCCCACCCTGCATACATTATACCTGACGCAGGTATAATGTGATGCGGGACTTTACAATGTGACACATCTCCCTAGATGCGTCACATTGTAAATGGGCCACAACATTTACGCCGCAGCTGCGTCACAATACAGATTTTTATACTTGCCCTATATATGGCTGTGTGTACGTTGTGTGTCTCCGTCTGCATGCAGCATACAAACGTGCCAGATGTGGTAGCCCAGTTGTGCTGATGCAGCCACACAAGAGCTCTTTGCCTGACCTCATTGTCACCAATTCAAATCAGAGAGGATCCATGCAGTCTTTCAAGGCTCTCAGGTGAAAAAATGGGCCCTAGAGCAAGGAAGTAAATAGGCCCCCTTGTTGAAGTTTGGAATATGAAATACCGCAATAATCAGCGTTCAGTGGGTCCCGCAGGTCTGTGGGCGCCAGTGCAACTGCACCTGCTGCACCAACAGAAGCTAAGCCCCTGTCATAGAGCTGGGTAACATCAATTACTCAGTGCCACAAAGAGCATTAGAAATAAACTTTACATAATGTCAAACGGCAAAAACAAGAGCTTTGTCAGTTCTTGTTCTGTTTCAAACACTCCATACAATCTGTATGAACCCTCTCCACATTTTCCTACTGATAACAAACGCCTTCGCTCCCAGAAAAAAACTTTCTGGGCGGTTAGTGCACATTTGAATGGGAGATGAGACCTCGGAAGAGCCCAGCCCTGCGCCGGACTGCGAGTCACCTCAGAGAGCAGAAACAAAGCCCGTCCTCTGCCCATCACTCACCCAAGCGAATCCGTGGAGCAAAGATGAGAACAAAGAGGAAGAAATAAAAGAATTACGGAAACTCATCAAGGAAAATAAATCCCTAAATTACTGCTGTATTTAAAAAGCTGAGAAAACAAAAGAGAACGTAAAGAGTAAACTGAAGCCAAATAGAGTCACCGTTTTGTCCTTGTCACAGATCACAAATCTGCAAGTAAATTGCATTGCAAAATAAACTATCTTATTTTTTCATTACATATTCTCCAGTCTCCGAAGAGACTGTCAAAAATTGCCATTTCGACTATATTTCAAGTCTCCATGACGGGGTATTGGGTAAAGTTTTCAATAAGCAATAATCGCGCCTCGGTTAAACCTCATTGGCTACAATACTGCCACTGCGCAAAGCTAAACAATTTAGTGTGAATTTCATGCACACTTGACCTAGTACCTCATGTTACAAAGAACATGATTCCTTTTCAAAAGATGTTATCTGTTTATGCATAACTACTCCTCCACTGCTTCTGATAGGCAATGTAAGACATGTAATGGTGTTGTTTTACTAATTTCTATCAGCTCTCTGCCCCAAACAGTTGATAGTCACACGCAGAGAATTATGGGAAATTGTATGCTAAATAGCTGTCCAGGTAAGCAGCACCCTCTCAAGTTATGGATTTGATGCTCAGGCAGATATACCTTCACACAAAGATGAGATCTAGGCTGCTAACCATGGGTTGTGGAAAATATAAGAAGCACAAATTCATAATAGCATCCTCATAGGTCCCACTGTCTTCAAATGTTTACTAGAGAAGGAACGGCAATGCAATCAATTTAAAGGAAAATAAATTATAGATACATTTTTCCATATTCCATAATGCACGTCTGCCATTTCATGGCACTACATAGTTGCATTTGCTGCATTTCATTTTTAGCCTTAGGAGGTACAATATACTGGTTTCCTGGTTTTCAAAACATTTTAGGGGAAGATTCACAAGGACCTGACGCAACTGCATGGATGCATAAGTTTCCTTGAGTCAGTGCTGAATGTCCTTGTGCCACGATGAATGTGCTGTATTTACAATACAGCGCTCCATGGCGCAAGGATTAACAGATGCGTCAGAAATTCTGACGCATCTGTTGGCACAAAAGTGACGCATTGCTGGAAATGCTCATGAAAGTGACGCAAAAAGCCCTGAGTCATAACTTATGCCTGGTCTGTGCAGGAGTAGGGATTTTGACACAGTGAAGGCGTAGAGTGATGTAGTGAAATCTTGTAGATTTCAGTGCGTCAGTTCTAGAAGGCTTTTAGCGTGGGAACGATCACCCTGCATACATTATACCTGACGCAGGTATAATGTGATGCGGGACTTTACAATGTGACACATCTCCCTAGATGCGTCACATTGTAAATGGGCCGCAACATTTACGCCGCAGCTGCGTCACAATACAAATTTTTATACTTGCCCTATATAAGGCTGTGTGTACGTTGTGTGTCTCCGTCTGCATGCAGCATACAAATGTGCCAGATCTGGTAGCCCAGTTGGGCTGATGCAGCCACGCAAGAGCTCTTTGCCTGACCTCATTGTCACCGATTCAAATCAGGGAGGATCCATGCAGTCTTTCAAGGCTCTCAGGTGAAAAAATGGGCCCTAGAGCAAGGAAGAAAATAGGCCCCCTTGTTGAAGTTTGGATTATAAAATACCGCAATAATCAGGGTTCAGTGCGTCCCGCAGGTCTGTGGGCGCCAGTGCAACTGCACCTGCTGCACCAACAGAAGCTACGCCCCTGTCATAGAGCTGGGTAACATCAATTACTCAGTGCCACAAAGAGCATTAGAAATAAACTTTACATAATGTCAAACGGCAAAAACAAGAGCTTTGTCAGTTCTTGTTCTGTTTCAAACACTCCATACAATCTGTATGAACCCTCTCCACATTTTCCTACTGATAACAAACGCCTTCGCTCCCAGAAAAAAACTTTCTGGGCGGTTAGTGCACATTTGAATGGGAGATGAGACCTCGGAAGAGCCCAGCCTTGCACCGGACTGCGAGTCACTTCAGAGAGCAGAAACAAAGCCCGTCCTCTGCCCATCACTGACCCAAGCGAATCTGTGGAGCAAAGATGAGAACAAAGGGGAAGAAATAAAAGAATAACGAAAACTCATCAAGGAAAATAAATCCCTAAATTACTGCTGTATTTAAAAAGCTGAGAAAACAAAAGAGAATGTAAAGAGTAAACTGAAGACAAATAGAGTCACCGTTTTGTCCTTGTCACAGATCACAAACTTGCAAGTAAATTGCATTGCAAAATAAACTATCTTATTTTTTAATTACATATTCTCCAATCTCCGAAGAGAGTGTCAAAAATTACCATTTCGACTATATTTCAAGTATCCATGACGGGGTATTGGGTAAAGTTTTCAATAAGCAATAATCGCGCCTCGGTTAAACCTCATTGGCTATGATACTGCCACTGCGCAAAGCTAAACAATTTAGTGTGAATTTCATGCACACTTGCTCTAGTACCTCATGTTACAAAGAACATGATTCCTTTTCAAAAGATGTTATCTGTTTATGCATAACTACTCCTCCACTGCTTCTGATAGGCAATGTAAGACGGTAAACATCGTTTATAACGCTGTGTTTACACCGCAGTGCCTTTACAACAATGCCATTACAACGCAAGTTGTTACTACGACTTGCGCTGGATGGCGCTGTTGGGCAAGGAATGTTGTAATTTTATATTCCAACACCCTCCCTACTGTTACGTGGACTGGTGTTGGAATATAAAATTATAATATTCCAAAATCCGCGCCCTCCAACCCAAGTCGTTGTAACGACTTGCGTTGTAATGCCCGCGTTGTCAAGTACCGCGATCTTTTAGATCGCGTTGTACTGACATACATCCATGTAAGACATATAATGGTGTTGTTTTACTAATTTCTATCAGCTCTCTGCCTCAAACCGTCGATAGCCACACGCAGAGAATTATGGGAAATTGCATGCTAAATAGCTGTACAGGTAAGCAGCACCCTCCCAAGTTATGGATTTGATGCTCAGGCAGATATACCTTCACACAAAGATGAGATCTAGGCTGCTAACCATGGGTTGTGGAAAATATAAGAAGCACAAATTCATAATAGCATTCTCATAGGTCCCACTGTCTTCAAATGTTTACTAGAGAAGGACCGGCAATCAATTTAAAGGAAAATAATTTATAGATACATTTTTCCATATTCCATAATGCACATCTGCCATTTCATGGCACTACATAGTTGCATTTGCTGCATTTCATTTTTAGCTTTAGGAGGTACAATATACTGGTTTCCTGGTTTTCAAAACATTTTAGGGGAAGATTCACAAGGACCTGACGCAACTGCATGGATGCATACGTTTCCTTGAGTCAGTGCTGAATGTCCTTGTGCCACGATGAATGTGCTGTATTTACAATACAGCGCTCCATGGCGCAAGGATTAACAGATGCGTCAGAAATTCTGACGCATCTGTTGGCACAAAAGTGACACATTGCTGGAAATGCTCATGAAAGTGACGCAAAAAGCCCTGAGTCATAACTTATGCCTGGTCTGTGCAGGCGTAGGGATTTTGACACAGTGAAGGCGTAGAGTGATGTAGTGAAATCTTGTAGATTTCAGTGCGTCAGTTCTAGAAGGCTTTTAGCGTGGGAATGCCCACCCTGCATACATTATACCTGACGCAGGTATAATGTGATGCGGGACTTTACAATGTGACACATCTCCCTAGATGCGTCACATTGTAAATGGGCCACAACATTTACGCCGCAGCTGCGTCACAATACAGATTTTTATACTTGCCCTATATATGGCTGTGTGTACGTTGTGTGTCTCCGTCTGCATGCAGCATACAAACGTGCCAGATGTGGTAGCCCAGTTGTGCTGATGCAGCCACACAAGAGCTCTTTGCCTGACCTCATTGTCACCAATTCAAATCAGAGAGGATCCATGCAGTCTTTCAAGGCTCTCAGGTGAAAAAATGGGCCCTAGAGCAAGGAAGAAAATAGGCCCCCTTGTTGAAGTTTGGATTATAAAATACCGCAATAATCAGGGTTCAGTGCGTCCCGCAGGTCTGTGGGCGCCAGTGCAACTGCACCTGCTGCACCAACAGAAGCTACGCCCCTGTCATAGAGCTGGGTAACATCAATTACTCAGTGCCACAAAGAGCATTAGAAATAAACTTTACATAATGTCAAACGGCAAAAACAAGAGCTTTGTCAGTTCTTGTTCTGTTTCAAACACTCCATACAATCTGTATGAACCCTCTCCACATTTTCCTACTGATAACAAACGCCTTCGCTCCCAGAAAAAAACTTTCTGGGCGGTTAGTGCACATTTGAATGGGAGATGAGACCTCGGAAGAGCCCAGCCTTGCACCGGACTGCGAGTCACTTCAGAGAGCAGAAACAAAGCCCGTCCTCTGCCCATCACTGACCCAAGCGAATCTGTGGAGCAAAGATGAGAACAAAGGGGAAGAAATAAAAGAATAACGAAAACTCATCAAGGAAAATAAATCCCTAAATTACTGCTGTATTTAAAAAGCTGAGAAAACAAAAGAGAATGTAAAGAGTAAACTGAAGACAAATAGAGTCACCGTTTTGTCCTTGTCACAGATCACAAACCTGCAAGTAAATTGCATTGCAAAATAAACTATCTTATTTTTTAATTACATATTCTCCAATCTCCGAAGAGAGTGTCAAAAATTACCATTTCGACTATATTTCAAGTATCCATGACGGGGTATTGGGTAAAGTTTTCAATAAGTAATAATCGCGCCTCGGTTAAACCTCATTGGCTATGATACTGCCACTGCGCAAAGCTAAACAATTTAGTGTGAATTTCATGCACACTTGCTCTAGTACCTCATGTTACAAAGAACATGATTCCTTTTCAAAAGATGTTATCTGTTTATGCATAACTACTCCTCCACTGCTTCTGATAGGCAATGTAAGACATATAATGGTGTTGTTTTACTAATTTCTATCAGCTCTCTGCCTCAAACCGTCGATAGCCACACGCAGAGAATTATGGGAAATTGCATGCTAAATAGCTGTACAGGTAAGCAGCACCCTCCCAAGTTATGGATTTGATGCTCAGGCAGATATACCTTCACACAGAGATGAGATCTAGGCTGCTAACCATGGGTTGTGGAAAATATAAGAAGCACAAATTCATAATAGCATTCTCATAGGTCCCACTGTCTTCAAATGTTTACTAGAGAAGGACCGGCAATCAATTTAAAGGAAAATAATTTATAGATACATTTTTCCATATTCCATAATGCACGTCTGCCATTTCATGGCACTGCATAGTTGCATTTGCTGCATTTCATTTTTAGCTTTAGGAGGTACAATATACTGGTTTCCTGGTTTTCAAAACATTTTAGGGGAAGATTCACAAGGACCTGACGCAACTGCATGGATGCATAAGTTTCCTTGAGTCAGTGCTGAATTTCCTTGTGCCACGATGAATGTGCTGTATTTACAATACAGCGCTCCATGGCGCAAGGATTAACAGATGCGTCAGAAATTCTGACGCATCTGTTGGCACAAAAGTGACACATTGCTGGAAATGCTCATGAAAGTGACGCAAAAAGCCCTGAGTCATAACTTATGCCTGGTCTGTGCAGGCGTAGGGATTTTGACACAGTGAAGGCGTAGAGTGATGTAGTGAAATCTTGTAGATTTCAGTGCGTCAGTTCTAGAAGGCTTTTAGCGTGGGAATGCCCACCCTGCATACATTATACCTGACGCAGGTATAATGTGATGCGGGACTTTACAATGTGACACATCTCCCTAGATGCGTCACATTGTAAATGGGCCACAACATTTACGCCGCAGCTGCGTCACAATACAGATTTTTATACTTGCCCTATATATGGCTGTGTGTACGTTGTGTGTCTCCGTCTGCATGCAGCATACAAACGTGCCAGATGTGGTAGCCCAGTTGTGCTGATGCAGCCACACAAGAGCTCTTTGCCTGACCTCATTGTCACCAATTCAAATCAGAGAGGATCCATGCAGTCTTTCAAGGCTCTCAGGTGAAAAAATGGGCCCTAGAGCAAGGAAGTAAATAGGCCCCCTTGTTGAAGTTTGGAATATGAAATACCGCAATAATCAGCGTTCAGTGGGTCCCGCAGGTCTGTGGGCGCCAGTGCAACTGCACCTGCTGCACCAACAGAAGCTAAGCCCCTGTCATAGAGCTGGGTAACATCAATTACTCAGTGCCACAAAGAGCATTAGAAATAAACTTTACATAATGTCAAACGGCAAAAACAAGAGCTTTGTCAGTTCTTGTTCTGTTTCAAACACTCCATACAATCTGTATGAACCCTCTCCACATTTTCCTACTGATAACAAACGCCTTCGCTCCCAGAAAAAAACTTTCTGGGCGGTTAGTGCACATTTGAATGGGAGATGAGACCTCGGAAGAGCCCAGCCCTGCGCCGGACTGCGAGTCACCTCAGAGAGCAGAAACAAAGCCCGTCCTCTGCCCATCACTGACCCAAGCGAATCCGTGGAGCAAAGATGAGAACAAAGAGGAAGAAATAAAAGAATTACGGAAACTCATCAAGGAAAATAAATCCCTAAATTACTGCTGTATTTAAAAAGCTGAGAAAACAAAAGAGAACGTAAAGAGTAAACTGAAGCCAAATAGAGTCACCGTTTTGTCCTTGTCACAGATCACAAATCTGCAAGTAAATTGCATTGCAAAATAAACTATCTTATTTTTTCATTACATATTCTCCAGTCTCCGAAGAGACTGTCAAAAATTGCCATTTCGACTATATTTCAAGTCTCCATGACGGGGTATTGGGTAAAATTTTCAATAAGCAATAATCGCGCCTCGGTTAAACCTCATTGACTACTATACTGCCACTGCGCAAAGCTAAACAATTTAGTGTGAATTTCATGCACACTTGACCTAGTACCTCATGTTACAAAGAACATGATTCCTTTTCAAAAGATGTTATCTGTTTATGCATAACTACTCCTCCACTGCTTCTGATAGGCAATGTAAAACATGTAATGGTGTTGTTTTACTAATTTCTATCAGCTCTCTGCCCCAAACAGTTGATAGCCACACGCAGAGAATTATGGGAAATTGTATGCTAAATAGCTGTCCAGGTAAGCAGCACCCTCCCAAGTTATGGATTTGATGCTCAGGCAGATATACCTTCACACAAAGATGAGATCTAGGCTGCTAACCATGGGTTGTGGAAAATATAAGAAGCACAAATTCATAATAGCATCCTCATAGGTCCCACTGTCTTCAAATGTTTACTAGAGAAGGAACGGCAATCAATTTAAAGGAAAATAAATTATAGATACATTTTTCCATATTCCATAATGCACGTCTGCCATTTCATGGCACTACATAGTTGCATTTGCTGCATTTCATTTTTAGCTTTAGGAGGTACAATATACTGGTTTCCTGGTTTTCAAAACATTTTAGGGGAAGATTCACAAGGACCTGACGCAACTGCATGGATGCATAAGTTTCCTTGAGTCAGTGCTGAATGTCCTTGTGCCACGATGAATGTGCTGTATTTACAATACAGCGCTCCATGGCGCAAGGATTAACAGATGCGTCAGAAATTCTGACGCATCTGTTGGCACAAAAGTGACGCATTGCTGGAAATGCTCATGAAAGTGACGCAAAAAGCCCTGAGTCATAACTTATGCCTGGTCTGTGCAGGCGTAGGGATTTTGACACAGTGAAGGCGTAGAGTGATGTAGTGAAATCTTGTAGATTTCAGTGCGTCAGTTCTAGAAGGCTTTTAGCGTGGGAACGATCACCCTGCATACATTATACCTGACACAGGTATAATGTGATGCGGGACTTTACAATGTGACACATCTCCCTAGATGCGTCACATTGTAAATGGGCCGCAACATTTACGCCGCAGCTGCGTCACAATACAGATTTTTATACTTGCCCTATATAAGGCTGTGTGTACGTTGTGTGTCTCCGTCTGCATGCAGCATACAAATGTGCCAGATCTGGTAGCCCAGTTGGGCTGATGCAGCCACGCAAGAGCTCTTTGCCTGACCTCATTGTCACCGATTCAAATCAGGGAGGATCCATGCAGTCTTTCAAGGCTCTCAGGTGAAAAAATGGGCCCTAGAGCAAGGAAGAAAATAGGCCCCCTTGTTGAAGTTTGGATTATAAAATACCGCAATAATCAGGGTTCAGTGCGTCCCGCAGGTCTGTGGGCGCCAGTGCAACTGCACCTGCTGCACCAACAGAAGCTACGCCCCTGTCATAGAGCTGGGTAACATCAATTACTCAGTGCCACAAAGAGCATTAGAAATAAACTTTACATAATGTCAAACGGCAAAAACAAGAGCTTTGTCAGTTCTTGTTCTGTTTCAAACACTCCATACAATCTGTATGAACCCTCTCCACATTTTCCTACTGATAACAAACGCCTTCGCTCCCAGAAAAAAACTTTCTGGGCGGTTAGTGCACATTTGAATGGGAGATGAGACCTCGGAAGAGCCCAGCCTTGCACCGGACTGCGAGTCACTTCAGAGAGCAGAAACAAAGCCCGTCCTCTGCCCATCACTGACCCAAGCGAATCTGTGGAGCAAAGATGAGAACAAAGGGGAAGAAATAAAAGAATAACGAAAACTCATCAAGGAAAATAAATCCCTAAATTACTGCTGTATTTAAAAAGCTGAGAAAACAAAAGAGAATGTAAAGAGTAAACTGAAGACAAATAGAGTCACCGTTTTGTCCTTGTCACAGATCACAAACCTGCAAGTAAATTGCATTGCAAAATAAACTATCTTATTTTTTAATTACATATTCTCCAATCTCCGAAGAGAGTGTCAAAAATTACCATTTCGACTATATTTCAAGTATCCATGACGGGGTATTGGGTAAAGTTTTCAATAAGCAATAATCGCGCCTCGGTTAAACCTCATTGGCTATGATACTGCCACTGCGCAAAGCTAAACAATTTAGTGTGAATTTCATGCACACTTGCTCTAGTACCTCATGTTACAAAGAACATGATTCCTTTTCAAAAGATGTTATCTGTTTATGCATAACTACTCCTCCACTGCTTCTGATAGGCAATGTAAGACGGTAAACATCGTTTATAACGCTGTGTTTACACCGCAGTGCCTTTACAACAATGCCATTACAACGCAAGTTGTTACTACGACTTGCGCTGGATGGCGCTGTTGGGCAAGGAATGTTGTAATTTTATATTCCAACACCCTCCCTACTGTTACGTGGACTGGTGTTGGAATATAAAATTATAATATTCCAAAATCCGCGCCCTCCAACCCAAGTCGTTGTAACGACTTGCGTTGTAATGCCCGCGTTGTCAAGTACCGCGATCTTTTAGATCGCGTTGTACTGACATACATCCATGTAAGACATATAATGGTGTTGTTTTACTAATTTCTATCAGCTCTCTGCCTCAAACCGTCGGTAGCCACACGCAGAGAATTATGGGAAATTGCATGCTAAATAGCTGTACAGGTAAGCAGCACCCTCCCAAGTTATGGATTTGATGCTCAGGCAGATATACCTTCACACAAAGATGAGATCTAGGCTGCTAACCATGGGTTGTGGAAAATATAAGAAGCACAAATTCATAATAGCATTCTCATAGGTCCCACTGTCTTCAAATGTTTACTAGAGAAGGACCGGCAATCAATTTAAAGGAAAATAATTTATAGATACATTTTTCCATATTCCATAATGCACATCTGCCATTTCATGGCACTACATAGTTGCATTTGCTGCATTTCATTTTTAGCTTTAGGAGGTACAATATACTGGTTTCCTGGTTTTCAAAACATTTTAGGGGAAGATTCACAAGGACCTGACGCAACTGCATGGATGCATACGTTTCCTTGAGTCAGTGCTGAATGTCCTTGTGCCACGATGAATGTGCTGTATTTACAATACAGCGCTCCATGGCGCAAGGATTAACAGATGCGTCAGAAATTCTGACGCATCTGTTGGCACAAAAGTGACACATTGCTGGAAATGCTCATGAAAGTGACGCAAAAAGCCCTGAGTCATAACTTATGCCTGGTCTGTGCAGGCGTAGGGATTTTGACACAGTGAAGGCGTAGAGTGATGTAGTGAAATCTTGTAGATTTCAGTGCGTCAGTTCTAGAAGGCTTTTAGCGTGGGAATGCCCACCCTGCATACATTATACCTGACGCAGGTATAATGTGATGCGGGACTTTACAATGTGACACATCTCCCTAGATGCGTCACATTGTAAATGGGCCACAACATTTACGCCGCAGCTGCGTCACAATACAGATTTTTATACTTGCCCTATATATGGCTGTGTGTACGTTGTGTGTCTCCGTCTGCATGCAGCATACAAACGTGCCAGATGTGGTAGCCCAGTTGTGCTGATGCAGCCACACAAGAGCTCTTTGCCTGACCTCATTGTCACCAATTCAAATCAGAGAGGATCCATGCAGTCTTTCAAGGCTCTCAGGTGAAAAAATGGGCCCTAGAGCAAGGAAGAAAATAGGCCCCCTTGTTGAAGTTTGGATTATAAAATACCGCAATAATCAGGGTTCAGTGCGTCCCGCAGGTCTGTGGGCGCCAGTGCAACTGCACCTGCTGCACCAACAGAAGCTACGCCCCTGTCATAGAGCTGGGTAACATCAATTACTCAGTGCCACAAAGAGCATTAGAAATAAACTTTACATAATGTCAAACGGCAAAAACAAGAGCTTTGTCAGTTCTTGTTCTGTTTCAAACACTCCATACAATCTGTATGAACCCTCTCCACATTTTCCTACTGATAACAAACGCCTTCGCTCCCAGAAAAAAACTTTCTGGGCGGTTAGTGCACATTTGAATGGGAGATGAGACCTCGGAAGAGCCCAGCCTTGCACCGGACTGCGAGTCACTTCAGAGAGCAGAAACAAAGCCCGTCCTCTGCCCATCACTGACCCAAGCGAATCTGTGGAGCAAAGATGAGAACAAAGGGGAAGAAATAAAAGAATAACGAAAACTCATCAAGGAAAATAAATCCCTAAATTACTGCTGTATTTAAAAAGCTGAGAAAACAAAAGAGAATGTAAAGAGTAAACTGAAGACAAATAGAGTCACCGTTTTGTCCTTGTCACAGATCACAAACCTGCAAGTAAATTGCATTGCAAAATAAACTATCTTATTTTTTAATTACATATTCTCCAATCTCCAAAGAGAGTGTCAAAAATTACCATTTCGACTATATTTCAAGTATCCATGACGGGGTATTGGGTAAAGTTTTCAATAAGTAATAATCGCGCCTCGGTTAAACCTCATTGGCTATGATACTGCCACTGCGCAAAGCTAAACAATTTAGTGTGAATTTCATGCACACTTGCTCTAGTACCTCATGTTACAAAGAACATGATTCCTTTTCAAAAGATGTTATCTGTTTATGCATAACTACTCCTCCACTGCTTCTGATAGGCAATGTAAGACATATAATGGTGTTGTTTTACTAATTTCTATCAGCTCTCTGCCTCAAACCGTCGATAGCCACACGCAGAGAATTATGGGAAATTGCATGCTAAATAGCTGTACAGGTAAGCAGCACCCTCCCAAGTTATGGATTTGATGCTCAGGCAGATATACCTTCACACAGAGATGAGATCTAGGCTGCTAACCATGGGTTGTGGAAAATATAAGAAGCACAAATTCATAATAGCATTCTCATAGGTCCCACTGTCTTCAAATGTTTACTAGAGAAGGACCGGCAATCAATTTAAAGGAAAATAATTTATAGATACATTTTTCCATATTCCATAATGCACGTCTGCCATTTCATGGCACTGCATAGTTGCATTTGCTGCATTTCATTTTTAGCTTTAGGAGGTACAATATACTGGTTTCCTGGTTTTCAAAACATTTTAGGGGAAGATTCACAAGGACCTGACGCAACTGCATGGATGCATAAGTTTCCTTGAGTCAGTGCTGAATTTCCTTGTGCCACGATGAATGTGCTGTATTTACAATACAGCGCTCCATGGCGCAAGGATTAACAGATGCGTCAGAAATTCTGACGCATCTGTTGGCACAAAAGTGACACATTGCTGGAAATGCTCATGAAAGTGACGCAAAAAGCCCTGAGTCATAACTTATGCCTGGTCTGTGCAGGCGTAGGGATTTTGACACAGTGAAGGCGTAGAGTGATGTAGTGAAATCTTGTAGATTTCAGTGCGTCAGTTCTAGAAGGCTTTTAGCGTGGGAATGCCCACCCTGCATACATTATACCTGACGCAGGTATAATGTGATGCGGGACTTTACAATGTGACACATCTCCCTAGATGCGTCACATTGTAAATGGGCCACAACATTTACGCCGCAGCTGCGTCACAATACAGATTTTTATACTTGCCCTATATATGGCTGTGTGTACGTTGTGTGTCTCCGTCTGCATGCAGCATACAAACGTGCCAGATGTGGTAGCCCAGTTGTGCTGATGCAGCCACACAAGAGCTCTTTGCCTGACCTCATTGTCACCAATTCAAATCAGAGAGGATCCATGCAGTCTTTCAAGGCTCTCAGGTGAAAAAATGGGCCCTAGAGCAAGGAAGTAAATAGGCCCCCTTGTTGAAGTTTGGAATATGAAATACCGCAATAATCAGCGTTCAGTGGGTCCCGCAGGTCTGTGGGCGCCAGTGCAACTGCACCTGCTGCACCAACAGAAGCTAAGCCCCTGTCATAGAGCTGGGTAACATCAATTACTCAGTGCCACAAAGAGCATTAGAAATAAACTTTACATAATGTCAAACGGCAAAAACAAGAGCTTTGTCAGTTCTTGTTCTGTTTCAAACACTCCATACAATCTGTATGAACCCTCTCCACATTTTCCTACTGATAACAAACGCCTTCGCTCCCAGAAAAAAACTTTCTGGGCGGTTAGTGCACATTTGAATGGGAGATGAGACCTCGGAGGAGCCCAGCCCTGCGCCGGACTGCGAGTCACCTCAGAGAGCAGAAACAAAGCCCGTCCTCTGCCCATCACTGACCCAAGCGAATCCGTGGAGCAAAGATGAGAACAAAGAGGAAGAAATAAAAGAATTACGGAAACTCATCAAGGAAAATAAATCCCTAAATTACTGCTGTATTTAAAAAGCTGAGAAAACAAAAGAGAACGTAAAGAGTAAACTGAAGCCAAATAGAGTCACCGTTTTGTCCTTGTCACAGATCACAAATCTGCAAGTAAATTGCATTGCAAAATAAACTATCTTATTTTTTCATTACATATTCTCCAGTCTCCGAAGAGACTGTCAAAAATTGCCATTTCGACTATATTTCAAGTCTCCATGACGGGGTATTGGGTAAAATTTTCAATAAGCAATAATCGCGCCTCGGTTAAACCTCATTGACTACTATACTGCCACTGCGCAAAGCTAAACAATTTAGTGTGAATTTCATGCACACTTGACCTAGTACCTCATGTTACAAAGAACATGATTCCTTTTCAAAAGATGTTATCTGTTTATGCATAACTACTCCTCCACTGCTTCTGATAGGCAATGTAAAACATGTAATGGTGTTGTTTTACTAATTTCTATCAGCTCTCTGCCCCAAACAGTTGATAGCCACACGCAGAGAATTATGGGAAATTGTATGCTAAATAGCTGTCCAGGTAAGCAGCACCCTCCCAAGTTATGGATTTGATGCTCAGGCAGATATACCTTCACACAAAGATGAGATCTAGGCTGCTAACCATGGGTTGTGGAAAATATAAGAAGCACAAATTCATAATAGCATCCTCATAGGTCCCACTGTCTTCAAATGTTTACTAGAGAAGGAACGGCAATCAATTTAAAGGAAAATAAATTATAGATACATTTTTCCATATTCCATAATGCACGTCTGCCATTTCATGGCACTACATAGTTGCATTTGCTGCATTTCATTTTTAGCTTTAGGAGGTACAATATACTGGTTTCCTGGTTTTCAAAACATTTTAGGGGAAGATTCACAAGGACCTGACGCAACTGCATGGATGCATAAGTTTCCTTGAGTCAGTGCTGAATGTCCTTGTGCCACGATGAATGTGCTGTATTTACAATACAGCGCTCCATGGCGCAAGGATTAACAGATGCGTCAGAAATTCTGACGCATCTGTTGGCACAAAAGTGACGCATTGCTGGAAATGCTCATGAAAGTGACGCAAAAAGCCCTGAGTCATAACTTATGCCTGGTCTGTGCAGGCGTAGGGATTTTGACACAGTGAAGGCGTAGAGTGATGTAGTGAAATCTTGTAGATTTCAGTGCGTCAGTTCTAGAAGGCTTTTAGCGTGGGAACGATCACCCTGCATACATTATACCTGACACAGGTATAATGTGATGCGGGACTTTACAATGTGACACATCTCCCTAGATGCGTCACATTGTAAATGGGCCGCAACATTTACGCCGCAGCTGCGTCACAATACAGATTTTTATACTTGCCCTATATAAGGCTGTGTGTACGTTGTGTGTCTCCGTCTGCATGCAGCATACAAATGTGCCAGATCTGGTAGCCCAGTTGGGCTGATGCAGCCACGCAAGAGCTCTTTGCCTGACCTCATTGTCACCGATTCAAATCAGGGAGGATCCATGCAGTCTTTCAAGGCTCTCAGGTGAAAAAATGGGCCCTAGAGCAAGGAAGAAAATAGGCCCCCTTGTTGAAGTTTGGATTATAAAATACCGCAATAATCAGGGTTCAGTGCGTCCCGCAGGTCTGTGGGCGCCAGTGCAACTGCACCTGCTGCACCAACAGAAGCTACGCCCCTGTCATAGAGCTGGGTAACATCAATTACTCAGTGCCACAAAGAGCATTAGAAATAAACTTTACATAATGTCAAACGGCAAAAACAAGAGCTTTGTCAGTTCTTGTTCTGTTTCAAACACTCCATACAATCTGTATGAACCCTCTCCACATTTTCCTACTGATAACAAACGCCTTCGCTCCCAGAAAAAAACTTTCTGGGCGGTTAGTGCACATTTGAATGGGAGATGAGACCTCGGAAGAGCCCAGCCTTGCACCGGACTGCGAGTCACTTCAGAGAGCAGAAACAAAGCCCGTCCTCTGCCCATCACTGACCCAAGCGAATCTGTGGAGCAAAGATGAGAACAAAGGGGAAGAAATAAAAGAATAACGAAAACTCATCAAGGAAAATAAATCCCTAAATTACTGCTGTATTTAAAAAGCTGAGAAAACAAAAGAGAATGTAAAGAGTAAACTGAAGACAAATAGAGTCACCGTTTTGTCCTTGTCACAGATCACAAACCTGCAAGTAAATTGCATTGCAAAATAAACTATCTTATTTTTTAATTACATATTCTCCAATCTCCGAAGAGAGTGTCAAAAATTACCATTTCGACTATATTTCAAGTATCCATGACGGGGTATTGGGTAAAGTTTTCAATAAGCAATAATCGCGCCTCGGTTAAACCTCATTGGCTATGATACTGCCACTGCGCAAAGCTAAACAATTTAGTGTGAATTTCATGCACACTTGCTCTAGTACCTCATGTTACAAAGAACATGGGGGTATATTACCAACAACTAGCGATAATTTTTGTCTCTAACTTGTTTAGAGACAAAATTTATCGCCGCACATCGGCGATTTTTATCGCAGATAAACCTTGCTATTAGCAAGGTTTATCGCAAATGCGATAAAAAACGGCCGCAATGCATGAATATCGCTGAAAAGTCAGCGATATTCATGCATTATCGAGCAAATGCTCTTAGCCATGTTATCCACCTCCCATTGGATAACATGGTGAAGAACTGCTCAGGGCAGGTGTTAGCTTTTGGAGATATTCGCGCTTAGCGCGAATATCTCCAAAAGTTGGTAATAGGAGATAGCGATGTTAGCGACTGTTTCCAGTCGCTAACATCTTGGCACGCCCACTTTGCATGTCATTAGTGATAAATATCACTGACATGCAAAGCGGGGCCCAAGATGGTCGCTATCTCCTATTAGCTGTCCCTAACTGGTGTTAGCGACAGCTTGGTAATAGGGAGATAATTTTATCTCCGCTTTCTTGGCTTTTAAAGCCAAAAAAGCGGAGATAAACCCCTTGATAATATACCCCATGATTCCTTTTCAAAAGATGTTATCTGTTTATGCATAACTACTCCTCCACTGCTTCTGATAGGCAATGTAAGACGGTAAACATCGTTTATAACGCTGTGTTTACACCGCAGTGCCTTTACAACAATGCCATTACAACGCAAGTTGTTACTACGACTTGCGCTGGATGGCGCTGTTGGGCAAGGAATGTTGTAATTTTATATTCCAACACCCTCCCTACTGTTACGTGGACTGGTGTTGGAATATAAAATTATAATATTCCAAAATCCGCGCCCTCCAACCCAAGTCGTTGTAACGACTTGCGTTGTAATGCCCGCGTTGTCAAGTACCGCGACCTTTTAGATCGCGTTGTACTGACATACATCCATGTAAGACATATAATGGTGTTGTTTTACTAATTTCTATCAGCTCTCTGCCTCAAACCGTCGATAGCCACACGCAGAGAATTATGGGAAATTGCATGCTAAATAGCTGTACAGGTAAGCAGCACCCTCCCAAGTTATGGATTTGATGCTCAGGCAGATATACCTTCACACAAAGATGAGATCTAGGCTGCTAACCATGGGTTGTGGAAAATATAAGAAGCACAAATTCATAATAGCATTCTCATAGGTCCCACTGTCTTCAAATGTTTACTAGAGAAGGACCGGCAATCAATTTAAAGGAAAATAATTTATAGATACATTTTTCCATATTCCATAATGCACATCTGCCATTTCATGGCACTACATAGTTGCATTTGCTGCATTTCATTTTTAGCTTTAGGAGGTACAATATACTGGTTTCCTGGTTTTCAAAACATTTTAGGGGAAGATTCACAAGGACCTGACGCAACTGCATGGATGCATACGTTTCCTTGAGTCAGTGCTGAATGTCCTTGTGCCACGATGAATGTGCTGTATTTACAATACAGCGCTCCATGGCGCAAGGATTAACAGATGCGTCAGAAATTCTGACGCATCTGTTGGCACAAAAGTGACACATTGCTGGAAATGCTCATGAAAGTGACGCAAAAAGCCCTGAGTCATAACTTATGCCTGGTCTGTGCAGGCGTAGGGATTTTGACACAGTGAAGGCGTAGAGTGATGTAGTGAAATCTTGTAGATTTCAGTGCGTCAGTTCTAGAAGGCTTTTAGCGTGGGAATGCCCACCCTGCATACATTATACCTGACGCAGGTATAATGTGATGCGGGACTTTACAATGTGACACATCTCCCTAGATGCGTCACATTGTAAATGGGCCACAACATTTACGCCGCAGCTGCGTCACAATACAGATTTTTATACTTGCCCTATATATGGCTGTGTGTACGTTGTGTGTCTCCGTCTGCATGCAGCATACAAACGTGCCAGATGTGGTAGCCCAGTTGTGCTGATGCAGCCACACAAGAGCTCTTTGCCTGACCTCATTGTCACCAATTCAAATCAGAGAGGATCCATGCAGTCTTTCAAGGCTCTCAGGTGAAAAAATGGGCCCTAGAGCAAGGAAGTAAATAGGCCCCCTTGTTGAAGTTTGGAATATGAAATACCGCAATAATCAGCGTTCAGTGGGTCCCGCAGGTCTGTGGGCGCCAGTGCAACTGCACCTGCTGCACCAACAGAAGCTAAGCCCCTGTCATAGAGCTGGGTAACATCAATTACTCAGTGCCACAAAGAGCATTAGAAATAAACTTTACATAATGTCAAACGGCAAAAACAAGAGCTTTGTCAGTTCTTGTTCTGTTTCAAACACTCCATACAATCTGTATGAACCCTCTCCACATTTTCCTACTGATAACAAACGCCTTCGCTCCCAGAAAAAAACTTTCTGGGCGGTTAGTGCACATTTGAATGGGAGATGAGACCTCGGAAGAGCCCAGCCTTGCACCGGACTGCGAGTCACTTCAGAGAGCAGAAACAAAGCCCGTCCTCTGCCCATCACTGACCCAAGCGAATCTGTGGAGCAAAGATGAGAACAAAGGGGAAGAAATAAAAGAATAACGAAAACTCATCAAGGAAAATAAATCCCTAAATTACTGCTGTATTTAAAAAGCTGAGAAAACAAAAGAGAATGTAAAGAGTAAACTGAAGACAAATAGAGTCACCGTTTTGTCCTTGTCACAGATCACAAACCTGCAAGTAAATTGCATTGCAAAATAAACTATCTTATTTTTTAATTACATATTCTCCAATCTCCGAAGAGAGTGTCAAAAATTACCATTTCGACTATATTTCAAGTATCCATGACGGGGTATTGGGTAAAGTTTTCAATAAGCAATAATCGCGCCTCGGTTAAACCTCATTGGCTATGATACTGCCACTGCGCAAAGCTAAACAATTTAGTGTGAATTTCATGCACACTTGCCCTAGTACCTCATGTTACAAAGAACATGATTCCTTTTCAAAAGATGTTATCTGTTTATGCATAACTACTCCTCCACTGCTTCTGATAGGCAATGTAAGACATATAATGGTGTTGTTTTACTAATTTCTATCAGCTCTCTGCCTCAAACCGTCGATAGCCACACGCAGAGAATTATGGGAAATTGCATGCTAAATAGCTGTACAGGTAAGCAGCACCCTCCCAAGTTATGGATTTGATGCTCAGGCAGATATACCTTCACACAAAGATGAGATCTAGGCTGCTAACCATGGGTTGTGGAAAATATAAGAAGCACAAATTCATAATAGCATTCTCATAGGTCCCACTGTCTTCAAATGTTTACTAGAGAAGGACCGGCAATCAATTTAAAGGAAAATAATTTATAGATACATTTTTCCATATTCCATAATGCACGTCTGCCATTTCATGGCACTACATAGTTGCATTTGCTGCATTTCATTTTTAGCTTTAGGAGGTACAATATACTGGTTTCCTGGTTTTCAAAACATTTTAGGGGAAGATTCACAAGGACCTGACGCAACTGCATGGATGCATAAGTTTCCTTGAGTCAGTGCTGAATGTCCTTGTGCCACGATGAATGTGCTGTATTTACAATACAGCGCTCCATGGCGCAAGGATTAACAGATGCGTCAGAAATTCTGACGCATCTGTTGGCACAAAAGTGACACATTGCTGGAAATGCTCATGAATGTGACGCAAAAAGCCCTGAGTCATAACTTATGCCTGGTCTGTGCAGGCGTAGGGATTTTGACACAGTGAAGGCGTAGAGTGATGTAGTGAAATCTTGTAGATTTCAGTGCGTCAGTTCTAGAAGGCTTTTAGCGTGGGAATGCCCACCCTGCATACATTATACCTGACGCAGGTATAATGTGATGCGGGACTTTACAATGTGACACATCTCCCTAGATGCGTCACATTGTAAATGGGCCACAACATTTACGCCGCAGCTGCGTCACAATACAGATTTTTATACTTGCCCTATATATGGCTGTGTGTACGTTGTGTGTCTCCGTCTGCATGCAGCATACAAACGTGCCAGATGTGGTAGCCCAGTTGTGCTGATGCAGCCACACAAGAGCTCTTTGCCTGACCTCATTGTCACCAATTCAAATCAGAGAGGATCCATGCAGTCTTTCAAGGCTCTCAGGTGAAAAAATGGGCCCTAGAGCAAGGAAGTAAATAGGCCCCCTTGTTGAAGTTTGGAATATGAAATACCGCAATAATCAGCGTTCAGTGGGTCCCGCAGGTCAGTGGGCGCCAGTGCAACTGCACCTGCTGCACCAACAGAAGCTAAGCCCCTGTCATAGAGCTGGGTAACATCAATTACTCAGTGCCACAAAGAGCATTAGAAATAAACTTTACATAATGTCAAACGGCAAAAACAAGAGCTTTGTCAGTTCTTGTTCTGTTTCAAACACTCCATACAATCTGTATGAACCCTCTCCACATTTTCCTACTGATAACAAACGCCTTCGCTCCCAGAAAAAAACTTTCTGGGCGGTTAGTGCACATTTGAATGGGAGATGAGACCTCGGAAGAGCCCAGCCCTGCGCCGGACTGCGAGTCACCTCAGAGAGCAGAAACAAAGCCCGTCCTCTGCCCATCACTGACCCAAGCGAATCCGTGGAGCAAAGATGAGAACAAAGAGGAAGAAATAAAAGAATTACGGAAACTCATCAAGGAAAATAAATCCCTAAATTACTGCTGTATTTAAAAAGCTGAGAAAATAAAAGAGAACGTAAAGAGTAAACTGAAGCCAAATAGAGTCACCGTTTTGTCCTTGTCACAGATCACAAATCTGCAAGTAAATTGCATTGCAAAATAAACTATCTTATTTTTTCATTACATATTCTCCAGTCTCCGAAGAGACTGTCAAAAATTGCCATTTCGACTATATTTCAAGTCTCCATGACGGGGTATTGGGTAAAGTTTTCAATAAGCAATAATCGCGCCTCGGTTAAACCTCATTGGCTACAATACTGCCACTGCGCAAAGCTAAACAATTTAGTGTGAATTTCATGCACACTTGCCCTAGTACCTCATTTTTTTTTTTTTTTTAATAATTTTTATTGTAAGCATACCTGTACAGGCCTTTACATATAGAAACAGCGTCAGAAAAGCGAGCAGGTATATAGTGTGGTACGTCAACCAGTACACAGCCGTTATGCCCACAACCCGGGGGTTGGGCGGCGATGATGTCTCTGCTCTTTCATGCCTGACGTTCTAGATAGAGGAGTGGCTGTCAAACGGATCACGTGCATGCTTACGTTTATAGTCCTACCCAACTGTGCGCTAATACCCCCAACTCCCACCCCCTGCGCCATTCCTACCACTCCCCCCCCCCCATGCCCCTTCCCCCCCACCACCTCCCAACTAAGGCTTCTCTAACGGACATGTCTGGGGTACTGGTAAGAGCCCCCCCTGCATAACCGCTGCCACTGGGTGCTCAACTGGCCTCTGCCACCCTGCCTACGTCGAGGGCCTCCTCCTCCTCGTTAGCCTCATTATCCCTGAGTACTTGAACCATCACTTCCCATGAGGTCGCAGTGTCTGCTGCAGTTTGGGTAGGGGGTCCTGCGCGCCAGCTGTTGCCCTAGTACCTCATGTTACAAAGAACATGATTCCTTTTCAAAAGATGTTATCTGTTTATGCATAACTACTCCTCCACTGCTTCTGATAGGCAATGTAAGACATGTAATGGTGTTATTTTACTAATTTCTATCAGCTCTCTGCCCCAAACAGTTGATAGCCACACGCAGAGAATTATGGGAAATTGTATGCTAAATAGCTGTCCAGGTAAGCAGCACCCTGCCAAGTTATGGATTTGATGCTCAGGCAGATATACCTTCACACAAAGATGAGATCTAGGCTGCTAACCATGGGTTGTGGAAAATATAAGAAGCACAAATTCATAATAGCATCCTCATAGGTCCCATTGTCTTCAAATGTTTACTAGAGAAGGAACGGCAATCAATTTAAAGGAAAATAAATTATAGATAAATTTTTCCATATTCCATAATGCACGTCTGCCATTTCATGGCACTACATAGTTGCATTTGCTGCATTTCATTTTTAGCTTTAGGAGGTACAATATACTGGTTTCCTGGTTTTCAAAACATTTTAGGGGAAGATTCACAAGGACCTGACGCAACTGCATGGATGCATAAGTTTCCTTGAGTCAGTGCTGAATGTCCTTGTGCCACGATGAATGTGCTGTATTTACAATACAGCGCTCCATGGCGCAAGGATTAACAGATGCGTCAGAAATTCTGACGCATCTGTTGGCACAAAAGTGACGCATTGCTGGAAATGCTCATGAAAGTGACGCAAAAAGCCCTGAGTCATAACTTATGCCTGGTCTGTGCAGGCGTAGGGATTTTGACACAGTGAAGGCGTAGAGTGATGTAGTGAAATCTTGTAGATTTCAGTGCGTCAGTTCTAGAAGGCTTTTAGCGTGGGAACGCCCACCCTGCATACATTATACCTGACGCAGGTATAATGTGATGCGGGACTTTACAATGTGACACATCTCCCTAGATGCGTCACATTGTAAATGGGCCGCAACATTTACGCCGCAGCTGCGTCACAATACAGATTTTTATACTTGCCCTATATAAGGCTGTGTGTACGTTGTGTGTCTCCGTCTGCATGCAGCATACAAATGTGCCAGATCTGGTAGCCCAGTTGGGCTGATGCAGCCACGCAAGAGCTCTTTGCCTGACCTCATTGTCACCGATTCAAATCAGGGAGGATCCATGCAGTCTTTCAAGGCTCTCAGGTGAAAAAATGGGCCCTAGAGCAAGGAAGAAAATAGGCCCCCTTGTTGAAGTTTGGATTATAAAATACCGCAATAATCAGGGTTCAGTGCGTCCCGCAGGTCTGTGGGCGCCAGTGCAACTGCACCTGCTGCACCAACAGAAGCTACGCCCCTGTCATAGAGCTGGGTAACATCAATTACTCAGTGCCACAAAGAGCATTAGAAATAAACTTTACATAATGTCAAACGGCAAAAACAAGAGCTTTGTCAGTTCTTGTTCTGTTTCAAACACTCCATACAATCTGTATGAACCCTCTCCACATTTTCCTACTGATAACAAACGCCTTCGCTCCCAGAAAAAAACTTTCTGGGCGGTTAGTGCACATTTGAATGGGAGATGAGACCTCGGAAGAGCCCAGCCTTGCACCGGACTGCGAGTCACTTCAGAGAGCAGAAACAAAGCCCGTCCTCTGCCCATCACTGACCCAAGCGAATCTGTGGAGCAAAGATGAGAACAAAGGGGAAGAAATAAAAGAATAACGAAAACTCATCAAGGAAAATAAATCCCTAAATTACTGCTGTATTTAAAAAGCTGAGAAAACAAAAGAGAATGTAAAGAGTAAACTGAAGACAAATAGAGTCACCGTTTTGTCCTTGTCACAGATCACAAACCTGCAAGTAAATTGCATTGCAAAATAAACTATCTTATTTTTTAATTACATATTCTCCAATCTCCGAAGAGAGTGTCAAAAATTACCATTTCGACTATATTTCAAGTATCCATGACGGGGTATTGGGTAAAGTTTTCAATAAGCAATAATCGCGCCTCGGTTAAACCTCATTGGCTATGATACTGCCGCTGCGCAAAGCTAAACAATTTAGTGTGAATTTCATGCACACTTGCCCTAGTACCTCATGTTACAAAGAACATGATTCCTTTTCAAAAGATGTTATCTGTTTATGCATAACTACTCCTCCACTGCTTCTGATAGGCAATGTAAGACATATAATGGTGTTGTTTTACTAATTTCTATCAGCTCTCTGCCTCAAACCGTCGATAGCCACACGCAGAGAATTATGGGAAATTGTATGCTAAATAGCTGTACAGGTAAGCAGCACCCTCCCAAGTTATGGATTTGATGCTCAGGCAGATATACCTTCACACAAAGATGAGATCTAGGCTGCTAACCATGGGTTGTGGAAAATATAAGAAGCACAAATTCATAATAGCATTCTCATAGGTCCCACTGTCTTCAAATGTTTACTAGAGAAGGAACGGCAATCAATTTAAAGGAAAATAATTTATAGATAAATGTTTCCATATTCCATAATGCACGTCTGCCATTTCATGGCACTACATAGTTGCATTTGCTGCATTTCATTTTTAGCTTTAGGAGGTACAATACACTGGTTTCCTGGTTTTCAAAACATTTTAGGGGAAGATTCACAAGGACCTGACGCAACTGCATGGATGCATAAGTTTCCTTGAGTCAGTGCTGAATGTCCTTGTGCCACGATGAATGTGCTGTATTTACAATACAGCGCTCCATGGCGCAAGGATTAACAGATGCGTCAGAAATTCTGACGCATCTGTTGGCACAAAAGTGACGCATTGCTGGAAATGCTCATGAAAGTGACGCAAAAAGCCCTGAGTCATAACTTATGCCTGGTCTGTGCAGGCGTAGGGATTTTGACACAGTGAAGGCGTAGAGTGATGTAGTGAAATCTTGTAGATTTCAGTGCGTCAGTTCTAGAAGGCTTTTAGCGTGGGAACGCCCACCCTGCATACATTATACCTGACGCAGGTATAATGTGATGCGGGACTTTACAATGTGACACATCTCCCTAGATGCGTCACATTGTAAATGGGCCGCAACATTTACGCCGCAGCTGCGTCACAATACAGATTTTTATACTTGCCCTATATAAGGCTGTGTGTACGTTGTGTGTCTCCGTCTGCATGCAGCATACAAATGTGCCAGATCTGGTAGCCCAGTTGGGCTGATGCAGCCACGCAAGAGCTCTTTGCCTGACCTCATTGTCACCGATTCAAATCAGGGAGGATCCATGCAGTCTTTCAAGGCTCAGGTGAAAAAATGGGCCCTAGAGCAAGGAAGAAAATAGGCCCCCTTGTTGAAGTTTGGATTATAAAATACCGCAATAATCAGGGTTCAGTGCGTCCCGCAGGTCTGTGGGCGCCAGTGCAACTGCACCTGCTGCACCAACAGAAGCTACGCCCCTGTCATAGAGCTGGGTAACATCAATTACTCAGTGCCACAAAGAGCATTAGAAATAAACTTTACATAATGTCAAACGGCAAAAACAAGAGCTTTGTCAGTTCTTGTTCTGTTTCAAACACTCCATACAATCTGTATGAACCCTCTCCACATTTTCCTACTGATAACAAACGCCTTCGCTCCCAGAAAAAAACTTTCTGGGCGGTTAGTGCACATTTGAATGGGAGATGAGACCTCGGAAGAGCCCAGCCTTGCACCGGACTGCGAGTCACTTCAGAGAGCAGAAACAAAGCCCGTCCTCTGCCCATCACTGACCCAAGCGAATCTGTGGAGCAAAGATGAGAACAAAGGGGAAGAAATAAAAGAATAACGAAAACTCATCAAGGAAAATAAATCCCTAAATTACTGCTGTATTTAAAAAGCTGAGAAAACAAAAGAGAATGTAAAGAGTAAACTGAAGACAAATAGAGTCACCGTTTTGTCCTTGTCACAGATCACAAACCTGCAAGTAAATTGCATTGCAAAATAAACTATCTTATTTTTTAATTACATATTCTCCAATCTCCGAAGAGAGTGTCAAAAATTACCATTTCGACTATATTTCAAGTATCCATGACGGGATATTGGGTAAAGTTTTCAATAAGCAATAATCGCGCCTCGGTTAAACCTCATTGGCTATGATACTGCCGCTGCGCAAAGCTAAACAATTTAGTGTGAATTTCATGCACACTTGCCCTAGTACCTCATGTTACAAAGAACATGATTCCTTTTCAAAAGATGTTATCTGTTTATGCATAACTACTCCTCCACTGCTTCTGATAGGCAATGTAAGACATATAATGGTGTTGTTTTACTAATTTCTATCAGCTCTCTGCCTCAAACCGTCGATAGCCACACGCAGAGAATTATGGGAAATTGTATGCTAAATAGCTGTACAGGTAAGCAGCACCCTCCCAAGTTATGGATTTGATGCTCAGGCAGATATACCTTCACACAAAGATGAGATCTAGGCTGCTAACCATGGGTTGTGGAAAATATAAGAAGCACAAATTCATAATAGCATTCTCATAGGTCCCACTGTCTTCAAATGTTTACTAGAGAAGGAACGGCAATCAATTTAAAGGAAAATAATTTATAGATAAATTTTTCCATATTCCATAATGCACGTCTGCCATTTCATGGCACTACATAGTTGCATTTGCTGCATTTCATTTTTAGCTTTAGGAGGTACAATACACTGGTTTCCTGGTTTTCAAAACATTTTAGGGGAAGATTCACAAGGACCTGACGCAACTGCATGGATGCATAAGTTTCCTTGAGTCAGTGCTGAATGTCCTTGTGCCACGATGAATGTGCTGTATTTACAATACAGCGCTCCATGGCGCAAGGATTAACAGATGCGTCAGAAATTCTGACGCATCTGTTGGCACAAAAGTGACGCATTGCTGGAAATGCTCATGAAAGTGACGCAAAAAGCCCTGAGTCATAACTTATGCCTGGTCTGTGCAGGCGTAGGGATTTTGAGACAGTGAAGGCGTAGAGTGATGTAGTGAAATCTTGTAGATTTCAGTGCGTCAGTTCTAGAAGGCTTTTAGCGTGGGAACGCCCACCCTGCATACATTATACCTGACGCAGGTATAATGTGATGAGGGACTTTACAATGTGACACATCTCCCTATATGCGTCACATTGTAAATGGGCCACAACATTTACGCCGCAGCTGCGTCACAATACAGATTTTTATACTTGCCCTATATATGGCTGTGTGTACGTTGTGTGTCTCCGTCTGCATGCAGCATACAAACGTGCCAGATGTGGTAGCCCAGTTGTGCTGATGCAGCCACACAAGAGCTCTTTGCCTGACCTCATTGTCACCAATTCAAATCAGAGAGGATCCATGCAGTCTTTCAAGGCTCTCAGGTGAAAAAATAGGCCCTAGAGCAAGGAAGTAAATAGGCCCCCTTGTTGAAGTTTGGAATATGAAATACCGCAATAATCAGCGTTCAGTGGGTCCCGCAGGTCTGTGGGCGCCAGTGCAACTGCACCTGCTGCACCAACAGAAGCTAAGCCCCTGTCATAGAGCTGGGTAACATCAATTACTCAGTGCCACAAAGAGCATTAGAAATAAACTTTACATAATGTCAAACGGCAAAAACAAGAGCTTTGTCAGTTCTTGTTCTGTTTCAAACACTCCATACAATCTGTATGAACCCTCTCCACATTTTCCTACTGATAACAAACGCCTTCGCTCCCAGAAAAAAACTTTCTGGGCGGTTAGTGCACATTTGAATGGGAGATGAGACCTCGGAAGAGCCCAGCCCTGCGCCGGACTGCGAGTCACCTCAGAGAGCAGAAACAAAGCCCGTCCTCTGCCCATCACTGACCCAAGCGAATCCGTGGAGCAAAGATGAGAACAAAGGGGAAGAAATAAAAGAATAACGAAAACTCATCAAGGAAAATAAATCCCTAAATTACTGCTGTATTTAAAAAGCTGAGAAAACAAAAGAGAATGTAAAGAGTAAACTGAAGACAAATAGAGTCACCGTTTTGTCCTTGTCACAGATCACAAACCTGCAAGTAAATTGCATTGCAAAATAAACTATCTTATTTTTTAATTACATATTCTCCAATCTCCGAAGAGAGTGTCAAAAATTACCATTTCGACTATATTTCAAGTATCCATGACGGGGTATTGGGTAAAGTTTTCAATAAGCAATAATCACGCCTCGGTTAAACCTCATTGGCTATGATACTGCCACTGCGCAAAGCTAAACAATTTAGTGTGAATTTCATGCACACTTGCCCTAGTACCTCATGTTACAAAGAACATGATTCCTTTTCAAAAGATGTTATCTGTTTATGCATAACTACTCCTCCACTGCTTCTGATAGGCAATGTAAGACATATAATGGTGTTGTTTTACTAATTTCTATCAGCTCTCTGCCTCAAACCGTCGATAGCCACACGCAGAGAATTATGGGAAATTGCATGCTAAATAGCTGTACAGGTAAGCAGCACCCTCCCAAGTTATGGATTTGATGCTCAGGCAGATATACCTTCACACAAAGATGAGATCTAGGCTGCTAACCATGGGTTGTGGAAAATATAAGAAGCACAAATTCATAATAGCATTCTCATAGGTCCCACTGTCTTCAAATGTTTACTAGAGAAGGACCGGCAATCAATTTAAAGGAAAATAATTTATAGATAAATTTTTCCATATTCCATAATGCACGTCTGCCATTTCATGGCACTACATAGTTGCATTTGCTGCATTTCATTTTTAGCTTTAGGAGGTACAATATACTGGTTTCCTGGTTTTCAAAACATTTTAGGGGAAGATTCACAAGGACCTGACGCAACTGCATGGATGCATAAGTTTCCTTGAGTCAGTGCTGAATGTCCTTGTGCCACGATGAATGTGCTGTATTTACAATACAGCGCTCCATGGCGCAAGGATTAACAGATGCGTCAGAAATTCTGACGCATCTGTTGGCACAAAAGTGACACATTGCTGGAAATGCTCATGAATGTGACGCAAAAAGCCCTGAGTCATAACTTATGCCTGGTCTGTGCAGGCGTAGGGATTTTGACACAGTGAAGGCGTAGAGTGATGTAGTGAAATCTTGTAGATTTCAGTGCGTCAGTTCTAGAAGGCTTTTAGCGTGGGAATGCCCACCCTGCATACATTATACCTGACGCAGGTATAATGTGATGCGGGACTTTACAATGTGACACATCTCCCTAGATGCGTCACATTGTAAATGGGCCACAACATTTACGCCGCAGCTGCGTCACAATACAGATTTTTATACTTGCCCTATATATGGCTGTGTGTACGTTGTGTGTCTCCGTCTGCATGCAGCATACAAACGTGCCAGATGTGGTAGCCCAGTTGTGCTGATGCAGCCACACAAGAGCTCTTTGCCTGACCTCATTGTCACCAATTCAAATCAGAGAGGATCCATGCAGTCTTTCAAGGCTCTCAGGTGAAAAAATGGGCCCTAGAGCAAGGAAGTAAATAGGCCCCCTTGTTGAAGTTTGGAATATGAAATACCGCAATAATCAGCGTTCAGTGGGTCCCGCAGGTCAGTGGGCGCCAGTGCAACTGCACCTGCTGCACCAACAGAAGCTAAGCCCCTGTCATAGAGCTGGGTAACATCAATTACTCAGTGCCACAAAGAGCATTAGAAATAAACTTTACATAATGTCAAACGGCAAAAACAAGAGCTTTGTCAGTTCTTGTTCTGTTTCAAACACTCCATACAATCTGTATGAACCCTCTCCACATTTTCCTACTGATAACAAACGCCTTCGCTCCCAGAAAAAAACTTTCTGGGCGGTTAGTGCACATTTGAATGGGAGATGAGACCTCGGAAGAGCCCAGCCCTGCGCCGGACTGCGAGTCACCTCAGAGAGCAGAAACAAAGCCCGTCCTCTGCCCATCACTGACCCAAGCGAATCCGTGGAGCAAAGATGAGAACAAAGAGGAAGAAATAAAAGAATTACGGAAACTCATCAAGGAAAATAAATCCCTAAATTACTGCTGTATTTAAAAAGCTGAGAAAATAAAAGAGAACGTAAAGAGTAAACTGAAGCCAAATAGAGTCACCGTTTTGTCCTTGTCACAGATCACAAATCTGCAAGTAAATTGCATTGCAAAATAAACTATCTTATTTTTTCATTACATATTCTCCAGTCTCCGAAGAGACTGTCAAAAATTGCCATTTCGACTATATTTCAAGTCTCCATGACGGGGTATTGGGTAAAGTTTTCAATAAGCAATAATCGCGCCTCGGTTAAACCTCATTGGCTACAATACTGCCACTGCGCAAAGCTAAACAATTTAGTGTGAATTTCATGCACACTTGCCCTAGTACCTCATTTTTTTTTTTTTTTTAAATAATTTTTATTGTAAGCATACCTGTACAGGCCTTTACATATAGAAACAGCGTCAGAAAAGCGAGCAGGTATATAGTGTGGTACGTCAACCAGTACACAGCCGTTATGCCCACAACCCGGGGGTTGGGCGGCGATGATGTCTCTGCTCTTTCATGCCTGACGTTCTAGATAGAGGAGTGGCTGTCAAACGGATCACGTGCATGCTTACGTTTATAGTCCTACCCAACTGTGCGCTAATACCCCCAACTCCCACCCCCTGCGCCATTCCTACCACTCCCCCCCCCCCCCATGCCCCTTCCCCCCCACCACCTCCCAACTAAGGCTTCTCTAACGGACATGTCTGGGGTACTGGTAAGAGCCCCCCCTGCATAACCGCTGCCACTGGGTGCTCAACTGGCCTCTGCCACCCTGCCTACGTCGAGGGCCTCCTCCTCCTCGTTAGCCTCATTATCCCTGAGTGCTTGCACCATCACTTCCCATGAGGTCGCAGTGTCTGCTGCAGTTTGGGTAGGGGGTCCTGCGCGCCAGCTGTTGCCCTAGTACCTCATGTTACAAAGAACATGATTCCTTTTCAAAAGATGTTATCTGTTTATGCATAACTACTCCTCCACTGCTTCTGATAGGCAATGTAAGACATGTAATGGTGTTATTTTACTAATTTCTATCAGCTCTCTGCCCCAAACAGTTGATAGCCACACGCAGAGAATTATGGGAAATTGTATGCTAAATAGCTGTCCAGGTAAGCAGCACCCTGCCAAGTTATGGATTTGATGCTCAGGCAGATATACCTTCACACAAAGATGAGATCTAGGCTGCTAACCATGGGTTGTGGAAAATATAAGAAGCACAAATTCATAATAGCATCCTCATAGGTCCCATTGTCTTCAAATGTTTACTAGAGAAGGAACGGCAATCAATTTAAAGGAAAATAAATTATAGATAAATTTTTCCATATTCCATAATGCACGTCTGCCATTTCATGGCACTACATAGTTGCATTTGCTGCATTTCATTTTTAGCTTTAGGAGGTACAATATACTGGTTTCCTGGTTTTCAAAACATTTTAGGGGAAGATTCACAAGGACCTGACGCAACTGCATGGATGCATAAGTTTCCTTGAGTCAGTGCTGAATGTCCTTGTGCCACGATGAATGTGCTGTATTTACAATACAGCGCTCCATGGCGCAAGGATTAACAGATGCGTCAGAAATTCTGACGCATCTGTTGGCACAAAAGTGACGCATTGCTGGAAATGCTCATGAAAGTGACGCAAAAAGCCCTGAGTCATAACTTATGCCTGGTCTGTGCAGGCGTAGGGATTTTGACACAGTGAAGGCGTAGAGTGATGTAGTGAAATCTTGTAGATTTCAGTGCGTCAGTTCTAGAAGGCTTTTAGCGTGGGAACGCCCACCCTGCATACATTATACCTGACGCAGGTATAATGTGATGCGGGACTTTACAATGTGACACATCTCCCTAGATGCGTCACATTGTAAATGGGCCGCAACATTTACGCCGCAGCTGCGTCACAATACAGATTTTTATACTTGCCCTATATAAGGCTGTGTGTACGTTGTGTGTCTCCGTCTGCATGCAGCATACAAATGTGCCAGATCTGGTAGCCCAGTTGGGCTGATGCAGCCACGCAAGAGCTCTTTGCCTGACCTCATTGTCACCGATTCAAATCAGGGAGGATCCATGCAGTCTTTCAAGGCTCTCAGGTGAAAAAATGGGCCCTAGAGCAAGGAAGAAAATAGGCCCCCTTGTTGAAGTTTGGATTATAAAATACCGCAATAATCAGGGTTCAGTGCGTCCCGCAGGTCTGTGGGCGCCAGTGCAACTGCACCTGCTGCACCAACAGAAGCTACGCCCCTGTCATAGAGCTGGGTAACATCAATTACTCAGTGCCACAAAGAGCATTAGAAATAAACTTTACATAATGTCAAACGGCAAAAACAAGAGCTTTGTCAGTTCTTGTTCTGTTTCAAACACTCCATACAATCTGTATGAACCCTCTCCACATTTTCCTACTGATAACAAACGCCTTCGCTCCCAGAAAAAAACTTTCTGGGCGGTTAGTGCACATTTGAATGGGAGATGAGACCTCGGAAGAGCCCAGCCTTGCACCGGACTGCGAGTCACTTCAGAGAGCAGAAACAAAGCCCGTCCTCTGCCCATCACTGACCCAAGCGAATCTGTGGAGCAAAGATGAGAACAAAGGGGAAGAAATAAAAGAATAACGAAAACTCATCAAGGAAAATAAATCCCTAAATTACTGCTGTATTTAAAAAGCTGAGAAAACAAAAGAGAATGTAAAGAGTAAACTGAAGACAAATAGAGTCACCGTTTTGTCCTTGTCACAGATCACAAACCTGCAAGTAAATTGCATTGCAAAATAAACTATCTTATTTTTTAATTACATATTCTCCAATCTCCGAAGAGAGTGTCAAAAATTACCATTTCGACTATATTTCAAGTATCCATGACGGGGTATTGGGTAAAGTTTTCAATAAGCAATAATCGCGCCTCGGTTAAACCTCATTGGCTATGATACTGCCGCTGCGCAAAGCTAAACAATTTAGTGTGAATTTCATGCACACTTGCCCTAGTACCTCATGTTACAAAGAACATGATTCCTTTTCAAAAGATGTTATCTGTTTATGCATAACTACTCCTCCACTGCTTCTGATAGGCAATGTAAGACATATAATGGTGTTGTTTTACTAATTTCTATCAGCTCTCTGCCTCAAACCGTCGATAGCCACACGCAGAGAATTATGGGAAATTGTATGCTAAATAGCTGTACAGGTAAGCAGCACCCTCCCAAGTTATGGATTTGATGCTCAGGCAGATATACCTTCACACAAAGATGAGATCTAGGCTGCTAACCATGGCTTGTGGAAAATATAAGAAGCACAAATTCATAATAGCATTCTCATAGGTCCCACTGTCTTCAAATGTTTACTAGAGAAGGAACGGCAATCAATTTAAAGGAAAATAATTTATAGATAAATGTTTCCATATTCCATAATGCACGTCTGCCATTTCATGGCACTACATAGTTGCATTTGCTGCATTTCATTTTTAGCTTTAGGAGGTACAATACACTGGTTTCCTGGTTTTCAAAACATTTTAGGGGAAGATTCACAAGGACCTGACGCAACTGCATGGATGCATAAGTTTCCTTGAGTCAGTGCTGAATGTCCTTGTGCCACGATGAATGTGCTGTATTTACAATACAGCGCTCCATGGCGCAAGGATTAACAGATGCGTCAGAAATTCTGACGCATCTGTTGGCACAAAAGTGACGCATTGCTGGAAATGCTCATGAAAGTGACGCAAAAAGCCCTGAGTCATAACTTATGCCTGGTCTGTGCAGGCGTAGGGATTTTGACACAGTGAAGGCGTAGAGTGATGTAGTGAAATCTTGTAGATTTCAGTGCGTCAGTTCTAGAAGGCTTTTAGCGTGGGAACGCCCACCCTGCATACATTATACCTGACGCAGGTATAATGTGATGCGGGACTTTACAATGTGACACATCTCCCTAGATGCGTCACATTGTAAATGGGCCGCAACATTTACGCCGCAGCTGCGTCACAATACAGATTTTTATACTTGCCCTATATAAGGCTGTGTGTACGTTGTGTGTCTCCGTCTGCATGCAGCATACAAATGTGCCAGATCTGGTAGCCCAGTTGGGCTGATGCAGCCACGCAAGAGCTCTTTGCCTGACCTCATTGTCACCGATTCAAATCAGGGAGGATCCATGCAGTCTTTCAAGGCTCTCAGGTGAAAAAATGGGCCCTAGAGCAAGGAAGAAAATAGGCCCCCTTGTTGAAGTTTGGATTATAAAATACCGCAATAATCAGGGTTCAGTGCGTCCCGCAGGTCTGTGGGCGCCAGTGCAACTGCACCTGCTGCACCAACAGAAGCTACGCCCCTGTCATAGAGCTGGGTAACATCAATTACTCAGTGCCACAAAGAGCATTAGAAATAAACTTTACATAATGTCAAACGGCAAAAACAAGAGCTTTGTCAGTTCTTGTTCTGTTTCAAACACTCCATACAATCTGTATGAACCCTCTCCACATTTTCCTACTGATAACAAACGCCTTCGCTCCCAGAAAAAAACTTTCTGGGCGGTTAGTGCACATTTGAATGGGAGATGAGACCTCGGAAGAGCCCAGCCTTGCACCGGACTGCGAGTCACTTCAGAGAGCAGAAACAAAGCCCGTCCTCTGCCCATCACTGACCCAAGCGAATCTGTGGAGCAAAGATGAGAACAAAGGGGAAGAAATAAAAGAATAACGAAAACTCATCAAGGAAAATAAATCCCTAAATTACTGCTGTATTTAAAAAGCTGAGAAAACAAAAGAGAATGTAAAGAGTAAACTGAAGACAAATAGAGTCACCGTTTTGTCCTTGTCACAGATCACAAACCTGCAAGTAAATTGCATTGCAAAATAAACTATCTTATTTTTTAATTACATATTCTCCAATCTCCGAAGAGAGTGTCAAAAATTACCATTTCGACTATATTTCAAGTATCCATGACGGGATATTGGGTAAAGTTTTCAATAAGCAATAATCGCGCCTCGGTTAAACCTCATTGGCTATGATACTGCCGCTGCGCAAAGCTAAACAATTTAGTGTGAATTTCATGCACACTTGCCCTAGTACCTCATGTTACAAAGAACATGATTCCTTTTCAAAAGATGTTATCTGTTTATGCATAACTACTCCTCCACTGCTTCTGATAGGCAATGTAAGACATATAATGGTGTTGTTTTACTAATTTCTATCAGCTCTCTGCCTCAAACCGTCGATAGCCACACGCAGAGAATTATGGGAAATTGTATGCTAAATAGCTGTACAGGTAAGCAGCACCCTCCCAAGTTATGGATTTGATGCTCAGGCAGATATACCTTCACACAAAGATGAGATCTAGGCTGCTAACCATGGGTTGTGGAAAATATAAGAAGCACAAATTCATAATAGCATTCTCATAGGTCCCACTGTCTTCAAATGTTTACTAGAGAAGGAACGGCAATCAATTTAAAGGAAAATAATTTATAGATAAATTTTTCCATATTCCATAATGCACGTCTGCCATTTCATGGCACTACATAGTTGCATTTGCTGCATTTCATTTTTAGCTTTAGGAGGTACAATACACTGGTTTCCTGGTTTTCAAAACATTTTAGGGGAAGATTCACAAGGACCTGACGCAACTGCATGGATGCATAAGTTTCCTTGAGTCAGTGCTGAATGTCCTTGTGCCACGATGAATGTGCTGTATTTACAATACAGCGCTCCATGGCGCAAGGATTAACAGATGCGTCAGAAATTCTGACGCATCTGTTGGCACAAAAGTGACGCATTGCTGGAAATGCTCATGAAAGTGACGCAAAAAGCCCTGAGTCATAACTTATGCCTGGTCTGTGCAGGCGTAGGGATTTTGAGACAGTGAAGGCGTAGAGTGATGTAGTGAAATCTTGTAGATTTCAGTGCGTCAGTTCTAGAAGGCTTTTAGCGTGGGAACGCCCACCCTGCATACATTATACCTGACGCAGGTATAATGTGATGAGGGACTTTACAATGTGACACATCTCCCTATATGCGTCACATTGTAAATGGGCCACAACATTTACGCCGCAGCTGCGTCACAATACAGATTTTTATACTTGCCCTATATATGGCTGTGTGTACGTTGTGTGTCTCCGTCTGCATGCAGCATACAAACGTGCCAGATGTGGTAGCCCAGTTGTGCTGATGCAGCCACACAAGAGCTCTTTGCCTGACCTCATTGTCACCAATTCAAATCAGAGAGGATCCATGCAGTCTTTCAAGGCTCTCAGGTGAAAAAATAGGCCCTAGAGCAAGGAAGTAAATAGGCCCCCTTGTTGAAGTTTGGAATATGAAATACCGCAATAATCAGCGTTCAGTGGGTCCCGCAGGTCTGTGGGCGCCAGTGCAACTGCACCTGCTGCACCAACAGAAGCTAAGCCCCTGTCATAGAGCTGGGTAACATCAATTACTCAGTGCCACAAAGAGCATTAGAAATAAACTTTACATAATGTCAAACGGCAAAAACAAGAGCTTTGTCAGTTCTTGTTCTGTTTCAAACACTCCATACAATCTGTATGAACCCTCTCCACATTTTCCTACTGATAACAAACGCCTTCGCTCCCAGAAAAAAACTTTCTGGGCGGTTAGTGCACATTTGAATGGGAGATGAGACCTCGGAAGAGCCCAGCCCTGCGCCGGACTGCGAGTCACCTCAGAGAGCAGAAACAAAGCCCGTCCTCTGCCCATCACTGACCCAAGCGAATCCGTGGAGCAAAGATGAGAACAAAGAGGAAGAAATAAAAGAATTACGGAAACTCATCAAGGAAAATAAATCCCTAAATTACTGCTGTATTTAAAAAGCTGAGAAAACAAAAGAGAACGTAAAGAGTAAACTGAAGGCAAATAGAGTCACCGTTTTGTCCTTGTCACAGATCACAAATCTGCAAGTAAATTGCATTGCAAAATAAACTATCTTATTTTTTCATTACATATTCTCCAGTCTCCGAAGAGACTGTCAAAAATTGCCATTTCGACTATATTTCAAGTCTCCATGACGGGGTATTGGGTAAAGTTTTCAATAAGCAATAATCGCACCTCGGTTAAACCTCATTGGCTACGATACTGCCACTGTGCAAAGCTAAAAAATTTAGTGTGAATTTCATGCACACTTGCCCTAGTACCTCATGTTACAAAGAACATGATTCCTTTTCAAAAGATGTTATCTGTTTATGCATAACTACTCCTCCACTGCTTCTGATAGGCAATGTAAGACATATAATGGTGTTGTTTTACTAATTTCTATCAGCTCTCTGCCCCAAACAGTTGATAGCCAAACGCAGAGAATTATGGGAAATTGTATGCTAAATAGCTGTCCAGGTAAGCAGCACCCTCCCAAGTTATGGATTTGATGCTCAGGCAGATATACCTTCACACAAAGATGAGATCTAGGCTGCTAACCATGGGTTGTGGAAAATATAAGAAGCACAAATTCATAATAGCATCCTCATAGGTCCCACTGTCTTCAAATGTTTACTAGAGAAGGAACGGCAATCAATTTAAAGGAAAATAAATTATAGATACATTTTTCCATATTCCATAATGCACGTCTGCCATTTCATGGCACTACATAGTTGCATTTGCTGCATTTCATTTTTAGCTTTAGGAGGTACAATATACTGGTTTCCTGGTTTTCAAAACATTTTAGGGGAAGATTCACAAGGACCTGACGCAACTGCATGGATGCATAAGTTTCCTTGAGTCAGTGCTGAATGTCCTTGTGCCACGATGAATGTGCTGTATTTACAATACAGCGCTCCATGGCGCAAGGATTAACAGATGCGTCAGAAATTCTGACGCATCTGTTGGCACGAAAGTGACGCATTGCTGGAAATGCTCATGAAAGTGACGCTAAAAGCCCTGAGTCATAACTTATGCCTGGTCTGTGCAGGCGTAGGGATTTTGACACAGTGAAGGCGTAGAGTGATGTAGTGAAATCTTGTAGATTTCAGTGCGTCAGTTCTAGAAGGCTTTTAGCGTGGGAACGCCCACCCTGCATACATTATACCTGACGCAGGTATAATGTGATGAGGGACTTTACAATGTGACACATCTCCCTATATGCGTCACATTGTAAATGGGCCCCAACATTTACGCCGCAGTTGCGTCACAATACAGATTTTTATACTTGCCCTATATATGGCTGTGTGTACGTTGTGTGTCTCCGTCTGCATGCAGCATACAAATGTGCCAGATCTGGTAGCCCAGTTGGGCTGATGCAGCCACGCAAGAGCTCTTTGCCTGACCTCATTGTCACCGATTCAAATCAGAGAGGATCCATGCAGTGTTTCAAGTCTCTCAGGTGAAAAAATGGGCCCTAGAGCAAGGAAGAAAATAGGCCCCCTTGTTGAAGTTTGGAATATAAAATACCGCAATAATCAGGGTTCAGTGCGTCCCGCAGGTCTGTGGGCGCCAGTGCAACTGCACCTGCTGCACCAACAGAAGCTACGCCCCTGTCATAGAGCTGGGTAACATCAATTACTAAGTGCCACAAAGAGCATTAGAAATAACTTTACATAATGTCAAACGGCAAAAACAAGAGCTTTGTCAGTTCTTGTTCTGTTTCAAACACTCCATACAATCTGTATGAACCCTCTCCACATTTTCCTACAGATAACAAACGCCTTCGCTCCCAGAAAAAAACTTTCTGGGCGGTTAGTGCACATTTGAATGGGAGATGAGACCTCGTAAGAGCCCAGCCCTGCGCCGGACTGCGAGTCACCTCAGAGAGCTGAAACAAAGCCCGTCCTCTGCCCATCACTGACCCAAGCGAATCCGTGGAGCAAAGATGAGAACAAAGAGGAAGAAATAAAAGAATTACGAAAACTCATCAAGGAAAATAAATCCCTAAATTACTGCTGTATTTAAAAAGCTGAGAAAACAAAAGAGAACGTAAAGAGTAAACTGAAGCCAAATAGAGTCACCGTTTTGTCCTTGTCACAGATCACAAATCTGCAAGTAAATTGCATTGCAAAATAAACTATCTTATTTTTTCATTACATATTTTCCAGTCTCCGAAGAGACTGTCAAAAATTGCCATTTCGACTATATTTCAAGTCTCCATGACGGGGTATTGGGTAAAGTTGTCAATAAGCAATAATCGCGCCTCGGTTAAACCTCATTGGCTACAATACTGCCACTGCGCAAAGCTAAACAATTTAGTGTGAATTTCATGAACACTTGCCCTAGTACCTCATGTTACAAAGAACATGATTCCTTTTCAAAAGATGTTATCTGTTTATGCATAACTACTCCTCCACTGCTTCTGATAGGCAATGTAAGACATATAATGGTGTTGTTTTACTAATTTCTATCAGCTCTCTGCCTCAAACCGTCGATAGCCACACGCAGAGAATTATGGGAAATTGTATGCTAAATAGCTGTACAGGTAAGCAGCACCCTCCCAAGTTATGGATTTGATGATCAGGCAGATATACCTTCACACAAAGATGAGATCTAGGCTGCTAACCATGGGTTGTGGAAAATATAAGAAGCACAAATTCATAATAGCATTCTCATAGGTCCCACTGTCTTCAAATGTTTACTAGAGAAGGAACGGCAATCAATTTAAAGGAAAATAATTTATAGATAAATGTTTCCATATTCCATAATGCACATCTGCCATTTCATGGCACTACATAGTTGCATTTGCTGCATTTCATTTTTAGCTTTAGGAGGTACAATACACTGGTTTCCTGGTTTTCAAAACATTTTAGGGGAAGATTCACAAGGACCTGACGCAACTGCATGGATGCATAAGTTTCCTTGAGTCAGTGCTGAATGTCCTTGTGCCAAGATGAATGTGCTGTATTTACAATACAGCGCTCCATGGCGCAAGGATTAACAGATGCGTCAGAAATTCTGACGCATCTGTTGGCACAAAAGTGACGCATTGCTGGAAATGCTCATGAAAGTGACGCAAAAAGCCCTGAGTCATAACTTATGCCTGATCTGTGCAGGCGTAGGGATTTTGACACAGTGAAGGCGTAGAGTGATGTAGTGAAATCTTGTAGATTTCAGAGCGTCAGTTCTAGAAGGCTTTTAGCGTGGGAACGCCCACCCTGCATACATTATACCTGACGGAGGTATAATGTGATGCGGGACTTTACAATGTGACACATCTCCCTAGATGCGTCACATTGTAAATGGGCCACAACATTTACGCCGCAGCTGCGTCACAATACAGATTTTTATACTTGCCCTATATATGGCTGTGTGTACGTTGTGTGTCTCCGTCTGCATGCAGCATACAAATGTGCCAGATCTGGTAGCCCAGTTGTGCTGATGCAGCCACGCAAGAGCTCTTTGCCTGACCTCATTGTCACCAATTCAAATCAGAGAGGATCCATGCAGTCTTTCAAGGCTCTCAGGTGAAAAAATGGGCCCTAGAGGAAGGAAGTAAATAGGCCCCCTTGTTGAAGTTTGGAATATAAAATACCGCAATAATCAGCGTTCAGTGGGTCCCGCAGGTCTGTGGGCGCCAGTGCAACTGCACCTGCTGCACCAACAGAAGCTACGCCCCTGTCATAGAGCTGGGTAACATCAATTACTCAGTGCCACAAAGAGCATTAGAAATAAACTTTACATAATGTCAAACGGCAAAAACAAGAGCTTTGTCAGTTCTTGTTCTGTTTCAAACACTCCATACAATCTGTATGAACCCTCTCCACATTTTCCTACTGATAGCAAACGCCTTCGCTCCCAGAAAAAAACTTTCTGGGTGGTTAGTGCACATTTGAATGGGAGATGAGACCTCGGAAGAGCCCAGCCCTGCGCCGGACTGCGAGTCACCTCAGACAGCAGAAACAAAGCCCGTCCTCTGCCCATCACTGACCCAAGCGAATCTGTGGAGCAAAGATGAGAACAAAGAGGAAGAAATAAAAGAATTACGAAAACTCATCAAGGAAAATAAATCCCTATATTACTGCTGTATTTAAAAAACTGAGAAAACGAAAGAGAACGTAAAGAGTAAACTGAAGCCAAATAGAGTCACCGTTTTCTCCTTGTCACAGATCACAAATATGCAAGTAAATTGCATTGCAAAATAAACTATCTTATTTTTTAATTACATATTCTCCAGTCTCCGAAGAGACTGTCAAAAATTGCCATTTCGACTATATTTCAAGTCTCCATGATGGGGTATTGGGTAAAGTTTTCAATAAACAATAATCGCGCCTCGGTTAAACCTCATTGGCTACGATACTGCCACTGCGCAAAGCTAAACAATTTAGTGTGAATTTCATGCACACTTGCCCTAGTACCTCATGTTACAAAGAACATGATTCCTTTTCAAAAGATGTTATCTGTTTATGCATAACTACTCCTCCACTGCTTCTGATAGGCAATGTAAGACATATAATGGTGTTGTTTTACTAATTTCTATCAGCTCTCTGCCCCAAACAGTTGATAGCCACACGCAGAGAATTATGGGAAATTGTATGCTAAATAGCTGTCCAGGTAAGCAGCACCCTCCCAAGTTATGGATTTGATGCTCAGGCAGATATACCTTCACACAAAGATGAGATCTAGGCTGCTAACCATGGGTTGTGGAAAATATAAGAAGCACAAATTCATAATAGCATCCTCATAGGTCCCACTGTCTTCAAATGTTTACTAGAGAAGGAACGGCAATCAATTTAGGTTTAAAGTATTTTATTCAGCACGACACACAAGGACAGACAAATAATAACAAAGACACAGCAGGGCGGAAAGCCAAAGTTCAAAAGCGGCAGCAACAGATAACATCCTGTGGGTCTCGAGCGCTCAAGAGCAGAAGACAAATGTCGCCTCAATGTGTCAGAACTTTTCAACAAACCCCCCCCCCCTCCAACAGCCCCCCCAACTCCCAACCACCCTTCACCCCCCCCTTCCCCCCCCCCTCGTCCAGTGCACAGTTCCTAATAGCGACACACATCAGAGCTTCAGCGTCAAGGATGACTAGGCCATAGGGAGATCATGGGGCAGAGCCCTCCGGGGTCGGAAGCCTGAGAAGGCGGAGATACTTGGGACAGGTGAGCTCTCGAAATTCAGTAAGCAACAGGGAGTGAAAGGGTTGCCAGAGTTCTCTAAACTGATCCACATCACCCGCCACCGTAAGAGACATTTTCTCCATTCCCAACACATGCCATAACCTGTGAATCCAGCCAGTGATAGACGGTATCGTGGCCGTGTGCCAGTGAATTAAAATGTTCTGGACAGCGGAACCCAGAGCTATCGCTATCTGCCTACCCCTGCGAGATCGAAGGGGATACATGAGATCATTCGGGAGCCCCAACAGAGTATAGGCAGGGAAGCGGGGCAGTTCAATTTCGAAGCTAGAATCAATTTCATCCAACACTTCCTTCCAGTAAGGCTCCAGAAGCGGGCAGTCCCAAAGTATGTGAGTGAGAGTACCTCGATGCCCACATCCTCTCCAGCATGTATCATCTTTACCACGATCAAACTCATGCACTCGTTCAGGCGTGTAATACCAGTAGGTAGAAACTTTAGTTAGTGTATCAGTGAGCCCCATGTGGTAAGCTGAGTGCCTCGCTCTGTACGATATGTGTTCCCACTCTTTATGGCTTAGTGTCCTCCCCGATTCCCGTTCCCACCGCTCCCTCCCAGGGTGGCAAAGGTGTGTTGCTGGTGGCTGCAGGAGTTTATACAAATCAGTGATCAGTTTGGAGTCCGAAGTCCGCGTCATGAGCCAATGTTCATAGGGGAGAAAAGGCCGGTCGGCCGTCCCTCTCACCTGCGGCTGAAGAGCCCAGTGGCGAGCCTGCATATAGCGAAGTCGCTCTGTCTCCGGAAGCGAAAACTCTTGACGGAGCTGGGGAAAGGGGATAACCCCTTCCGGGCCATACAGGTGACATAAGGCCCTACATCCCGCTTGACGCCATCTCGCAAAGGCCCCCGTTTCCATCCCCGGGGTAAAGTCCGGGTTGTCCACCAGCGGGGTGAGCGGAGACGGGAACGTGGTAAGACCACGCAGAACGCCAGTAGCATCCCACACTCGCAGAGGCACTCTCGTGACAAAGGAGGCGTAGAGGTTTTTAGGCCGGTGCGGGCGACGCAGGAAGGGGATCTCCTGTAAGGGCCTCCCAGCCACCGACTGATCTTGAAAGAGCCAGTGCTTATCAGACTCCCATTTACTCCACTCCACAAGGTAGCGCAATTGAGTAGCTTGAAAGTACTTGCGGAAGTCAGGAATACCTAACCCGCCAGCTTCCGGGGCCAACAATGAGAGGGCCCTATGCATCCTAGGTTTCTTACCCTGCCAGACAAACCGAGAAACGTCCGCTTGGAGCTGCGAGATCCATCCTACCGGCGGTTGGAGCGGCAGGGCCCGAAAGAGGTATAGTACCTGAGGCAACACCGTCATCTTGACGGCAGCTATTCTGCCAAGCCAGGAAAAAATGCCTCGGTTCCACCGGCCCAACTCCTCCCTAATCTTGGCACCTAGAATCCGGTAGTTCGCCGACACCATGGCCGGCAAGGTAGGGGCAATCTGGATCCCCAGATACGGCACCGCTCCCGAAGACCAGAGCATGGGGAACCGTTGCTGCAGATACGTCCTAGTGTCCGATTCGAGCGAGACATCCAGCGCCACTGATTTCCCCATGTTCATCTTAAACCCCGACACAGTGCCAAAGGAGGCCAATTCCTCCATGCACGCGGGGAGAGCCACGCGGGGCCTGTCAATGGTCAAAATAACATCGTCAGCGTAGAGGCTAATAGCGTGTTCAAAGCCCCCCATTCGGATGCCAGTCACCATCGGGTTATCTCGCATCCGCTGGGCCAACGGCTCCATGTACAGCGCGAAAAGCAGGGGCGAGAGCGGACCGCCCTGCCTGGTGCCCCGTTCAATACCAAAAGAGACCGAGGCACATCCGTTGACCCGGACCACCGCCGACGGGCGGTTGTAACAGTTAAGGATCATGGAGCGGAATTTCTCTCCAATACCAGCCTTCATCAGCACTCGTTCCAAGTACGGCCAGTGGACACGGTCAAATGCCTTCTCCGCATCCACCGCCAACAGCATCCGTTCCCCAGGAATCCTGGAGGCCTTTTCCAGCAAATGGACTACACGTTTCGTATTGTCCACCGTCTGCCGTCCAGGGACGAAGCCCGCCTGATCGGGGTCGACCAAACCGGGTAGGTGGAGAGCCAGTCTAGCGGCCAGGATCCCCGTATACAACTTCAGATCGATGTCCAAAAGGGAGATCGGCCTATATGATCCGCACTGCGTCGGATCTTTACCGGGCTTAGGGATTACCGAGATGGTAGCTCGAAGCAGATCAGGCGGAATGGCCCCAGGGTCCGCAAAGGAGTTAAAAAGACGCGTCAGGATGGGAGCCAACGTCGTGCAGAATGTTTTGTAAAATAGTGCGACGTAGCCATCCGGCCCCGGTGCCTTACCATGTTTAAGTCTGGCAATAGCAGATATCACCTCCTCAACCCGGATGTCTCTGTCTAAGTGGTCCGCCTGTTCTGGCTCCAGTGAAGGCAAGACAACCGAGCCCAAATACGCTTCCAGGGCCTCCTCATTCGGGGGATCTCCCGTATAGAGGTCTTCATAAAACCTGCGGAAGACAGCCGCTATCTGCGCGTCACCAGTCTCCAGGCGCCCCGACGGGTCAGCGATTTCCTTAACAAGCTGGGATTGCCGCGCCACTCGGAGCCTATGTGCCAACAACCGGCCACACCGGTCTCCACCGGTGTAAAAGGCGTGCCGCAACCGCAACGCCGCATACTCAGCCCGGTCAAGGTCCAGGGCTGCTAAAAGCTTCCGAGCCTCCTTGAGCTGCCGCCAAATTCGAGGAGCCCCCGTCCTGCAGTGGATCTGTTCCAGCTCTCTCACCCGATCCGTAAGTTCCTCTCTTTTGGCCTGCCGTGCCTTATTATCCGCCGAAGAGATCACAATGAATTCCCCTCTGACAACAGCCTTCAGGGCCGCCCATTGTGTAGCCCGACTAGTGTCCGCATTGTCATTATGAGATTGAAATTCTCTAATCACTGTCTCAATGCGAGTCACTACCTCCTTCCTGTGCAACAGCGTGTCACGAAGGCGCCATGTCCGAGGGCGAGGGGCCGCCGGAGGCACACTCAGCAGAACCTCAACAGGAGCATGGTCCGAAAGAGGGAGATCACCTTCATCTCCGCACCCGAGGCCAGCGCCTTTACCGGGGAGGTAACCAGAGGGTAATCTAACCGTGCATACGTCTTGTGCGCGTGGGAGTAATACGAATAATCCCTATCAGTCGGGTGTAGCTGTCTCCATAAGTCAAGGAGGTCCACCTCTGCAAGTTGAGCTCTTCGGTCCGCAGAGAGTTCCCCGACCTGAGGGGAGCGCTGCGCCGATCTATCTAGTGCGGAATCAAAGACAATATTAAAGTCCCCCCCGAGTATGATATGTCTATCTGGAGTAGCCGAGACCTCTTCGAACGCCGCCTGCAGAAAGCGGTCCTGCCGCTCATTGGGACCGTATAAAGACCCGATCGTAAACAGGAGACCCCCTATTCTAAACCGGTAAGCCAGTAGTCTACCTTTTTGTTCAGTGAATTTGTGAAGAATTTCCCCCCTGAAGTGGCGCGCCACCAGAATCGCCACTCCGGCCGTTTTAGTGGTGCAAGAGGAAAAGAATTGTGTAGGGAACTTGTGGACTTGAGTCTGTGTGTGTCCTGTGATAGCAAGTGCGTCTCCTGTAGGAGACAAATGTCTGCCTGTGTGTTCTCTAAGAGCGAGAGGACTGCCCGCCTCTTTACAGGATTATTCAAACCCCGAACATTCAGGGTCACCACCTTACATGTGGTGGGAGGCATGGACAACAGTGGAGCAGAAAGCAGCAAGATCCCCCGTCAGCAAGATCGGGAGGACAGAGGCTAAACATGGCAAGGGGCGCAGCAAAGCACAAAGCAACGAACAGGGACAGGAGAAGCAAACCGTGTCATGCAAACCAATGAGCTTACCACCCAGCCGCCAACCCACTGCCCTCAGAATGTCTCGCACCAACCGCCCCTCGCCCCTCCAATTCTCCCGCAAAGCATGAAGACAAGCCAGACCACAGTCGTTATAGCTCAGTAGAAGCAACCCAAAAAGTACAGACACTGCCAAGATAACTAGAAACCCCTCTGTGCACTGGACGACCCCCCCTCCCCACTGCCAACACCCGGATCCCCCCCTCCTACCCCGACCCCAACCCTCCCAAACTTCTCCAAGTGACCCCGTCCCGCCCCCACCCCAGTCCCTCCCCTCAACTGGAACTGGCACAACTACCCGAACTCCCCCCCACCCCCCTTCCAGAAGCCCCACAAACCCAGTGTCCCAGTCCGGTCCTTATCGGACAAGCCTGCGGAAAGTCAAACCAGTGGACGTCCGGCCACCACGCACCTCTCCGTGCCCCCCGCCCCCCCTAGACCCCCAAACCTGCATATCCATAGGTGCGATGTCGATCTCCCCCCGGAGTTCATTCAGGCTGTCAGAGCCACTTCATGCCTTACAGGATCAGCGGCTCCATCCCGCAACTCGGGATCCGGCTCCAACCCAGCCGCAGGGGAGTCCGGCCTTGTCGAAGAAGCGGATGACTGCCGGCCGGGGACCGTCTGCCAACCATCTCTGGTGAAACGATTCCGGCGGGGCGTGGGAGATCCGTCTTCAGTAGCAGTGATCCCTAACACCCCACAGGTATCCTGAAGGGAACGCAGCTGATGTAGGGTACCATTCCATCGAAAGATGAGACGGAAAGGGTGTCCCCAGGAGTACTGCGTGCCATGTCCCCTAAGAAAGTCGGTCGCAATTTTAAAAGCCTTGCGCTTCTGGAGGGTGGACGAGGCCAGGTCCTGATAAAGGGCTACTCGATGGCCCCTGAATTCTAGGGAAGATCTCTTTCGGGCCTCCCGCAGTATCCGCTCCTTCAGGGGATAGTCCGGCAAAAAGGCCAAGATGTCCGGAGGAGGTGCCGAAGTCCGGCGCTGCAGGCCCACTCGGTGCGCCCTATCAATCCGGATGGGAAAGTCAGCCGACTCACCCAGCACCTCTCGGAACAGATCCCCAAGGTACGATGCGACGTCCTCCCCCTCCTCCCGAGACGGAATGCCTCGGACACGGATGTTGTTCCGCCTGGAGCGATTTTCGAGGTCCTCCGTGTGTGACTGCAGGTCCAGCTGTTGCTCCCGAAGACGAATGACCTCCTGCTGAAGTTGCGCAATTTCTTCGTCTCTGTTGTGGCCCGCTTCTTCCACCGTAGCCACCCTGTCACCTAGGCCGTCCACGTCCCTTCGTATTTCACGGACCTCACCCGCCACCTCCTGCTTGAGCGTTTGGAAGTCGTCTCTCAGCGAGCTGAAGAGTGATTCCAGGAAGGACCTCGTAACCGGCGGCTCCCCCCCGCCTGCTCCCTGGGAGCCACCCGGAGGAGATGGGGACGGCTGACCCCGATCATGTCTTGCATTGTTCCTATGCAACATCTCAGGCAACGTGCGATCTCCTTTCCGCGTTCCCTTATTCTGCGCCATGATGGCCGTCGAGACGTTTCCCCCGGGAGTCCAATGTCTCAGCCCCCGGTATGATCCCAGGACCGGGCTAGCGGTCCCACACGGGGTCTCTCCAATGACCCAAGGGCTGGGTCACTTCACCGCCAAAGCAAGAACCGCAATGGGGCCCACGGCCTGCACCTCCAGTGACCAGCTGTCCGTCTGTGTCCGTAGGCCCACAGGGCCCGATCCCACACTCCTCTCAGCTCCACGGGCTCCGCTGTCTCAAGCCGACCGGCCCGGGCACCACTACGGACTCCCCTTCGAGCCAAGTCGCGGCGGGACCACCGGGTCACACGGATCCCGCAGCCATGCCTTGGTAGCTGTCGCCGCTCTTTACAGATCTATACAAGAGTGCGTAATTCGGCCGCCACGAGGCGGGCTAAGCCAAAGGAACCAGTTCTGCTTCGCGCCAATGTGCGGGCGCAATGGCGGGTCTAAGGCAGCAGTCCTCTACACTCGTCACCCGGGGGAGTCGGCCTCAGCGCTACATCTCAGCGCCCTCCTGCCACAAAGCTCACAACGGGGCCCACAGATGAATCCGCAGACCCGTCCGGGCCCCTCACTCCAGACCGGCGGGTCGCAAGTCCTCCGCCACACAGGCCGCCGAGAACCAGGAAATAGGCCAAAGCCACGGCCTCGATTAGCGCAAGGCCTCCAGTTCAGCTCCGCCCTCGCCGCTCACCGGACCGCTTCAAGAACCGGGTCCGCCAAGAAGACCCCCTCCGGGCTGAGCAGAGTTGCCCGGGACAGGCGCGGAGGGACCACAGCTCCTCCCGGAACCTCGAGGCGGCTATCCAAGAGGTCCATGTCCGGGACTAGGCCCAAGCCGCGGCCTCCCGTAGCTGCCGGCAGCAATCTCGGCACCGGACCCTCTCCGTCTCCAAGGGCAGGCCCACTGTGCGCACCGCAGGCACCGGTGATGAAGTCCGAGCCCAGCGGGTAGAGCGGAGCGCCGTCGCGTGGACCCAGATCGGCTTCCAAACCCGGGCAGGGTCCGCCTCCCTCCCAGGCCGTGCACCAGGCCCGATCTGCTCTCCGAGACGGCGCCGCACCTCGGACCGTAAAAGCACCACGGAATGCGGCCACAAGCTCACCGCCGCCACTCCATGTTCGAACACCCCCGCTCCACGAGTCTGAGCATTCCGGGGGGGAGAATCAGCTCATGTACGGTAGGATTAGGGCTTCAGGACGGCGGAGCTCACTTCGAGTGCGACCACTCAGCTCGCCATCTTGGCCACGCCCCCCAACGGCAATCAATTTAAAGGAAAATAAATTATAGATACATTTTTCCATATTCCATAATGCACGTCTGCCATTTCATGGCACTACATAGTTGCATTTGCTGCATTTCATTTTTAGCTTTGGGAGGTACAATATACTGGTTTCCTGGTTTTCAAAACATTTTAGGGGAAGATTCACAAGGACCTGACGCAACTGCATGGATGCATAAGTTTCCTTGAGTCAGTGCTGAATGTCCTTGTGCCACGATGAATGTGCTGTATTTACAATACAGCGCTCCATGGCGCAAGGATTAACAGATGCGTCAGAAATTCTGACGCATCTGTTGGCACAAAAGTGACGCATTGCTGGAAATGCTCATGAAAGTGACGCAAAAAGCCCTGAGTCATAACTTATGCCTGGTCTGTGCTGGCGTAGGGATTTTGACACAGTGAAGGCGTAGAGTGATGTAGTGAAATCTTGTAGATTTCAGTGCGTCAGTTCTAGAAGGCTTTTAGCGTGGGAACGCCCACCCTGCATACATTATACCTGACGCAGGTATAATGTGATGCGGGACTTTACAATGTGACACATCTCCCTAGATGCGTCACATTGTAAATGGGCCGCAACATTTACGCCGCAGCTGCGTCACAATACAGATTTTTATACTTGCCCTATATAAGGCTGTGTGTACGTTGTGTGTCTCCGTCTGCATGCAGCATACAAATGTGCCAGATCTGGTAGCCCAGTTGGGCTGATGCAGCCACGCAAGAGCTCTTTGCCTGACCTCATTGTCACCGATTCAAATCAGGGAGGATCCATGCAGTCTTTCAAGGCTCTCAGGTGAAAAAATGGGCCCTAGAGCAAGGAAGAAAATAGGCCCCCTTGTTGAAGTTTGGATTATAAAATACCGCAATAATCAGGGTTCAGTGCGTCCCGCAGGTCTGTGGGCGCCAGTGCAACTGCACCTGCTGCACCAACAGAAGCTACGCCCCTGTCATAGAGCTGGGTAACATCAATTACTCAGTGCCACAAAGAGCATTAGAAATAAACTTTACATAATGTCAAACGGCAAAAACAAGAGCTTTGTCAGTTCTTGTTCTGTTTCAAACACTCCATACAATCTGTATGAACCCTCTCCACATTTTCCTACTGATAACAAACGCCTTCGCTCCCAGAAAAAAACTTTCTGGGCGGTTAGTGCACATTTGAATGGGAGATGAGACCTCGGAAGAGCCCAGCCTTGCACCGGACTGCGAGTCACTTCAGAGAGCAGAAACAAAGCCCGTCCTCTGCCCATCACTGACCCAAGCGAATCTGTGGAGCAAAGATGAGAACAAAGGGGAAGAAATAAAAGAATACGAAAACTCATCAAGGAAAATAAATCCCTAAATTACTGCTGTATTTAAAAAGCTGAGAAAACAAAAGAGAACGTAAAGAGTAAACTGAAGACAAATGGAGTCACCATTTTGTCCTTGTCACAGATCACAAACCTGCAAGTAAATTGCATAGCAAAATAAACTATCTTATTTTTTAATTACATATTCTCCAGTCTCCGAAGAGACTGTCAAAAATTCCCATTTCGACTATATTTCAAGTCTCCATGACGGGGTATTGGGTAAAGTTTTCAATAAACAATAATCGCGCCTCGGTTAAACCTCATTGGCTACAATACTGCCACTGCGCAAAGCTAAACAATTTAGTGTGAATTTCATGCACACTTGCCCTAGTACCTCATGTTACAAAGAACATGATTCCTTTTCAAAAGATGTTATCTGTTTATGCATAACTACTCCTCCACTGCTTCTGATAGGCAATGTAAGACATATAATGGTGTTGTTTTACTAATTTCTATCAGCTCTCTGCCTCAAACCGTCGATAGCCACACGCAGAGAATTATAGGAAATTGTATGCTAAATAGCTGTACAGGTAAGCAGCACCCTCCCAAGTTATGGATTTGATGATCAGGCAGATATACCTTCACACAAAGATGAGATCTAGGCTGCTAACCATGGGTTGTGGAAAATATAAGAAGCACAAATTCATAATAGCATTCTCATAGGTCCCACTGTCTTCAAATGTTTACTAGAGAAGGAACGGCAATCAATTTAAAGGAAAATAATTTATAGATAAATGTTTCCATATTCCATAATGCACATCTGCCATTTCATGGCACTACATAGTTGCATTTGCTGCATTTCATTTTTAGCTTTAGGAGGTACAATACACTGGTTTCCAAAACATTTTAGGGGAAGATTCACAAGGACCTGACGCAACTGCATGGATGCATAAGTTTCCTTGAGTCAGTGCTGAATGTCCTTGTGCCAAGATGAATGTGCTGTATTTACAATACAGCGCTCCATGGCGCAAGGATTAACAGATGCGTCAGAAATTCTGATGCATCTGTTGGCACAAAAGTGAAGCATTGCTGGAAATGCTCATGAAAGTGACGCAAAAAGCCCTGAGTCATAACTTATGCCTGGTCTGTGCAGGCGTAGGGATTTTGACACAGTGAAGGCGTAGAGTGATGTAGTGAAATCTTGTAGATTTCAGAGCGTCAGTTCTAGAAGGCTTTTAGCGTGGGAACGCCCACCCTGCATACATTATACCTGACGGAGGTATAATGTGATGCGGGACTTTACAATGTGACACATCTCCCTAGATGCGTCACATTGTAAATGGGCCACAACATTTACGCCGCAGCTGCGTCACAATACAGATTTTTATACTTGCCCTATATATGGCTGTGTGTACGTTGTGTGTCTCCGTCTGCATGCAGCATACAAATGTGCCAGATCTGGTAGCCCAGTTGTGCTGATGCAGCCACACAAGAGCTCTTTGCCTGACCTCATTGTCACCAATTCAAATCAGAGAGGATCCATGCAGTCTTTCAAGGCTCTCAGGTGAAAAAATGGGCCCTAGAGCAAGGAAGTAAATAGGCCCCCTTGTTGAAGTTTGGAATATAAAATACCGCAATAATCAGCGTTCAGTGGGTCCCGCAGGTCTGTGGGCGCCAGTGCAACTGCACCTGCTGCACCAACAGAAGCTACGCCCCTGTCATAGAGCTGGGTAACATCAATTACTCAGTGCCACAAAGAGCATTAGAAATAAACTTTACATAATGTCAAACGGCAAAAACAAGAGCTTTGTCAGTTCTTGTTCTGTTTCAAACACTCCATACAATCTGTATGAACCCTCTCCACATTTTCCTACTGATAACAAACGCCTTCGCTCCCAGAAAAAAACTTTCTGGGCGGTTAGTGCACATTTGAATGGGAGATGAGACCTCGGAAGAGCCCAGCCCTGCGCCGGACTGCGAGTCACCTCAGAGAGCAGAAACAAAGCCCGTCCTCTGCCCATCACTGACCCAAGCGAATCTGTGGAGCAAAGATGAGAACAAAGAGGAAGAAATAAAAGAATAACGAAAACTCATCAAGGAAAATAAATCCCTATATTACTGCTGTATTTAAAAAGCTGAGAAAACAAAAGAGAACGTAAAGAGTAAACTGAAGCCAAATAGAGTCACCGTTTTGTCCTTGTCACAGATCACAAATCTGCAAGTAAATTGCATTGCAAAATAAACTATCTTATTTTTTAATTACATATTCTCCAGTCTCCGAAGAGACTGTCAAAAATTGCCATTTCGACTATATTTCAAGTCTCCATGATGGGGTATTGGGTAAAGTTTTCAATAAGCAATAATCGCGCCTCGGTTAAACCTCATTGGCTACGATACTGCCACTGCGCAAAGCTAAACAATTTAGTGTGAATTTCATGCACACTTGCCCTAGTACCTCATGTTGCAAAGAACATGATTCCTTTTCAAAAGATGTTATCTGTTTATGCATAACTACTCCTCCACTGCTTCTGATAGGCAATGTAAGACATATAATGGTGTTGTTTTACTAATTTCTATCAGCTCTCTGCCCCAAACAGTTGATAGCCACACGCAGAGAATTATGGGAAATTGTATGCTAAATAGCTGTCCAGGTAAGCAGCACCCTCCCAAGTTATGGATTTGATGCTCAGGCAGATATACCTTCACACAAAGATGAGATCTAGGCTGCTAACCATGGGTTGTGGAAAATATAAGAAGCACAAATTCATAATAGCATCCTCATAGGTCCCACTGTCTTCAAATGTTTACTAGAGAAGGAACGGCAATCAATTTAGGTTTAAAGTATTTTATTCAGCACGACACACAAGGACAGACAAATAATAACAAAGACACAGCAGGGCGGAAAGCCAAAGTTCAAAAGCGGCAGCAACAGGTAACATCCTGTGGGTCTCGAGCGCTCAAGAGCAGAAGACAAATGTCGCCTCAATGTGTCAGAACTTTTCAACAAACCCCCCCCCTCCAACAGCCCCCCCAACTCCCAACCACCCTTCACCCCCCCCCCCCCCCTTCCCCCCCTCCTCGTCCAGTGCACAGTTCCTAATAGCGACACACATCAGAGCTTCAGCGTCAAGGATGACTAGGCCATAGGGAGATCATGGGGCAGAGCCCTCCGGGGTCGGAAGCCTGAGAAGGCGGAGATACTTGGGACAGGTGAGCTCTCGAAATTCAGTAAGCAACAGGGAGTGAAAGGGTTGCCAGAGTTCTCTAAACTGATCCACATCACCCGCCACCGTAAGAGACATTTTCTCCATTCCCAACACATGCCATAACCTGTGAATCCAGCCAGTGATAGACGGTATCGTGGCCGTGTGCCAGTGAATTAAAATGTTCTGGACAGCGGAACCCAGAGCTATCGCTATCTGCCTACCCCTGCGAGATCGAAGGGGATACATGAGATCATTCGGGAGCCCCAACAGAGTATAGGCAGGGAAGCGGGGCAGTTCAATTTCGAAGCTAGAATCAATTTCATCCAACACTTCCTTCCAGTAAGGCTCCAGAAGCGGGCAGTCCCAAAGTATGTGAGTGAGAGTACCTCGATGCCCACATCCTCTCCAGCATGTATCATCTTTACCACGATCAAACTCACGCACTCGTTCAGGCGTGTAATACCAGTAGGTAGAAACTTTAGTTAGTGTATCAGTGAGCCCCATGTGGTAAGCTGAGTGCCTCGCTCTGTACGATATGTGTTCCCACTCTTTATGGCTTAGTGTCCTCCCCGATTCCCGTTCCCACCGCTCCCTCCCAGGGTGGCAAAGGTGTGTTGCTGGTGGCTGCAGGAGTTTATACAAATCAGTGATCAGTTTGGAGTCCGAAGTCCGCGTCATGAGCCAATGTTCATAGGGGAGAAAAGGCCGGTCGGCCGTCCCTCTCACCTGCGGCTGAAGAGCCCAGTGGCGAGCCTGCATATAGCGAAGTCGCTCTGTCTCCGGAAGCGAAAACTCTTGACGGAGCTGGGGAAAGGGGATAACCCCTTCCGGGCCATACAGGTGACATAAGGCCCTACATCCCGCTTGACGCCATCTCGCAAAGGCCCCCGTTTCCATCCCCGGGGTAAAGTCCGGGTTGTCCACCAGCGGGGTGAGCGGAGACGGGAACGTGGTAAGACCACGCAGAACGCCAGTAGCATCCCACACTCGCAGAGGCACTCTCGTGACAAAGGAGGCGTAGAGGTTTTTAGGCCGGTGCGGGCGACGCAGGAAGGGGATCTCCTGTAAGGGCCTCCCAGCCACCGACTGATCTTGAAAGAGCCAGTGCTTATCAGACTCCCATTTACTCCACTCCACAAGGTAGCGCAATTGAGTAGCTTGAAAGTACTTGCGGAAGTCAGGAATACCTAACCCGCCAGCTTCCGGGGCCAACAATGAGAGGGCCCTATGCATCCTAGGTTTCTTACCCTGCCAGACAAACCGAGAAACGTCCGCTTGGAGCTGCGAGATCCATCCTACCGGCGGTTGGAGCGGCAGGGCCCGAAAGAGGTATAGTACCTGAGGCAACACCGTCATCTTGACGGCAGCTATTCTGCCAAGCCAGGAAAAAATGCCTCGGTTCCACTGGCCCAACTCCTCCCTAATCTTGGCACCTAGAATCCGGTAGTTCGCCGACACCATGGCCGGCAAGGTAGGGGCAATCTGGATCCCCAGATACGGCACCGCTCCCGAAGACCAGAGCATGGGGAACCGTTGCTGCAGATACGTCCTAGTGTCCGATTCGAGCGAGACATCCAGCGCCACTGATTTCCCCATGTTCATCTTAAACCCCGACACAGTGCCAAAGGAGGCCAATTCCTCCATGCACGCGGGGAGAGCCACGCGGGGCCTGTCAATGGTCAAAATAACATCGTCAGCGTAGAGGCTAATAGCGTGTTCAAAGCCCCCCATTCGGATGCCAGTCACCATCGGGTTATCTCGCATCCGCTGGGCCAACGGCTCCATGTACAGCGCGAAAAGCAGGGGCGAGAGCGGACCGCCCTGCCTGGTGCCCCGTTCAATACCAAAAGAGACCGAGGCACATCCGTTGACCCGGACCACCGCCGACGGGCGGTTGTAACAGTTAAGGATCATGGAGCGGAATTTCTCTCCAATACCAGCCTTCATCAGCACTCGTTCCAAGTACGGCCAGTGGACACGGTCAAATGCCTTCTCCGCATCCACCGCCAACAGCATCCGTTCCCCAGGAATCCTGGAGGCCTTTTCCAGCAAATGGACTACACGTTTCGTATTGTCCACCGTCTGCCGTCCAGGGACGAAGCCCGCCTGATCGGGGTCGACCAAACCGGGTAGGTGGAGAGCCAGTCTAGCGGCCAGGATCCCCGTATACAACTTCAGATCGATGTCCAAAAGGGAGATCGGCCTATATGATCCGCACTGCGTCGGATCTTTACCGGGCTTAGGGATTACCGAGATGGTAGCTCGAAGCAGATCAGGCGGAATGGCCCCAGGGTCCGCAAAGGAGTTAAAAAGACGCGTCAGGATGGGAGCCAACGTCGTGCAGAATGTTTTGTAAAATAGTGCGACGTAGCCATCCGGCCCCGGTGCCTTACCATGTTTAAGTCTGGCAATAGCAGATATCACCTCCTCAACCCGGATGTCTCTGTCTAAGTGGTCCGCCTGTTCTGGCTCCAGTGAAGGCAAGACAACCGAGCCCAAATACGCTTCCAGGGCCTCCTCATTCGGGGGATCTCCCGTATAGAGGTCTTCATAAAACCTGCGGACGACAGCCGCTATCTGCGCGTCACCAGTCTCCAGGCGCCCCGACGGGTCAGCGATTTCCTTAACAAGCTGGGATTGCCGCGCCACTCGGAGCCTATGTGCCAACAACCGGCCACACCGGTCTCCACCGGTGTAAAAGGCGTGCCGCAACCGCAACGCCGCATACTCAGCCCGGTCAAGGTCCAGGGCTGCTAAAAGCTTCCGAGCCTCCTTGAGCTGCCGCCAAATTCGAGGAGCCCCCGTCCTGCAGTGGATCTGTTCCAGCTCTCTCACCCGATCCGTAAGTTCCTCTCTTTTGGCCTGCCGTGCCTTATTATCCGCCGAAGAGATCGCAATGAATTCCCCTCTGACAACAGCCTTCAGGGCCGCCCATTGTGTAGCCCGACTAGTGTCCGCATTGTCATTATGAGATTGAAATTCTCTAATCACTGTCTCAATGCGAGTCACTACCTCCTTCCTGTGCAACAGCGTGTCACGAAGGCGCCATGTCCGAGGGCGAGGGGCCGCCGGAGGCACACTCAGCAGAACCTCAACAGGAGCATGGTCCGAAAGGGAGATCACCCCCATCTCCGCACCCGAGGCCAGCGCCTTTACCGGGGAGGTAACCAGAGGGTAATCTAACCGTGCATACGTCTTGTGCGCGTGGGAGTAATACGAATAATCCCTATCAGTCGGGTGTAGCTGTCTCCATAAGTCAAGGAGGTCCACCTCTGCAAGTTGAGCTCTTCGGTCCGCAGAGAGTTCCCCGACCTGAGGGGAGCGCTGCGCCGATCTATCTAGTGCGGAATCAAAGACAATATTAAAGTCCCCCCCGAGTATGATATGTCTATCTGGAGTAGCCGAGACCTCTTCGAACGCCGCCTGCAGAAAGCGGTCCTGCCGCTCATTGGGACCGTATAAAGACCCGATCGTAAACAGGAGACCCCCTATTCTAAACCGGTAAGCCAGTAGTCTACCTTTTTGTTCAGTGAATTTGTGAAGAATTTCCCCCCTGAAGTGGCGCGCCACCAGAATCGCCACTCCGGCCGTTTTAGTGGTGCAAGAGGAAAAGAATTGTGTAGGGAACTTGTGGGACTTGAGTCTGTGTGTGTCCTGTGATAGCAAGTGCGTCTCCTGTAGGAGACAAATGTCTGCCTGTGTGTTCTCTAAGAGCGAGAGGACTGCCCGCCTCTTTACAGGATTATTCAAACCCCGAACATTCAGGGTCACCACCTTACATGTGGTGGGAGGCATGGACAACAGTGGAGCAGAAAGCAGCAAGATCCCCCGTCAGCAAGATCGGGAGGACAGAGGCTAAACATGGCAAGGGGCGCAGCAAAGCACAAAGCAACGAACAGGGACAGGAGAAGCAAACCGTGTCATGCAAACCAATGAGCTTACCACCCAGCCGCCAACCCACTGCCCTCAGAATGTCTCGCACCAACCGCCCCTCGCCCCTCCAATTCTCCCGCAAAGCATGAAGACAAGCCAGACCACAGTCGTTATAGCTCAGTAGAAGCAACCCAAAAAGTACAGACACTGCCAAGATAACTAGAAACCCCTCTGTGCACTGGACGACCCCCCCTCCCCACTGCCAACACCCGGATCCCCCCCTCCTACCCCGACCCCAACCCTCCCAAACTTCTCCAAGTGACCCCGTCCCGCCCCCACCCCAGTCCCTCCCCTCAACTGGAACTGGCACAACTACCCCGAACTCCCCCCCACCCCCCTTCCAGAAGCCCCACAAACCCAGTGTCCCAGTCCGGTCCTTATCGGACAAGCCTGCGGAAAGTCAAACCAGTGGACGTCCAGCCACCACGCACCTCTCCGTGCCCCCCGCCCCCCCTAGACCCCCAAACCTGCATATCCATAGGTGCGATGTCGATCTCCCCCCGGAGTTCATTCAGGCTGTCAGAGCCACTTCATGCCTTACAGGATCAGCGGCTCCATCCCGCAACTCGGGATCCGGCTCCAACCCAGCCGCAGGGGAGTCCGGCCTTGTCGAAGAAGCGGATGACTGCCGGCCGGGGACCGTCTGCCAACCATCTCTGGTGAAACGATTCCGGCGGGGCGTGGGAGATCCGTCTTCAGTAGCAGTGATCCCTAACACCCCACAGGTATCCTGAAGGGAACGCAGCTGATGTAGGGTACCATTCCATCGAAAGATGAGACGGAAAGGGTGTCCCCAGGAGTACTGCGTGCCATGTCCCCTAAGAAAGTCGGTCGCAATTTTAAAAGCCTTGCGCTTCTGGAGGGTGGACGAGGCCAGGTCCTGATAAAGGGCTACTCGATGGCCCCTGAATTCTAGGGAAGATCTCTTTCGGGCCTCCCGCAGTATCCGCTCCTTCAGGGGATAGTCCGGCAAAAAGGCCAAGATGTCCGGAGGAGGTGCCGAAGTCCGGCGCTGCAGGCCCACTCGGTGCGCCCTATCAATCCGGATGGGAAAGTCAGCCGACTCACCCAGCACCTCTCGGAACAGATCCCCAAGGTACGATGCGACGTCCTCCCCCTCCTCCCGAGACGGAATGCCTCGGACACGGATGTTGTTCCGCCTGGAGCGATTTTCGAGGTCCTCCGTGTGTGACTGCAGGTCCAGCTGTTGCTCCCGAAGACGAATGACCTCCTGCTGAAGTTGCGCAATTTCTTCGTCTCTGTTGTGGCCCGCTTCTTCCACCGTAGCCACCCTGTCACCTAGGCCGCCCACGTCCCTTCGTATTTCACGGACCTCACCCGCCACCTCCTGCTTGAGCGTTTGGAAGTCGTCTCTCAGCGAGCTGAAGAGTGATTCCAGGAAGGACCTCGTAACCGGCGGCTCCCCCCCGCCTGCTCCCTGGGAGCCACCCGGAGGAGATGGGGACGGCTGACCCCGATCATGTCTTGCATTGTTCCTATGCAACATCTCAGGCAACGTGCGATCTCCTTTCCGCGTTCCCTTATTCTGCGCCATGATGGCCGTCGAGACGTTTCCCCCGGGAGTCCAATGTCTCAGCCCCCGGTATGATCCCAGGACCGGGCTAGCGGTCCCACACGGGGTCTCTCCAATGACCCAAGGGCTGGGTCACTTCACCGCCAAAGCAAGAACCGCAATGGGGCCCACGGCCTGCACCTCCAGTGACCAGCTGTCCGTCTGTGTCCGTAGGCCCACAGGGCCCGATCCCACACTCCTCTCAGCTCCACGGGCTCCGCTGTCTCAAGCCGACCGGCCCGGGCACCACTACGGACTCCCCTTCGAGCCAAGTCGCGGCGGGACCACCGGGTCACACGGATCCCGCAGCCATGCCTTGGTAGCTGTCGCCGCTCTTTACAGATCTATACAAGAGTGCGTAATTCGGCCGCCACGAGGCGGGCTAAGCCAAAGGAACCAGTTCTGCTTCGCGCCAATGTGCGGGCGCAATGGCGGGTCTAAGGCAGCAGTCCTCTACACTCGTCACCCGGGGGAGTCGGCCTCAGCGCTACATCTCAGCGCCCTCCTGCCACAAAGCTCACAACGGGGCCCACAGATGAATCCGCAGACCCGTCCGGGCCCCTCACTCCAGACCGGCGGGTCGCAAGTCCTCCGCCACACAGGCCGCCGAGAACCAGGAAATAGGCCAAAGCCACGGCCTCGATTAGCGCAAGGCCTCCAGTTCAGCTCCGCCCTCGCCGCTCACCGGACCGCTTCAAGAACCGGGTCCGCCAAGAAGACCCCCTCCGGGCTGAGCAGAGTTGCCCGGGACAGGCGCGGAGGGACCACAGCTCCTCCCGGAACCTCGAGGCGGCTATCCAAGAGGTCCATGTCCGGGACTAGGCCCAAGCCGCGGCCTCCCGTAGCTGCCGGCAGCAATCTCGGCACCGGACCCTCTCCGTCTCCAAGGGCAGGCCCACTGTGCGCACCGCAGGCACCGGTGATGAAGTCCGAGCCCAGCGGGTAGAGCGGAGCGCCGTCGCGTGGACCCAGATCGGCTTCCAAACCCGGGCAGGGTCCGCCTCCCTCCCAGGCCGTGCACCAGGCCCGATCTGCTCTCCGAGACGGCGCCGCACCTCGGACCGTAAAAGCACCACGGAATGCGGCCACAAGCTCACCGCCGCCACTCCATGTTCGAACACCCCCGCTCCACGAGTCTGAGCATTCCGGGGGGGAGAATCAGCTCATGTACGGTAGGATTAGGGCTTCAGGACGGCGGAGCTCACTTCGAGTGCGACCACTCAGCTCGCCATCTTGGCCACGCCCCCCAACGGCAATCAATTTAAAGGAAAATAAATTATAGATACATTTTTCCATATTCCATAATGCACGTCTGCCATTTCATGGCACTACATAGTTGCATTTGCTGCATTTCATTTTTAGCTTTGGGAGGTACAATATACTGGTTTCCTGGTTTTCAAAACATTTTAGGGGAAGATTCACAAGGACCTGACGCAACTGCATGGATGCATAAGTTTCCTTGAGTCAGTGCTGAATGTCCTTGTGCCACGATGAATGTGCTGTATTTACAATACAGCGCTCCATGGCACAAGGATTAACAGATGCGTCAGAAATTCTGACGCATCTGTTGGCACAAAAGTGACGCATTGCTGGAAATGCTCATGAAAGTGACGCAAAAAGCCCTGAGTCATAACTTATGCCTGGTCTGTGCTGGCGTAGGGATTTTGACACAGTGAAGGCGTAGAGTGATGTAGTGAAATCTTGTAGATTTCAGTGCGTCAGTTCTAGAAGGCTTTTAGCGTGGGAACGCCCACCCTGCATACATTATACCTGACGCAGGTATAATGTGATGCGGGACTTTACAATGTGACACATCTCCCTAGATGCGTCACATTGTAAATGGGCCGCAACATTTACGCCGCAGCTGCGTCACAATACAGATTTTTATACTTGCCCTATATAAGGCTGTGTGTACGTTGTGTGTCTCCGTCTGCATGCAGCATACAAATGTGCCAGATCTGGTAGCCCAGTTGGGCTGATGCAGCCACGCAAGAGCTCTTTGCCTGACCTCATTGTCACCGATTCAAATCAGGGAGGATCCATGCAGTCTTTCAAGGCTCTCAGGTGAAAAAATGGGCCCTAGAGCAAGGAAGAAAATAGGCCCCCTTGTTGAAGTTTGGATTATAAAATACCGCAATAATCAGGGTTCAGTGCGTCCCGCAGGTCTGTGGGCGCCAGTGCAACTGCACCTGCTGCACCAACAGAAGCTACGCCCCTGTCATAGAGCTGGGTAACATCAATTACTCAGTGCCACAAAGAGCATTAGAAATAAACTTTACATAATGTCAAACGGCAAAAACAAGAGCTTTGTCAGTTCTTGTTCTGTTTCAAACACTCCATACAATCTGTATGAACCCTCTCCACATTTTCCTACTGATAACAAACGCCTTCGCTCCCAGAAAAAAACTTTCTGGGCGGTTAGTGCACATTTGAATGGGAGATGAGACCTCGGAAGAGCCCAGCCTTGCACCGGACTGCGAGTCACTTCAGAGAGCAGAAACAAAGCCCGTCCTCTGCCCATCACTGACCCAAGCGAATCTGTGGAGCAAAGATGAGAACAAAGGGGAAGAAATAAAAGAATAACGAAAACTCATCAAGGAAAATAAATCCCTAAATTACTGCTGTATTTAAAAAGCTGAGAAAACAAAAGAGAACGTAAAGAGTAAACTGAAGACAAATGGAGTCACCATTTTGTCCTTGTCACAGATCACAAACCTGCAAGTAAATTGCATAGCAAAATAAACTATCTTATTTTTTAATTACATATTCTCCAGTCTCCGAAGAGACTGTCAAAAATTCCCATTTCGACTATATTTCAAGTCTCCATGACGGGGTATTGGGTAAAGTTTTCAATAAACAATAATCGCGCCTCGGTTAAACCTCATTGGCTACAATACTGCCACTGCGCAAAGCTAAACAATTTAGTGTGAATTTCATGCACACTTGCCCTAGTACCTCATGTTACAAAGAACATGATTCCTTTTCAAAAGATGTTATCTGTTTATGCATAACTACTCCTCCACTGCTTCTGATAGGCAATGTAAGACATATAATGGTGTTGTTTTACTAATTTCTATCAGCTCTCTGCCTCAAACCGTCGATAGCCACACGCAGAGAATTATAGGAAATTGTATGCTAAATAGCTGTACAGGTAAGCAGCACCCTCCCAAGTTATGGATTTGATGATCAGGCAGATATGCCTTCACACAAAGATGAGATCTAGGCTGCTAACCATGGGTTGTGGAAAATATAAGAAGCACAAATTCATAATAGCATTCTCATAGGTCCCACTGTCTTCAAATGTTTACTAGAGAAGGAACGGCAATCAATTTAAAGGAAAATAATTTATAGATAAATGTTTCCATATTCCATAATGCACATCTGCCATTTCATGGCACTACATAGTTGCATTTGCTGCATTTCATTTTTAGCTTTAGGAGGTACAATACACTGGTTTCCTGGTTTTCAAAACATTTTAGGGGAAGATTCACAAGGACCTGACGCAACTGCATGGATGCATAAGTTTCCTTGAGTCAGTGCTGAATGTCCTTGTGCCAAGATGAATGTGCTGTATTTACAATACAGCGCTCCATGGCGCAAGGATTAACAGATGCGTCAGAAATTCTGACGCATCTGTTGGCACAAAAGTGAAGCATTGCTGGAAATGCTCATGAAAGTGACGCAAAAAGCCCTGAGTCATAACTTATGCCTGGTCTGTGCAGGCGTAGGGATTTTGACACAGTGAAGGCGTAGAGTGATGTAGTGAAATCTTGTAGATTTCAGAGCGTCAGTTCTAGAAGGCTTTTAGCGTGGGAACGCCCACCCTGCATACATTATACCTGACGGAGGTATAATGTGATGCGGGACTTTACAATGTGACACATCTCCCTAGATGCGTCACATTGTAAATGGGCCACAACATTTACGCCGCAGCTGCGTCACAATACAGATTTTTATACTTGCCCTATATATGGCTGTGTGTACGTTGTGTGTCTCCGTCTGCATGCAGCATACAAATGTGCCAGATCTGGTAGCCCAGTTGTGCTGATGCAGCCACACAAGAGCTCTTTGCCTGACCTCATTGTCACCAATTCAAATCAGAGAGGATCCATGCAGTCTTTCAAGGCTCTCAGGTGAAAAAATGGGCCCTAGAGCAAGGAAGTAAATAGGCCCCCTTGTTGAAGTTTGGAATATAAAATACCGCAATAATCAGCGTTCAGTGGGTCCCGCAGGTCTGTGGGCGCCAGTGCAACTGCACCTGCTGCACCAACAGAAGCTACGCCCCTGTCATAGAGCTGGGTAACATCAATTACTCAGTGCCACAAAGAGCATTAGAAATAAACTTTACATAATGTCAAACGGCAAAAACAAGAGCTTTGTCAGTTCTTGTTCTGTTTCAAACACTCCATACAATCTGTATGAACCCTCTCCACATTTTCCTACTGATAACAAACGCCTTCGCTCCCAGAAAAAAACTTTCTGGGCGGTTAGTGCACATTTGAATGGGAGATGAGACCTCGGAAGAGCCCAGCCCTGCGCCGGACTGCGAGTCACCTCAGAGAGCAGAAACAAAGCCCGTCCTCTGCCCATCACTGACCCAAGCGAATCTGTGGAGCAAAGATGAGAACAAAGAGGAAGAAATAAAAGAATAACGAAAACTCATCAAGGAAAATAAATCCCTATATTACTGCTGTATTTAAAAAGCTGAGAAAACAAAAGAGAACGTAAAGAGTAAACTGAAGCCAAATAGAGTCACCGTTTTGTCCTTGTCACAGATCACAAATCTGCAAGTAAATTGCATTGCAAAATAAACTATCTTATTTTTTAATTACATATTCTCCAGTCTCCGAAGAGACTGTCAAAAATTGCCATTTCGACTATATTTCAAGTCTCCATGATGGGGTATTGGGTAAAGTTTTCAATAAGCAATAATCGCGCCTCGGTTAAACCTCATTGGCTACGATACTGCCACTGCGCAAAGCTAAACAATTTAGTGTGAATTTCATGCACACTTGCCCTAGTACCTCATGTTGCAAAGAACATGATTCCTTTTCAAAAGATGTTATCTGTTTATGCATAACTACTCCTCCACTGCTTCTGATAGGCAATGTAAGACATATAATGGTGTTGTTTTACTAATTTCTATCAGCTCTCTGCCCCAAACAGTTGATAGCCACACGCAGAGAATTATGGGAAATTGTATGCTAAATAGCTGTCCAGGTAAGCAGCACCCTCCCAAGTTATGGATTTGATGCTCAGGCAGATATACCTTCACACAAAGATGAGATCTAGGCTGCTAACCATGGGTTGTGGAAAATATAAGAAGCACAAATTCATAATAGCATCCTCATAGGTCCCACTGTCTTCAAATGTTTACTAGAGAAGGAACGGCAATCAATTTAGGTTTAAAGTATTTTATTCAGCACGACACACAAGGACAGACAAATAATAACAAAGACACAGCAGGGCGGAAAGCCAAAGTTCAAAAGCGGCAGCAACAGGTAACATCCTGTGGGTCTCGAGCGCTCAAGAGCAGAAGACAAATGTCGCCTCAATGTGTCAGAACTTTTCAACAAACCCCCCCCCCCTCCAACAGCCCCCCCAACTCCCAACCACCCTTCACCCCCCCCCCCCCCCTTCCCCCCCTCCTCGTCCAGTGCACAGTTCCTAATAGCGACACACATCAGAGCTTCAGCGTCAAGGATGACTAGGCCATAGGGAGATCATGGGGCAGAGCCCTCCGGGGTCGGAAGCCTGAGAAGGCGGAGATACTTGGGACAGGTGAGCTCTCGAAATTCAGTAAGCAACAGGGAGTGAAAGGGTTGCCAGAGTTCTCTAAACTGATCCACATCACCCGCCACCGTAAGAGACATTTTCTCCATTCCCAACACATGCCATAACCTGTGAATCCAGCCAGTGATAGACGGTATCGTGGCCGTGTGCCAGTGAATTAAAATGTTCTGGACAGCGGAACCCAGAGCTATCGCTATCTGCCTACCCCTGCGAGATCGAAGGGGATACATGAGATCATTCGGGAGCCCCAACAGAGTATAGGCAGGGAAGCGGGGCAGTTCAATTTCGAAGCTAGAATCAATTTCATCCAACACTTCCTTCCAGTAAGGCTCCAGAAGCGGGCAGTCCCAAAGTATGTGAGTGAGAGTACCTCGATGCCCACATCCTCTCCAGCATGTATCATCTTTACCACGATCAAACTCACGCACTCGTTCAGGCGTGTAATACCAGTAGGTAGAAACTTTAGTTAGTGTATCAGTGAGCCCCATGTGGTAAGCTGAGTGCCTCGCTCTGTACGATATGTGTTCCCACTCTTTATGGCTTAGTGTCCTCCCCAATTCCCGTTCCCACCGCTCCCTCCCAGGGTGGCAAAGGTGTGTTGCTGGTGGCTGCAGGAGTTTATACAAATCAGTGATCAGTTTGGAGTCCGAAGTCCGCGTCATGAGCCAATGTTCATAGGGGAGAAAAGGCCGGTCGGCCGTCCCTCTCACCTGCGGCTGAAGAGCCCAGTGGCGAGCCTGCATATAGCGAAGTCGCTCTGTCTCCGGAAGCGAAAACTCTTGACGGAGCTGGGGAAAGGGGATAACCCCTTCCGGGCCATACAGGTGACATAAGGCCCTACATCCCGCTTGACGCCATCTCGCAAAGGCCCCCGTTTCCATCCCCGGGGTAAAGTCCGGGTTGTCCACCAGCGGGGTGAGCGGAGACGGGAACGTGGTAAGACCGCGCAGAACGCCAGTAGCATCCCACACTCGCAGAGGCACTCTCGTGACAAAGGAGGCGTAGAGGTTTTTAGGCCGGTGCGGGCGACGCAGGAAGGGGATCTCCTGTAAGGGCCTCCCAGCCACCGACTGATCTTGAAAGAGCCAGTGCTTATCAGACTCCCATTTACTCCACTCCACAAGGTAGCGCAATTGAGTAGCTTGAAAGTACTTGCGGAAGTCAGGAATACCTAACCCGCCAGCTTCCGGGGCCAACAATGAGAGGGCCCTACGCATCCTAGGTTTCTTACCCTGCCAGACAAACCGAGAAACGTCCGCTTGGAGCTGCGAGATCCATCCTACCGGCGGTTGGAGCGGCAGGGCCCGAAAGAGGTATAGTACCTGAGGCAACACCGTCATCTTGACGGCAGCTATTCTGCCAAGCCAGGAAAAAATGCCTCGGTTCCACCGGCCCAACTCCTCCCTAATCTTGGCACCTAGAATCCGGTAGTTCGCCGACACCATGGCCGGCAAGGTAGGGGCAATCTGGATCCCCAGATACGGCACCGCTCCCGAAGACCAGAGCATGGGGAACCGTTGCTGCAGATACGTCCTAGTGTCCGATTCGAGCGAGACATCCAGCGCCCCTGATTTCCCCATGTTCATCTTAAACCCCGACACAGTGCCAAAGGAGGCCAATTCCTCCATGCACGCGGGGAGAGCCACGCGGGGCCTGTCAATGGTCAAAATAACATAGTCAGCGTAGAGGCTAATAGCGTGTTCAAAGCCCCCCATTCGGATGCCAGTCACCATCGGGTTATCTCGCATCCGCTGGGCCAACGGCTCCATGTACAGCGCGAAAAGCAGGGGCGAGAGCGGACAGCCCTGCCTGGTGCCCCGTTCAATACCAAAAGAGACCGAGGCACATCCGTTGACCCGGACCACCGCCGACGGGCGGTTGTAACAGTTAAGGATCATGGAGCGGAATTTCTCTCCAATACCAGCCTTCATCAGCACTCGTTCCAAGTACGGCCAGTGGACACGGTCAAATGCCTTCTCCGCATCCACCGCCAACAGCATCCGTTCCCCAGGAATCCTGGAGGCCTTTTCCAGCAAATGGACTACACGTTTCGTATTGTCCACCGTCTGCCGTCCAGGGACGAAGCCCGCCTGATCGGGGTCGACCAAACCGGGTAGGTGGAGAGCCAGTCTAGCGGCCAGGATCCCCGTATACAACTTCAGATCGATGTCCAAAAGGGAGATCGGCCTATATGATCCGCACTGCGTCGGATCTTTACCGGGCTTAGGGATTACCGAGATGGTAGCTCGAAGCAGATCAGGCGGAATGGCCCCAGGGTCCGCAAAGGAGTTAAAAAGACGCGTCAGGATGGGAGCCAACGTCGTGCAGAATGTTTTGTAAAATAGTGCGACGTAGCCATCCGGCCCCGGTGCCTTACCATGTTTAAGTCTGGCAATAGCAGATATCACCTCCTCAACCCGGATGTCTCTGTCTAAGTGGTCCGCCTGTTCCGGCTCCAGTGAAGGCAAGACAACCGAGCCCAAATACGCTTCCAGGGCCTCCTCATTCGGGGGATCTCCCGTATAGAGGTCTTCATAAAACCTGCGGAACACAGCCGCTATCTGCGCGTCACCAGTCTCCAGGCGCCCCGACGGGTCAGCGATTTCCTTAACAAGCTGGGATTGCCGCGCCACTCGGAGCCTATGTGCCAACAACCGGCCACACCGGTCTCCACCGGTGTAAAAGGCGTGCCGCAACCGCAACGCCGCATACTCAGCCCGGTCAAGGTCCAGGGCTGCTAAAAGCTTCCGAGCCTCCTTGAGCTGCCGCCAAATTCGAGGAGCCCCCGTCCTGCAGTGGATCTGTTCCAGCTCTCTCACCCGATCCGTAAGTTCCTCTCTTTTGGCCTGCCGTGCCTTATTATCCGCCGAAGAGATCGCAATGAATTCCCCTCTGACAACAGCCTTCAGGGCCGCCCATTGTGTAGCCCGACTAGTGTCCGCATTGTCATTATGAGATTGAAATTCTCTAATCACTGTCTCAATGCGAGTCACTACCTCCTTCCTGTGCAACAGCGTGTCACGAAGGCGCCATGTCCGAGGGCGAGGGGCCGCCGGAGGCACACTCAGCAGAACCTCAACAGGAGCATGGTCCGAAAGGGAGATCACCCCCATCTCCGCACCCGAGGCCAGCGCCTTTACCGGGGAGGTAACCAGAGGGTAATCTAACCGTGCATACGTCTTGTGCGCGTGGGAGTAATACGAATAATCCCTATCAGTCGGGTGTAGCTGTCTCCATAAGTCAAGGAGGTCCACCTCTGCAAGTTGAGCTCTTCGGTCCGCAGAGAGTTCCCCGACCTGAGGGGAGCGCTGCGCCGATCTATCTAGTGCGGAATCAAAGACAATATTAAAGTCCCCCCCGAGTATGATATGTCTATCTGGAGTAGCCGAGACCTCTTCGAACGCCGCCTGCAGAAAGCGGTCCTGCCGCTCATTGGGACCGTATAAAGACCCGATCGTAAACAGGAGACCCCCTATTCTAAACCGGTAAGCCAGTAGTCTACCTTTTTGTTCAGTGAATTTGTGAAGAATTTCCCCCCTGAAGTGGCGCGCCACCAGAATCGCCACTCCGGCCGTTTTAGTGGTGCAAGAGGAAAAGAATTGTGTAGGGAACTTGTGGGACTTGAGTCTGTGTGTGTCCTGTGATAGCAAGTGCGTCTCCTGTAGGAGACAAATGTCTGCCTGTGTGTTCTCTAAGAGCGAGAGGACTGCCCGCCTCTTTACAGGATTATTCAAACCCCGAACATTCAGGGTCACCACCTTACATGTGGTGGGAGGCATGGACAACAGTGGAGCAGAAAGCAGCAAGATCCCCCGTCAGCAAGATCGGGAGGACAGAGGCTAAACATGGCAAGGGGCGCAGCAAAGCACAAAGCAACGAACAGGGACAGGAGAAGCAAACCGTGTCATGCAAACCAATGAGCTTACCACCCAGCCGCCAACCCACTGCCCTCAGAATGTCTCGCACCAACCGCCCCTCGCCCCTCCAATTCTCCCGCAAAGCATGAAGACAAGCCAGACCACAGTCGTTATAGCTCAGTAGAAGCAACCCAAAAAGTACAGACACTGCCAAGATAACTAGAAACCCCTCTGTGCACTGGACGACCCCCCCTCCCCACTGCCAACACCCGGATCCCCCCCTCCTACCCCGACCCCAACCCTCCCAAACTTCTCCAAGTGACCCCGTCCCGCCCCCACCCCAGTCCCTCCCCTCAACTGGAACTGGCACAACTACCCCGAACTCCCCCCCACCCCCCTTCCAGAAGCCCCACAAACCCAGTGTCCCAGTCCGGTCCTTATCGGACAAGCCTGCGGAAAGTCAAACCAGTGGACGTCCAGCCACCACGCACCTCTCCGTGCCCCCCGCCCCCCCTAGACCCCCAAACCTGCATATCCATAGGTGCGATGTCGATCTCCCCCCGGAGTTCATTCAGGCTGTCAGAGCCACTTCATGCCTTACAGGATCAGCGGCTCCATCCCGCAACTCGGGATCCGGCTCCAACCCAGCCGCAGGGGAGTCCGGCCTTGTCGAAGAAGCGGATGACTGCCGGCCGGGGACCGTCTGCCAACCATCTCTGGTGAAACGATTCCGGCGGGGCGTGGGAGATCCGTCTTCAGTAGCAGTGATCCCTAACACCCCACAGGTATCCTGAAGGGAACGCAGCTGATGTAGGGTACCATTCCATCGAAAGATGAGACGGAAAGGGTGTCCCCAGGAGTACTGCGTGCCATGTCCCCTAAGAAAGTCGGTCGCAATTTTAAAAGCCTTGCGCTTCTGGAGGGTGGACGAGGCCAGGTCCTGATAAAGGGCTACTCGATGGCCCCTGAATTCTAGGGAAGATCTCTTTCGGGCCTCCCGCAGTATCCGCTCCTTCAGGGGATAGTCCGGCAAAAAGGCCAAGATGTCCGGAGGAGGTGCCGAAGTCCGGCGCTGCAGGCCCACTCGGTGCGCCCTATCAATCCGGATGGGAAAGTCAGCCGACTCACCCAGCACCTCTCGGAACAGATCCCCAAGGTACGATGCGACGTCCTCCCCCTCCTCCCGAGACGGAATGCCTCGGACACGGATGTTGTTCCGCCTGGAGCGATTTTCGAGGTCCTCCGTGTGTGACTGCAGGTCCAGCTGTTGCTCCCGAAGACGAATGACCTCCTGCTGAAGTTGCGCAATTTCTTCGTCTCTGTTGTGGCCCGCTTCTTCCACCGTAGCCACCCTGTCACCTAGGCCGTCCACGTCCCTTCGTATTTCACGGACCTCACCCGCCACCTCCTGCTTGAGCGTTTGGAAGTCGTCTCTCAGCGAGCTGAAGAGTGATTCCAGGAAGGACCTCGTAACCGGCGGCTCCCCCCCGCCTGCTCCCTGGGAGCCACCCGGAGGAGATGGGGACGGCTGACCCCGATCATGTCTTGCATTGTTCCTATGCAACATCTCAGGCAACGTGCGATCTCCTTTCCGCGTTCCCTTATTCTGCGCCATGATGGCCGTCGAGACGTTTCCCCCGGGAGTCCAATGTCTCAGCCCCCGGTATGATCCCAGGACCGGGCTAGCGGTCCCACACGGGGTCTCTCCAATGACCCAAGGGCTGGGTCACTTCACCGCCAAAGCAAGAACCGCAATGGGGCCCACGGCCTGCACCTCCAGTGACCAGCTGTCCGTCTGTGTCCGTAGGCCCACAGGGCCCGATCCCACACTCCTCTCAGCTCCACGGGCTCCGCTGTCTCAAGCCGACCGGCCCGGGCACCACTACGGACTCCCCTTCGAGCCAAGTCGCGGCGGGACCACCGGGTCACACGGATCCCGCAGCCATGCCTTGGTAGCTGTCGCCGCTCTTTACAGATCTATACAAGAGTGCGTAATTCGGCCGCCACGAGGCGGGCTAAGCCAAAGGAACCAGTTCTGCTTCGCGCCAATGTGCGGGCGCAATGGCGGGTCTAAGGCAGCAGTCCTCTACACTCGTCACCCGGGGGAGTCGGCCTCAGCGCTACATCTCAGCGCCCTCCTGCCACAAAGCTCACAACGGGGCCCACAGATGAATCCGCAGACCCGTCCGGGCCCCTCACTCCAGACCGGCGGGTCGCAAGTCCTCCGCCACACAGGCCGCCGAGAACCAGGAAATAGGCCAAAGCCACGGCCTCGATTAGCGCAAGGCCTCCAGTTCAGCTCCGCCCTCGCCGCTCACCGGACCGCTTCAAGAACCGGGTCCGCCAAGAAGACCCCCTCCGGGCTGAGCAGAGTTGCCCGGGACAGGCGCGGAGGGACCACAGCTCCTCCCGGAACCTCGAGGCGGCTATCCAAGAGGTCCATGTCCGGGACTAGGCCCAAGCCGCGGCCTCCCGTAGCTGCCGGCAGCAATCTCGGCACCGGACCCTCTCCGTCTCCAAGGGCAGGCCCACTGTGCGCACCGCAGGCACCGGTGATGAAGTCCGAGCCCAGCGGGTAGAGCGGAGCGCCGTCGCGTGGACCCAGATCGGCTTCCAAACCCGGGCAGGGTCCGCCTCCCTCCCAGGCCGTGCACCAGGCCCGATCTGCTCTCCGAGACGGCGCCGCACCTCGGACCGTAAAAGCACCACGGAATGCGGCCACAAGCTCACCGCCGCCACTCCATGTTCGAACACCCCCGCTCCACGAGTCTGAGCATTCCGGGGGGGAGAATCAGCTCATGTACGGTAGGATTAGGGCTTCAGGACGGCGGAGCTCACTTCGAGTGCGACCACTCAGCTCGCCATCTTGGCCACGCCCCCCAACGGCAATCAATTTAAAGGAAAATAAATTATAGATACATTTTTCCATATTCCATAATGCACGTCTGCCATTTCATGGCACTACATAGTTGCATTTGCTGCATTTCATTTTTAGCTTTGGGAGGTACAATATACTGGTTTCCTGGTTTTCAAAACATTTTAGGGGAAGATTCACAAGGACCTGACGCAACTGCATGGATGCATAAGTTTCCTTGAGTCAGTGCTGAATGTCCTTGTGCCACGATGAATGTGCTGTATTTACAATACAGCGCTCCATGGCGCAAGGATTAACAGATGCGTCAGAAATTCTGACGCATCTGTTGGCACAAAAGTGACGCATTGCTGGAAATGCTCATGAAAGTGACGCAAAAAGCCCTGAGTCATAACTTATGCCTGGTCTGTGCTGGCGTAGGGATTTTGACACAGTGAAGGCGTAGAGTGATGTAGTGAAATCTTGTAGATTTCAGTGCGTCAGTTCTAGAAGGCTTTTAGCGTGGGAACGCCCACCCTGCATACATTATACCTGACGCAGGTATAATGTGATGCGGGACTTTACAATGTGACACATCTCCCTAGATGCGTCACATTGTAAATGGGCCGCAACATTTACGCCGCAGCTGCGTCACAATACAGATTTTTATACTTGCCCTATATAAGGCTGTGTGTACGTTGTGTGTCTCCGTCTGCATGCAGCATACAAATGTGCCAGATCTGGTAGCCCAGTTGGGCTGATGCAGCCACGCAAGAGCTCTTTGCCTGACCTCATTGTCACCGATTCAAATCAGGGAGGATCCATGCAGTCTTTCAAGGCTCTCAGGTGAAAAAATGGGCCCTAGAGCAAGGAAGAAAATAGGCCCCCTTGTTGAAGTTTGGATTATAAAATACCGCAATAATCAGGGTTCAGTGCGTCCCGCAGGTCTGTGGGCGCCAGTGCAACTGCACCTGCTGCACCAACAGAAGCTACGCCCCTGTCATAGAGCTGGGTAACATCAATTACTCAGTGCCACAAAGAGCATTAGAAATAAACTTTACATAATGTCAAACGGCAAAAACAAGAGCTTTGTCAGTTCTTGTTCTGTTTCAAACACTCCATACAATCTGTATGAACCCTCTCCACATTTTCCTACTGATAACAAACGCCTTCGCTCCCAGAAAAAAACTTTCTGGGCGGTTAGTGCACATTTGAATGGGAGATGAGACCTCGGAAGAGCCCAGCCTTGCACCGGACTGCGAGTCACTTCAGAGAGCAGAAACAAAGCCCGTCCTCTGCCCATCACTGACCCAAGCGAATCTATGGAGCAAAGATGAGAACAAAGGGGAAGAAATAAAAGAATAACGAAAACTCATCAAGGAAAATAAATCCCTAAATTACTGCTGTATTTAAAAAGCTGAGAAAACAAAAGAGAACGTAAAGAGTAAACTGAAGACAAATGGAGTCACCATTTTGTCCTTGTCACAGATCACAAACCTGCAAGTAAATTGCATAGCAAAATAAACTATCTTATTTTTTAATTACATATTCTCCAGTCTCCGAAGAGACTGTCAAAAATTCCCATTTCGACTATATTTCAAGTCTCCATGACGGGGTATTGGGTAAAGTTTTCAATAAACAATAATCGCGCCTCGGTTAAACCTCATTGGCTACAATACTGCCACTGCGCAAAGCTAAACAATTTAGTGTGAATTTCATGCACACTTGCCCTAGTACCTCATGTTACAAAGAACATGATTCCTTTTCAAAAGATGTTATCTGTTTATGCATAACTACTCCTCCACTGCTTCTGATAGGCAATGTAAGACATATAATGGTGTTGTTTTACTAATTTCTATCAGCTCTCTGCCTCAAACCGTCGATAGCCACACGCAGAGAATTATAGGAAATTGTATGCTAAATAGCTGTACAGGTAAGCAGCACCCTCCCAAGTTATGGATTTGATGATCAGGCAGATATACCTTCACACAAAGATGAGATCTAGGCTGCTAACCATGGGTTGTGGAAAATATAAGAAGCACAAATTCATAATAGCATTCTCATAGGTCCCACTGTCTTCAAATGTTTACTAGAGAAGGAACGGCAATCAATTTAAAGGAAAATAATTTATAGATAAATGTTTCCATATTCCATAATGCACATCTGCCATTTCATGGCACTACATAGTTGCATTTGCTGCATTTCATTTTTAGCTTTAGGAGGTACAATACACTGGTTTCCTGGTTTTCAAAACATTTTAGGGGAAGATTCACAAGGACCTGACGCAACTGCATGGATGCATAAGTTTCCTTGAGTCAGTGCTGAATGTCCTTGTGCCAAGATGAATGTGCTGTATTTACAATACAGCGCTCCATGGCGCAAGGATTAACAGATGCGTCAGAAATTCTGACGCATCTGTTGGCACAAAAGTGAAGCATTGCTGGAAATGCTCATGAAAGTGACGCAAAAAGCCCTGAGTCATAACTTATGCCTGGTCTGTGCAGGCGTAGGGATTTTGACACAGTGAAGGCGTAGAGTGATGTAGTGAAATCTTGTAGATTTCAGAGCGTCAGTTCTAGAAGGCTTTTAGCGTGGGAACGCCCACCCTGCATACATTATACCTGACGGAGGTATAATGTGATGCGGGACTTTACAATGTGACACATCTCCCTAGATGCGTCACATTGTAAATGGGCCACAACATTTACGCCGCAGCTGCGTCACAATACAGATTTTTATACTTGCCCTATATATGGCTGTGTGTACGTTGTGTGTCTCCGTCTGCATGCAGCATACAAATGTGCCAGATCTGGTAGCCCAGTTGTGCTGATGCAGCCACACAAGAGCTCTTTGCCTGACCTCATTGTCACCAATTCAAATCAGAGAGGATCCATGCAGTCTTTCAAGGCTCTCAGGTGAAAAAATGGGCCCTAGAGCAAGGAAGTAAATAGGCCCCCTTGTTGAAGTTTGGAATATAAAATACCGCAATAATCAGCGTTCAGTGGGTCCCGCAGGTCTGTGGGCGCCAGTGCAACTGCACCTGCTGCACCAACAGAAGCTACGCCCCTGTCATAGAGCTGGGTAACATCAATTACTCAGTGCCACAAAGAGCATTAGAAATAAACTTTACATAATGTCAAACGGCAAAAACAAGAGCTTTGTCAGTTCTTGTTCTGTTTCAAACACTCCATACAATCTGTATGAACCCTCTCCACATTTTCCTACTGATAACAAACGCCTTCGCTCCCAGAAAAAAACTTTCTGGGCGGTTAGTGCACATTTGAATGGGAGATGAGACCTCGGAAGAGCCCAGCCCTGCGCCGGACTGCGAGTCACCTCAGAGAGCAGAAACAAAGCCCGTCCTCTGCCCATCACTGACCCAAGCGAATCTGTGGAGCAAAGATGAGAACAAAGAGGAAGAAATAAAAGAATAACGAAAACTCATCAAGGAAAATAAATCCCTATATTACTGCTGTATTTAAAAAGCTGAGAAAACAAAAGAGAACGTAAAGAGTAAACTGAAGCCAAATAGAGTCACCGTTTTGTCCTTGTCACAGATCACAAATCTGCAAGTAAATTGCATTGCAAAATAAACTATCTTATTTTTTAATTACATATTCTCCAGTCTCCGAAGAGACTGTCAAAAATTGCCATTTCGACTATATTTCAAGTCTCCATGATGGGGTATTGGGTAAAGTTTTCAATAAGCAATAATCGCGCCTCGGTTAAACCTCATTGGCTACGATACTGCCACTGCGCAAAGCTAAACAATTTAGTGTGAATTTCATGCACACTTGCCCTAGTACCTCATGTTGCAAAGAACATGATTCCTTTTCAAAAGATGTTATCTGTTTATGCATAACTACTCCTCCACTGCTTCTGATAGGCAATGTAAGACATATAATGGTGTTGTTTTACTAATTTCTATCAGCTCTCTGCCCCAAACAGTTGATAGCCACACGCAGAGAATTATGGGAAATTGTATGCTAAATAGCTGTCCAGGTAAGCAGCACCCTCCCAAGTTATGGATTTGATGCTCAGGCAGATATACCTTCACACAAAGATGAGATCTAGGCTGCTAACCATGGGTTGTGGAAAATATAAGAAGCACAAATTCATAATAGCATCCTCATAGGTCCCACTGTCTTCAAATGTTTACTAGAGAAGGAACGGCAATCAATTTAGGTTTAAAGTATTTTATTCAGCACGACACACAAGGACAGACAAATAATAACAAAGACACAGCAGGGCGGAAAGCCAAAGTTCAAAAGCGGCAGCAACAGGTAACATCCTGTGGGTCTCGAGCGCTCAAGAGCAGAAGACAAATGTCGCCTCAATGTGTCAGAACTTTTCAACAAACCCCCCCCCCCTCCAACAGCCCCCCCAACTCCCAACCACCCTTCACCCCCCCCCCCCCCTTCCCCCCCTCCTCGTCCAGTGCACAGTTCCTAATAGCGACACACATCAGAGCTTCAGCGTCAAGGATGACTAGGCCATAGGGAGATCATGGGGCAGAGCCCTCCGGGGTCGGAAGCCTGAGAAGGCGGAGATACTTGGGACAGGTGAGCTCTCGAAATTCAGTAAGCAACAGGGAGTGAAAGGGTTGCCAGAGTTCTCTAAACTGATCCACATCACCCGCCACCGTAAGAGACATTTTCTCCATTCCCAACACATGCCATAACCTGTGAATCCAGCCAGTGATAGACGGTATCGTGGCCGTGTGCCAGTGAATTAAAATGTTCTGGACAGCGGAACCCAGAGCTATCGCTATCTGCCTACCCCTGCGAGATCGAAGGGGATACATGAGATCATTCGGGAGCCCCAACAGAGTATAGGCAGGGAAGCGGGGCAGTTCAATTTCGAAGCTAGAATCAATTTCATCCAACACTTCCTTCCAGTAAGGCTCCAGAAGCGGGCAGTCCCAAAGTATGTGAGTGAGAGTACCTCGATGCCCACATCCTCTCCAGCATGTATCATCTTTACCACGATCAAACTCACGCACTCGTTCAGGCGTGTAATACCAGTAGGTAGAAACTTTAGTTAGTGTATCAGTGAGCCCCATGTGGTAAGCTGAGTGCCTCGCTCTGTACGATATGTGTTCCCACTCTTTATGGCTTAGTGTCCTCCCCAATTCCCGTTCCCACCGCTCCCTCCCAGGGTGGCAAAGGTGTGTTGCTGGTGGCTGCAGGAGTTTATACAAATCAGTGATCAGTTTGGAGTCCGAAGTCCGCGTCATGAGCCAATGTTCATAGGGGAGAAAAGGCCGGTCGGCCGTCCCTCTCACCTGCGGCTGAAGAGCCCAGTGGCGAGCCTGCATATAGCGAAGTCGCTCTGTCTCCGGAAGCGAAAACTCTTGACGGAGCTGGGGAAAGGGGATAACCCCTTCCGGGCCATACAGGTGACATAAGGCCCTACATCCCGCTTGACGCCATCTCGCAAAGGCCCCCGTTTCCATCCCCGGGGTAAAGTCCGGGTTGTCCACCAGCGGGGTGAGCGGAGACGGGAACGTGGTAAGACCGCGCAGAACGCCAGTAGCATCCCACACTCGCAGAGGCACTCTCGTGACAAAGGAGGCGTAGAGGTTTTTAGGCCGGTGCGGGCGACGCAGGAAGGGGATCTCCTGTAAGGGCCTCCCAGCCACCGACTGATCTTGAAAGAGCCAGTGCTTATCAGACTCCCATTTACTCCACTCCACAAGGTAGCGCAATTGAGTAGCTTGAAAGTACTTGCGGAAGTCAGGAATACCTAACCCGCCAGCTTCCGGGGCCAACAATGAGAGGGCCCTACGCATCCTAGGTTTCTTACCCTGCCAGACAAACCGAGAAACGTCCGCTTGGAGCTGCGAGATCCATCCTACCGGCGGTTGGAGCGGCAGGGCCCGAAAGAGGTATAGTACCTGAGGCAACACCGTCATCTTGACGGCAGCTATTCTGCCAAGCCAGGAAAAAATGCCTCGGTTCCACCGGCCCAACTCCTCCCTAATCTTGGCACCTAGAATCCGGTAGTTCGCCGACACCATGGCCGGCAAGGTAGGGGCAATCTGGATCCCCAGATACGGCACCGCTCCCGAAGACCAGAGCATGGGGAACCGTTGCTGCAGATACGTCCTAGTGTCCGATTCGAGCGAGACATCCAGCGCCACTGATTTCCCCATGTTCATCTTAAACCCCGACACAGTGCCAAAGGAGGCCAATTCCTCCATGCACGCGGGGAGAGCCACGCGGGGCCTGTCAATGGTCAAAATAACATAGTCAGCGTAGAGGCTAATAGCGTGTTCAAAGCCCCCCATTCGGATGCCAGTCACCATCGGGTTATCTCGCATCCGCTGGGCCAACGGCTCCATGTACAGCGCGAAAAGCAGGGGCGAGAGCGGACAGCCCTGCCTGGTGCCCCGTTCAATACCAAAAGAGACCGAGGCACATCCGTTGACCCGGACCACCGCCGACGGGCGGTTGTAACAGTTAAGGATCATGGAGCGGAATTTCTCTCCAATACCAGCCTTCATCAGCACTCGTTCCAAGTACGGCCAGTGGACACGGTCAAATGCCTTCTCCGCATCCACCGCCAACAGCATCCGTTCCCCAGGAATCCTGGAGGCCTTTTCCAGCAAATGGACTACACGTTTCGTATTGTCCACCGTCTGCCGTCCAGGGACGAAGCCCGCCTGATCGGGGTCGACCAAACCGGGTAGGTGGAGAGCCAGTCTAGCGGCCAGGATCCCCGTATACAACTTCAGATCGATGTCCAAAAGGGAGATCGGCCTATATGATCCGCACTGCGTCGGATCTTTACCGGGCTTAGGGATTACCGAGATGGTAGCTCGAAGCAGATCAGGCGGAATGGCCCCAGGGTCCGCAAAGGAGTTAAAAAGACGCGTCAGGATGGGAGCCAACGTCGTGCAGAATGTTTTGTAAAATAGTGCGACGTAGCCATCCGGCCCCGGTGCCTTACCATGTTTAAGTCTGGCAATAGCAGATATCACCTCCTCAACCCGGATGTCTCTGTCTAAGTGGTCCGCCTGTTCCGGCTCCAGTGAAGGCAAGACAACCGAGCCCAAATACGCTTCCAGGGCCTCCTCATTCGGGGGATCTCCCGTATAGAGGTCTTCATAAAACCTGCGGAACACAGCCGCTATCTGCGCGTCACCAGTCTCCAGGCGCCCCGACGGGTCAGCGATTTCCTTAACAAGCTGGGATTGCCGCGCCACTCGGAGCCTATGTGCCAACAACCGGCCACACCGGTCTCCACCGGTGTAAAAGGCGTGCCGCAACCGCAACGCCGCATACTCAGCCCGGTCAAGGTCCAGGGCTGCTAAAAGCTTCCGAGCCTCCTTGAGCTGCCGCCAAATTCGAGGAGCCCCCGTCCTGCAGTGGATCTGTTCCAGCTCTCTCACCCGATCCGTAAGTTCCTCTCTTTTGGCCTGCCGTGCCTTATTATCCGCCGAAGAGATCGCAATGAATTCCCCTCTGACAACAGCCTTCAGGGCCGCCCATTGTGTAGCCCGACTAGTGTCCGCATTGTCATTATGAGATTGAAATTCTCTAATCACTGTCTCAATGCGAGTCACTACCTCCTTCCTGTGCAACAGCGTGTCACGAAGGCGCCATGTCCGAGGGCGAGGGGCCGCCGGAGGCACACTCAGCAGAACCTCAACAGGAGCATGGTCCGAAAGGGAGATCACCCCCATCTCCGCACCCGAGGCCAGCGCCTTTACCGGGGAGGTAACCAGAGGGTAATCTAACCGTGCATACGTCTTGTGCGCGTGGGAGTAATACGAATAATCCCTATCAGTCGGGTGTAGCTGTCTCCATAAGTCAAGGAGGTCCACCTCTGCAAGTTGAGCTCTTCGGTCCGCAGAGAGTTCCCCGACCTGAGGGGAGCGCTGCGCCGATCTATCTAGTGCGGAATCAAAGACAATATTAAAGTCCCCCCCGAGTATGATATGTCTATCTGGAGTAGCCGAGACCTCTTCGAACGCCGCCTGCAGAAAGCGGTCCTGCCGCTCATTGGGACCGTATAAAGACCCGATCGTAAACAGGAGACCCCCTATTCTAAACCGGTAAGCCAGTAGTCTACCTTTTTGTTCAGTGAATTTGTGAAGAATTTCCCCCCTGAAGTGGCGCGCCACCAGAATCGCCACTCCGGCCGTTTTAGTGGTGCAAGAGGAAAAGAATTGTGTAGGGAACTTGTGGGACTTGAGTCTGTGTGTGTCCTGTGATAGCAAGTGCGTCTCCTGTAGGAGACAAATGTCTGCCTGTGTGTTCTCTAAGAGCGAGAGGACTGCCCGCCTCTTTACAGGATTATTCAAACCCCGAACATTCAGGGTCACCACCTTACATGTGGTGGGAGGCATGGACAACAGTGGAGCAGAAAGCAGCAAGATCCCCCGTCAGCAAGATCGGGAGGACAGAGGCTAAACATGGCAAGGGGCGCAGCAAAGCACAAAGCAACGAACAGGGACAGGAGAAGCAAACCGTGTCATGCAAACCAATGAGCTTACCACCCAGCCGCCAACCCACTGCCCTCAGAATGTCTCGCACCAACCGCCCCTCGCCCCTCCAATTCTCCCGCAAAGCATGAAGACAAGCCAGACCACAGTCGTTATAGCTCAGTAGAAGCAACCCAAAAAGTACAGACACTGCCAAGATAACTAGAAACCCCTCTGTGCACTGGACGACCCCCCCTCCCCACTGCCAACACCCGGATCCCCCCCTCCTACCCCGACCCCAACCCTCCCAAACTTCTCCAAGTGACCCCGTCCCGCCCCCACCCCAGTCCCTCCCCTCAACTGGAACTGGCACAACTACCCCGAACTCCCCCCCACCCCCCTTCCAGAAGCCCCACAAACCCAGTGTCCCAGTCCGGTCCTTATCGGACAAGCCTGTGGAAAGTCAAACCAGTGGACGTCCAGCCACCACGCACCTCTCCGTGCCCCCCGCCCCCCCTAGACCCCCAAACCTGCATATCCATAGGTGCGATGTCGATCTCCCCCCGGAGTTCATTCAGGCTGTCAGAGCCACTTCATGCCTTACAGGATCAGCGGCTCCATCCCGCAACTCGGGATCCGGCTCCAACCCAGCCGCAGGGGAGTCCGGCCTTGTCGAAGAAGCGGATGACTGCCGGCCGGGGACCGTCTGTCAACCATCTCTGGTGAAACTATTCCGGCGGGGCGTGGGAGATCCGTCTTCATTAGCAGTGATCCCGAGCACCCCACAGGTATCCTGAAGGGAACGCAGCTGATGTAGGGTACCATTCCATCGAAAGATGAGACGGAAAGGGTGTCCCCAGGAGTACTGCGTGCCATGTCCCCTAAGAAAGTCGGTCGCAATTTTAAAAGCCTTGCGCTTCTGGAGGGTGGACGAGGCCAGGTCCTGATAAAGGGCTACTCGATGGCCCCTGAATTCTAGGGAAGATCTCTTTCGGGCCTCCCGCAGTATCCGCTCCTTCAGGGGATAGTCCGGCAAAAAGGCCAAGATGTCCGGAGGAGGTGCCGAAGTCCGGCGCTGCAGGCCCACTCGGTGCGCCCTATCAATCCGGATGGGAAAGTCAGCCGACTCACCCAGCACCTCTCGGAACAGATCCCCAAGGTACGATGCGACGTCCTCCCCCTCCTCCCGAGACGGAATGCCTCGGACACGGATGTTGTTCCGCCTGGAGCGATTTTCGAGGTCCTCCGTGTGTGACTGCAGGTCCAGCTGTTGCTCCCGAAGACGAATGACCTCCTGCTGAAGTTGCGCAATTTCTTCGTCTCTGTTGTGGCCCGCTTCTTCCACCGTAGCCACCCTGTCACCTAGGCCGTCCACGTCCCTTCGTATTTCACGGACCTCACCCGCCACCTCCTGCTTGAGCGTTTGGAAGTCGTCTCTCAGCGAGCTGAAGAGTGATTCCAGGAAGGACCTCGTAACCGGCGGCTCCCCCCCGCCTGCTCCCTGGGAGCCACCCGGAGGAGATGGGGACGGCTGACCCCGATCATGTCTTGCATTGTTCCTATGCAACATCTCAGGCAACGTGCGATCTCCTTTCCGCGTTCCCTTATTCTGCGCCATGATGGCCGTCGAGACGTTTCCCCCGGGAGTCCAATGTCTCAGCCCCCGGTATGATCCCAGGACCGGGCTAGCGGTCCCACACGGGGTCTCTCCAATGACCCAAGGGCTGGGTCACTTCACCGCCAAAGCAAGAACCGCAATGGGGCCCACGGCCTGCACCTCCAGTGACCAGCTGTCCGTCTGTGTCCGTAGGCCCACAGGGCCCGATCCCACACTCCTCTCAGCTCCACGGGCTCCGCTGTCTCAAGCCGACCGGCCCGGGCACCACTACGGACTCCCCTTCAAGTCAAGTCGCGGCGGGACCACCGGGTCACACGGATCCCGCAGCCATGCCTTGGTAGCTGTCGCCGCGCTTTACAGATCTATACAAGAGTGCGTACTTCGGCCGCCACGAGGCGGGCTAAGCCAAAGGAACCAGTTCTGCTTCGCGCCAATGTGCGGGCGCAATGGCGGGTCTAAGGCAGCAGTCCTCTACACTCGTCACCCGGGGGAGTCGGCCTCAGCGCTACATCTCAGCGCCCTCCTGCCACAAAGCTCACAACGGGGCCCACAGATGAATCCGCAGACCCGTCCGGGCCCCTCACTCCAGACCGGCGGGTGTCAAGTCCTCCGCCACACAGGCCGCCGAGAACCAGGAAATAGGCCAAAGCCACGGCCTCGATTAGCGCAAGGCCTCCAGTTCAGCTCCGCCCTCGCCGCTCACCGGACCGCTTCAAGAACCGGGTCCGCCAAGAAGACCCCCTCCGGGCTGAGCAGAGTTGCCCGGGACAGGCGCGGAGGGACCACAGCTCCTCCCGGAACCTCGAGGCGGCTATCCAAGAGGTCCGTGTCCGGGACTAGGCCCAAGCCGCGGCCTCCCGTAGCTGCCGGCAGCAATCTCGGCACCGGACCCTCTCCGTCTCCAAGGGCAGGCCCACTGTGCGCACCGCAGGCACCGGTGATGAAGTCCGAGCCCAGCGGGTAGAGCGGAGCGCCGTCGCGTGGACCCAGATCGGCTTCCAAACCCGGGCAGGGTCCGCCTCCCTCCCAGGCCGTGCACCAGGCCCGATCTGCTCTCCGAGACGGCGCCGCACCTCGGACCGTAAAAGCACCACGGAATGCGGCCACAAGCTCACCGCCGCCACTCCATGTTCGAACACCCCCGCTCCACGAGTCTGAGCATTCCGGGGGGGAGAATCAGCTCATGTACGGTAGGATTAGGGCTTCAGGACGGCGGAGCTCACTTCGAGTGCGACCACTCAGCTCGCCATCTTGGCCACGCCCCCCAACGGCAATCAATTTAAAGGAAAATAAATTATAGATACATTTTTCCATATTCCATAATGCACGTCTGCCATTTCATGGCACTACATAGTTGCATTTGCTGCATTTCATTTTTAGCTTTGGGAGGTACAATATACTGGTTTCCTGGTTTTCAAAACATTTTAGGGGAAGATTCACAAGGACCTGACGCAACTGCATGGATGCATAAGTTTCCTTGAGTCAGTGCTGAATGTCCTTGTGCCACGATGAATGTGCTGTATTTACAATACAGCGCTCCATGGCGCAAGGATTAACAGATGCGTCAGAAATTCTGACGCATCTGTTGGCACAAAAGTGACGCATTGCTGGAAATGCTCATGAAAGTGACGCAAAAAGCCCTGAGTCATAACTTATGCCTGGTCTGTGCTGGCGTAGGGATTTTGACACAGTGAAGGCGTAGAGTGATGTAGTGAAATCTTGTAGATTTCAGTGCGTCAGTTCTAGAAGGCTTTTAGCGTGGGAACGCCCACCCTGCATACATTATACCTGACGCAGGTATAATGTGATGCGGGACTTTACAATGTGACACATCTCCCTAGATGCGTCACATTGTAAATGGGCCGCAACATTTACGCCGCAGCTGCGTCACAATACAGATTTTTATACTTGCCCTATATAAGGCTGTGTGTACGTTGTGTGTCTCCGTCAGCATGCAGCATACAAATGTGCCAGATCTGGTAGCCCAGTTGGGCTGATGCAGCCACGCAAGAGCTCTTTGCCTGACCTCATTGTCACCGATTCAAATCAGGGAGGATCCATGCAGTCTTTCAAGGCTCTCAGGTGAAAAAATGGGCCCTAGAGCAAGGAAGAAAATAGGCCCCCTTGTTGAAGTTTGGATTATAAAATACCGCAATAATCAGGGTTCAGTGCGTCCCGCAGGTCTGTGGGCGCCAGTGCAACTGCACCTGCTGCACCAACAGAAGCTACGCCCCTGTCATAGAGCTGGGTAACATCAATTACTCAGTGCCACAAAGAGCATTAGAAATAAACTTTACATAATGTCAAACGGCAAAAACAAGAGCTTTGTCAGTTCTTGTTCTGTTTCAAACACTCCATACAATCTGTATGAACCCTCTCCACATTTTCCTACTGATAACAAACGCCTTCGCTCCCAGAAAAAAACTTTCTGGGCGGTTAGTGCACATTTGAATGGGAGATGAGACCTCGGAAGAGCCCAGCCTTGCACCGGACTGCGAGTCACTTCAGAGAGCAGAAACAAAGCCCGTCCTCTGCCCATCACTGACCCAAGCGAATCTGTGGAGCAAAGATGAGAACAAAGGGGAAGAAATAAAAGAATAACGAAAACTCATCAAGGAAAATAAATCCCTAAATTACTGCTGTATTTAAAAAGCTGAGAAAACAAAAGAGAACGTAAAGAGTAAACTGAAGACAAATGGAGTCACCATTTTGTCCTTGTCACAGATCACAAACCTGCAAGTAAATTGCATTGCAAAATAATCTATCTTATTTTTTAATTACATATTCTCCAGTATCCGAAGAGACTGTCAAAAATTCCCATTTTGACTATATTTCAAGTCTCCATGACGGGGTATTGGGTAAAGTTTTCAATAAACAATAATCGCGCCTCGGTTAAACCTCATTGGCTACAATACTGCCACGGCGCAAAGCTAAACAATTTAGTGTGAATTTCATGCACACTTGCCCTAGTACCTCATGTTACAAAGAACATGATTCCTTTTCAAAAGATGTTATCTGTTTATGCATAACTACTCCTCCACTGCTTCTGATAGGCAATGTAAGACATATAATGGTGTTGTTTTACTAATTTCTATCAGCTCTCTGCCTCAAACCGTCGATAGCCACACGCAGAGAATTATGGGAAATTGTATGCTAAATAGCTGTACAGGTAAGCAGCACCCTCCCAAGTTATGGATTTGATGATCAGGCAGATATACCTTCACACAAAGATGAGATCTAGGCTGCTAACCATGGGTTGTGGAAAATATAAGAAGCACAAATTCATAATAGCATTCTCATAGGTCCCACTGTCTTCAAATGTTTACTAGAGAAGGAACGGCAATCAATTTAAAGGAAAATAATTTATAGATAAATGTTTCCATATTCCATAATGCACATCTGCCATTTCATGGCACTACATAGTTGCATTTGCTGCATTTCATTTTTAGCTTTAGGAGGTACAATACACTGGTTTCCTGGTTTTCAGAACATTTTAGGGGAAGATTCACAAGGACCTGACGCAACTGCATGGATGCATAAGTTTCCTTGAGTCAGTGCTGAATGTCCTTGTGCCAAGATGAATGTGCTGTATTTACAATACAGCGCTCCATGGCGCAAGGATTAACAGATGCGTCAGAAATTCTGACGCATCTGTTGGCACAAAAGTGAAGCATTGCTGGAAATGCTCATGAAAGTGACGCAAAAAGCCCTGAGTCATAACTTATGCCTGGTCTGTGCAGGCGTAGGGATTTTGACACAGTGAAGGCGTAGAGTGATGTAGTGAAATCTTGTAGATTTCAGAGCGTCAGTTCTAGAAGGCTTTTAGCGTGGGAACGCCCACCCTGCATACATTATACCTGACGGAGGTATAATGTGATGCGGGACTTTACAATGTGACACATCTCCCTAGATGCGTCACATTGTAAATGGGCCACAACATTTACGCCGCAGCTGCGTCACAATACAGATTTTTATACTTGCCCTATATATGGCTGTGTCTACGTTGTGTGTCTCCGTCTGCATGCAGCATACAAATGTGCCAGATCTGGTAGCCCAGTTGTGCTGATGCAGCCACACAAGAGCTCTTTGCCTGACCTCATTGTCACCAATTCAAATCAGAGAGGATCCATGCAGTCTTTCAAGGCTCTCAGGTGAAAAAATGGGCCCTAGAGCAAGGAAGTAAATAGGCCCCCTTGTTGAAGTTTGGAATATAAAATACCGCAATAATCAGCGTTCAGTGGGTCCCGCAGGTCTGTGGGCGCCAGTGCAACTGCACCTGCTGCACCAACAGAAGCTACGCCCCTGTCATAGAGCTGGGTAACATCAATTACTCAGTGCCACAAAGAGCATTAGAAATAAACTTTACATAATGTCAAACGGCAAAAACAAGAGCTTTGTCAGTTCTTGTTCTGTTTCAAACACTCCATACAATCTGTATGAACCCTCTCCACATTTTCCTACTGATAACAAACGCCTTCGCTCCCAGAAAAAAACTTTCTGGGCGGTTAGTGCACATTTGAATGGGAGATGAGACCTCGGAAGAGCCCAGCCCTGCGCCGGACTGCGAGTCACCTCAGAGAGCAGAAACAAAGCCCGTCCTCTGCCCATCACTGACCCAAGCGAATCTGTGGAGCAAAGATGAGAACAAAGAGGAAGAAATAAAAGAATTACGAAAACTCATCAAGGAAAATAAATCCCTATATTACTGCTGTATTTAAAAAGCTGAGAAAACAAAAGAGAACGTAAAGAGTAAACTGAAGCCAAATAGAGTCACCGTTTTGTCCTTGTCACAGATCACAAATCTGCAAGTAAATTGCATTGCAAAATAAACTATCTTATTTTTTAATTACATATTCTCCAGTCTCCGAAGAGACTGTCAAAAATTGCCATTTCGACTATATTTCAAGTCTCCATGATGGGGTATTGGGTAAAGTTTTCAATAAGCAATAATCGCGCCTCGGTTAAACCTCATTGGCTACAATACTGCCACTGCGCAAAGCTAAACAATTTAGTGTGAATTTCATGCACACTTGCCCTAGTACCTCATGTTACAAAGAACATGATTCCTTTTCAAAAGATGTTATCTGTTTATGCATAACTACTCCTCCACTGCTTCTGATAGGCAATGTAAGACATATAATGGTGTTGTTTTACTAATTTCTATCAGCTCTCTGCCCCAAACAGTTGATAGCCACACGCAGAGAATTATGGGAAATTGTATGCTAAATAGCTGTCCAGGTAAGCAGCACCCTCCCAAGTTATGGATTTGATGCTCAGGCAGATATACCTTCACACAAAGATGAGATCTAGGCTGCTAACCATGGGTTGTGGAAAATATAAGAAGCACAAATTCATAATAGCATCCTCATAGGTCCCACTGTATTCAAATGTTTACTAGAGAAGGAACGGCAATCAATTTAAAGGAAAATAAATTATAGATACATTTTTCCATATTCCATAATGCACGTCTGCCATTTCATGGCACTACATAGTTGCATTTGCTGCATTTCATTTTTAGCTTTAGGAGGTACAATATACTGGTTTCCTGGTTTTCAAAACATTTTAGGGGAAGATTCACAAGGACCTGACGCAACTGCATGGATGCATAAGTTTCCTTGAGTCAGTGCTGAATGTCCTTGTGCCACGATGAATGTGCTGTATTTACAATACAGCGCTCCATGGCGCAAGGATTAACAGATGCGTCAGAAATTCTGACGCATCTGTTGGCACAAAAGTGACGCATTGCTGGAAATGCTCATGAAAGTGACGCAAAAAGCCCTGAGTCATAACTTATGCCTGGTCTGTGCAGGCGTAGGGATTTTGACACAGTGAAGGCATAGAGTGATGTAGTGAAATCTTGTAGATTTCAGTGCGTCAGTTCTAGAAGGCTTTTAGCGTGGGAACGCCCACCCTGCATACATTATACCTGACGCAGGTATAATGTGATGCGGGACTTTACAATGTGACACATCTCCCTAGATGCGTCACATTGTAAATGGGCCGCAACATTTACGCCGCAGCTGCGTCACAATACAGATTTTTATACTTGCCCTATATAAGGCTGTGTGTACGTTGTGTGTCTCCGTCTGCATGCAGCATACAAATGTGCCAGATCTGGTAGCCCAGTTGGGCTGATGCAGCCACGCAAGAGCTCTTTGCCTGACCTCATTGTCACCGATTCAAATCAGGGAGGATCCATGCAGTCTTTCAAGGCTCTCAGGTGAAAAAATGGGCCCTAGAGCAAGGAAGAAAATAGGCCCCCTTGTTGAAGTTTGGATTATAAAATACCGCAATAATCAGGGTTCAGTGCGTCCCGCAGGTCTGTGGGCGCCAGTGCAACTGCACCTGCTGCACCAACAGAAGCTACGCCCCTGTCATAGAGCTGGGTAACATCAATTACTCAGTGCCACAAAGAGCATTAGAAATAAACTTTACATAATGTCAAACGGCAAAAACAAGAGCTTTGTCAGTTCTTGTTCTGTTTCAAACACTCCATACAATCTGTATGAACCCTCTCCACATTTTCCTACTGATAACAAACGCCTTCGCTCCCAGAAAAAAACTTTCTGGGCGGTTAGTGCACATTTGAATGGGAGATGAGACCTCGGAAGAGCCCAGCCTTGCACCGGACTGCGAGTCACTTCAGAGAGCAGAAACAACGCCCGTCCTCTGCCCATCACTGACCCAAGCGAATCTGTGGAGCAAAGATGAGAACAAAGGGGAAGAAATAAAAGAATATCGAAAACTCATCAAGGAAAATAAATCCCTAAATTACTGCTGTATTTAAAAAGCTGAGAAAACAAAAGAGAACGTAAAGAGTAAACTGAAGACAAATAGAGTCACCGTTTTGTCCTTGTCACAGATCACAAACCTGCAAGCAAATTGCATTGCAAAATAAACTATCTTATTTTTTAATTACATATTCTCCAGTCTCCGAAGAGACTGTCAAAAATTCCCATTTCGACTATATTTCAAGTCTCCATGACGGGGTATTGGGTAAAGTTTTCAATAAACAATAATCGCGCCTCGGTTAAACCTCATTGGCTACAATACTGCCACTGCGCAAAGCTAAACAATTTAGTGTGAATTTCATGCACACTTGCCCTAGTAGCTCATGTTACAAAGAACATGATTCCTTTTCAAAAGATGTTATCTGTTTATGCATAACTACTCCTCCACTGCTTCTGATAGGCAATGTAAGACATATAATGGTGTTGTTTTACTAATTTCTATCAGCTCTCTGCCTCAAACCGTCGATAGCCACACGCAGAGAATTATGGGAAATTGTATGCTAAATAGCTGTACAGGTAAGCAGCACCCTCCCAAGTTATGGATTTGATGATCAGGCAGATATACCTTCACACAAAGATGAGATCTAGGCTGCTAACCATGGGTTGTGGAAAATATAAGAAGCACAAATTCATAATAGCATTCTCATAGGTCCCACTGTCTTCAAATGTTTACTAGAGAAGGAACGGCAATCAATTTAAAGGAAAATAATTTATAGATAAATGTTTCCATATTCCATAATGCACGTCTGCCATTTCATGGCACTACATAGTTGCATTTGCTGCATTTCATTTTTAGCTTTAGGAGGTACAATACACTGGTTTCCTGGTTTTCAAAACATTTTAGGGGAAGATTCACAAGGACCTGACGCAACTGCATGGATGCATAAGTTTCCTTGAGTCAGTGCTGAATGTCCTTGTGCCAAGATGAATGTGCTGTATTTACAATACAGCGCTCCATGGCGCAAGGATTAACAGATGCGTCAGAAATTCTGACGCATCTGTTGGCACAAAAGTGACGCATTGCTGGAAATGCTCATGAAAGTGACGCAAAAAGCCCTGAGTCATAACTTATGCCCGGTCTGTGCAGGCGTAGGGATTTTGACACAGTGAAGGCGTAGAGTGATGTAGTGAAATCTTGTAGATTTCAGTGCGTCAGTTCTAGAAGGCTTTTAGCGTGGGAACGCCCACCCTGCATACATTATACCTGACGGAGGTATAATGTGATGCGAGACTTTACAATGTGACACATCTCCCTAGATGCGTCACATTGTAAATGGGCCACAACATTTACGCCGCAGCTGCGTCACAATACAGATTTTTATACTTGCCCTATATATGGCTGTGTGTACGTTGTGTGTCTCCGTCTGCATGCAGCATACAAATGTGCCAGATCTGGTAGCCCAGTTGTGCTGATGCAGCCACACAAGAGCTCTTTGCCTGACCTCATTGTCACCAATTCAAATCAGAGAGGATCCATGCAGTCTTTCAAGGCGCTCAGGTGAAAAAATGGGCCCTAGAGCAAGGAAGTAAATAGGCCCCCTTGTTGAAGTTTGGAATATAAAATACCGCAATAATCAGCGTTCAGTGGGTCCCGCAGGTCTGTGGGCGCCAGTGCAACTGCACCTGCTGCACCAACAGAAGCTACGCCCCTGTCATAGAGCTGGGTAACATCAATTACTCAGTGCCACAAAGAGCATTAGAAATAAACTTTACATAATGTCAAACGACAGAGCTTTGTCAGTTCTTGTTCTGTTTCAAACACTCCATACAATCTGTATGAACCCTCTCCACATTTTCCTACTGATAACAAACGCCTTCGCTCCCAGAAAAAAACTTTCTGGGCGGTTAGTGCACATTTGAATGGGGGATGAGACCTCGGAAGAGCCCAGCCCTGCGCCGGACTGCGAGTCACCTCAGAGAGCAGAAACAAAGCCCGTCCTCTGCCAATCACTGACCCAAGCGAATCTGTGGAGCAAAGATGAGAACAAAGAGGAAGAAATAAAAGAATTACGAAATTACGAAAACTCATCAAGGAAAATAAATCCCTATATTACTGCTGTATTTAAAAAGCTGAGAAAACAAAAGAGAACGTAAAGAGTAAACTGAAGCCAAATAGAGTCACCGTTTTGTCCTTGTCACAGATCACAAATCTGCAAGTAAATTGCATTGCAAAATAAACTATTTTATTTTTTAATTACATATTCTCCAGTCTCCGAAGAGACTGTCAAAACTTGCCATTTCGACTATATTTCAAGTCTCCATGATGGGGTATTGGGTAAAGTTTTCAATAAGCAATAATCGCGCCTCGTTAAACCTCATTGGCTACAATACTGCCACTGCGCAAAGCTAAACAATTTAGTGTGAATTTCATGCACACTTGCCCTAGTACCTCATGTTACAAAGAACATGATTCCTTTTCAAAAGATGTTATCTGTTTATGCATAACTACTCCTCCACTGCTTCTGATAGGCAATGTAAGACATATAATGGTGTTGTTTTACTAATTTCTATCAGCTCTCTGCCCCAAACAGTTGATAGCCACCCGCAGAGAATTATGGGAAATTGTATGCTAAATAGATGTCCAGGTAAGCAGCACCCTCCCAAGTTATGGATTTGATGCTCAGGCAGATATACCTTCACACAAAGATGAGATCTAGGCTGCTAACCATGGGTTGTGGAAAATATAAGAAGCACAAATTCATAATAGCATCCTCATAGGTCCCACTGTCTTCAAATGTTTACTAGAGAAGGAACGGCAATCAATTTAAAGGAAAATAAATTATAGATACATTTTTCCATATTCCATAATGCACGTCTGCCATTTCATGGCACTACATAGTTGCATTTGCTGCATTTCATTTTTAGCTTTAGGAGGTACAATATACTGGTTTCCTGGTTTTCAAAACATTTTAGGGGAAGATTCACAAGGACCTGACGCAACTGCATGGATGCATAAGTTTCCTTGAGTCAGTGCTGAATGTCCTTGTGCCACGATGAATGTGCTGTATTTACAATACAGCGCTCCATGGCGCAAGGATTAACAGATGCGTCAGAAATTCTGACGCATCTGTTGGCACAAAAGTGACGCATTGCTGGAAATGCTCATGAAAGTGACGCAAAAAGCCCTGAGTCATAACTTATGCCTGGTCTGTGCAGGCGTAGGGATTTTGACACAGTGAAGGCGTAGAGTGATGTAGTGAAATCTTGTAGATTTCAGTGCGTCAGTTCTAGAAGGCTTTTAGCGTGGGAACGCCCACCCTGCATACATTATACCTGACGCAGGTATAATGTGATGCGGGACTTTACAATGTGACACATCTCCCTAGATGCGTCACATTGTAAATGGGCCGCAACATTTACGCCGCAGCTGCGTCACAATACAGATTTTTATACTTGCCCTATGTAAGGCTGTGTGTACGTTGTGTGTCTCCGTCTGCATGCAGCATACAAATGTGCCAGATCTGGTAGCCCAGTTGTGCTGATGCAGCCACACAAGAGCTCTTTGCCTGACCTCATTGTCACCAATTCAAATCAGAGAGGATCCATGCAGTCTTTCAAGGCTCTCAGGTGAAAAAATGGGCCCTAGAGCAAGGAAGTAAATAGGCCCCCTTGTTGAAGTTTGGAATATAAAATACCGCAATAATCAGCGTTCAGTGGGTCCCGCAGGTCTGTGGGCGCCAGTGCAACTGCACCTGCTGCACCAACAGAAGCTACGCCCCTGTCATAGAGCTGGGTAACATCAATTACTCAGTGCCACAAAGAGCATTAGAAATAAACTTTACATAATGTCAAACGGCAAAAACAAGAGCTTTGTCAGTTCTTGTTCTGTTTCAAACACTCCATACAATCTGTATGAACCCTCTCCACATTTTCCTACTGATAACAAATGCCTTCGCTCCCAGAAAAAAACTTTCTGGGCGGTTAGTGCACATTTGAATGGGAGATGAGACCTCGGAAGAGCCCAGCCCTGCGCCGGACTGCGAGTCACCTAAGAGAGAGCAGAAACAAAGCCCGTCCTCTGCCCATCATTGACCCAAGCGAATCCGAGGAGCAAAGATGAGAACAAAGGGGAAGAAATAAAAGAATAACGAAAACTCATCAAGGAAAATAAATCCCTAAATTACTGCTGTATTTAAAAAGCTGAGAAAACAAAAGAGAACGTAAAGAGTAAACTGAAGCCAAATAGAGTCACCGTTTTGTCCTTGTCACAGATCACAAACCTGCAAGTAAATTGCATTGCAAAATAAACTATCTTATTTTTTAATTACATATTCTCCAGTCTCCGAATAGACTGTCAAAAATTGCCATTTCGACTATATTTCAAGTCTCCATGACGGGGTATTGGGTAAAGTTTTCAATAAGCAATAATCGCGCCTCGGTTAAACCTCATTGGCTACGATACTGCCACTGTGCAAAGCTAAAAAATTTAGTGTGAATTTCATGAACACTTGCCCTAGTACCTCATGTTACAAAGAACATGATTCCTTTTCAAAAGATGTTATCTGTTTATGCATAACTACTCCTCCACTGCTTCTGATAGGCAATGTAAGACATATAATGGTGTTGTTTTACTAATTTCTATCAGCTCTCTGCCCCAAACCGTCGATAGCCACACGCAGAGAATTATGGGAAATTGTATGCTAAATAGCTGTACAGGTAAGCAGCACCCTCCCAAGTTATGGATTTGATGCTCAGGCAGATATACCTTCACACAAAGATGAGATCTAGGCTGCTAACCATGGGTTGTGGAAAATATAAGAAGCACAAATTCATAATAGCATCCTCATAGGTCCCACTGTCTTCAAATGTTTACTAGAGAAGGAACGGCAATCAATTTAAAGGAAAATAAATTATAGATACATTTTTCCATATTCCATAATGCACGTCTGCCATTTCATGGCACTACATAGTTGCATTTGCTGCATTTCATTTTTAGCTTTAGGAGGTACAATATACTGGTTTCCTGGTTTTCAAAACATTTTAGGGGAAGATTCACAAGGACCTGACGCAACTGCATGGATGCATAAGTTTCCTTGAGTCAGTGCTGAATGTCCTTGTGCCACGATGAATGTGCTGTATTTACAATACAGCGCTCCATGGCGCAAGGATTAACAGATGCGGCAGAAATTCTGACGCATCTGTTGGCACGAAAGTGACGCATTGCTGGAAATGCTCATGAAAGTGACGCAAAAAGCCCTGAGTCATAACTTATGCCTGGTCTGTGCAGGCGTAGGGATTTTGACACAGTGAAGGCGTAGAGTGATGTAGTGAAATCTTGTAGATTTCAGTGCGTCAGTTCTAGAAGGCTTTTAGCGTGGGAACGCCCACCCTGCATACATTAAACCTGACGCAGGTATAATGTGATGCGGGACTTTACAATGTGACACATCTCCCTAGATGCGTCACATTGTAAATGGGCCCCAACATTTACGCCGCAGTTGCGTCACAATACAGATTTTTATACTTGCCCTATATATGGCTGTGTGTACGTTGTGTGTCTCCGTCTGCATGCAGCATACAAATGTGCCAGATCTGGTAGCCTAGTTGGGCTGATGCAGCCACGCAAGAGCTCTTTGCCTGACCTCATTGTCACCGATTCAAATCAGGGAGGATCCATGCAGTCTTTCAAGGCTCTCAGGTGAAAAAATGGGCCCTAGAGCAAGGAAGAAAATAGGCCCCCTTGTTGAAGTTTGGAATATAAAATACCGCAATAATCAGGGTTCAGTGCGTCCCGCAGGTCTGTGGGCGCCAGTGCAACTGCACCTGCTGCACCAACAGAAGCTACGCCCCTGTCATAGAGCTGGGTAACATCAATTACTAAGTGCCACAAAGAGCATTAGAAATAACTTTACATAATGTCAAACGGCAAAAACAAGAGCTTTGTCAGTTCTTGTTCTGTTTCAAACACTCCATACAATCTGTATGAACCCTCTCCACATTTTCCTACAGATAACAAACGCCTTCGCTCCCAGAAAAAAACTTTCTGGGCGGTTAGTGCACATTTGAATGGGAGATGAGACCTCGTAAGAGCCCAGCCCTGCACCGGACTGCGAGTCACCTCAGAGAGCTGAAACAAAGCCCGTCCTCTGCCCATCACTGACCCAAGCGAATCCGTGGAGCAAAGATGAGAACAAAGAGGAAGAAATAAAAGAATTACGAAAACTCATCAAGGAAAATAAATCCCTAAATTACTGCTGTATTTAAAAAGCTGAGAAAACAAAAGAGAACGTAAAGAGTAAACTGAAGCCAAATAGAGTCACCGTTTTGTCCTTGTCACAGATCACAAATCTGCAAATAAATTGCATTGCAAAATAAACTATCTTATTTTTTCATTACATATTCTCCAGTCTCCGAAGAGACTGTCAAAAATTCCCATTTCGACTATATTTCAAGTCTCCATGACGGGGTATTGGGTAAAGTTTTCAATAAGCAATAATCGCGCCTCGGTTAAACCTCATTGGCTACAATACTGCCACTGCGCAAAGCTAAACAATTTAGTGTGAATTTCATGCACACTTGCCCTAGTACCTCATGTTACAAAGAACATGATTCCTTTTCAAAAGATGTTATCTGTTTATGCATAACTACTCCTCCACTGCTTCTGATAGGCAATGTAAGACATATAATGGTGTTGTTTTACTAATTTCTATCAGCTCTCTGCCTCAAACCGTCGATAGCCACACGCAGAGAATTATGGGAAATTGTATGCTAAATAGCTGTACAGGTAAGCAGCACCCTCCCAAGTTATGGATTTGATGATCAGGCAGATATACCTTCACACAAAGATGAGATCTAGGCTGCTAACCATGGGTTGTGGAAAATATAAGAAGCACAAATTCATAATAGCATTCTCATAGGTCCCACTGTCTTCAAATGTTTACTAGAGAAGGAACGGCAATCAATTTAAAGGAAAATAATTTATAGATAAATGTTTCCATATTCCATAATGCACATCTGCCATTTCATGGCACTACATAGTTGCATTTGCTGCATTTCATTTTTAGCTTTAGGAGGTACAATACACTGGTTTCCTGGTTTTCAGAACATTTTAGGGGAAGATTCACAAGGACCTGACGCAACTGCATGGATGCATAAGTTTCCTTGAGTCAGTGCTGAATGTCCTTGTGCCAAGATGAATGTGCTGTATTTACAATACAGCGCTCCATGGCGCAAGGATTAACAGATGCGTCAGAAATTCTGACGCATCTGTTGGCACAAAAGTGAAGCATTGCTGGAAATGCTCATGAAAGTGACGCAAAAAGCCCTGAGTCATAACTTATGCCTGGTCTGTGCAGGCGTAGGGATTTTGACACAGTGAAGGCGTAGAGTGATGTAGTGAAATCTTGTAGATTTCAGAGCGTCAGTTCTAGAAGGCTTTTAGCGTGGGAACGCCCACCCTGCATACATTATACCTGACGGAGGTATAATGTGATGCGGGACTTTACAATGTGACACATCTCCCTAGATGCGTCACATTGTAAATGGGCCACAACATTTACGCCGCAGCTGCGTCACAATACAGATTTTTATACTTGCCCTATATATGGCTGTGTCTACGTTGTGTGTCTCCGTCTGCATGCAGCATACAAATGTGCCAGATCTGGTAGCCCAGTTGTGCTGATGCAGCCACACAAGAGCTCTTTGCCTGACCTCATTGTCACCAATTCAAATCAGAGAGGATCCATGCAGTCTTTCAAGGCTCTCAGGTGAAAAAATGGGCCCTAGAGCAAGGAAGTAAATAGGCCCCCTTGTTGAAGTTTGGAATATAAAATACCGCAATAATCAGCGTTCAGTGGGTCCCGCAGGTCTGTGGGCGCCAGTGCAACTGCACCTGCTGCACCAACAGAAGCTACGCCCCTGTCATAGAGCTGGGTAACATCAATTACTCAGTGCCACAAAGAGCATTAGAAATAAACTTTACATAATGTCAAACGGCAAAAACAAGAGCTTTGTCAGTTCTTGTTCTGTTTCAAACACTCCATACAATCTGTATGAACCCTCTCCACATTTTCCTACTGATAACAAACGCCTTCGCTCCCAGAAAAAAACTTTCTGGGCGGTTAGTGCACATTTGAATGGGAGATGAGACCTCGGAAGAGCCCAGCCCTGCGCCGGACTGCGAGTCACCTCAGAGAGCAGAAACAAAGCCCGTCCTCTGCCCATCACTGACCCAAGCGAATCTGTGGAGCAAAGATGAGAACAAAGAGGAAGAAATAAAAGAATTACGAAAACTCATCAAGGAAAATAAATCCCTATATTACTGCTGTATTTAAAAAGCTGAGAAAACAAAAGAGAACGTAAAGAGTAAACTGAAGCCAAATAGAGTCACCGTTTTGTCCTTGTCACAGATCACAAATCTGCAAGTAAATTGCATTGCAAAATAAACTATCTTATTTTTTAATTACATATTCTCCAGTCTCCGAAGAGACTGTCAAAAATTGCCATTTCGACTATATTTCAAGTCTCCATGATGGGGTATTGGGTAAAGTTTTCAATAAGCAATAATCGCGCCTCGGTTAAACCTCATTGGCTACAATACTGCCACTGCGCAAAGCTAAACAATTTAGTGTGAATTTCATGCACACTTGCCCTAGTACCTCATGTTACAAAGAACATGATTCCTTTTCAAAAGATGTTATCTGTTTATGCATAACTACTCCTCCACTGCTTCTGATAGGCAATGTAAGACATATAATGGTGTTGTTTTACTAATTTCTATCAGCTCTCTGCCCCAAACAGTTGATAGCCACACGCAGAGAATTATGGGAAATTGTATGCTAAATAGCTGTCCAGGTAAGCAGCACCCTCCCAAGTTATGGATTTGATGCTCAGGCAGATATACCTTCACACAAAGATGAGATCTAGGCTGCTAACCATGGGTTGTGGAAAATATAAGAAGCACAAATTCATAATAGCATCCTCATAGGTCCCACTGTATTCAAATGTTTACTAGAGAAGGAACGGCAATCAATTTAAAGGAAAATAAATTATAGATACATTTTTCCATATTCCATAATGCACGTCTGCCATTTCATGGCACTACATAGTTGCATTTGCTGCATTTCATTTTTAGCTTTAGGAGGTACAATATACTGGTTTCCTGGTTTTCAAAACATTTTAGGGGAAGATTCACAAGGACCTGACGCAACTGCATGGATGCATAAGTTTCCTTGAGTCAGTGCTGAATGTCCTTGTGCCACGATGAATGTGCTGTATTTACAATACAGCGCTCCATGGCGCAAGGATTAACAGATGCGTCAGAAATTCTGACGCATCTGTTGGCACAAAAGTGACGCATTGCTGGAAATGCTCATGAAAGTGACGCAAAAAGCCCTGAGTCATAACTTATGCCTGGTCTGTGCAGGCGTAGGGATTTTGACACAGTGAAGGCATAGAGTGATGTAGTGAAATCTTGTAGATTTCAGTGCGTCAGTTCTAGAAGGCTTTTAGCGTGGGAACGCCCACCCTGCATACATTATACCTGACGCAGGTATAATGTGATGCGGGACTTTACAATGTGACACATCTCCCTAGATGCGTCACATTGTAAATGGGCCGCAACATTTACGCCGCAGCTGCGTCACAATACAGATTTTTATACTTGCCCTATATAAGGCTGTGTGTACGTTGTGTGTCTCCGTCTGCATGCAGCATACAAATGTGCCAGATCTGGTAGCCCAGTTGGGCTGATGCAGCCACGCAAGAGCTCTTTGCCTGACCTCATTGTCACCGATTCAAATCAGGGAGGATCCATGCAGTCTTTCAAGGCTCTCAGGTGAAAAAATGGGCCCTAGAGCAAGGAAGAAAATAGGCCCCCTTGTTGAAGTTTGGATTATAAAATACCGCAATAATCAGGGTTCAGTGCGTCCCGCAGGTCTGTGGGCGCCAGTGCAACTGCACCTGCTGCACCAACAGAAGCTACGCCCCTGTCATAGAGCTGGGTAACATCAATTACTCAGTGCCACAAAGAGCATTAGAAATAAACTTTACATAATGTCAAACGGCAAAAACAAGAGCTTTGTCAGTTCTTGTTCTGTTTCAAACACTCCATACAATCTGTATGAACCCTCTCCACATTTTCCTACTGATAACAAACGCCTTCGCTCCCAGAAAAAAACTTTCTGGGCGGTTAGTGCACATTTGAATGGGAGATGAGACCTCGGAAGAGCCCAGCCTTGCACCGGACTGCGAGTCACTTCAGAGAGCAGAAACAACGCCCGTCCTCTGCCCATCACTGACCCAAGCGAATCTGTGGAGCAAAGATGAGAACAAAGGGGAAGAAATAAAAGAATATCGAAAACTCATCAAGGAAAATAAATCCCTAAATTACTGCTGTATTTAAAAAGCTGAGAAAACAAAAGAGAACGTAAAGAGTAAACTGAAGACAAATAGAGTCACCGTTTTGTCCTTGTCACAGATCACAAACCTGCAAGCAAATTGCATTGCAAAATAAACTATCTTATTTTTTAATTACATATTCTCCAGTCTCCGAAGAGACTGTCAAAAATTCCCATTTCGACTATATTTCAAGTCTCCATGACGGGGTATTGGGTAAAGTTTTCAATAAACAATAATCGCGCCTCGGTTAAACCTCATTGGCTACAATACTGCCACTGCGCAAAGCTAAACAATTTAGTGTGAATTTCATGCACACTTGCCCTAGTACCTCATGTTACAAAGAACATGATTCCTTTTCAAAAGATGTTATCTGTTTATGCATAACTACTCCTCCACTGCTTCTGATAGGCAATGTAAGACATATAATGGTGTTGTTTTACTAATTTCTATCAGCTCTCTGCCTCAAACCGTCGATAGCCACACGCAGAGAATTATGGGAAATTGTATGCTAAATAGCTGTACAGGTAAGCAGCACCCTCCCAAGTTATGGATTTGATGATCAGGCAGATATACCTTCACACAAAGATGAGATCTAGGCTGCTAACCATGGGTTGTGGAAAATATAAGAAGCACAAATTCATAATAGCATTCTCATAGGTCCCACTGTCTTCAAATGTTTACTAGAGAAGGAACGGCAATCAATTTAAAGGAAAATAATTTATAGATAAATGTTTCCATATTCCATAATGCACGTCTGCCATTTCATGGCACTACATAGTTGCATTTGCTGCATTTCATTTTTAGCTTTAGGAGGTACAATACACTGGTTTCCTGGTTTTCAAAACATTTTAGGGGAAGATTCACAAGGACCTGACGCAACTGCATGGATGCATAAGTTTCCTTGAGTCAGTGCTGAATGTCCTTGTGCCAAGATGAATGTGCTGTATTTACAATACAGCGCTCCATGGCGCAAGGATTAACAGATGCGTCAGAAATTCTGACGCATCTGTTGGCACAAAAGTGACGCATTGCTGGAAATGCTCATGAAAGTGACGCAAAAAGCCCTGAGTCATAACTTATGCCCGGTCTGTGCAGGCGTAGGGATTTTGACACAGTGAAGGCGTAGAGTGATGTAGTGAAATCTTGTAGATTTCAGTGCGTCAGTTCTAGAAGGCTTTTAGCGTGGGAACGCCCACCCTGCATACATTATACCTGACGGAGGTATAATGTGATGCGAGACTTTACAATGTGACACATCTCCCTAGATGCGTCACATTGTAAATGGGCCACAACATTTACGCCGCAGCTGCGTCACAATACAGATTTTTATACTTGCCCTATATATGGCTGTGTGTACGTTGTGTGTCTCCGTCTGCATGCAGCATACAAATGTGCCAGATCTGGTAGCCCAGTTGTGCTGATGCAGCCACACAAGAGCTCTTTGCCTGACCTCATTGTCACCAATTCAAATCAGAGAGGATCCATGCAGTCTTTCAAGGCGCGCAGGTGAAAAAATGGGCCCTAGAGCAAGGAAGTAAATAGGCCCCCTTGTTGAAGTTTGGAATATAAAATACCGCAATAATCAGCGTTCAGTGGGTCCCGCAGGTCTGTGGGCGCCAGTGCAACTGCACCTGCTGCACCAACAGAAGCTACGCCCCTGTCATAGAGCTGGGTAACATCAATTACTCAGTGCCACAAAGAGCATTAGAAATAAACTTTACATAATGTCAAACGACAGAGCTTTGTCAGTTCTTGTTCTGTTTCAAACACTCCATACAATCTGTATGAACCCTCTCCACATTTTCCTACTGATAACAAACGCCTTCGCTCCCAGAAAAAAACTTTCTGGGCGGTTAGTGCACATTTGAATGGGGGATGAGACCTCGGAAGAGCCCAGCCCTGCGCCGGACTGCGAGTCACCTCAGAGAGCAGAAACAAAGCCCGTCCTCTGCCAATCACTGACCCAAGCGAATCTGTGGAGCAAAGATGAGAACAAAGAGGAAGAAATAAAAGAATTACGAAATTACGAAAACTCATCAAGGAAAATAAATCCCTATATTACTGCTGTATTTAAAAAGCTGAGAAAACAAAAGAGAACGTAAAGAGTAAACTGAAGCCAAATAGAGTCACCGTTTTGTCCTTGTCACAGATCACAAATCTGCAAGTAAATTGCATTGCAAAATAAACTATTTTATTTTTTAATTACATATTCTCCAGTCTCCGAAGAGACTGTCAAAACTTGCCATTTCGACTATATTTCAAGTCTCCATGATGGGGTATTGGGTAAAGTTTTCAATAAGCAATAATCGCGCCTCGTTAAACCTCATTGGCTACAATACTGCCACTGCGCAAAGCTAAACAATTTAGTGTGAATTTCATGCACACTTGCCCTAGTACCTCATGTTACAAAGAACATGATTCCTTTTCAAAAGATGTTATCTGTTTATGCATAACTACTCCTCCACTGCTTCTGATAGGCAATGTAAGACATATAATGGTGTTGTTTTACTAATTTCTATCAGCTCTCTGCCCCAAACAGTTGATAGCCACCCGCAGAGAATTATGGGAAATTGTATGCTAAATAGATGTCCAGGTAAGCAGCACCCTCCCAAGTTATGGATTTGATGCTCAGGCAGATATACCTTCACACAAAGATGAGATCTAGGCTGCTAACCATGGGTTGTGGAAAATATAAGAAGCACAAATTCATAATAGCATCCTCATAGGTCCCACTGTCTTCAAATGTTTACTAGAGAAGGAACGGCAATCAATTTAAAGGAAAATAAATTATAGATACATTTTTCCATATTCCATAATGCACGTCTGCCATTTCATGGCACTACATAGTTGCATTTGCTGCATTTCATTTTTAGCTTTAGGAGGTACAATATACTGGTTTCCTGGTTTTCAAAACATTTTAGGGGAAGATTCACAAGGACCTGACGCAACTGCATGGATGCATAAGTTTCCTTGAGTCAGTGCTGAATGTCCTTGTGCCACGATGAATGTGCTGTATTTACAATACAGCGCTCCATGGCGCAAGGATTAACAGATGCGTCAGAAATTCTGACGCATCTGTTGGCACAAAAGTGACGCATTGCTGGAAATGCTCATGAAAGTGACGCAAAAAGCCCTGAGTCATAACTTATGCCTGGTCTGTGCAGGCGTAGGGATTTTGACACAGTGAAGGCGTAGAGTGATGTAGTGAAATCTTGTAGATTTCAGTGCGTCAGTTCTAGAAGGCTTTTAGCGTGGGAACGCCCACCCTGCATACATTATACCTGACGCAGGTATAATGTGATGCGGGACTTTACAATGTGACACATCTCCCTAGATGCGTCACATTGTAAATGGGCCGCAACATTTACGCCGCAGCTGCGTCACAATACAGATTTTTATACTTGCCCTATGTAAGGCTGTGTGTACGTTGTGTGTCTCCGTCTGCATGCAGCATACAAATGTGCCAGATCTGGTAGCCCAGTTGTGCTGATGCAGCCACACAAGAGCTCTTTGCCTGACCTCATTGTCACCAATTCAAATCAGAGAGGATCCATGCAGTCTTTCAAGGCTCTCAGGTGAAAAAATGGGCCCTAGAGCAAGGAAGTAAATAGGCCCCCTTGTTGAAGTTTGGAATATAAAATACCGCAATAATCAGCGTTCAGTGGGTCCCGCAGGTCTGTGGGCGCCAGTGCAACTGCACCTGCTGCACCAACAGAAGCTACGCCCCTGTCATAGAGCTGGGTAACATCAATTACTCAGTGCCACAAAGAGCATTAGAAATAAACTTTACATAATGTCAAACGGCAAAAACAAGAGCTTTGTCAGTTCTTGTTCTGTTTCAAACACTCCATACAATCTGTATGAACCCTCTCCACATTTTCCTACTGATAACAAATGCCTTCGCTCCCAGAAAAAAACTTTCTGGGCGGTTAGTGCACATTTGAATGGGAGATGAGACCTCGGAAGAGCCCAGCCCTGCGCCGGACTGCGAGTCACCTAAGAGAGAGCAGAAACAAAGCCCGTCCTCTGCCCATCATTGACCCAAGCGAATCCGAGGAGCAAAGATGAGAACAAAGGGGAAGAAATAAAAGAATAACGAAAACTCATCAAGGAAAATAAATCCCTAAATTACTGCTGTATTTAAAAAGCTGAGAAAACAAAAGAGAACGTAAAGAGTAAACTGAAGCCAAATAGAGTCACCGTTTTGTCCTTGTCACAGATCACAAACCTGCAAGTAAATTGCATTGCAAAATAAACTATCTTATTTTTTAATTACATATTCTCCAGTCTCCGAATAGACTGTCAAAAATTGCCATTTCGACTATATTTCAAGTCTCCATGACGGGGTATTGGGTAAAGTTTTCAATAAGCAATAATCGCGCCTCGGTTAAACCTCATTGGCTACGATACTGCCACTGTGCAAAGCTAAAAAATTTAGTGTGAATTTCATGAACACTTGCCCTAGTACCTCATGTTACAAAGAACATGATTCCTTTTCAAAAGATGTTATCTGTTTATGCATAACTACTCCTCCACTGCTTCTGATAGGCAATGTAAGACATATAATGGTGTTGTTTTACTAATTTCTATCAGCTCTCTGCCTCAAACCGTCGATAGCCACACGCAGAGAATTATGGGCAATTGTATGCTAAATAGCTGTACAGGTAAGCAGCACCCTCCCAAGTTATGGATTTGATACTCAGGCAGATATACCTTCACACAAAGATGAGATCTAGGCTGCTAACCATGGGTTGTGGAAAATATAAGAAGCACAAATTCATAATAGCATCCTCATAGGTCCCACTGTCTTCAAATGTTTACTAGAGAAGGAACGGCAATCAATTTAAAGGAAAATAAATTATAGATACATTTTTCCATATTCCATAATGCACGTCTGCCATTTCATGGCACTACATAGTTGCATTTGCTGCATTTCATTTTTAGCTTTAGGAGGTACAATATACTGGTTTCCTGGTTTTCAAAACATTTTAGGGGAAGATTCACAAGGACCTGACGCAACTGCATGGATGCATAAGTTTCCTTGAGTCAGTGCTGAATGTCCTTGTGCCACGATGAATGTGCTGTATTTACAATACAGCGCTCCATGGCGCAAGGATTAACAGATGCGGCAGAAATTCTGACGCATCTGTTGGCACGAAAGTGACGCATTGCTGGAAATGCTCATGAAAGTGACGCAAAAAGCCCTGAGTCATAACTTATGCCTGGTCTGTGCAGGCGTAGGGATTTTGACACAGTGAAGGCGTAGAGTGATGTAGTGAAATCTTGTAGATTTCAGTGCGTCAGTTCTAGAAGGCTTTTAGCGTGGGAACGCCCACCCTGCATACATTAAACCTGACGCAGGTATAATGTGATGCGGGACTTTACAATGTGACACATCTCCCTAGATGCGTCACATTGTAAATGGGCCCCAACATTTACGCCGCAGTTGCGTCACAATACAGATTTTTATACTTGCCCTATATATGGCTGTGTGTACGTTGTGTGTCTCCGTCTGCATGCAGCATACAAATGTGCCAGATCTGGTAGCCTAGTTGGGCTGATGCAGCCACGCAAGAGCTCTTTGCCTGACCTCATTGTCACCGATTCAAATCAGGGAGGATCCATGCAGTCTTTCAAGGCTCTCAGGTGAAAAAATGGGCCCTAGAGCAAGGAAGAAAATAGGCCCCCTTGTTGAAGTTTGGAATATAAAATACCGCAATAATCAGGGTTCAGTGCGTCCCGCAGGTCTGTGGGCGCCAGTGCAACTGCACCTGCTGCACCAACAGAAGCTACGCCCCTGTCATAGAGCTGGGTAACATCAATTACTAAGTGCCACAAAGAGCATTAGAAATAACTTTACATAATGTCAAACGGCAAAAACAAGAGCTTTGTCAGTTCTTGTTCTGTTTCAAACACTCCATACAATCTGTATGAACCCTCTCCACATTTTCCTACAGATAACAAACGCCTTCGCTCCCAGAAAAAAACTTTCTGGGCGGTTAGTGCACATTTGAATGGGAGATGAGACCTCGTAAGAGCCCAGCCCTGCACCGGACTGCGAGTCACCTCAGAGAGCTGAAACAAAGCCCGTCCTCTGCCCATCACTGACCCAAGCGAATCCGTGGAGCAAAGATGAGAACAAAGAGGAAGAAATAAAAGAATTACGAAAACTCATCAAGGAAAATAAATCCCTAAATTACTGCTGTATTTAAAAAGCTGAGAAAACAAAAGAGAACGTAAAGAGTAAACTGAAGCCAAATAGAGTCACCGTTTTGTCCTTGTCACAGATCACAAATCTGCAAATAAATTGCATTGCAAAATAAACTATCTTATTTTTTCATTACATATTCTCCAGTCTCCGAAGAGACTGTCAAAAATTCCCATTTCGACTATATTTCAAGTCTCCATGACGGGGTATTGGGTAAAGTTTTCAATAAGCAATAATCGCGCCTCGGTTAAACCTCATTGGCTACAATACTGCCACTGCGCAAAGCTAAACAATTTAGTGTGAATTTCATGCACACTTGCCCTAGTACCTCATGTTACAAAGAACATGATTCCTTTTCAAAAGATGTTATCTGTTTATGCATAACTACTCCTCCACTGCTTCTGATAGGCAATGTAAGACATATAATGGTGTTGTTTTACTAATTTCTATCAGCTCTCTGCCTCAAACCGTCGATAGCCACACGCAGAGAATTATGGGAAATTGTATGCTAAATAGCTGTACAGGTAAGCAGCACCCTCCCAAGTTATGGATTTGATGATCAGGCAGATATACCTTCACACAAAGATGAGATCTAGGCTGCTAACCATGGGTTGTGGAAAATATAAGAAGCACAAATTCATAATAGCATTCTCATAGGTCCCACTGTCTTCAAATGTTTACTAGAGAAGGAACGGCAATCAATTTAAAGGAAAATAATTTATAGATAAATGTTTCCATATTCCATAATGCACATCTGCCATTTCATGGCACTACATAGTTGCATTTGCTGCATTTCATTTTTAGCTTTAGGAGGTACAATACACTGGTTTCCTGGTTTTCAAAACATTTTAGGGGAAGATTCACAAGGACCTGACGCAACTGCATGGATGCATAAGTTTCCTTGAGTCAGTGCTGAATGTCCTTGTGCCAAGATGAATGTGCTGTATTTACAATACAGCGCTCCATGGCGCAAGGATTAACAGATGCGTCAGAAATTCTGACGCATCTGTTGGCACAAAAGTGATGCATTGCTGGAAATGCTCATGAAAGTGACGCAAAAAGCCCTGAGTCATAACTTATGCCTGGTCTGTGCAGGCGTAGGGATTTTGACACAGTGAAGGCGTAGAGTGATGTAGTGAAATCTTGTAGATTTCAGAGCGTCAGTTCTAGAAGGCTTTTAGCGTGGGAACGCCCACCCTGCATACATTATACCTGACGGAGGTATAATGTGATGCGGGACTTTACAATGTGACACATCTCCCTAGATGCGTCACATTGTAAATGGGCCACAACATTTACGCCGCAGCTGCGTCACAATACAGATTTTTATACTTGCCCTATATATGGCTGTGTGTACGTTGTGTGTCTCCGTCTGCATGCAGCATACAAATGTGCCAGATCTGGTAGCCCAGTTGTGCTGATGCAGCCACACAAGAGCTCTTTGCCTGACCTCATTGTCACCAATTCAAATCAGAGAGGATCCATGCAGTCTTTCAAGGCTCTCAGGTGAAAAAATGGGCCCTAGAGCAAGGAAGTAAATAGGCCCCCTTGTTGAAGTTTGGAATATAAAATACCGCAATAATCAGCGTTCAGTGGGTCCCGCAGGTCTGTGGGCGCCAGTGCAACTGCACCTGCTGCACCAACAGAAGCTACGCCCCTGTCATAGAGCTGGGTAACATCAATTACTCAGTGCCACAAAGAGCATTAGAAATAAACTTTACATAATGTCAAACGGCAAAAACAAGAGCTTTGTCAGTTCTTGTTCTGTTTCAAACACTCCATACAATCTGTATGAACCCTCTCCACATTTTCCTACTGATAACAAACGCCTTCGCTCCCAGAAAAAAACTTTCTGGCCGGTTAGTGCACATTTGAATGGGAGATGAGACCTCGGAAGAGCCCAGCCCTGCGCCGGACTGCGAGTCACCTCAGAGAGCAGAAACAAAGCCCGTCCTCTGCCAATCACTGACCCAAGCGAATCTGTGGAGCAAAGATGAGAACAAAGAGGAAGAAATAAAAGAATTACGAAAACTCATCAAGGAAAATAAATCCCTATATTACTGCTGTATTTAAAAAGCTGAGAAAACAAAAGAGAACGTAAAGAGTAAACTGAAGCCAAATAGAGTCACCGTTTTGTCCTTGTCACAGATCACAAATCTGCAAGTAAATTGCATTGCAATATTTTATTTTTTAATTACATATTCTCCAGTCTCCGAAGAGACTGTCAAAAATTGCCATTTCGACTATATTTCAAGTCTCCATGATGGGGTATTGGGTAAAGTTTTCAATAAGCAATAATCGCGCCTCGTTAAACCTCATTGGCTACAATACTGCCACTGCGCAAAGCTAAACAATTTAGTGTGAATTTCATGCACACTTGCCCTAGTACCTCATGTTACAAAGAACATGATTCCTTTTCAAAAGATGTTATCTGTTTATGCATAACTACTCCTCCACTGCTTCTGATAGGCAATGTAAGACATATAATGGTGTTGTTTTACTAATTTCTATCAGCTCTCTGCCCCAAACAGTTGATAGCCACACGCAGAGAATTATGGGAAATTGTATGCTAAATAGCTGTCCAGGTAAGCAGCACCCTCCCAAGTTATGGATTTGATGCTCAGGCAGATATACCTTCACACAAAGATGAGATCTAGGCTGCTAACCATGGGTTGTGGAAAATATAAGAAGCACAAATTCATAATAGCATCCTCATAGGTCCCACTGTCTTCAAATGTTTACTAGAGAAGGAACGGCAATCAATTTAAAGGAAAATAAATTATAGATACATTTTTCCATATTCCATAATGCACGTCTGCCATTTCATGGCACTACATAGTTGCATTTGCTGCATTTCATTTTTAGCTTTAGGAGGTACAATATACTGGTTTCCTGGTTTTCAAAACATTTTAGGGGAAGATTCACAAGGACCTGACGCAACTGCATGGATGCATAAGTTTCCTTGAGTCAGTGCTGAATGTCCTTGTGCCACGATGAATGTGCTGTATTTACAATACAGCGCTCCATGGCGCAAGGATTAACAGATGCGTCAGAAATTCTGACGCATCTGTTGGCACAAAAGTGACGCATTGCTGGAAATGCTCATGAAAGTGACGCAAAAAGCCCTGAGTCATAACTTATGCCTGGTCTGTGCAGGCGTAGGGATTTTGACACAGTGAAGGCGTAGAGTGATGTAGTGAAATCTTGTAGATTTCAGTGCGTCAGTTCTAGAAGGCTTTTAGCGTGGGAACGCCCACCCTGCATACATTATACCTGACGCAGGTATAATGTGATGCGGGACTTTACAATGTGACACATCTCCCTAGATGCGTCACATTGTAAATGGGCCGCAACATTTACGCCGCAGCTGCGTCACAATACAGATTTTTATACTTGCCCTATATAAGGCTGTGTGTACGTTGTGTGTCTCCGTCTGCATGCAGCATACAAATGTGCCAGATCTGGTAGCCCAGTTGTGCTGATGCAGCCACACAAGAGCTCTTTGCCTGACCTCATTGTCACCAATTCAAATCAGAGAGGATCCATGCAGTCTTTCAAGGCTCTCAGGTGAAAAAATGGGCCCTAGAGCAAGGAAGTAAATAGGCCCCCTTGTTGAAGTTTGGAATATAAAATACCGCAATAATCAGCGTTCAGTGGGTCCCGCAGGTCTGTGGGCGCCAGTGCAACTGCACCTGCTGCACCAACAGAAGCTACGCCCCTGTCATAGAGCTGGGTAACATCAATTACTCAGTGCCACAAAGAGCATTAGAAATAAACTTTACATAATGTCAAACGGCAAAAACAAGAGCTTTGTCAGTTCTTGTTCTGTTTCAAACACTCCATACAATCTGTATGAACCCTCTCCACATTTTCCTACTGATAACAAATGCCTTCGCTCCCAGAAAAAAACTTTCTGGGCGGTTAGTGCACATTTGAATGGGAGATGAGACCTCGGAAGAGCCCAGCCCTGCGCCGGACTGCGAGTCACCTCAGAGAGCAGAAACAAAGCCCGTCCTCTGCCCATCATTGACCCAAGCGAATCCGAGGAGCAAAGATGAGAACAAAGGGGAAGAAATAAAAGAATAACGAAAACTCATCAAGGAAAATAAATCCCTAAATTACTGCTGTATTTAAAAAGCTGAGAAAACAAAAGAGAACGTAAAGAGTAAACTGAAGCCAAATAGAGTCACCGTTTTGTCCTTGTCACAGATCACAAACCTGCAAGTAAATTGCATTGCAAAATAAACTATCTTATTTTTTAATTACATATTCTCCAGTCTCCGAATAGACTGTCAAAAATTGCCATTTCGACTATATTTCAAGTCTCCATGACGGGGTATTGGGTAAAGTTTTCAATAAGCAATAATCGCGCCTCGGTTAAACCTCATTGGCTACGATACTGCCACTGTGCAAAGCTAAAAAATTTAGTGTGAATTTCATGCACACTTGCCCTAGTACCTCATGTTACAAAGAACATGATTCCTTTTCAAAAGATGTTATCTGTTTATGCATAACTACTCCTCCACTGTTTCTGATAGGCAATGTAAGACATATAATGGTGTTGTTTTACTAATTTCTATCAGCTCTCTGCCCCAAACCGTCGATAGCCACACGCAGAGAATTATGGGAAATTGTATGCTAAATAGCTGTACAGGTAAGCAGCACCCTCCCAAGTTATGGATTTGATGCTCAGGCAGATATACCTTCACACAAAGATGAGATCTAGGCTGCTAACCATGGGTTGTGGAAAATATAAGAAGCACAAATTCATAATAGCATCCTCATAGGTCCCACTGTCTTCAAATGTTTACTAGAGAAGGAACGGCAATCAATTTAAAGGAAAATAAATTATAGATACATTTTTCCATATTCCATAATGCACGTCTGCCATTTCATGGCACTACATAGTTGCATTTGCTGCATTTCATTTTTAGCTTTAGGAGGTACAATATACTGGTTTCCTGGTTTTCAAAACATTTTAGGGGAAGATTCACAAGGACCTGACGCAACTGCATGGATGCATAAGTTTCCTTGAGTCAGTGCTGAATGTCCTTGTGCCACGATGAATGTGCTGTATTTACAATACAGCGCTCCATGGCGCAAGGATTAACAGATGCGTCAGAAATTCTAACGCATCTGTTGGCACGAAAGTGACGCATTGCTGGAAATGCTCATGAAAGTGACGCAAAAAGCCCTGAGTCATAACTTATGCCTGGTCTGTGCAGGCGTAGGGATTTTGACACAGTGAAGGCGTAGAGTGATGTAGTGAAATCTTGTAGATTTCAGTGCGTCAGTTCTAGAAGGCTTTTAGCGTGGGAACGGCCACCCTGCATACATTAAACCTGACGCAGGTATAATGTGATGCGGGACTTTACAATGTGACACATCTCCCTAGATGCGTCACATTGTAAATGGGCCCCAACATTTACGCCGCAGTTGCGTCACAATACAGATTTTTATACTTGCCCTATATATGGCTGTGTGTACGTTGTGTGTCTCCGTCTGCATGCAGCATACAAATGTGCCAGATCTGGTAGCCCAGTTGGGCTGATGCAGCCACGCAAGAGCTCTTTGCCTGACCTCATTGTCACCGATTCAAATCAGGGAGGATCCATGCAGTCTTTCAAGGCTCTCAGGTGAAAAAATGGGCCCTAGAGCAAGGAAGAAAATAGGCCCCCTTGTTGAAGTTTGGAATATAAAATACCGCAATAATCAGGGTTCAGTGCGTCCCGCAGGTCTGTGGGCGCCAGTGCAACTGCACCTGCTGCACCAACAGAAGCTACGCCCCTGTCATAGAGCTGGGTAACATCAATTACTAAGTGCCACAAAGAGCATTAGAAATAACTTTACATAATGTCAAACGGCAAAAACAAGAGCTTTGTCAGTTCTTGTTCTGTTTCTAACACTCCATACAATCTGTATGAACCCTCTCCACATTTTCCTACAGATAACAAACGCCTTCGCTCCCAGAAAAAAACTTTCTGGGCGGTTAGTGCACATTTGAATGGGAGATGAGACCTCGTAAGAGCCCAGCCCTGCACCGGACTGCGAGTCACCTCAGAGAGCTGAAACAAAGCCCGTCCTCTGCCCATCACTGACCCAAGCGAATCCGTGGAGCAAAGATGAGAACAAAGAGGAAGAAATAAAAGAATTACGAAAACTCATCAAGGAAAATAAATCCCTAAATTACTGCTGTATTTAAAAAGCTGAGAAAACAAAAGAGAACGTAAAGAGTAAACTGAAGACAAATAGAGTCACCGTTTTGTCCTTGTCACAGATCACAAACCTGCAAGTAAATTGCCTTGCAAAATAAACTATCTTATTTTTTAATTACATATTCTCCAGTCTCCGAAGAGACTGTCAAAATTTCCCATTTCGACTATATTTCAAGTCTCCATGACGGGGTATTGGGTAAACTTTTCAATAAGCAATAATCGCGCCTTGGTTAAACCTCATTGGCTACAATACTGCCACTGCGCAAAGCTAAACAATTTAGTGTGAATTTCATGCACACTTGCCCTAGTACCTCATGTTACAAAGAACATGATTCCTTTTCAAAAGATGTTATCTGTTTATGCATAACTACTCCTCCACTGCTTCTGATAGGCAATGTAAGACATATAATGGTGTTGTTTTACTAATTTCTATCAGCTCTCTGCCTCAAACCGTCGATAGCCACACGCAGAGAATTATGGGAAATTGTATGCTAAATAGCTGTACAGGTAAGCAGCACCCTCCCAAGTTATGGATTTGATGATCAGGCAGATATACCTTCACACAAAGATGAGATCTAGGCTGCTAACCATGGGTTGTGGAAAATATAGGAAGCACAAATTCATAATAGCATTCTCATAGGTCCCACTGTCTTCAAATGTTTACTAGAGAAGGAACGGCAATCAATTTAAAGGAAAATAATTTATAGATAAATGTTTCCATATTCCATAATGCACATCTGCCATTTCATGGCACTACATAGTTGCATTTGCTGCATTTCATTTTTAGCTTTAGGAGGTACAATACACTGGTTTCCTGGTTTTCAAAACATTTTAGGGGAAGATTCACAAGGACCTGACGCAACTGCATGGATGCATAAGTTTCCTTGAGTCAGTGCTGAATGTCCTTGTGCCAAGATGAATGTGCTGTATTTACAATACAGCGCTCCATGGCGCAAGGATTAACAGATGCGTCAGAAATTCTGACGCATCTGTTGGCACAAAAGTGAAGCATTGCTGGAAATGCTCATGAAAGTGACGCAAAAAGCCCTGAGTCATAACTTATGCCTGGTCTGTGCAGGCGTAGGGATTTTGACACAGTGAAGGCGTAGAGTGATGTAGTGAAATCTTGTAGATTTCAGAGCGTCAGTTCTAGAAGGCTTTTAGCGTGGGAACGCCCACCCTGCATACATTATACCTGACGGAGGTATAATGTGATGCGGGACTTTACAATGTGACACATCTCCCTAGATGCGTCACATTGTAAATGGGCCACAACATTTACGCCGCAGCTGCGTCACAATACAGATTTTTATACTTGCCCTATATATGGCTGTGTGTACGTTGTGTGTCTCCGTCTGCATGCAGCATACAAATGTGCCAGATCTGGTAGCCCAGTTGTGCTGATGCAGCCACACAAGAGCTCTTTGCCTGACCTCATTGTCACCAATTCAAATCAGAGAGGATCCATGCAGTCTTTCAAGGCTCTCAGGTGAAAAAATGGGCCCTAGAGCAAGGAAGTAAATAGGCCCCCTTGTTGAAGTTTGGAATATAAAATACCGCAATAATCAGCGTTCAGTGGGTCCCGCAGGTCTGTGGGCGCCAGTGCAACTGCACCTGCTGCACCAACAGAAGCTACGCCCCTGTCATAGAGCTGGGTAACATCAATTACTCAGTGCCTCAAAGAGCATTAGAAATAAACTTTACATAATGTCAAACGGCAAAAACAAGAGCTTTGTCAGTTCTTGTTCTGTTTCAAACACTCCATACAATCTGTATGAACCCTCTCCACATTTTCCTACTGATAACAAACGCCTTCGCTCCCAGAAAAAAACTTTCTGGGCGGTTAGTGCACATTTGAATGGGAGATGAGACCTCGGAAGAGCCCAGCCCTGCGCCGGACTGCGAGTCACCTCAGAGAGCAGAAACAAAGCCCGTCCTCTGCCCATCACTGTCCCAAGCGAATCTGTGGAGCAAAGATGAGAACAAAGAGGAAGAAATAAAAGAATTACGAAAACTCATCAAGGAAAATAAATCCCTATATTACTGCTGTATTTAAAAAGCTGAGAAAACAAAAGAGAACGTAAAGAGTAAACTGAAGCCAAATAGAGTCACCGTTTTGTCCTTGTCACAGATCACAAATCTGCAAGTAAATTGCATTGCAAAATAAACTATCTTATTTTTTAATTACATATTCTCCAGTCTCCGAAGAGACTGTCAAAAATTTCCATTTCGACTATATTTCAAGTCTCCTTGATGGGGTATTGGGTAAAGTTTTCAATAAGCAATAATCGCGCCTCGGTTAAACCTCATTGGCTACAATACTGCCACTGCGCAAAGCTAAACAATTTAGTGTGAATTTCATGCACACTTGCCCTAGTACCTCATGTTACAAAGAACATGATTCCTTTTCAAAAGATGTTATCTGTTTATGCATAACTACTCCTCCACTGCTTCTGATAGGCAATGTAAGACATATAATGGTGTTGTTTTACTAATTTCTATCAGCTCTCTGCCCCAAACAGTTGATAGCCACACGCAGAGAATTATGGGAAATTGTATGCTAAATAGCTGTCCAGGTAAGCAGCACCCTCCCAAGTTATGGATTTGATGCTCAGGCAGATATACCTTCACACAAAGATGAGATCTAGGCTGCTAACCATGGGTTGTGAAAAATATAAGAAGCACAAATTCATAATAGCATCCTCATAGGTCCCACTGTCTTCAAATGTTTACTAGAGAAGGAACGGCAATCAATTTAAAGGAAAATAAATTATAGATACATTTTTCCATATTCCATAATGCACGTCTGCCATTTCATGGCACTACATAGTTGCATTTGCTGCATTTCATTTTTAGCTTTAGGAGGTACAATATACTGGTTTCCTGGTTTTCAAAACATTTTAGGGGAAGATTCACAAGGACCTGACGCAACTGCATGGATGTATAAGTTTCCTTGAGTCAGTGCTGAATGTCCTTGTGCCACGATGAATGTGCTGTATTTACAATACAGCGCTCCATGGCGCAAGGATTAACAGATGCGTCAGAAATTCTGACGCATCTGTTGGCACAAAAGTGACGCATTGCTGGAAATGCTCATGAAAGTGACGCAAAAAGCCCTGAGTCATAACTTATGCCTGGTCTGTGCAGGCGTAGGGATTTTGACACAGTGAAGGCGTAGAGTGATGTAGTGAAATCTTGTAGATTTCAGTGCGTCAGTTCTAGAAGGCTTTTAGCGTGGGAACGCCCACCCTGCATACATTATACCTGACGCAGGTATAATGTGATGCGGGACTTTACAATGTGACACATCTCCCTAGATGCGTCACATTGTAAATGGGCCGCAACATTTACGCCGCAGCTGCGTCACAATACAGATTTTTATACTTGCCCTATTTAAGGCTGTGTGTACGTTGTGTGTCTCCGTCTGCATGCAGCATACAAATGTGCCAGATCTGGTAGCCCAGTTGGGCTGATGCAGCCACGCAAGAGCTCTTTGCCTGACCTCATTGTCACCGATTCAAATCAGGGAGGATCCATGCAGTCTTTCAAGGCTCTCAGGTGAAAAAATGGGCCCTAGAGCAAGGAAGAAAATAGGCCCCCTTGTTGAAGTTTGGATTATAAAATACCGCAATAATCAGGGTTCAGTGCGTCCCGCAGGTCTGTGGGCGCCAGTGCAACTGCACCTGCTGCACCAACAGAAGCTACGCCCCTGTCATAGAGCTGGGTAACATCAATTACTCAGTGCCACAAAGAGCATTAGAAATAAACTTTACATAATGTCAAACGGCAAAAACAAGAGCTTTGTCAGTTCTTGTTCTGTTTCAAACACTCCATACAATCTGTATGAACCCTCTCCACATTTTCCTACTGATAACAAACGCCTTCGCTCCCAGAAAAAAACTTTCTGGGCGGTTAGTGCACATTTGAATGGGAGATGAGACCTCGGAAGAGCCCAGCCTTGCACCGGACTGCGAGTCACTTCAGAGAGCAGAAATAAAGCCCGTCCTCTGCCCATCACTGACCCAAGCGAATCTGTGGAGCAAAGATGAGAACAAAGGGGAAGAAATAAAAGAATAACGAAAACTCATCAAGGAAAATAAATCCCTAAATTACTGCTGTATTTAAAAAGCTGAGAAAACAAAAGAGAACGTAAAGAGTAAACTGAAGACAAATAGAGTCACCGTTTTGTCCTTGTCACAGATCACAAACCTGCAAGTAAATTGCATTGCAAAATAAACTATCTTATTTTTTAATTACATATTCTCCAGTCTCCGAAGAGACTGTCAAATATTGCAATTTCGACTATATTTCAAGTCTCCATGACGGGGTATTGGGTAAAGTTTTCAATAAGCAATAATCGCGCCTTGGTTAAACCTCATTGGCTACAATACTGCCACTGCGCAAAGCTAAACAATTTAGTGTGAATTTCATGCACACTTGCCCTAGTACCTCATATTACAAAGAACATTATTCCTTTTCAAAAGATGTTATCTGTTTATGCATAACTACTCCTCCACTGCTTCTGATAGGCAATGTAAGACATATAATGGTGTTGTTTTACTAATTTCTATCAGCTCTCTGCCTCAAACCGTCGATAGCCACACGCAGAGAATTATGGGAAATTGTATGCTAAATAGCTGTACAGGTAAGCAGCACCCTCCCAAGTTATGGATTTGATGATCAGGCAGATATACCTTCACACAAAGATGAGATCTAGGCTGCTAACCATGGGTTGTGGAAAATATAGGAAGCACAAATTCATAATAGCATTCTCATAGGTCCCACTGTCTTCAAATGTTTACTAGAGAAGGAACGGCAATCAATTTAAAGGAAAATAATTTATAGATAAATGTTTCCATATTCCATAATGCACATCTGCCATTTCATGGCACTACATAGTTGCATTTGCTGCATTTCATTTTTAGCTTTAGGAGGTACAATACACTGGTTTCCTGGTTTTCAAAACATTTTAGGGGAAGATTCACAAGGACCTGACGCAACTGCATGGATGCATAAGTTTCCTTGAGTCAGTGCTGAATGTCCTTGTGCCAAGATGAATGTGCTGTATTTACAATACAGCGCTCCATGGCGCAAGGATTAACAGATGCGTCAGAAATTCTGACGCATCTGTTGGCACAAAAGTGAAGCATTGCTGGAAATGCTCATGAAAGTGACGCAAAAAGCCCTGAGTCATAACTTATGCCTGGTCTGTGCAGGCGTAGGGATTTTGACACAGTGAAGGCGTAGAGTGATGTAGTGAAATCTTGTAGATTTCAGTGCGTCAGTTCTAGAAGGCTTTTAGCGTGGGAACGCCCACCCTGCATACATTATACCTGACGGAGGTATAATGTGATGCGGGACTTTACAATGTGACACATCTCCCTAGATGCGTCACATTGTAAATGGGCCACAACATTTACGCCGCAGCTGCGTCACAATACAGATTTTTATACTTGCCCTATATATGGCTGTGTGTACGTTGTGTGTCTCCGTCTGCATGCAGCATACAAATGTGCCAGATCTGGTAGCCCAGTTGTGCTGATGCAGCCACACAAGAGCTCTTTGCCTGACCTCATTGTCACCAATTCAAATCAGAGAGGATCCATGCAGTCTTTCAAGGCTCTCAGGTGAAAAAATGGGCCCTAGAGCAAGGAAGTAAATAGGCCCCCTTGTTGAAGTTTGGAATATAAAATACCGCAATAATCAGCGTTCAGTGGGTCCCGCAGGTCTGTGGGCGCCAGTGCAACTGCACCTGCTGCACCAACAGAAGCTACGCCCCTGTCATAGAGCTGGGTAACATCAATTACTCAGTGCCTCAAAGAGCATTAGAAATAAACTTTACATAATGTCAAACGGCAAAAACAAGAGCTTTGTCAGTTCTTGTTCTGTTTCAAACACTCCATACAATCTGTATGAACCCTCTCCACATTTTCCTACTGATAACAAACGCCTTCGCTCCCAGAAAAAAACTTTCTGGGCGGTTAGTGCACATTTGAATGGGAGATGAGACCTCGGAAGAGCCCAGCCCTGCGCCGGACTGCGAGTCACCTCAGAGAGCAGAAACAAAGCCCGTCCTCTGCCCATCACTGTCCCAAGCGAATCTGTGGAGCAAAGATGAGAACAAAGAGGAAGAAATAAAAGAATTACGAAAACTCATCAAGGAAAATAAATCCCTATATTACTGCTGTATTTAAAAAGCTGAGAAAACAAAAGAGAACGTAAAGAGTAAACTGAAGCCAAATAGAGTCACCGTTTTGTCCTTGTCACAGATCACAAATCTGCAAGTAAATTGCATTGCAAAATAAACTATCTTATTTTTTAATTACATATTCTCCAGTCTCCGAAGAGACTGTCAAAAATTTCCATTTCGACTATATTTCAAGTCTCCTTGATGGGGTATTGGGTAAAGTTTTCAATAAGCAATAATCGCGCCTCGGTTAAACCTCATTGGCTACGATACTGCCACTGCGCAAAGCTAAACAATTTAGTGTGAATTTCATGCACACTTGCCCTAGTACCTCATGTTACAAAGAACATGATTCCTTTTCAAAAGATGTTATCTGTTTATGCATAACTACTCCTCCACTGCTTCTGATAGGCAATGTAAGACATATAATGGTGTTGTTTTACTAATTTCTATCAGCTCTCTGCCCCAAACAGTTGATAGCCACACGCAGAGAATTATGGGAAATTGTATGCTAAATAGCTGTCCAGGTAAGCAGCACCCTCCCAAGTTATGGATTTGATGCTCAGGCAGATATACCTTCACACAAAGATGAGATCTAGGCTGCTAACCATGGGTTGTGAAAAATATAAGAAGCACAAATTCATAATAGCATCCTCATAGGTCCCACTGTCTTCAAATGTTTACTAGAGAAGGAACGGCAATCAATTTAAAGGAAAATAAATTATAGATACATTTTTCCATATTCCATAATGCACGTCTGCCATTTCATGGCACTACATAGTTGCATTTGCTGCATTTCATTTTTAGCTTTAGGAGGTACAATATACTGGTTTCCTGGTTTTCAAAACATTTTAGGGGAAGATTCACAAGGACCTGACGCAACTGCATGGATGTATAAGTTTCCTTGAGTCAGTGCTGAATGTCCTTGTGCCACGATGAATGTGCTGTATTTACAATACAGCGCTCCATGGCGCAAGGATTAACAGATGCGTCAGAAATTCTGACGCATCTGTTGGCACAAAAGTGACGCATTGCTGGAAATGCTCATGAAAGTGACGCAAAAAGCCCTGAGTCATAACTTATGCCTGGTCTGTGCAGGCGTAGGGATTTTGACACAGTGAAGGCGTAGAGTGATGTAGTGAAATCTTGTAGATTTCAGTGCGTCAGTTCTAGAAGGCTTTTAGCGTGGGAACGCCCACCCTGCATACATTATACCTGACGCAGGTATAATGTGATGCGGGACTTTACAATGTGACACATCTCCCTAGATGCGTCACATTGTAAATGGGCCGCAACATTTACGCCGCAGCTGCGTCACAATACAGATTTTTATACTTGCCCTATTTAAGGCTGTGTGTACGTTGTGTGTCTCCGTCTGCATGCAGCATACAAATGTGCCAGATCTGGTAGCCCAGTTGGGCTGATGCAGCCACGCAAGAGCTCTTTGCCTGACCTCATTGTCACCGATTCAAATCAGGGAGGATCCATGCAGTCTTTCAAGGCTCTCAGGTGAAAAAATGGGCCCTAGAGCAAGGAAGAAAATAGGCCCCCTTGTTGAAGTTTGGATTATAAAATACCGCAATAATCAGGGTTCAGTGCGTCCCGCAGGTCTGTGGGCGCCAGTGCAACTGCACCTGCTGCACCAACAGAAGCTACGCCCCTGTCATAGAGCTGGGTAACATCAATTACTCAGTGCCACAAAGAGCATTAGAAATAAACTTTACATAATGTCAAACGGCAAAAACAAGAGCTTTGTCAGTTCTTGTTCTGTTTCAAACACTCCATACAATCTGTATGAACCCTCTCCACATTTTCCTACTGATAACAAACGCCTTCGCTCCCAGAAAAAAACTTTCTGGGCGGTTAGTGCACATTTGAATGGGAGATGAGACCTCGGAAGAGCCCAGCCTTGCACCGGACTGCGAGTCACTTCAGAGAGCAGAAATAAAGCCCGTCCTCTGCCCATCACTGACCCAAGCGAATCTGTGGAGCAAAGATGAGAACAAAGGGGAAGAAATAAAAGAATAACGAAAACTCATCAAGGAAAATAAATCCCTAAATTACTGCTGTATTTAAAAAGCTGAGAAAACAAAAGAGAACGTAAAGAGTAAACTGAAGACAAATAGAGTCACCGTTTTGTCCTTGTCACAGATCACAAACCTGCAAGTAAATTGCATTGCAAAATAAACTATCTTATTTTTTAATTACATATTCTCCAGTCTCCGAAGAGACTGTCAAATATTGCAATTTCGACTATATTTCAAGTCTCCATGACGGGGTATTGGGTAAAGTTTTCAATAAGCAATAATCGCGCCTCGGTTAAACCTCATTGGCTACGATACTGCCACTGCGCAAAGCTAAACAATTTAGTGTGAATTTCATGCACACTTGCCCTAGTACCTCATGTTACAAAGAACATGATTCCTTTTCAAAAGATGTTATCTGTTTATGCATAACTACTCCTCCACTGCTTCTGATAGGCAATGTAAGACATATAATGGTGTTGTTTTACTAATTTCTATCAGCTCTCTGCCTCAAACCGTCGATAGCCACACGCAGAGAATTATGGGAAATTGTATGCTAAATAGCTGTACAGGTAAGCAGCACCCTCCCAAGTTATGGATTTGATGCTCAGGCAGATATACCTTCACACAAAGATGAGATCTAGGCTGCTAACCATGGGTTGTGGAAAATATAAGAAGCACAAATTCATAATAGCATTCTCATAGGTCCCACTGTCTTCAAATGTTTACTAGAGAAGGACCGGCAATCAATTTAAAGGAAAATAATTTATAGATACATTTTTCCATATTCCATAATGCACGTCTGCCATTTCATGGCACTACATAGTTGCATTTGCTGCATTTCATTTTTAGCTTTAGGGGGTACAATACACTGGTTTCCTGGTTTTCAAAACATTTTAGGGGAAGATTCACAAGGACCTGACGCAACTGCATGGATGCATATGTTTCCTTGAGTCAGTGCTGAATGTCCATGTGCCACGATGAATGTGCTGTATTTACAATACAGCGCTCCATGGCGCAAGGATTAACAGATCCGTCAGAAATTCTGACGCATCTGTTGGCACAAAAGTGACGCATTGCTGGAAATGCTCATGAAAGTGACGCAAAAAGCCCTGAGTCATAACTTATGCCTGGCCTGTGCAGGCGTAGGGATTTTGACACAGTGAAGGCGTAGAGTGATGTAGTGAAATCTTGTAGATTTCAGTGCGTCAGTTCTAGAAGGCTTTTAGCGTGGGAAAGCCCACCCTGCATACATTATACCTGACGCAGGTATAATGTGATGCGGGACTTTACAATGTGACACATCTCCATAGATGCGTCACATTGTAAATGGGCCACAACATTTACGCCGCAGCTGCGTCACAATACCGATTTTTATACTTGCCCTATATATGGCTGTGTGTACGTTGTGTGTCTCCGTCTGCATGCAGCATACAAATGTGCCAGATCTGGTAGCCCAGTTGTGCTGATGCAGCCACACAAGAGCTCTTTGCCTGACCTCATTGTCACCAATTCAAATCAGAGAGGATCCATGCAGTCTTTCAAGGCTCTCAGGTGAAAAAATGGGCCCTAGAGCAAGGAAGTAAATAGGCCCCCTTGTTGAAGTTTGGAATATAAAATACCGCAATAATCAGCGTTCAGTGGGTCCCGCAGGTCTGTGGGCGCCAGTGAAACTGCACCTGCTGCACCAACAGAAGCTACGCCCCTGTCATAGAGCTGGGTAACATCAATTACTCAGTGCCACAAAGAGCATTAGAAATAAACTTTACATAATGTCAAACGGCAAAAACAAGAGCTTTGTCAGTTCTTGTTCTGTTTCAAACACTCCATACAATCTGTATGAACCCTCTCCACATTTTCCTACTGATAACAAACGCCTTCGCTCCCAGAAAAAAACTTTCTGGGGGGTTAGTGCACATTTGAATGGGAGATGAGACCTCGGAAGAGCCCAGCCCTGCGCCGGACTGCGAGTCACCTCAGAGAGCAGAAACAAAGCCCGTCCTCTGCCCATCACTGACCCAAGCGAATCTGTGGAGCAAAGATGAGAACAAAGAGGAAGAAATAAAAGAATTACGAAAACTCATCAAGGAAAATAAATCCCTATATTACTGCTGTATTTAAAAGCTGAGAAAACAAAAGAGAACGTAAAGAGTAAACTGAAGCCAAATAGAGTCACCGTTTTGTCCTTGTCACAGATCACAAATCTGCAAGTAAATTGCATTGCAAAATAAACTATCTTATTTTTTAATTACATATTCTCCAGTCTCCGAAGAGTCTGTCAAAAATTGCCATTTCGGTCTCCATGACGGGGTATTGGGTAAAGTTTTCAATAAGCAATAATCGCGCCTCGGTTAAACCTCATTGGCTACGATACTGCCACTGTGCAAAGCTAAACAATTTAGTGTGAATTTCATGCACACTTGCCCTAGTACCTCATGTTACAAAGAACATGATTCCTTTTCAAAAGATGTTATCTGTTTATGCATAACTACTCCTCCACTGCTTCTGATAGGCAATATAAGATATATAATGGTGTTGTTTTACTAATTTCTATCAGCTCTCTGCCTCAAACCGTCGATAGCCACAGGCAGCGAATTATGGGAAATTGTATGCTAAATAGCTGTACAGGTAAGCAGCACCCTCCCAAGTTATGGATTTGATGCTCAGGCAGATATACCTTCACACAAAGATGATATCTAGGCTGCTAACCATGGGTTGTGGAAAATATAAGAAGCACAAATTCATAATAGCATTCTCATAGGTCCCACTGTCTTCAAATGTTTACTAGAGAAGGAACGGCAATCAATTTAAAGGAAAATAAATTATAGATACATTTTTCCATATTCCATAATGCACGTCTGCCATTTCATGGCACTACATAGTTGCATTTGCTGAATTTCATTTTTAGCTTTAGGAGGTACAATATACTGGTTTCCTGGTTTTCAAAACATTTTAGGGGAAGATTCACAAGGACCTGACGCAACTGCATGGATGCATACGTTTCCTTGAGTCAGTGCTGAATGTCCTTGTGCCACGATGAATGTGCTGTATTTACAATACAGCGCTCCATGGCGCAAGGATTAACAGATACGTCAAAAATTCTGACGCATCTGTTGGCACAAAAGTGACGCATTGCTGGAAATGCTCATGAAAGTGACGCAAAAAGCCCTGAGTCATAACTTATGCCTGGTCTGTGCAGGCGTAGGGATTTTGACACAGTGAAGGCGTAGAGTGATGTAGTGAAATCTGGTAGATTTCAGTGCGTCAGTTCTAGAAGGCTTTTAGCGTGGGAACGCCCACCCTGCATACATTATACCTGACGCAGGTATATTGTGATGCGGGACTTTACAATGTGACACATCTCCCTAGATGCGTCACATTGTAAATGGGCCACAACATTTACGCCGCAGCTGCGTCACAATACAGATTTTTATACTTGCCCTATATATGGCTGTGTGTACGTTGTGTGTCTCCGTCTGCATGCAGCATACAAATGTGCCAGATCTGGTAGCCCAGTTGTGCTGATGCAGCCACACAAGAGCTCTTTGCCTGACCTCATTGTCACCAATTCAAATCAGAGAGGATCCATGCAGTCTTTCAAGGCTCTCAGGTGAAAAAATGGGCCCTAGAGCAAGGAAGTAAATAGGCCCCCTTGTTGAAGTTTGGAATATAAAATACCGCAATAATCAGCGTTCAGTGGGTCCCGCAGGTCTGTGGGCGCCAGTGCAACTGCACCTGCTGCACCAACAGAAGCTACGCCCCTGTCATAGAGCTGGGTAACATCAATTACTCAGTGCCACAAAGAGCATTAGAAATAAACTTTACATAATGTCAAACGGCAAAAACAAGAGCTTTGTCAGTTCTTGTTCTGTTTCAAACACTCCATACAATCTGTATGAACCCTCTCCACATTTTCCTACTGATAACAAACGCCTTCGCTCCCAGAAAAAAACTTTCTGGCCGGTTAGTGCACATTTGAATGGGAGATGAGACCTCGGAAGAGCCCAGCCCTGCGCCGGACTGCGAGTCACCTCAGAGAGCAGAAACAAAGCCCGTCCTCTGCCAATCACTGACCCAAGCGAATCTGTGGAGCAAAGATGAGAACAAAGAGGAAGAAATAAAAGAATTACGAAAACTCATCAAGGAAAATAAATCCCTATATTACTGCTGTATTTAAAAAGCTGAGAAAACAAAAGAGAACGTAAAGAGTAAACTGAAGACAAATAGAGTCACCGTTTTGTCCTTGTCACAGATCACAAACCTGCAAGTAAATTGCATTGCAAAATAAACTATCTTATTTTTTAATTACATATTCTCCAGTCTCCGAAGAGACTGTCAAATATTGCAATTTCGACTATATTTCAAGTCTCCATGACGGGGTATTGGGTAAAGTTTTCAATAAGCAATAATCGCGCCTCGGTTAAACCTCATTGGCTACGATACTGCCACTGCGCAAAGCTAAACAATTTAGTGTGAATTTCATGCACACTTGCCCTAGTACCTCATGTTACAAAGAACATGATTCCTTTTCAAAAGATGTTATCTGTTTATGCATAACTACTCCTCCACTGCTTCTGATAGGCAATGTAAGACATATAATGGTGTTGTTTTACTAATTTCTATCAGCTCTCTGCCTCAAACCGTCGATAGCCACACGCAGAGAATTATGGGAAATTGTATGCTAAATAGCTGTACAGGTAAGCAGCACCCTCCCAAGTTATGGATTTGATGCTCAGGCAGATATACCTTCACACAAAGATGAGATCTAGGCTGCTAACCATGGGTTGTGGAAAATATAAGAAGCACAAATTCATAATAGCATTCTCATAGGTCCCACTGTCTTCAAATGTTTACTAGAGAAGGACCGGCAATCAATTTAAAGGAAAATAATTTATAGATACATTTTTCCATATTCCATAATGCACGTCTGCCATTTCATGGCACTACATAGTTGCATTTGCTGCATTTCATTTTTAGCTTTAGGGGGTACAATACACTGGTTTCCTGGTTTTCAAAACATTTTAGGGGAAGATTCACAAGGACCTGACGCAACTGCATGGATGCATATGTTTCCTTGAGTCAGTGCTGAATGTCCTTGTGCCACGATGAATGTGCTGTATTTACAATACAGCGCTCCATGGCGCAAGGATTAACAGATCCGTCAGAAATTCTGACGCATCTGTTGGCACAAAAGTGACGCATTGCTGGAAATGCTCATGAAAGTGACGCAAAAAGCCCTGAGTCATAACTTATGCCTGGCCTGTGCAGGCGTAGGGATTTTGACACAGTGAAGGCGTAGAGTGATGTAGTGAAATCTTGTAGATTTCAGTGCGTCAGTTCTAGAAGGCTTTTAGCGTGGGAAAGCCCACCCTGCATACATTATACCTGACGCAGGTATAATGTGATGCGGGACTTTACAATGTGACACATCTCCATAGATGCGTCACATTGTAAATGGGCCACAACATTTACGCCGCAGCTGCGTCACAATACAGATTTTTATACTTGCCCTATATATGGCTGTGTGTACGTTGTGTGTCTCCGTCTGCATGCAGCATACAAATGTGCCAGATCTGGTAGCCCAGTTGTGCTGATGCAGCCACACAAGAGCTCTTTGCCTGACCTCATTGTCACCAATTCAAATCAGAGAGGATCCATGCAGTCTTTCAAGGCTCTCAGGTGAAAAAATGGGCCCTAGAGCAAGGAAGTAAATAGGCCCCCTTGTTGAAGTTTGGAATATAAAATACCGCAATAATCAGCGTTCAGTGGGTCCCGCAGGTCTGTGGGCGCCAGTGAAACTGCACCTGCTGCACCAACAGAAGCTACGCCCCTGTCATAGAGCTGGGTAACATCAATTACTCAGTGCCACAAAGAGCATTAGAAATAAACTTTACATAATGTCAAACGGCAAAAACAAGAGCTTTGTCAGTTCTTGTTCTGTTTCAAACACTCCATACAATCTGTATGAACCCTCTCCACATTTTCCTACTGATAACAAACGCCTTCGCTCCCAGAAAAAAACTTTCTGGGGGGTTAGTGCACATTTGAATGGGAGATGAGACCTCGGAAGAGCCCAGCCCTGCGCCGGACTGCGAGTCACCTCAGAGAGCAGAAACAAAGCCCGTCCTCTGCCCATCACTGACCCAAGCGAATCTGTGGAGCAAAGATGAGAACAAAGAGGAAGAAATAAAAGAATTACGAAAACTCATCAAGGAAAATAAATCCCTATATTACTGCTGTATTTAAAAAGCAGAGAAAACAAAAGAGAACGTAAAGAGTAAACTGAAGCCAAATAGATTCACCGTTTTGTCCTTGTCACAGATCACAAATCTGCAAGTAAATTGCATTGCAAAATAAACTATCTTATTTTTTAATTACATATTCTCCAGTCTCCGAAGAGTCTGTCAAAAATTGCCATTTCGGTCTCCATGACGGGGTATTGGGTAAAGTTTTCAATAAGCAATAATCGCGCCTCGTTAAACCTCATTGGCTACAATACTGCCACTGCGCAAAGCTAAACAATTTAGTGTGAATTTCATGCACACTTGCCCTAGTACCTCATGTTACAAAGAACATGATTCCTTTTCAAAAGATGTTATCTGTTTATGCATAACTACTCCTCCACTGCTTCTGATAGGCAATGTAAGACATATAATGGTGTTGTTTTACTAATTTCTATCAGCTCTCTGCCCCAAACCGTCGATAGCCACACGCAGAGAATTATGGGAAATTGTATGCTAAATAGCTGTCCAGGTAAGCAGCACCCTCCCAAGTTATGGATTTGATGCTCAGGCGGATATACCTTCACACAAAGATGAGATCTAGGCTGCTAACCATGGGTTGTGGAAAATATAAGAAGCACAAATTCATAATAGCATCCTCATAGGTCCCACTGTCTTCAAATGTTTACTAGAGAAGGAACGGCAATCAATTTAAAGGAAAATAAATGATAGATACATTTTTCCATATTCCATAATGCACGTCTGCCATTTCATGGCACTACATAGTTGCATTTGCTGCATTTCATTTTTAGCTTTAGGAGGTACAATATACTGGTTTTCAAAACATTTTAGGGGAAGATTCACAAGGACCTGACGCAACTGCATGGATGCATAAGTTTCCTTGAGTCAGTGCTGAATGTCCTTGTGCCACGATGAATGTGCTGTATTTACAATACAGCGCTCCATGGCGCAAGGATTAACAGATGCGTCAGAAATTCTGACGCATCTGTTGGCACGAAAGTGACGCATTGCTGGAAATGCTCATGAAAGTGACGCAAAAAGCCCTGAGTCATAACTTATGCCTGGTCTGTGCAGGCGTAGGGATTTTGACACAGTGAAGGCGTAGAGTGATGTAGTGAAATCTTGTAGATTTCAGTGCGTCAGTTCTAGAAGGCTTTTAGCGTGGGAACGCCCACCCTGCATACATTAAACCTGACGCAGGTATAATGTGATGCGGGACTTTACAATGTGACACATCTCCCTAGATGCGTCACATTGTAAATGGGCCCCAACATTTACGCCGCAGTTGCGTCACAATACAGATTTTTATACTTGCCCTATATATGGCTGTGTGTACGTTGTGTGTCTCCGTCTGCATGCAGCATACAAATGTGCCAGATCTGGTAGCCCAGTTGGGCTGATGCAGCCACGCAAGAGCTCTTTGCCTGACCTCATTGTCACCGATTCAAATCAGGGAGGATCCATGCAGTCTTTCAAGGCTCTCAGGTGAAAAAATGGGCCCTAGAGCAAGGAAGAAAATAGGCCCCCTTGTTGAAGTTTGGAATATAAAATACCGCAATAATCAGGGTTCAGTGCGTCCCGCAGGTCTGTGGGCGCCAGTGCAACTGCACCTGCTGCACCAACAGAAGCTACGCCCCTGTCATAGAGCTGGGTAACATCAATTACTAAGTGCCACAAAGAGCATTAGAAATAACTTTACATAATGTCAAACGGCAAAAACAAGAGCTTTGTCAGTTCTTGTTCTGTTTCAAACACTCCATACAATCTGTATGAACCCTCTCCACATTTTCCTACAGATAACAAACGCCTTCGCTCCCAGAAAAAAACTTTCTGGGCGGTTAGTGCACATTTGAATGGGAGATGAGACCTCGTAAGAGCCCAGCCCTGCACCGGACTGCGAGTCACCTCAGAGAGCTGAAACAAAGCCCGTCCTCTGCCCATCACTGACCCAAGCGAATCCGTGGAGCAAAGATGAGAACAAAGAGGAAGAAATAAAAGAATTACGAAAACTCATCAAGGAAAATAAATCCCTAAATTACTGCTGTATTTAAAAAGCTGAGAAAACAAAAGAGAACGTAAAGAGTAAACTGAAGCCAAATAGAGTCACCGTTTTGTCCTTGTCACAGATCACAAATCTGCAAATAAATTGCATTGCAAAATAAACTATCTTATTTTTTCATTACATATTCTCCAGTCTCCGAAGAGACTGTCAAAAATTCCCATTTCGACTATATTTCAAGTCTCCATGACGGGGTATTGGGTAAAGTTTTCAATAAGCAATAATCGCGCCTCGCTTAAACCTCATTGGCTACAATACTGCCACTGCGCAAAGCTAAACAATTTAGTGTGAATTTCATGCGCACTTGCCCTAGTACCTCATGTTACAAAGAACATGATTCCTTTTCAAAAGATGTTATCTGTTTATGCATAACTACTCCTCCACTGCTTCTGATAGGCAATGTAAGACATATAATGGTGTTGTTTTACTAATTTCTATCAGCTCTCTGCCTCAAACCGTCGATAGCCACACGCAGAGAATTATGGGAAATTGTATGCTAAATAGCTGTACAGGTAAGCAGCACCCTCCCAAGTTATGGATTTGATGATCAGGCAGATATACCTTCACACAAAGATGAGATCTAGGCTGCTAACCATGGGTTGTGGAAAATATAAGAAGCACAAATTCATAATAGCATTCTCATAGGTCCCACTGTCTTCAAATGTTTACTAGAGAAGGAACGGCAATCAATTTAAAGGAAAATAATTTATAGATAAATGTTTCCATATTCCATAATGCACATCTGCCATTTCATGGCACTACATAGTTGCATTTGCTGCATTTCATTTTTAGCTTTAGGAGGTACAATACACTGGTTTCCTGGTTTTCAAAACATTTTAGGGGAAGATTCACAAGGACCTGACGCAACTGCATGGATGCATAAGTTTCCTTGAGTCAGTGCTGAATGTCCTTGTGCCAAGATGAATGTGCTGTATTTACAATACAGCGCTCCATGGCGCAAGGATTAACAGATGCGTCAGAAATTCTGACGCATCTGTTGGCACAAAAGTGACGCATTGCTGGAAATGCTCATGAAAGTGACGCAAAAAGCCCTGAGTCATAACTTATGCCTGGTCTGTGCAGGCGTAGGGATTTTGACACAGTGAAGGCGTAGAGTGATGTAGTGAAATCTTGTAGATTTCAGAGCGTCAGTTCTAGAAGGCTTTTAGCGTGGGAACGCCCACCCTGCATACATTATACCTGACGGAGGTATAATGTGATGCGGGACTTTACAATGTGACACATCTCCCTAGATGCGTCACATTGTAAATGGGCCACAACATTTACGCCGCAGCTGCGTCACAATACAGATTTTTATACTTGCCCTATATATGGCTGTGTGTACGTTGTGTGTCTCCGTCTGCATGCAGCATATAAATGTGCCAGATCTGGTAGCCCAGTTGTGCTGATGCAGCCACATAAGAGCTCTTTGCCTGACCTCATTGTCACCAATTCAAATCAGAGAGGATCCATGAAGTCTTTCAAGGCTCTCAGGTGAAAAAATGGGCCCTAGAGCAAGGAAGTAAATAGGCCCCCTTGTTGAAGTTTGGAATATAAAATACCGCAATAATCAGCGTTCAGTGGGTCCCGCAGGTCTGTGGGCGCCAGTGCAACTGCACCTGCTGCACCAACAGAAGCTACGCCCCTGTCATAGAGCTGGGTAACATCAATTACTCAGTGCCACAAAGAGCATTAGAAATAAACTTTACATAATGTCAAACGGCAAAAACAAGAGCTTTGTCAGTTCTTGTTCTGTTTCAAACACTCCATACAATCTGTATGAACCCTCTCCACATTTTCCTACTGATAACAAATGCCTTCGCTCCCAGAAAAAAACTTTCTGGCCGGTTAGTGCACATTTGAATGGGAGATGAGACCTCGGAAGAGCCCAGCCCTGCGCCGGACTGCGAGTCACCTCAGAGAGCAGAAACAAAGCCCGTCCTATGCCCATCACTGACCCAAGCGAATCTGTGGAGCAAAGATGAGAACAAAGAGGAAGAAATAAAAGAATTACGAAAACTCATCAAGGAAAATAAATCCCTATATTACTGCTGTATTTGAAAAGCTGAGAAAACAAAAGAGAACGTAAAGAGTAAACTGAAGCCAAATAGAGTCACCGTTTTGTCCTTGTCACAGATCACAAATATGCAAGTAAATTGCATTGCAAAATAAACTATCTTATTTTTTAATTACATATTCTCCAGTCTCCGAAGAGACTGTCAAAAATTGCCATTTCGACTATATTTCAAGTCTCCATGATGGGGTATTGGGTAAAGTTTTCAATAAGCAATAATCGCGCCTCGGTTAAACCTCATTGGCTACGATACTGCCACTGCGCAAAGCTAAACAATTTAGTGTGAATTTCATGCACACTTGCCCTAGTACCTCATGTTACAAAGAACATGATTCCTTTTCAAAAGATGTTATCTGTTTATGCATAACTACTCCTCCACTGCTTCTGATAGGCAATGTAAGACATATAATGGTGTTGTTTTACTAATTTCTATCAGCTCTCTGCCCCAAACAGTTGATAGCCACACGCAGAGAATTATGGGAAATTGTATGCTAAATAGCTGTCCAGGTAAGCAGCACCCTCCCAAGTTATGGATTTGATGCTCAGGCAGATATACCTTCACACAAAGATGAGATCTAGGCTGCTAACCATGGGTTGTGGAAAATATAAGAAGCACAAATTCATAATAGCATCCTCATAGGTCCCACTGTCTTCAAATGTTTACTAGAGAAGGAACGGCAATCAATTTAAAGGAAAATAAATTATAGATAAATTTTTCCATATTCCATAATGCACGTCTGCCATTTCATGGCACTACATAGTTGCATTTGCTGCATTTCATTTTTAGCTTTGGGAGGTACAATATACTGGTTTCCTGGTTTTCAAAACATTTTAGGGGAAGATTCACAAGGACCTGACGCAACTGCATGGATGCATAAGTTTCCTTGAGTCAGTGCTGAATGTCCTTGTGCCACGATGAATGTGCTGTATTTACAATACAGCGCTCCATGGCGCAAGGATTAACAGATGCGTCAGAAATTCTGACGCATCTGTTGGCACGAAAGTGGCGCATTGCTGGAAATGCTCATGAAAGTGACGCAAAAAGCCCTGAGTCATAACTTATGCCTGGTCTGTGCAGGCGTAGGGATTTTGACACAGTGAAGGCGTAGAGTGATGTAGTGAAATCTTGTAGATTTCAGTGCGTCAGTTCTAGAAGGCTTTTAGCGTGGGAACGCCCACCCTGCATACATTATACCTGACGCAGGTATAATGTGATGCGGGACTTTACAATGTGACACATCTCCCTAGATGCGTCACATTGTAAATGGGCCGCAACATTTACGCCGCAGCTGCGTCACAATACAGATTTTTATACTTGCCCTATATAAGGCTGTGTGTACGTTGTGTGTCTCCGTCTGCATGCAGCATACAAATGTGCCAGATCTGGTAGCCCAGTTGGGCTGATGCAGCCACGCAAGAGCTCTTTGCCTGACCTCATTGTCACCGATTCAAATCAGGGAGGATCCATGCAGTCTTTCAAGGCTCTCAGGTGAAAAAATGGGCCCTAGAGCAAGGAAGAAAATAGGCCCCCTTGTTGAAGTTTGGATTATAAAATACCGCAATAATCAGGGTTCAGTGCGTCCCGCAGGTCTGTGGGCGCCAGTGCAACTGCACCTGCTGCACCAACAGAAGCTACGCCCCTGTCATAGAGCTGGGTAACATCAATTACTCAGTGCCACAAAGAGCATTAGAAATAAACTTTACATAATGTCAAACGGCAAAAACAAGAGCTTTGTCAGTTCTTGTTCTGTTTCAAACACTCCATACAATCTGTATGAACCCTCTCCACATTTTCCTACTGATAACAAACGCCTTCGCTCCCAGAAAAAAACTTTCTGGGCGGTTAGTGCACATTTGAATGGGAGATGAGACCTCGGAAGAGCCCAGCCTTGCACCGGACTGCGAGTCACTTCAGAGAGCAGAAACAAAGCCCGTCCTCTGCCCATCACTGACCCAAGCGAATCTGTGGAGCAAAGATGAGAACAAAGGGGAAGAAATAAAAGAATAACGAAAACTCATCAAGGAAAATAAATCCCTAAATTACTGCTGTATTTAAAAAGCTGAGAAAACAAAAGAGAACGTAAAGAGTAAACTGAAGACAAATAGAGTCACCGTTTTGTCCTTGTCACAGATCACAAACCTGCAAGTAAATTGCATTGCAAAATAAACTATCTTATTTTTTAATTACATATTCTCCAGTCTCCGAAGAGACTGTCAAAATTTCCCATTTCGACTATATTTCAAGTCTCCATGACGGGGTATTGGGTAAACTTTTCAATAAGCAATAATCGCGCCTTGGTTAAACCTCATTGGCTACAATACTGCCACTGCGCAAAGCTAAACAATTTAGTGTGAATTTCATGCACACTTGCCCTAGTACCTCATGTTACAAAGAACATGATTCCTTTTCAAAAGATGTTATCTGTTTATGCATAACTACTCCTCCACTGCTTCTGATAGGCAATGTAAGACATATAATGGTGTTGTTTTACTAATTTCTATCAGCTCTCTGCCTCAAACCGTCGATAGCCACACGCAGAGAATTATGGGAAATTGTATGCTAAATAGCTGTACAGGTAAGCAGCACCCTCCCAAGTTATGGATTTGATGATCAGGCAGATATACCTTCACACAAAGATGAGATCTAGGCTGCTAACCATGGGTTGTGGAAAATATAGGAAGCACAAATTCATAATAGCATTCTCATAGGTCCCACTGTCTTCAAATGTTTACTAGAGAAGGAACGGCAATCAATTTAAAGGAAAATAATTTATAGATAAATGTTTCCATATTCCATAATGCACATCTGCCATTTCATGGCACTACATAGTTGCATTTGCTGCATTTCATTTTTAGCTTTAGGAGGTACAATACACTGGTTTCCTGGTTTTCAAAACATTTTAGGGGAAGATTCACAAGGACCTGACGCAACTGCATGGATGCATAAGTTTCCTTGAGTCAGTGCTGAATGTCCTTGTGCCAAGATGAATGTGCTGTATTTACAATACAGCGCTCCATGGCGCAAGGATTAACAGATGCGTCAGAAATTCTGACGCATCTGTTGGCACAAAAGTGAAGCATTGCTGGAAATGCTCATGAAAGTGACGCAAAAAGCCCTGAGTCATAACTTATGCCTGGTCTGTGCAGGCGTAGGGATTTTGACACAGTGAAGGCGTAGAGTGATGTAGTGAAATCTTGTAGATTTCAGAGCGTCAGTTCTAGAAGGCTTTTAGCGTGGGAACGCCCACCCTGCATACATTATACCTGACGGAGGTATAATGTGATGCGGGACTTTACAATGTGACACATCTCCCTAGATGTGTCACATTGTAAATGGGCCACAACATTTACGCCGCAGCTGCGTCACAATACAGATTTTTATACTTGCCCTATATATGGCTGTGTGTACGTTGTGTGTCTCCGTCTGCATGCAGCATACAAATGTGCCAGATCTGGTAGCCCAGTTGTGCTGATGCAGCCACACAAGAGCTCTTTGCCTGACCTCATTGTCACCAATTCAAATCAGAGAGGATCCATGCAGTCTTTCAAGGCTCTCAGGTGAAAAAATGGGCCCTAGAGCAAGGAAGTAAATAGGCCCCCTTGTTGAAGTTTGGAATATAAAATACCGCAATAATCAGCGTTCAGTGGGTCCCGCAGGTCTGTGGGCGCCAGTGCAACTGCACCTGCTGCACCAACAGAAGCTACGCCCCTGTCATAGAGCTGGGTAACATCAATTACTCAGTGCCACAAAGAGCATTAGAAATAAACTTTACATAATGTCAAACGGCAAAAACAAGAGCTTTGTCAGTTCTTGTTCTGTTTCAAACACTCCATACAATCTGTATGAACCCTCTCCACATTTTCCTACTGATAACAAACGCCTTCGCTCCCAGAAAAAAACTTTCTGGGCGGTTAGTGCACATTTGAATGGGAGATGAGACCTCGGAAGAGCCCAGCCCTGCGCCGGACTGCGAGTCACCTCAGAGAGCAGAAACAAAGCCCGTCCTCTGCCCATCACTGTCCCAAGCGAATCTGTGGAGCAAAGATGAGAACAAAGAGGAAGAAATAAAAGAATTACGAAAACTCATCAAGGAAAATAAATCCCTATATTACTGCTGTATTTAAAAAGCTGAGAAAACAAAAGAGAACGTAAAGAGTAAACTGAAGCCAAATAGAGTCACCGTTTTGTCCTTGTCACAGATCACAAATCTGCAAGTAAATTGCATTGCAAAATAAACTATCTTATTTTTTAATTACATATTCTCCAGTCTCCGAAGAGACTGTCAAAAATTGCCATTTCGACTATATTTCAAGTCTCCATGATGGGGTATTGGGTAAAGTTTTCAATAAGCAATAATCGCGCCTCGGTTAAACCTCATTGGCTACGATACTGCCACTGCGCAAAGCTAAACAATTTAGTGTGAATTTCATGCACACTTGCCCTAGTACCTCATGTTACAAAGAACATGATTCCTTTTCAAAAGATGTTATCTGTTTATGCATAACTACTCCTCCACTGCTTCTGATAGGCAATGTAAGACATATAATGGTGTTGTTTTACTAATTTCTATCAGCTCTCTGCCCCAAACAGTTGATAGCCACACGCAGAGAATTATGGGAAATTGTATGCTAAATAGCTGTCCAGGTAAGCAGCACCCTCCCAAGTTATGGATTTGATGCTCAGGCAGATATACCTTCACACAAAGATGAGATCTAGGCTGCTAACCATGGGTTGTGAAAAATATAAGAAGCACAAATTCATAATAGCATCCTCATAGGTCCCACTGTCTTCAAATGTTTACTAGAGAAGGAACGGCAATCAATTTAAAGGAAAATAAATTATAGATACATTTTTCCATATTCCATAATGCACGTCTGCCATTTCATGGCACTACATAGTTGCATTTGCTGCATTTCATTTTTAGCTTTAGGAGGTACAATATACTGGTTTCCTGGTTTTCAAAACATTTTAGGGGAAGATTCACAAGGACCTGACGCAACTGCATGGATGTATAAGTTTCCTTGAGTCAGTGCTGAATGTCCTTGTGCCACGATGAATGTGCTGTATTTACAATACAGCGCTCCATGGCGCAAGGATTAACAGATGCGTCAGAAATTCTGACGCATCTGTTGGCACAAAAGTGACGCATTGCTGGAAATGCTCATGAAAGTGACGCAAAAAGCCCTGAGTCATAACTTATGCCTGGTCTGTGCAGGCGTAGGGATTTTGACACAGTGAAGGCGTAGAGTGATGTAGTGAAATCTTGGAGATTTCAGTGCGTCAGTTCTAGAAGGCTTTTAGCGTGGGAACGCCCACCCTGCATACATTATACCTGACGCAGGTATAATGTGATGCGGGACTTTACAATGTGACACATCTCCCTAGATGCGTCACATTGTAAATGGGCCGCAACATTTACGCCGCAGCTGCGTCACAATACAGATTTTTATACTTGCCCTATATAAGGCTGTGTGTACGTTGTGTGTCTCCGTCTGCATGCAGCATACAAATGTGCCAGATCTGGTAGCCCAGTTGGGCTGATGCAGCCACGCAAGAGCTCTTTGCCTGACCTCATTGTCACCGATTCAAATCAGGGAGGATCCATGCAGTCTTTCAAGGCTCTCAAGTGAAAAAATGGGCCCTAGAGCAAGGAAGAAAATAGGCCCCCTTGTTGAGGTTTGGATTATAAAATACCGCAATAATCAGGGTTCAGTGCGTCCCGCAGGTCTGTGGGCGCCAGTGCAACTGCACCTGCTGCACCAACAGAAGCTACGCCCCTGTCATAGAGCTGGGTAACATCAATTACTCAGTGCCACAAAGAGCATTAGAAATAAACTTTACATAATGTCAAACGGCAAAAACAAGAGCTTTGTCAGTTCTTGTTCTGTTTCAAACACTCCATACAATCTGTATGAACCCTCTCCACATTTTCCTACTGATAACAAACGCCTTCGCTCCCAGAAAAAAACTTTCTGGACGGTTAGTGCACATTTGAATGGGAGATGAGACCTCGGAAGAGCCCAGCCTTGCACCGGACTGCGAGTCACTTCAGAGAGCAGAAATAAAGCCCGTCCTCTGCCCATCACTGACCCAAGCGAATCTGTGGAGCAAAGATGAGAACAAAGGGGAAGAAATAAAAGAATAACGAAAACTCATCAAGGAAAATAAATCCCTAAATTACTGCTGTATTTAAAAAGCTGAGAAAACAAAAGAGAACGTAAAGAGTAAACTGAAGACAAATAGAGTCACCGTTTTGTCCTTGTCACAGATCACAAACCTGCAAGTAAATTGCATTGCAAAATAAACTATCTTATTTTTTAATTACATATTCTCCCGTCTCCGAAGAGACTGTCAAATATTGCAATTTCGACTATATTTCAAGTCTCCATGACGGGGTATTGGTTAAAGTTTTCAATAAGCAATAATCGCGCCTCGGTTAAACCTCATTGGCTACGATACTGCCACTGCGCAAAGCTAAACAATTTAGTGTGAATTTCATGCACACTTGCCCTAGTACCTCATGTTACAAAGAACATGATTCCTTTTCAAAAGATGTTATCTGTTTATGCATAACTACTCCTCCACTGCTTCTGATAGGCAATGTAAGACATATAATGGTGTTGTTTTACTAATTTCTATCAGCTCTCTGCCTCAAACCGTCGATAGCCACACGCAGAGAATTATGGGAAATTGTATGCTAAATAGCTGTACAGGTAAGCAGCACCCTCCCAAGTTATGGATTTGATGCTCAGGCAGATATACCTTCACACAAAGATGAGATCTAGGCTGCTAACCATGGGTTGTGGAAAATATAAGAAGCACAAATTCATAATAGCATTCTCATAGGTCCCACTGTCTTCAAATGTTTACTAGAGAAGGACCGGCAATCAATTTAAAGGAAAATAATTTATAGATACATTTTTCCATATTCCATAATGCACGTCTGCCATTTCATGGCACTACATAGTTGCATTTGCTGCATTTCATTTTTAGCTTTAGGAGGTACAATACACTGGTTTCCTGGTTTTCAAAACATTTTAGGGGAAGATTCACAAGGACCTGACGCAACTGCATGGATGCATATGTTTCCTTGAGTCAGTGCTGAATGTCCTTGTGCCACGATGAATGTGCTGTATTTACAATACAGCGCTCCATGGCGCAAGGATTAACAGATCCGTCAGAAATTCTGACGCATCTGTTGGCACAAAAGTGACGCATTGCTGGAAATGCTCATGAAAGTGACGCAAAAAGCCCTGAGTCATAACTTATGCCTGGCCTGTGCAGGCGTAGGGATTTTGACACAGTGAAGGCGTAGAGTGATGTAGTGAAATCTTGTAGATTTCAGTGCGTCAGTTCTAGAAGGCTTTTAGCGTGGGAAAGCCCACCCTGCATACATTATACCTGACGCAGGTATAATGTGATGCGGGACTTTACAATGTGACACATCTCCATAGATGCGTCACATTGTAAATGGGCCACAACATTTACGCCGCAGCTGCGTCACAATACAGATTTTTATACTTGCCCTATATATGGCTGTGTGTACGTTGTGTGTCTCCGTCTGCATGCAGCATACAAATGTGCCAGATCTGGTAGCCCAGTTGTGCTGATGCAGCCACACAAGAGCTCTTTGCCTGACCTCATTGTCACCAATTCAAATCAGAGAGGATCCATGCAGTCTTTCAAGGCTCTCAGGTGAAAAAATGGGCCCTAGAGCAAGGAAGTAAATAGGCCCCCTTGTTGAAGTTTGGAATATAAAATACCGCAATAATCAGCGTTCAGTGGGTCCCGCAGGTCTGTGGGCGCCAGTGAAACTGCACCTGCTGCACCAACAGAAGCTACGCCCCTGTCATAGAGCTGGGTAACATCAATTACTCAGTGCCACAAAGAGCATTAGAAATAAACTTTACATAATGTCAAACGGCAAAAACAAGAGCTTTGTCAGTTCTTGTTCTGTTTCAAACACTCCATACAATCTGTATGAACCCTCTCCACATTTTCCTACTGATAACAAACGCCTTCGCTCCCAGAAAAAAACTTTCTGGGGGGTTAGTGCACATTTGAATGGGAGATGAGACCTCGGAAGAGCCCAGCCCTGCGCCGGACTGCGAGTCACCTCAGAGAGCAGAAACAAAGCCCGTCCTCTGCCCATCACTGACCCAAGCGAATCTGTGGAGCAAAGATGAGAACAAAGAGGAAGAAATAAAAGAATTACGAAAACTCATCAAGGAAAATAAATCCCTATATTACTGCTGTATTTAAAAAGCTGAGAAAACAAAAGAGAACGTAAAGAGTAAACTGAAGCCAAATAGAGTCACCGTTTTGTCCTTGTCACAGATCACAAATCTGCAAGTAAATTGCATTGCAAAATAAACTATCTTATTTTTTAATTACATATTCTCCAGTCTCCGAAGAGTCTGTCAAAAATTGCCATTTCGGTCTCCATGACAGGGTATTGGGTAAAGTTTTCAATAAGCAATAATCGCGCCTCGGTTAAACCTCATTGGCTACGATACTGCCACTGTGCAAAGCTAAACAATTTAGTGTGAATTTCATGCACACTTGCCCTAGTACCTCATGTTACAAAGAACATGATTCCTTTTCAAAAGATGTTATCTGTTTATGCATAACTACTCCTCCACTGCTTCTGATAGGCAATATAAGACATATAATGGTGTTGTTTTACTAATTTCTATCAGCTCTCTGCCTCAAACCGTCGATAGCCACAGGCAGCGAATTATGGGAAATTGTATGCTAAATAGCTGTACAGGTAAGCAGCACCCTCCCAAGTTATGGATTTGATGCTCAGGCAGATATACCTTCACACAAAGATGATATCTAGGCTGCTAACCATGGGTTGTGGAAAATATAAGAAGCACAAATTCATAATAGCATTCTCATAGGTCCCACTGTCTTCAAATGTTTACTAGAGAAGGAACGGCAATCAATTTAAAGGAAAATAAATTATAGATACATTTTTCCATATTCCATAAGGCACGTCTGCCATTTCATGGCACTACATAGTTGCATTTGCTGAATTTCATTTTTAGCTTTAGGAGGTACAATATACTGGTTTCCTGGTTTTCAAAACATTTTAGGGGAAGATTCACAAGGACCTGACGCAACTGCATGGATGCATAAGTTTCCTTGAGTCAGTGCTGAATGTCCTTGTGCCACGATGAATGTGCTGTATTTACAATACAGCGCTCCATGGCGCAAGGATTAACAGATACGTCAAAAATTCTGACGCATCTGTTGGCACAAAAGTGACGCATTGCTGGAAATGCTCATGAAAGTGACGCAAAAAGCCCTGAGTCATAACTTATGCCTGGTCTGTGCAGGCGTAGGGATTTTGACACAGTGAAGGCGTAGAGTGATGTAGTGAAATCTGGTAGATTTCAGTGCGTCAGTTCTAGAAGGCTTTTAGCGTGGGAACGCCCACCCTGCATACATTATACCTGACGCAGGTATATTGTGATGCGGGACTTTACAATGTGACACATCTCCCTAGATGCGTCACATTGTAAATGGGCCGCAACATTTACGCCGCAGCTGCGTCACAATACAGATTTTTATACTTGCCCTATATAAGGCTGTGTGTACGTTGTGTGTCTCCGACTGCATGCAGCATACAAATGTGCCAGATCTGGTAGCCCAATTGGGCTGATGCAGCCATGCAAGAGCTCTTTGCCTGACCTCATTGTCACCGATTCAAATCAGGGAGGATCCATGCAGTCTTTCAAGGCTCTCAGGTGAAAAAATGGGCCCTAGAGCAAGGAAGAAAATAGGCCCCCTTGTTGAAGTTTGGATTATAAAATACCGCAATAATCAGGGTTCAGTGCGTCCCGCAGGTCTGTGGGTGCCAGTGCAACTGCACCTGCTGCACCAACAGAAGCTACGCCCCGTCATAGAGCTGGGTAACATCAATTACTCAGTGCCACAAAGAGCATTAGAAATAAACTTTACATAATGTCAAACGGCAAAAACAAGAGCTTTGTCAGTTCTTGTTCTGTTTCAAACACTCCATACAATCTGTATGAACCCTCTCCACATTTTCCTACTGATAACAAACGCCTTCGCTCCCAGAAAAAAACTTTCTGGGCGGTTAGTGCACATTTGAATGGGAGATGAGACCTCGGAAGAGCCCAGCCCTGCGCCGGACTGCGAGTCACCTCAGAGAGCAGAAACAAAGCCTGTCCTCTGCCCATCACTGACCCAAGCGAATCTGTGGAGCAAAGATGAGAACAAAGAGGAAGAAATAAAAGAATTACGAAAACTCATCAAGGAAAATAAATCCCTATATTACTGCTGTATTTAAAAAGCTGAGAAAACAAAATAGAACGTAAAGAGTAAACTGAAGCCAAATATGGTCACCGTTTTGTCCTTGTCACAGATCTGCAAGAAAATTGCATTGCAAAATAAACTATCTTATTTTTTAATAACATATTCTCCAGTCTCCGAAGAGACTGTCAAAATCTTGCCATTTCGACTATATTGCAAGTCTTCATGACGGGGTATTGGGTAAAGTTTTTAATAAGCAATAATCACGCCTCGTTTAAACCTCATTGGCTACGATACTGCCACTGCGCAAAGCTAAACAATTTAGTGTGAATTTCATGCACACTTGCCCTAGTACCTCATGTTACAAAGAACATGATTCCTTTTCAAAAGATGTTATCTGTTTATGCATAACTACTCCTCCACTGCTTCTGATAGGCAATGTAAGACATATAATGGTGTTGTTTTACTAATTTCTATCAGCTCTCTGCCCCAAACCGTCGATAGCCACACGCAGAGAATTATGGGAAATTGTATGCTAAATAGCTGTACAGGTAAGCAGCACCCTCCCAAGTTATGGATGTGATGCTCAGGCAGATATACCTTCACACAAAGATGAGATCGACCATGGGTTGTGGAAAATATAAGAAGCACAAATTCATAATAGCATCCTCATAGGTCCCACTGTCTTCAAATGTTTACTAGAGAAGGAACGGCAATCAATTTAAAGGAAAATAAATTATAGATACATTTTTCCATATTCCATAATGCACGTCTGCCATTTCATGGAACTACATAGTTGCATTTGCTGCATTTCATTTTTAGCTTTAGGAGGTACAATATACTGGTTTCCTGGTTTTCAAAACATTCTGGGGGAAGATTCACAAGGACCTGACGCAACTGCATGGATGCATAAGTTTCCTTGAGTCAGTGCTGAATGTCCTTGTGCCACGATGAATGTGCTGTATTTACAATACAGCGCTCCATGGCGCAAGAATTAACAGATGCGTCAGAAATTCTGACGCATCTGTTGGCACAAACGTGACTCATTGCTGGAAATGCTCATGAAAGTGACGCAAAAAGCCCTGAGTCATAACTTATGCCTGGTCTGTGCAGGCGTAGGGATTTTGACACAGTGAAGGCGTAGAGTGATGTAGTGAAATCTTGTAGATTTCAGTGCGTCAGTTCTAGAAGGCTTTCAGCGTGGGAATGCCCACCCTGCATACATTATACCTGACGCAGGTATAATATGATGCGGGACTTTACAATGTGACACATCTCCCTAGATGCGTCACATTGTAAATGGGCCGCAACATTTATGCCGCAGCTGCGTCACAATACAGATTTTTATACTTGCCCTATATATGGCTGTGTGTCTCCGTCTGCATGCAGCATACAAATGTGCCAGATCTGGTACCCCAGTTGGGCTGATGCAGCCACACAAGAGCTCTTTGCCTGACCTCATTGTCACCAATTCAAATCAGAGAGGATCCATGCAGTCTTTCAAGGCTCTCAGGTGAATAAATGGGCCCTAGAGCAAGGAAGAAAATAGGCCCCCTTGTTGAAGTTTGGAATATAAAATACCGCAATAATCAGGGTTCAGAGGGTCCCGCAGGTCTGTGGGCGCCAGTGCAACTGCACCTGCTGCACCAACAGAAGCTACGCCCCTGTCATAGAGCTGGGTAACATCAATTACTCAGTGCCACAAAGAGCATTAGAAATAAACTTTACATAATGTCAAACGGCAAAAACAAGAGCTTTGTCAGTTCTTGTTCTGTTTCAAACACTCTATACAATCTGTATGAACCCTCTCCACATTTTCCTACTGATAACAAATGCCTTCGCTCCCAGAAAAAACCTTTCTGGGCGGTTAGTGCACATTTGAATGGGAGATGAGACCTCGGAAGAGCCCAGCCCTGCGCCGGACTGCGAGTCACCTCAGAGAGCAGAAACAAAGCCCGTCCTCTGCCCATCACTGACCCAAGCGAATCCGTGGAGCAAAGATGAGAACAAAGGGGAAGAAATAAAAGAATAACGAAAACTCATCAAGGAAAATAAATCCCTAAATTACTGCTGTATTTAAAAAGCTGAGAAAACAAAAGAGAACGTAAAGAGTAAACTGAAGCCAAATATGGTCCCCATTTTGTCCTTGTCACAGATCACAAATCTGCAAGAAAATTGCATTGCAAAATGAACTATCTTACATTTTAATAACATATTCTCCAGTCTCCGAAGAGACTGTCAAAAATTGCCATTTCGGCTATATTTCAAGTCTCCATGACGGGGTATTGGGTAAAGTTTTCAATAAGCAATAATCGCGCCTCGGTTAAACCTCATTGGCTACGATACTGCCACTGCACAAAGCTAAACAATTTAGTGTGAATTTCATGCACACTTGCCCTAGTACCTCATGTTACAAAGAACATGATTCCTTTTCAAAAGATGTTATCTGTTTATGCATAACTACTCCTCCACTGCTTCTGATAGGCAATGTAAGACATATAATGGTGTTGTTTTACTAATTTCTATCAGCTCTCTGCCCCAAATAGTCGATAGCCACACGCAGGAAATTATGGGAAATTGTATGCTAAATAGCTGTCCAGGTAAGCAGCACCCTCCCAAGTTATGGATTTGATGCTCAGGCAGATATACCTTCACACAAAGATGAGATCTAGGCTGCTAACCATGGGTTGTGGAAAGTATAAGAAGCACAAATTCATAATAGCATTCTCATAGGTCCCACTGTCTTCAAATGTTTACTAGAGAAGGAACGGCAATCAATTTAAAGGAAAATAAATTATAGCTACATTTTTCCATATTCCATAATGCACGTCTGCCATTTCATGGCACTACATAGTTGCATTTGCTGCATTTCATTTTTAGCTTTAGGAGGTACAATATACTGGTTTCCTGGTTTTCAAAACATTTTAGAGGAAGATTCACAAGGACCTGACGCAACTGCATGGATGCATAAGTTTCCTTGAGTCAGTGCTGAATGTCCTTGTGCCACGATGAATGTGCTGTATTTACAATACAGCGCTCCATGGCGCAAGGATTACCAGATGCGTCAGAAATTCTGACGCATCTGTTGGCACAAAAGTGACGCATTGCTGGAAATGCTCATGAAAGTGACGCAAAAAGCCCTGAGTCATAACTTATGCCTGGTCTGTGCAGGCGTAGGGATTTTGACACAGTGAAGGCGTAGAGTGATGTAGTGAAATCTTGTAGATTTCAGTGCGTCAGTTCTAGAAGGCTTTTAGCGTGGGAATGCCCACCCTGCATACATTATACCTGACGCAGGTATAATGTGATGCGGGACTTTACAATGTGACACATCTCCCTAGATGCGTCACATTGTAAATGGGCCCCAACATTTACGCCGCAGCTGCGTCACAATACAGATTTTTATACTTGCCCTATATATGGCTGTGTGTACGTTGTGTGTCTCCGTCTGCATGCAGCATA